>NC_141392.1:17861960-19171960 GCF_034619465.1 Leptosomus discolor | reverse complement strand
GCTCCCT
Organism: Leptosomus discolor; assembly: GCF_034619465.1. Taxonomy (NCBI): domain Eukaryota; kingdom Metazoa; phylum Chordata; class Aves; order Leptosomiformes; family Leptosomidae; genus Leptosomus; species Leptosomus discolor. The sequence goes on along the minus strand of NC_141392.1, from coordinate 19,171,953 downwards.
GCCCAGGCTCTGCACGGAGGGCCGAGGCCATTCCCGGCACGGCGTGGGCACGGTTGGGAACCTCTCTTGCCCGGCCATGGGATGTAGCACCATAGCTCACCTGAAAGTGGCAACACAGGAGCCAGTGGGCCAGATGAGGAGGAGGGAGGTCCTGTCCTCATCGTTGCCTTCATCCCCCTCCTCTTCTTGCTCCTCCCATGCCTCCTTTCTGCTCGCCAGCACCCACAGCTGGTCCAGGGCCAGGCGGAGCTGGGGGCGCAGGGTGTTGGTGCCACGTCTGCAGAGAGGAGAGGCAGGCGGTGAGCTGGAGGTGGGCTCCTGGGGGTCCCCCCGGGCAGAGCCCTGTCCCCCACGTGCCCTTGGGACGGACATTGGTGCGTCCAGCCCCAAGGTGCCGGGGCGTGGGGCTGGTGCCAGGGTGCTCCCAGTGCCAGGGACGGGGGAAAGGCAGCCGGGCTCGGAGGGTCTTACTTCAGCTTGGCGATCACCAGCTCCTCGGGGAGGAGGAGGAGAAGGCATCTCTTGCTCCTCTTGCGGCCCTGGGTCAGCCACACATCCGCGCTCAGCACGGCCTCTGCCTCGGTGAGAGCCTCCCTGTAAGCAGAGAGCGGCGGGCATGAGACAGTCCCCTGCTGCGGTGGCCAGCCGTGCCCTCGTGTCCCCGAGGCCCAGGGAGAGCCCACCTGGAGCTGAAGCAGCAGCTGGCCTGGCCCATCCCGCCCGGGACAGGAGGACCCTGGCCGTGCACCGAGGACACGGCCCAGCGGTCGGGAGCGAGGCCGGGAAGCGGGGCGGCGGTGCCGGTGCCGGTGGCGGGGCAGTGCTGGTCGGGCAGCCCCTGCCTGCTGCCAGCCCTGCTCGGTGCCGCTGCCCGGTCGGTGGCTGTGGGCTGCACTGACCAACGGCCAGAGGCCAACGGAAAGGGGGCGGGGCCTGGGCCCAACGGAAAGGGGGTGGGGCCCAACGGAAAGGGGGCGGGGCCTGGGGCGGGGCCCAAAGGAAAAGGGGCAGCACCCGGGCCGGGGGCGGTGCCTGGTGGGCCAGGGGGCGGGGCTTGCTGGGGCCAGGGGGCGGGGCTTCTCTCCAGCGTGCCTGCCTCTGCTGGGCCCTGGGCAGCCCCGAGCAGGGCAGAGCAGAGGGCAAGGACCGCCTCCCTCCGCCTGCCGGCAGTGCCCCTCGCCTCGGCCTTCCCCGCTGCTTCCCGGCCTCCAGCCGGGCTTGGTGCCGCTGCTCAGCCCCCGCTGGGCCCGGCCCCTCGGCCGCCGTGGTACCGCACGGGCATCCCCTGCGCTGCTCATCAGCCCACGGGCTGGTCACTCTCTCCCTTTTGGAGTGGCCGCACAAGCCCATCTGCCATCTAGGTTAGCAGATGCAACTTTGCTTCCAGATTGTAATTTCGGTATTAACCTTTGGTGTAGATTTTTATTACACCAGTTGGTGTAAGTTTCAGATGGAAATGGAAACCATTATTCCCTGTTTGCACGGGCATCCGGAAGCCCTAACGATTTCTAGAGAACCAGTGCAGAAAACATAGACTTAGCACCCGAAATAAGTGTAATGGGTCAACAATAAAACAAGTTAAGCAATGAGATGGTAACTGAGTTTTGAAAAAGCCTCTTTGAAAGGTAATATTTTTAGGCAAAATGTCTCGTCTTAGTGAACAATTTAGTTTAGCTTCTTTACACACATCCTCCTCCTGCCCCGATACAACAGAAGCTTGTATTTACAATTGGAAAGCTTAAAAATCACCACTTCTACAACCACTTTCAGGAACAAGAGTGATGCCCATGTATCTTGAATACTGACTTAGCATTAGGAACCTGAAGGTTAGTGCCAGGTGGAAGCAATCTAATCCTTGCTTGGAGAAAGAAGTTTTTTCTCACCTCACATCTCTAGAAAATGAAACCTTGCCCTGCTAGTTATCCTTTCAACTCTTCTTATCAGATGTTGATCTATACCCGGTTCAGAGCTGCTGCACCCATTTCAAAGGCACATTCTGTGTTCAGAGCTGAGTTTTTCTTTCCGTACACAAGACCACTGCAACTGTGTTACAGCTTTACTGGTCCCATGAGTTTAAGTCATTTCAGCTTGTAGTTCCTGAATTGCCTTTTTTCTTTGTTGCAAATGCAAGTTGTTTTTTTCATCTACTGTTGGCATCATCTTTCAGAGAAAACCTCAGCAAGTGCTGCTCCAGTGCTCCCTCCTTCTCCGTTAAGTTGCGCTTGAGAAGCTAGTCACATCCCCCTCCATGCTTTCCATACGCACACTCCTGTCCCCCATCTGCCTCTATACTCTGCTCGCTTTCCATTGCACTACTCTCCTGTTGTATACTACACCATATGTCCTTACACATCTTTCCAGTCTGGATTTTGCCGTTTCCTTTTTCTTTTTTGCCTCCTTGCAGCTCCACGGCCATTCCCTTCACCCAGCACCTCTCTGGTGCCCATTGTTGCCCACACACTCACGTGTCCCTGTCCTGCTTGATGCCAAGCGTTAACTACACTCAGATCCAGAGGTGCACTTGCAGCCTGCAGAGGCGTATTCAGGCTGCTTGAGGTACACATAGACCTTCAGCTCCAGCGGCACAGTGCACAAAATTGTCTAGAAACCAAATTATCCTTCGAGGGCTGCAGTTTATAGTATGGCCAAGGCCTCCCAGTTAAAGCAGCTCAGGTGTATCTGCCTGCTCTACAACGCTGCATTTCAGTGCCAATCCAGACATACCCTTAAGCGGGTACCACCTTCCCCTGGGGGCTGATAGGCTTCACCTCCTATTGAGAGCGATGGCATCTAACCTATCTCTGATGGGTACTTGGTTAAGACTTTGTGAAGGCACAGCAGTTGAGAGAACGGTGAGGTTTCTGGGGAGCAGAAACTTTCCCATCTTCAATGTTTCTGCCCTTAGAGTCCTAAGCATACTGGAAGTAAGAAGAAGTAAGAGACAGAGTTGCCTTCATTCTCCCAAACTCTGCAAAACCTCTAGAGAGGCCTGGACTACTCTTGGGAAGCAGGAGGTTTCCAACACAGACAGAAAGATGGTTTGTCTTCAGGGGCTTTTAACTAAAGCACTTTCAAAGGCTACAGCAAACCTTTTGTCCAACGATCTTGAAGGAAATGAGCTCATTGAGCAAGGTTAGGGATGGGATATGAACTGTGGCTTTTCCATGTTTGTAAAGCATGTCAAAAGTCCACAGTGCAACTCAAAACTCAGGCAATATAGTTGTTCTGTCTGAATTATGAGACCAGGAGCATAGACACATTAGTATAGAACAATGACAGTATAGAACATATATATATATATATAACATATATATATATATATATATATATAACATATATATATATATATAACATATATATAGAATATATAGTATAGAACACTGGCAGCAACTACAAGAGGGAGGACACCTCACGATTTCAGTGCCACAGGCAACAAGGAGAGGCAGCAGCCACTTTGAATAAGAACAAAACAGCTGACTGAAAAACATTTACACTACCCCTTACTGTTATTTTTAGCTTTTCCATTAGCCCAGGAAGTAAAAGCGGATTAGACCTGGGAAAGAAGCAAGACAGTTTTCTAGCAGACAAGTAGGTAGCCCTTCTTTCATATATGCGTTCATTTAACAAAGAGGGTATATGTAAATATATATACGGTGTTAGTCTGTCCTTCAAGTCAAACATGCAATCGCTTATTACGACTGCTTATGATAGTGTGCAGGTGTGTCTTGGTCTTCTACAGAAACTTCCGGATCCATGAGTAAATCTTTCAAGTGTATGCTGCACATTGGATTTTTTTGTCTTCGTATGGCGGAAGCTTGGGTTTGATACCTAATTTTGTGTTTCAAAATATGTCAATATTTACCCTGACAAACTAGCTTAAGGTAGAGCAAGATCTGGCATAAGTGCTTTGGATCTTCATTTTGAGCTACTGGCCATCTTGGTTTTGAGAACTGCCCATGAGCCTTTTTGTGGGGTTTAACTTCAAGACTCTGCTTTGAAATAGGATCCCTCTCCCTCAAGTATTTTGATTGTTTATGTTACCGGCTTTTGTTTCTACTACTCTGTATAGTGCTAAGTCTTCACAGGAAGTGTGAAGATATGCCACCTCCAGAAGCATGGAGTACCAAATGTGTGTTCTTTAAACACACCAACAAGCTCAGGAAACAGCTGCAGAGACCGGATCGCAGAACACAGCCAGGCTAAATGAACAGCCACTATCCTGATACAAGTTCTTCATTTTCTGATGAAGCCAGCTTAAGCCTACTATATTCAGTTTTAACTGCAGATCAGACATGGGAAGTCTAATTCAGGCAAGCTACAAACTACACTATATGCTCATTCTTTGTCATGATCTCCAATCTGTTCCTCCAGTGAAATCTTGGAAGTATTTCTTCCACTACTATATTAAGCCAAGAAGACGGTATGGATTTTTGTGCAAGTAATGATCCATTTTACAGGCTTATGAATCTATATAATGCTATATTAGCAGACTGCAAAGTCCACCTTCTAAAATGACATTTTGCACAGCATCTGGTGCTCCAGGAGAAAACAATGCTTAGGCCACACACAGTTCTTGAGAAAAAAAAAAAAAAAAAGGATTTCCTACTGCAACGCCATCTTTGAGATTTTCCTGAGGCTTTAGGATTAAATATAGCCAGCCTCTCAACGAAGCTGTCTCAGTCTCGGCTTTTCCACATTTAAATGTTCCAGCAAGTGAACTTCAAGATGTAGTAAGCCTATTCAGTGTCACCCACAAGGTCAACTGTATTTTCCAGCTCCCTCTTCTTTGCTCCAGCCTTTCCCCCAGGTCTCCAGGTCCTGCGACGTCCAACGGCTGCTCTTGCTAGGATCGTCACCCCGCAGGAGGACCGGCAGAAGCCAGTGCAGCCTGGAGTGCTGCCATGGCCTAGCGAAGGCCAGGAGAGTTTGGAGACGGAGCAACATCGGTCCCAGAATGGGACCCTATGAGGAGCTTAATCATGACCTTTCTTCATGGCAGCTTGTATGGGGCTGTGCTTTGCAGCTGTGCCGAAAAGAGCCGCGATCACCCAGAGGTGCGCTGGCTATTGCTGAGCAGGCAGGGGGTGCACAGGACACTGGGAGGGGACACAGCAGGGACACCTGACCCCCACCGACCAGAGGGATACCCCACAGCATAAGGCGCCGTGCTCGGCAATCAGGCTGGGGGGTGGAGGTTGGCGGGGGCCGTCCTTGCTCAGGGGCTGGCTGGGCATCAGTCGGTGGGGGGTGAGCAATTGCTTTCTTTTGCATCCTTGGCTTTCCTTGGCCTTTATTTCCCTCTCTTTTTCTCATTTGTTGGGTTCTTTTCTTACAATTCTTTTTGAATTCTAAAACTGTCTTTACCTGAACCCACGAGTTTTCTCCCTTTTTCCCTTCCGATTCTCCCCCCTCCATCCCACTGCGGAGGAGCGAGCGGCTGAGTGGTGCTGAGCTGCCAGCCAGGCTTAAACCACAACAGCCTGGGAGCAAAACAGTTCCCTGCCGACGGTGAGAGTGCTCATCCGTCCTCCTCCGTCAGAGTGCGGGCGTCCCCTCTAGCACAGTGGGACGCACGAGAGCCTCAGCAGTCCAGGTGCTGTTGGAGCCGCTGCAAAAGCTTTTTGGGTGAGCCGAGGCATTGATAGGGAGTGGAAAGGAAGGAAATCTCTCCCGTGGCCATGAGTTGGGGGGGGGGGGTGTGTGTCTGGGGAAACTGCCCGACGGCCAGTGTGCCAGCGGGATGGCTGCAGGGGACAGCAAGCTGCAGGTGATGGTGGCTGTGCGAGGACCTTTAGGCCCTCCTGGCCACCGTGCCCTGCCTACATTTTGCCCTCGCTCTGGCCTCCTGGCGCTGCTGCTCCTAGGAGATACCCAGAACTCAGCAGGACATGGTCCTGGGCAAGCTGCTCTAGCTGAGCCTGCTGGAGCACAGGGCTGGGACCAGAGGACCTGCACAGGTCCCTTCCAACCTCCGCCCTCCTGTGACACAAGGGACCGTCCCACACTCCTCCCTCCCCCCCCCCGAGGATTCATCACAAAACAACAGCTCCCCACTCCGCAAGAGCCTGTGGCAGGCACAGTCAGAACAGACAAAAGATCATTTTATTCTGGACAGCAACTGCGGGGGTCCAGCAGTCCCGGCGGTTCAGCCCGTGAAAACGAATCGGCACCTGCAACGACAGAATCAGACAGCTCTCATCAATCCCGCAAGGCAGGAAGAGGCAGGATTTTGTTGCCCCTTCTTCGGCGAACACCCTTTAGGAGGAAGTGTTGCAGGCCCAGAAGAGAGAGCTGCTGCTGGCAGCGGCTGCGGGACGGCTCTGGCGCCTGAGCCCCGTGGCTGCCGCCCTTAGAGCCCCGTGTGCGTGCAGAGATGCGCGGTGCCCCTGCGCCACGCGGCAGGGCTCGGTGGGGAGCCCTGGGGAGCTGCCAGGGAGCTCTTGCCAAACCCTGCGCAGCACCATCCCTCGCCGCCCCTGGCCAGCGAGCCGGCAAAGATGGGCAGCAGAGCCTGCTACACACCTGGGCTTCTTCACCCGCTGCACCTTCCTCCGTCTTTTCCTTGGGCCGTGCCCCAAAACGTTTTCTCTCTTCCGCCTCTTCTTTCCTGCGTGGCTTTCGGTGTCTTCTCTGCAGGGCTCTTTTCTCTTTCTGGTCCTCTTCTTCTCCATGTCCTGGGGAGATCCTGCAGACCTTTCCATCCCACAGTGCGATTAGAGAGGGAAAGCCATGCTCCACTGGGGTCAGCTCTGATTTTCACCCGAGCAAGCTCATTTTACCTTCTGTTCTCCAAAAGGCTCGCCAGCTCTTCTGGGCGTCCCCGGGAGTCTGCTGCACTCTCGGAGGGGCTTGGAGGCAGAGCTGGAGGTGCCTGCAACAGAAATGGTGGAGTTGGCAGCCGGCCACAGACAGCCTGGAGTGGGAGGCCACTGTTGGCCCAACGGCTACCTTAGCTCTCCAGAGGAGATCCCTTTGGCTGGTTGGCACCAGCCAGGTCTCGCACAGTGCCCCCGCCCCCCCCCAGCAGACTTCACAAACCTCTGCCAAAGGAGGACCCGAGCAAAACCCCTCGGAAGTCGACAGCTGCTCCCCTCTGCCTTTTTGTCGGCATTTGGTGGGCATTGTCTTTGGCTAAGGACATGCCGAGGGCGTGTGAGAAACATCGTTGCCAGCTGTCCTTGACCCTGCAGCACCCCGGGGGGGTGGAGGCAGAACCAAACACGCACCAGCTCTGCTGCCAGGCAGAGGCCCAGCAGCAGCCACTTGGCCTCCTCAGGCACTGCCCTCCTCCAGCAGGCACCCTGTCCCGGTGTTTGGGGAACCGACATACCTCTCCCCTGTCAGACTCCGCTGCTGCGTCTGCCCCAGCTTCTTGGAGGACAGCGAGCGGAGAGGGGGGTTCTTGCGGCAAGGCTTCTGCCTCTGGCTCGGTGCCTGCTGTGATTGCAGGGACTCTTGGCTCTTCCAAACAAAGTTCTGGAAAGCAAAAGCACGTGCAGCAACGTGGCTTCTTGGAAGCAAAAAATAGCTCAAGCAAAACCCACCCAAAGCCCTACTCCGCTTCTCTTGCCAGCCCTCTGGTGCCCTCTCTGCAGGCTTTGGCTCATCTTGCAGAGCAAACCGTTCATGCCCCAGGAGGCAGTGGCCAAAGAGAGGCCATGGGACAAGCGGGGATGAGAGGACAACACTCGATGTCCAGCCCCGCCAGAAAGAGCGCAGAGGTTTCTGGCATCACAAGCCCCAGCCTGTGGCAAGCCTCAGTCCCGCCTCTCACCTCTGCATCTCTCCGTGGAGGCTGGTGGCTGCTTGGCTGGCGGGCTGCAGAGCTCCGCTGTCTCCTCCTCCAAGAGTTCCCTGTAGTTGTCAATCAGGAACTCCACCAGCACATTCACCTGCACACAGCAAACCCTCGGTCTCAAGCCAGCCACCTGAAAACGCCCCCAGCAGCCTCTCCCGCTCCCGACCCTTGCCTCTGCGCACAAGGCTGTGGCTGTGGGGCTGCTCTTCCAGGCAGCCACCCCACCAGCGTGTGCTCAAGGGAGGAGGCAGCCAGAGAGCTCTGCGCAGCCAGGCTCTGACGGGCCGGGAACGCTGCAGCCTGCTGCTCAGTACAGCGTACCTTCTCGGTCGCCTCCAGCATGGCCTCCAGCTGGAGCAGCTCCTCGTTGGGCGGGCTCAGCAGGTTCGGCCCAAGGCAGATGGCCAGGTTGCTGGAGGTCATCCTGCTGGTGGACACGTTGTGGCCGATGTGCTGGAGGACGGCCAGCAGCCGCTTCAGGAGGAGGAGGTTGGCTGCAGGCAACTTCTCGGCCACCCTGAGGGCGCAGGAACACAACGTTAATAAAGCAGATGTTGCCCACAGCCACCCCCAAAGCTTGGCCACGGCAGGTGGGAGGCAGAGGCTGCGTCGCATGGCTTTGCAGGGGCTCTCAGCCAGCGCTCAGGGCTCCTGCTCAACAGGCCGGCTGCTGCCCCCACTTACGCTTTCAGCTCTTCCATCTTCTCCTCCTTGCTGCTCTTCTGCATCGCTGCCGTCCAGTCCTCATAGAGGTGGGTCACGAGGAGCTTGTCAGGGATGCTTCGGAGGAAGTCCTGCAATGCCAAGGACTCCTCCTGAGCCTTTGAACACTGCAGGCCAGCCAGGAGCTCTTGCAGCTGCAGGTCAGAAGCGCTCACCTTCAAGATGGTGGCGAGCAGCTCTGCAGGCTGGCTTCCTACGTCGACGTCCGCGCCGCGGTCCAGGGCCTCCCGCAGGTCCCGAAGAGCTGTCACGCTGGCAACTCGGCGGAAGATCCCCTCCGTTGTCGGCCCGTCCCTCTGCAGGACAGCCAGCAGCTCCTGCAGGAGAGGCAGGAGCACGGTTGCTTGCCTGAGCAGCTGCTTTCCATCCATGGTGGCCGGAGCGCTGACTAAGACCTGGCTCCTTGCTGGTGGTGAAGAGCCCAGTCCCCTGTCCCTGCAGCTCCTGGGGCCACCCACTGGCTCCCTGGAGCATCTGCAGGGAGGGCGGGGGACCCCCTGGCCAGGCTGGCTTACCTGGATGGGCCGGGGCAGTGTGCCATCCTCCACACACACGGCTGCCAGGGGCTGGCCAAAGAGCAGCCTCCTGCAGCCAGAGCCCGCCTGGGCAGTGGCCGGCCTGCGCCACAGAGCCAAGGAGGGCCAGGACAGCCCCCTCCAGATCCTCCTGCTGCTGCTCCCTCCCGCTGCAAAGGAAAACACTCATCAGTGGAGACCACCAGGCCAGCGCTCCCGGAGCCTGCCCTGCCCTGCCCTGCCCAGCAGCGCGGTGCCGAGCAGTGTGGCAGGACAGGCAGGGAGCCGGCAGCTGGAACCGCGGCTCTGTCTCGGCAGCCCTGGCTTGGAGGCTCCTGAGAGCCGGCGTGCCAGTGGGCCAGCCTGGGCCGGCCCTTGCCCTTCTCTCCTGCAAGCCGTGGGCAGCAGCGGAGGCTCCGTGTCCCTGCAGAACCACGTCCAGTGCCCGCTGCCCAGCAGGTCTCCTCGTGCCTCCAGGTGACAGACTCCCTTGGCGTGCCCAACCTGCAAGGCGACACTCAAGGCACAAGGGAGCATAGCTCCTCCCAACTCTGGCCGAGGAGCAGGGACCCGTCTGCCCGGCTCTGGGGACCGAGCTGAGACAGGCAGCACCTCCAGCGCTCAGCACTGTTGAAGGCTCTCGAGGCTCCGCTCTCTCCTGCTGCAGCGTGCTGCTCACCGACTTCCTCTGGCTGCAGGGCAGCAGCAGCATCCTCGCTTCTGCGGACGTGCCCGTTGAGGAGAAACGAAGGCCCTCCCTGCCTTTCTTTCCAAAACTCACCTGGTGAGCGGCAAAGTCCCCCTCCGTTGCTGGATGGGGCCAAGAGAGGCCCTTGCTTGCCATCAGCCTGCAAGAATCAGGCTGCGCTTAGGGAGCAGCCCCGCAGCGGAAAGGCCGCCGGCGAGCCGCCAACCCGGCGCCAGCAGCCTGAGCGCAGCAGAGCCGGGACCCTCTGCCCTCCCGGGCTCTCTGCCCTGCACGGCATGTTTCCCGCCAGCGCCGTCAGCAAGGACGTGCGGGCGTTCCTGGTGGCTTCCCAACCGTCTCCGCTCCCCGAATGGTACCACAGGACCCTCCCTCCCTCCCTCCGTCCCACACAAGCTCACCCCACTCGCCGCACATCCCTGGCAGCCCGACACAGCCAGAGATGCCCGAAAGGCAGCCAATCTCACCTTTGCCTGGCCCTCCGTCAGCCTTTCCAGGCTCCTGACGCTGAATGTCCTCCACTGGGCAAGAGAGAAGAAGTGGAAGAAAGTGAGCAGAGATGCCCCTGCTGCTCGGCTGGAGGAGCAGGGCTTGGGAACAGTGCCGAGAGCAGAGAGACACTCACGGCATGGCGGCGGCTCAGCTCCTTCTGCACAAGCTTGAGCGAAGGCAGACGGGTCACCCGGGCTCTCTTGCCGCCTTCTGGTGTCCTGCGTGCCGGGACGGGACAGGGACACGGCTGGATGAGCCCCAAGCTGCCTCGTCCTTTTCAGGCAGCTCTGCTCGAGAGCTGCCTGCAGCTGCGGGGGCACCTCTCCCAGCTGGGGAGCTGTGTTCCCCCGGGTCCGTCCGGCTGTGCCTGGAGCCTCCTGCAGCCTTACCTGAGCAGTGTGTCCAGCCACAGCTCCTTCAGCACGCAGGAACTGGAGGAAGAGAGGAGAAGCAGTGTCAGGCCCCGCTGCCCCTCAGCCCACGGGCAGAGGCAGGCGTCTGCACAGCCCTGCCCCACGGGGAAGGACAGATGTGCTGCCCAAGCCCTGGCTCCCTCTGTCCTGACACAGCTGCTGCCTTTGCCCTTCCCTTCTGGGGAGCAAAAGGTGAGCAGGGGATGCAGGACGTGGAAATGCCCCACCGTCCATCCCTGCCAGCATGCTTCTCGCTCCCTGCCCAGGCTCTGCACGGAGGGCCGAGGCCATTCCCGGCACGGCGTGGGCACGGTTGGGAACCTCTCTTGCCCGGCCATGGGATGTAGCACCATAGCTCACCTGAAAGTGGCAACACAGGAGCCAGTGGGCCAGATGAGGAGGAGGGAGGTCCTGTCCTCATCGTTGCCTTCATCCCCCTCCTCTTCTTGCTCCTCCCATGCCTCCTTTCTGCTCGCCAGCACCCACAGCTGGTCCAGGGCCAGGCGGAGCTGGGGGCGCAGGGTGTTGGTGCCACGTCTGCAGAGAGGAGAGGCAGGCGGTGAGCTGGAGGTGGGCTCCTGGGGGTCCCCCCGGGCAGAGCCCTGTCCCCCACGTGCCCTTGGGACGGACATTGGTGCGTCCAGCCCCAAGGTGCCGGGGCGTGGGGCTGGTGCCAGGGTGCTCCCAGTGCCAGGGACGGGGGAAAGGCAGCCGGGCTCGGAGGGTCTTACTTCAGCTTGGCGATCACCAGCTCCTCGGGGAGGAGGAGGAGAAGGCATCTCTTGCTCCTCTTGCGGCCCTGGGTCAGCCACACATCCGCGCTCAGCACGGCCTCTGCCTCGGTGAGAGCCTCCCTGTAAGCAGAGAGCGGCGGGCATGAGACAGTCCCCTGCTGCGGTGGCCAGCCGTGCCCTCGTGTCCCCGAGGCCCAGGGAGAGCCCACCTGGAGCTGAAGCAGCAGCTGGCCTGGCCCATCCCGCCCGGGACAGGAGGACCCTGGCCGTGCACCGAGGACACGGCCCAGCGGTCGGGAGCGAGGCCGGGAAGCGGGGCGGCGGTGCCGGTGCCGGTGGCGGGGCAGTGCTGGTCGGGCAGCCCCTGCCTGCTGCCAGCCCTGCTCGGTGCCGCTGCCCGGTCGGTGGCTGTGGGCTGCACTGACCAACGGCCAGAGGCCAACGGAAAGGGGGCGGGGCCTGGGCCCAACGGAAAGGGGGTGGGGCCCAACGGAAAGGGGGCGGGGCCTGGGGCGGGGCCCAAAGGAAAAGGGGCAGCACCCGGGCCGGGGGCGGTGCCTGGTGGGCCAGGGGGCGGGGCTTGCTGGGGCCAGGGGGCGGGGCTTCTCTCCAGCGTGCCTGCCTCTGCTGGGCCCTGGGCAGCCCCGAGCAGGGCAGAGCAGAGGGCAAGGACCGCCTCCCTCCGCCTGCCGGCAGTGCCCCTCGCCTCGGCCTTCCCCGCTGCTTCCCGGCCTCCAGCCGGGCTTGGTGCCGCTGCTCAGCCCCCGCTGGGCCCGGCCCCTCGGCCGCCGTGGTACCGCACGGGCATCCCCTGCGCTGCTCATCAGCCCACGGGCTGGTCACTCTCTCCCTTTTGGAGTGGCCGCACAAGCCCATCTGCCATCTAGGTTAGCAGATGCAACTTTGCTTCCAGATTGTAATTTCGGTATTAACCTTTGGTGTAGATTTTTATTACACCAGTTGGTGTAAGTTTCAGATGGAAATGGAAACCATTATTCCCTGTTTGCACGGGCATCCGGAAGCCCTAACGATTTCTAGAGAACCAGTGCAGAAAACATAGACTTAGCACCCGAAATAAGTGTAATGGGTCAACAATAAAACAAGTTAAGCAATGAGATGGTAACTGAGTTTTGAAAAAGCCTCTTTGAAAGGTAATATTTTTAGGCAAAATGTCTCGTCTTAGTGAACAATTTAGTTTAGCTTCTTTACACACATCCTCCTCCTGCCCCGATACAACAGAAGCTTGTATTTACAATTGGAAAGCTTAAAAATCACCACTTCTACAACCACTTTCAGGAACAAGAGTGATGCCCATGTATCTTGAATACTGACTTAGCATTAGGAACCTGAAGGTTAGTGCCAGGTGGAAGCAATCTAATCCTTGCTTGGAGAAAGAAGTTTTTTCTCACCTCACATCTCTAGAAAATGAAACCTTGCCCTGCTAGTTATCCTTTCAACTCTTCTTATCAGATGTTGATCTATACCCGGTTCAGAGCTGCTGCACCCATTTCAAAGGCACATTCTGTGTTCAGAGCTGAGTTTTTCTTTCCGTACACAAGACCACTGCAACTGTGTTACAGCTTTACTGGTCCCATGAGTTTAAGTCATTTCAGCTTGTAGTTCCTGAATTGCCTTTTTTCTTTGTTGCAAATGCAAGTTGTTTTTTTCATCTACTGTTGGCATCATCTTTCAGAGAAAACCTCAGCAAGTGCTGCTCCAGTGCTCCCTCCTTCTCCGTTAAGTTGCGCTTGAGAAGCTAGTCACATCCCCCTCCATGCTTTCCATACGCACACTCCTGTCCCCCATCTGCCTCTATACTCTGCTCGCTTTCCATTGCACTACTCTCCTGTTGTATACTACACCATATGTCCTTACACATCTTTCCAGTCTGGATTTTGCCGTTTCCTTTTTCTTTTTTGCCTCCTTGCAGCTCCACGGCCATTCCCTTCACCCAGCACCTCTCTGGTGCCCATTGTTGCCCACACACTCACGTGTCCCTGTCCTGCTTGATGCCAAGCGTTAACTACACTCAGATCCAGAGGTGCACTTGCAGCCTGCAGAGGCGTATTCAGGCTGCTTGAGGTACACATAGACCTTCAGCTCCAGCGGCACAGTGCACAAAATTGTCTAGAAACCAAATTATCCTTCGAGGGCTGCAGTTTATAGTATGGCCAAGGCCTCCCAGTTAAAGCAGCTCAGGTGTATCTGCCTGCTCTACAACGCTGCATTTCAGTGCCAATCCAGACATACCCTTAAGCGGGTACCACCTTCCCCTGGGGGCTGATAGGCTTCACCTCCTATTGAGAGCGATGGCATCTAACCCATCTCTGATGGGTACTTGGTCTTACACTGGCAGCAACTACACGAGGGAGGACACCTCACGATTTCAGTGCCACAGGCAACAAGGAGAGGCAGCAGCCACTTTGAATAAGAACAAAACAGCTGACTGAAAAACATTTACACTACCCCTTACTGTTATTTTTAGCTTTTCCAATAGCCCAGGAAGTAAAAGCGGATTAGACCTGGGAAAGAAGCAAGACAGTTTTCTAGCAGACAAGTAGGTAGCCCTTCTTTCATATATGCGTTCATTTAACAAAGAGGGTATATGTAAATATATATACGGTGTTAGTCTGTCCTTCAAGTCAAACATGCAATCGCTTATTACGACTGCTTATGATAGTGTGCAGGTGTGTCTTGGTCTTCTACAGAAACTTCCGGATCCATGAGTAAATCTTTCAAGTGTATGCTGCACATTGGATTTTTTTGTCTTCGTATGGCGGAAGCTTGGGTTTGATACCTAATTTTGTGTTTCAAAATATGTCAATATTTACCCTGACAAACTAGCTTAAGGTAGAGCAAGATCTGGCATACGTGCTTTGGATCTTCATTTTGAGCTACTGGCCATCTTGGTTTTGAGAACTGCCCATGAGCCTTTTTGTGGGGTTTAACTTCAAGACTCTGCTTTGAAATAGGATCCCTCTCCCTCAAGTATTTTGATTGTTTATGTTACCGGCTTTTGTTTCTACTACTCTGTATAGTGCTAAGTCTTCACAGGAAGTGTGAAGATATGCCACCTCCAGAAGCATGGAGTACCAAATGTGTGTTCTTTAAACACACCAACAAGCTCAGGAAACAGCTGCAGAGACCGGATCGCAGAACACAGCCAGGCTAAATGAACAGCCACTATCCTGATACAAGTTCTTCATTTTCTGATGAAGCCAGCTTAAGCCTACTATATTCAGTTTTAACTGCAGATCAGACATGGGAAGTCTAATTCAGGCAAGCTACAAACTACACTATATGCTCATTCTTTGTCATGATCTCCAATCTGTTCCTCCAGTGAAATCTTGGAAGTATTTCTTCCACTACTATATTAAGCCAAGAAGACGGTATGGATTTTTGTGCAAGTAATGATCCATTTTACAGGCTTATGAATCTATATAATGCTATATTAGCAGACTGCAAAGTCCACCTTCTAAAATGACATTTTGCACAGCATCTGGTGCTCCAGGAGAAAACAATGCTTAGGCCACACACAGTTCTTGAGAAAAAAAAAAAAAAAAAAGGATTTCCTACTGCAACGCCATCTTTGAGATTTTCCTGAGGCTTTAGGATTAAATATAGCCAGCCTCTCAACGAAGCTGTCTCAGTCTCGGCTTTTCCACATTTAAATGTTCCAGCAAGTGAACTTCAAGATGTAGTAAGCCTATTCAGTGTCACCCACAAGGTCAACTGTATTTTCCAGCTCCCTCTTCTTTGCTCCAGCCTTTCCCCCAGGTCTCCAGGTCCTGCGACGTCCAACGGCTGCTCTTGCTAGGATCGTCACCCCGCAGGAGGACCGGCAGAAGCCAGTGCAGCCTGGAGTGCTGCCATGGCCTAGCGAAGGCCAGGAGAGTTTGGAGACGGAGCAACATCGGTCCCAGAATGGGACCCTATGAGGAGCTTAATCATGACCTTTCTTCATGGCAGCTTGTATGGGGCTGTGCTTTGCAGCTGTGCCGAAAAGAGCCGCGATCACCCAGAGGTGCGCTGGCTATTGCTGAGCAGGCAGGGGGTGCACAGGACACTGGGAGGGGACACAGCAGGGACACCTGACCCCCACCGACCAGAGGGATACCCCACAGCATAAGGCGCCGTGCTCGGCAATCAGGCTGGGGGGTGGAGGTTGGCGGGGGCCGTCCTTGCTCAGGGGCTGGCTGGGCATCAGTCGGTGGGGGGTGAGCAATTGCTTTCTTTTGCATCCTTGGCTTTCCTTGGCCTTTATTTCCCTCTCTTTTTCTCATTTGTTGGGTTCTTTTCTTACAATTCTTTTTGAATTCTAAAACTGTCTTTACCTGAACCCACGAGTTTTCTCCCTTTTTCCCTTCCGATTCTCCCCCCTCCATCCCACTGCGGAGGAGCGAGCGGCTGAGTGGTGCTGAGCTGCCAGCCAGGCTTAAACCACAACAGCCTGGGAGCAAAACAGTTCCCTGCCGACGGTGAGAGTGCTCATCCGTCCTCCTCCGTCAGAGTGCGGGCGTCCCCTCTAGCACAGTGGGACGCACGAGAGCCTCAGCAGTCCAGGTGCTGTTGGAGCCGCTGCAAAAGCTTTTTGGGTGAGCCGAGGCATTGATAGGGAGTGGAAAGGAAGGAAATCTCTCCCGTGGCCATGAGTTGGGGGGGGGGGGGGGGGGTCTGGGGAAACTGCCCGACGGCCAGTGTGCCAGCGGGATGGCTGCAGGGGACAGCAAGCTGCAGGTGATGGTGGCTGTGCGAGGACCTTTAGGCCCTCCTGGCCACCGTGCCCTGCCTACATTTTGCCCTCGCTCTGGCCTCCTGGCGCTGCTGCTCCTAGGAGATACCCAGAACTCAGCAGGACATGGTCCTGGGCAAGCTGCTCTAGCTGAGCCTGCTGGAGCACAGGGCTGGGACCAGAGGACCTGCACAGGTCCCTTCCAACCTCCGCCCTCCTGTGACACAAGGGACCGTCCCACACTCCTCCCTCCCCCCCCCCCGCCCCGAGGATTCATCACAAAACAACAGCTCCCCACTCCGCAAGAGCCTGTGGCAGGCACAGTCAGAACAGACAAAAGATCATTTTATTCTGGACAGCAACTGCGGGGGTCCAGCAGTCCCGGCGGTTCAGCCCGTGAAAACGAATCGGCACCTGCAACGACAGAATCAGACAGCTCTCATCAATCCCGCAAGGCAGGAAGAGGCAGGATTTTGTTGCCCCTTCTTCGGCGAACACCCTTTAGGAGGAAGTGTTGCAGGCCCAGAAGAGAGAGCTGCTGCTGGCAGCGGCTGCGGGACGGCTCTGGCGCCTGAGCCCCGTGGCTGCCGCCCTTAGAGCCCCGAGTGCGTGCAGAGATGCGCGGTGCCCCTGCGCCACGCGGCAGGGCTCGGTGGGGAGCCCTGGGGAGCTGCCAGGGAGCTCTTGCCAAACCCTGCGCAGCACCATCCCTCGCCGCCCCTGGCCAGCGAGCCGGCAAAGATGGGCAGCAGAGCCTGCTACACACCTGGGCTTCTTCACCCGCTGCACCTTCCTCCATCTTTTCCTTGGGCCGTGCCCCAAAACGTTTTCTCTCTTCCGCCTCTTCTTTCCTGCGTGGCTTTCGGTGTCTTCTCTGCAGGGCTCTTTTCTCTTTCTGGTCCTCTTCTTCTCCATGTCCTGGGGAGATCCTGCAGACCTTTCCATCCCACAGTGCGATTAGAGAGGGAAAGCCATGCTCCACTGGGGTCAGCTCTGATTTTCACCCGAGCAAGCTCATTTTACCTTCTGTTCTCCAAAAGGCTCGCCAGCTCTTCTGGGCGTCCCCGGGAGTCTGCTGCACTCTCGGAGGGGCTTGGAGGCAGAGCTGGAGGTGCCTGCAACAGAAATGGTGGAGTTGGCAGCCGGCCACAGACAGCCTGGAGTGGGAGGCCACTGTTGGCCCAACGGCTACCTTAGCTCTCCAGAGGAGATCCCTTTGGCTGGTTGGCACCAGCCAGGTCTCGCACAGTGCCCCCGCCCCCCCCCAGCAGACTTCACAAACCTCTGCCAAAGGAGGACCCGAGCAAAACCCCTCGGAAGTCGACAGCTGCTCCCCTCTGCCTTTTTGTCGGCATTTGGTGGGCATTGTCTTTGGCTAAGGACATGCCGAGGGCGTGTGAGAAACATCGTTGCCAGCTGTCCTTGACCCTGCAGCACCCCGGGGGGGTGGAGGCAGAACCAAACACGCACCAGCTCTGCTGCCAGGCAGAGGCCCAGCAGCAGCCACTTGGCCTCCTCAGGCACTGCCCTCCTCCAGCAGGCACCCTGTCCCGGTGTTTGGGGAACCGACATACCTCTCCCCTGTCAGACTCCGCTGCTGCGTCTGCCCCAGCTTCTTGGAGGACAGCGAGCGGAGACGGGGGTTCTTGCGGCAAGGCTTCTGCCTCTGGCTCGGTGCCTGCTGTGATTGCAGGGACTCTTGGCTCTTCCAAACAAAGTTCTGGAAAGCAAAAGCACGTGCAGCAACGTGGCTTCTTGGAAGCAAAAAATAGCTCAAGCAAAACCCACCCAAAGCCCTACTCCGCTTCTCTTGCCAGCCCTCTGGTGCCCTCTCTGCAGGCTTTGGCTCATCTTGCAGAGCAAACCGTTCATGCCCCAGGAGGCAGTGGCCAAAGAGAGGCCATGGGACAAGCGGGGATGAGAGGACAACACTCGATGTCCAGCCCCGCCAGAAAGAGCGCAGAGGTTTCTGGCATCACAAGCCCCAGCCTGTGGCAAGCCTCAGTCCCGCCTCTCACCTCTGCATCTCTCCGTGGAGGCTGGTGGCTGCTTGGCTGGCGGGCTGCAGAGCTCCGCTGTCTCCTCCTCCAAGAGTTCCCTGTAGTTGTCAATCAGGAACTCCACCAGCACATTCACCTGCACACAGCAAACCCTCGGTCTCAAGCCAGCCACCTGAAAACGCCCCCAGCAGCCTCTCCCGCTCCCGACCCTTGCCTCTGTGCACAAGGCTGTGGCTGTGGGGCTGCTCTTCCAGGCAGCCACCCCACCAGCGTGTGCTCAAGGGAGGAGGCAGCCAGAGAGCTCTGCGCAGCCAGGCTCTGACGGGCCGGGAACGCTGCAGCCTGCTGCTCAGTACAGCGTACCTTCTCGGTCGCCTCCAGCATGGCCTCCAGCTGGAGCAGCTCCTCGTTGGGCGGGCTCAGCAGGTTCGGCCCAAGGCAGATGGCCAGGTTGCTGGAGGTCATCCTGCTGGTGGACACGTTGTGGCCGATGTGCTGGAGGACGGCCAGCAGCCGCTTCAGGAGGAGGAGGTTGGCTGCAGGCAACTTCTCGGCCACCCTGAGGGCGCAGGAACACAACGTTAATAAAGCAGATGTTGCCCACAGCCACCCCCAAAGCTTGGCCACGGCAGGTGGGAGGCAGAGGCTGCGTCGCACGGCTTTGCAGGGGCTCTCAGCCAGCGCTCAGGGCTCCTGCTCAACAGGCCGGCTGCTGCCCCCACTTACGCTTTCAGCTCTTCCATCTTCTCCTCCTTGCTGCTCTTCTGCATCGCTGCCGTCCAGTCCTCATAGAGGTGGGTCACGAGGAGCTTGTCAGGGATGCTTCGGAGGAAGTCCTGCAATGCCAAGGGCTCCTCCTGAGCCTTTGAACACTGCAGGCCAGCCAGGAGCTCTTGCAGCTGCAGGTCAGAAGCGCTCACCTTCAAGATGGTGGCGAGCAGCTCTGCAGGCTGGCTTCCTACGTCGACGTCCGCGCCGCGGTCCAGGGCCTCCCGCAGGTCCCGAAGAGCTGTCGCGCTGGCAGCTCGGCGGAAGATCCCCTCCGTTGTCGGCCCGTCCCTCTGCAGGACAGCCAGCAGCTCCTGCAGGAGAGGCAGGAGCACGGTTGCTTGCCTGAGCAGCTGCTTTCCATCCATGGTGGCCGGAGCGCTGACTAAGACCTGGCTCCTTGCTGGTGGTGAAGAGCCCAGTCCCCTGTCCCTGCAGCTCCTGGGGCCACCCACTGGCTCCCTGGAGCATCTGCAGGGAGGGCGGGGGACCCCCTGGCCAGGCTGGCTTACCTGGATGGGCCGGGGCAGTGTGCCATCCTCCACACACACGGCTGCCAGGGGCTGGCCAAAGAGCAGCCTCCTGCAGCCAGAGCCCGCCTGGGCAGTGGCCGGCCTGCGCCACAGAGCCAAGGAGGGCCAGGACAGCCCCCTCCAGCTCCTCCTGCTGCTGCTCCCTCCCGCTGCAAAGGAAAACACTCATCAGTGGAGACCACCAGGCCAGCGCTCCCAGAGCCTGCCCTGCCCTGCCCTGCCCAGCAGCGCGGTGCCGAGCAGTGTGGCAGGACGGGCAGGGAGCCGGCAGCTGGAACCGCGGCTCTGGCTCGGCAGCCCTGGCTTGGAGGCTCCTGAGAGCCGGCGTGCCAGTGGGCCGGCCTGGGCCGGCCCTTGCCCTTCTCTCCTGCAAGCCGTGGGCAGCAGCGGAGGCTCCGTGTCCCTGCAGAACCACGTCCAGTGCCCGCTGCCCAGCAGGTCTCCTCGTGCCTCCAGGTGACAGACTCCCTTGGCGTGCCCAACCTGCAAGGCGACACTCAAGGCACAAGGGAGCATAGCTCCTCCCAACTCTGGCCGAGGAGCAGGGACCCGTCTGCCCGGCTCTGGGGACCGAGCTGAGACAGGCAGCACCTCCAGCGCTCAGCACTGTTGAAGGCTCTCGAGGCTCCGCTCTCTCCTGCTGCAGCGTGCTGCTCACCGACTTCCTCTGGCTGCAGGGCAGCAGCAGCAGCAGCATCCTCGCTTCTGCGGACGTGCCCGTTGAGGAGAAACGAAGGCCCTCCCTGCCTTTCTTTCCAAAACTCACCTGGTGAGCGGCAAAGTCCCCCTCCGTTGCTGGATGGGGCCAAGAGAGGCCCTTGCTTGCCATCAGCCTGCAAGAATCAGGCTGCGCTTAGGGAGCAGCCCCGCAGCGGAAAGGCTGCCGGCGAGCCGCCAACCCGGCGCCAGCAGCCTGAGCGCAGCAGAGCCGGGACCCTCTGCCCTCCCGGGCTCTCTGCCCTGCACGGCACGTTTCCCGCCAGCGCCGTCAGCAAGGACGTGCGGGCGTTCCTGGTGGCTTCCCAACCGTCTCCGCTCCCCGAATGGTACCACAGGACCCTCCCTCCCTCCCTCCGTCCCACACAAGCTCACCCCACTCGCCGCACATCCCTGGCAGCCCGACACAGCCAGAGATGCCCGAAAGGCAGCCAATCTCACCTTTGCCTGGCCCTCCGTCAGCCTTTCCAGGCTCCTGACGCTGAATGTCCTCCACTGGGCAAGAGAGAAGAAGTGGAAGAAAGTGAGCAGAGATGCCCCTGCTGCTCGGCTGGAGGAGCAGGGCTTGGGAACAGTGCCGAGAGCAGAGAGACACTCACGGCATGGCGGCGGCTCAGCTCCTTCTGCACAAGCTTGAGCGAAGGCAGACGGGTCACCCGGGCTCTCTTGCCGCCTTCTGGTGTCCTGCGTGCCGGGACGGGACAGGGACACGGCTGGATGAGCCCCAAGCTGCCTCGTCCTTTTCAGGCAGCTCTGCTCGAGAGCTGCCTGCAGCTGCGGGGGCACCTCTCCCAGCTGGGGAGCTGTGTTCCCCCCGGTCCGTCCGGCTGTGCCTGGAGCCTCCTGCAGCCTTACCTGAGCAGTGTGTCCAGCCACAGCTCCTTCAGCACGCAGGAACTGGAGGAAGAGAGGAGAAGCAGTGTCAGGCCCCGCTGCCCCTCAGCCCACGGGCAGAGGCAGGCGTCTGCACAGCCCTGCCCCACGGGGAAGGACAGATGTGCTGCCCAAGCCCTGGCTCCCTCTGTCCTGACACAGCTGCTGCCTTTGCCCTTCCCTTCTGGGGAGCAAAAGGTGAGCAGGGGATGCAGGACGTGGAAATGCCCCACCGTCCATCCCTGCCAGCATGCTTCTCGCTCCCTGCCCAGGCTCTGCACGGAGGGCCGAGGCCATTCCCGGCACGGCGTGGGCACGGTTGGGAACCTCTCTTGCCCGGCCATGGGATGTAGCACCGTAGCTCACCTGAAAGTGGCAACACAGGAGCCAGTGGGCCAGATGAGGAGGAGGGAGGTCCTGTCCTCATCGTTGCCTTCATCCCCCTCCTCTTCTTGCTCCTCCCATGCCTCCTTTCTGCTCGCCAGCACCCACAGCTGGTCCAGGGCCAGGCGGAGCTGGGGGCGCAGGGTGTTGGTGCCACGTCTGCAGAGAGGAGAGGCAGGCGGTGAGCTGGAGGTGGGCTCCTGGGGGTCCCCCCGGGCAGAGCCCTGTCCCCCACGTGCCCTTGGGACGGACATTGGTGCGTCCAGCCCCAAGGTGCCGGGGCGTGGGGCTGGTGCCAGGGTGCTCCCAGTGCCAGGGACGGGGGAAAGGCAGCCGGGCTCGGAGGGTCTTACTTCAGCTTGGCGATCACCAGCTCCTCGGGGAGGAGGAGGAGAAGGCATCTCTTGCTCCTCTTGCGGCCCTGGGTCAGCCACACATCCGCGCTCAGCACGGCCTCTGCCTCGGTGAGAGCCTCCCTGTAAGCAGAGAGCGGCGGGCATGAGACAGTCCCCTGCTGCGGTGGCCAGCCGTGCCCTCGTGTCCCCGAGGCCCAGGGAGAGCCCACCTGGAGCTGAAGCAGCAGCTGGCCTGGCCCATCCCGCCCGGGACAGGAGGACCCTGGCCGTGCACCGAGGACACGGCCCAGCGGTCGGGAGCGAGGCCGGGAAGCGGGGCGGCGGTGCCGGTGCCGGTGGCGGGGCAGTGCTGGTCGGGCAGCCCCTGCCTGCTGCCAGCCCTGCTCGGTGCCGCTGCCCGGTCGGTGGCTGTGGGCTGCACTGACCAACGGCCAGAGGCCAACGGAAAGGGGGCGGGGCCTGGGCCCAACGGAAAGGGGGTGGGGCCCAACGGAAAGGGGGCGGGGCCTGGGGCGGGGCCCAAAGGAAAAGGGGCAGCACCCGGGCCGGGGGCGGTGCCTGGTGGGCCAGGGGGCGGGGCTTGCTGGGGCCAGGGGGCGGGGCTTCTCTCCAGCGTGCCTGCCTCTGCTGGGCCCTGGGCAGCCCCGAGCAGGGCAGAGCAGAGGGCAAGGACCGCCTCCCTCCGCCTGCCGGCAGTGCCCCTCGCCTCGGCCTTCCCCGCTGCTTCCCGGCCTCCAGCCGGGCTTGGTGCCGCTGCTCAGCCCCCGCTGGGCCCGGCCCCTCGGCCGCCGTGGTACCGCACGGGCATCCCCTGCGCTGCTCATCAGCCCACGGGCTGGTCACTCTCTCCCTTTTGGAGTGGCCGCACAAGCCCATCTGCCATCTAGGTTAGCAGATGCAACTTTGCTTCCAGATTGTAATTTCGGTATTAACCTTTGGTGTAGATTTTTATTACACCAGTTGGTGTAAGTTTCAGATGGAAATGGAAACCATTATTCCCTGTTTGCACGGGCATCCGGAAGCCCTAACGATTTCTAGAGAACCAGTGCAGAAAACATAGACTTAGCACCCGAAATAAGTGTAATGGGTCAACAATAAAACAAGTTAAGCAATGAGATGGTAACTGAGTTTTGAAAAAGCCTCTTTGAAAGGTAATATTTTTAGGCAAAATGTCTCGTCTTAGTGAACAATTTAGTTTAGCTTCTTTACACACATCCTCCTCCTGCCCCGATACAACAGAAGCTTGTATTTACAATTGGAAAGCTTAAAAATCACCACTTCTACAACCACTTTCAGGAACAAGAGTGATGCCCATGTATCTTGAATACTGACTTAGCATTAGGAACCTGAAGGTTAGTGCCAGGTGGAAGCAATCTAATCCTTGCTTGGAGAAAGAAGTTTTTTCTCACCTCACATCTCTAGAAAATGAAACCTTGCCCTGCTAGTTATCCTTTCAACTCTTCTTATCAGATGTTGATCTATACCCGGTTCAGAGCTGCTGCACCCATTTCAAAGGCACATTCTGTGTTCAGAGCTGAGTTTTTCTTTCCGTACACAAGACCACTGCAACTGTGTTACAGCTTTACTGGTCCCATGAGTTTAAGTCATTTCAGCTTGTAGTTCCTGAATTGCCTTTTTTCTTTGTTGCAAATGCAAGTTGTTTTTTTCATCTACTGTTGGCATCATCTTTCAGAGAAAACCTCAGCAAGTGCTGCTCCAGTGCTCCCTCCTTCTCCGTTAAGTTGCGCTTGAGAAGCTAGTCACATCCCCCTCCATGCTTTCCATACGCACACTCCTGTCCCCCATCTGCCTCTATACTCTGCTCGCTTTCCATTGCACTACTCTCCTGTTGTATACTACACCATATGTCCTTACACATCTTTCCAGTCTGGATTTTGCCGTTTCCTTTTTCTTTTTTGCCTCCTTGCAGCTCCACGGCCATTCCCTTCACCCAGCACCTCTCTGGTGCCCATTGTTGCCCACACACTCACGTGTCCCTGTCCTGCTTGATGCCAAGCGTTAACTACACTCAGATCCAGAGGTGCACTTGCAGCCTGCAGAGGCGTATTCAGGCTGCTTGAGGTACACATAGACCTTCAGCTCCAGCGGCACAGTGCACAAAATTGTCTAGAAACCAAATTATCCTTCGAGGGCTGCAGTTTATAGTATGGCCAAGGCCTCCCAGTTAAAGCAGCTCAGGTGTATCTGCCTGCTCTACAACGCTGCATTTCAGTGCCAATCCAGACATACCCTTAAGCGGGTACCACCTTCCCCTGGGGGCTGATAGGCTTCACCTCCATTTGAGAGCGATGGCATCTAACCCATCTCTGATGGGTACTTGGTCTTACACTGGCAGCAACTACAAGAGGGAGGACACCTCACGATTTCAGTGCCACAGGCAACAAGGAGAGGCAGCAGCCACTTTGAATAAGAACAAAACAGCTGACTGAAAAACATTTACACTACCCCTTACTGTTATTTTTAGCTTTTCCAATAGCCCAGGAAGTAAAAGCGGATTAGACCTGGGAAAGAAGCAAGACAGTTTTCTAGCAGACAAGTAGGTAGCCCTTCTTTCATATATGCGTTCATTTAACAAAGAGGGTATATGTAAATATATATACGGTGTTAGTCTGTCCTTCAAGTCAAACATGCAATCGCTTATTACGACTGCTTATGATAGTGTGCAGGTGTGTCTTGGTCTTCTACAGAAACTTCCGGATCCATGAGTAAATCTTTCAAGTGTATGCTGCACATTGGATTTTTTTGTCTTCGTATGGCGGAAGCTTGGGTTTGATACCTAATTTTGTGTTTCAAAATATGTCAATATTTACCCTGACAAACTAGCTTAAGGTAGAGCAAGATCTGGCATAAGTGCTTTGGATCTTCATTTTGAGCTACTGGCCATCTTGGTTTTGAGAACTGCCCATGAGCCTTTTTGTGGGGTTTAACTTCAAGACTCTGCTTTGAAATAGGATCCCTCTCCCTCAAGTATTTTGATTGTTTATGTTACCGGCTTTTGTTTCTACTACTCTGTATAGTGCTAAGTCTTCACAGGAAGTGTGAAGATATGCCACCTCCAGAAGCATGGAGTACCAAATGTGTGTTCTTTAAACACACCAACAAGCTCAGGAAACAGCTGCAGAGACCGGATCGCAGAACACAGCCAGGCTAAATGAACAGCCACTATCCTGATACAAGTTCTTCATTTTCTGATGAAGCCAGCTTAAGCCTACTATATTCAGTTTTAACTGCAGATCAGACATGGGAAGTCTAATTCAGGCAAGCTACAAACTACACTATATGCTCATTCTTTGTCATGATCTCCAATCTGTTCCTCCAGTGAAATCTTGGAAGTATTTCTTCCACTACTATATTAAGCCAAGAAGACGGTATGGATTTTTGTGCAAGTAATGATCCATTTTACAGGCTTATGAATCTATATAATGCTATATTAGCAGACTGCAAAGTCCACCTTCTAAAATGACATTTTGCACAGCATCTGGTGCTCCAGGAGAAAACAATGCTTAGGCCACACACAGTTCTTGAGAAAAAAAAAAAAAAAAAAGGATTTCCTACTGCAACGCCATCTTTGAGATTTTCCTGAGGCTTTAGGATTAAATATAGCCAGCCTCTCAACGAAGCTGTCTCAGTCTCGGCTTTTCCACATTTAAATGTTCCAGCAAGTGAACTTCAAGATGTAGTAAGCCTATTCAGTGTCACCCACAAGGTCAACTGTATTTTCCAGCTCCCTCTTCTTTGCTCCAGCCTTTCCCCCAGGTCTCCAGGTCCTGCGACGTCCAACGGCTGCTCTTGCTAGGATCGTCACCCCGCAGGAGGACCGGCAGAAGCCAGTGCAGCCTGGAGTGCTGCCATGGCCTAGCGAAGGCCAGGAGAGTTTGGAGACGGAGCAACATCGGTCCCAGAATGGGACCCTATGAGGAGCTTAATCATGACCTTTCTTCATGGCAGCTTGTATGGGGCTGTGCTTTGCAGCTGTGCCGAAAAGAGCCGCGATCACCCAGAGGTGCGCTGGCTATTGCTGAGCAGGCAGGGGGTGCACAGGACACTGGGAGGGGACACAGCAGGGACACCTGACCCCCACCGACCAGAGGGATACCCCACAGCATAAGGCGCCGTGCTCGGCAATCAGGCTGGGGGGTGGAGGTTGGCGGGGGCCGTCCTTGCTCAGGGGCTGGCTGGGCATCAGTCGGTGGGGGGTGAGCAATTGCTTTCTTTTGCATCCTTGGCTTTCCTTGGCCTTTATTTCCCTCTCTTTTTCTCATTTGTTGGGTTCTTTTCTTACAATTCTTTTTGAATTCTAAAACTGTCTTTACCTGAACCCACGAGTTTTCTCCCTTTTTCCCTTCCGATTCTCCCCCCTCCATCCCACTGCGGAGGAGCGAGCGGCTGAGTGGTGCTGAGCTGCCAGCCAGGCTTAAACCACAACAGCCTGGGAGCAAAACAGTTCCCTGCCGACGGTGAGAGTGCTCATCCGTCCTCCTCCGTCAGAGTGCGGGCGTCCCCTCTAGCACAGTGGGACGCACGAGAGCCTCAGCAGTCCAGGTGCTGTTGGAGCCGCTGCAAAAGCTTTTTGGGTGAGCCGAGGCATTGATAGGGAGTGGAAAGGAAGGAAATCTCTCCCGTGGCCATGAGTTGGGGGGGGGGGGGGGGGGTCTGGGGAAACTGCCCGACGGCCAGTGTGCCAGCGGGATGGCTGCAGGGGACAGCAAGCTGCAGGTGATGGTGGCTGTGCGAGGACCTTTAGGCCCTCCTGGCCACCGTGCCCTGCCTACATTTTGCCCTCGCTCTGGCCTCCTGGCGCTGCTGCTCCTAGGAGATACCCAGAACTCAGCAGGACATGGTCCTGGGCAAGCTGCTCTAGCTGAGCCTGCTGGAGCACAGGGCTGGGACCAGAGGACCTGCACAGGTCCCTTCCAACCTCCGCCCTCCTGTGACACAAGGGACCGTCCCACACTCCTCCCTCCCCCCCCCCCGCCCCGAGGATTCATCACAAAACAACAGCTCCCCACTCCGCAAGAGCCTGTGGCAGGCACAGTCAGAACAGACAAAAGATCATTTTATTCTGGACAGCAACTGCGGGGGTCCAGCAGTCCCGGCGGTTCAGCCCGTGAAAACGAATCGGCACCTGCAACGACAGAATCAGACAGCTCTCATCAATCCCGCAAGGCAGGAAGAGGCAGGATTTTGTTGCCCCTTCTTCGGCGAACACCCTTTAGGAGGAAGTGTTGCAGGCCCAGAAGAGAGAGCTGCTGCTGGCAGCGGCTGCGGGACGGCTCTGGCGCCTGAGCCCCGTGGCTGCCGCCCTTAGAGCCCCGAGTGCGTGCAGAGATGCGCGGTGCCCCTGCGCCACGCGGCAGGGCTCGGTGGGGAGCCCTGGGGAGCTGCCAGGGAGCTCTTGCCAAACCCTGCGCAGCACCATCCCTCGCCGCCCCTGGCCAGCGAGCCGGCAAAGATGGGCAGCAGAGCCTGCTACACACCTGGGCTTCTTCACCCGCTGCACCTTCCTCCATCTTTTCCTTGGGCCGTGCCCCAAAACGTTTTCTCTCTTCCGCCTCTTCTTTCCTGCGTGGCTTTCGGTGTCTTCTCTGCAGGGCTCTTTTCTCTTTCTGGTCCTCTTCTTCTCCATGTCCTGGGGAGATCCTGCAGACCTTTCCATCCCACAGTGCGATTAGAGAGGGAAAGCCATGCTCCACTGGGGTCAGCTCTGATTTTCACCCGAGCAAGCTCATTTTACCTTCTGTTCTCCAAAAGGCTCGCCAGCTCTTCTGGGCGTCCCCGGGAGTCTGCTGCACTCTCGGAGGGGCTTGGAGGCAGAGCTGGAGGTGCCTGCAACAGAAATGGTGGAGTTGGCAGCCGGCCACAGACAGCCTGGAGTGGGAGGCCACTGTTGGCCCAACGGCTACCTTAGCTCTCCAGAGGAGATCCCTTTGGCTGGTTGGCACCAGCCAGGTCTCGCACAGTGCCCCCGCCCCCCCCCAGCAGACTTCACAAACCTCTGCCAAAGGAGGACCCGAGCAAAACCCCTCGGAAGTCGACAGCTGCTCCCCTCTGCCTTTTTGTCGGCATTTGGTGGGCATTGTCTTTGGCTAAGGACATGCCGAGGGCGTGTGAGAAACATCGTTGCCAGCTGTCCTTGACCCTGCAGCACCCCGGGGGGGTGGAGGCAGAACCAAACACGCACCAGCTCTGCTGCCAGGCAGAGGCCCAGCAGCAGCCACTTGGCCTCCTCAGGCACTGCCCTCCTCCAGCAGGCACCCTGTCCCGGTGTTTGGGGAACCGACATACCTCTCCCCTGTCAGACTCCGCTGCTGCGTCTGCCCCAGCTTCTTGGAGGACAGCGAGCGGAGACGGGGGTTCTTGCGGCAAGGCTTCTGCCTCTGGCTCGGTGCCTGCTGTGATTGCAGGGACTCTTGGCTCTTCCAAACAAAGTTCTGGAAAGCAAAAGCACGTGCAGCAACGTGGCTTCTTGGAAGCAAAAAATAGCTCAAGCAAAACCCACCCAAAGCCCTACTCCGCTTCTCTTGCCAGCCCTCTGGTGCCCTCTCTGCAGGCTTTGGCTCATCTTGCAGAGCAAACCGTTCATGCCCCAGGAGGCAGTGGCCAAAGAGAGGCCATGGGACAAGCGGGGATGAGAGGACAACACTCGATGTCCAGCCCCGCCAGAAAGAGCGCAGAGGTTTCTGGCATCACAAGCCCCAGCCTGTGGCAAGCCTCAGTCCCGCCTCTCACCTCTGCATCTCTCCGTGGAGGCTGGTGGCTGCTTGGCTGGCGGGCTGCAGAGCTCCGCTGTCTCCTCCTCCAAGAGTTCCCTGTAGTTGTCAATCAGGAACTCCACCAGCACATTCACCTGCACACAGCAAACCCTCGGTCTCAAGCCAGCCACCTGAAAACGCCCCCAGCAGCCTCTCCCGCTCCCGACCCTTGCCTCTGTGCACAAGGCTGTGGCTGTGGGGCTGCTCTTCCAGGCAGCCACCCCACCAGCGTGTGCTCAAGGGAGGAGGCAGCCAGAGAGCTCTGCGCAGCCAGGCTCTGACGGGCCGGGAACGCTGCAGCCTGCTGCTCAGTACAGCGTACCTTCTCGGTCGCCTCCAGCATGGCCTCCAGCTGGAGCAGCTCCTCGTTGGGCGGGCTCAGCAGGTTCGGCCCAAGGCAGATGGCCAGGTTGCTGGAGGTCATCCTGCTGGTGGACACGTTGTGGCCGATGTGCTGGAGGACGGCCAGCAGCCGCTTCAGGAGGAGGAGGTTGGCTGCAGGCAACTTCTCGGCCACCCTGAGGGCGCAGGAACACAACGTTAATAAAGCAGATGTTGCCCACAGCCACCCCCAAAGCTTGGCCACGGCAGGTGGGAGGCAGAGGCTGCGTCGCACGGCTTTGCAGGGGCTCTCAGCCAGCGCTCAGGGCTCCTGCTCAACAGGCCGGCTGCTGCCCCCACTTACGCTTTCAGCTCTTCCATCTTCTCCTCCTTGCTGCTCTTCTGCATCGCTGCCGTCCAGTCCTCATAGAGGTGGGTCACGAGGAGCTTGTCAGGGATGCTTCGGAGGAAGTCCTGCAATGCCAAGGGCTCCTCCTGAGCCTTTGAACACTGCAGGCCAGCCAGGAGCTCTTGCAGCTGCAGGTCAGAAGCGCTCACCTTCAAGATGGTGGCGAGCAGCTCTGCAGGCTGGCTTCCTACGTCGACGTCCGCGCCGCGGTCCAGGGCCTCCCGCAGGTCCCGAAGAGCTGTCGCGCTGGCAGCTCGGCGGAAGATCCCCTCCGTTGTCGGCCCGTCCCTCTGCAGGACAGCCAGCAGCTCCTGCAGGAGAGGCAGGAGCACGGTTGCTTGCCTGAGCAGCTGCTTTCCATCCATGGTGGCCGGAGCGCTGACTAAGACCTGGCTCCTTGCTGGTGGTGAAGAGCCCAGTCCCCTGTCCCTGCAGCTCCTGGGGCCACCCACTGGCTCCCTGGAGCATCTGCAGGGAGGGCGGGGGACCCCCTGGCCAGGCTGGCTTACCTGGATGGGCCGGGGCAGTGTGCCATCCTCCACACACACGGCTGCCAGGGGCTGGCCAAAGAGCAGCCTCCTGCAGCCAGAGCCCGCCTGGGCAGTGGCCGGCCTGCGCCACAGAGCCAAGGAGGGCCAGGACAGCCCCCTCCAGCTCCTCCTGCTGCTGCTCCCTCCCGCTGCAAAGGAAAACACTCATCAGTGGAGACCACCAGGCCAGCGCTCCCAGAGCCTGCCCTGCCCTGCCCTGCCCAGCAGCGCGGTGCCGAGCAGTGTGGCAGGACGGGCAGGGAGCCGGCAGCTGGAACCGCGGCTCTGGCTCGGCAGCCCTGGCTTGGAGGCTTCTGAGCGCCGGCGTGCCAGTGGGCCGGCCTGGGCCGGCCCTTGCCCTTCTCTCCTGCAAGCCGTGGGCAGCAGCGGAGGCTCCGTGTCCCTGCAGAACCACGTCCAGTGCCCGCTGCCCAGCAGGTCTCCTCGTGCCTCCAGGTGACAGACTCCCTTGGCGTGCCCAACCTGCAAGGCGACACTCAAGGCACAAGGGAGCATAGCTCCTCCCAACTCTGGCCGAGGAGCAGGGACCCGTCTGCCCGGCTCTGGGGACCGAGCTGAGACAGGCAGCACCTCCAGCGCTCAGCACTGTTGAAGGCTCTCGAGGCTCCGCTCTCTCCTGCTGCAGCGTGCTGCTCACCGACTTCCTCTGGCTGCAGGGCAGCAGCAGCAGCAGCATCCTCGCTTCTGCGGACGTGCCCGTTGAGGAGAAACGAAGGCCCTCCCTGCCTTTCTTTCCAAAACTCACCTGGTGAGCGGCAAAGTCCCCCTCCGTTGCTGGATGGGGCCAAGAGAGGCCCTTGCTTGCCATCAGCCTGCAAGAATCAGGCTGCGCTTAGGGAGCAGCCCCGCAGCGGAAAGGCTGCCGGCGAGCCGCCAACCCGGCGCCAGCAGCCTGAGCGCAGCAGAGCCGGGACCCTCTGCCCTCCCGGGCTCTCTGCCCTGCACGGCACGTTTCCCGCCAGCGCCGTCAGCAAGGACGTGCGGGCGTTCCTGGTGGCTTCCCAACCGTCTCCGCTCCCCGAATGGTACCACAGGACCCTCCCTCCCTCCCTCCGTCCCACACAAGCTCACCCCACTCGCCGCACATCCCTGGCAGCCCGACACAGCCAGAGATGCCCGAAAGGCAGCCAATCTCACCTTTGCCTGGCCCTCCGTCAGCCTTTCCAGGCTCCTGACGCTGAATGTCCTCCACTGGGCAAGAGAGAAGAAGTGGAAGAAAGTGAGCAGAGATGCCCCTGCTGCTCGGCTGGAGGAGCAGGGCTTGGGAACAGTGCCGAGAGCAGAGAGACACTCACGGCATGGCGGCGGCTCAGCTCCTTCTGCACAAGCTTGAGCGAAGGCAGACGGGTCACCCGGGCTCTCTTGCCGCCTTCTGGTGTCCTGCGTGCCGGGACGGGACAGGGACACGGCTGGATGAGCCCCAAGCTGCCTCGTCCTTTTCAGGCAGCTCTGCTCGAGAGCTGCCTGCAGCTGCGGGGGCACCTCTCCCAGCTGGGGAGCTGTGTTCCCCCCGGTCCGTCCGGCTGTGCCTGGAGCCTCCTGCAGCCTTACCTGAGCAGTGTGTCCAGCCACAGCTCCTTCAGCACGCAGGAACTGGAGGAAGAGAGGAGAAGCAGTGTCAGGCCCCGCTGCCCCTCAGCCCACGGGCAGAGGCAGGCGTCTGCACAGCCCTGCCCCACGGGGAAGGACAGATGTGCTGCCCAAGCCCTGGCTCCCTCTGTCCTGACACAGCTGCTGCCTTTGCCCTTCCCTTCTGGGGAGCAAAAGGTGAGCAGGGGATGCAGGACGTGGAAATGCCCCACCGTCCATCCCTGCCAGCATGCTTCTCGCTCCCTGCCCAGGCTCTGCACGGAGGGCCGAGGCCATTCCCGGCACGGCGTGGGCACGGTTGGGAACCTCTCTTGCCCGGCCATGGGATGTAGCACCGTAGCTCACCTGAAAGTGGCAACACAGGAGCCAGTGGGCCAGATGAGGAGGAGGGAGGTCCTGTCCTCATCGTTGCCTTCATCCCCCTCCTCTTCTTGCTCCTCCCATGCCTCCTTTCTGCTCGCCAGCACCCACAGCTGGTCCAGGGCCAGGCGGAGCTGGGGGCGCAGGGTGTTGGTGCCACGTCTGCAGAGAGGAGAGGCAGGCGGTGAGCTGGAGGTGGGCTCCTGGGGGTCCCCCCGGGCAGAGCCCTGTCCCCCACGTGCCCTTGGGACGGACATTGGTGCGTCCAGCCCCAAGGTGCCGGGGCGTGGGGCTGGTGCCAGGGTGCTCCCAGTGCCAGGGACGGGGGAAAGGCAGCCGGGCTCGGAGGGTCTTACTTCAGCTTGGCGATCACCAGCTCCTCGGGGAGGAGGAGGAGAAGGCATCTCTTGCTCCTCTTGCGGCCCTGGGTCAGCCACACATCCGCGCTCAGCACGGCCTCTGCCTCGGTGAGAGCCTCCCTGTAAGCAGAGAGCGGCGGGCATGAGACAGTCCCCTGCTGCGGTGGCCAGCCGTGCCCTCGTGTCCCCGAGGCCCAGGGAGAGCCCACCTGGAGCTGAAGCAGCAGCTGGCCTGGCCCATCCCGCCCGGGACAGGAGGACCCTGGCCGTGCACCGAGGACACGGCCCAGCGGTCGGGAGCGAGGCCAGGAAGCGGGGCGGCGGTGCCGGTGCCGGTGGCGGGGCAGTGCTGGTCGGGCAGCCCCTGCCTGCTGCCAGCCCTGCTCGGTGCCGCTGCCCGGTCGGTGGCTGTGGGCTGCACTGACCAACGGCCAGAGGCCAACGGAAAGGGGGCGGGGCCTGGGCCCAACGGAAAGGGGGTGGGGCCCAACGGAAAGGGGGCGGGGCCTGGGGCGGGGCCCAAAGGAAAAGGGGCAGCACCCGGGCCGGGGGCGGTGCCTGGTGGGCCAGGGGGCGGGGCTTGCTGGGGCCAGGGGGCGGGGCTTCTCTCCAGCGTGCCTGCCTCTGCTGGGCCCTGGGCAGCCCCGAGCAGGGCAGAGCAGAGGGCAAGGACCGCCTCCCTCCGCCTGCCGGCAGTGCCCCTCGCCTCGGCCTTCCCCGCTGCTTCCCGGCCTCCAGCCGGGCTTGGTGCCGCTGCTCAGCCCCCGCTGGGCCCGGCCCCTCGGCCGCCGTGGTACCGCACGGGCATCCCCTGCGCTGCTCATCAGCCCACGGGCTGGTCACTCTCTCCCTTTTGGAGTGGCCGCACAAGCCCATCTGCCATCTAGGTTAGCAGATGCAACTTTGCTTCCAGATTGTAATTTCGGTATTAACCTTTGGTGTAGATTTTTATTACACCAGTTGGTGTAAGTTTCAGATGGAAATGGAAACCATTATTCCCTGTTTGCACGGGCATCCGGAAGCCCTAACGATTTCTAGAGAACCAGTGCAGAAAACATAGACTTAGCACCCGAAATAAGTGTAATGGGTCAACAATAAAACAAGTTAAGCAATGAGATGGTAACTGAGTTTTGAAAAAGCCTCTTTGAAAGGTAATATTTTTAGGCAAAATGTCTCGTCTTAGTGAACAATTTAGTTTAGCTTCTTTACACACATCCTCCTCCTGCCCCGATACAACAGAAGCTTGTATTTACAATTGGAAAGCTTAAAAATCACCACTTCTACAACCACTTTCAGGAACAAGAGTGATGCCCATGTATCTTGAATACTGACTTAGCATTAGGAACCTGAAGGTTAGTGCCAGGTGGAAGCAATCTAATCCTTGCTTGGAGAAAGAAGTTTTTTCTCACCTCACATCTCTAGAAAATGAAACCTTGCCCTGCTAGTTATCCTTTCAACTCTTCTTATCAGATGTTGATCTATACCCGGTTCAGAGCTGCTGCACCCATTTCAAAGGCACATTCTGTGTTCAGAGCTGAGTTTTTCTTTCCGTACACAAGACCACTGCAACTGTGTTACAGCTTTACTGGTCCCATGAGTTTAAGTCATTTCAGCTTGTAGTTCCTGAATTGCCTTTTTTCTTTGTTGCAAATGCAAGTTGTTTTTTTCATCTACTGTTGGCATCATCTTTCAGAGAAAACCTCAGCAAGTGCTGCTCCAGTGCTCCCTCCTTCTCCGTTAAGTTGCGCTTGAGAAGCTAGTCACATCCCCCTCCATGCTTTCCATACGCACACTCCTGTCCCCCATCTGCCTCTATACTCTGCTCGCTTTCCATTGCACTACTCTCCTGTTGTATACTACACCATATGTCCTTACACATCTTTCCAGTCTGGATTTTGCCGTTTCCTTTTTCTTTTTTGCCTCCTTGCAGCTCCACGGCCATTCCCTTCACCCAGCACCTCTCTGGTGCCCATTGTTGCCCACACACTCACGTGTCCCTGTCCTGCTTGATGCCAAGCGTTAACTACACTCAGATCCAGAGGTGCACTTGCAGCCTGCAGAGGCGTATTCAGGCTGCTTGAGGTACACATAGACCTTCAGCTCCAGCGGCACAGTGCACAAAATTGTCTAGAAACCAAATTATCCTTCGAGGGCTGCAGTTTATAGTATGGCCAAGGCCTCCCAGTTAAAGCAGCTCAGGTGTATCTGCCTGCTCTACAACGCTGCATTTCAGTGCCAAATCAGACATACCCTTAAGCGGGTACCACCTTCCCCTGGGGGCTGATAGGCTTCACCTCCATTTGAGAGCGATGGCATCTAACCCATCTCTGATGGGTACTTGGTCTTACACTGGCAGCAACTACAAGAGGGAGGACACCTCACGATTTCAGTGCCACAGGCAACAAGGAGAGGCAGCAGCCACTTTGAATAAGAACAAAACAGCTGACTGAAAAACATTTACACTACCCCTTACTGTTATTTTTAGCTTTTCCAATAGCCCAGGAAGTAAAAGCGGATTAGACCTGGGAAAGAAGCAAGACAGTTTTCTAGCAGACAAGTAGGTAGCCCTTCTTTCATATATGCGTTCATTTAACAAAGAGGGTATATGTAAATATATATACGGTGTTAGTCTGTCCTTCAAGTCAAACATGCAATCGCTTATTACGACTGCTTATGATAGTGTGCAGGTGTGTCTTGGTCTTCTACAGAAACTTCCGGATCCATGAGTAAATCTTTCAAGTGTATGCTGCACATTGGATTTTTTTGTCTTCGTATGGCGGAAGCTTGGGTTTGATACCTAATTTTGTGTTTCAAAATATGTCAATATTTACCCTGACAAACTAGCTTAAGGTAGAGCAAGATCTGGCATAAGTGCTTTGGATCTTCATTTTGAGCTACTGGCCATCTTGGTTTTGAGAACTGCCCATGAGCCTTTTTGTGGGGTTTAACTTCAAGACTCTGCTTTGAAATAGGATCCCTCTCCCTCAAGTATTTTGATTGTTTATGTTACCGGCTTTTGTTTCTACTACTCTGTATAGTGCTAAGTCTTCACAGGAAGTGTGAAGATATGCCACCTCCAGAAGCATGGAGTACCAAATGTGTGTTCTTTAAACACACCAACAAGCTCAGGAAACAGCTGCAGAGACCGGATCGCAGAACACAGCCAGGCTAAATGAACAGCCACTATCCTGATACAAGTTCTTCATTTTCTGATGAAGCCAGCTTAAGCCTACTATATTCAGTTTTAACTGCAGATCAGACATGGGAAGTCTAATTCAGGCAAGCTACAAACTACACTATATGCTCATTCTTTGTCATGATCTCCAATCTGTTCCTCCAGTGAAATCTTGGAAGTATTTCTTCCACTACTATATTAAGCCAAGAAGACGGTATGGATTTTTGTGCAAGTAATGATCCATTTTACAGGCTTATGAATCTATATAATGCTATATTAGCAGACTGCAAAGTCCACCTTCTAAAATGACATTTTGCACAGCATCTGGTGCTCCAGGAGAAAACAATGCTTAGGCCACACACAGTTCTTGAGAAAAAAAAAAAAAAAAAGGATTTCCTACTGCAACGCCATCTTTGAGATTTTCCTGAGGCTTTAGGATTAAATATAGCCAGCCTCTCAACGAAGCTGTCTCAGTCTCGGCTTTTCCACATTTAAATGTTCCAGCAAGTGAACTTCAAGATGTAGTAAGCCTATTCAGTGTCACCCACAAGGTCAACTGTATTTTCCAGCTCCCTCTTCTTTGCTCCAGCCTTTCCCCCAGGTCTCCAGGTCCTGCGACGTCCAACGGCTGCTCTTGCTAGGATCGTCACCCCGCAGGAGGACCGGCAGAAGCCAGTGCAGCCTGGAGTGCTGCCATGGCCTAGCGAAGGCCAGGAGAGTTTGGAGACGGAGCAACATCGGTCCCAGAATGGGACCCTATGAGGAGCTTAATCATGACCTTTCTTCATGGCAGCTTGTATGGGGCTGTGCTTTGCAGCTGTGCCGAAAAGAGCCGCGATCACCCAGAGGTGCGCTGGCTATTGCTGAGCAGGCAGGGGGTGCACAGGACACTGGGAGGGGACACAGCAGGGACACCTGACCCCCACCGACCAGAGGGATACCCTACAGCATAAGGCGCCGTGCTCGGCAATCAGGCTGGGGGGTGGAGGTTGGCGGGGGCCGTCCTTGCTCAGGGGCTGGCTGGGCATCAGTCGGTGGGGGGTGAGCAATTGCTTTCTTTTGCATCCTTGGCTTTCCTTGGCCTTTATTTCCCTCTCTTTTTCTCATTTGTTGGGTTCTTTTCTTACAATTCTTTTTGAATTCTAAAACTGTCTTTACCTGAACCCACGAGTTTTCTCCCTTTTTCCCTTCCGATTCTCCCCCCTCCATCCCACTGTGGAGGAGCGAGCGGCTGAGTGGTGCTGAGCTGCCAGCCAGGCTTAAACCACAACAGCCTGGGAGCAAAACAGTTCCCTGCCGACGGTGAGAGTGCTCATCCGTCCTCCTCCGTCAGAGTGCGGGCGTCCCCTCTAGCACAGTGGGACGCACAAGAGCCTCAGCAGTCCAGGTGCTGTTGGAGCCGCTGCAAAAGCTTTTTGGGTGAGCCGAGGCATTGATAGGGAGTGGAAAGGAAGGAAATCTCTCCCGTGGCCATGAGTTGGGGGGGGGGGGGGGGGGTCTGGGGAAACTGCCCGACGGCCAGTGTGCCAGCGGGATGGCTGCAGGGGACAGCAAGCTGCAGGTGATGGTGGCTGTGCGAGGACCTTTAGGCCCTCCTGGCCACCGTGCCCTGCCTACATTTTGCCCTCGCTCTGGCCTCCTGGCGCTGCTGCTCCTAGGAGATACCCAGAACTCAGCAGGACATGGTCCTGGGCAAGCTGCTCTAGCTGAGCCTGCTGGAGCACAGGGCTGGGACCAGAGGACCTGCACAGGTCCCTTCCAACCTCCGCCCTCCTGTGACACAAGGGACCGTCCCACACTCCTCCCTCCCCCCCCCCCGCCCCGAGGATTCATCACAAAACAACAGCTCCCCACTCCGCAAGAGCCTGTGGCAGGCACAGTCAGAACAGACAAAAGATCATTTTATTCTGGACAGCAACTGCGGGGGCCCAGCAGTCCCGGCGGTTCAGCCCGTGAAAACGAATCGGCACCTGCAACGACAGAATCAGACAGCTCTCATCAATCCCGCAAGGCAGGAAGAGGCAGGATTTTGTTGCCCCTTCTTCGGCGAACACCCTTTAGGAGGAAGTGTTGCAGGCCCAGAAGAGAGAGCTGCTGCTGGCAGCGGCTGCGGGACGGCTCTGGCGCCTGAGCCCCGTGGCTGCCGCCCTTAGAGCCCCGAGTGCGTGCAGAGATGCGCGGTGCCCCTGCGCCACGCGGCAGGGCTCGGTGGGGAGCCCTGGGGAGCTGCCAGGGAGCTCTTGCCAAACCCTGCGCAGCACCATCCCTCGCCGCCCCTGGCCAGCGAGCCGGCAAAGATGGGCAGCAGAGCCTGCTACACACCTGGGCTTCTTCACCCGCTGCACCTTCCTCCATCTTTTCCTTGGGCCGTGCCCCAAAACGTTTTCTCTCTTCCGCCTCTTCTTTCCTGCGTGGCTTTCGGTGTCTTCTCTGCAGGGCTCTTTTCTCTTTCTGGTCCTCTTCTTCTCCATGTCCTGGGGAGATCCTGCAGACCTTTCCATCCCACAGTGCGATTAGAGAGGGAAAGCCATGCTCCACTGGGGTCAGCTCTGATTTTCACCCGAGCAAGCTCATTTTACCTTCTGTTCTCCAAAAGGCTCGCCAGCTCTTCTGGGCGTCCCCGGGAGTCTGCTGCACTCTCGGAGGGGCTTGGAGGCAGAGCTGGAGGTGCCTGCAACAGAAATGGTGGAGTTGGCAGCCGGCCACAGACAGCCTGGAGTGGGAGGCCACTGTTGGCCCAACGGCTACCTTAGCTCTCCAGAGGAGATCCCTTTGGCTGGTTGGCACCAGCCAGGTCTCGCACAGTGCCCCCGCCCCCCCCCAGCAGACTTCACAAACCTCTGCCAAAGGAGGACCCGAGCAAAACCCCTCGGAAGTCGACAGCTGCTCCCCTCTGCCTTTTTGTCGGCATTTGGTGGGCATTGTCTTTGGCTAAGGACATGCCGAGGGCGTGTGAGAAACATCGTTGCCAGCTGTCCTTGACCCTGCAGCACCCCGGGGGGGTGGAGGCAGAACCAAACACGCACCAGCTCTGCTGCCAGGCAGAGGCCCAGCAGCAGCCACTTGGCCTCCTCAGGCACTGCCCTCCTCCAGCAGGCACCCTGTCCCGGTGTTTGGGGAACCGACATACCTCTCCCCTGTCAGACTCCGCTGCTGCGTCTGCCCCAGCTTCTTGGAGGACAGCGAGCGGAGACGGGGGTTCTTGCGGCAAGGCTTCTGCCTCTGGCTCGGTGCCTGCTGTGATTGCAGGGACTCTTGGCTCTTCCAAACAAAGTTCTGGAAAGCAAAAGCACGTGCAGCAACGTGGCTTCTTGGAAGCAAAAAATAGCTCAAGCAAAACCCACCCAAAGCCCTACTCCGCTTCTCTTGCCAGCCCTCTGGTGCCCTCTCTGCAGGCTTTGGCTCATCTTGCAGAGCAAACCGTTCATGCCCCAGGAGGCAGTGGCCAAAGAGAGGCCATGGGACAAGCGGGGATGAGAGGACAACACTCGATGTCCAGCCCCGCCAGAAAGAGCGCAGAGGTTTCTGGCATCACAAGCCCCAGCCTGTGGCAAGCCTCAGTCCCGCCTCTCACCTCTGCATCTCTCCGTGGAGGCTGGTGGCTGCTTGGCTGGCGGGCTGCAGAGCTCCGCTGTCTCCTCCTCCAAGAGTTCCCTGTAGTTGTCAATCAGGAACTCCACCAGCACATTCACCTGCACACAGCAAACCCTCGGTCTCAAGCCAGCCACCTGAAAACGCCCCCAGCAGCCTCTCCCGCTCCCGACCCTTGCCTCTGCGCACAAGGCTGTGGCTGTGGGGCTGCTCTTCCAGGCAGCCACCCCACCAGCGTGTGCTCAAGGGAGGAGGCAGCCAGAGAGCTCTGCGCAGCCAGGCTCTGACGGGCCGGGAACGCTGCAGCCTGCTGCTCAGTACAGCGTACCTTCTCGGTCGCCTCCAGCATGGCCTCCAGCTGGAGCAGCTCCTCGTTGGGCGGGCTCAGCAGGTTCGGCCCAAGGCAGATGGCCAGGTTGCTGGAGGTCATCCTGCTGGTGGACACGTTGTGGCCGATGTGCTGGAGGACGGCCAGCAGCCGCTTCAGGAGGAGGAGGTTGGCTGCAGGCAACTTCTCGGCCACCCTGAGGGCGCAGGAACACAACGTTAATAAAGCAGATGTTGCCCACAGCCACCCCCAAAGCTTGGCCACGGCAGGTGGGAGGCAGAGGCTGCGTCGGACGGCTTTGCAGGGGCTCTCAGCCAGCGCTCAGGGCTCCTGCTCAACAGGCCGGCTGCTGCCCCCACTTACGCTTTCAGCTCTTCCATCTTCTCCTCCTTGCTGCTCTTCTGCATCGCTGCCGTCCAGTCCTCATAGAGGTGGGTCACGAGGAGCTTGTCAGGGATGCTTCGGAGGAAGTCCTGCAATGCCAAGGGCTCCTCCTGAGCCTTTGAACACTGCAGGCCAGCCAGGAGCTCTTGCAGCTGCAGGTCAGAAGCGCTCACCTTCAAGATGGTGGCGAGCAGCTCTGCAGGCTGGCTTCCTACGTCGACGTCCGCGCCGCGGTCCAGGGCCTCCCGCAGGTCCCGAAGAGCTGTCGCGCTGGCAGCTCGGCGGAAGATCCCCTCCGTTGTCGGCCCGTCCCTCTGCAGGACAGCCAGCAGCTCCTGCAGGAGAGGCAGGAGCACGGTTGCTTGCCTGAGCAGCTGCTTTCCATCCATGGTGGCCGGAGCGCTGACTAAGACCTGGCTCCTTGCTGGTGGTGAAGAGCCCAGTCCCCTGTCCCTGCAGCTCCTGGGGCCACCCACTGGCTCCCTGGAGCATCTGCAGGGAGGGCGGGGGACCCCCTGGCCAGGCTGGCTTACCTGGATGGGCCGGGGCAGTGTGCCATCCTCCACACACACGGCTGCCAGGGGCTGGCCAAAGAGCAGCCTCCTGCAGCCAGAGCCCGCCTGGGCAGTGGCCGGCCTGCGCCACAGAGCCAAGGAGGGCCAGGACAGCCCCCTCCAGCTCCTCCTGCTGCTGCTCCCTCCCGCTGCAAAGGAAAACACTCATCAGTGGAGACCACCAGGCCAGCGCTCCCGGAGCCTGCCCTGCCCTGCCCTGCCCAGCAGCGCGGTGCCGAGCAGTGTGGCAGGACAGGCAGGGAGCCGGCAGCTGGAACCGCGGCTCTGGCTCGGCAGCCCTGGCTTGGAGGCTCCTGAGAGCCGGCGTGCCAGTGGGCCAGCCTGGGCCGGCCCTTGCCCTTCTCTCCTGCAAGCCGTGGGCAGCAGCGGAGGCTCCGTGTCCCTGCAGAACCACGTCCAGTGCCCGCTGCCCAGCAGGTCTCCTCGTGCCTCCAGGTGACAGACTCCCTTGGCGTGCCCAACCTGCAAGGCGACACTCAAGGCACAAGGGAGCATAGCTCCTCCCAACTCTGGCCGAGGAGCAGGGACCCGTCTGCCCGGCTCTGGGGACCGAGCTGAGACAGGCAGCACCTCCAGCGCTCAGCACTGTTGAAGGCTCTCGAGGCTCCGCTCTCTCCTGCTGCAGCGTGCTGCTCACCGACTTCCTCTGGCTGCAGGGCAGCAGCAGCAGCAGCATCCTCGCTTCTGCGGACGTGCCCGTTGAGGAGAAACGAAGGCCCTCCCTGCCTTTCTTTCCAAAACTCACCTGGTGAGCGGCAAAGTCCCCCTCCGTTGCTGGATGGGGCCAAGAGAGGCCCTTGCTTGCCATCAGCCTGCAAGAATCAGGCTGCGCTTAGGGAGCAGCCCCGCAGCGGAAAGGCCGCCGGCGAGCCGCCAACCCGGCGCCAGCAGCCTGAGCGCAGCAGAGCCGGGACCCTCTGCCCTCCCGGGCTCTCTGCCCTGCACGGCACGTTTCCCGCCAGCGCCGTCAGCAAGGACGTGCGGGCGTTCCTGGTGGCTTCCCAACCGTCTCCGCTCCCCGAATGGTACCACAGGACCCTCCCTCCCTCCCTCCCTCCGTCCCACACAAGCTCACCCCACTCGCCGCACATCCCTGGCAGCCCGACAC
Source organism: Leptosomus discolor (assembly GCF_034619465.1). Lineage (NCBI taxonomy): Eukaryota > Metazoa > Chordata > Aves > Leptosomiformes > Leptosomidae > Leptosomus > Leptosomus discolor. Next base: position 19,130,685 of record NC_141392.1, on the reverse strand, counting down.
AGCCAGAGATGCCCGAAAGGCAGCCAATCTCACCTTTGCCTGGCCCTCCGTCAGCCTTTCCAGGCTCCTGACGCTGAATGTCCTCCACTGGGCAAGAGAGAAGAAGTGGAAGAAAGTGAGCAGAGATGCCCCTGCTGCTCGGCTGGAGGAGCAGGGCTTGGGAACAGTGCCGAGAGCAGAGAGACACTCACGGCATGGCGGCGGCTCAGCTCCTTCTGCACAAGCTTGAGCGAAGGCAGACGGGTCACCCGGGCTCTCTTGCCGCCTTCTGGTGTCCTGCGTGCCGGGACGGGACAGGGACACGGCTGGATGAGCCCCAAGCTGCCTCGTCCTTTTCAGGCAGCTCTGCTCGAGAGCTGCCTGCAGCTGCGGGGGCACCTCTCCCAGCTGGGGAGCTGTGTTCCCCCGGGTCCGTCCGGCTGTGCCTGGAGCCTCCTGCAGCCTTACCTGAGCAGTGTGTCCAGCCACAGCTCCTTCAGCACGCAGGAACTGGAGGAAGAGAGGAGAAGCAGTGTCAGGCCCCGCTGCCCCTCAGCCCACGGGCAGAGGCAGGCGTCTGCACAGCCCTGCCCCACGGGGAAGGACAGATGTGCTGCCCAAGCCCTGGCTCCCTCTGTCCTGACACAGCTGCTGCCTTTGCCCTTCCCTTCTGGGGAGCAAAAGGTGAGCAGGGGATGCAGGACGTGGAAATGCCCCACCGTCCATCCCTGCCAGCATGCTTCTCGCTCCCTGCCCAGGCTCTGCACGGAGGGCCGAGGCCATTCCCGGCACGGCGTGGGCACGGTTGGGAACCTCTCTTGCCCGGCCATGGGATGTAGCACCGTAGCTCACCTGAAAGTGGCAACACAGGAGCCAGTGGGCCAGATGAGGAGGAGGGAGGTCCTGTCCTCATCGTTGCCTTCATCCCCCTCCTCTTCTTGCTCCTCCCATGCCTCCTTTCTGCTCGCCAGCACCCACAGCTGGTCCAGGGCCAGGCGGAGCTGGGGGCGCAGGGTGTTGGTGCCACGTCTGCAGAGAGGAGAGGCAGGCGGTGAGCTGGAGGTGGGCTCCTGGGGGTCCCCCCGGGCAGAGCCCTGTCCCCCACGTGCCCTTGGGACGGACATTGGTGCGTCCAGCCCCAAGGTGCCGGGGCGTGGGGCTGGTGCCAGGGTGCTCCCAGTGCCAGGGACGGGGGAAAGGCAGCCGGGCTCGGAGGGTCTTACTTCAGCTTGGCGATCACCAGCTCCTCGGGGAGGAGGAGGAGAAGGCATCTCTTGCTCCTCTTGCGGCCCTGGGTCAGCCACACATCCGCGCTCAGCACGGCCTCTGCCTCGGTGAGAGCCTCCCTGTAAGCAGAGAGCGGCGGGCATGAGACAGTCCCCTGCTGCGGTGGCCAGCCGTGCCCGCGTGTCCCCGAGGCCCAGGGAGAGCCCACCTGGAGCTGAAGCAGCAGCTGGCCTGGCCCATCCCGCCCGGGACAGGAGGACCCTGGCCGTGCACCGAGGACACGGCCCAGCGGTCGGGAGCGAGGCCGGGAAGCGGGGCGGCGGTGCCGGTGCCGGTGGCGGGGCAGTGCTGGTCGGGCAGCCCCTGCCTGCTGCCAGCCCTGCTCGGTGCCGCTGCCCGGTCGGTGGCTGTGGGCTGCACTGACCAACGGCCAGAGGCCAACGGAAAGGGGGCGGGGCCTGGGCCCAACGGAAAGGGGGCGGGGCCCAACGGAAAGGGGGCGGGGCCTGGGGCGGGGCCCAAAGGAAAAGGGGCAGCACCCGGGCCGGGGGCGGTGCCTGGTGGGCCAGGGGGCGGGGCTTGCTGGGGCCAGGGGGCGGGGCTTGCTGGGGCCAGGGGGCGGGGCTTCTCTCCAGCGTGCCTGCCTCTGCTGGGCCCTGGGCAGCCCCGAGCAGGGCAGAGCAGAGGGCAAGGACCGCCTCCCTCCGCCTGCCGGCAGTGCCCCTCGCCTCGGCCTTCCCCGCTGCTTCCCGGCCTCCAGCCGGGCTTGGTGCCGCTGCTCAGCCCCCGCTGGGCCCGGCCCCTCGGCCGCCGTGGTACCGCACGGGCATCCCCTGCGCTGCTCATCAGCCCACGGGCTGGTCACTCTCTCCCTTTTGGAGTGGCCGCACAAGCCCATCTGCCATCTAGGTTAGCAGATGCAACTTTGCTTCCAGATTGTAATTTCGGTATTAACCTTTGGTGTAGATTTTTATTACACCAGTTGGTGTAAGTTTCAGATGGAAATGGAAACCATTATTCCCTGTTTGCACGGGCATCCGGAAGCCCTAACGATTTCTAGAGAACCAGTGCAGAAAACATAGACTTAGCACCCGAAATAAGTGTAATGGGTCAACAATAAAACAAGTTAAGCAATGAGATGGTAACTGAGTTTTGAAAAAGCCTCTTTGAAAGGTAATATTTTTAGGCAAAATGTCTCGTCTTAGTGAACAATTTAGTTTAGCTTCTTTACACACATCCTCCTCCTGCCCCGATACAACAGAAGCTTGTATTTACAATTGGAAAGCTTAAAAATCACCACTTCTACAACCACTTTCAGGAACAAGAGTGATGCCCATGTATCTTGAATACTGACTTAGCATTAGGAACCTGAAGGTTAGTGCCAGGTGGAAGCAATCTAATCCTTGCTTGGAGAAAGAAGTTTTTTCTCACCTCACATCTCTAGAAAATGAAACCTTGCCCTGCTAGTTATCCTTTCAACTCTTCTTATCAGATGTTGATCTATACCCGGTTCAGAGCTGCTGCACCCATTTCAAAGGCACATTCTGTGTTCAGAGCTGAGTTTTTCTTTCCGTACACAAGACCACTGCAACTGTGTTACAGCTTTACTGGTCCCATGAGTTTAAGTCATTTCAGCTTGTAGTTCCTGAATTGCCTTTTTTCTTTGTTGCAAATGCAAGTTGTTTTTTTCATCTACTGTTGGCATCATCTTTCAGAGAAAACCTCAGCAAGTGCTGCTCCAGTGCTCCCTCCTTCTCCGTTAAGTTGCGCTTGAGAAGCTAGTCACATCCCCCTCCATGCTTTCCATACGCACACTCCTGTCCCCCATCTGCCTCTATACTCTGCTCGCTTTCCATTGCACTACTCTCCTGTTGTATACTACACCATATGTCCTTACACATCTTTCCAGTCTGGATTTTGCCGTTTCCTTTTTCTTTTTTGCCTCCTTGCAGCTCCACGGCCATTCCCTTCACCCAGCACCTCTCTGGTGCCCATTGTTGCCCACACACTCACGTGTCCCTGTCCTGCTTGATGCCAAGCGTTAACTACACTCAGATCCAGAGGTGCACTTGCAGCCTGCAGAGGCGTATTCAGGCTGCTTGAGGTACACATAGACCTTCAGCTCCAGCGGCACAGTGCACAAAATTGTCTAGAAACCAAATTATCCTTCGAGGGCTGCAGTTTATAGTATGGCCAAGGCCTCCCAGTTAAAGCAGCTCAGGTGTATCTGCCTGCTCTACAACGCTGCATTTCAGTGCCAAATCAGACATACCCTTAAGCGGGTACCACCTTCCCCTGGGGGCTGATAGGCTTCACCTCCATTTGAGAGCGATGGCATCTAACCCATCTCTGATGGGTACTTGGTCTTACACTGGCAGCAACTACAAGAGGGAGGACACCTCACGATTTCAGTGCCACAGGCAACAAGGAGAGGCAGCAGCCACTTTGAATAAGAACAAAACAGCTGACTGAAAAACATTTACACTACCCCTTACTGTTATTTTTAGCTTTTCCAATAGCCCAGGAAGTAAAAGCGGATTAGACCTGGGAAAGAAGCAAGACAGTTTTCTAGCAGACAAGTAGGTAGCCCTTCTTTCATATATGCGTTCATTTAACAAAGAGGGTATATGTAAATATATATACGGTGTTAGTCTGTCCTTCAAGTCAAACATGCAATCGCTTATTACGACTGCTTATGATAGTGTGCAGGTGTGTCTTGGTCTTCTACAGAAACTTCCGGATCCATGAGTAAATCTTTCAAGTGTATGCTGCACATTGGATTTTTTTGTCTTCGTATGGCGGAAGCTTGGGTTTGATACCTAATTTTGTGTTTCAAAATATGTCAATATTTACCCTGACAAACTAGCTTAAGGTAGAGCAAGATCTGGCATAAGTGCTTTGGATCTTCATTTTGAGCTACTGGCCATCTTGGTTTTGAGAACTGCCCATGAGCCTTTTTGTGGGGTTTAACTTCAAGACTCTGCTTTGAAATAGGATCCCTCTCCCTCAAGTATTTTGATTGTTTATGTTACCGGCTTTTGTTTCTACTACTCTGTATAGTGCTAAGTCTTCACAGGAAGTGTGAAGATATGCCACCTCCAGAAGCATGGAGTACCAAATGTGTGTTCTTTAAACACACCAACAAGCTCAGGAAACAGCTGCAGAGACCGGATCGCAGAACACAGCCAGGCTAAATGAACAGCCACTATCCTGATACAAGTTCTTCATTTTCTGATGAAGCCAGCTTAAGCCTACTATATTCAGTTTTAACTGCAGATCAGACATGGGAAGTCTAATTCAGGCAAGCTACAAACTACACTATATGCTCATTCTTTGTCATGATCTCCAATCTGTTCCTCCAGTGAAATCTTGGAAGTATTTCTTCCACTACTATATTAAGCCAAGAAGACGGTATGGATTTTTGTGCAAGTAATGATCCATTTTACAGGCTTATGAATCTATATAATGCTATATTAGCAGACTGCAAAGTCCACCTTCTAAAATGACATTTTGCACAGCATCTGGTGCTCCAGGAGAAAACAATGCTTAGGCCACACACAGTTCTTGAGAAAAAAAAAAAAAAAAAGGATTTCCTACTGCAACGCCATCTTTGAGATTTTCCTGAGGCTTTAGGATTAAATATAGCCAGCCTCTCAACGAAGCTGTCTCAGTCTCGGCTTTTCCACATTTAAATGTTCCAGCAAGTGAACTTCAAGATGTAGTAAGCCTATTCAGTGTCACCCACAAGGTCAACTGTATTTTCCAGCTCCCTCTTCTTTGCTCCAGCCTTTCCCCCAGGTCTCCAGGTCCTGCGACGTCCAACGGCTGCTCTTGCTAGGATCGTCACCCCGCAGGAGGACCGGCAGAAGCCAGTGCAGCCTGGAGTGCTGCCATGGCCTAGCGAAGGCCAGGAGAGTTTGGAGACGGAGCAACATCGGTCCCAGAATGGGACCCTATGAGGAGCTTAATCATGACCTTTCTTCATGGCAGCTTGTATGGGGCTGTGCTTTGCAGCTGTGCCGAAAAGAGCCGCGATCACCCAGAGGTGCGCTGGCTATTGCTGAGCAGGCAGGGGGTGCACAGGACACTGGGAGGGGACACAGCAGGGACACCTGACCCCCACCGACCAGAGGGATACCCCACAGCATAAGGCGCCGTGCTCGGCAATCAGGCTGGGGGGTGGAGGTTGGCGGGGGCCGTCCTTGCTCAGGGGCTGGCTGGGCATCAGTCGGTGGGGGGTGAGCAATTGCTTTCTTTTGCATCCTTGGCTTTCCTTGGCCTTTATTTCCCTCTCTTTTTCTCATTTGTTGGGTTCTTTTCTTACAATTCTTTTTGAATTCTAAAACTGTCTTTACCTGAACCCACGAGTTTTCTCCCTTTTTCCCTTCCGATTCTCCCCCCTCCATCCCACTGCGGAGGAGCGAGCGGCTGAGTGGTGCTGAGCTGCCAGCCAGGCTTAAACCACAACAGCCTGGGAGCAAAACAGTTCCCTGCCGACGGTGAGAGTGCTCATCCGTCCTCCTCCGTCAGAGTGCGGGCGTCCCCTCTAGCACAGTGGGACGCACAAGAGCCTCAGCAGTCCAGGTGCTGTTGGAGCCGCTGCAAAAGCTTTTTGGGTGAGCCGAGGCATTGATAGGGAGTGGAAAGGAAGGAAATCTCTCCCGTGGCCATGAGTTGGGGGGGGGGGGGGGGGGGTCTGGGGAAACTGCCCGACGGCCAGTGTGCCAGCGGGATGGCTGCAGGGGACAGCAAGCTGCAGGTGATGGTGGCTGTGCGAGGACCTTTAGGCCCTCCTGGCCACCGTGCCCTGCCTACATTTTGCCCTCGCTCTGGCCTCCTGGCGCTGCTGCTCCTAGGAGATACCCAGAACTCAGCAGGACATGGTCCTGGGCAAGCTGCTCTAGCTGAGCCTGCTGGAGCACAGGGCTGGGACCAGAGGACCTGCACAGGTCCCTTCCAACCTCCGCCCTCCTGTGACACAAGGGACCGTCCCACACTCCTCCCTCCCCCCCCCCCGCCCCGAGGATTCATCACAAAACAACAGCTCCCCACTCCGCAAGAGCCTGTGGCAGGCACAGTCAGAACAGACAAAAGATCATTTTATTCTGGACAGCAACTGCGGGGGCCCAGCAGTCCCGGCGGTTCAGCCCGTGAAAACGAATCGGCACCTGCAACGACAGAATCAGACAGCTCTCATCAATCCCGCAAGGCAGGAAGAGGCAGGATTTTGTTGCCCCTTCTTCGGCGAACACCCTTTAGGAGGAAGTGTTGCAGGCCCAGAAGAGAGAGCTGCTGCTGGCAGCGGCTGCGGGACGGCTCTGGCGCCTGAGCCCCGTGGCTGCCGCCCTTAGAGCCCCGAGTGCGTGCAGAGATGCGCGGTGCCCCTGCGCCACGCGGCAGGGCTCGGTGGGGAGCCCTGGGGAGCTGCCAGGGAGCTCTTGCCAAACCCTGCGCAGCACCATCCCTCGCCGCCCCTGGCCAGCGAGCCGGCAAAGATGGGCAGCAGAGCCTGCTACACACCTGGGCTTCTTCACCCGCTGCACCTTCCTCCGTCTTTTCCTTGGGCCGTGCCCCAAAACGTTTTCTCTCTTCCGCCTCTTCTTTCCTGCGTGGCTTTCGGTGTCTTCTCTGCAGGGCTCTTTTCTCTTTCTGGTCCTCTTCTTCTCCATGTCCTGGGGAGATCCTGCAGACCTTTCCATCCCACAGTGCGATTAGAGAGGGAAAGCCATGCTCCACTGGGGTCAGCTCTGATTTTCACCCGAGCAAGCTCATTTTACCTTCTGTTCTCCAAAAGGCTCGCCAGCTCTTCTGGGCGTCCCCGGGAGTCTGCTGCACTCTCGGAGGGGCTTGGAGGCAGAGCTGGAGGTGCCTGCAACAGAAATGGTGGAGTTGGCAGCCGGCCACAGACAGCCTGGAGTGGGAGGCCACTGTTGGCCCAACGGCTACCTTAGCTCTCCAGAGGAGATCCCTTTGGCTGGTTGGCACCAGCCAGGTCTCGCACAGTGCCCCCGCCCCCCCCAAGCAGACTTCACAAACCTCTGCCAAAGGAGGACCCGAGCAAAACCCCTCGGAAGTCGACAGCTGCTCCCCTCTGCCTTTTTGTCGGCATTTGGTGGGCATTGTCTTTGGCTAAGGACATGCCGAGGGCGTGTGAGAAACATCGTTGCCAGCTGTCCTTGACCCTGCAGCACCCCGGGGGGGTGGAGGCAGAACCAAACACGCACCAGCTCTGCTGCCAGGCAGAGGCCCAGCAGCAGCCACTTGGCCTCCTCAGGCACTGCCCTCCTCCAGCAGGCACCCTGTCCCGGTGTTTGGGGAACCGACATACCTCTCCCCTGTCAGACTCCGCTGCTGCGTCTGCCCCAGCTTCTTGGAGGACAGCGAGCGGAGAGGGGGGTTCTTGCGGCAAGGCTTCTGCCTCTGGCTCGGTGCCTGCTGTGATTGCAGGGACTCTTGGCTCTTCCAAACAAAGTTCTGGAAAGCAAAAGCACGTGCAGCAACGTGGCTTCTTGGAAGCAAAAAATAGCTCAAGCAAAACCCACCCAAAGCCCTACTCCGCTTCTCTTGCCAGCCCTCTGGTGCCCTCTCTGCAGGCTTTGGCTCATCTTGCAGAGCAAACCGTTCATGCCCCAGGAGGCAGTGGCCAAAGAGAGGCCATGGGACAAGCGGGGATGAGAGGACAACACTCGATGTCCAGCCCCGCCAGAAAGAGCGCAGAGGTTTCTGGCATCACAAGCCCCAGCCTGTGGCAAGCCTCAGTCCCGCCTCTCACCTCTGCATCTCTCCATGGAGGCTGGTGGCTGCTTGGCTGGCGGGCTGCAGAGCTCCGCTGTCTCCTCCTCCAAGAGTTCCCTGTAGTTGTCAATCAGGAACTCCACCAGCACATTCACCTGCACACAGCAAACCCTCGGTCTCAAGCCAGCCACCTGAAAACGCCCCCAGCAGCCTCTCCCGCTCCCGACCCTTGCCTCTGCGCACAAGGCTGTGGCTGTGGGGCTGCTCTTCCAGGCAGCCACCCCACCAGCGTGTGCTCAAGGGAGGAGGCAGCCAGAGAGCTCTGCGCAGCCAGGCTCTGACGGGCCGGGAACGCTGCAGCCTGCTGCTCAGTACAGCGTACCTTCTCGGTCGCCTCCAGCATGGCCTCCAGCTGGAGCAGCTCCTCGTTGGGCGGGCTCAGCAGGTTCGGCCCAAGGCAGATGGCCAGGTTGCTGGAGGTCATCCTGCTGGTGGACACGTTGTGGCCGATGTGCTGGAGGACGGCCAGCAGCCGCTTCAGGAGGAGGAGGTTGGCTGCAGGCAACTTCTCGGCCACCCTGAGGGCGCAGGAACACAACGTTAATAAAGCAGATGTTGCCCACAGCCACCCCCAAAGCTTGGCCACGGCAGGTGGGAGGCAGAGGCTGCGTCGCACGGCTTTGCAGGGGCTCTCAGCCAGCGCTCAGGGCTCCTGCTCAACAGGCCGGCTGCTGCCCCCACTTACGCTTTCAGCTCTTCCATCTTCTCCTCCTTGCTGCTCTTCTGCATCGCTGCCGTCCAGTCCTCATAGAGGTGGGTCATGAGGAGCTTGTCAGGGATGCTTCGGAGGAAGTCCTGCAATGCCAAGGGCTCCTCCTGAGCCTTTGAACACTGCAGGCCAGCCAGGAGCTCTTGCAGCTGCAGGTCAGAAGCGCTCACCTTCAAGATGGTGGCGAGCAGCTCTGCAGGCTGGCTTCCTACGTCGACGTCCGCGCCGCGGTCCAGGGCCTCCCGCAGGTCCCGAAGAGCTGTCGCGCTGGCAGCTCGGCGGAAGATCCCCTCCGTTGTCGGCCCGTCCCTCTGCAGGACAGCCAGCAGCTCCTGCAGGAGAGGCAGGAGCACGGTTGCTTGCCTGAGCAGCTGCTTTCCATCCATGGTGGCCGGAGCGCTGACTAAGACCTGGCTCCTTGCTGGTGGTGAAGAGCCCAGTCCCCTGTCCCTGCAGCTCCTGGGGCCACCCACTGGCTCCCTGGAGCATCTGCAGGGAGGGCGGGGGACCCCCTGGCCAGGCTGGCTTACCTGGATGGGCCGGGGCAGTGTGCCATCCTCCACACACACGGCTGCCAGGGGCTGGCCAAAGAGCAGCCTCCTGCAGCCAGAGCCCGCCTGGGCAGTGGCCGGCCTGCGCCACAGAGCCAAGGAGGGCCAGGACAGCCCCCTCCAGCTCCTCCTGCTGCTGCTCCCTCCCGCTGCAAAGGAAAACACTCATCAGTGGAGACCACCAGGCCAGCGCTCCCGGAGCCTGCCCTGCCCTGCCCTGCCCAGCAGCGCGGTGCCGAGCAGTGTGGCAGGACGGGCAGGGAGCCGGCAGCTGGAACCGCGGCTCTGGCTCGGCAGCCCTGGCTTGGAGGCTCCTGAGAGCCGGCGTGCCAGTGGGCCAGCCTGGGCCGGCCCTTGCCCTTCTCTCCTGCAAGCCGTGGGCAGCAGCGGAGGCTCCGTGTCCCTGCAGAACCACGTCCAGTGCCCGCTGCCCAGCAGGTCTCCTCGTGCCTCCAGGTGACAGACTCCCTTGGCGTGCCCAACCTGCAAGGCGACACTCAAGGCACAAGGGAGCATAGCTCCTCCCAACTCTGGCCGAGGAGCAGGGACCCGTCTGCCCGGCTCTGGGGACCGAGCTGAGACAGGCAGCACCTCCAGCGCTCAGCACTGTTGAAGGCTCTCGAGGCTCCGCTCTCTCCTGCTGCAGCGTGCTGCTCACCGACTTCCTCTGGCTGCAGGGCAGCAGCAGCAGCAGCATCCTCGCTTCTGCGGACGTGCCCGTTGAGGAGAAACGAAGGCCCTCCCTGCCTTTCTTTCCAAAACTCACCTGGTGAGCGGCAAAGTCCCCCTCCGTTGCTGGATGGGGCCAAGAGAGGCCCTTGCTTGCCATCAGCCTGCAAGAATCAGGCTGCGCTTAGGGAGCAGCCCCGCAGCGGAAAGGCCGCCGGCGAGCCGCCAACCCGGCGCCAGCAGCCTGAGCGCAGCAGAGCCGGGACCCTCTGCCCTCCCGGGCTCTCTGCCCTGCACGGCACGTTTCCCGCCAGCGCCGTCAGCAAGGACGTGCGGGCGTTCCTGGTGGCTTCCCAACCGTCTCCGCTCCCCGAATGGTACCACAGGACCCTCCCTCCCTCCCTCCCTCCGTCCCACACAAGCTCACCCCACTCGCCGCACATCCCTGGCAGCCCGACACAGCCAGAGATGCCCGAAAGGCAGCCAATCTCACCTTTGCCTGGCCCTCCGTCAGCCTTTCCAGGCTCCTGACGCTGAATGTCCTCCACTGGGCAAGAGAGAAGAAGTGGAAGAAAGTGAGCAGAGATGCCCCTGCTGCTCGGCTGGAGGAGCAGGGCTTGGGAACAGTGCCGAGAGCAGAGAGACACTCACGGCATGGCGGCGGCTCAGCTCCTTCTGCACAAGCTTGAGCGAAGGCAGACGGGTCACCCGGGCTCTCTTGCCGCCTTCTGGTGTCCTGCGTGCCGGGACGGGACAGGGACACGGCTGGATGAGCCCCAAGCTGCCTCGTCCTTTTCAGGCAGCTCTGCTCGAGAGCTGCCTGCAGCTGCGGGGGCACCTCTCCCAGCTGGGGAGCTGTGTTCCCCCGGGTCCGTCCGGCTGTGCCTGGAGCCTCCTGCAGCCTTACCTGAGCAGTGTGTCCAGCCACAGCTCCTTCAGCACGCAGGAACTGGAGGAAGAGAGGAGAAGCAGTGTCAGGCCCCGCTGCCCCTCAGCCCACGGGCAGAGGCAGGCGTCTGCACAGCCCTGCCCCACGGGGAAGGACAGATGTGCTGCCCAAGCCCTGGCTCCCTCTGTCCTGACACAGCTGCTGCCTTTGCCCTTCCCTTCTGGGGAGCAAAAGGTGAGCAGGGGATGCAGGACGTGGAAATGCCCCACCGTCCATCCCTGCCAGCATGCTTCTCGCTCCCTGCCCAGGCTCTGCACGGAGGGCCGAGGCCATTCCCGGCACGGCGTGGGCACGGTTGGGAACCTCTCTTGCCCGGCCATGGGATGTAGCACCATAGCTCACCTGAAAGTGGCAACACAGGAGCCAGTGGGCCAGATGAGGAGGAGGGAGGTCCTGTCCTCATCGTTGCCTTCATCCCCCTCCTCTTCTTGCTCCTCCCATGCCTCCTTTCTGCTCGCCAGCACCCACAGCTGGTCCAGGGCCAGGCGGAGCTGGGGGCGCAGGGTGTTGGTGCCACGTCTGCAGAGAGGAGAGGCAGGCGGTGAGCTGGAGGTGGGCTCCTGGGGGTCCCCCCGGGCAGAGCCCTGTCCCCCACGTGCCCTTGGGACGGACATTGGTGCGTCCAGCCCCAAGGTGCCGGGGCGTGGGGCTGGTGCCAGGGTGCTCCCAGTGCCAGGGACGGGGGAAAGGCAGCCGGGCTCGGAGGGTCTTACTTCAGCTTGGCGATCACCAGCTCCTCGGGGAGGAGGAGGAGAAGGCATCTCTTGCTCCTCTTGCGGCCCTGGGTCAGCCACACATCCGCGCTCAGCACGGCCTCTGCCTCGGTGAGAGCCTCCCTGTAAGCAGAGAGCGGCGGGCATGAGACAGTCCCCTGCTGCGGTGGCCAGCCGTGCCCGCGTGTCCCCGAGGCCCAGGGAGAGCCCACCTGGAGCTGAAGCAGCAGCTGGCCTGGCCCATCCCGCCCGGGACAGGAGGACCCTGGCCGTGCACCGAGGACACGGCCCAGCGGTCGGGAGCGAGGCCGGGAAGCGGGGCGGCGGTGCCGGTGCCGGTGGCGGGGCAGTGCTGGTCGGGCAGCCCCTGCCTGCTGCCAGCCCTGCTCGGTGCCGCTGCCCGGTCGGTGGCTGTGGGCTGCACTGACCAACGGCCAGAGGCCAACGGAAAGGGGGCGGGGCCTGGGCCCAACGGAAAGGGGGCGGGGCCCAACGGAAAGGGGGCGGGGCCTGGGGCGGGGCCCAAAGGAAAAGGGGCAGCACCCGGGCCGGGGGCGGTGCCTGGTGGGCCAGGGGGTGGGGCTTGCTGGGGCCAGGGGGCGGGGCTTCTCTCCAGCGTGCCTGCCTCTGCTGGGCCCTGGGCAGCCCCGAGCAGGGCAGAGCAGAGGGCAAGGACCGCCTCCCTCCGCCTGCCGGCAGTGCCCCTCGCCTCGGCCTTCCCCGCTGCTTCCCGGCCTCCAGCCGGGCTTGGTGCCGCTGCTCAGCCCCCGCTGGGCCCGGCCCCTCGGCCGCCGTGGTACCGCACGGGCATCCCCTGCGCTGCTCATCAGCCCACGGGCTGGTCACTCTCTCCCAGCCCTCAAGCCCAGCTCCCTGTGGGGGGAGTGGCCGCACAAGCCCATCTGCCATCTAGGTTAGCAGATGCAACTTTGCTTCCAGATTGTAATTTCGGTATTAACCTTTGGTGTAGATTTTTATTACACCAGTTGGTGTAAGTTTCAGATGGAAATGGAAACCATTATTCCCTGTTTGCACGGGCATCCGGAAGCCCTAACGATTTCTAGAGAACCAGTGCAGAAAACATAGACTTAGCACCCGAAATAAGTGTAATGGGTCAACAATAAAACAAGTTAAGCAATGAGATGGTAACTGAGTTTTGAAAAAGCCTCTTTGAAAGGTAATATTTTTAGGCAAAATGTCTCGTCTTAGTGAACAATTTAGTTTAGCTTCTTTACACACATCCTCCTCCTGCCCCGATACAACAGAAGCTTGTATTTACAATTGGAAAGCTTAAAAATCACCACTTCTACAACCACTTTCAGGAACAAGAGTGATGCCCATGTATCTTGAATACTGACTTAGCATTAGGAACCTGAAGGTTAGTGCCAGGTGGAAGCAATCTAATCCTTGCTTGGAGAAAGAAGTTTTTTCTCACCTCACATCTCTAGAAAATGAAACCTTGCCCTGCTAGTTATCCTTTCAACTCTTCTTATCAGATGTTGATCTATACCCGGTTCAGAGCTGCTGCACCCATTTCAAAGGCACATTCTGTGTTCAGAGCTGAGTTTTTCTTTCCGTACACAAGACCACTGCAACTGTGTTACAGCTTTACTGGTCCCATGAGTTTAAGTCATTTCAGCTTGTAGTTCCTGAATTGCCTTTTTTCTTTGTTGCAAATGCAAGTTGTTTTTTTCATCTACTGTTGGCATCATCTTTCAGAGAAAACCTCAGCAAGTGCTGCTCCAGTGCTCCCTCCTTCTCCGTTAAGTTGCGCTTGAGAAGCTAGTCACATCCCCCTCCATGCTTTCCATACGCACACTCCTGTCCCCCATCTGCCTCTATACTCTGCTCGCTTTCCATTGCACTACTCTCCTGTTGTATACTACACCATATGTCCTTACACATCTTTCCAGTCTGGATTTTGCCGTTTCCTTTTTCTTTTTTGCCTCCTTGCAGCTCCACGGCCATTCCCTTCACCCAGCACCTCTCTGGTGCCCATTGTTGCCCACACACTCACGTGTCCCTGTCCTGCTTGATGCCAAGCGTTAACTACACTCAGATCCAGAGGTGCACTTGCAGCCTGCAGAGGCGTATTCAGGCTGCTTGAGGTACACATAGACCTTCAGCTCCAGCGGCACAGTGCACAAAATTGTCTAGAAACCAAATTATCCTTCGAGGGCTGCAGTTTATAGTATGGCCAAGGCCTCCCAGTTAAAGCAGCTCAGGTGTATCTGCCTGCTCTACAACGCTGCATTTCAGTGCCAAATCAGACATACCCTTAAGCGGGTACCACCTTCCCCTGGGGGCTGATAGGCTTCACCTCCATTTGAGAGCGATGGCATCTAACCCATCTCTGATGGGTACTTGGTCTTACACTGGCAGCAACTACAAGAGGGAGGACACCTCACGATTTCAGTGCCACAGGCAACAAGGAGAGGCAGCAGCCACTTTGAATAAGAACAAAACAGCTGACTGAAAAACATTTACACTACCCCTTACTGTTATTTTTAGCTTTTCCAATAGCCCAGGAAGTAAAAGCGGATTAGACCTGGGAAAGAAGCAAGACAGTTTTCTAGCAGACAAGTAGGTAGCCCTTCTTTCATATATGCGTTCATTTAACAAAGAGGGTATATGTAAATATATATACGGTGTTAGTCTGTCCTTCAAGTCAAACATGCAATCGCTTATTACGACTGCTTATGATAGTGTGCAGGTGTGTCTTGGTCTTCTACAGAAACTTCCGGATCCATGAGTAAATCTTTCAAGTGTATGCTGCACATTGGATTTTTTTGTCTTCGTATGGCGGAAGCTTGGGTTTGATACCTAATTTTGTGTTTCAAAATATGTCAATATTTACCCTGACAAACTAGCTTAAGGTAGAGCAAGATCTGGCATAAGTGCTTTGGATCTTCATTTTGAGCTACTGGCCATCTTGGTTTTGAGAACTGCCCATGAGCCTTTTTGTGGGGTTTAACTTCAAGACTCTGCTTTGAAATAGGATCCCTCTCCCTCAAGTATTTTGATTGTTTATGTTACCGGCTTTTGTTTCTACTACTCTGTATAGTGCTAAGTCTTCACAGGAAGTGTGAAGATATGCCACCTCCAGAAGCATGGAGTACCAAATGTGTGTTCTTTAAACACACCAACAAGCTCAGGAAACAGCTGCAGAGACCGGATCGCAGAACACAGCCAGGCTAAATGAACAGCCACTATCCTGATACAAGTTCTTCATTTTCTGATGAAGCCAGCTTAAGCCTACTATATTCAGTTTTAACTGCAGATCAGACATGGGAAGTCTAATTCAGGCAAGCTACAAACTACACTATATGCTCATTCTTTGTCATGATCTCCAATCTGTTCCTCCAGTGAAATCTTGGAAGTATTTCTTCCACTACTATATTAAGCCAAGAAGACGGTATGGATTTTTGTGCAAGTAATGATCCATTTTACAGGCTTATGAATCTATATAATGCTATATTAGCAGACTGCAAAGTCCACCTTCTAAAATGACATTTTGCACAGCATCTGGTGCTCCAGGAGAAAACAATGCTTAGGCCACACACAGTTCTTGAGAAAAAAAAAAAAAAAAAAGGATTTCCTACTGCAACGCCATCTTTGAGATTTTCCTGAGGCTTTAGGATTAAATATAGCCAGCCTCTCAACGAAGCTGTCTCAGTCTCGGCTTTTCCACATTTAAATGTTCCAGCAAGTGAACTTCAAGATGTAGTAAGCCTATTCAGTGTCACCCACAAGGTCAACTGTATTTTCCAGCTCCCTCTTCTTTGCTCCAGCCTTTCCCCCAGGTCTCCAGGTCCTGCGACGTCCAACGGCTGCTCTTGCTAGGATCGTCACCCCGCAGGAGGACCGGCAGAAGCCAGTGCAGCCTGGAGTGCTGCCATGGCCTAGCGAAGGCCAGGAGAGTTTGGAGACGGAGCAACATCGGTCCCAGAATGGGACCCTATGAGGAGCTTAATCATGACCTTTCTTCATGGCAGCTTGTATGGGGCTGTGCTTTGCAGCTGTGCCGAAAAGAGCCGCGATCACCCAGAGGTGCGCTGGCTATTGCTGAGCAGGCAGGGGGTGCACAGGACACTGGGAGGGGACACAGCAGGGACACCTGACCCCCACCGACCAGAGGGATACCCCACAGCATAAGGCGCCGTGCTCGGCAATCAGGCTGGGGGGTGGAGGTTGGCGGGGGCCGTCCTTGCTCAGGGGCTGGCTGGGCATCAGTCGGTGGGGGGTGAGCAATTGCTTTCTTTTGCATCCTTGGCTTTCCTTGGCCTTTATTTCCCTCTCTTTTTCTCATTTGTTGGGTTCTTTTCTTACAATTCTTTTTGAATTCTAAAACTGTCTTTACCTGAACCCACGAGTTTTCTCCCTTTTTCCCTTCCGATTCTCCCCCCTCCATCCCACTGCGGAGGAGCGAGCGGCTGAGTGGTGCTGAGCTGCCAGCCAGGCTTAAACCACAACAGCCTGGGAGCAAAACAGTTCCCTGCCGACGGTGAGAGTGCTCATCCGTCCTCCTCCGTCAGAGTGCGGGCGTCCCCTCTAGCACAGTGGGACGCACGAGAGCCTCAGCAGTCCAGGTGCTGTTGGAGCCGCTGCAAAAGCTTTTTGGGTGAGCCGAGGCATTGATAGGGAGTGGAAAGGAAGGAAATCTCTCCCGTGGCCATGAGTTGGGGGGGGGGGGGGGGGGTCTGGGGAAACTGCCCGACGGCCAGTGTGCCAGCGGGATGGCTGCAGGGGACAGCAAGCTGCAGGTGATGGTGGCTGTGCGAGGACCTTTAGGCCCTCCTGGCCACCGTGCCCTGCCTACATTTTGCCCTCGCTCTGGCCTCCTGGCGCTGCTGCTCCTAGGAGATACCCAGAACTCAGCAGGACATGGTCCTGGGCAAGCTGCTCTAGCTGAGCCTGCTGGAGCACAGGGCTGGGACCAGAGGACCTGCACAGGTCCCTTCCAACCTCCGCCCTCCTGTGACACAAGGGACCGTCCCACACTCCTCCCTCCCCCCCCCCCGCCCCGAGGATTCATCACAAAACAACAGCTCCCCACTCCGCAAGAGCCTGTGGCAGGCACAGTCAGAACAGACAAAAGATCATTTTATTCTGGACAGCAACTGCGGGGGCCCAGCAGTCCCGGCGGTTCAGCCCGTGAAAACGAATCGGCACCTGCAACGACAGAATCAGACAGCTCTCATCAATCCCGCAAGGCAGGAAGAGGCAGGATTTTGTTGCCCCTTCTTCGGCGAACACCCTTTAGGAGGAAGTGTTGCAGGCCCAGAAGAGAGAGCTGCTGCTGGCAGCGGCTGCGGGACGGCTCTGGCGCCTGAGCCCCGTGGCTGCCGCCCTTAGAGCCCCGAGTGCGTGCAGAGATGCGCGGTGCCCCTGCGCCACGCGGCAGGGCTCGGTGGGGAGCCCTGGGGAGCTGCCAGGGAGCTCTTGCCAAACCCTGCGCAGCACCATCCCTCGCCGCCCCTGGCCAGCGAGCCGGCAAAGATGGGCAGCAGAGCCTGCTACACACCTGGGCTTCTTCACCCGCTGCACCTTCCTCCGTCTTTTCCTTGGGCCGTGCCCCAAAACGTTTTCTCTCTTCCGCCTCTTCTTTCCTGCGTGGCTTTCGGTGTCTTCTCTGCAGGGCTCTTTTCTCTTTCTGGTCCTCTTCTTCTCCATGTCCTGGGGAGATCCTGCAGACCTTTCCATCCCACAGTGCGATTAGAGAGGGAAAGCCATGCTCCACTGGGGTCAGCTCTGATTTTCACCCGAGCAAGCTCATTTTACCTTCTGTTCTCCAAAAGGCTCGCCAGCTCTTCTGGGCGTCCCCGGGAGTCTGCTGCACTCTCGGAGGGGCTTGGAGGCAGAGCTGGAGGTGCCTGCAACAGAAATGGTGGAGTTGGCAGCCGGCCACAGACAGCCTGGAGTGGGAGGCCACTGTTGGCCCAACGGCTACCTTAGCTCTCCAGAGGAGATCCCTTTGGCTGGTTGGCACCAGCCAGGTCTCGCACAGTGCCCCCGCCCCCCCCCAGCAGACTTCACAAACCTCTGCCAAAGGAGGACCCGAGCAAAACCCCTCGGAAGTCGACAGCTGCTCCCCTCTGCCTTTTTGTCGGCATTTGGTGGGCATTGTCTTTGGCTAAGGACATGCCGAGGGCGTGTGAGAAACATCGTTGCCAGCTGTCCTTGACCCTGCAGCACCCCGGGGGGGTGGAGGCAGAACCAAACACGCACCAGCTCTGCTGCCAGGCAGAGGCCCAGCAGCAGCCACTTGGCCTCCTCAGGCACTGCCCTCCTCCAGCAGGCACCCTGTCCCGGTGTTTGGGGAACCGACATACCTCTCCCCTGTCAGACTCCGCTGCTGCGTCTGCCCCAGCTTCTTGGAGGACAGCGAGCGGAGACGGGGGTTCTTGCGGCAAGGCTTCTGCCTCTGGCTCGGTGCCTGCTGTGATTGCAGGGACTCTTGGCTCTTCCAAACAAAGTTCTGGAAAGCAAAAGCACGTGCAGCAACGTGGCTTCTTGGAAGCAAAAAATAGCTCAAGCAAAACCCACCCAAAGCCCTACTCCGCTTCTCTTGCCAGCCCTCTGGTGCCCTCTCTGCAGGCTTTGGCTCATCTTGCAGAGCAAACCGTTCATGCCCCAGGAGGCAGTGGCCAAAGAGAGGCCATGGGACAAGCGGGGATGAGAGGACAACACTCGATGTCCAGCCCCGCCAGAAAGAGCGCAGAGGTTTCTGGCATCACAAGCCCCAGCCTGTGGCAAGCCTCAGTCCCGCCTCTCACCTCTGCATCTCTCCATGGAGGCTGGTGGCTGCTTGGCTGGCGGGCTGCAGAGCTCCGCTGTCTCCTCCTCCAAGAGTTCCCTGTAGTTGTCAATCAGGAACTCCACCAGCACATTCACCTGCACACAGCAAACCCTCGGTCTCAAGCCAGCCACCTGAAAACGCCCCCAGCAGCCTCTCCCGCTCCCGACCCTTGCCTCTGCGCACAAGGCTGTGGCTGTGGGGCTGCTCTTCCAGGCAGCCACCCCACCAGCGTGTGCTCAAGGGAGGAGGCAGCCAGAGAGCTCTGCGCAGCCAGGCTCTGACGGGCCGGGAACGCTGCAGCCTGCTGCTCAGTACAGCGTACCTTCTCGGTCGCCTCCAGCATGGCCTCCAGCTGGAGCAGCTCCTCGTTGGGCGGGCTCAGCAGGTTCGGCCCAAGGCAGATGGCCAGGTTGCTGGAGGTCATCCTGCTGGTGGACACGTTGTGGCCGATGTGCTGGAGGACGGCCAGCAGCCGCTTCAGGAGGAGGAGGTTGGCTGCAGGCAACTTCTCGGCCACCCTGAGGGCGCAGGAACACAACGTTAATAAAGCAGATGTTGCCCACAGCCACCCCCAAAGCTTGGCCACGGCAGGTGGGAGGCAGAGGCTGCGTCGCACGGCTTTGCAGGGGCTCTCAGCCAGCGCTCAGGGCTCCTGCTCAACAGGCCGGCTGCTGCCCCCACTTACGCTTTCAGCTCTTCCATCTTCTCCTCCTTGCTGCTCTTCTGCATCGCTGCCGTCCAGTCCTCATAGAGGTGGGTCACGAGGAGCTTGTCAGGGATGCTTCGGAGGAAGTCCTGCAATGCCAAGGGCTCCTCCTGAGCCTTTGAACACTGCAGGCCAGCCAGGAGCTCTTGCAGCTGCAGGTCAGAAGCGCTCACCTTCAAGATGGTGGCGAGCAGCTCTGCAGGCTGGCTTCCTACGTCGACGTCCGCGCCGCGGTCCAGGGCCTCCCGCAGGTCCCGAAGAGCTGTCGCGCTGGCAGCTCGGCGGAAGATCCCCTCCGTTGTCGGCCCGTCCCTCTGCAGGACAGCCAGCAGCTCCTGCAGGAGAGGCAGGAGCACGGTTGCTTGCCTGAGCAGCTGCTTTCCATCCATGGTGGCCGGAGCGCTGACTAAGACCTGGCTCCTTGCTGGTGGTGAAGAGCCCAGTCCCCTGTCCCTGCAGCTCCTGGGGCCACCCACTGGCTCCCTGGAGCATCTGCAGGGAGGGCGGGGGACCCCCTGGCCAGGCTGGCTTACCTGGATGGGCCGGGGCAGTGTGCCATCCTCCACACACACGGCTGCCAGGGGCTGGCCAAAGAGCAGCCTCCTGCAGCCAGAGCCCGCCTGGGCAGTGGCCGGCCTGCGCCACAGAGCCAAGGAGGGCCAGGACAGCCCCCTCCAGCTCCTCCTGCTGCTGCTCCCTCCCGCTGCAAAGGAAAACACTCATCAGTGGAGACCACCAGGCCAGCGCTCCCGGAGCCTGCCCTGCCCTGCCCTGCCCAGCAGCGCGGTGCCGAGCAGTGTGGCAGGACGGGCAGGGAGCCGGCAGCTGGAACCGCGGCTCTGGCTCGGCAGCCCTGGCTTGGAGGCTCCTGAGAGCCGGCGTGCCAGTGGGCCAGCCTGGGCCGGCCCTTGCCCTTCTCTCCTGCAAGCCGTGGGCAGCAGCGGAGGCTCCGTGTCCCTGCAGAACCACGTCCAGTGCCCGCTGCCCAGCAGGTCTCCTCGTGCCTCCAGGTGACAGACTCCCTTGGCGTGCCCAACCTGCAAGGCGACACTCAAGGCACAAGGGAGCGTAGCTCCTCCCAACTCTGGCCGAGGAGCAGGGACCCGTCTGCCCGGCTCTGGGGACCGAGCTGAGACAGGCAGCACCTCCAGCGCTCAGCACTGTTGAAGGCTCTCGAGGCTCCGCTCTCTCCTGCTGCAGCGTGCTGCTCACCGACTTCCTCTGGCTGCAGGGCAGCAGCAGCAGCAGCATCCTCGCTTCTGCGGACGTGCCCGTTGAGGAGAAACGAAGGCCCTCCCTGCCTTTCTTTCCAAAACTCACCTGGTGAGCGGCAAAGTCCCCTTCCGTTGCTGGATGGGGCCAAGAGAGGCCCTTGCTTGCCATCAGCCTGCAAGAATCAGGCTGCGCTTAGGGAGCAGCCCCGCAGCGGAAAGGCCGCCGGCGAGCCGCCAACCCGGCGCCAGCAGCCTGAGCGCAGCAGAGCCGGGACCCTCTGCCCTCCCGGGCTCTCTGCCCTGCACGGCACGTTTCCCGCCAGCGCCGTCAGCAAGGACGTGCGGGCGTTCCTGGTGGCTTCCCAACCGTCTCCGCTCCCCGAATGGTACCACAGGACCCTCCCTCCCTCCCTCCCTCCGTCCCACACAAGCTCACCCCACTCGCCGCACATCCCTGGCAGCCCGACACAGCCAGAGATGCCCGAAAGGCAGCCAATCTCACCTTTGCCTGGCCCTCCGTCAGCCTTTCCAGGCTCCTGACGCTGAATGTCCTCCACTGGGCAAGAGAGAAGAAGTGGAAGAAAGTGAGCAGAGATGCCCCTGCTGCTCGGCTGGAGGAGCAGGGCTTGGGAACAGTGCCGAGAGCAGAGAGACACTCACGGCATGGCGGCGGCTCAGCTCCTTCTGCACAAGCTTGAGCGAAGGCAGACGGGTCACCCGGGCTCTCTTGCCGCCTTCTGGTGTCCTGCGTGCCGGGACGGGACAGGGACACGGCTGGATGAGCCCCAAGCTGCCTCGTCCTTTTCAGGCAGCTCTGCTCGAGAGCTGCCTGCAGCTGCGGGGGCACCTCTCCCAGCTGGGGAGCTGTGTTCCCCCGGGTCCGTCCGGCTGTGCCTGGAGCCTCCTGCAGCCTTACCTGAGCAGTGTGTCCAGCCACAGCTCCTTCAGCACGCAGGAACTGGAGGAAGAGAGGAGAAGCAGTGTCAGGCCCCGCTGCCCCTCAGCCCACGGGCAGAGGCAGGCGTCTGCACAGCCCTGCCCCACGGGGAAGGACAGATGTGCTGCCCAAGCCCTGGCTCCCTCTGTCCTGACACAGCTGCTGCCTTTGCCCTTCCCTTCTGGGGAGCAAAAGGTGAGCAGGGGATGCAGGACGTGGAAATGCCCCACCGTCCATCCCTGCCAGCATGCTTCTCGCTCCCTGCCCAGGCTCTGCACGGAGGGCCGAGGCCATTCCCGGCACGGCGTGGGCACGGTTGGGAACCTCTCTTGCCCGGCCATGGGATGTAGCACCATAGCTCACCTGAAAGTGGCAACACAGGAGCCAGTGGGCCAGATGAGGAGGAGGGAGGTCCTGTCCTCATCGTTGCCTTCATCCCCCTCCTCTTCTTGCTCCTCCCATGCCTCCTTTCTGCTCGCCAGCACCCACAGCTGGTCCAGGGCCAGGCGGAGCTGGGGGCGCAGGGTGTTGGTGCCACGTCTGCAGAGAGGAGAGGCAGGCGGTGAGCTGGAGGTGGGCTCCTGGGGGTCCCCCCGGGCAGAGCCCTGTCCCCCACGTGCCCTTGGGACGGACATTGGTGCGTCCAGCCCCAAGGTGCCGGGGCGTGGGGCTGGTGCCAGGGTGCTCCCAGTGCCAGGGACGGGGGAAAGGCAGCCGGGCTCGGAGGGTCTTACTTCAGCTTGGCGATCACCAGCTCCTCGGGGAGGAGGAGGAGAAGG
Source organism: Leptosomus discolor (assembly GCF_034619465.1). Lineage (NCBI taxonomy): Eukaryota > Metazoa > Chordata > Aves > Leptosomiformes > Leptosomidae > Leptosomus > Leptosomus discolor. Next base: position 19,108,658 of record NC_141392.1, on the reverse strand, counting down.
CATCTCTTGCTCCTCTTGCGGCCCTGGGTCAGCCACACATCCGCGCTCAGCACGGCCTCTGCCTCGGTGAGAGCCTCCCTGTAAGCAGAGAGCGGCGGGCATGAGACAGTCCCCTGCTGCGGTGGCCAGCCGTGCCCGCGTGTCCCCGAGGCCCAGGGAGAGCCCACCTGGAGCTGAAGCAGCAGCTGGCCTGGCCCATCCCGCCCGGGACAGGAGGACCCTGGCCGTGCACCGAGGACACGGCCCAGCGGTCGGGAGCGAGGCCGGGAAGCGGGGCGGCGGTGCCGGTGCCGGTGGCGGGGCAGTGCTGGTCGGGCAGCCCCTGCCTGCTGCCAGCCCTGCTCGGTGCCGCTGCCCGGTCGGTGGCTGTGGGCTGCACTGACCAACGGCCAGAGGCCAACGGAAAGGGGGCGGGGCCTGGGCCCAACGGAAAGGGGGCGGGGCCCAACGGAAAGGGGGCGGGGCCTGGGGCGGGGCCCAAAGGAAAAGGGGCAGCACCCGGGCCGGGGGCGGTGCCTGGTGGGCCAGGGGGTGGGGCTTGCTGGGGCCAGGGGGCGGGGCTTCTCTCCAGCGTGCCTGCCTCTGCTGGGCCCTGGGCAGCCCCGAGCAGGGCAGAGCAGAGGGCAAGGACCGCCTCCCTCCGCCTGCCGGCAGTGCCCCTCGCCTCGGCCTTCCCCGCTGCTTCCCGGCCTCCAGCCGGGCTTGGTGCCGCTGCTCAGCCCCCGCTGGGCCCGGCCCCTCGGCCGCCGTGGTACCGCACGGGCATCCCCTGCGCTGCTCATCAGCCCACGGGCTGGTCACTCTCTCCCAGCCCTCAAGCCCAGCTCCCTGTGGGGGGAGTGGCCGCACAAGCCCATCTGCCATCTAGGTTAGCAGATGCAACTTTGCTTCCAGATTGTAATTTCGGTATTAACCTTTGGTGTAGATTTTTATTACACCAGTTGGTGTAAGTTTCAGATGGAAATGGAAACCATTATTCCCTGTTTGCACGGGCATCCGGAAGCCCTAACGATTTCTAGAGAACCAGTGCAGAAAACATAGACTTAGCACCCGAAATAAGTGTAATGGGTCAACAATAAAACAAGTTAAGCAATGAGATGGTAACTGAGTTTTGAAAAAGCCTCTTTGAAAGGTAATATTTTTAGGCAAAATGTCTCGTCTTAGTGAACAATTTAGTTTAGCTTCTTTACACACATCCTCCTCCTGCCCCGATACAACAGAAGCTTGTATTTACAATTGGAAAGCTTAAAAATCACCACTTCTACAACCACTTTCAGGAACAAGAGTGATGCCCATGTATCTTGAATACTGACTTAGCATTAGGAACCTGAAGGTTAGTGCCAGGTGGAAGCAATCTAATCCTTGCTTGGAGAAAGAAGTTTTTTCTCACCTCACATCTCTAGAAAATGAAACCTTGCCCTGCTAGTTATCCTTTCAACTCTTCTTATCAGATGTTGATCTATACCCGGTTCAGAGCTGCTGCACCCATTTCAAAGGCACATTCTGTGTTCAGAGCTGAGTTTTTCTTTCCGTACACAAGACCACTGCAACTGTGTTACAGCTTTACTGGTCCCATGAGTTTAAGTCATTTCAGCTTGTAGTTCCTGAATTGCCTTTTTTCTTTGTTGCAAATGCAAGTTGTTTTTTTCATCTACTGTTGGCATCATCTTTCAGAGAAAACCTCAGCAAGTGCTGCTCCAGTGCTCCCTCCTTCTCCGTTAAGTTGCGCTTGAGAAGCTAGTCACATCCCCCTCCATGCTTTCCATACGCACACTCCTGTCCCCCATCTGCCTCTATACTCTGCTCGCTTTCCATTGCACTACTCTCCTGTTGTATACTACACCATATGTCCTTACACATCTTTCCAGTCTGGATTTTGCCGTTTCCTTTTTCTTTTTTGCCTCCTTGCAGCTCCACGGCCATTCCCTTCACCCAGCACCTCTCTGGTGCCCATTGTTGCCCACACACTCACGTGTCCCTGTCCTGCTTGATGCCAAGCGTTAACTACACTCAGATCCAGAGGTGCACTTGCAGCCTGCAGAGGCGTATTCAGGCTGCTTGAGGTACACATAGACCTTCAGCTCCAGCGGCACAGTGCACAAAATTGTCTAGAAACCAAATTATCCTTCGAGGGCTGCAGTTTATAGTATGGCCAAGGCCTCCCAGTTAAAGCAGCTCAGGTGTATCTGCCTGCTCTACAACGCTGCATTTCAGTGCCAATCCAGACATACCCTTAAGCGGGTACCACCTTCCCCTGGGGGCTGATAGGCTTCACCTCCTATTGAGAGCGATGGCATCTAACCTATCTCTGATGGGTACTTGGTCTTGCACTTCAACGTTTAACGAACCGCGTATATATATATGCCTTTATACATAGATAGGTAGATCTGTATTTTTATAGATATATACACATATATCAGAGAACGGGAGATACCAGCTGGAACAAATGCTTAGTAGGAATGAATAAATCAACTTGTAAAAAATTGAAGAATCTCCTCATTCTTGATCACTTGAAGTCTCAGTGGAGCCTGAGAATTGTATCATCATCAGAAATAAGTTTAAGGAGCATCACTGAGAAAGGCTACAAGGAATTAATTGCAAGCAAGAATGTTCTGATGCAAGACTGACTGCAGATACAGGTCATTAATTTTTAAATATAAGAAAAAGTGTGACAGGATATTAAGTCTCTCAGCACAGTGGGACCCAAAGGATTTTTGTTTAAATTCCAGCTGCAAATGTTTACAGAGAAAAAAATTGTTTTACTGCTTTGCTGAACAGTTTTTATTTCATGGATTGCACTTTGAAAATGGCGTAACTCATCATGTGAAGGGTACAGAACAGACTAGAGAAAAGAATTTCCATTCAGGAAATTCTGAATGTAAGAATTGGAAACCTATTGAAAAAAGGGGAGGAAAAAAATTGCATGTATGCACCATAGATACGCGTACACACATGAAACTACACTTACTAAAGATAAGCTGTAAGTTAATCATCAGTGATTCCAAATCATTCATAATCCACAATTCCTTCTTTAGTCAAACTTCAATGGGGGTTATATCCAAGAGGACAGGGGAATGAACTGTATTTGTAAGCACTTTTCCCTTTGTGATTGCAACTGTGCCCTTCTCCTCTGTTCTGTCCTCCTTAGGACCTGCTGATCTGTCCAGGTAGACGTCAACACTGCCTTGAAAGCATTAACCACTGCCCCAGATCTGGGTTGCTACATTATCTGCCTTTCCTGTGGGGCAACATGGCAGCTGAAGTTGCTGCATAGCAGCTTTGCAACTCGTCTGCAGCTGCGGATCCAGGTGACATTGCACCAATTTGCCATCCTCAGCTCCTTCCCCAAACTTCTCCATGAGTCCCCAGTCACATTTCTCCCTGGTGCAGGCAATGGAGCCATAGCAATGCTCACACCCGCTGGGCGTGACTGGGCTAGAGGAGAGACTCAGCACTCAGCCCTTTGCACAAGCACTTCATCTGCTCCTTGCACAGTGAGCACAGGGAGAATTGTATGCTGTCAGATCTGTTCATACACCATGGTTGAAAATTTATAACAACAGTATCCTAAATTACAGATTAACTGATGTACCGCCTAGAAAATCGCCTTCTCGAATAATCACTATTTTATTAAAAGCATTTAATATTTATAATTGAAGTAATTTTTATTGCATAGTGCCTGGCATTATTTAATATTGTCACTAATAACCTGTATGATAAAAAAGGCATTAGCTGATTGAGTTTTCAGTTGACACTAAGGTGGGATGAACTGCAACTGAGTAAATGCAGAGTGAGAACTTAAAATGATCTTGACAGAAGTAAAGTACGATCAGAAGATAATAAAATGTAACGGGAACAAGTGTACTCAAATAAATTTAATTTTGCATTTTAGTTACTTAATATTATAATCCCATTTACAGGAGCTCACAAGGGTAAGGATATTTAATAAATACTTTTAAAAATGGTAGCCAATCACCATGTAATGTAAAAAAAACAAAGCAGGTGACCTTTAACTGTGATTTATAGCCATCTGTAATACCTTCTAGTGTGCTTAAAACACCATACACTGATCATGCCCATAACATAACATGCTCATGTCATCTATTAACATCTATTACATTATTTGTCATTCTCTGTTTGGGGAATATTTTATGAAGAAATACACTGCAAAAACACCAAAAAAATTTCTAATGAACAATTCTAATTCGAATTCTCATTAGTAAAACTTGCTCTCAGAGACCTGTGTGGAGAGATATGCAGAAGCCAATTCCTCTACGTCAATGCATTAGGCTTTATCAAGTTTCTCAGGATTTCTCAGAGTGTTTGCATAGTAACACACCTGCCTTCATCCTCCTTAGCAGGGGAGCACTGATGTCTAGTATCAGAGCTGTTGCACCTGACCAAAAATGTTCAAATGAAGAGTTCAAATAAAAGGATATATTAGCTGGGAAAATAACCACACTACAGAGCCTCTAACACACAACCTATGAACTATCTGATCCCTTTAACTCAGACATCTGGGTATGAGTACCTGAGGGGCAGGGCAAGTCTTAAGTGCAAATAGAGCCACTAAAATTATAGAGCTGCTGGCAAAAAAAAAAAAAAAAATAAGGCAAATGTAGGTTACAACTCCTTGAATGTATTTTTAAGTGATTAAACCTCCCCATTGGATTTAAGCACCACAGACTGGCATCAAAACTATTCCTTTCACCATGCATCTGGCCTGGCCAGCCAACTCATGATAATCCCACTGTCAGCATCCCACTGCCTCTCTTTCCCCACCCAGCATAAATCCCTGAACCATGGGCTGGTGGGTGTCTGCTCACTGTAAGGAGGAAGCACCATGTGACACTTCTGACCAAAATTTGGGAATATTTGGGACCAGTGAGTAGAGAGAGGCAAAGGATGGCAGTCATGCCAAACAGCCCTGTTACATGAGAATACAGCTTTTACTGTCAGACAGGCCTTAAATAGCAGGGGAAACAAAGCCCCATTTGCATGTATGAAGGTACCAACAAAGTTAGAAACACAGGAATGAGACTAAAGAAACATAACCAAATTAATTTTAATAGTGTTTGGTTAGTTCCAATGGAAGCTGTGCATTATTTATCCTCAGAAAAGATGACTCTCGAAACTATTATATCTTTTCAAGAATCATGAAGCCTCCTAAGTGGAGGAAGATACATGATTTCATTATACTGCACTAAGCACACGCACTTTTCCTGAATAAAATTAAAGCAAATATATCCAATTCACATAAAATATTTAAGCAGTACAATTGCCTTCATAACAAGCATGTGCTGGTTTTGGCTGCAATAGAGTTAAGTTTCTTCACAGTAGCTTGTGTGGGGCTATGTTTTTTGGTTTTGTGCCAGGAACAGTGTTGATAATTCAGGGATGTTGTAGTTACTGCTGAGCAGTGCTTGCACAGCGTCAAGGCCTTTTCCACTTCCCACACCACTCCACCAGCAAGTAGGCTGGGGGTGCACAAGGAGTTGGGAGGGGATGCAGTGGGGACAGCTGACCCCAACTGACCAAAGGGATATTCCATACCATAGGGTGCCATGCTCAGCATATAAAGCTGTAGGAAGAAGGAAGGAGGAGATGTTCCTAACAATGGTGTTTATCTTCCCAAGTAACCATTACACATGATGGACCCCTGCTCTCCTGGAGATGGCTGAACATCTGCCTGCCCATGGGAAGTGGTGAATGAATTCCCTGTTTTGCTTTGCTTATATGCATGGCTTTTGCTTTACCTATTAAACTGTCTTCATCTCAAACCACGAGTTTTTTCACTTTTACTCTTCCGACACTCTCCCCCATCCCACAACAGGGGAGTAAGCAAGCAGCTGAGTGGTGCTGAGTTGCCAGACAGGGTTGAAACACAACAAGTGGATTTTAAATACAGAGCAATTTAAAAAATAGGTGTTAAAGTTATAAGAGAACTGCTCTAAAAGCTGTCATTTTTCAAAATAAAGTTGATTTTGTCTGATGGTCGTTTAGCAATTTATTATAAAGACTGAACAGAGACTGAATTAACATTGTGTCCCCTTGCAGTGAGAAGTGCTAATCTGAATAATGGCATTCTACTTAGCATTTATATGAATATGTGAAAAATTATATGATCATTATCACTGGGGGGTTTTTTTCCCCCAAGAAAAATCTCTCAGAGAAATACTCAGCACTGATTTAAATTTTTTCCTGCAACTCCTTTTTCCTCACAGTTTTATTCTGAACTCAGGATGTGTTAGACCTGCAATACTGTTTTTCTCATGGCATCCATGCCTTTCATCTCCCTGCACTGCCCCTTGAGATTTCTAGAGATTCCAGGTGGTTTTGTGGGATATCCAAACATACTCAACACCTACAAAAATTTTGCCCTTTGAGCCAGCTTTCAATTCAGTAGGAATGTTGCGGGATTAACACCAAGTGTTAACTGAAAACCCACCTTTCATATTCAGCACATACAACATATGCTCTTTAGCAAGCTTTTACATAGACTGTTCTTTCTTATCTGCTTTCTCTCTTGTCTAAAATAAGTAACTTCTACTAGATTTAATGAAATAGCACTAACGTAACAAAGGTATACAAAGTTATATTCAGCCAAATGAACATGCAGTTGTCCCAACTGACAGGAGAGCAGTCCTCAGGAGCACTAAAGAATCTAGAGGAAGAACCTCACCAGAAACACCACAGGAGCTCCCCTTCCTCACCAAACCTTCCCCCTTTATAATGACCATGACATTATGGTTTGGGCTGTACCTGTAGCTGACTCAGGTCAGCTGCCCTGGCTGACTCCAAACCATGAATGGCCTGCTGAGCATGGCTGGGCTGCGATTCTATCCCAGCCAAACCAAGATACCTGCAAATGTGCGAGGAAATTAACTAATAGAAATCCTGGATGTATCGTGTAGGACTACTGCCACAATAGTGAAAGGACAGTAGTAACTTCTTTCTCTGTTTCTTCCCATTTGTAGGAGCAAAAGAGCTAGTAGATTGTCCCTTCGAGGTGATGTTTGCAGTCACTACAGCATCTGGTAATAAAAGAATGTAGAACTACATTAAACTAAATTCAGGGAAAATCAGCAACAGGAAGAGATAGGTGCTAGGGAAGTGCCATGGCCGTTAACTCCAGAAAGAGCTGTGAGTTCTCAGTATTTCCAGACAATCAGCACATACAGGAGTTTCCCCAGGATCTGAGCAGGGGAAACCAGCAAACATCCAAGTTTTATTCAGAATTCTGGATTTTGAATGGATGTGACGTATAGTTTTTTTAAAATGCACTATAGCTTCCACAACCAGGCAAGCGACCATGAGCATAAACTTTCCGTTTGGCAATTACTTTTAGTGCTTTAATAGCACTGTTTAATTTAACAAGTTTTTCTCTTTCCTAGATAATTAATTGAATTGGTGTACAAAACTTTAGGGGATCTTGCTAACAAAAAAAACATTGACCCTGACTTTATTGTTTGGATCAAATGGAAAAAGATATACACACAGGATTTGACTTCATATTCTAACCGTTCCTTTGCAGTCTGGTGTTTCATGATGTCCAGTGACCCTAAGTAACCTCTACAAGGAGTGGGAGCCAGCGTGTCCAGATGAGCAAGGATGAGTACAGCCTGATCCCGCCCATCCTGCGTATAAGTTTAACGTGCATGCTCGGAACAGGAATGTGTTGTGAAGTAACTGGCAGAAAAACCCACGACAACTCCCATCCTGATTCAAGCATGGACAAAAGGTCTACATAGTGTTGCTAGCAGTACCCTTTGGAGAATACAAATTGGTGGGCGAAAAGGATTTTTCTGCCTCTATAATATACCTTGCTGTAGAGAACTGTGGAAAAATACACTATGTTTGTGACCTTCAGCCCATCTTTGAATTTGAAGTAGCTGACTTTGATATTGCCATAGAAGGGGCAGAGCAGTAGAAAATTCAGCCTGTGTTTAGTTCTGACCAAGCCATGATGTCATCTGTTCCTGGGGAGTATAAAATATACATCCTTTAAGCTCCATTCAGTTTCTTTGCATTAAAATGCAATTAATAACAAGCTCTACGTAAAGAGTACATTGGATTTTACAACTGGAAAGTAAGAGGCACATGTCAAATGAGTTGTCTGTGATGAAACTAGCAGGCCTCTTAACCTGTCAAACTTTCTGTGAAAAAATTGGGCTATTTGACTTGAATTTAATGAGAAAATGGAAGTACCATAAGGAACTGTAGCAGAGGCATAGGAAATGGATAACATTGTAATAGTCTGAGCACAGGCAGGTCTGTGATTTGATGGAGATTTTAATTAAGGTTGCACATTCACACCAAAGCCACTGCAGATACAGCTTCAGTTTCTGCTTTCACTCTGAGCTGACACAACACCAGAAAACAGGGAGGGATCGTGGTTAAATCCTAGTGTGGTGAGCTCAGATAATTGTACATGTTAGCCCTGTGTTCCTGCCAGGACAGGACCGCTGCAGTGTTAGTGTCTGTTCCTTGATGCCTTTGGAAGTGACTGGACACACAAGCCCGGACGGTGCCAAGGTGGTTACAAACCGACTGGGTGGGAGGAAGAGGGACTCAGGTGGGGAAAGAGGAATATATATAAACAAATCTCCACCAAACTTCAAGAACACTGAAAATTGTGTTGGGAAGCTGAGCGTGTTACACGGTATCTCACCCAGCACCATCCCCAGAAAAGCACTAAAAACTGTTGTGGAACAGCAAGTACAGCTGGAAACTATGCGTCTAAGGCATGAGCAGATCAACAGCAGCAGAAGGGAACAGCTGCAGCTTCAAATCACTGCCACAGCAACCCCAATGCCCTGCTGTCAGGATGAAGGCAGTGTTAGCTCCTGATGTGCCACTTGGCGAGGGAAGGAGAGATGAAAAGATGCTGAGGTATCAGACAAGAAACATGCACACTATAACTGCTTGACTTGCAGGTTTATAAAAAATCGCTATATTATTTTTTCACGTCGTGACTGCTGTGAACTTAAGCCCATAAGAGGTGTGGACCATTCACTTATAGGATGAACTCAGTGAGGGGTGAAGGAACACGTCATCTGCTTGGTATCCTGAGGGTCCATCAGGCTGGATGTAGCCGTGAAGGTCTCATCTCCTGCTCCCTGCTGCAGGCAGGGCTGCCTGCCAGGTTAGGGCAGGTTGCTCTGGGTTTAGGACAACTCTGCATAGCCAACTCTGTACAGCCAGCTCTGTGTGGGAACAACTCTGCGCAGGGACAACTCTGTGCGGGTCGGCAGGCTCTGACAGTCCCTAGCACCGCGCTCGTCCTCCACACCGTGCTGTGCTGGTCTTTCCCACCATGCGGTGAGCTCAGCAAAGTCCTTGAACACTGGCAGGGGCTCTGTGTGGTGCCATGGGGAGCCTCAAGTGCCTGGCAGTGAGCAGTCTCTCATGGGAGGTGAAGGGAGGACCACCCGTGAGCTTGTTCCTGCCGTGCCTGCAGTGTGCATTATACTAGCAGGAGGAGGAGGAGACACATAGCAATAGGGAAGCAACAGGGAGGCAGGGGGTGAGTAGCAGGAGCAGAAGCTCCAGGCGCAGCTGAAAGTGCAGCAGGCGGTATGCCAGCCACCTGAGCGTTACCTGGCAGGACACCCTGCTGTTTTGTCAGCCTTGGCTTGTTTTTTTTTTCTCGTTATTTGGGGGGAGTGTTGTTTCGCAGGGCTCACTGTGTGTCAGGGAGGACTGTGTGTCACGGCACGGCGAGGAGGACCAGTGTGGCACAGTGGGGAGGACCAGTGCAGCGTGGCAAGGTGGGAAGGAACGGCGGAATCTGCCAACCCATGCAGAGTTGTTCCTGTGCAGAGTTGTCCCATTCCCAGCTGCTCAGCACCATCCAGTTGCATTTTAAAAATAATCAGGAAGGAGATCCTGGGCATCCAGTGCGGCCTCTCTTCATGAAGACATTTCTTATTTCCAGTGGGGGTGTCCTTATTGCAGCTTGTATCTGTTGCCTTGTGTCCTTTCACTGTGCACCTCCAAGGAAAGCCTGGATCTGTCATCTCTATACCCCAACTTTTAGTTGGCAGCAGGACATAATACGTGCTAATTTTCCTGTCAGTACAAAAGCTGACAATTAATCTTCGGAGTGTTGTTCTCTAACAATTCTGGGGCGTTGGTGATAAGTAGATTGAAGAGCACCCTCAGTTCAAATCTCAGTTCAGATGTTAACTCCTCAAGTAGAAAAAAAAACAACAAAAAACAACTGCTCAGCTTCTCAACAGCCCTTTGTTAGGGTGAGGAAACCGAAGCTCTGGATGTGAAACATATAAAGGTGCTGGGGAGCAGGGGGTGAGTGGGGAGCTGAGGAGATCCCAGCACAGGGCAGTGCCCTCACCCCCCTCACAGGGCAGGACAACAGGTCCCCCCAGCTCCCAGCAAGGTGACCTACAGTCAGGTCTGGGGTCCAGTGCAGGATTAAACTACATGGCAAGGGCTTGGCCCCGGAGTCATTGCCATCAGGACCAGCCTGGGACCTGGCAGCCAGCGCTGTGCCCAAGCAAGCTCCATCAGCTTCTGCTCCTTTTAGGGAGGAAGCCAAGTTGCTGGCTTTACCCTCCAAAAACTTCATGTTTGGATCAGAGTGACTGATGCTCCCCACTCAATGATGCTAACTGTTAGAAAAACACAGATTTGATTGCCATCGATGCACGAGAATAAACTGTTCTTCTTTGCATTGCTCAGGTTTTTTAAGTCCATTTCTTCAGCCTTCCTCTGGCTGGGGAATAAAACTGTAGTGTAACAGTTCATTTCAACTAGTCCTAACATCTTTCCTCATTTTTCTTGTGCCCTCCAGTGATTTTCGATAGACAAATCTCCATGTGTAGGCATTGTTCTGGTACATATAGGTAAAACTAACTCTCCATTTGCTGAGTTAGCAGGTAAGTGTTTCAGGTGGCACTGAGGTAGCAATTTCCAGTAACGAATGTAAATTTTGAAGGCTAAGGTATTTTGATTCTTACAGTCAAAGTTATGTTTTTGTTTTTAATGGTGCTTCCATTACAGCCCTAAATATCCCCCATGGGTACAAAGCACAGCATAAAAACTGCTCCATAGTTGGCATATTTTGAAATATAGAGGCAAATAGAGGTGGCTTTTTTTCAAATTGGATAGCAAAGACATTGAAACTAGTACTTTCTATTATGTCTCCTATTTCGTACAGCCAAAGCTAATATATGGTTTCATTTTAAAACTAGACACTGGGGTGGGTTTTAGCATAAGCACAATTTGAAAATGTGATTTGCATTCACTTCCTGATATATTTGTTGTAATTCTCCATGACTTCCTGCACAGCACAGATTCTTGTTAAGTCGAAAGAAAAAACTGCATCATGCTGCTTAGATACCCCAGATCTTCAACAAGAGAGGCACGTGAGTTATGGAGCGCTCGGGAAGTGTGGGCAGGGGAGGTTTGTGGAAAAAGTGCAGAGATGTGAAAGCCAATGGCCAGCACAAGGGATGATTTGCTCATTCCACTGTAGGCAATAAAGAGCAAAAAAAACATCGGGCAGCTCCTGGCACCAGGGCTGTATCTAAGCTGGGGAGTCAGGATGTGCTCAGGGGACAAAACACTTGAGCCCTTTGCAGCTATCCTACATCTACATCCCTGCCCTCAAAGGACAACCTATGTGGTTTTTTCCCATGGAGGGAAAGCTGTGCTTGGGCAGCTCATGGAGACTGAGACCCTGATGCGCAGTGGGGGACAGCAGAGCACAGTCACCAAGAGCGTGCTGATATGGGAAGTTTAGCAGAGCAAATATACAGATGTCAAGTGGCAGGTGGAGATGAAGCACTTTGGACCTCACTGATCAGAGCACATGTCACACGTGCACTTGATTTGATCCACAGTGGGCTTGTAGGAGAGACAGGTGAGGATACTGGTAGTGTGGGAAAGTTGAAAATCAGCATATTGTCTCCAGTTACATGATTTTTTATCAGCTACCCAAAATGCCACATGCCATATCATCTTTCTCATTTGAAGACTGGAGGCAAGTTAACCAACGCTTGTATATTTTTCTGGTATAATTCTGATTAACAATTTACCCTTTTTAAATTGCTCATTTTGATTGTCCACAAGGCACTTTCAGGGTTTGACTAGTATGTGTTTGTTTATATATCCATATATTCACACAAATATATGTATAAATGAACACTAGGAAAACATCTTCTACTGTATTATATGCCCAGGCTGACTTAGGTTCAAATCAGTGTAATCTGGGAAAAATTTGCTATGCAAACTTCCAATTTTTTTAAATTAAACTGTACTTGCTTTGCATTAGGAGGAAAAAAGAGGTTCAGACCCAGTAAGAAACTTGCTATAAATCTGTAGATAAGAAATACAGGCTTAAGTGATTGTCAACATTTTGAATTGCATTCTGTCTAAGCTGAGATCTCATGAACAAAGTCTTAACCTTATCCCATTTGAAATGGATGAAATACTAAACCTCACCTAGGAGGGATTACCTTGAAAGGCCCATGTCACCCCTAATAAACGACTAAAGTGTTGCGGAACAGTGACTTACTGGCCAAATGGTGTAACATTTAAGGGAGCTACTTCCCCATCAATATTCTGCATGTCTCTTCAGGAAACCTCTCCAGCCTGGACAGCATTTTTGGGTCAACCAGCTCCTCCCTTTACAGTCAAATTAACTTTGTATTCAACTTTTAAAAACCTCACCATACATTAGAAGTTGGAATCTTATACAGGCTGTTTCTGGTAGGACTGTACACATCAGTTCTCCTCTGCTACCACTCATTTTAATGGCAAGAAGTTTCTAAAGAGTTTGTTCCAGCTGACTTGGAAGTTAGATGATTAAAGGGGAGGGAGGGATGTGGACAAGCTTGAGAAGTGGGCCTGTGTGAACATCATAAGGTTCAACAAGGTCAAGTGCAAGGTCCTGCACCTGGGTCAGGGCAACTCTCAATATCAATACAGGCCGGGGGATGAAGGGATAGAGAGCAGACCTGAAGAGAAGGACTTGGGGGCATTGGTGGATAAAAAGCTGGACACAAGCCATCAATGTGCACTCGCAGCCCAGAAGGCAAATCGCATCCTGGGCTGCATCAAAAGAAGTGTGGCAGCAGGTCAAGGGAGGTGATTCTTTCCCTCTACTCTGCTCTGGTGAGACCCCACCTGCAGTGCTGTGTCCAGCTCTGGAGTCCTCAGCATAAGAAAGACATGGACCTGCTCAAGCGGGTCCAGGGGAGGGCCACAAAGATGATCTGGGGACTGGAGCACCTCTCCTGTGAGGACAGGCTGAGAGAGTCGGGTTTGTTCAGCCTGGAGAAGAGGAGACCTTGTAGTGGCCTTCCAGTACTTAGAGCAGGCCTAAAAGAAAGATGGGGTCAATATTTTTAGCAGGGCCTGTTGCAATAGGACAAGGAGAAATGGTTTTAAACTAAAAGAGGGCAGATTCAGACTAGATATAAGGAACAAATTTTTTACTATGAGGGTGGCAAGGAACACTGGAACAGGTTGCCCAGAGAGGTGGTAGAAGCCCCATCCCTGGAAACATTCAAGGTCAGGTTGGATGGGGCTCTGAGCAACTTAATCCAGCTAAAGATGTCCCTGCTTACTGCAGGGGTGTTGGACTAGATGGCCTTTAAAGGCCCCTTCCAACCCAAATTATTCTATGATTCTATGAAATATTGTTGATTGTGCTGCTTTTTGCATGATAAAATCTAGACTTGCACTGACAAACTGGTTAATTTTGTTCTGCTGCAAGCGCTCTCAGCAAAATTGCAGAATTTGGGAACAAAAGGAACACAGATTGACCCCAGGCTGTTATCATTTAAAATTTCCCCATTCTCATAAGCAAAGCAAACACAGCCAGGATATCATTAGGGTAAGATGACTCAGGAACTTCATGTCAGGGTATGTATTTTTCAGACTATCACTTTATGAAAGTTTTGGTACCAGTTATGTAGTCAAGTTTATCTCCAGAGAGCTTCCTAGCTCTGAGCAACACTATAGATGAGTTTAGTTTCTCACAGGATTTGTGTTATTTGTGTAAGGGACTCATGCTCTCAGCTTATAGCATGATCAGGACTTCATTTTTCTACACTGCAACATAGGGAGAACACGATTCCCGTGCTGAGTGAGAGCTGTAATTTACATTCTTGTTTTTTTCAATTTTGCCTATGGAAATACATGCCAATTATATGCTGAACAGCACTGAATGAAACTACCACAAAACTGTCGTTTCTTATAAAAACCTTATTTAATTGAGACTTTCTCAGGTATTTTGCAGAAGTGTGAATAAAGCTGCAACATTTTTGAGCACATGGGCAGCGCAGGCAGACTGGTAGAGCAGCCAGGATGCAAACCAGCTTGCAAAGTTCTTGTTTGGGTCCTTGGCTTCTGATGCCCTCCTGGACTTGGCCCTTACACTGCCCTTTCCAAGGCAGCTCTGTACAGCAGCACTTGGAGGGCTGCTGCCTTCCAGCTCTCCTCATCTTTACAGTGGCCCTGATCCAGCTGGCGCATTTTTGGAATTCCAAGTCCCTCCAGAGTCTGAGTCACCCCAGCATACAGCACCACAAAAACACTGAAGCACCATCCGGTTCTTACCTCCTACCATCATCTCTGTAGGTTCATCTGCTGGATGGAAGAATCCAGCCCAGTATCTTGTATTTAGAAGAGGTTAGGGACTCGTTTTTAACATTGATATCTCTCAGCAGTACATCTACCAGTTTTCTAGGGTGTTTCAAACACCCCATTGCTGCAAATCTGCAGTGGTAAGAAAAACTTATCTACACGAAGTTAGATAAGTAGAGACATCCTTTATTAACGATGCACACCGTGCGCACCAGGGACAGGGGATCCTTCCCAAAGAAGTCCCCCTGCACATTGCAATCAACAAATATTTATACATTAAATTCATACATATTTAGTCTATACAATGTGTATTTAATTTCATCCTCTCGATGACTGGTTCTTCTCTTCTCGCTTCTGATGCAAATTAGCATGCAGCCTCTGTCATAGTCTTCTATTGTTCTCTTTTGAGTAGGTGGTGTAATTTGGGTAGGTGGTCTGTGAGTCAGAAGTCTCAACCACTCCTCGAATTGACCATGTTTGGTCAAGGAACATGTCCTTGGCTCATAGGCTCTTGGCTCGTACCTACTTGGGTCATTATTCAAAGGTTATGCACAATGGGCACCATAATAAATCCTGTCTTGCAGACATCTTGGACTACAACATACTGTCCTTGTTTCTAACCACTAACAGATTATTGGTTAATGAATACCTTAGGTCTGGAATTTTACAGGGATATGCTAGCAGCATTAGCAATACAGATTTTATTTTATATTTGCTCATTTATTCCATTTGAGACTTATTTTCCCAATATAATCATTAGTTTCTCCTATTAATATTCACTAATTAGAATTCTTGATATTCAAATCAAGATGGGAAAAGTAAGAGGATTTCTAAGCAGTATCCTAAAAACCTAAATCTAGTGCTTTCTGCAACACCACCACTCTCACAGTTGCTGCTATAATTTTCTTCCATAATTCACTTGTATGCTGTCAGCACCTGTTCAGGTTTTGATGTGGTATCACTGTGGCAACCTGTATGAAACACCATGTGTCCATTCGAACAGTGAATTTAAAAACTAATGATGTCTCTTGAGACACAGGATGTCATACTATATTAATATTTATCTTTACTACCCCTTATTATGTTGGGAAAACTATTTTATTACTAAGCAATTGCCTGCCATACGGGAAAAATACTGTGCTGTTTTGAAGCTCATATACAAAATCCATGTTTCTTAACAGAAAGCTGTATATTCCACTTGGATTTTTATTGAAAGTAAGGCATGCTGAGAAAAACTAAAGACTGTTTTTGTATAATGATAGCAGGTAACAGAATGAAATGGCAGTAGAAAGCAAAAGCAAAATCCCTGAAAACCGTACAGTATATTACAGCCAAGCGAGTCACTGGATTTTAGAATGTGGCCCTATGGATTTCTAGGTCCAGCGCTGCTGTTACATCTGCCTTGTGACCTGAATTCTCTCTCTGCATATGCCTTATCTCTTTTACGTTTTCTTTGTCATAATTACTTACATTGTAAGTCCCATTGGGTTAGTGAGTGTGGCTTAGCCTGCATTATAGCAAAACGGCAGCAAAGCAACAGCTAAGACCACATCATAGAATTGTATTTCTTACAAGTTAGGAATGAGAGTTTCTCTCCAAAAATCCAGAAGAAAGTAAAGAAAAAGGGCACAAGGTGTTGCAACTGTCTCTGCCATTGCACCTCATAGTGGAGAATTGTATCTAATAATATACAAATAACAAAAGCAATTTCTTTTAACTGGACTGGTAAGTTTACCTATTTTATAAAAAATATTTTACAAAAAAATGTATACACTGCAAAAGAATCCTAAATACTAGTGATGAAAACATAACTAATAAACCATAAAATATATTCATATAAAATTAGAGTGGTACAAATGTACTTGTGTATTTACAAAACCATTTGGTTTTATTTCATGCATATGATGGCTGGAGACTAGCTTGTATTGTCCCAGCACTGAAACTCTGAGAATCAGAAGTTCACCACAGCCTCACTGTAAGGTGCTTGTTAGGTAACGATCATGAGACATGTAGTGCAGAGGACTGAGGTGAATGAGCTGAAAAGCCTGTCTTGCTCTGTAGGGATTTATGCCTTAACATAGTTTATCTAATGTTTAGTTACAAGCTGAAAATATTCCACTAATGGGAAATTGTAATGCTAGAACCATTTCTGGTCAAACATTTAAATAATTAAAAAAGCCACTTCTCAGACAATAGGACACTTCCTCCACCCAAAATATGCACAGCCTTATAGGGACATGGTGTTTATCTCTAGAAAACAGGAGTTTATAAGACAATTGTGCTTTAGAAAGAGATGCAGGTGAAGCCAACAAATTAAAATGTAATTATGCTTTGTTTAGGAGAAGGAGGACTTCAGGAATAAGCTGGTATAAGATCAACTCTCTAACCTTCTGTGCAAAAACAGCCTGTGACATAACTGAACTCCAAAAATGGTACAGTTTATCTTACTGAGAGTGTTTCGTTCTCCAAACACTTCTTATAAGTCTTCAAACTTCATGAAATGACATTAATGGATAAAAAACATTCTCTAGAAAATGCTGATTACTGTAATTCATGTTTCTTCAGAAGACATAAGCCTTCTATGGTTGTTTTGAAATACATAGCTCTAACTTTCTTATACCCCATCAGGAGGAGTGAGAAGGTTATGGTGACTAACACAGGTCACCAACACAAAATACTTGTACTAACTTGAAAGTTAATTTTGTAACAGTCCTCTAGAAACTTCCTTAGCAAATTCAGAATAACTAAAGCCACTTCCTTAGCAAATGCAGAATGACTAGAGCCACCTGTCTAAGAGCTGGTAAGAAAGGGAAAATTACTTCTTAAATGGCTATTTAAAAAATAAATCTAGAAAGATTGGGGAAAATTGACTGAATAAATTAAAAAGATGCTCTGAGAAATCTGACCACATTAAAAAAGGCAATTGCATGTACTCCACGGGTTTATTAAAATGGATTGTATATTCAAGAGCTGTATATGTCACCAAGATTAGCAATGCAAAGGAAAAGAGCTCCCTTTAAATTTATTTAGTCCTGAAGGAGATGTTTTCCTCCTTTCATCAATCACATTCTGTTCCTCACTGCAGGAAGAAGTAGGCAGACAGCTAAAGAGTAAAAAGAACAGAAGAAAGCAAAACAAATCGTGCAGGAGCATCATTTTCCACTCCTTGCTACCTGGCCACGCATTCTACTCTCTCCTGTGCCATTACTTCCAGCACGGGCACTTTCTTGTTCCTGCCTCGATGCTATTTCCTCTCCCTCTGATTGGAAATCTCTGCTACCTCTGGTTGTTCCCAGTATCTCCTGAAGTGAGACTGACACCTCAGGTCCTAACAGTGACTGCCTGCGCCCCATGAAACATCCTTTGTGTCCTTACCACTGGGTCAGCAATAGCCAGTAGAAGCATCTATACCAAAAATTAGGAGAAGGGGCAAGCACAGTTCTCTTGGATGTCTAGAAGGCCTTAGAAAATGGTCCATAGAGAGAATGGTTGATCTGGTATAATGGCCTATCTATCCATCTCATTGCTGCAAGCACCCGTGCCATGTCATAGGTAAAACTTTCTCTTACACAGCCCTAAATATCAGCCTGGCCACCAGTGCATTTCTGGGGCCGGATGTTCAGTGAGGACTGCAGACATATTCCAATATCAAAATGATTCCCTCTCACAATATTTTCCACTTATTTTTGAAACTAGGTCTTCAGATGGACTTTATTAGTGGACACACATTGAAAAAGAGGCATTATTAAAAAACAGGATTAAAATTATGAATATCTAATCCCACTTAGTAAACTTAAAACTGGATTTTGCATAGGTGAGCACTGTCAGCAGGAACTGGGTCAAACTGGCACCAGCAGTTTGCCCATTCTGAGCATGTTATGGATATGCAAAATGTACAGAGCTGCTGTTTCATTATCTACATATGTATATATATACGAATGTGTGTGTGTACATGACCTGATTTCCACTGAAATTAGCTTTGAAACATGACCAACCCCATGGAAAAAGAAAGTGAATGGTTGGGTCCACAGGTGAATGCAACACCCTTCCTAACTCTGTGACTCTTGCAGAACAAAACAATACAGTGACCTCGAAGTTTCAGACCTGCTGAAGTTAACTCTAACCTGCATTCTTCTCAGGTGAATGATATGTCCTCGAAAATAAACCTGAAGACACCAGACCAAAACGACCACACTCATTTCCCAAAGTCTAGACAATCTGTGGCCAGCAAATACGTTAGAGTTTCTAGAGCTTCCGATTTCCAAAATCAGTTTGTGACTCATGCACACACTGGGACCAGGCACACACTGGAAAGGGCCCACACAGAACACAACAGTAAAAAAGATCTTCAAAAATATTCAAACCTCAGGCTTGTATGCATTTATTTGTTGATGCACAGGGAGGCCACAATAAACAGGCTTTCTTGTTTGCTTCATTGTGTATAGTTCTAGCACACCAGCAATCAGGACAGTGTTTTCTGGGGTTGTTTAAAGATAATGTTTTAAGACAGGGATATGTCAAAGGACTGAAGCTGTGCTCTGTGCATGCATAACCCCCCTCAGGTTTATGTGTGGAGACACTTCCCCTTTCTAGAAAGCACTGAGAAACACCTTATAGAAAACCCCAGGGTTTGTCTGTTCAGTGGACATTGCTCTTTGGAAAGCAGGACAGTGAGATTACTGCTAAAATACCCACTGTAATATGTGATCTGTACATTGTCAGTGAAACCAGAAGCAAGCTTAATATATTTATAACTCTGTCCATTTTGCTGCAAGCTCAAAAGGTGAGAGTCATCTTTACATATGTCTCTTCTGGTGGGAAGATCATTTAGCTCAAGAAACACATCTGAATTTGATGAGCTTTCCTGGATATATACCTTGGACTGAAAACAGCTTTCACTCCTCAGCATTATTTATAGCACAGTCACAGTAAATAGTGACTGCAAGTAGGACGGAAAAGGAAGGAAAACAACATCACTAAAATACACAGCTCTGTTAACTCCAGAAACAGGCTGGTTGCTCTCCTTGCTCTCCTACTGGCAGAGCATCCTGGCTTGGCTTGTGTCCTCTGCCACCATATTTTCCTGCTTCCCTGGAAACATTTTGCCAGTCTGTTAGCAACCAGTAGCTACTTTTGGATGATTTCTTCTCACATTTCTGTGCAATGGCCACCTGTCACGTATAATAAAAACCTTCTAATTCCCCAAACCTGTCAATTAACATTCTTGATGTTTATGGAACTGTGAGAGACAAGCTGTACCCACTTGTCAAACAAGAGCAAGATGGGAAAGTTTTACCTTGAGTTGCCTTCAGCTTCCCAGCTCAAAGGATCCTCCTCTGGGTTCCCTTGTGATAATAGAGGTGTGAAACCATCCAGGAGAGGAGGAGGGAGATGTTGATACAGGAAGGCAAAGGAGAGATTCTAAGAGATAAGGAAGTTCCTCCAGCAGCTGGACCAACCCCAGACTGAGGTCTGCAAAGTATCAGCCAGGCTGTGGTCCTTCGCTGCTGGTGGAAGGCACGGTCCCTGGCATGGTCCATGCTCCCACAATGCGAGACCTGCCCAGGTGAGCGGGAGGAGAGCAAGGAGAGTTTCCTGCTGGCTGTTGCAAATGAGCACCCAGCATGCGTGGACATGTGGGCATGCACGACTGATGTCTGACATAACAGTGCAGGAATTTTTGGTGTATCAAGCCTGTGGCAACAGGCTGAATATTCCTGCCTATTGCCTCTTTAAAATGGTATGGAGAAGGACACAACACTTATATGCCTTTTTCCCTGCAGCCTCTCAGAATTAACATTTAACCACTCTGTTTTCTTGCACAGACTTTTGTCCTTCCTCATTTCAGCAGTTCTTCATTCAAAATAAAGACTATTAAGATGGAGAATGTGTTTGCTCTTTGCTCACAAAGAAACAAGCAAGTTATGTTACAAAAAAGGTCTACTGGCGTCAGAGGGAAAAAATAACGTGTTACAGGATACAAAAGTAAGAGCAGAAATCCTGGCTGTCTTTTTGCAGTGCTGAATCCAGCTGATGTTCATGGGACACACTAAGTGGAGCAAGAACGATACAGCAGCTTAGAAGCAGCAGAAAGTATGAAAGCTTTTCTCTGCATAGTGGCAGAATAAGGACTGTACTGTACCAATACTATGGTCAACTGGAAGTTGCAAAGATAGCTCCTTTACCACTTACGTTCTCTGAAGGCTTTAAACCAAAGATGGAAAAACTCCACCTCCCATTTTTCAGTGTAATGGTGCTCTTTATCTCCTCTTCCAGAATACGAGGAATTTGGCTGTAAAGTCCATTTCTGTTTTACTCAGAGCTCTCATCATGGCATTCCTACAGCGTTACTCTAAATAGTCTCTTGGAGAATCATGCCCTGTTTTCTAACGCTCCTGTAAGTAAGCGTCACTACACAACCTGTTACTTCAAAGCACAAATTCACTAAAAAACAGCTAACAGTGTGATTTTCAAAGCAAGTCAATCCTTATTTGCTGACCTACTGAGAAGTTGCATGTAAGTTCTTTTTTTTCCTCCAAATTTCCTGTAAAATAATAAAGTTCCTACTCTGTCTGAAGGCCAAACTGGTTTCATCCATCTCAAAAATGTGATATAAGGTTTTCTATTCTGCCTTAAGTGCCCTCTACCCAGCATAAATAGATGTATCCAAAACCCCAAAGGCTCTTTTTGGAATACCTGTTCCATGTCTTTAATATGCTTTTCCATTTTTATTATTCTAATAATCACTGAAAATTTAAAATAATTTAATCTTCCACTCAACATTTCTGAAAGAGCCAATTATAAAATAGCTATGGATGGAGGGGCTTGTTTAGGATACTGAGATAACTTCTAATACTATCCACAAGGTTGACCTTTTCAACAGTGCTTAACTATTGTCAAGTCTGTCTTCTTCTGGCTCTCCAAAGCTAAAATATCCACTAAACCTGATCTTGAATCTCTTGTGTGTTTTTCCTGCTCTTCTTACAAGGATATCTGTAATTTCTGCCCAACTTGCTACTTCCTTCTTTTTCATTAAAGCCAGTGTGGAAACTGCAGCAACAGAATAATCCAGCTAGGGGTTTGAAAGTGGCCTGAGGCTGCAGTGTTATACACAATCAGCTTTCATAGCACCAATGTAAAAAAAAAAAAAAAACAAACAAAAAAACCAACACCTAAACCTTGGGCTCCTTCACATTACAGAGTTGATACAGAGTCAATTATTGGACCATGTAAACTATCTGTGGAGGCTCTTCCTATTAATACATAAATCACCACTTTCACTCAGAATAAGTCCAATAAATCCACAAAGAAAGAATGCACAGTACTGAGTGACCTGGGTGTCCCAAGCACCTACGTACAGCAAAGCAAGAGGTTTCCATTCACTCATACTCACACTCCTCAAAATGAGCATCAGGGAATTCAGTCTTCAGGAAACATTACTTCATGAACAAATGAATAAAATTAATTAAAGAAACTTAAATAAAGTGTGGGAAAGGTCAACACTGGACTCACGGAGGAAAACTGATTAAGATGAAGTGAGAAGCTAATACTAAAGAGGAAGCCGTTTGCACAATGACCAGTTGGAACATAATTCACTGTGGAAGGATATTTACGAAATAAGGGACATGTGAACAATCCAGCCTTTCCAGAGAATCTGAGCTGAGACGTACCGGAACTGCTGAAAGCATAAACAACTTCTGGTGCAGGGGGCATGAACATCTTACAGGTGCAGGAGAAGAGACAGCCGCCATTAATGACACAGTTTTAATTTCTTGAAGAAGATGGGTGTGAACATTTGTGAACATGACTTGAACATGACTCACAATGTGGCCAGTCGGGTTGGACTATGGGCCGTTATTTGCGATGAAGCCAATCAGCATTTATTGGGTGTGGTCGAGGGTTATAAATTGCACTGGAAACACGGAAATAAAGGTTCACTTGTTAGATCACATTGATCGTGTCAGTGTCCTCACGCAGCTCCCGCAATTCACCTTTGAGGAAGTAGAATCCTAGTCTGTTTGGTTGAAATCACAGTTTGAAAGAAGGTGAAATTTTTACACTACTGATACTAATGTCAAAGGTACTGCTGGTTTTGATGGAAAAAAAAATTTTATACTCTGATGTGCTGAGAGTCATTCTCCACTGTTATATCCATTTTATTTTAGAGGGATTCACAAGAATTAAAACCCTCTTAATGCAGTGGAGTGTTTGATTGCAGTGTCTTGCATTGATAGGTGCCACATCCAAAAGCAAAGTGACGAACACAGCCAAATTACATGATGCTCTTTAGGCTTTGGTTTCATGTGAGCACTGATTTGCTGGAAGTTAGCCTTGCACTTACATGCTTTGTTATTTTGAAGATAATTTTTTGCACAAAAAGTGCATGCTTTTCTTATCTAAATTCCTGAACTGTTTTTGAAGTTTCTTGCAAAGTAGCTTTTCCTGCTGAAATACTTTGGCAGCTATTATACACTTTCCTAACCTGATTGTATCCCATACATTTGGGAGTATTCTTAAATGGCTCTATTTTTTGGTGCGCTTTTTTAATATCCCTCAGAAGGGAAACTTAATTCTGAGGCTAGGCATATCCACAGAGATTTGTCATCAGCTGCCTGATGTGCTTTCTCCAAGCAAGCAGTTCTGTTGATGCTGACATGAGCAAAGAATAATGTCCCCAGCTAACAGTAATATTGTATGCTGTTTGTTAGCTCACTCCTGCACGTATAGTTCATCCTAATGTGGTACTTATATCGGCAAGAGCAGCAGAAATAATAATAATAAAAAAAGTCTAAGATGGAATTAAGATCCACATTTATTGCAATGGTACAATACAAGGAAAAAGTAACATGCTCTGCATGATTTCTAAGGAAACAGGGCTGCTTTCCATAACAAAATTATTCAAAGGCAGACAGGGACTTTGCAGGAAACCAGGGCAACTGCAAGCCTTTCCCTGTAGCAGCAAGGGAGCTGGGCAACCCAAGGAGAAAAAGTTTTCACACTCTGCAGAAAGCTCTAGCTGCAATGAATGTGTTTGCCCCAAATACTTAGGTTTCATTAAATCATCATTTTTTTTCTGTGAAAATCACTCTGAGGGAAATGTTATGCTTTTTCCATTTCATGCCATCAACCAAATCGTTAAGGATCTTCACACTCAGGAATTATTTCAGTCCTTCACCATATGAAATGTTTCTTGTTTAAAACAAAGTGGGCTGATGAGAAGAAGGCAGTAGAATATTAATGTGAGTACAAAATAGTCAGTTAAGTGAGATATTAGCTAACAAAGCATCATTACAATTATCATATGCCTGAGTTTTATGTAATTAAGAGGTAACGTGAAAGTGTGTCTCCAAAGTTAATGCAGTAAAACATATAAGCTCCTTTTCAAACAAAATTTTGCTGCTTTTTTCCTTGCACTTGTAACTTGCCATACCCACAAAAAAATCTTCCAACTGTGACACAGGCTGAGCATACATCAAAGTCTGGTTTACAAAGGAGAGCAGTTAAAAGTTCTGGTCCTCATTCATATCTCAGTTGTTATGTCCACAAAAACACAGTAACTCTCCCTTTCTGAAGAGAAATGTCATATACCCAATGCTTTGACAGATAATGTCAGAGTGAGCCCTGAAAGCTGCGTCTCTTCCCTTTCCATTTTTATTTTTAACGCATGAGAAGTTCAGTGCAGCTCTGGGAGAAACATCTTTAAAAGCTGAGAAATTAAATGATGATGAGACACTTTTCCATCAAAAGCAATCAGGAATTCAGGAAAAAAAAAATTCCTTATCTCAAAATGCTATAAAAATATTATATAGTATATCACTATTACAACAGTGTAATACAAGAGTGTTGACTGTTGCTGTGAAACTACTTCAAAACTTTCACTGTTCCAATAAAACAGTGAAAGCTGTTGCAAAATTATCACTAGGAAGGCCTATAAGATACAAGAAATTTTTTCTTACTGTTCCCCAAACAACTGCACATGGCAGTACTACCTTGAGTTATGTTTTGTGTAGAAAAATTAAGTTCTGCATGAGCTAGGTTTCGGGTAGCACCCCAACAACCCATGAGACTCTCCTGAAGTAGTAGTTTGCTTAGTCTGGGTCCCATTTCTCTGGCTGTATGCCGAGTGTCCACAGCATCCGTAACTTGGGTTAAAAATTTGAAGGTGAATCATATGTGTACCAAATACAGTGTATCTGATTCACAGAATAAACAAGAGAAGCATCAGAGTGATTCCCTTTTCTAAGGAGTAAAACACGGACATGAAAAGTTTGGGTGTCACCCATTCTGTGTTGCTTTGGGGTTTTATGCCACTGATAATAATTACCAATACCTAAGACTTTCAATACTGTATTGTCACTTGTA
The DNA here is from genome assembly GCF_034619465.1 of Leptosomus discolor. Taxonomy (NCBI): domain Eukaryota; kingdom Metazoa; phylum Chordata; class Aves; order Leptosomiformes; family Leptosomidae; genus Leptosomus; species Leptosomus discolor. The sequence continues at coordinate 19,083,683 of NC_141392.1, read as the reverse complement.
GTTATTTCCTTCCTTAAAAACTCATACACAGTATTTTCATTGGCCATACACTGCATAGATATATTTTTTTGCTGTGATGTGTTTTTATTAGGAAAAAAATCACCTTGAAGAACACCTTGCTTTCTGAACAGAACATACTGAATTTCAGATAGCTCTTAGTTTGTTCAAAATCTGTTCTGTAGCCACGGAGCAGAATCCAAGGAAATGCTTGATTTTGTAACAGAGAGTTTTGTACTTCCTGAAAAGCGATCCACTGTGCCTGAGGGATGAAGTGGTCAAGCACCATGATCACCCTTCAAGGGATGTTTTAGGTGTTTACAGCTGGATCACTGATAATTTCAAAGATATGGAAGATAAAATATCTGTGGTAGACAGCTTAATAAGGAACTCATAGTAGCCTTATACAGCAAAATTCTGTGCTAGCTGCTATTTTCTTAACTCCAGTGGCTTCATGCCCAGATATATTTTGGTGCTGCTGGGAGGTGACAAAGCAGGCATTGCTGAGTCCTTTCAAGTCTCAACTAAACCATAGGCCCCCAGAACTGAATTATTATGTTTTAATTCCAGTATATGATAGCACTTAAATCATGGGATTGGTGTTATACCTATGAATAATGCAAGTTTATTTAAAGGAATGGAAGAACAGATTATTTAAAAGACATTGACTGCCAGGGCTGAATATAAATTTTTTCAAATGTCTTCATTTGTTAACAGAACTGTTACCAAAGGCACGAGGAAATACTAGTTTTGTTACATATTATGAATGACAGACAAGTTGCTGTCTATCAGCCTCGGAGCTGATCTCACACCCCACAAGAAGTGGTAGGAGATGCTGCTGCAGACATCATGACCCGGCAGCTTGCTATAAATAAGGAATCACATATTTATAAACTGCAGACCAGATTGATTTGTTTAGCTGAGCATCTTCCACCAAAGGTAGATGAAACACTATGAGCTAAATGACCGCCCCTTCTTCCTTAGATCTGCTATTCGTCACCTGCTAGCTGCTTTTGGTAAAGTGGTGAGAGGGATGATAGGAGGCATTGGAGCAAGGTATTGTGCAAGCCTGTCCCAGCTGCCCGTTGTCTTCAGGCTTCTGGGTTGAATGTAAATAGTCCTCGTGGTTGTGTTAGTATGGGGTACCCTCTGAGAAAGAGCTGGTTCTTGATGGATTCTGCAAGTGAAAGGAGACCTGGGACCTTTCCAGGGACCTTTGTGAGGTTCTCTTTAGGAAGCACGTGCTGCTCAAGGACACCTCCCAACTGTATCACAATGGGAAGCAGCTCTGAAGAGAGGTCAGCAGAACTGGTAGTGCGTTAGCCACAGGTGACAGTCCCTGTCCCCGCCAGTGTTCAGCCTGTACTGGGTCCCAGGGGTGTAGTTCTACAGGTGAGCTAGGGAGTGGCTTTTAGTTTCTCTATCAAATTGCTGAACAACAAATAATTTTATACACAGTCACCACTAGATTTCTTCACCGGTATTTGCTTATCAGAGGAAGGAAAGGTTTTTCCTCTGATTGAAACTTTGGCAGTTTCTCTCTGGAGAGGCATTGAATGATCTTTTTCTAAACAGAGGTGCACAGGTCAAATCTGCAGGTGTGGGTCAAGTGTTTTACCTGATACCATATTTTGTAGACATGAGCCGAACCAAGGGAATGAACAGGGACAACTGGCTGACCAGCCAGGTGAACTGAATCCATCTGACCCTAAAGGCTTCCTGCATTCAAGAAGACATTTTAAGTAAGTGATAATAAAACAGTTTGCTTTTTTTTAGAGCAGGGTATTTTGGCAATAACATACTATAGAACTTTGGGGATGGTTTGACATTACTATAGAGATGAAGAAGAATTGTCATGTGATATTATTGTTCAATATATTTTATTTTAGCTGGTCCTTTTGGCCTTTATTCCACTACTGGTAGAAAATCAGTCACTGTCTATAAACATTTTCTGTTTACCCAGAAATTTGCTACGATGAGGAAAACATTCCTATTGCTTCTCTCTTCCTGTTTCTTTGCAGCTCTTCAGTATGTTTCCATCCTCTGTTTAGCTTTCTCCTATGGTTTTGAAGAAATGTTAGGGGTGTTCTTATACAGGCTTGTGTACCAATTTATTTTTTTTTAATTATTATATTGCTTTCCCAGGTAGAACAGGGATTGAAGAGACATTTCCTTCCTGCATCTTCTGCATGTACTGGAAAGAGCTGCACTCCTCCTTCCTGTGCCAGGGAAGGAAATATTTGGACTGCGGGCAGGGGCAGCAACAGGGAGCACATTATGCCCCTTTTATAGTGAAGGCAAGCAGATGATTTGGAAAAAAGTGGGACAAGGTAGAAAAAAACAGCTGCCAGGACAATACTATGGATTTTGAGTGCACCTTGGCATAGCTGCCAAATTTTTCATGGCAGCGCTGCCAGCATTGGGATACCAGCTGCACATCAGTGATTTGTTACAAATGTTCCACAGAGGCAGTGTTTAACAGTGTGTCCTGCTTTGACCCAGCTATTCTAAGGAAAGATACTGCTGGAAAGTGTGTCATTCATATCTATCGACTATCGTGTTTAACACAGCAGTGATACTCTACAAGATACCATCACTGCTTCAGTACATCCAGTATCAGTGGCTGGTGCTGTTACCTCTACTGAAGGCATTTAATAACAGCTTCTGGCAGGAGAAGCAAGAAATCCAGGCTTTATTGGCTCAGTTTTACCCTTGAAAAGCACTGGTAGTCCTGGCATTTTCAAGTTACTGCAAAAGAAGCTTTACTCATTTTTTATGAAGTTACTCAAAATGCTTTACTCATGAATTGCAAAACTCTCCATTAACCAAAACTCTTTTAAGCATGGGAGGGAACTTTTTTCGGAAGGACATTGCCCTTGAATGAGAAAAACCACATTGCTTATCCAAGCTGACCATTTACCAAGCTCTTCTATTCATTCCTGATATTTGATTACCCAAGATAATTTAAGTGATTTTTCATTTTGTAATTATGTAACTGTGCAGTATAGACACGTTTAGGATGTTGATTTGTCAATCTTAAGTCTCATCATTGTTTCATTTCAGGACACTTTCAGCATCCTGACACATGGTGTATGAATTGATCCTAATCAACTGGCCAGTTTAATTTTCAACTTCTCTTTCTTAGTCATTCTTTGAAAGATCTTTTATGAACGAAGTCCAGCTCAAGGGGAGCTAAAGTGTGATGTTTTTTTCTCCAAGATTCACATGATTAGTTGCAAATAAGGTAAAAAATTCAGTTCTTGCTACTGATTCTTTAGTGCAAGTTCTTTTTTTTTTTCTGATGATGATATCTAATCCACCTCCCTCTGGGCAATATACTATTTCTGATTCCTAAAATAAACCACCACTTTCCCAAGATATATTTGCTGGTTGTGTTTTCTGGCTTGGAATTTCATAAACAGCTTATCAACGGATCCCTTGACAGAATTTTCAACCTGAAATACAAATTGACTACTTTCTTCCTAAGAAGGTGCTTCAATGAAATGGACCCTTTTGCACATACTAAATCTGGGTCTGTGTCTAATGCAAATATCAGATCTGAGCTCCAGTTCTGCCTTTGGCTACACAACACTGACGTGAGAGCTAAATCCGAGTAGAGAGGACGAAATGTGGGCATTGATCTTTCAGAATCACAGTGCAGAATTAAAGAGCTGAAAGGACTCTAGTAAATAACTTTGAGATGAGATGTAAGTTTGACAGAGAGGGGAAATGCTACTGACTGCAGACTAATGTTCTGAAAACAACAAGGATAGACATTGCCAATGCATGAAAAGTAGTCCTGCCAGCTAGGAACTGAGAATGCTGAAGAGAGAAAAACACGCTGGTTTTGATCAGTCTACATTTTTACACCTAAAAGCCTGTATGCAGTAAAGATACCAGTGAATTACAAGGCTACAAATACTCCTAGTGTTTTGGATGGAGTCTTTGCAAATGCCAAGTTTGAGAAGCTGAAGTGATTGGTGATGTCACCATTGGGTATATTCATCTATTTTACAGTTTGTCTTATCATTTCTCACCTCTATGTTATTCCTTGTTGCTGTACTTGCAGTTGGTCCTTATTGTTGTCAACTCACAATGGTAAAGTCATGGTGGTGTCAATGCAGAGGCACAAAGGTCAATATGTGGCTCAGGTATTTGTGACTGTATTTACATCTTCATGGGAACGATACCAAAGATCTTTTGGAAATGTTAGAAAACAAAAAGGGGAAGTATTAGAAGTAGTTTATGCTGTGTCCTGTAATTTTCAAGATTCTGAGGAAAGGGGAAATAAAAAATTAGAAGATCACTGAATGTCAATACTCGTAATGGTATCTTGGCCCTAATCCTGTGGTCTCATGGCTAATTTAAGATCCATGGCTGGTGAACAGGATGGCACTGCCATGCCTCTGTCTCCAGGGCCACTTGCTTTCCTTCCCAGACACTTGTCCTCTTCCCCAACCGCTTCATGTTTGTGTTCGTGGCCCCCATGGTGCCAGCAAAGCCTTTGGAGGGCTCAACCCCATGTCGGTCAGTTCGAGGCAAGGGAGAAATGTGGCTCTGTTGGGAATGCTGACTGTTGGATTGAAATGCACCCCTTATAAAGTTATAAAAGAAGAGAGATCATGTAGGAGGACTAAAAATAGTAAGCTGTTAGAATGATTTGCTGAAACTAGTCTTCACCTCAGCTGCCACAGAAACACAGAAATAAAAGTTCAATTTCCTCCATAGATAGAGATCATCAAGGGCAGAAAAATTATAGAATGAAGAGAAACATTTCCATTGGGTGTCTGCTGTCAGGAAAAATGATGCTAAAAAAAGATAAGGAGTTATAGCCCCAAGGGTTCAAGGTCAAAATTGGGTGAAAACTTCAGTCAGCTAAGAGACGATGTAGCACAAAAGGAATGATCTGTTTGCAGGCTGTGACAGTGGGAAAAGCATGCCTGGCTTGCATGGATAGGTGAAAAGGAAAAAGCTGAAGAGCTTCCTTGTCTTTAGACCACACTTAAGTCCAAGAACAATAAATTCAATAGATTAGAAAGATTTTTTAAATATTATAAACAGCTAATACTTCCAGAATATCCGTAATACCTGTTCAGAGTTTCCAAATAGTCAATATCAATTGCCACATCTTAGGACAAGCTTAATATTTACATTCATATGCTTATGTGTGTTAATTTTTTTAGAAAGTTACATTAATCAATCCAATTTCTGTATGAAGAATAAAGGGCAACAGGTAATGTCATACCACGTTTACTGACCCATTTCATTCTCAGAGTGATATAGCAAAGAGATAAATAGTTACATCTTAAATTTTGTTAATTGTAGAAGAGATTATTTATTTGTTAGCATAATACAATTGTCAGTGATAAGGAAGCCTCAAAGAAACAATCACGTTGCTAGTTTCTCTCGCTGCCATTTCCAAGGTGCAGACAAGTATATTTGTGTAAGACCTCACAGAATTGGAATTTCTTCAGCCCTTACTCTGAATTAAGAGTTAATTTGGGTAATACTGCAAAATGCATTTACTGAGGTATATCCTGGGGAGAGATAACAAAACGAAGCGAATAGATGTTCTGTGGTTATTGAGAGGGTAGTGGGCTAAGTCTGCCCAGGAACTAAGCCAGGACATGTCCACCTTCTAGATTTGACTCTTGCTTGAAACACAGCTATAGCACCCCAGCAATCTTGCTGTTTCTTATCAAGTTGTGGTTTACCTTTCCATATTTTACCCTTACATACTTCATCCTCTAGACAGCCTGAGAAGAACAACACCCTAAAAAGTTGCCAAACTTGATATTGCATATTCTGCATTAATACTGCTTTATTATTATTATTGTGATACTGCTGACAAAGGTCATTTAACATTTATATTGCTGCCTCAGCTGCTTTGGGAGGGATTGAGAAGTGGCTCCAGGAGAGAAGGGGAGGTGATTATCGAGACTTCTACATCAAATAAGCCAGAATACGGTCACAGCACTACTGTACCTAATTAAAAAATATCCCAGATACCTTGTATGTGACAGGTAGCATTGTCTTATTCCACAGACCTGCTTCAGTTCAGTTTCTTTCCTGGCTACCTACCAGGAACAAAGACCGTGGTCTTAGATTAACTTGATTTTATTTTGGCAAGGGGAGGTGGAGGCAGGGGTTGAAAGCAGAATATTTTTTGCTTGGTGTTGCAAGGTCCTATGACTTTTCTGATGAATCCTGAGCTTTCTTCCTGTTGCAATTTTTCTGATTCTCAAGAAATCATTTAAGATGGCTTTCATGGGCACCTTTATTGCCATTGAAGTAATTTTAAAACACAACAACATATGCCTTAAAAGACTTCTGAACAAGGCTTAGCTGCAGAATTCTTAGAAAAAGACTTCATTTCAGTGAATATTTCAAGAATGGTAATGAAAGATAAAGTACTCCATTCTTCTTCCATCATAATTCACATTTATTGTCACCTGGAAATCACCTGTGTTTCTGCAGTAGGAATTTGTTCAGTAGTCTGCATGCAGCACATGGCATTGCAGAGTTCATCCTAACTGAGCTGATAAAAAAAGCCCTTGGATAAATCTGTCAGTGTAGGGTGCTGCACCCTGTCAGGCTACAAACCCAGTGGTTTTACTAGGGAATGTTATTTTCCCTTCATACAAACATATCAACCTAAGCAACCCAGCGATTCACTGTTTGCAGTTTCAGCTGAGATATTTCATCAGTGCCAGCTCCTGGTCCATTCACTATTCCACCCACATAGCAGCTTTTTTGGTGATAACCCTTCCCACACCTACCTAACTTTACCTAATTGCATGTATTTAGGACAAGCACACAAGGATCAAGAAGTTCCTGTTCCCTCCCATGGGCATCTAGAAGCTGCTGTCTTCAGAAAGATGCAGAGCAGAGTGGTACCGCTGGTCAGACTTCACTCCCAGAAGGGTTTGGGACTTGGCTTTGCATTGGGGGTGGTGGGACTCCACATGACAAATGTTTCTCAGCAGGAACGTGGCAGGAATGCAGAAAAACTTGCTTCGGTCTTGAGGACCAGAAGAGCTCCAGCACTTGTTCTTGCAATAGGAAATTGTGTGTGTTGAGTTAGCTGCTGCAGTTAAAGTCTCACTCATCTTAGTGGCATCAAACCAAGTGATAAAATGCACCAAGAGATAAATCTGCAGCCAAGAGTGATAAAGTTCTGGGGGTTGTCCAACTGATTGGCAAACTTTTTTCCCCCATCTGCTCTTCAGTGAGGGGAAAAAAAAATACGCGTACTGGAAGGGGTGTGTGCCCTCACAACTTTCTCCATCTCTACTGGCTGATGATGTCTCTGCAACATACTCTTGGAATTACTTTCTTCAAAATTATGATGTGATTTAAAAATTAAACTTTTCATTTCACAGATATGCAAATGTGTTTGAGGTGGAGAATGACTGTGAAAAAATACAAATGTGCAGGAGAAAATCGCAGAGCTTTGTTTGGATTCTGCATTAAACTTGCACCTCATGTTTTCTGGAACTACCCTGTTACTGGCTTGCTTGGTTAGAAAAACAGGGACTGGAGCTCATATGGCAGGGAGCGGTGGGTTGTGTGACACACGAGGGCTGAAACACAGATGGAGACACAAGTTCTGCTCTCGACTCTGTCTGGACTTGCTCTAAACTGAAGAGCTCTGCCCTCTCAGAGATGTTTATTTACCTCCTTTGTTTATAGACAGCAATCACATCTCCTCTCGTCCCTGTTCTGCTAGGATAAGCAAATCACGGTTTTTATCTTTTGTGATATGTTTTCACTTCCCTTCATCATCTTAGCAGGTCTTCTCTGAACCTGCTCTGGTGTACATCATCAGTCTTGCAAGCAGATGAAGAAGATACCAAAAGTAGTTCAAGGGAGGACTTTGCAAATATGTTTACAAAAGTGCTGAAGCAGGGATGAGACTATCCATCCCATTATGCAGAGGGATTCAGAGAGGGCCGACCTGCCCAGCTGTGTGTACCCAAGGGCGAGTGCATTTTTCCTGCCTCCTGAATGGATCAGAGACTGTGCAGACATATTAGTGCAATGCCAAGCTGATACCAATATCCCCCGCCTCTCAGCACAGATTCTGGGAAGGCACTGATTTTTAGCTGAACCTGCTGTGGGTGTGGAGCACTTCTGTCCGCCTGCAGAAGACTATGTAGACTCACAGTCTCAATGGAGAAACCCTCCATAAATATAGAAGCGTATTAGCACTTCACAAAAGCTGTAGTTCTTTGGCATATAAATATCACAAGACAGACTTGAATATTACAGAAGTGGTGCTTTTGCAAACAGGTCTTGGCTAATCCATCAGCAGTAGCTAGCCCACCTAGATAACAAATGGCTAAACCTTCTTAGATTACCATTACCCATTAAAGTTGCACTGGAACTGGAGAATAAATTGCACTGACTAGTTTTTAAAAATACTTGTCCATCACACACTCAGACTCTTGCTGAGTTTCCTTGATGGAAGTTGGAGCTGCTTCCTGACAGTGCTGCTTTACTCAAGCAATGAAAGCATCTGCTACGTTTGAGCCCCCTTTTTATTTCCAGTTTCTTCCATGTGCAGTGTCCAGAAGTAGCAATGTATCTGAATAATACCTCTAAGCTGTTGGACATGAATTTTTTCACAGCAGAATAATTTTTAACGTTATTAGAGGCAACTAAATAAATCACAGAAAATAACAGATTTTGTTGGGATATTTTTTCCATATCTTTGTTAGCGACATGCCACCATTCAGATGTCAGCCTTCCTGAACTGCTCTGTTGGATACACTGGTTTGTGCGTGTTTGTTGATGCTGACAGCGTTACCCTGCGCACTTAATATTCAGTGTTCAAAATCTGAGCTGTGTTGCTTCATTTGGCTTGATCACGAAAGTCACACAGTATTTTTTCAGATGAGTGCACATGAACCAAATATAAGCTGTCAGAAATTCTCATGAATGGATAGACTAGGGAACAAAATAAAAAAATGAAAGTATTTTTGAAAGTACAACCCTATTCCTTTCAAAGCCCCATTTTTGGCACAATACATAGAAAGTTTGTTGCAATGACAAAACCACAGATAGAAGACCTGCAAGAGGAAAAGCTCCCAGGCTCTCCCTGGGAGTGAACTGGAAAGCCAACAGTGAATGCTCCTACCTGCTGCTCTAATAGCATCCACGTGCTGCTTTGCTCCAGTTTTGTCCCAAAACGTGAAAGGTTGGACCAAATGGGCAGTAGGGCTTCAGCCCCAAGTCATATTTTATCAGAAACTACTTGCTTATCTCTTTTCTTTTACCAGTTGACAAGGAGAGATAGCAGAAGACACCTGCTTGTACATACAAAACAGACATTATTAAATGCTAAATTTTGACAGGGCAACACGATGATAGAACGCAAGCCAATTTTTTACTTCTAAAGGAATCCTGAGTCATCCCAAATTTGGTTTCTGGCACTGATTTCAACACCTGCTTTTAAGACTGAGTTGCAGTTTACTGTCTGAGTGCAGATGAATTTTCTCTTACCTTATAGCCACAAAACCCTTGCATGTGCCTGTGGAGCCATAGGTGTCCAGTGAGCCATCCTGGCTCCAAGGGAAAGCAAGCCAGCATGAGACCCTGCCCCATAGTCAGTGTCTGAGCTGAACACAGTGCTCTGCACCCAGCAGAGCAGCTGTGTGGCACTACCATAGCTAAAGACTGACAGGGATATGAAAATATTTGGTGTTACCGTATGTTATTGCAGCTTCAGAACTGAAAATAGGAGCTAAGTGTCCCTCCCCACACTGTTTCAATGCGCGTTTTACTAAGAGAAATGCATTGCTCTTTGAATTGCTGCTGAGGTTCTTGTCAGCATTTTTGCACCCGTGACATATTAGTAAATAACATACAAAATGTTCTTCTCTCCTTATATCAGCTGTGTGGCTGCAATAGCATATGTTACATTTAATTATACGTATGAAAGATCTTTTCATTAAGACAATGCCTAGAACATCCTTGTCTGCTATGGCTGTAGCATTCCAACAAGGAACCATCTCTTTCCCCTTTATAAAAACCCCACAGGCTGTTTTCTTTAATTACATATCACTGACTTAACTGAAAACAGAATTTAATCCAGCAGGCTGAAGCTGAAGTTACTCCAAAGAGTTAGGAAAACTGTCTCACCAGTCGCCAGCACAGCTTCTAGCTCAGCACTGCTGCAGCTCCCACAGCACAGGGTCTCCTGAAGCCTGGTAGATGCAGGTGACAACAAAGTGACCACCACCCTGCAGAGTTTCAAATCTCAGTATAAGGCTACAGGCAAGGGACAGGGTCAGTGGAGGAGGTAGCTAGAGGAAACGCTCACATGAGATGGGTCACCAACACAAGCAAGCTGTGGTCCCTGCTCCTTCCAACTCCCATCCCAGCATCCCTAGGAGAGCAAATACCTTCCTCTGGGATAACCCCATTAATGGCTGCACTTTGCACTGATATTGAAATGGACTTGCTGCGATTTCACTAACTGGTAAACACAGACTTTTCACAGCAGCAGTATCTGCTTTTTTCCCAGCAGCTTCCCAAGGGGACATGCATGAATCTCCTGTTTTCACCTCTGACAAAAGCAGAGGAGATGGCAATCAAGCACCAATTTAAACCAAATTTTTCAAAGCTAGCTGCTAAAAAGTTAACTGACTAAGCGACAAAACAGTAACAGAAGTAATGCAGAGGAAGAAATGGAAAGAAAAAAGTCAAGACATACTGTCTGAATTCTGAAAAATAATTAAGGTAATTATGCTTCATCAAAAATAGATACCATTTCTGCATGAGCTAGCAGGCACTATGGAAAGCTGTGCTACGGCATGTGCTCATAGGTGTCAACATGCATCTTATTTTGACGAGGAATTCACTGAATTGATTACATCACATTGAGCCAGGAAAAAAAATCTGTCTTTTCTTTGCTGCTGGCTCCAATTTGGCTGGAGCCATTTGGACTCTGCTTTCAGTAGCACTGAATAAGGTCTGCTGGAGAGCAGCCAGACTTGGTCTGAATTTCTGTTAGGTACAGAAACCAGCATCCCAATGCATGCCAGCTGCAACTGGAAGGAATAAAAAAAAAGAAGAAAAGGCATGGTTTTGCTGAAGGGCATCACACTGTGACAGCACAGGATCCCAGAGAACAACCCAAGATCACATTCAAGTTTTCAGAGCTCTTCCTCCTTTCCATCAATGGATGCGTAAGAAAATCTGTATGTAGCGTTAGTAAGAAGAGCAGGCTAACACACACACACAAGTCAGAAAACACTTTTCAATAGAAGAAAAACATGAATATACAACAACAATAAAAAAATAAACCCACCAAAAAAAAAAACAAACCCACAAACCCTCTATATACAGTGTCAAAGTCAATCACTTCACTACTGCTGCTTGCTTCACCATCAGGAACTCAGTAGTTCACACAAGCACACACTGAACTTATCACTTAAAAATGATAAAATGAAGAGATGTATTACATAGTCTTTTTATGAAATTATGTCAATCTGTGGCAGATTGGCTGATGGGACAGGAGATGAAGGTGTAATTTCTGAGGGGATGTTTGTCATTCCCAGAGTGGTGCTATCACCTTACACTTAGTCCTTGTGAAATGTGTGGAGCAATCTGAGTTCATTCCCGCTGCTAAAACCCTTGCACAGCTGACACCGACTAGAGCAGCAGAGCATGAGGAACAGTATAACTGGGAGAAATGAGTGTCCTGCCACCTCATCTGCCCATGTACCCAGGAAGAGCCATGCTGCAGTTGCAGTGTGACAAAGCTCAGACTGTAACCCCCAGTGTATGACTGCTCCGGACACTGGCATAAGATCAGACCTTCCCAGCGAACTAGTCTGTTGTGGCACTGGAGTGCTGCAAATTAAACATATTAAAATTCAGAAGCAAAAGGAAATCCTACATGTGTGCCTAGGGTATATTCAGGATTATTAATATTTTATCTAGCAAACTGATTACAATATGCAAAGAGAGTGCTTGTGTGAACAGATCACTTGTGCCCACAGTGCTAGGAAATATAGATGAAGCCAGATTAAACATTTACCAACTTTGGCAATCTTCAATCAGCCGAGGAACTAGGAAATGAAGGCAGATGAGACATAAACATGATCAATCTACTTGTAGCACCTCAAGCTCAGTTTCTCTGGATTTCACAGCAGATTTCCTCTCTCTTGCTGTTTAACAGACATCCTTGATAAAACTCACTCATTTAAGGTATGCTGTGCATATTATCACCCGCTCAATAGCCCTGCCGCCACGCTGAACTTGGCACTGGAGCAGCAAACACAGGAATTTAGATACAGGTATATGAAGATCACATGCCAAATATTAAAGTCATGAAGCTGTGAGTCCATCCTGTTAGTTTCATAGCATAGCACATTTCTCTGAGCTTCCTTTTAGGTTCCTGTGATTCACCACAAACAATGTTGAGCAATGTGTCCTTGTTACCTGTACACGTTATGCATCACTAAAATTCAGGGCCTCTTGCCATCTGTTTTCATTAAGAAAATCATATATAGATTTGGCTGCCTTGCTCAGTAAAATAGTTTTGGAAAAAGAATTTTATAGTCTGATAATGGGCCAGATCTCCAGCTGGCATTAATTCGTATACTTCCAGTGACATCACTGGTGGTGTGTTGATTTACAGCAGCTGAGGAGTCAGACAGGTAACATTGCAATAGTAAATTCAGAATGTTATTCGTCTTAGCAAACCTTTTCAATTGCAATGCTAGTGAGTGATACTAGCAGCAGATAATCTTCAACTCTTGCTCACGTTGTAACTCACAATTTCAGTGAGACATTTGTGTGGCTGAAGCAAATAGTTTGGCTCTATTTTCTTGACACAGAATGTGCAAATGACAGCTCCCATACATCAAATACACTTTTGCATTTTGTGTGGATGTAAGAGACGTGTCAACCACAGCTTTCTGGTAGCTTAGGGAAATGCTTTTTGAGGGCATTCTGGTATCAGTAGAGTATTCATTAAGTTAAAACAAATAAAATCAGAACAATTTAATATTTGATAGCCTTACAGGTAATTGCAAACTCTTCTACGTCAATCAAAAAGCTATCACTTCATCCAAGAGGGAACAAACGCAGCTTGAATTCAATGTCAGCTACACCACTAGTGCCACCTACAGCATCCAGTTCAGAGAAACCACCCAGACTAGCAACTGGCTCAAGTGAGCATTCATTTGTAGACCACTTTTATTAGCATCCAACCCATCAACGAGACATTATATAGAGAAAATGCATATTTGTGCAACACAAGAACTAACCTATCTATTTGGAACATGTAATTTAGGCACATAGCTCAAAAAATAGATGCTTCTGGCAAATGCCAATGGCACATTAGGAAATCAGAAAACACGTACATTCAGCCCTGACAGGTGAATGGCTGTTATTTGTTACATCTATTTTGTCCGGGAGAACTTAACACTGAGAGCCGGAGTCCACCACTGGACAAGATTTTTAAACGGTACAGTTGTTCCTTCTCCTGCTTCTTGAGCTAATCCTGTGTGTCAGGACAGTGGAGTGGAAGGGCTGAGCTGGCTTACAAGTACAATCCACAGCTAACAGCCGTGGATCAGCTCCTCTGTCAGGTATCTACAGCTGTCGGCTTCTTCAGTTGCAGCACAGCTCAGGACACTGTATACCTACAATTCAGAAGTGCCACACTGATGGTCTAGCCTTTGGCACATAAACTCACGGAAAACACATTTATTACAGACTGGCTAGTAACGTACCACTGGGACTGGTTCCCACATCTCTGTAAGCATTAACCTTCAATGAGCATTTGTCATTTCCAAAATTACATCTTGTTTTGGTTGCTACATTTTCTGCAGCATTGACAATGCAATGTGCAAATGTTTCTGTCTTCTCTGTGTCATTTTTACAAGGATCCCAGTGGAAATATCATGTCACCTCCTCTCTGTGGATTTGATGCAGTATCAATTCCTGGTCACTGCACACCTGCTGAAGGCTTTGACGGCTATTCCCTTCAAAGACTGACTAAAGCTATAAATCCTGGGAAGGTGAAGAGAAATGGATTTTTCTGTGCAGCTCTAAGTCTTGGCAAAGATTATAAAAAATGTGAACATTGCTTGTCGTAAAACACACACTGAACAAGAGCTTGTAGACAGGTTCATGTTGATTATTAGATGATCAAGGAATTAATTTATTTCTTTTAGTAAAGAATACTGCTGTGCCTCACATTTTACCACTTTCTTAAAACATGGATCATCTCTCATTTACCTTTCTTGACTCTTTCTCTTTTTTTTGGCACCTCAAAGAAATGGCCTCAAATTATGTTAGAGAAGAGCTCCCTTCCACCCTTTCTTTTTTAATACAGAATACTGCTCAGGCTCTTACAGGGAAACCAATGTTTAGTCCTCATATGATTTGAAGCAAAGGGAATCCCTGGTAGGACCATGTCCCCAGGACCTGTGTCACTGGTTTTCCACCCTTGCTCGAGGAGCACCCCAGCCCTAAGAGGCTCTGGCTGTGGCTGTGGCCATCCTCTAAGCCTGGCTCCCCTGAGTAAGGGATATTAGTGCAGATAAAGACTGCACGGCTGGGTGTCCCGCACCAAAGTAACATACGTGATTGGTAATTCATATGAAGAACAGTCTGCTGAAGGGTGTTGTCACAGTACAAGTGGCTGAGCATAAAATGTTTATCACCCTGACAAGTATTTTCTCCTGCCTGGCTCAGGATCTGACTGCAGCATCACAGAGAAAGTGAATTCACTGTGAATTACAAGCGGAGGGCTTCTCTATCTCTTTCTGCATATCCTCGTGGTACTCGAAAGCAGCTCTGTGCCATGCCACCACCCATGTGAGCCCTCTGACGGGCTTGCCACCACTGCTGATCTCAGCATGCTGTGCAACCTGAATTCAGGAGCAAGTCTCTTTGTCAGCTGTTGTTGACTTTGTTCACTCTCTGCATGAGCTAGTCCCGCTACTGACACAAACCCCTGCTCTCTCTCTTTAAACAGGGTGTGAAACCAATGACCCTCTGCCTTGTTGCCGTCTCTCCTCATTCACTTTTTTGCATTCCCTTTGTGGTTCCTCCGTTTCAGGCAGACATGCTTTCTGAGCTAATGTCATGGCTGGTCAACTTCAAATAAGGAACTGCTTCAGCTGAATGAAACTTAGATTACTAATCTTCTCCTTCTGCTCCCACAGCCAGAGCAATGCAGTAGCAAAGAGATGCAATGCTGATGGACACAGTCTGTAAGGGAGTGGTAAACTTGTGTGCAAAGCCACAAGAGGACTCTAATTAAAAATGCTTCATGCAAATACATGAACTGTAAATCATCAGCGGGCATGTGGGTGTCCAAAGCATAACTTAGTGTGAAGAGCAGTTGGAGAGGGAAATGGAAAGAAGGGTGAATCTGACATGCTCTGACTTTGCACCAGGGAACTGCCTTCCCCATTCTTTTGTCCCCTTAGTAATTAAAGCAATTCTGGGTGCCGGGCTGATGCCTGGCTGTCTTCCTTTACGCCTTCCTCTGCCTCTCCTGCTTGATGAGAAGCTACAAAACACCTCAGGCTGCTCCTTCATTTATCGCAGACTAAAACGTTCCTTTCTTACTAATCAGGGCATGAGCTAGACTGATTGCTCCTGTTTCAAACTGCCTTCCTCCTCCACTGCCAGCAAGTTTGCTAGAAAAACTCTTGTTGTCACCTGAGTATATGTTCACCACTCAGCTGCTCCTAAAAGTTTCTGTGCTCAGAAAGATTTTGTAAATTGTAATGATTAGTTTAAATCCCATCATGGCCAGTTAATGGTGACTCTAATGGGTGTTGTCAGATTCAGTGAGAAAAACAAATATGTTCAGCGTAAGAGCAGAAGGCTCTCAGGCTTGGTGAGAAATGTTTGTTCTCTTGCAGTTCCGGGAGATTTGTGTGGTGAAGAGGAGCAAGTTCATGGCAGAGCAGAGCTAATGCCGTCTGTAACTGACAGTTCACAACATTTATTTTAATATGATAATCACTATGACTATTTGCAGTAAAAAAAAGTTTTATTCAGTTGCCTTGTGTCTTATTTAAGCCTGAAAAGTCTTCACATCCTGACTTCCCATGGCTTAGCATTTACCAGGAGTTAACTATGCCCAGGTATACAGAGCTCGGGAGAATCAGACAATCAGACAGGGTGTGTGTCTCCATTCGGCAGTTTGGGATCTCAAAGCACTTTGCAGTCAATGTAGCTCAGGGTGGAAATCCATAAAAAGCAATAGAGCTGATGTATATCAATGCGGAAAACAAGTAGCACAACAGCCTATACTTGGAGATAATGAGAAGATCCGCAGAGGACTGGGTATGCCTCTGCAGTAGCAGGCACCGAGCAGCAGGACTTGATACCTCTCTGGTCAGGGGTTACGCACAGCCTGTAGCAGACATGTGGCAATGCTTAGGACCAAGGAGCCACATCTGGCAGACTTCTCCCTTACACTATTAGCCACAGCTCTGGCTGTTTCCGTTATACCACTCTTCATTTTAGTGACCTCATGTTAACATAGAAGAAGTTTAAGGAAATTAACCACACTAATGAAAAGGACAAGTAACCATCTAAAAATTAGTAACTATATCTAATTTAAAATACTGTTCATGTTTCAGCTGGCTGGAATGAAGAATATTTATTTCCACTGGAAATGCATGTAGTAGAAACACCGAGAAGAGGTGCACTACACAAAGAAATGCATTTAGAAATTCTGACTAGGGAGGAGCAATTTCACATCCTCCTCAGAGCCATCAAAAACACTACATCAATAAGCCACATACGAAGCACCTACCCAGATATGTTAAACTAAAAAAAAAAAAAAAGTAAAAAGCTATTGGAAGGTGTATTCTTATAATTAATTTTTAACACTGTACAATTACACATGATCATGAGCTACTGTATTTTATCGATTACATATTAAAAGAACCCTTAAACAGACAGAACAATTACAGTCCTTCTCCCTCTTTCCTCAGCACAGATGACTTGTTAAAAGCTGTGGTAGCACAGATGATTATCATGTCCCCCAAAGAGCTAGTAACACATCGCACGTTTTCAGATCAGTGATTTTTAGGTGCTGGTCTCTTCCCAGAATATGCAGGAGCATAAAGGAAAGAAAGTAAATCGTTTTCACAGAGCATTTATTGCACATCATTCTATTAACAACATAAAGCTTAACGACTGACTCCGTGGAGCTGTGCTATCTTTAAATCAAGATAGGACTGCACCAGTCTCAAAAACTTCAAATAGATAAATCTTAATTGAAATGGCATAATCAACACAGCGTGAATCCTATGCCTTTCCTATGAACTGAGGCCCTTTTTTATATTGTTGGAACTTTTTTTCTGCTGAAGTGAGGAATGTTTATGACTCTTCCTCCAAGCATAAATCAAAAGCTATAAATAGCTGCTTTTTAATCCTGAATTTCATCTGTCCCCAAATATGTGGAAGGAGGGTTCCTCATTGGAGTTCCACATGCTTTTTAAACTGCCGAGCTTGGAAAGCAGTAAATCTGAATTAGAAATATTAACATTGAAAAATAAAAGGGTTTCCCCACACAAGGAGAAATCCTTTTGCAGTTTCTGTGTTTCAGATTCATAGATGTTCAAGGCCAGGAGGGAGGATGAGGCCAACTAGTTTGAAAAAATGCTGTTATAGATTCTGAAAAAATGTGTAAAAATCAGATGCTGAGTCAGCAGGACTGGGGCATCATTAGAAAACGTTTTCTGCAGAGGTAAAGAGCAGCTGCAGGTCATCTTGACTATGTCTAATGATGGTCTAGTTACCAGCTACACCCACGGCATGAAGAATTGCAGTAGCTCAGTCTATGTGTACCCTTATCCCAGGATTTGCAAATCATATGTAAATCACTTAGCTCAGAGGTCTGCCAGCTCAAAAAATGCAGTGAGGCCAAAAATTTCTTTTTAAATCCAAAGACTGCAGTACTCTCAGGGCAAGCCAAACACAAACCTCAAAACCACAAGGCTACACAGACTCTCCAGCTGCTGTTTTCCCTACAGCATAATAAATCGAGATTGCTTTTCTTGCGCACAAGAGAGGCTTCAACAACAGAAACGAACTGTACCTCAGCAGCAAGCTGAGGATCCAGCTGAACCCAGCTCTCCCAGCTCTTGGCCTGGAGTTCTCACCACTCCTCTGGTACCCTCAGGCAGACAACTGATGTTATCAAACTTATACACCTGGGTAACATTGCAGAGATATTGCCTTCTGGCATGATTTCTAACACTTAAAATACTGTTGAAAACCTAAGTAGCTTGGAAACAAATGGACTGTGTGAAAGTGGAAAGGAAGGCAGAATTCACTGTCCTGAATTATGGATGGATAATCAGCCACAAAATAGCATTGTCTGCAGCTGCACTGGAAGCATGTCTGATCACTCCCGCTCTTCCAAAGTATAAAACCGAAGTCTTGTTCAGATTAGAGGGATCATTATAAATGCTGAATATATTTCTATTAATCTGCATTAAAAGGCATTTTTTCTTTTTCTCTGTGAATCATAATTATTATAAAATCATATTTTGTGTTCTAGTATCATGTAGGTACTTTTCACCAACTCTGTGAGTGACAACACTGTGCAATGTGTAAGACTAGAAAAATCAGGATCCAAATCTGCCACCTTACAGCCTACACATATACTCAGCAGAAGAAAATTCACATTCCTTCCTATTCTATGGAGAAGTCCTGCCCATGCTTTTACTACAGTGCTCAGGAGTACCGTAATAATATCTGTGTGATAATGATGCAAATGCCTCTTGCAAGCAAGAAAGGTGTTAAAGCTTTACTCAGGAAATTCCCACCAAGCCATCGGGCCTTTCTGGGATGAAGATGCTGGATTACAAAGAGCAAAGGAGTCACTAAGGTTCTGAAAACACTTCAGGAACCTTGTTCTTCTGCATTTACTTTCAACAGCTGTGGTTGTGATGGGTCCTAAAAAACTGTTGTCCATTACAGAAGAAAGTGCCCCACATCATCTGTGAAACAATGGGAAGTTATCTGTCTTCTCGTGTGAAAGCAACTGGTCATTCATCACCACATTTGGTGATACATGGTGTTTAAGGGGTATGTTCAGAACTTCAGAGGGAGGGACAGCATTGTCTCCAAGATGCCTACCTCTCATCTCGAAAATACCAGGCTTCTGGTCTATTTAGTTTCCCTTTTGATGAAAGGCTACATCATCCTCCACTGTTCTTTTAAAAGCCATTTGCCACAATCTGAATCATGAGACTGTGACCAGGGAAGCCCTTAGTCCCCTCTTTTGCTGATATGTAGCTTTGGGCAGGTTCATTAAGGGCTTTGGCTCAGTTTCCATATTCTTGCAACACCCAGCCCTATGCTGTACATGTAATGTAGACTGATTACTTGTACAGGGACTTGTAGTACTTAATGTCACCTTCCTGACTTCAGCTGAAGACCACTTGCATAGTAATAGCTGCACTGGATCATTTGGTGGCAAGTGCTTTAGGGGATAGAATAAGAACCAGGAACACGATACAGCAATACTTCCACCAAAACACCAGCTCTGTGGCTCCTGAACGTGTCTGTGTGTGAACACCTCTGTGCACTAACAGGCCCTGGCAGACATCTCTTCCCTGAATGAGCTACTTTGCTCTGGAAGCCATTTGAATGATGGGTCTCCAATGGCTGGCGGCAATAAGTTCTGCAACTGAATTACAAATCATATGAAGTAATATTTCATTATTTTCATTTTAAACCTGCCATCCAGCAATTTCATGGGGTGCCTCGTAACATTGCTGTATGAGGATCAGCAAATAAACCTTCTCCATCTTACTGTCCTTACTGATGCTGAGGAGCCATAGGCTGTTTAATGTCTCCTGGCTGGGACACCATTACATATCTTTGATCATTCAGCTGCCCTTCTCTGTACCTTTTCTAGCTTTATTATTATGCTACTAACAATATTTTAAGTTGTAGTGGAACTTGGAAAATGATGCATCAGGAAACAGCCCTTCACTTTGAAAGGACGTTTAAAACTGAGTAACACCATCTGGAGTTAATCACCTTCTGCTTCTAATAAACTATGCTAAAGAAAAAATGCTTAAAAATGAATGGGTTGTGACAACTGAGGCACAGTCTCAGCTGCACCTGATGTTTTGTTCTTGGATTCCCACATTGCCTTCACAACAGCAGAGTCAGGAGCTCTGAGCTACAATTTTCTGCAGGCTCCCTCTTCACCCAAAATCACAGTTAGGCATGTGGTTCACCAAATCACTCTCAGTTTAGTGGCAGGGCAGTTGGGAGTCCAGCAGTGGCCAGTTTCTCTGTGTGTACTGATGAGGTTTACTAGAATCTGGAAAACAAATGCACTAACTAGGACTGCAACTAGCAGTTGGGCAGGCTTCTACCCAAAATGGGATCAGCTTCTTCTCCCTTCCCATTACCTCAGTGGCACTGGTCTGCTTAACTTGGCCCACAAATCTCCAGAGGTTCCACACCTGGCACCTGCTTTTTTTGCTTTGTAGGGATGATGCAGCACTGTCAAATCAGGCTTATCTGCAGATGCCAAAGCACGACTCTTGTCTGAGCCCCCAAAGATGCAGTAAACAGGAATTAGTTGCAATAGCCATGGAGAAGACTGGCACCGGATAAAACTCTTGATTCTCTCTTCTTCTCATAGTCTTCATTCGAAACACAAGACTTTGGAGGCTTTCAAGGTGTTAAATGCTTGAAGAACAAAGAGGCCTTTGTCATCAGCAAAACCACTACTTTCTGAGGGCAGACTTTGACCTGTTCAGGAAACTGGTCGAAATACTCTCTTGGGACACAGTCCTGAAGGGCAAAGTGGTCCAGGAAGGCTGAACATTCTTCAAGAAGGAAACCTTAAAGGCTCAGGAGCAGGCTATCCCCATGTCCCATAAGATGAACCGGCAGGGAAGATGACTGACCTGGCTGAACAGGAAGCTTTTGCTAGAACTCAGGAAAAAAAAGGAGAGTTTACCACTTTTGGAAGAAGGGGCAGATAACTCAGGAAGAGTACAGGAATCTCATTAGGCCATGCTGAGAGAAAATTAGAAAAGCAAAAGCCCAACCAGAACTCAATCTGGCCAGTGTCGTGAGAGACAACAAAAAAATGTTTTTACAAATATATTAACAATAAAAAAAGAGCCAAGGAGAATCTCCATCTTCTATGGGATGCGAGGGGAAACATTACCATCAAGGATGACGAAAAGGTTGAGGTCCTTAATGCTTTATTTGCCTCAGTCTTGAATTGTCAGACAAGCTATCCTCAAGGTAATCAGCCCCCTAAGCTGAGAGACAGGGACGGAGAGCAGAATAAACCCCCTATAATTCAGGAGGAAGCAGTTAGTGACCTGCTACACCACCTGGAGATGCACAAGTCTATGGGGCTGGATGAGATCCACCCGAGAGTAGTGAGGGAGCTCAAACTACTCTCCATCATTTATCAGAAGTCCTGGTACAACAGGGGAGGTCCCAGATGACTGGAGGCTTGCCAGTGTGACACTCGTCTACAAGAAGGGCTGGAAGGAGGATCTGGAGAATTATAGGCCCATCAGCCTGACCTTGGTACCGGGAAGATCATGAAGCGGTTCATCTTGAGGGTGCTCACATTGCGTGTGCGGGACAAACAAGGACTCAGGCCCAGCCAGCATGGGTTCATGAAAGGCAGGTCCTGCTTAACCAACCTGATCTCCTTCTATGACCAGGTGACCCACCTAGCTGACGAGGTGAAGGCTGCGGATGTCATCTACCTGGACTTCAGTAAAGCCTTTGACACCGTCTCCCACAGCATTCTCCTAGGGAAGCTGGAGGCTCATGGCCCAGACAGGTGCACTCTGCGCTGGGTTAAAAACTCTCTGGACGGCTGAGCAGAGAGAGTGGTGGTGAATGGAGTTAAATCCAGCTGGTGGCCAGTCACAAGTGGTGTTCCCCAGGGCTCAGTTTTGGGGCCAGTCTTGTTTAACATCTTTATTGATGATCTGGATGAGGGGATCAAGTGCTGCCTCGGTAAGTTTGCAGATGACACTAAATTGGGTGGGAGTGTTGATCTGCCCGAGGGTAGGAAAGCTCTGCAGAGGGGTCTGGACAGTCTGGATCAATGGGCCAAGGCCAATTGTATGAGGTTCAACAAGGCCAAGAGCCGGGTCCTGCACTTGGGTCACAACACCTCATGCAGCCCTACAGGCTTGGGGATGAGTGGCTGGAAAGCTGCCCAGCAGAAAAGGATCTGGGAGTGCTGGTCGACAGCCGGCTGAACATGAGCCAGCAGTGTGCCCAGGTGGCCAAGGCGGCCAAGAGCATCCTGGCCTGTATCAGAAATAGTGTGGCCAGCAGGAGTAGGGAGGTGATTGTGCCCCTGTACTCAGCATGGGTGAGGCTGCACCTCAAGTACTTTGTGCAGTTTTGGGCCCCTCACTACAAGAAAGACACTGAGGTGCTGGAGCGTGTCCAGAGAAGGGCAACGGAGCTGGTGAAAGGTCTGGAGAACAGGTCTTATGAGGAGCAGCTGAGGGAACTGGGGTTGTTTAGTCTGGAGAAGAGGAGGCTGAGGGGACACCTTATCACTCTCTACAGCTACCTGAAAGGAGGCTGTAGTGAGGTGGGGATCAGTCTCTTCTCCCAAGTAACTAGCCATAGGACAAGAGGAAATGGCCTCAAGTTGTGCCAGGGGAGGTTTAGATTGGACATTAGGAAAAATTTCTTTACTGAAACAGTGGTCAAACATTGGAACAGGCTGCCCAGGGAAGTGGTGGCTCACCATCCCTGGAGGTGTTCAAAAAATGGATAGATGTCGCACTTTGGGACATGATTTAGTGGGCATGGTGGTGTTGCGTTGACAGCTGGACTTAATGATCTTAGAGGTCTTTTCCAACCTAATGATTCTATAATTCTATGATCTATGATTCCTGCTACAGCACCAGCGCAGTGCCATCACTTAGGCCGCTCTTGGCATGGCAGCAGGGCAAGACAATTCTGCAGTGGGGCTGCCGGACAACCGCACAGCCAGCCCACTGGAAAGGAGGTAGCAGGAGATGTTGAGGCTCCTTTAGGTTTTGGAGACCCTCCTTCCCTCAGCTCTTTGAGAGGCATGGCTCACACCTTGCAGAGCTGAGCTCTGTGGAGACACTGATATGAAGCCTGCAGGGTGAAGAGGGATGGCTTGCGACCTCTCCCACCATGTTTCATAGAAAGCTTGCACAGACGTAAATGGCTAATCAGCACCAAATTATTTTTCTCTCTAATGCTAGGGCTGGGTTTATTTCTGTCACGACATTCTGTTTGTAAAATGTACTGTGCTACAACTGTATTTGTAGCAGACTGATGGAGCTTTGAATAGCATAACATTTTATAAAAGACAGGCCAGTAACATACAAATGGCAGAGCAATTTTCTTCTTGCTAAAAAGAAGGGTGGATTTTACTTATCAGTGCAAAGAAAATGGATGTTGTCACTTACAAATATGTACCTCTTTTCATTTCAAATCTCTGGGAATGTCAAAGAGAGAGAAGCTGAGATGCAAGATAGACCCCAGCGATCAAAGTGGAAAAATATAGTCATCCCTTATGCATGAGAGCATGATGAGGATAGTCTGTGTGCTACCAAGTGTTTTGAATTCTTTGAGGCTTGGTATTTTATCCATCATAAAGAAGGACTAGCCCGTTTTTCATGTTAAATAGCTGCTGTGCCGTACAGTGAGCATGAGAGATGGAGAAAGAAACTAAACCTGAGACTTCCTCTGCTTTTAGCTATGCGTGGTAGGTTCCACTGTAGGCAAAGGTAATGGTTATTTAATTATTAGTATTCACTATCTGTAACTGGAACTGTATAGAACACTTCTGTAGGCCAGTCTCACAGTCACCACTGCAGAGAGTCGCTTAACAAAGGAGTAAAGACTGCAGAGACAGTAACACTCCTCCTAGTCCTCATGTTGTGTTTGCAACAGCGGATAGACCTTAGATGGATGCTCTAGACTCCAGTATGGACATGCAGTAAGGGACAGACCCCAAGGAGATTTTATTAAAAAAATCCAAGCAAAGTACGTGATATTGTCACCTTCAAACTACGATCTATGCAGCTTCACCAGCCAGGAAGGTGTGAACTGCCCTGACCTGGCAGCTGACTACCAGCACCTTACCTTCTCCTCCCCAACACTTCCACCCAATGACTACTAGTGAATGTAATGTTTTATCCCTTATTTAATGCCCAATTAGACAAGAACAAATGCATCTCCATTAAGAAGTGTTGACTGCTGTTTGATAAAGCAGTGTACATTAGCATACACTAAGACTAGTCATTAGACTAACCCAGGTCCATTTCTCCACCAGAACAAGCTTTACTATAGTTCTAAACACAGAGCATTAACAATGGTTAGTCTTTGGCTGGCTACCACAGAAGAAGCAACGTTTAAAAATTGTATTAGAGGAGATCCACAGGGTGTGAAATATATTGTATTTCGATTAATTAATTAATGTTTGTAAAGCATTTTCTGGAGAAAAGGAGTGCCAAGTATGATTATTATTATCAACAGTCTTTTCTTGTCCTTGCCAATAATGCTTTCAGTTTTGTTTCTAGGACTGAATTAAGCTCTTTTGTAGTTCTGTTAGGCAAATGTTAAGCACAGCCAAACAATCTTGCTTTTCAGCTCAATCCTTCCAGGTTTGGTCTGATTTTATCCAGGCTTTGTTTTACAGCTGGCTCCACACAGTTTTAAAAGAGCAGTTGCAGTTGAAGCCCTCTTCATGCTAATGACCTTTCCCTGGATTACCCACATTTAAAGTAGTGGAAAGAAGTGATTGAGAAGGACATTTAATTAATTGAACTTTACCAATACGTAAGATTGAGAACAAAGCTGGAATGCAAGAATAAGCACAAACCTAGACACAAAGGAAAGAGGGATGAAGTACAGAATAAAATTACTAAAGATAAATGAGGTCTCTTTCCTAGAGAAGAGATTGGGTTTTTTTCCAAAACATGATGCACAACACCCCACCTTTGCATGTTTCATGAAGAGCTTCACGAAAAAATATTAGTTAAGGTACAGAAAAGGAGGCTTAGCATGAGACTAATTATTAGAGAGGGGACCTACTTAAAGAGTAAATGTTACCAGACAGTGAACTTTTGGGGTGGAGAAAGGATCTGCTGAAGTTTCTTACGGTTCAAGCTTCAAAATATTTTTTTCATATTTTGTTTTCTTGCAATATTGTGGCTCCAGAAAAAAAATGCTAGTGAGGAAGAACTTGCTTCAGTGCCTGACAAGAATCAGAATATGCCACAGGAAGAAGCAGATAATTTTGAGAAATACGGTCTAAGAAATTAGTTTAATTGTACAGTGCAGCTCAAAGAGGAAGGTAATAGACTTAGGAACTGCTAACAAAATCTTCTACTTTAATTAAGGTTATCATCTGCTGGAACTCATGAAAAAGAGAAGGACATGAACATTATGAAAGCATCAATGAGCAAGCGACAGCTACCTTTGTGAAATTTCTTTTAAGTAAATTGCTAGCCTTCAAATTGCTCAGAATGTATGAAAATGTGACTCTCTGAGGCTTATAAATTAAAATAACTTTTTTTTCTTTATATCTTATTATCTTTTTGGTGCTTCATTCGTGTGTCACAACCTTTATATGTTGGCTGGGTACTTAATATATCCTTCTCTTTGTGAACTTCAATTTGTAAATTGAGATAAATATACTGTTAAGCAACTGAAGGGAGAGAATTAAGAAAAATGGGAAAAGGTGGAAAAAAAAAAGAAGGAAAGAGACTACCTAGCAAATCAGGTCTGTATTTTCACTCAGCCCATGTTTATCACATAAGAGTGATTCTAAAGAGTGAATGGCTCAAAAAAGTGCAGGTCACTGTATTGTAATATTGCCTTTCTATGAGCTCTGAATGTAAACCACTTTCGGTTGCTGTGAGCTTGGAAGGTTAAGAACGCTCCTCTGAGTTTTGAATTTTGCTTACAGAAGGGATTTGAGTGTATTTATTACTTTCCTCACCAGCTACCTTGTTCTGAGCATTGTAAAGAGCAGTACTTGCTGTTCTGATAAATAAAATGCACTGAAATTTCTTCTTAGAGTTGCCCCCATGGCCAGTCAAGAGGCTGTCCAAGTTGTAATAATTATGAAGTAATAGAACTGAAGTGCCTGGTATTCCTGTCAGATCAATTCTCCAGCTTGATATGGGGCCTTCATCTGTGGTTTTGGCAGTTTGTGTGAAAGGCAAGCTGAATGCTTTCTGCTGGATGGGGTCAGTGATGCTGCACTAGCAGCACCATGTTCCCCCAAAGTACTGCTCATAGACGCTGGATGATTTTGTACACGTGTGACTCAGAAGAGTGGGGGTGGGAGGCAGATGAGACTCTTTTCAGAGAGACGTTTCATGACACTGGGCCAAAGGACCCAGACCCAGTTCAGACACAGCAAATGTAGCCCTCGTCCCACAGGAAGCTATGGTCAGACTGCCATTTCTTGCAAGGCACTGAGTATTCATCCTACACTTATGGAGGATGCTGCGATAGCAAATAAAAACAGCCAGAAAGCTAATCAATAGGAAGAAATTTCATCTGCATTTATTTTGAGGATTGTTTGGGCTCCCATAAAGCATGAGGTTTCTCTACATCTCTGACAGATAGTTGTCAAACTGTCTTATGCACAGTCAACACCATCACAGAAGGAAATACACACGATTTTAAAGCCCTTTATATTTGGCTTATAACTTTATTTTTGGAACAAAATTAGAACTTTGTCAGCCTGAAGACAGCACAATAAAAACAAGATCATTACTCTTTCCCTGCTTGGTGAAAGCTTTATGGCTCAAACAGCATTTCTAATCCTTTATGTCCTGTCTCTATGATGAATCTAATGAATAATCTCCCTTTCTCCTCTATAATTCACTTGACAGCAAAATAATGTCTTTTAAAAATCAACCAGTTTTTTAAGCAGTATCTTATCTCCCTCATTCCCATCCTAATTTTGCAGTTAATGTCTCTTCTGCATTTCCTTACCTTTTTCCCCACCCCCCCAGCCCCCCACCCCCCAAATACCCCCTTGCTGCCCCAACACTGCCAATCAGCCATCCATCTGTCTCCTCAAAGCACTTTCGCTGGCAGCCTTGCTCTTTGCTCTGGCTTTTGCTCCTGGGGCAGGACATGCCTTCTGCAGAACCATTGTCCATGGACAGAGATCTGCAGCCTAATTGCATTGAGAAAAAAATTATATTAATTCTCAGTCTTCTTCTGCAGCCCAGTAGAACTGAATACCTGCAGAGCGTAGTGTCCGGGAATGAAGAGTAGTGCTAGAAGTTTAAAAACAGGACATCCAAGTCTTCTCAGAGAACTGACAGTTTTCTTTGACTAAAGGTACCAGAGTGACTAAGAAAAGGGGAATGTGCTTGTGTTTTTATGGGCCAGGTGAAGAGACAATGATTTCCATGAAGATTGCTCTTAATCAGTCACTTGGCAAAGTGTCCCAAGGACAAGCAAGATCTGGTACCTTCACCTTGAGGCTGATACGTAGCTAGTAGTGGTTACCTACAGCACACAGATTTGCAACAGTGGTATTAAAAGGTCTATAAGACCCACTTTCCATTTTCTCTACTAATGAGCTAAAAATGAGTAAAGACCAAAATATACTGAGGAGGTATATCAAAAGCAGCTTCAAGTATAGGGGAGAAGTAATCCTGCCCACAAATTGTCCACATAAGACTGTACACACACAAGCTTGGCAAATTAATTGCAGTATAAAAGGGAACATAATAACTACTTACAAATAATTCTAAATCGTCTAAGATGTAAATTTTAAAAATGCAGGTTTATTCAGGGTAGCTTTGAGTGGAAATGGAAAGAAGGTAAAAAATAGAGACAAAGGGATCAAATAATATGGAAAGGAAATCTTTGGCTATTGGGAAGATTTCTTGACATTGAAATACCCAGGTCTGAGGCCTTACTCAGTTTCAAATATACTGAAATGAGCAGAATCAGAGCAATTTCAAGCCCTGGCATCCAATACCATTTGCAGATAGAGTAAGGTATCTACTGGGAGCAGAGCTGCAGAGGGCCACAGCTCTGGGACTGAGGATAGAGGGCTACAGCTGACCCCTATGGTTTGTGTAAGCGTAGATTTAGTTGCACTAAACAGTACATTTCTTATGTCTTAAATAGATTTTTTAAATTTTTATTTCCTTTCCAGCTGGAGAGGCATTCTCTCACTACAACAAATTCAAATAATAGTTTTCACACAGACTTCTGACAGCACCAAGCCTTTTCTCAACTGTGTGAGACCTCCAAGGCAAACACGGGTTCAACCCTCCACAGGTCCTTGGCAAGAGCTCAGTGGCCCATCATACCCATCACAGCCGCAAGAGACAGCACTGCCATGAAAGGAAACACACCTGAGAGACCTAACAATCCTCCATCCTCTCTAAATGTGATTCAGCAGCATCACCTCAAAAATATATTAAACTGGAGCTGAGGGGAAAGAGGAGAATGAGAGGAAAATGCATTAGAAATCTACTGTAACACATCTACATTATTTCTAACTTACAAACATATAGCACCCATTTTCACAATCAGGTCCATTTAATAAAGCTGTAAAAATTGTTTTTTCTGTTAATGCTCAAAGCGAGGAAAAAATTCACACCCAGTCATCTATAATCCTGGCACGCTGCTGAGAGCCTGGGAAGCTTTGTCCCTGTCAGTACAACTGCTGACATGCAATTGCCCCATCTTGCGCTCCAAAACATACACCTGACTCTCCCAGCACATTTTAATCCTAGCTTTCTGTAACTTAGCCATAGGCTTGTTGAGCAGAAACAGGATTTTTCACCTTCACTGGTGCTGGAGAAAATCATGTGAGTAGGTTTTCACCATCAACTAATGGCAGCCAAGCTGCTTTTTCTTACTGTGTCATCTTTTACTCTGTCTGTCCATCTGTCTGTCATTCATTGAGCAAGGCTGGGAGAGGTGTGCAGTCAGTAACTTGAAGTGTAAAGAGTACTTCAACAAATCCTGTAGTTACATGAGTGCCATTGCAATGACCCTATGTCCTGCTATGTCTATTAGATGCAGATGTATGCTGACAGGCCAAGAAGACAACTTCTGTAACCATGTTCAAAGTAATTGTTACCAACGGCTCCTTACTCCTGAAGGACACATCCATCAAATAAAGATACGTGTGCTTCCTTTTTCATACACTATACCTAGAAGATAAATCATACCATTTCATCACAAATGTAGTGAGAGCTGATACTCCTCTTAAGGTGCTATTTTGTTTCTAAGTACATTTCAATTCTAAGTACATTTCAATTCTTTTAAGTTGCAGGGAAGCATCAGTAAAATGCAATCCCACAATGCTCAGAAAAAGAAGGCAGAGGAAGGAAAGATTTTTATTGCCCTTAATGAATCAGGGCGGGGCGGGAGGGGTTACTAACATTTCTTAAATGACTGAAGATGGGAAAGATTAATAAGAAAGGGAAAACAAATCAATCAAAAGTCTTGTATTTTACAAATAGATGGCAAAGTTTTGAAGAACTTTTCCATACTTCCTTTCAACAAGATTAATTCTCCTTCTGCAGGACTGTCCCTCCTGAGTTGCGTGGTGATTTTTTTTCTGCAGGGAAGACAGGATAGAAGGAAGAAGGAGAGGAGAGGAGAAAGGCGGAGGGACTGAAATAAACTTATTCTAAGTTTAATTTCCAAATCATTTCCTAACGTTGACAAAAAAGCTGCAGAAGTGAAAAGGCAGTATCAGCGAATTTCTGTTCTGTCCCACTGCTTGAGACATTTTCCTGAAGCACAAAAAGCCAGTCACCGCTCTGTGAACACCTTATGTCCGACAAGGAGGTTGTTCCTACTACTAGCTCCTCAGAGCTGCAGACAAGGGACATGCCTCCCCACCCATGGACTGTGCTGCAGGGGTGCCCCCAAGCCCCAACCCAACCTACTACATCCACTCTGCACAGTGCAGCACCGCAAGGTGGTACAGGCTGAGGCCCAGAAGACACGTAGCCACCTTGACCCAAAACAATGCACCCAGCGGGAGCAGCTTCATGGAGCAGAGTTCCAGGCACCAGCTTGGAGATGGACGCCCCAGAGCTGCCTCTGTGCTGCTGCACTGAGCACGCCACCACCTTGGTTTTGCATTGTAGGCAGAGAGCTGGGTCTAAGGTGCAGTTCAAAAAGCCCATCACACTGACCACCTAATGAAACCAGCAAGAACAGCCTTACACCCCTCCGTTTCACATCGCTTCAGGTATTTCCAAGAATGAGAGACTGGGAAAACCACTTTGTTTCCATTTTTAAATTTCAGTCTTTTTCTGTGAACAGCTCTCCTTTACCCTACCCCAATGCTCTGAAATAGAAATATGGAACAGGACACAGGATGGCACTGGTGAGAAAAGCCACCTGCTGCAAGCCTTGTGAAAACCAGACATGTTTAGTTAGTTTATTAGCATCCAAAACACTACAGCCAACAAGTATTCAGTCTGAAGGTCCCTTCAAGGTACATGCAACCCCCTTGGAGCTGCAATTAGGAACTCTGCTTAAACAGAGCTCCGGCCTCTCAGCAAAACTTGACAGAGAAATAGAGTTTCCAAGTATACGATGTTCCTGCAGGTCTGTGACCATTGTCATGTGTGCATTAGGAAAAGGGTCACCCACCGTCGCCTCCAGGAAACTGCTGCAAGGGGAGCTCCACACCCACCTTCGCTGCTGCACCTCCCAACAGATGCTGTTTCTTTAACAACTATTTTCCTTTTCATTTCTGAATGGCTGCAGGTCACCATGTAAGCTGAGACCAATTTTCCAGTCTGTGTCCCTAGGTTACCTCTCAACTTTCTCCCTTGTTGTTCAGAGTCTTTTATTCCTTCTTGCAGTTCAAGTACCTTGCATGTAGCAATTTACATATTGGACAGCGAGGCACGAAACAGTTTCCCTTCTTCTCCATTGTTTTCTTATTTATAAAACAGGCTTTTCTGTGTTGCAACGTGATTTATATCTCTTTACTTCCAGTATTTGAGAGCCAGAATGCATTATTGTTCCTGCCACTGGGTTTTAACCAGAATGTAAATTACTGGCAAAACGGATGCTGTAATACTGAAGTTCATCTTTCACTCCCTTTCTTGAAGAGGAGGCAGAGGGAAAAACACAGGAATGGTTTTGCACTTGTAAAACAGGGTTGCCCGGAGGATTTTTTTAAAGATTTTTCCATGCCTCCCTTGTAATACCTGGTGGCTGCTCTGCTTCCTTCTAAAAACTCTGCTCCAGTTTGAGGTGTGAAGACAGGTCTGTGCCCCAGCCCTACTGTGGTCAGCCTGGCAAGTGTTCGGACATGGCATCAGCCAGCACTAAGGACTTTGTGCTTCTGACATCTCTCCCCGTGCATCCTGTTTTGTCTCTTTATTTCACCCCATTTCCTCTCTTTATTTCTTATACACAGGTCTAGACTGAACTTGGGAAGATCTCCATTTTACAAATGTAAGGTCACAGTATGGAGGACTGCAGCATAAGATTTAGCTCAAGCAGGCTGAGAACTGCTCTAAATACCAGGGTAGATATGCTGTCACATTCAGAAAGAAAACCAAGAATTATCTGGATTATAAATGCTTTCACAAAGAACAAATAGTAAGTAATAAACAAGAACTCAAACACTAAGTATGAAACAAGAAATGGTGTCTGGAAACTAGAGCCAGGCAAATCCAAGTTAGAAACTAGATGCACATTTTTAAACTTCAAGTGTGATTAATCACTGCAACATTCTGAAGTACTGAAGTCAAGACTAGACATCTTTCCAAAAGACATGCCTGAGTTAGACACAATGTCTTGGGCTCCCCAGAAAAATAATGGGATGAAATTCTACTTTGACCTGATGGTCAGACTGTACTCTCTGGTCCTAAGAGGCAATGTCTCCATTAATTAAGAAAGTCAGATAGAACAGAGCTTTCATCAAGACAACTTTAACATTTCATTGTTATATTAAACCATTCGGGGTTTTGCTTGCCTTTTCTGCCCGCTTCATGTTGAATGGGTTCCTATAGCAGGCAGTATATCTTCTTTCACAAAGTTGTCCAAATTGCGTTTGAATATCAGTCTTCCTCAGGGCCACAAGTACTGCTCTAAATCAGAAAAAAAGTTTTGACTGACATTGTGAACTTCCAGTCCTTTGGGATGAGAGAAAATCATGTGACTTTTATATCGCACATTGGTCATTAGGAAAAGTGTTTCCAGTTCATTCTGCAAGTATTCTCTAGCAAAATTCTGTAGTTACTCAAAACATTTTTGCAGACTTACTGACATAGGCCTTTTCTTTGTATTTCATGACATTTTACAGGTCTTCTTGTTACACTGGGCTTACTACTCTTTACACTGCACAAAAGGCAGTTTTCACTCAGTAATGGCTATTTTCTTGGTTCCCTCTACAACTAAGTCGAATTAAATTCTCATAGTTTTATTTCCCACGTTCTGTACAAGCAGGTCAGTTTACAACTCAACTGAAGCCAATCTAGTTGCTTATTGCTGTTTATCAAGAGTTTTTTTCCTCTAAAGCAGGCATCATTCATTTGGAACGGGTTTATTCTGCTTCTGAAAAGTCACAAGTGCTTAGATGACCAGATATCTCCCAGGCAGATAAGAACTTTGTTATTCTTTCAAAACAAAATGATAGTGATGCATGACTCCATGTTGTGTTCTCAGGTACTGAGAAACCTTGGGCTTTCTGTTAAGCATAAAAATCTGACCATATTTTAAGACTTGGTGTAACAGGCAGACACTCAGCAGCCATTAGTCTTCTGTTAACTATCAGATTGTCCAGGAAGCCAGATGTGCTTAGTAAATATGGAGGAGAAAGCTCTGGTCCTGCTTACTGTCACATCATTTCACTGATTTTAGCAGAGTTCTTTTAGTGAATTAAGTTAAAGAAGGCCCCTTAAGCTTCCCACCGTAAAATCTCACTTGATTCTTTATAAATAACATCTCTAGAGCTTATTCATAGTAATACAAATACATAGTGCACCGATTAAAACTGCTGTGATTTATACATGTTAAAACCTCAATTTAAAGATGTATTATGGGGCATGATTCCTTAAGCATGACACTCCAGTTTGCATTTCATTACAAACTAAAAATTCAGGAGCTCAGATTGCCATGTAGTGGCAAAGAACAACAGAACACAATGAAATGATTTCCCTGTTCTTCTCTGTTGGGAGCAATCCTTTCCCTGAACAAATAGCAGTAATAGTATTTTCCATAGATTTGGAAGGAAATTGTCAAGGCAAGGTTCAGGAGAGCAAATAACCAGCTTCAATGTCTATGACGTGATTCAGGTGGTGACTACAGTTAGT
Source organism: Leptosomus discolor (assembly GCF_034619465.1). NCBI lineage: Eukaryota > Metazoa > Chordata > Aves > Leptosomiformes > Leptosomidae > Leptosomus > Leptosomus discolor. The sequence continues at coordinate 19,050,354 of NC_141392.1, read as the reverse complement.
TTTAAAACAAAACCACACTTTTCTGGTTCATGTCAGAAGTCAGAAGGGGAAGGAAACTACAGACTCCACAATCAGCCTCATGCCCGGTCCTACATCACATCAAGCTCTTCCTGTCCTTCTAATGATAATGAGCAAAAGGATGCTCAACAACTTACGAGAGAGTACCTGACATCTTAGAAGAACAACACTTTTGCAATGTATCTTTCAAAACGATCACTTTGACTTCATTGGAAGGAGCATTTCATCGCTTTTTGCCTGCTCTGACAGTTCACAATTGCCTCACAGCACGCAGGAGCGAAAACCCTGTATTAAAAATATTTCAGTCAAAGTTGGTATTGTGGATGTCATAGCTGAAGTCGCCAACTCTCTGAGTGGCAAAAGCAGCTCAAAATTCTGGATAATGCTTTGTGGCTAATTCTCCCCTGACATTATGTAGTTTATTATACAAGTTTATTTAACCGACAGACTTTGACCTGTGGCTTTCATGCTTTCCATGCACACAGGTTAAGGATATATTTTCAGTTTGAATGACTCTGGGTTGAGACAAGCAATGCCAAGAAAGAATAGAAGTAAGATTTCAAAGCAAGAGTTTGGACAAACACGGCACTCCTATGCTACTGCCTGTAGCTGGGAGCAAAATGACAGCAGTTTTTGTACAAAAGCAGAATCACAGAATCGCAGAATCACAGATTCACAGAATTACAGAATCACAGAATGTTAGGGGATGGAAGGGACCTCGAAAGATCATCTAGTCCAACCCCCCTGCCAGAGCAGGACCACCTAGAGTACATCACACACGAACGCATCCAAGCGGGTTTTGAATGTCTCCAGACACGAAGACTCCACAACCTCTCCGGGCAGCCTGTTCCAGTGCTCTGTCACCCTCACAGTGAAAAAGTTTTTCCTTATGTTAACACGGAATCTCCTATGCTCCAGCTTGCACCCATTGCCCCTTGTTCTATCATTGAACATTGGACATCACCGAGAAGAGCCCAGCTCCGTCCTCCTGACACTCGCCCTTTACGTATTTATAAACATTAATGAGGTCACTCCTCAGTCTCCTCTTCTCCAAGCTAAGCCCCAGCTCCCCGAGCCTTTCATCAGAAGGGAGATGCTCCACCTCCTTAATCATCTTTGTGGCTCTGCGCTGGACTCCTTCAAGCAGTTCCCTGCCCTTCTTGAACTGAGGGGCCCAGAACTGGACACACTATTCCAGATGGGGTCTCACCAGGGCAGAGCAGAGGGGGAGGAGAACCTCTCTCGACCTACTGACCGCACCCCTTCTAACACACCTCAGGATGCCATTGGCCTTCTTGGTCACGAGGGCACATTGCTGGCTCGTGGTCACCCTGCTGTCCACCAGGATCCCCAGGTCCCTTTCCCCTACGCTACTCTCTAACAGTTCAGTCCCGAACCTATACTGGTACATGGGATTGTTCTTTCCCAGATGCAAGACTCTACACTTGCCTGTGTTGTATTTCATTAAATTTCTCCCCACCCAGCTCTCCAGCCTGTCTAGGTCTCGCTGAATGGCAGCTCAGCCTTCTGGTGTGTCAGCCACTCCTCGCAGTTTTGTGTCATCCTCAGAGGCATAAAGGTGCTGCACACAGAAAACCATTTTTAATGTGCTTAGTAGCTGTAAACAGCGTTATCTGTTAAGTTTAATGATTAACTATTTCTTTCCCGTTTGTTTAAACCAAGACAAATGCAGAAACTGAAACTGCAGAAAGCCTGCTCCATTGGAGAGCACTTCATACTGCCAGCACTGTAAATGCACCCCGCGTTAGCTGAAAGTTCATCTCTGGAAGGCCACTGAAAGCAGCAATAAGCTCTCATATAACAAAACAAAAAATACCACCAAATTTAGATTATTACAGAACATTCCTGGTGAGCCACATTCTGAGCTCCTGAACACTTTCAGCTGCACAAACCAATTTCCACCCTACAGCCTCTTACCGTATTCCTACAACCAGAGGACATCTTGTGCACACCATCATGTTCACTGGCCTGAAATAAGCTATCCATCTACCTGTGCACTGTCAGTCACTGCTTCATTTGCTGTGAGCAAGATGGTTTCAGCTTGACCTGCCTTCAACCCATCTGAGTCAGAGGCCTCTTCATGCTAGTAAGGATCAGATGAGTGTGTTCAGTATGTGTTTCACTATCCACAAAGCAATTGACTTCATGTTTTATAGTGGTATTGAAATTAAACTTTTTCCATTCCAGATAACAGTTCCTGTCAACACAAGGACATATCCATTTCTCTCCTGTGCACCTGCCCTCATAAACTCTCCCTTTCTACAGAAGAATTGATGCCCACAGGTGATGATCCAGCAGGCTTTCTTCCCAAACAGGCATAAAATCAAAGAAAATATTGCATGAGCAAAGCAGTAAAGAGGGTAAGTGACTAAAATCCAGTTATAATTAAGGATAGAAACATTTCTATTCAAGACGATTATTTTCACTACTGATGTCAGTTGAGAGCAATGCCACTTGAATAAAGAAGGCTCCATCAGATTAAAAGCACTTAGCGCAGGAGAGTGATGTCTGGGCCAGGTTTTAGTCTGTAGCAGAGGACCCTCCTTCACCAGCACCCATTTACACTTCCAAGGGTGAGCAATGCCCAGTGACATTCCAACCCCCGCATCCACAGCATTTCACTCACCAGGCAGAGGTCTACAGTGGATCCACATCTCCCCTGAAACCAAGCAGAAACCCCCAAAGCCTGCGGGAGCCTGATGTTGTGCTTGGCCTGAACCCACACCCAGACCAAGGTAACCTTCCAGCTAAGAAAATCAAATACTTGGGGTGAATCAGAATAGAAATGTTAAGGCAGAAAGACAAGCCTCCTGTCCCCCCCCGATGTCACTGCCCGCTAGATGTGGTCCCCCCTCTCCTGCGCCACTCACCTCTGTGGATCACCATGATCAACAGTTCCTCAGATACCTTCTTTTGGCCAACACTTTTTTAAAGTGTTGTGCTCTGAACAACATACAGACAAATAACTCTGGTCCAGGAGGATGTGTGTGCTTAAATGAAGACACTGAAGATGAATTACTCTGCAGATGTCACTAGGAACTGTTCATGTGTTTCAAAATTAAGCCTGTGATGAAGGGCTTTGCCGGATAAGGGACTGAGTTCTCAGTATTTTCAGGATAAAGCCTGAAATTTGGCAGACTCCTGCTGTCACAAATAAACAATGCCAATAGCAGGAGTAGCTTTTCAAACTGGTTTACTGGGAATTAACTTAAAATAGATTTATTCCTACATTCAGCAGGACTGAGAAAGCACTGCATCATCAGCCATTTGAGACAATATTGCTTCATAAACACATACAGGATAATATCAAAGTTCTAATTATTCAACCCAGGAATTTTAGTCCAAAAAGCCAGTACCATTTTAGGTTAAGTTAAAATTTATTTTCTTTTTTCAATTCAAAGTTACCATAAAACAGGAACAAGATTTTGCTTTAGAATTCCCTGGGGACCCTTGCCCTTACCCAGCTGTGCCCAAAAAAGGAGAAGAGGATACAGGAGTTTTCATTGCACCTGTGGAAACAGGCAGAAATGCACTGGGAAGCAGAAATACAACTCACAGATGGACATTCCTTAGCCACAGGTCCCCAAAAAGACGCATCAAAAACTGCTGTGAAAGCAACCCACTTGCCTTCGAGAAATAGCTGAACTGCTAATGTGCTATGCAGACGTAAGCAGGCAGAATTTCTTATGAAGGACCTATGGCAGTATATATGTCCCCTTTTCTTCCACTAGTGTCTTTAATTATTTTGTTTTCTAATTATTTGCTTTCCTTTGAGTGTAAAGGGAAAACAATCACCACTTGATGCCTTTTATGTCTGAGATGTTTTCATGGATCCAGGATATTTGCTTCCTCTTGGGCTGCCAAGGGAAAAAAGCTTTAACAATTAATGTAAAAGGTGAGGGTTGATTGAGTTTCCAATGGAACAGCATTGTTCTTAATAACATTGACGACGCTGAAGGCCATAATCTATCAGTACCAGAGAATTTAATATCAGAGACAAGGAGATAGCTTATAGCTATCACACCTCTGTTGGGAAATGATTGTGAAAGGTGCTTTATTGCAGAGAATCGAGACTTACAGAAGTGTTGGAATAAGTTGAATGCAGCATGGTACTGCAAGTGCTGGAGGAAGGACTGAGACACCACAGAGTTGTTCATCCTCTTTGCTCTTCTAGAAAAGCTTTGCTGCTACATAGAAGGCAGGTTTGTGCATAAGTACTAGATAGGAACCTAGGAGATGCTATTGCAGCCATCACTTCATGTAATACACTTCAGGCTCCACCTTAGAAGCAGTCCAGCTTTTTGCTCTCATTCTTCCTACTGGAAGACTGTTTAGAAAGTTGATTACTTTAATAGATAGAAACCTTTTCAAATATTCATTCTCAGGGTATTCATAAGCAACATACACTCATTTGCTTTTGGGCCAACAATACTCTTCAGCTTAAATGCACCTTTTCTTTCCCTGATCTTCATCACTCTGATTCATGTATAAACACCAGTACTAAGGAATTCAGTTTCACCTGCTTTAAATATGATGCAGCCTAGAAGTAGCATCCTAAGGTTAGGCAGTCCCTGGGATTCATAACTCCCACAGCTGTCAAATAATGAACTCCCAAGCTACAGCTCTATCAGCTATACGCTTCCAGTGTGTGTGTGAGACCTGGGCAACCACACTGGCAGCTCATAATTATTCAGTACTCAACTGATAAAATCCAGACACTCATCTCCTCGGTCATTTCCAGCTGATTACCTCTCTATTTATAGATTTGTTTTGTTGTTAGGCTGAAGCCCATGACACAAGTTTCCACATACTGCAGTTAAGGTGACAATTTCTGTTCTGCTGTATTGCATTGGCCCCTTTAAACTTCAGCACTTGATCACAGATGGGATAATTTGCTTCATGGTATTAATACACACAGTACCAATGACTGGTGTAGTGCACCATCTTCTTCATGACCAGAAACACACAGGTCCAGAGACACTCTATACTTGCCAAATGGGAAGTACTCACTCATTTCAGTTCAGAACAAACCGAATGTTTTTTAATCCCAAAACAGGGAAAATTGTGACTGGGCCACCATGAGTCCAACCCTTGTAAAGTGCCAACAAAATGACCTGCATTTTGTTTATCTGAATCACAAATTGAATCGGGAAAGCTAAATCTTAGGAAGACTAAACTTTGACAAGTATGTTTCCTTACTTAAAGGTAAGCACAGTACAGGTGTGATCCCACAGATACGCCCTACAAAGTGCACTGCCTGCTGCAGGTTCAGCCAGCTGGTTCATCCCACGGCACAGACCCTGTTCTGGCAACAGTTCTCACCAGGCTGAGCTCAAATAGCACACCTCGTTATGTCCAAGACCCACCGACAGCCCTCAAGCGATGTTGACAGGTCTTTCCTTCTGCTGGAAAATACTCAGAATCACCCAGGATCATCCCGAGATTGTTCCATTCTCCTGGATAGTGACAAGATGAATGAGTGTTTAAGATGTGAATTTTGTCTTTTCGTAGTGGGAGGCACAGAGAGACAAATTTAACACGAGATGAAAGTCAGAATACCTGGTTTGTAAGGACAACGAAAGAGTAAAATTCACACCTTTTCCTTGGAAATCATGTCTGGTTTTTCCCTATTCTCATTCTCAACAGTAGCTGGATCATTTTTATTCATACGTGAGGAAGGAAGCAAACCCAGAAAATTTCATCTAGAAAAGTGAATGTTACTTTTCTAATAATATTTCACATTGGAGAAGCATCTCTCTAACTTACTGCATATCAACTCTCTAAAGCAAAAAACTCTAAAGGCAGAACACCGAAATCACATAAAATAAATAACAATCTGTGATTTCTTGCCTGAGATTGTTCTGTTACTTTCCCCAACCCAGACCACAAAAAACAAAGCGGCTATTTGATTTCTGTTATACACTGCCTGTTGTTTGTCAGCAGGAATAATTCAGAGTACTAAAAATGTTTATTGCTTTGAGAGCAATAATAAGAAGTGTGCTTGCCTTCAGATTAGCTATCACTGGTTTTTCCTGCAGAGACTGAGAGAAATAGAGAGGTGAAATTCCATGTTCTAGTCTTTAAAGAAGTGCATGGGGAGTTATCTGTATTGATATTAATGGATCTCATGCAGCTAAATCCCTGCTCTCTACTTATGAAACATAAAAGATATGAAATTTAGAATCTTGATCATAAAACACAAATTAAATCAACACAGTCTACTTCAGAGAGTACAAATATATTTCATTTCATTAGAAAATAATATGCCATGCTGGCATCTGAACAGACATGAAGCCTGCCTGCTAGAACACACATCTTTTTCATAGCAGTTTTTTATCCTTGTATCATTACCAGCATGACAAAGTCTCCCCAGTACAATGGTTCTCACACCAGCAGGATGCTCTTTATTTCCTTCATGGGTGGTGGGCAGCTTGCCATAATCCCAGCCATGATTTCATAGCATCTCCAATGGGGCTATGATAATGCATTAATATAAAAGAAACTCTATTCTGGAATATTTCTCAACCTAAGGAAAGAAACAGGACCAAGGTCAGAAGGGTAAGGCAAATGGAAGAGAAATTATTGGATCAAGGTGATCTAATATATCAGCACAGAATTGGTGACAAAACCTGTGTTTTCTAAGCCTGAATCAGATGACCTAGCTGTTAGACCAGGAGTCAGTAGCTGACAGCACAGTAGCAGTGGATGGCACATGGGCTGAGTCTGACACAGAGGCACTGCAAAATGGGAACAGTTGCATCTTGAGATGAGCTGAGAGTCCAAGGGAAGACAGCAGGCCCTGCCTGCCAGAGGGGCATGAGACTCAGGCATGACACTCAGCTGCCCAGAGGCAGCTTGCTTTCACAAGGGACAAATTTTGTATCTGCAAAATGTTGTCTATTAGCCCACTGAACCTCTAATTTAGAAAAGGAAAAAGCAGTTCAGCAAGTGATGCTTGAATACTTTCCAATATCTGCACTAGACCAGCCTGACTATCTCATTTAACTGGAAGTTAACCAACCCAAAGGGGAGACTGCTGCATGCTGGGAGGAAATCTTTCAAGAGGACTTTAAGACTAGTGGAGTTTTCAGAAACCTTTTAAAGAAAGTCTGGGCTTCTTTCTATTCTCCATCCCTGCCTCCTGTGCTTCTCACAGATAGAGAGCTACAGAGGTGGTCTCTCAGGCACAGCACGCCCTCAAAGTCATCATTATTCACTCCACTTCTGAAATGTCCACTTTTAGGCATCTTCTGTCCCACTATTCTTTTACATTCACTTCATTCCTTACCTAAGGTCTTTCTTACTTGAAGCACACCATGTAGCTAGGTTTCAGTATTGTAAGTTCTTCATTGTGCATTTTTATTTTTTATGTTGCCACTGATGCATTTTTACCAGAGAAGTGCTTGTTAAAGGCTACATCATACCCCACTGCTCTAAAACCAAAGTGACAGCATCGGTCACAGTACACCTACAATGGATTAAATCCACTGTAAGAAGTTTAATCGCTTTCCCTTTCCACTGCTTTGACTGCTCATTTGTAAAATGACTGCAAAATGCTGCCAAACAGCTTCATTCTATTTTCCCCTAGTGCCCAGGTGAATATGGGCAGTGGCCAACTCTAAAAATAGGAAAACTGAGGAGGCTGAAGTTCATTTCCAGGCTAAGGAAGACCAGAGATGAAAATGAATCTGGTCCTGAATGCAGCTTTGTCTGTTTTCCTTGACATGTTTTTGCATGCTCAGTGGCACAGCAGTTGTCTTTCTTTCATTGCATGCACAAAGAAGGTATTACATATAAAACATCTTTTATGTGGCTATAAATAATGGAAAATTTTAATCTGGAAAGGTCCTTTAAAACCCTCTACATAGAAAACTGGAAGGTTTTTTTTTTGAAAGCTTGACACATTTCCCCGTTTGCTCACCACGTTCAAAGCAAGAATGGACAGCTGTAAAATGGAGCCCTCCTCACCATCAAGTTCTTTCTTCACCTTCTGCTTCCTAGCAGAAGTTTAGCTTTCCTTATATGTTCCTCATCCTCTCAGATACAGAATACACCATAATATCTCTTCACACACAAATATCCCCCAAAAAAGTAATAATAACAAAGCAGCACAATAACATGCCCCCTCTTACCATCGTTTCTTCCCCCCTAACACAGTAGAAGAGTCAACACTCTCTCTGTTAGATGCAAGGTAAGCCAGTGAGGGGCCGGCCCCTGTTTCCTGCCTTGGAGACCTGCTTGCTAGATCAGGGCCTTCCCACACAGCCTGACAGTGGGCTACTCACCTGCCGCTTGTCAGAAAGTGAACAGGAGAAGGGAAGCAACTCACAAAATGACCCATGCTTCCACTTCTTCGCAATGTTTGACAAAAGCGAGAGGCAGAGATGAAAATGAGACTTTGTGTAAAGCTGGTCTCTTAACAGAACACTGCCATACATTGGATGGATACACTGATGATCAAACAACTGGCTCAGATTTTTTCTTTCATTCAAGGGAAATTACTTTGGTTTGTATCTACGTGCATGCACATGCATACACACATGTCTCAACTGGGCTTGGTCCCCTGCCTAGGAAACCTGTCAGCCAGTCACTGAGCAGGCTTGGGTCAGGCACTGTTGTGATAAATGCTAACACTTCCAAAAACCATCACCAGCGAGCAGTCCTGATACCTGCATGGGAACTGAAGCATAGTCTTCAGCCATACACTTCAACTCCACATGTCCTTGAGAATAAACCAAATTGTGTGATGTTGCTTAGTCACAAGTGGAACCTGTTCATGAAAACCTTAGCCTCAGAGGACCATCACTCAGCACCTACCTGAATGAAACAAGAGGGATAAACCCAGAGTGGAAGGGATATTTTAACCTGTTTGTTGATAACTGACAGGTGTAATCAGCACAGGATCGCTATCTGCAGTTTCTCACCCTAGAAAGCAAATCGGGGGGGGGGGGGGCAGGCCAACATTTTCTTCAGTGATGTGATCAAATGCTGCCTGTCCTGCACTTCTGTAAAGCCTCAGCCTGATGGAGTCAGTGTCAGCTTAGGAGGTTTCATTTCAGTGCCACCAGCTGGAGAGATTTGTGAGAGATGCAGCTGCTGGGTCTGTAAAATACATACAGTACATCTTCAGATGGCATGAAAAAGGTGTTTGTTTGCCATTTCATAACTTCGCTTGATAAATTCCTCAAGCTATCCTTGGCTTTTATGTCAACAGGATAAAGCATGCTTTCCTGTCTCAAAACTTTGTCCAGCAGCCCCATTTCCAGATATGTGTGCCTGCTCCTTCCCTTGAGGACAGTGAACCCCTAGGGAGGGTGGGCAGAGTTACCTTTGTGGTTTCCATCAAGCTAGCCAGGCTAAAACACATGCCAAATGCAGGATGGGACATGAAACAGGAGAATGACCCATTCCCATGAATTGCTTTCTCAGCGGCAGTGCGAATTCAGGGCTCCTGGCTCCCAGACAGACATTTCTCCTCCTCCTCCACCATGCTCTGCTGCAGCAAGGCAAGTGCTTCTAGACACATGCTGGGGACTGGATCCCAGCTGAAAGTAGCCCTTCAAAAATAGCAATTTTTAAACTGAATCATTTTCCAAATCACACTCTAAAATTACTTCCCCTCCTGGCAAGTTCCCTGCAGCTCTTCAGTACGCAGGCAAGCATGGATTTGGAGGATGCAGGTTTCTCAGGAGCTGCACTAATCCCATTCTGTAGGTTCCTGCACCCATCCGTCCATGCATCTGTCCATCCATCCCTCCCCTCCGCAGCACTGTGAACCTCAATCCCTCTTTGAATACAGGGGCCACCTCTCTCACCTTAGTAGAGAGCTTTACAGAGAGCTTTTTCTCTTTCTTCCAAATTATTGTCAAAAGAAATGGGAGGCTGCAGAACACTTTCACTGCCTAATTGGCCATTCAGTCCTTTCAAAAATTCAGCCATTCACTTGGAGAGCTGAAGGCTGCCGATCTCTTCTGAAAGGCCTGGTCCTGGTTGTACTGAATAAGGCGAGATCCAAATAAAACCAAGAAGGTGACAGGCTTCTTGCCTAATAGCCTACATGAACTCGACAGTGGGTTGTGTATTCAGAAATTATCCTTTGTAGGGTCTCAGAAATATTACATAGCTGCTTCTCCCTGAGTTGTAGAATACTATCTTTCCATTATCAAAATGTATTAAAAATCCTTTGCACGCTGAGACACTGACTGAGATTTCCCTGCGCAAAGCAATAATAGAAAACAAATTAGCAAAACTAATGCAGGAAGAAAATAACCCACCACAGTGGAAGGTTTGCCCATAAAATGTGAAGTTTCATACCACCAAAGGCTGAGATGAAAATAACTCATCTGAATACAGACTAAACAGCACAAGACGCTGGGTGCCTTCACTTCCATTGAAGTTACCGGCAAGAGAGAACACATTAACATGCTCAGGATGCTCACAGCACTATGGAGTATCAGGCCTTTTGAAACTGGCTATTCACCACATTTAAATTGAATGTAATTGTCAGGGATGAATAGCTAATTAGATTATTCTCTCTCTCTCTCAGTGAGGACAGTGAAAGTGAGAAAGCATAGTTAGATTATCACAGGGCCTCAGGAAAAATGGAAAAAAAAGGCTGTTGCATAACCATTCATAAATTAGCAGAAAGAATGAAGGAAATCTCTTGATTTGAACAACAATTGTTTTCTGTTTCTCTTAAACCTGTGGAAATATTCTCCTAGTAAAACCACCTGTTTAGTTAACAGTACCCCTGTTTCAATACAGCTTAGCATCCCCTAGCAGTTAGACCTACCAAGTCAAAATTTGCACATGGCTGACTCCTACCTGTCACCCTGACTTAATTTTGAGCTTGGGAGTACAAGAAAGGGTTCCCAAGGGATTCTTAAGTTTACCTCATTGGCTTCTTCGGCTCTGTTACTGACAGAGTAACCAGGGCTTACAGAGCCCAGCTACCTGGTAACTGTTTCAGCCAAAGACTCAAGACAGATCACCTGCTAGCCAACCCATAAAATTACTTAGTTTTCAACCCAGCTGGCTGCAATAGACAACTCGGCTTCAAGACCAGTTACAAGCCTGCCTGTTTTCTCTCTCCCCTCCCCAAAAGGTCCCCCTGATACAGACAGGAGATGAGAATATGAAAGGCCATTTGGGTCACCAGGCTGGCCTTCTGATTCAAAACCCACAAAAGTACACTGAGAGGATGAGGAGACATTAGTAACATCTAAGGCTCCACAGAAACACAAAATTTCACCTAATACTTTGTAGCTAGTATACTTTTCACTGTCTAAATCTGTCATAGTGCTAAATAGCTTAGTGGGAAAATCTTGCCCTCCATCCCAAAGTATCTGGAGTTCTAATCTAGAAAACTGGCATACTCACTTACGTTATGCATTGTGACTGAAGACCTTGCTGACAATGCTGCCAACGCTCTGATTGCATAGACTCCCAACTGCCTCAGCCGTTTCTTCTAATTACAAAGTAATAGCAAAGCAGACCCCCTTAAATCCAGTAGGAGGTACAAGTGAAGAAGAGGACTATCTCATTGCCTGTGCAGTTTTGAGCATCCAGACTAATAATAAGGCCACTCACTGAAAAGTAATTTCCTTGGCACACACTGCAGATCAAAATCAAAACCATAATGGGCTGTATAAAGAGCAGCACAAAAACATCTGTACATTAATCCCAGCTGCAGTAACAGTTACAAATCTATTTGTCTTTGGTCACTATCAGGGTAGAAAATATATCAGGCTACTCCAAACCAGTTGTACATTTCAGGTCATGAACTGTATGGCATGTTTACGTCCAAGTTGTGTGAGATGCTCCCAAGTAATTACTTGAGGCATTTCCATGCGAATATAGTGGTAAAAGCTCCTACATTACATACTTGATTTTTTTTTTTTCCAGCAGATGTTCACTGCAAAGTCAGTGGGGATGCCGATGAGTGAAACCAAGAATCCAACTGTGGAGGTCTTGGTATCCCTGAAGTGAAAAGAAGTGGTCTTGCTAATTTGCTTGTAAGTCACATGGTCAAACTATGGTTGAGAATTTAAGGATTTTACCCACAAAATTAAAAAAAAAAAAAAAGAACTCTTCCCTTGAAAGGAATAACAGTAATTGGGCTGTTTAAGTTTTAAAATACATATTAAACTTTATTCTTTAATAATGAGACATGATGTTCAGTGTTACAACCTATTTTCAGACAACGGTTTAATTAAACATTTAATTAATGCATATCATTTCTTTGCATGAGCTTCATTCTAAACAACCAAACTAATAATGTAAACATAACTGTTTGATTATTGAAATAATTGCTTCCACAAACACTGGCCTTCTGGCAAACAAATGGCTGGTGCTGTGCATACAGTGCACCCATGGTGCAAGGGTCCAGTTTTAGCATAAAATCTGATTTACAGTTGACCATTAGCTTATCAAAAAAATCCCAGGCAAATGGTTTTAAAGCCAGTGATATTTTCACTAAATGCTTGAAGATTTGATTCAATTAATCAAGCAAATCTACAAAAACATCATTCATTTAACCAAACCACTGCCTTTAGGAGTTTTCCCCAAGCAGCAGCAGCTTCAGGACATTTCCTCAAACAAACTCTGGTATCTGGATCAGATTAATCAAAACCATGACCTTCCTTTAAGCCAAAGTCCTGTGACTGTGGAGGATTTGTATGCAGCTAATGGAGTTTTTCCAGGAGTTAGTTACTTTGGAAAGGACCACACATTTTTAGCAAGACTTTAATGAAAAAAAATAGATGGACATTTCTTTTTTTTTTTCCCTAGCTTTATAACAAAAAAAAAAAAAAAAGGGAGTATTTTTGCAAAACACTGACAAATTTTCAAGGCTCTAAGTAAAAAAATCTTAGCGAAATGAGTTGTCAAAACATTTTGAAAATCTGTCAACAGCTCTAATTCTTAGAAACCATAATTTGGTGGTGCTTGAAATATTGTCTTGTCCATGCTGAAGCAGCTAAACTATGTTCCTTGCTGCTTCAGCTTAGTTTTTTTTCTTCATGGAAAGTTACTGGCATGCTTTCATATCTATTATGTGATTCTTCAAGCTAATTGGCATCCCACCAGCATCATCCTTTCAAAGGCAGGACATCTCCAGAAAGGTCACCGCAGACTCCAGAGTCAGTCAGTTCTTCCGCTTGGAAAAGATTCAGTCCTGTCACCCAAGTAAATAGCCAATTTTTCAGTCTCCATCTATGGCCAAGCCATCACCCAAGAGGGGACAATGCATGGCATGGTGAGAATCTGAGTTACACAAACTTTTCTAACCATCTTCCCACTGAAAACATCATTGGCCTTTCACAGTAAGTGAAATTGCTAAGCACTGCAGAGAACTGGACTCTCAATTTTTAATGTTTTCAGTCAAAAAAAAAAAAACAAAAACAAAAAACAAAAAAAAAACCCAGTCTTATTTCCCCTGCAAACACAAAAATACCAGGAATCCAAAACCCAATATCCAGCTGCAGCAACATAATTCCCGTGTATTCAGGTAAATTAGCTTAGATTTACAGTATTTGGCACAGTGGACTGCATGTAATCATTCCTGGATTACTGGAGTGGAAATTATTTCTAACTATAGTCATTGGCACTAAATGGTCTGTACCTGACCTGTTACATTACGCCCTTGACTACCCATGGGATACTTCCCATTTGTTTTGACGGGCTTTTGATTAGGTATGATATACTTCCCAATTTTTTTTCTGCTTCTTTTGTCCTTGAGATTTGCTGTCATGTCCCACAGCTATTGGGTTTGTGATTTATTGGTTTAATTATTTTATTTTTATTTGGGTTTAGTATTTATAATGGGACACAACTGACAGTTTGAAACAGGAGCCACTTTTTTTCTTAAGGGTTGCATGTGGTATTGCTCACCTTGTGCCCAAGAGGAGATCGGAAATTTTCTTTGATACTTCCAGACACTTTCCTTCTACCTCTACAGAACAAAATGCTTTATCACAAAAGCAATAATGGCAAAAGGCAAAGTTTAAATGTGTTGGTGGCTATCAAAATATTAGGATACTTTGTAAACTCAGTTGTTGCATTTTATCTGTGGTCTTTTCCTAGGAAGCATAGGTGCAAACCCAAGCCATTTTCTTCACCTGTAAAGTACAAACAGCCTGTTAGGAAGGGAGGGAATTCTCCCGTTATGGATGTGGCAGAAGATAACTGCTGGTAACATGAAATCTCAGGGCAGTGTAAAATCTCTCAGATCCAAAATAAGAAATAAATGTGTGAAGAACAGCTACGGAGAAGTCCTAGCGACAGAAAATATCCATTTGCTAAAAGGCATCAAGTAGCTACCTAGAGGCAGCCAGGATTTTCCTGTATAAAAAAAAACCCCACAAAACCCAGGTTAAGACAAAAAAGCATAAACCAAGGAACAAACTCCCATCCAGATGAGGCTGACATTGGCAGATGCAAATTGTGGGGAGTATTTCCTCTTCCAAGCCCACATCTTTCCCACACGTGTTATTGTCCCCTGCACACACATCTGCAGGACTGGCATCACTTCCATCCTCTTTGCAATACTTTATCAGCGTGAATTCTCTCTTTAAAAAAAAAAAAACAAAAAACAAAAAACAAACAAAAAAAACCAAAACAAAACAAAAAAAACCACAACAAATGTTATTATTTACTACAAGTCTCCCCCAGGAAAGGACTGCAGTTCTGACTGCAGCCTAATGGAAAAAAATGCTATAGTGTTTGTTCCGAGCCAAACAGTGAAGAAAGAATCCACCGTCTTGGGGGGGCGAAATCATCTTTCAGACGCTAGCTAAGATTGAATGGGCATTTGGCACCAAAAAAAAATTTATCATTTTCTTGGGTCTAACTTAGTGCAGCCCAGAAACTGAAGTCAGATCAGAAACAACAATTCGTGCACATAGAGATGGCTGAAATTAATTACTCACTGCCCCGCCGAACACCACCAGCTCCCTCAAAACCGCATCTCTTGGCACCGGGCACAGAGATAAGGTTTGAAAGCTAAAAAAACCTCCGCAGCGCCAAGGCGCATCGCACACATGACGAGGGGGCTGCCGCGTTTGCCGTGTCCCCCCTATCCGGGTGTGCCCGGGGGGCCGGCAGCCGTCCGGTGCGGCGGTGCGGAGCGGAGACCCGGGAAGCAGCGGGCAGGGCCGGGCCGAGCCGGGCCGGGCCGGGCAGGGCCGCCCCGCCCCGTCCCTCCCCCGGGCCGGGCGCGGGGGCACCCCGGGGGCGCGGCACCGGCGGCAGAGGCGGCGGCGCCCCGGCCCGGTGGGGCGGGCGGCGGCAGCGGGGCCGGGGGAGCCTTCCCGCCGGGGATGCGGCTCCCCGGGGGCCGCGCCGCACGCTCCCGCCCTCCGCCCGCCGTCGACCGGGCGCCGCGCGGAGCCTCCGCCTCCCCGCGGCGGTCTCCCCCGCGGCGGGGCCGCCGCCGCCGCCCCGCATGGCCAGAGCGAGCGGGCCGGGGCGCGCCGGCGAGGCCGCGCCGCCGCAACAGCCCACGGCCCCGGGGGCGCGGGGCGTCGGGCTAAGGGCGGGCGGGCGAGGTCGGCGGCCCCGGGGCGCCGCCGCCAGCCGGGCGGGCAGCCCCGCCGGGGGATGACTCAGAGCCGCGGCCCCTGCAGCGAAGCTGTCGCCGCCGCCGCCGCACCGGGCTCCACGCCGCGCCGCCCCATGCCCGCACCCCCCGCCGGGGGCCGCCCGCCGCCCGCCGCGCCCGCCGCGCCCGCCGCGCCGCGCACCGGATGATGCCCCCGCGGGGGGCGGCGGGCGCCTGCCGCCGGCGGCGCCTGGCGCCCCTCAACGAGGACAACGGGCGGTTCCTGCTACTGGCCGCCCTCATCGCGGCGTACCTGAGCGCCGGCGCCACCGTCTTCTCGGCCCTCGAGAGCCCGTCGGAGGCGGCGGCGCAGCTCCGCTGGAACCGGACCCTCCACAACTTCAGCCGCATCTTCAACATCAGCCTGCCGGAGCTGCGCGCCTTCCTGCGGAGCTACGAGGCGGCCATGGCCGCGGGCATCCGCGTCGACGCCCTGCGGCCCCGCTGGGACTTCCCCGGCGCCTTCTACTTCGTGGGCACCGTCGTCTCCACCATAGGTGAGCGACGGCCCCGCGGCGGAGGCGCCCGCCCGCGGCGGTGCTGCGGCTGCGGCCCCGGGGCGGTCGTTATAGCGACCAAAGTTTGGGGAGAGCCGCCGCCGCGTTGCTATGGCAACCGGGGGCCTTGCAACCGTGGCGGGCGTGGGCGGTGTTGGGTCCCTGTCCCCCCTCACTCCCCACCCCGGGGGGTCGCGGTCCCACCGCTCGTCCTACGGCCCCGCCCGCCCCCGGTGCACGGAGCCGGGGACCGGCGCTGGACTCCGCTCCGCCGCGCTCCGGCTCCCGCTGGGGCCGCCGGTCCGCTGAGCGTAGCGGCAGCCGGTGCCCCGGGCCCGCCGCGGCGGGAGCCCCGGCCCTCCCCAGCAAACTTTGGCTGCGGGCGGTGCGGCTGCATGGTGGGGCTTCAGCCGGCCCGAGGGAGCGAGCGGGGCTGCCCGCTGCCCTGCCCGCTGCCCTGCCCGCGGCGGGGTGCGCCTGGTGGTCGAGTGGCTGGTTACCGGGAGAGGCGGCCCGGGGGCTGGTAGGCAGCGGGTTACTGAAGATGCTGAGTGATAGCCGGGCTTTCGCGGTGCCTGACCGCTGAACTTGATACTGGTTTTTAACTGCTGGCAAAGTTAAAATGCGTATGGGAATAAAGGCAGGAGCTACACTTAGCCGTATGTTTTCTAGCTGTACCATAATACGCATTTTCAGTACGTTGCTGGCTACAGCAGACTGCGGTTATTCATATCCCATAGGTGTTTAGGAAGAGCAGCATTTTAGGAGCAAATGGTGAGTTTTGGGGGAGGAATTTTTTTTTACTCTAGAATTACCATTTTTTCTTTACTTTTTCACTCTAAAAGCACCATTAAGAACTGTCGTGTAGGAGATTCACTTGAAGTAAAGCTGTGGCTGTCTGCTGCTCTCAGAGTACTGCTTGAGAAATCCTGTCCCTGCGGACGCAAGATCTTACTGATTTTCTTTTTCTGCTGTTTTTAAGTTTTGTAACATGCCGATTGTCTTGGGCTTCTGAGCATAGATGTCATGCTTTCCCTTTATTAGAGAAGAAGAAATGCACAGCTCATTATTGCACTTACATTCATTAGGTTCAGAAAATGTTTTATCAATAGTGACTCATCTGTATAATAGTCGTGATGGTGACTACAGCAATGTTGTCAAGTATTGTTACTTTTTGCATTGAATAATTCAGTTAACTTTTCCTTTTCAAGTACATTCAATAGTCCAGTCATTAAAACACCATTTTAATTAAGCATTAGGCCTTCTTCGTCACGAGAGCATATATTTTTACGAGATCATTATAACTGACCTGAATGGATGGACAAAAGGTCAGTGTATTAACGAATGCACTCTTTCCTTACACCTGCTGTAGCAAACAGAGAAATCTTCAGGAGATGTGTAAATGCACATCCATTCACTTCTCTGCCAACCCTGGCTTCTCCTCTCTGTGGTTATTGAGATGTAAAATGTTTCCTCTTCATTTGCAAGCGTTTGTTTGCATCTCTACTTCATTGCCCTGTCTGCAGTCATTTGTACCTGGGCAGAGGGAATGAGAAACTCAGCGGGGTTTTTTGGCAGTCTTGACAGGTGTAAATGGCTGAACCAGGAACTGTGTTTCTCGTATTCCTGTAGTGCAACCTAGGGCACCGCTTTCTCTTTATAGCCAAAAATGTCTGCCTCTCTCACATGCGAGATGGAGGCTGAAGATCGTTTTTCCTGAGCTACAACAAAGGCCAGATTCTGCCAAGTGTTCACCTGAGTAGTACCTTCTCTTGGCATACTACCTGCTAGTACTTGCTCCTGGATTACAGTACTTCACGTGAGTTCAGTGAGCCTGCTGTAGAGCAAGGTTCTGCTCTGAGCGAGGAGATGCAGCAGAAGGCGGCTTGAAGCAAAGCCAAGTTGTGCCTTTGGGCACAGCGAAGGCCACGGCAGAGCCGCTGCGCTGGGTGTGCCAAGCTGCACAGCCCCAGCAGGAGTAGTGTCTCCTGGAGCACCGGCATCCCAGGGCTGTACAGCTCCTGCAGGTGAAGAGGAACTGCTGCCCCCACCTCAGCGCTTCTCCTCGTTTGCCTCTTCAAGCTGCTACAGCTTGTAGAGAGGTAAAGCTCACGGTGAGCTCAGCTGCTTCTCCATGGGCAAGGTTTCTTCCACCGCAGAATTGTGTTATTATTGGCAGCTGTGTTTGCCCAGCAAAAGCGAAAAAAAAAAAAAAAACAGCGAATTAGCTAGTAGTCCCACTAAAACCCGAAAGCTGTACTCTTACTGAAATGTGCACAAAGCTGTCTCACTCACAGTCCCAGCATGGGAGAAACCAAATGGTAGGCATCAAAATGTCACCCTGGGGAGCACTTCCAGAACCGTTCTTTCCTGGTCCCTTTGTTCCCTCCTAGCCAGCTCATTTATCTACCTACCTACCTGGAGTATTGATTTCACTGCCAGCTCACATATCGTATCATCCTGGTTCAGAGCAATTTCACTTGCCTTCGTGTCACACTTAATTGACAAGGAGAATGCTGTCTTTATTCAACCTTGCCAAGATCTACCAGACCTCTAGAGTCAAAACAGCTTGCCTTCCTCAACGACTTCATCAGTTACATGTGTCAAAGCAACTTTATTTCTCCAGTTAAACACACTCCTATTGTAGTGACGCATTGGAAAGCTTTCTTACTCACTGCTTAACAAACGGCAAGTAGATGCTATGTCTGTCAAGGGTAAATCACCCGCAGGTTAGTCAGCATCTTCTCTGTAGAGGATTCCAACTTACAGAAAACTCGCAGGGTCTTTTCAAATCCTCACTCTGCTCTCAGTGGTTTTAATAAAACTACTAAATCCTTCGTATGTAGGCAGTGAAATACAGTCATCCAGGGACAGGGCTGCAAGTTTTCCTGGGGTTTGTGTAAGCTGAACAGAGGGAGGGAGACTCCAATTCCTCATCGTTCTGTGAACGCAAGGGTTAGGTGCAGTCAGACTTGGAGAAAACTGATCCATCCTCCCTCCTTGAGCAAGCCCTTTGCAGAGCCTAGCAGCTCCCCTTCGTCTCCTGTACTGCTGCACTTTTGCATCTTCCCTAATTACGCAGGGACACAATCAAACCCTGTGGGTGAGAAACATGTTAGTGTGGTCTTTCAGAAGTGGGAGAGAGAGTTAAAATGAAATGCTAAGTCTAATCTTAAAGCGTTTTCCTGAATAGCCCACCAAGTGAGTGACTTACAGTCCATAAAACATCCTCTTGAGAGCACTCTGGACATTCATTTTTTTATTATTGCATTGTTTGTGGTTGAATAATGAAATGTTTAGTCTATTTTTCATTAGCCACATCCCAATTTTCGGTGCTATGTAAAAAAAAAAATTTTCAGTCTAATTTCTGGTTGCTTGCTGTCAGTCTACACCATTTGTTCAGTCATTATTTTGCACTCCAAAAGGTATTTTTTTGTAGGCAATTATTATTGTTCTGATTTCTTTAAGGAGCAGCTAGGTGAAATTTTTTTGTGATTCATTGGTCTAACTGGCAGTAGACTTTATTTCTCAGTTGAGTTTTTTCCTTCCTTCCTTCCTTCCTCCCTCCCTCCCTCCCTTCCTTCCTTCCCCAAATGCAAATCAGAAATAGTTCCCAGCAGTTTGTTAAAGACTGAAGGCAAAGCATAAACCAGTTTTCTTCCTGGTACAATGTTGCCAACTATAGCATAGTCGATCATAGCTTTCCCCATATTCTAGTAGCACAGATTCATTCTATGTAGTGCATAAGGCAACTCCAGGAGGCCTGAAGCTCGGGGTTTCTCAGTCCATGAGTCTAGACTTCATGCCCATATTTTTTTCCCCTCTCAAATGTTGGAACAAACATTAGGTGCCTATCTAAAACAAGACATCGACTTATTAAATTTTGATTTTAAGCTTCTTATGTGTAAGTACACATTTCAAAAATCAAGTAATACAATTGCTTTCTTGAAATCCATACCAGGCATTAAAAAATTAGGTCAAAAGAAGTGCTCCATTATGTAAAAGTGATTTTTCAACATAATATTTTTACAAAGCACTCTTACTGTGGGTGAGTTGTTTTGGGATGGAACATGTCTGGGTTACAGGTGCTTGAGAAGGGCACCTGGGAAGAAAAGGTGCAGAGAGCTTCCCTCTGTACAGCCGTGTGAGAGTTAGAGGTGTTTAGGGCACAGTGTATATAGGTGTGTGAGCGCCACTGCTCGTCCTTTCCTTATCCCTGAGATGTCCTGTTAAATGACTCAATATTCGTGTGGACTGATGGCTCCACCTAAAGGGATTGGGCATGCTTTGCTCTTACCTCAAAGAGATAAGGCACAGCCCTGCAGTGAGGTGAGAGATGGGGCTTTGAAGCCACATGAAGAAGGGCCACATAATGAGAGACACAATGTTCAGTATTTTCTACCAGCTAACTACCTCCTAGCAGCTGCTCACTCCTTGCTTAGGACGTCAGCTGGGTTAGACCCTCTGATCCTTGCATCCTCTGTAGGGACGCAGCATACCCCACACATCCCTACTGCTTGTGCTTCACAACCTAGGCACCATAACCACTCACTTCTAAGTTGTCCTCTGGCTCTGTGTCACAGTCTTTTGTATCCTCTGGTTCTGTGTCACAGTCTTTTGAGAAAATCTGGAGGTCCAGATGTGCTGAAGGCAATAATTTAGTGGAAGTGATGTGCAAAAGACAGTTGGACAGCTCAGCAAGTGCATGGTCCAATGTTGGACTGCAACGCTAGGAGCTGGGGAGTGAGCCTGCCCAAGAGCAGGCATCTCACGTGGCAACTTGGCAAGAAATTCCACAAATAACTGAGGTGATGTGAAGGCTTTAAGGGGAAAATATGTTTGTCCAGTCTTCTTCATTGTTGTGTTTCAGGATATGAATTTGAGCCGCAGCTGGGGAAGGTTCTGTCTGTCTGCTCTCCGTGAATGCAATTTCACTGTCCATATGGCCAACACAAACCAAAAGGCGACAGTCAAACCAGCATGTGCACGTGGTCAGCATCAGCGCTATGCTTTCTCAGAGCTCTGCAATTCTCTGGGGTTTGTACAGGCAGCTTTTGCAGAGGGTTCAAATTAGGGGGCAGTTGCCTCCAGAGCTGCCCTTCCTGAAGTTAAAAAATAACCAAACAAAAACCAAACGAGAAAGCAGTTGGAGGAGCAAGCAGTATTATTAAGCTGCAGTGTCAGGTTATTTGTCTTTGCCATCCCATATGTGGTCTACAGCCAGCATGAGAGTGTGTTTCAGCTTGGTCTGCTGTAGCCAGATCTGATACCTTAGGTGCATGTGATGTTTTGACCACTGGTGGCAGTGGATTTCTGAAAGTTGTTTTCTCACTTGGGTAGTCTTGATAAAGAACGGAGAGCAAGAGGTTCCAGAGGTCAGCAGGCCAATGGTGAGCATATTTCTGTGGAGGGAAGTGATCCTACAGTGATTTTCCTCAGATGAAAACCTGGCGCTGTAGCAATGTTTTCTACTTGCTGTAGCTGCCTGGGAGTATTAACTTCTTTGGGTACCACTGATAGGAATTTCCTAAATGTGTGGGCATAGTTGGGTGCTCCGAGCAGAAAAGTAATCTAAATCACAGCTTGCCTTCTTGTAGTTGAGAGGAACAACAGGAAGCTCTACTTGGAGTACCTCCATGTAATTACACGGGTGACTTGACAGGTCACTGCTGAAGGGTGGCGATGAAATAAATTTGATCCTAAATTTCTTGGGTTTTTATTCTAGAAAGCAGGAGGGAAGAACTCCAGTACTTTAAATAAAGCCCTTATTAAAAGAAAAATTTTTCTGAAAATATTATTTTAATCAGTCTCAATACTGCTTAGGGTTTACCTGCCCCTGTAGGGTTATGCCAGAAAATGAAGCTATTATTGTGCTTTGGTCATCTAAACAGAGTGATTTCTACAGAGCACATCTGTTCAGATTACTTAATCTAAGAGTTTCAGAGGTTTCTTAAACATTAACCCTAGCTATGAAACCAAATGTTTCAAAACATGTCAGTACAATGGAGATCTAATTGTTATTTTACAGCTGGAGAAGTTAAGTCAAGGACAACCAAATTGCACCTCTTTTTCCTGTGGCTGTGGAGTTTGGGGTGCTCAGCTGGAGCACTGATACCTAGGGTCTCCGAACTGAATGTCAAGCACCACAGCATCTCAGAGCAGTCACCTAAAAAAGCAAAGCCTGTCTGTAACATCAGGGAATAAAGAATTTGGCCAACATCACGTGAAATATCGTTCTGCATCTCAGAAGTCAGGGCAAGTTTTATATTGACTTACTGTGTGCTGGTTCAGGTTCAAAAAAAAGACAAACTGGGGATTGTAATCAAGGATTCTCCATTTTTGCAGCCTTCAGGGTCCCTCTAGCTCAGGTAATTGAAGGAGCAATGTCTGCTTAGTAGGTACGTACCTCCCACTTAGCCCAACATTCAGTTTGGTCTTTGGTGGTAGTCCTGCTGGGCAGCAAATACGTGTATTTTGGTTCCCTATGCATTTACAAGAGCTTGGAGATGCGATTGCAAACCGAACATTGGTGGGCCAAAATACCACTTTGACAGCTCTCCATCTGTAGAGGTGACACGTGGCTCCAGCCAGTCAGTCTGTATTGCTAAGAAACCTCCCCGTAAACCACTTATCGCACCTCTAATAGCAGTGGGGGATCATAATTACTGAGCTTATCAGCTGCCCTGTTTGCTGCGGGTTCATAAATCCAAATCCTGCCTGAAACCCTATGGGCTGTGTTCCCATGGAGCCTGGCCAGTCCCTAGCTCCTGCCTTCCTGCTTTGCTCTCCTGCGGATATTCCCCCTTTCCTTCTCTCACAGCTTATCTAACACTCCTCCATCACCTGCCTTTTCCAGGCACTCTTAATTTCTCCAGCTTCTGCTGCCTCCCTCCCAATTAGCATGCCCTCCTCTACTGATGATTTGTTTGCTTGATTACATTTTGAATATTTGTTTGATGTCTTTGCAGTCTTTCAAGTTAATTACTACCAAAGAAGTCAAAAGTAAAGGTTTACAGTTTCTGTTCCTCATCGCACCTGTCTCTCTTCCCTGGTGTTAATCCTGCTATTGACCCTAATTTCTTTTTTCAGTCTAACTATTTCTTCCTTCTCTGATTATCTTAAGTTTGACACAGATCATACGCACTTGGTCATTTTTTCTCACTTCTACTGATGGGTCATCTTTGCAAGCACACCGTCTTGCTTTTATGCAAACTTTAATCGCTCTTCATCATGGAGTGAAGAGGAAAACAATTATAGGATAGGTCTGTTGGCAATTAAATTCGTGTAACAATATACACTCCCGGTGTTGTGCTGGAAAATACAATGTCATTTCTTTATTTTAATGAGTGCAGTATTACCTTATCTTTGCAGTTATTGGAAGTCAATGAGAATTTTACCTCTTGCTGTAGTAGCATCAGGATTAGAGCAACAGAAGACCAACTTGGAACATTTCATCTGCAGTTTTTAGTATGAAGACAGCTTGATATTTTTGGAAACATAGCCTGTACCCATGATCCACATGAGCCTTGCGTACCTTTATCAAAAGAGACAGTTTTCGTAGTATGTCAGCCAAGTGCATATGTAAGTATGTATGCCAGTGTGTAACCGAGTGCATATCTGAGTGCATTTTGGGAGAAGATGGATAAGGACAAAGATTAGGGTTCATGCTGGTGAACATTTGAAACGTGAAAGTTCTCCTGAGTGCAGTAAATCTTAGAAGTGATAATAAAACCTTTTGTGAATAGAAACACTTAAGTAACAAACTGAATTCTAATCTAAGGGGCAATTGCATAGCAATCCAGACAAATCAAACATGTTTGATTTTATATCTCCTCAATAGCCTGCTTCTGCTGAAGTCAATAGTAGACCAGTCTACCGAGCTTTAGGAAATCCCACCTTACTCGTTTTACTGGCACGCTAAGTTTGTAAAACAAATGTAGGTGTGATGTTGCCAGCACTTGTCATTACTGTAAGTAATACATCTCCTAGAGCTCAGCAGGTCTGTTGATGGCAATGGGTGGTACACAAGAAAGGTTTCAGTGCAATCTCTCTTGAATCGAAGGTGAAGGAGAATGAAAATTAAACCTAATTGCATTAAATGAGGCAAAGCATTAGCAGCCTTTTCAAGTAATTAAAGCTTTGGAGTGGAATAAGGTAAGAAATTGATTGGTTTAATGTTAACGTAAGGGATTACTTACATGGGTGAGGCACTGCTATTGCTTGTGTTTAAAAATCCATGGTAAGTGCTTCTAACTCGTTGATGAAAAAAGCAGTAGTACCTTGATAACAATTGTAGCCCCACAGTGATTCCTCAATGAATTTTAACCTTTCTGATCTTGTACCACTGCAGGTTCTTCCCTTTTAGAAATTATGGTCCAAATGTTCTCATTCATTCTCAAGTCTTACGCAGGCAAATTTAAACATGGCAGAAACAGCAACTAGGGGAAATTTGCCCGCGTGAGACCTGGGTGAGAAGCTAATTCAGTAATTTGCAGTTAAAAAGAAAACCAGATAAAATCCTTTTCATTATTTGTTGTTAAATATTCCGTCATGTCTTTGCTCAGACTGAGTATTGTGCAAGCAACATTATTTATCTCTTGAGGATAAACAAAAATTACAGTGTCATTCGTGCTCAATGTGTATGGAGTCAAGTCTACTTTAAGCCCTTTGGGGCTGGAAATGACTGTGGTGTGAAGATCTAAATCCAAATTGTGATTTTAATGAGAAGGGCAGAAAGAAGCTGTTTGAGAAAATGACTTGTCCATTTAGAAAAATTGCTATTTGGAGAGCTGTGAGGACCAGGAAAATCTCAGATAAAATCAAAATGATCTTGATAAAGTGGCAAAGTTCTTCAGTATCATTAAATTTAAAAGTAGTCAAGGGAAATGCATACTAAGGAAGGAATGGTTAAATGTAGAAATAGAAAATGAGAAATAACTGGCTAGTCAGCAGTCCTGTCACCCTGTATTTCTGTTACAGTTTCTTAAAATTAGGTCTTTGTGCCTTCATGAATGCATTAGAAGAGTTGCCTGAGCAAAAAGATACTTGAGAATTTTCTTCTTTGCTTTCAGCTGGAACTGTTTGAAATAAGGGACTCATGAAGACATATTTAAACCATTAAGAAGTCAAGATAATTTATCAGGTTTTTTTCATTAAATTGTAACTGTAGGAGTTTGTACAGAGGTTTGGAAAACAAATGGCCAAACAGTGGAAAAGGTGTTTGTACGTTTATGGTCTTTTTATCCTACAGTTCCATCTTCATAGGCTAATCCTTTGTAAAGCAGAAGAACTAAGACAGCTATCAAGAAACAGATATTCTCTGAATACCTACCTACACAAACGCCAGTGGCAGAAGAAAAATAGGCTGAACATCTATTGTTTAATCCAGTCAAAAGATAAGCCAGTGATTTAACCGTTTGATAGCCTTTCCCATCTGTAAGGCTTAGAAAGCCCAGGAGTGACATCTTGTTTTATCAGACTTCTCACATGGGGAAGTAGGACATATGCCCAAGATCACTTATGAAATTCAGATAATGCTGTTTCTTAGCCTGAAAGGAGTATTGTGAGATGTACTGGCACTGGAGTGGCAGTACACATCCAAGTATTCTTTTGAAGCCCATAATGTCTCAAGAATATAACAAAATTTGGATGCCATTATTCAGTTTTCCTTGCAGCGCAGAAGAAAATTTTGCACAACCTTGGGTCTACTCAGGCATCTGAAGTGCAACTGCAAGTTTCAATAAACAGCAAAAAAAAGGTGTGAATGCTAACGTTTGAAACACTCCATTTGAAATGACAGGGCATAAGCTTTTTCCTGTTAGGGTGTTGCTTGGATACAGAATTATCCACACAAAAAAAATTCTCAAAAACATAGTGAAATAAGGGTGGAAGCAGCTTTAAAGGATGAAAAATTAAGAGTGCAAGAGAAATCAGCTTTTGAAACAACGTTCACCTAGAATTGTATCATCAGCTACATGAGGTCTGTAGGAACATCAGAGGAAGTAGTAGTGTATGTCTTCAGATATTGGACACGTCTCGGAGAGAGGGAATTGGCCACTCTTGGGATCCATGAGCTATACCTTCATATATACCTGTGGTTACTGAGATGGACTTTGTGTATTTCTTGGTTATTATGCTTTTGTTTTCTGCAGAGTTTTGAAAAGTTATAAATTCAGGGATGTTTTCTCTGTCTGATAGTGTCTCAGAAACCTTTGTGTTTTAGCTAAGGTTTGGCAGTGCGGTAAGCCAAGAGAGATGCTTCTGCACACAACCTGGAGTGTGAGCAGTGGTTTGATATGGCCTCGACAGCTGTTGATGCAATGTTTTGAAGACCCTTAGCCTTAGTGCAAGGAAGAGTTTTTCCACAGTAATATGACCTACTCAAACAACTGAGGACCGTGTGGGCTATATTTTTCCATTAGTAACACCACCACCATTTCAGAAAAGATTATGGGAAAATGGTTTTCCCCAGCTGTTAGGGTAAGGAAAGAAAAGGAACCAGAGATAGGACCCTGCGATCATCAGGTGTGGAGGCAGCCACAAGAAGCAGCTCTGGACTGGCTTAGGTCAATTCACAAGAAGACAGGCTGCAACCAAAAGAAAGAGTGTCCTGCTTTCAACCCCTTTTTTCTGGAAGTCTTCCTTTGTGAGGTGGTTTAGCACTAATTTAGCCAACACTAACCCATATTCTTTCTGTTTTAACAAGCCATTAGAGCACCCCAGCTGTGCCAAGGAGCAGAGTAACTGGCAAAATAAGAGCAGGTTTAGTATCATCTTGTTTAAGATTTGCCCAAGAAAGGTAGCATAAAATGAAGAAAATAGTTTCAGACTTGATTTTTATGACTGTAAACCAGAGTCTGGCCCCAAGAGTTTAGAAGAAAAGAAGATTATATTATTTATAAGAGCAATAAACCCTGAAGCATTTGAAGAAAGTTTATTTCTGAGCAGTATGTTAATAGAGAAGGAAAGCTGTCATGCCACAGGACACCTCCATCCCTTTTCAGTCAAGAGTCAGCAAGAATAATGCCGGCTTGTAGGTCCTGACTTTTTTTTTCTCTGTACAGTTTGAATTCATACTCTTCTGATTTCATCCTTCTCAGCTTCACTCTCCATTTTCTCTTTTTAGGAGAGGGCCCCTGTCCCTCATTAGAAACTGTGTTCTGTTGCAATACAATTAGCCAGAAACTCCAAGCTTGCCAAAGATCTCAAGCCTGTGAACCCTCCCCATGTTTTCCCTCTTCAGAGGAGGCTGCTTAGCAAGACCTTGGGCCAGAGGTGCCGCTCAGCTAGTGATGCTGGTGGCTTGGCACAAGTCATTCCCTGTTTGCTTGTACAAGGTACAGAGAGGAACAGCCAGCCCCAGCCAGGGAACCATAAAACTGATTTAGAGACACCTCTGCTTCTTCCTTGGCTTGGTTCTGCACCAGAGCAACTTGGCCAGACCAGATGATCAGCCTCCTTCTGTATTTATTGGGCTATGTCTTTATGATAATGGCATTTAGTGGTGAGCAAGGGTGGGCTTGTTTGGTTAGCCTTTGATATGCACTTTCTTCTCATGCTGTACATAGAAAGGGCAACATGCAGTACAACTCAGAAAAAAAGCTTGGTAAATGAATAGAGCATGAGTATGCTGGTGGTGGTGAAGCTGAAGCCCCAGCGCTTCTCTTTCTAAGGGTCATTTATCACTCAGATTTACAAAAGTTAGACCACTTGAGCTGATAAATGTGCCTGTTGAGTACTCACTAGAAATTGAAGATCTTTCTTGGAAAGCTCAACTAGAAGCTGTCAGCATAGAAAAACACACTTGGGAAACCTGCTGTGAGGAGAAGGTGAACGTACACAAGCAGCCAGATTTTGACGTTATTACTCTTCCCTTTCCTGGGAGATCTTAGGGGGTACTTCTGATGCCTTAGACCCCTAATGCCAAGGTGATAACACTTGAGGTTTCTGAGAAGTCTCACACTTACTCCTCTCAGCTCCAGCACATCCTTCACCCTACAGACATTGTTCCAGCTCCGTCATGCAAGACACATGGGGTCCCCTCCTTGCCTGCTGACATGGGCAGGTATCGGCTGCACACAGCAGCACTCCAGGTGCAAGTACCCTGCATCCAGGGTCAGGCTTCGTATTCCCATCTTTAGGGAGTTTCACAAGACACAGGTTTCCTTGCAGCTTCTTAGCCCCTGACTCTCTGACCTCTCCCATTGCAAGCAGAGGAGATCCTTCACCACCTTCTTCCCTCCAAAATTTCCAGAGCACCTGAGTCCCCACTTTGATCCCAGGATTGCAGCCACCAGTGACTCTGGTTATCTCCACAGCCCTCTCTATCACAGTGCTCGCTGATGCAGGTGCCTTCTGTCCCATTCCTGAGGGGCACCACCTCATGGCATCTTTCTGCTCTCCAGGGATGGCCATGGGAGTGCAGACCCCTTGCCCACGAGCAGAAATCGCAGATTGCCAGAGGAGCTGGGGAGTCCCGGTATCCCTGTCCTGATGGAGCTGCCCTGCTGCCTCCCAGCCCTGTCTCTCATCCTCACCTGAGTCACTGTTGAGCATAATTTTAGGTTCATCTTTGTCATTCATCTCTACAGAAGAATTTTTTTTTTTTTAATATTTTTAAAATTAAAACAAAATTACCTCTCAGTCTCCTTTTATACCCTTTACATCCACCTGGTAACTAACAGCTGGTTTTAGCTTTACATTTTAGTTATTCAGTGTCATGGTTGCCAAATTTTTCAAGGAAGCTTAGGTGATTTTAGGCTAACTACTCTATTAACTCTTTTTAAAAATAATGTACTTTAAAAAGGAATGAAAATGCAGCCATGACCTTTTAGGCTATGGTTTAAATCACAGCCAGAAGAGAAATACTGAGGGTGATCGATTCTGGTGTTCACTGATGTTATGCGTAGCAGCACTTTGGATAGCCAATAACCTGCTCGCAGTTGTGTGTAAACAGGATAAAATTGGTACTGTGGAAAGCCGTTAATAATTGCCTGCAGCTCCTTGAAACTGCTTAATGTTCAATTAATCATCTCCTGGCTCTGTTCTGCCAGCGTCGCTCATTTTGAGTAGCAGTTGTCTCAAACACCTGACTAATATTTCACCGGTGGAGGTGTAACAAGGAGCAACAGCAGTGACTTGGACATTTTTTAACTACGTTCCTTGAGTTTATCATGGTGCTCTTCCAGGTCACAGAGTAGACTGGGCATCTTTTCCCACAGTCTCTGGTGGATGGGGTGCATGTATGCACATTTTTACGTTCAGTCATAGGAGTTATGGAAAAAAAAGACCTGTTTTAGCCCACCCTGGTTCACAAAGCAAATTTTACAGGACCTCTGACCATCTATTTACTGTAGACTTTGGGGAGAACAAGTCCATGTTAAAAGGATGTTACGAAATTTACAAAAAAAAGTTAGGAAATGCCAGAAACAGCCTGCTTATTCAACTTGAAGTGGTATGTGTGTTACCAAGTATAGATACATTGATTGACAGATAGATAGATTATAGGAGTCAGTCCTTAGTTGCATAGTCACTCGGTATTTTCTCCATGGGATATCTGCTCCAGTACAGGAGTCACCAAGATCTGCAAGCTTGTATGATACAGGTTGGGCTAGCCCTAAAAACTGCAGTGCTATCTTCAGACATAGTATGGGTCTGACTTAAAGTGTCTTAATGCACACAGTGCTGTACAGAATACTACTGTCCAGATAGTAATCTAAATAACATCAAATGTGGTAGTACAGCAACTTTGATATTGAAGGCTCTGGCAGTGGAAGAGCTTTAAAAAAATTTACTGTTTGAGCCCGAAGGGGGGGTATTTTAAAAACATGGGCTGACAGAAATGCTAAAGGGAAGGTTAAGTTTTTCATTTATGGTCTGAAAATGCAAAGCCAGGTGGAAGAACTGCCTTGTAGTATTCTCACTCCTTGGGTAAAAGCACTGGATGCGGCAGAAGGTTTCCATCTGCAGCGCTTTTGTCGGCTCAAGCTGTGACCCTGTATCCAAGGCAACTGTTTCTGGATGTTAGGTGGTAAGGAGCTATAGAATAAATGAGACGTATTTGTGACATATACAGATATGGCTCTTTCAGGGGCAATAATGATGAAATGCTAACAGGTGGAAAAGGGGTTGAAGGGAGCACCAGAACCCAAATATGGAATTCAGAATACAATGCTTTGTTCCTTGACACAGTATACGTGTTAGTCAATAAAGACCAAGCAGGACTATTGGAAAGCCGTGAAGTAAAGCAAGTGTGGAACAGACATGAAATAAAATTGGTTGCTCTCAGTTTATCTATCTGTGTTCTGTAACCCCCATCTCTTGGAGACCAGTCCTGTAAGAGCTTAGTCTTTATGTTGCAAGAACTTCTTTCCCTCTGGAAGCAGCATTCTGGTTATAGGGTTTTTTTTGTTTATTTCTGAGAAATCGTTCATTTAAAAAGTTATATTCAACTTTAGTTTCTTTTGCTTCCTTTAAGTATAACTGTGTTATATAATGGTATAGAGGTGATGCTGCTGTCGTGATCTAAGTGCTGTTACACCCTAGGATTTAAAGTGATTGCTGACATGCTGTATGAGCCAAGTCCCATGGCAGAACACCTGCATAAGAAGAGCTGAGGGGCTGGCTGAAGGAGGCAGGGACACACGATGCCATAGTAAAGGTTGGAAGAGTTTCTTGCGTTCAGTTTTTGAGCTGACCAAAACTTTCCTCCTTCTCTGGGCAAATACATCTTTACTGGAAAACTGTCACCCCCTTTAATCTCAAAATGTAGTAAGACAAGGTAATTGCAAACCAACTGACCTGAGAGAAGAGTTCACAGGTACTAAAGCTGCTATTCCT
Source organism: Leptosomus discolor (assembly GCF_034619465.1). Classification (NCBI taxonomy): domain Eukaryota; kingdom Metazoa; phylum Chordata; class Aves; order Leptosomiformes; family Leptosomidae; genus Leptosomus; species Leptosomus discolor. The sequence continues at coordinate 19,019,382 of NC_141392.1, read as the reverse complement.
TTTCATCTTTTGGCATCAACCGTCTCTTTTACCCATAAGAAAATGGGTAAAAGGAAAGAAAGCAAGAGCAACAGTAAGCATATCACAAGTTTGTCCAGTTGCACTACCTCTTGAATCCGTCACCAGCTTAAGTAATTTAAAAATCCAGATGAGCAGAGTAGTAATCACAAAACCTATTATGCAAGTCAGCCTGGCGGACTCATTAATTGCCAGCACTTACCCATGAGGGGCTGCTGAAGGGTGTTATCTCAGAGTTTTTATCAACTCTTCTCTATTAACTCTGTTTGTTTGGGGAGAAGAAGTATCAAACAGCTGAAATTAATGCTGCCATAGAGCTTGTACCTGAAGTGGTGAGTCAGAGTGGGGTGGAATTAGCATGAGGGCAGTTGAAATACTGTGTCTGAGCCACACAGAATCAACCCAAGGTACCTGTACAATATGTGTCAGGGCCATGAAAAATACAAAGTGCCATTGTGCTTCTTTCCTTTTACTGTCTCAGAAGCACAGGCAGTTTTGGATGAATTCACTTCATCCAGGCATCATGCTGTACTTAGCCTCAAGCAGGGGCTGAGCTCAGACGTGTAGTACAGAACACACCAGGACTAACCTCTCATGGTCCAGATGGTACTAAAGGGACAAACACAGCTAGCAAAGGAAGACCCTGTACGAAGAGTATGTGAGTGCAGTTCTATCTGCTAGCTATTGACCTGACACTACTCTGTTTGCCTGGTCATACTTTTTGCCTGTTCTATGTATTTCTTAGCACTCTCATTGCTGGGATGGGTCCTTTCACCTTGCATGGCTACATACTGAATTTTGGTAACATTATGCTTCAGAAAATCTTACTTAAACAGACCACATCAAAGATATAAAACTTTACCACCTCCCGTGAATGATCACCAGAAAATACTAAAAAGCTTCAGCGCATTTACAACTTGATCCAAACTGTCACTATCTTTTTTTTTTTAATTAATAAATGTGTCTAGCCATATGTGTGACAATAAACCCATTTATTTTGATGGTGATGTTCACATGCTTGCTGTGAAGCACATGTTTAAATGCTTTGCTGACAATGGGCAAACAGATGCCTTCTCCATAACAAGCTGGCCATGTATCCCTAGCTGGGATACACCGCAACAGGCTCCCCAGCTTCTTCTGAGGACCGGGCACTCGTGGATATTCATCCTCAAATGAGAAGGCTCCTGTGAGCAGACAGCCCAACCAGATAACAGCTTCACCCCACAGAGGAGGAGGAACTGAGAAGAGCTTCCCAGTCACGCATTTTAAGCCTGGGACCCCAAGGCAGACTTTGTGAGGTCAGCTCAAAGGTGGTCTTTAACATGACAAAAGGGAGAGACCGTGGGTCCAGAAATATCTAATGAACTCTTTGGTAATGTTTCATTTTCTGATACTACTGTGCGAGTTTTTCACTGTCTTTTAGTAAAAGACTTTCTACTGTGACAATACTGATGATGCAGTATAGTCTGAATTGCTGGCACGCAGATGTTTCCAAGCATGCCAAATCTGTTGTGAAAGTGGGACCACCTCTTTCTTCATGCACCTTCATGTCGTCCAGATTTACTTGTCATGAGGATTTACATTCTTTTATCAACAAATGCAAACTTCTGTATCAATGAAGAATGAAGGCAGCACAAATAAATTACCCAGAAAAATACAGCCATTATGAAAATAAATCATTAGTTTTCAAGCAGCAATCTCGACTCATTACACACAGGGAGTATTTTCCTGTTGCTGTTTAAAGGTGCGTCATGATAATAAACTGGATTTAATGATTTCATTGTGCTCTATGCTAAAAGTAGCTCCTTTTTCTTTGCAAAGTTTCATTGATGTGGTCCACTGTTGATATTTACCACCCTGAATGTGTTACCTGCTCAGCATTTTCGTGGAACAATAAGGTAAAGAAATTTCAGCATGTGGATTTTTCACAAACCATTAATTTAGATTAGATGTAGTTACTTATTCATGGGATGTGAGCAGTCACCTCAGTCCCATCAGTACACTTTTTGACTGAACCACCAAGCATTTTTACAGGGAAGACTAGCAGAACAAGGGCAATACCTACAGAACTGAGTTTCAGGAGAATCTTCCTGAGATAGTATGTGAAATAGATGTGATTCTTTTTCATAAAGTAACTGGTATCAGCAAGTAACGAGAAGCAGACTTACTGTATTTATTTCACTGCAAATTTAAGTTTACTTCTGCTGTTATTTAGGCATCTGTAGCTACAAGGCATTACTGCTTATATGTATATTAATGTGTGTGAGTGATGTCAAAATACAATTCTTGTAAGGAAGAGGTGAATTAATATTGCTGCTGGATTTTCCAGAGTTTGTATACTCTGATTTTTCTATTTAACTGTGCAGCAGTGTTTTTCCCTGCTGTAATTATCAGTCTGCAAAATTCTTATGCTCCCAGTCTGCCAGGCGGCTCTGCAGTGTGGGTATCTTGCTGATGGCTTTTCCCTCCGTCTGTGATGATATCAGGTGGGCTAGTTGCAGTTGGGATTTAGTTAAAGCTTTGAAGTGCTGTTATTTTTAAAACAATATTCACTATTTGGGAGGTGTTTTCTTTTCCTGTTACACAACCTGAAAACTTTGGTCTTCTTAGTGGGAATGGTATAATCAGACCTCAATAACAAAAGTGTTAATCGAGGTTACAGCTTGTGAACAGGGAGTTTCAACTTTCCATCAGACCATGCCGGCTCATGCACGTGGGAGCAGGGAAATGGCCTCTTCACCTCATTCCACCTCAAAGAGGTTTGAGCTCAGGAACGCTTCCACCTGCATTTGCAGAATGGTGTTGCTTTGTTAATACACTGCCTTTGATCTCTGCGAGGATTTTGTGCTCACTCTTGAGTTTTAGTCATCTTGATGGGCTTTCTGCTGCTGCATTCATTCTTTACAAAACTGTTTCATGTTGGCTGAGCTGACTTAGAGATAGCGCTCCTTTTGTACAGTGAGATGGGACCTTTGTTAAGTTATTGTTATGTCCTGAGCTTACATATGAAAAACTACATCATTAACGTTACCCATTTATCTTCACACCTTAGGTTTTGGAATGACCACACCAGCAACTGTGGCTGGAAAAGTGTTCCTCATCGTTTATGGCCTTTTTGGGTGTGCCGGGACTATCCTTTTCTTCAACCTGTTCTTGGAGCGCATTATCTCTCTCCTGGCATTTATCATGAAGGCGTGCCATGAGAGACAGCTGCGAAGGAGTGGTCTCCTACCTCCCAGCTTCCGAAGGGGGCCAGCTATGTCTGGGGTGGGCAGCCTTGTGGGGTGGAAGCCATCCGTTTACCACGTGATGCTGATTCTGGGAATTTTTGCTATTACTCTTTCCTGCTGCGCCTCTGCAATGTACACTGCAGTGGAAGGATGGAACTACGTTGACTCCTTGTACTATTGCTTTGTCACCTTCAGCACCATCGGCTTTGGAGATTTGGTAAGCAGCCAAAATGCTGCGTACCAAAATCAGGGATTATACAGATTTGGAAACTTCATATTTATATTAATGGGGGTATGTTGCATATACTCTCTTTTTAATGTAATCTCAATTGTAATCAAGCAAGTTTTGAACTGGGTGTTGAAAAAATTCGAATGCAGATGTTGCCCAAAGTGCCATAAATCAAGTACCCGCCTCGGACGTCGCAACGCCATCACCCCAGGAGCCCGCCTACGTCGACATAACATCTCAATGGATGCTGATGGACAGTACGACAGCGACACCGAGGGGAGGCGGCTCTCTGGAGAGATGATCTCCATGAGGGAGCTCACGGCATCCAATAAAGTCTCCCTGGCCATTTTGCAAAAGCAGTTGTCGGAGACAGCCAATGGCTACCCAAGGAATGTTTGTATCAATACGAGACAAAATGGTTTCTCTGCAGGGGTGGGTGCTCTAGCCATCATGAACAACCGCTTGGCAGAAACGAGTGATTCTAGGTAGAATTTTTGAAATTCCTTTTGTTTCTTTAATAAAAATAAAATGGTGATTAGGGTGGAATTATCACTGTAAGCTACTGGAAAGTTTTAAATGGAGGCAGCCTTGGTATTCATTGGGTGTTCAGTATTTTAGTTTCTGGGGGGTTTATAAGTCTTCTCTAATATGCAGTAACATCTTTACTGTAATGTTTTAATTTTCCCCAAAGGGGTTTTTGGAAGAGACATGCCTGTGATGCAGAATCTGATGCAATTATAGAGGGATGGTGTGTATGGTTACGGTGGTGTCAAAACCAACATGTTCTTCTTCAGAACATAGCCTGACCTCAAACTCTGTGTTAAAATGCATAAAATGGGCAAGTTCAGATCCAGATTCAAACTTGGGGTTAATAAGATTTGTCTAAACCAGTATCTCACAGTTTGTTGAGGTCCGGAGCTGGCCCTGAACTTTGTACTAAATGCCCTTCAGCAATTCCTCATAGCAGGCCTGTATGTAACATACACGTAGGTGACTGCAGTTACACCAGCTTTAGGGTGATGTTCTTCACCTGGATAATCCTACTGACTTCAGTGGTGGAGGATCGAATGGGCTGAATTCCCCTGACTACAAATGATGGCTTTTAGCCAGTCTTGTCTGAAACACTACTGCCGTGTAAATCTTAAAAGTCAAGGAATTATAAAGAACCATGTTAAAATGTGCAAAACTGGTCCCACTTACTGACTAACTGAGAACAGGCATTTGTCAACTTCAGTACTGACTTCATTTAATGGAAGAGAAGCCAGTATGCACCTCTGGTGTCAAATGTTTGCATCACCACTGAAATGCTTGTTTTGTTACTTTTACATGAAACTAAGTAGCTAAGATGAATGTAGACTCTCTGTTGTCCTGAATTTGCATCTTTTGCTTCTGCAGTGTTATTGCAGAGATTTGTGCAAATGATTTCCTTGCAGTTCTTTGGGGGCCCTAACCCTGTACTTGTTTCCCACAAATCTGATTGTGTAGGTTATACAGGAGAGCATTGCTTTGGAGCTTCCCCAGAAGCTGTCTTCCCCAAAACATTGGTACTAAGTCATAAGTTGGCCTTAGGCTGTTGCTTACTGTCTTAAGTCATATTTAACCTGTGCTAGCCCAAACTGCTGAAGAACCAGAAAAAAACTGGTCTAAGTGTCTAGTTTAGCATGAGAAGTGGGTGCAGAGGAATTGCTGCAAATTTGTTTCAGAAACCCATGCACAGCTCAGGATCATTTCTCTCAATTCTCTGTACTATGCCACTCCTTTAATGCCGTGAAGGTAATAAAAAAGCTTCTGCTGATTCCAGCAACAAATAAAACTTAAGCCTAAAGTCTGAGAAATCACAATGGCCTGCTCTTGAAAACTGCTTGGGAAATTGTAGGCAAGACCATGAGTACTAGGTTGATCACTGAATAAACTGAAAAAGCTGATGAAAACAGACTAGGAGTGTTAGAAATGTTTGAAAATATTTCCATGAAGTTTCATATAGATACTTTACTCTGTTGTTTACTTACTTTATTTTGCATGGGTTTGGGGTATCCATCATTTTTGCTTTCCTTTAAATTTGTAGTACTGCAAAACATTTTGGAATTTAACCTTGGAAAGCTAACTTTTAATTTGGGGTTTTGCACACTTGAGCCTGCTGGCTGAAGTATGGCAGTGATTGTATCTTTGGCCTAAAAGAGAAGGAATCAGGACAGCAAATAAACCCTCACACGTGGATCTGTATCGTTCTATGAATATAGTCACAGATTTTATCAAGATGCATTTGGCCAGAAACATGCAATGTTGTTTGTGTTCTGTTTCTAGCTGATACAGAGTCATATTTAAGAGTACATGGTAAGGCAGAGACTGCATTCAAGAGGAATTCATCTGGCAGGAGCTTCCCTGGTGGCAGAGAGACCCCCTAAGGTCCATGTGTGCATGTGCCAGTCTGCCTGTTCACTTCATCTCAGATGCTTCTCAGATGAGTGGCCCTTGGAAGAAGCAGGCAGAGGTCAAAGTGTTTGGTGATCCTAATTTGAAGCCCATTGAAGGATAAATTTAAGCAGGATGTGTAGGGGCAGGTCGCGGTCTGGGAAAGACTCAAAGACCAGCTGCAAAGACCCAGTTCAGGAAGGCAGCTTCGAGAGCTGCAGGGCCCATTTTTGGAAACAGCAGAGGCAGGAACCAAAAGAATAAAAATTTGTTCTTTTCCCTTGGGATTACCCCCAGGGGTAAATCTCTTTAACTATGATGATTTATGTGTTTGTTTATTAAAAGTGAGTATGGGGCACTGGTCTCTTTCTGCAGCTAGACCTCTCTTAGTGTTATATCTTGGTACATGTGCCGTCACGGGGACCATTACTCATTAGAGCAGACCCTGCTGTGTGAAATGTTGCATAAATCTAGGGTGACCAGCTCTGTCCCAAAGATCGTAAGAGTTTGAATAGATAGGATCCTAAGCCACAGCAAAATTACTCATAAAAACATGTTCAAATGCATTAGCATTCTGTGAGCTCAAGAACTCTATTTTTATGATAACAAATTTGCAAATTCAGGGATTTTGTTTTTTGAGTAAGTGGTTTTTAAAGGATAAATATTATAGCTATGATTAAGGACCTGTTCAAATGTTTGTAAATTGTTTTCAAACTACATTTTCGTGCCTGGGAAATATGGTGAAGGAGTATGAAACTGTACATACCTCCTCTGCTATTTCTGTACTTTTTCCAAGTCCAGTCACAGGCAGTCACACAATCTGTTGTAGTATGATTTAAAGGTTTCTGAGTCTTTCTGGTACCATTGCTCACAGTGGTACCATTGCAGGACCCTTTGCCATTCCAGTTGACTTCAAGGGGATTTGGGTTGGCTGCTAAAGCTGGGTTCCCTGAGTGATTTGGCATCTGACAAGGGGTGGCCTTACGGTTCCCTCAGATTCAGTAGCCAGAGTATTTTTGAAGGACACATGAAAACCAAGCTCCAGATCCCTCCTCTTTTGCCTGCTAGCGCTACCTGGGCATCCATCAGCCGTGCGCAGGTGTACGTGAGCCAAGAGTTCGCAGGAGATTTGAGATCAGTCTTTCCTAGTCCTTCCTGCTCTTTCTTCAGCTTTTTTTATGGTAACTTCTCTTTAAACTTGCCTGACTTTGGCACCTAACTCCTCTCTTTTGTTGTGCATGGTCCAACTCAGAATTCCCCAGGGCAGCGTGCTCCTTTTGTGAATAAAACCCTGAACATGCACCAGTTGCAGCAAGTGCAATTCTTCCAGGTATTTCATGTTCACAGAGAAAGCAGATACCAGCAAAACCCAGACACAGGCTGAAGGACAAGAAATCAGAAGGAACTGAAGGAGTGGGACAGTGAAAGCACACTGCACTAGATTGCACTTTCTTTTCAGGTAACTTAGGAGTTGTATTACTTTCTTGAAATGTTTTTCTTTCCGCAGGTTTTAGTTTTGGACATCCTTGAAACAATGCAATTATCTTCGAATTTAAAAGTTCATCTTCCCTGATACAAGCCCCTCTGCATCACCCTGCAAAACAGCAGTGACTCCTAGCTGGCACAGACCCAGACATCCCGGTTGCCTGCTGAGCAATTGTACAGGCAGCAAAACCAGGAGCTCAGACCCCATGCCCTCATTTGGTCTTCTGCTGTCTGAGCCTGAGAAGAGCATTCAGGAGCAGCAGAAAGCTACAGGACTTAGGACTTCTCTGTGAACCAGCCTCTAGTGCACAGGCATGAGCTGCTCAGACCTTTAGCAAGAAGGGAGGAGATACTGTGTTTACTTGGCCAGTGTGCTAATACCTTGCAGATGAGAATTTAAGTGAAAATTAATAAGGGACAGTGACCAAATTCAAGTGATATCTTCTCTTTCCCCTGGAGCTCAGGGCAGAACAGTTAGAAGGAACAGTTTCTTGTGAAACCTGTAGTGTTTGGCAGGTTACTGCTTTTACTTCCTCGGGTTTGTCTTCCCTGTGTGTGTCTTGGACAAAGTTTGGAGTCACACTGAGATGTCATCTGATTCGCTTTGGTTTCTTCCCGTCTGCAAACACACTTCTCATTTTGTGCAAAAAATTCAGATCACTTTTTATTTCCTTGCAATGTGAAGGGTGTCCTTCAGACGATCCAGATGTTCAGAGAAGTAATCTCATTGACCTTAGTCGCAGATGGAAGTTGCTGAAGGATGAGGCTGCAGTTCTCCTGTCTCCCTGCAGAAGCAGCATTGCACAAGTAACTCTCATTACTGCTAGCAAGACTATACAAATGTACCTTAGGCAGTGGTTGAGGCCATGCAGCAATGAGCACAACTGAAAATGGAAAGAAGGTTTGTTACAAAGGACATTTGTGCCTTTTGGATGTACATGCTAATTGATAACCCAACTGCCATCTCTAATTGCAGCAAAAATTGCTGGTGGAAGACAGGAGACGTGTAAGAATCACACTAATGCTCTCTGTGACTGCCCCATGCCATCTCGGGTTACCCAGAGATGCACTGCAATGCTGCCTGTTGGTGTAGCACTGGTGTCCCAGCATGGCTGGTCCTTAGTCTCTTCTCCCCAGCTTTCTGCGGGTGAAAATTTGGCTATACTGTGACCATTCACCTGTATTTTGGGTAATACTCCTACCGAAAGGAGGACTTAGCAGCAGTGGAGGCCATATAGCCAGGCATGCAGGCTTGATATAAACCTTATTGCCTATGTGGAATAAATTTATAATTTATGGAAATTAGCTGTAGCAATGAGACCGTTCTCAGTTTTGTGGTTTTCTACCTTTAAGTTGAAAAATATTCAGCGACTAATTATTACAATGAATGTTCAGAGTTAATCTAAACAAAATCATACTTTGCTGATTGCAAATCTATGGATATGGCGTCTGCTCTAATTGGATTACTAATGTGCCTTTCCAAGCCAACACACTTTTTCAATGTACATTTAAATAATACAATAAATGTTATGTTACATAATAAATTCAATTAGGGAATATTAATACTTGACTCACACAAAATAACTAATGAAATGTGCATTGCACATTGTACAAACAATATGCAATTTCTTTTTTGTGAATGCATCTGTATTTCAGCTCATATTCTGCTTTTGTGAATGCTCATGCTAGGAAAACAGAAGCATTACATTGTGGAAAATGCAGGAGGATATGGCCAATTCCCCTGAGATTTGACTCATAGGATATGCATATTAGCATATGCACGGTAAGTGGTTCATTATGCATTACAAATATGCTGTGTAATGGTGGCACAGAGGAAGAACTACTTCAGTTTACATGGCCACAGTTCGAATGCAGCTACCAATAAAGATGCATGCCTTTTTTCTTACTCTTTTTGTTTATTAAATAGTTAACATTCACTCTTTAATTAGAAGATAGCTAATCCACAAAAAAAAAAAAAAAAAAAAAAAAAAGAAAGAAAGATGGAAAGATGTAATTGCCCTAAATATTAGATAGCCAAAAAGAGGTCTAGGATCAAATCCAAACTTTCAAGTCTGGAACAAAAATGGTGTAGTTTTGCTTTGAAGTAGGGCTGCAGACCTGCAGCCTTCCAATCTATTGTGTTTAGTCCTTCCATGGGAAAGGAAAGAAACGGTAAATATGGATACAGTTTATAGCTAAGTATCCAATAGTCTGGCAATTTACCATGAGAACAAAATAAATACCAGCTTTTCTGAAGGTGCAGCAAGTGTACTGTTACCAAGAAGTGAAAAGTGTGGTGAAAGGGAGAGGCTCGGAAGTGTTTTCCAGCAAATCCAGCAGAAAATCAAAGACTTGCTTTGCTTTCCATATGCATGTGCATTATGCCTTGTCACAAAATGATGAGACACTGTCACAGCCCCAGGCAGCTCTCATTGCATCCCAGGCTCAGCTACTTTGTCTGGAACATGGAGAGAAGTATTTTGTGAGACCCAGGGGGAAGAGAGAGGGACCGCAGACTTACACACACCATATGCACATCATTTAGGTAGTGAACACTGTCAAGGGCTGATCTCGGGAAGATAATCACCCAGCCTGCTGCTGGAAAAGCAGCCACACTGATGCCTTACAGTGATGAACAGTATTTTGGGTGTATCATAGGTGCAGATTCACATGCCTCCAGTCCCCCCATCCCAGGGCCATATCATGCCCAGGTGCATCCCAGCCAGCTCCCAAGCCTGGACTCAGCACAGGGGTGTAGGTGGATTTGAAATTGTGTAACATCATTGTCCCAAGTGTTTTCAGGATTAGGCCCTCCAGCAGATGATGCTTTATCAGACCATCTAAGAAATACAAAGAAGTTCCCAGAATCCCTTTGTACTTTACAGACTATAAGAGTACTTTTTAAAGCCAGTGAATCGGTGCAAAATTAATGCTTTTATAATAATATACAATAAACAATGTGAAAAAAATTACTGATATTTCTGACAATGTGCCATTCAAACACCAAGTATTTTCTCAATGGCTGTCATTTCCTAATTTGTATTAGTGAATCAGTTTTATTCCCTGCAAGTAAAATTATGCCTAGAAAATTTTTGCTTGTAGCAACACCCATGGGCTGCACAGGCAGTGCAAGAATTCAGTTCCAATTTCATAGTAAAACCTGAGTATCTGAAAGCATAACATCTGAAAGACGGGTTTGGGTTTGGTTTGTGTGTGTGTGTGTGTACGCATTGTTTATTTACAAAAATGAAAAATGCTGTCATTCTACATATACAGACACACACAATTTTAGCTCAGTAGAATACTAGCCTGTTACATACTCTCTGCAAAAATATTAGTTCAAAATTACAAGCCAATTTAAAATGTTTGAACTGTAATATATGTGCTCAAAACTATTCCTGTTTATTTTATTTCTTTTTGAAGGGGCACAGCTTGGTAGAGTATCATTAACTGAGCTGGCATTATTATCTCTTATTACAAACATCAAGAATTTTACTTCTGCAGTTAATTCTACTGGTTTTGGTATTTGCTTCTGTATTTCACTAAATGTGAATTATAAAAGGAATGACCTGTTCTGTGCTGGTTTCTAGTTGGTATCACTTTTTCCTATTTGCATTGAATGCAAACAGCTGAAATATTGTCACCGGCAAATTATCCAGCAAATGTTCCCAGACACACCAAAATTGGACACTGTTATGAGTATTTTTCTTTAAAATACTGTTTTGTAAAATCTAAATAAGGAGTAGAAATTATGTGTTATGGTTGGAATTAGCAGACTGAATATTTTTCCTACCAACAGAAATCCTTGACATGAACTTAGTGAAAGATGCTGAAGATCCAGTTTTATGTAAAAAGACCTTCCTATTTTATTTGCCCATTTTACCTAATTTGTCTACAATTTTTAAAAGAATGTCAAAAGGATGTAAATCCCGTTTGGAAAGTGCCCTGCGCTGTACACTCATTCCTATGAATAGAGCTTCTAAAGGGATTAAAACTGAGACTACCTGACCTCTGCAAACACAATTACATCTACAAATCTTCAAAACTTGAATACTTTTACCTGTTTGGCAATTGCAAACTAAGGGCATGCTAATGTAATTCTAATTCAGGCAGAAAAAAAACATAAAGAGCAGAGCTCCGCTCACTACTAAGCACTTTTATCAAAAAGATCACCAGTACACAGCTACAGCATCAGGGATAATTTACTGGCTCTTTATGCCCAAAGATGTTATTTTCTAAGTTTGTTCAGTGGCTGGGAGTGTCCACCGAGGTGATTAAACTAGCTCGGCTGGGTGATAGCAGGCAGTTCCCTTCCCTGTGCCTCAGGACATGGTCTGCCATCACCCCAGCCCACTGCAGCTCCTAGGGATGGTCCTTGTCCTTAGGCATCGTACACACCTGCCCCTGCCCTTGAATCCGGGCTAGCAACTGTGCTATTTGAATTGTCAAGATATAAAAAACAGCGAAAGGCAAAAGGAAAAGAGAAGACTGGCATTCTATTGAGCCACTCTTGAGAAGCACAGCAAAGTGCTCTAGCCTGTGCTAGACTCTTTCTGGCCACCTTTGAGCCCCAGTTTGTTCTCAATACTGGAGTGTTTGGGACCCAGGTGCAGTTGTCAACTCATTTTACATTCAGCCTCTGCACTGGCAAAGCAGTAACGCTGTGATCCTACTTTCTTCATAAAATGGATAGAGAGATTTGTTTAGGCTTTCTGTATGATGACAGTATATATAAATATTACAAGATGAATGAATTACCAAGTCTGGTTATATTTGCTAAGAGATCTTTATCAGCAAAAAAGGGAAAAATTGTCTTACCATCCTACAAGTACAGTGAAGCAACAAAAGAAGTGGTGCTGTGAACAGAAAGTAAGGTGCTAAAATACAAAATTGGATCCCAAAGCTCAGGCATGTAACACAAAATTACCATAGCATTTATTTCTAATGCTCAGTGCACCTGCATCTCGAGGAAAAGCCTTCATTTCTGACAGCAGCTGGGGTAGTCAAGGCTTAGGTTTCCTTCATCTATATAAAAGCAGAAAATATCTGAGGACATACCTTGGACTGAATAGCACTCAGGGATGGAGTTGCCTCTATCCCCAAATTTAAGCGCACCCATGGTCCAGAGGCCATGAATACTGGTCCAGTCCCCAGCAGAAAATGGACCTGCCTCGGGGTGTCTGTGGTTTTTGGAGAGGAACCGAATGTCACGGCAACCTGCAGCTGCCTCCTCTGGCGTGGGATCCATCCCACCACCAGTCCCTGGTCTGCAGCAGCGAATGTACTGCCAGGAAAGCAGTGCAAATCGTCAGCAATGCGGTCATATTCCTGCCTTCTTAATGGGCTAAAAACATGAGAAAATATAAAGATCATTTTCTATTTTAATGATCAAAAGGGTGTTGCCCATTATCCACAGCCTACACACAAGATGTCATGATTTTTAATTTTCCTGCGCTAATCATTCAATCTGTTTGACAGATGACCTTCAAGTGGTCATAGCTTTTCCAAAAAAAAAAAAGAAAAAAAGACCCCCAAAAAAACCCTAAACCCCACACCCAATGTCAGCGTATCAGAAAAAGCAAAATAGTCCTGAATGAGACAGTAATGACCTCACATGCAAAAGCTGTGAGCAGAGCTGCCTCTGTCCATAGCAGCCAGCTGCTTCCCCGGCAGTGGGAGAAGTTTGGGATCAGGAGAGCATCAGCTGGAAGTTTGGGGTGCTGGACATTGCCCCACAAACAGCTGCAGCACCAAAAACGACACTTTCCAAACAAATTTCTGCAGCTGTTTCTACACTGTTGGGGACATTTCTCATTACTGGTACTGAAATTGGAGGATGGCAGCAAGTCTTACACAAGCTTTTTACTGTCACTGGTGAATATGGGTATTAGCCAGGGACTATTGTAACAACTGAGAGGAATTTCAGCTGAGCGTTGGTCAGAAAAAGTGACATTTCTCTGTCCGGAAACAGCTGCGGCAGGTCCCAGTGCCTGGCATCACTCAACATACTCCCAAAGAGTTTAACAGTACAGGAATTACCTAAATAAGCCAAAAGAGCCATAGGTTTGAGGAAGCAAATGCTGCTCTTGCCTGAATCTGGAGTAACTTAGTTGCATTGCAGGTAGTAAATAGCCTAATTAAATAGACATAATGACTTTTAAATGCCTGCTAGAAATCAAAAGAGGCTGCATGTATTTTTCCAGCACAATTTTTGTTGTGTTTACTGAGTCAATAGGTGAAATGAAGAAGCGCAAGTTCCTGTAAATCATTGATTAAAACCGGATTTTTATTCGCTCTCAGATGATGCTTCCTAGCAAAACATTAAACTGGAATAAATTTCAAGATTGAAATCTGTTTAAACAAGTGACATTTTTTAAAATGCTTTAATTCTGGGTTGACGGGAACTTTGCCTGCAGTATGTACCATAATTGTGTTTTTAACAAATCAATCCCATTTTTGATGTCAGCTCAGGATTTTTCCACTGTAAGATCTTTGAATGAAGAGGACTAAAAGCCATATACAAAGCCAATTAAATACAGATCACATTTCTACTGGTATATTATATACAGTTAGCAAACAGAAACGGGTATTTTGGGCTTGGCACCCCTTCATTCACAGAAGCATGGTTATGGACCTAGGAGGCAGAGATGGCTGATGTGCAGCCACATTGCAAAGTGGTGCAGAGGCGTTGGTGGAGGATGTGTAGAGCTAGTAGTTAATGAGACTGTGGAAGAACTCACTGATGGTACTTGGGGAACATTCCTGTGTGTTTTTAATGCTGTGATACATGACCGAATATGAATTCTGTACATCTGGGAGGATGTCAAATTCCAGGTGACGTTCGGATTGTTGCAATTAAGCTATTACAAAGACTTTTGAAATAAACAGGAGAAAAAATGTTGCCTGGGATGTGTATGCAAGTGCTTTTCTGAGCATGGAGAGCAGGAGGTGAGGCAGAAGCACCCCCTGGCTGAAGGATGCTCTCTGAAACGTATGGCTTGGAGACCACGGAGCTGTAAGAGGAGACCTCACACCCTCCACAGAAGCTGACTAAACTGTGTATGGTTGAGCAGAGCCGGGGAGGATAATAGCTAGTGCGACATCCTTCTAACTTACATGGCAGTTGTCTATTCAAGTTTGCAGCTGACTGGTCCTTTGCTTTACAGTAAAATAGAGAGCAGATGGAAACTGTTTGCTCTGTAAACAGTTGTAAGGAACTCCCTGTATATCCCCTCTCCCCAGCTTCCATTCAAATCAATAGGATCCATCTGTCTAAGGTATTAAGATAAATCCTGGAAATTTTGGTATTGACTAGAAAGGCGCTTAAAAAGTCAATCACACTGCAAACAGAGAAATGTCACTGCACCAAATGTGGAGGCTTGCTAATCTTGCTAGAAAACACGGACTCAAAGTGCAAAACTTTCTGGTTTATAAACCCAGCCAAAACCCATATTGCTGTCGCCATCTCCTCAGCTAATTAAAACAAGCCCCAGTGAAAGATGGTGCTGGGTGCGTGCTCTGGATGGCACCCACCTGCTTACCACAATGCACACAAATTATTTTCCCGGTAGAAAGGGTAAGGGCTGAGGAGTTGCAGCCACCAAAATTTATGGTGGGCCAGGCAGAGAAGGGGAGAGGGAAGCTACTGGCTCTTTAGCACCGATTCCACTGATGCTAAGTGTCCTCAAAGATGCTGATATTGGGACTACCAAGTCCCCTGGGATTTATTCAGGGTCTCCCATGCTCCAAAGAAGTTAAGATTTTCAGAATATTTAAATTTCTTCAGAATTACAACCATAAAGTTCTCCATCACAGACTATGGGAGGAAAACCCTCCCAATCTTATAGATACTCATACTTACAGAAAGTACCTTTTTGTTTTTAAACAACAATTACACTTTCTACACCACTCCCTTTTGATGTTACTGTTCTGGTACCTTCCCGGTTTGCTAATATACTTCTTGGGGAACCACCAGCTTCCTCAGCTCATTTCCTAATAGGAAAAGAAAAAAGGTACTGAGATTTGCTCTCCAAGAAGGCAGCAAAGCAAATGAGGGGAAGAGAAAACTCCATGTGGATGGGCAGCACCAGCAGCTTCCACAACTGCTCCCAAGATCTCTCAAGTGGCTCGTCCTGATGTAGGTGAAAGGCCACTGTGAAGGCATCCATCCTTGGTGCGTATCAGGAGGTGGGGGAAGACAACTGGCTTGCTGGGAGCCGACTTCCCTTGTTTCTGCTGCTGGTGGAAAGCTTATCCCTCTGGTGAGCCTGGACTGGCTTGCTCAGGCCCTTGGTGACACCTCTAGGAGCAGACATGGGGCTGCCAGTACCCAGCCAGGGCATACATCTGCCTCCAGCCCGCCCAAACCCGTTCTAGAGGCAGGAGTGTAAAAACAGCCCTTAATCCAATTTATTGCAGCAGGATCCAGCACTCACATAAGGGCCGCATTTATATTTACGTTTCCATTTCGCTAAACCGTGAAGCATTTACATTACAGGGATGATGAGGCTGTCTCAAACTCCCAAATCCGTTGCTGGGATCTTATCACGTACACGTGCCAGTACCAGCTCAGCGTTCGGGCTGTCCGCTGGCATGTCACTGCTGTGCCATGCTGGCTTCCCTCCTTTCCAGCATCCCCCGCAACAGGCACACGTGCATTTCTGACACCCCCATCCTGCTCCCAGCTCATCGAGACATGGCAGAAGACATGGCCTTAATTTCAAGAGAAGTGAGCATGCTGGATAAAACCCTGCACGAGGGCTGATACATACATGATGAGGCAGTTACAGATGATTCATTAGACCTTGTGCAGTGTGTTTTGGGGTTTCATGACGTATTACATTTTTTCAGTGGTTCCAGCCACCGAGCTGCAAACTTCATTGGATTAAGATGACTATTGTTGCATTTTCCTGGGTCTGAGTTTCATTCTCCTTCCATCTTCAGTGGGCATCTGATTACACACTGAGAAACAGAGTCACCTCCTTCGCAAGTCTATACCCTATCCGGAAAGTACATTTTGTGCAACTATTACGTTTATATAGGAAGATTACATAAAGGTTAAAATCTGTCTCACCCTAGCCATGTAACCAGTTATTTTGGTAGAAATGAGGCTGTTTAAATGAGTGAGCCAAAAAAGGTTTAACCTGAAATACCCTTGAAATGTGCTGTAGAAGTCATTAAAGCCCTCACCATGCTTCCTGTTTGTCTCTTTGCTTTTATCCAGTTTAATTGGTCTCTTAGCCCATTTACTCTTCTGCCTGCTTCCAGGTCTCCCATTTCCTTCTCACTGCTTCATTCTCCCAAACTAATTCAAAAGCAGTGCATGAACCTGTGACCTGCTGAAATCGGTGACAAAACCTCCATGGCTGAGCTGATCACCACACCCGCCCTAAAAATAAATCACAAACTCACATTTGCACCAAACCTCCCTGTTCCACTCTGTTTCCCAAGCTACTCCTTCAAAGGAAAAAGTACTGTAACTGGGGGTGATTAAAAACAGTTCATATCCTGTTAGGATTACAGGTTTAAAAATCTGAGTGCCAGGGAAACAAGGTGTTTACAGTTTTTGTAGGAAACAAACTCCCACAAGAAACATATAACTTAATTTTGTCATCAGATGTTCCCACAGGCTCCTCTTGAAAGTCAGACGAAGCTGTACATATGTGCCTGAAATCATTTTTTAAAAAAAAAGTTAGATTTATATTTAGATTATCACCCTCCAGTCATTCAAAACGGTTCATGTGGGAAGTTTTTAATGCTGTGATGAAACCCTTTTTTGGAATTTATTGACATTTGAGTGTCTATAATCATAACTATACCACTGCATTGACTTGGAGGCTGCCAGTCCTCCTGCAACCCATGAGATGTTGCATAGACATAAGGTCCCGTTCCAGGAGAGCTACATCCCAAAACGGCCAGTGAACGTGTGAGAGAGCCTCTATAAAAAAGAAGTTAGGTGCCATCAAAATTGAGAAGAGCTGGCCACAGGTCTCACCTCCCCAGAGTTGTAAACTGCTTTCCTTCATAGTGTTATTCTGTTTTATTTGTAAACGAAGAGAGCAGAACCTGAAGCAACACATTTGCGTGCCCTGGGAGAGATGTGCTGGCAGAAATCTTATTTTCTATGCAATCTTCCATATGAGAACTTCTGATTGCCTCTAACACAACACATCATGTTGACATCAAGAGAGCTGGCTTCCTGAGTGATTCAGCCCTAGAGCAATGGCAAATGATTTGGGATACTTTCTCCTTGGGCATGTATGCTGAAAGAGGAGAGGCAGACCCCTTCCCTTACCCTGAGAGCTCCAGCTACTGCAGGTAGATGCTTATACAGTTTTACGTCCATCACCAACTAAATGTCAATCAGTTGGCAAAATACCACGTGTACGGCTCTCTTGGCCAAGGAAATTATTCTAACCTTCTTATGCTCCTGGTAAACTAGAGAAAGGAATAACAAAATCCCCAGCGGAGTGGATCCAGTGCATCTGTAACTGATGTGCTTGGGTTTGCTTTAATAAGAATAGCCATCTTATTGCATCTCTTTCCTTTCAGTATGGTTTGATCTCCTGTCACACATTACACTGAGGGCAGCCATGTGCGCTAGAGGCACTAGGATACTGATAGACCAGTAACAGAGTGACAGTCCCTATGGCACACAAGTTCTGTGCTGTTCCTCAGATCTTTTAACCAGAGATAAACCCTCCATCCTTGCTGAGCCACAGACCGGTGGTCACCCCCATCCCTTCCCAAGGAAACCATATGAGACAGGTGACTCCAAGTCTCTGCTCTTTCAGTAGGAAATATGTGGGAATTTGATAGTGTCTTTCAAATGAGGGATTTCCACTAACCTGTGATGTCCAGGAAAGGAAAACTATTTAGCCTAAAGTGCTACAGCAGCTTAATGACATGGCAAAATGAGTGATGAAATTAATGGAGGGACCAAATGCAGGAGGACTCCTCTGGGGTAATGTGAAGGGGTCACTTTACTCTACCCACATGCTTTGGGGTCTCCCCAGCTCACTCCCACCCTGGTCAGGCAGGGTTTGAAGTCTTCTGCACTCCTGGCCAGAGACATGTCTGCGCCATTTGCTGCAACAGTCTGTGTCTCGTTACATCAACTGGATTGGCAATGCAAAATCAAACCAGTTCATCTGAATTGTACAGGGAGAGAAATACGCACTCCTGAAATCTCTGAAAATCAGGTAAAACACATCAGCAAGTAGAAAGGATCAAGCCAATATCAGATGAGATTGTTCATGTCCATATAATGATGCTGAATCTTTGCTCTCGGCTCTTCGTGACTGCAAGTAAAATCTTTATTTGTACCAATATTTATTTCTATCTTTCATCTTCCAAAATGTAGGTATAATTAAGCAACCTCTCATGAGCATCATCTGTGCTATTACAGAAGAAATGAAATATTCCTGTGTAGATCTAATAAATGATGGTAAATGTTATCATATCCCTGAGATCCGTGAGATCATTTAAGCAGAAATTACCTTATATTAAAAATGTGTTGTAGGCAGTTACAGGCTGTATCCAGAGCCCTTTAGAGAAAAAAAAAAATGAACCATCAAGAATAATTTTTTAGTGACTGTTTCCATCTGAAGTGCAATCACATTTTCTCTAACTCCTCAGAGCATTATCAATAACGAGGAGCCCGTGGATGAATTAAATACTCCGTCTTTGCTCCCTTCTGTCACTCGTACTTCTATGGGCCGTGATTTCCAAGTGTCTCATGACCACCTATAAGCTTATCCTCAAGCCTCTGAACAAGAAGCTTTTGGCATCCTCATTTCATACACATTACCTGATGATCTTAAAGGTCTTTTCGAACCTAAATGATTCTATGATTCTATATGCAGAAACTCCGACATTGGAGAGTCAGGGACTTGTCCATCATAACACAGGAGATATGCACAGGAATTAACAGAAGATACTTGAGCCCCAGACAAATGTCATAGGCAGCACATTTTTCTATGTGGTTTCTCCTGAAGAGGATGAGAGTCCCAGCTCTACAAATCTTGAGCACCTTGACTCCAACAGAAATGAAGAGTGTTTGGCATTTTCCAAATTTTTTGCCAAACTAGCTCCCTTGTGCATGCAAAGCTGATGAAAGCAGACATCAGGCCACAGCACTGAAAAATTGAGGCATTATTAAAGTCAAATGGAAGAGCTAAAAGCAGATGTTGCCATGTATAAAGCTGTCAGGGATGAATCCTCCCATCACACAGGTATCAGAATTAGGAAGCTGGAGTCAGAAAGCAGCTCAGCTTAGTGGGATTTCAACAAAACATCCATTTATCATAGTCTAAAAAAAGCATATCTCTAGGTTTTGAAACTGCCAGTGAAAAGACAGCTGCATCTCTCAGCAATTTTAAAAGCTCTTCAAAGAATTACTTTATTTTTCCTTTGTACCTAAGCACTGAAAACTCAATAAGCTAACTTCTTAGAAGTTTTTTTATGATATCACCTCCCAACCTGAATGCATTTTGATCTACATGGCTTTGCTGTAAAAATATTACTTCAAAAGTGTACGTGAAAACAACTGAGGGATTGTTCACTCTTTTTTGGCTGGTTTCACCTACAAAAGAGCAGAGACAACAGAGAAATTTGGGCCCACAGCCAGACACTGCTGGAAGACCCCAGAAATACCATAACCACTTTCCTGCTAGAGCGCTTTGGTTTATTTTCCAGAGCAAGTGGAAGAATCACCAGTGCAAAATTGTGCCTCACGTCATAGACGCTTTTGCTTGCTTTCCCGCAGAGATACTGAAGAGCAGTGCAGCCAGCAAATACTGCCAAAGAGGGCTCATACGCACTCTGTGCACCTCCAGAGAAGAAAATACAGCTTAACACGGGCAGAGGTAACAGCTAACACAGCTCTGGGGTAACAAACGCTCACTGTGCATTGCAATGCACGGGGGGCAGACACCCAAAGCATCCCTGGGCATCATACATGCACCAGTGCAGCTCTTGATATTTAGATGCCCTTAAGCTAAATGTGGGGAGACCCAGGTGCCTCTGGGGGGATTTGGGGCTTTCCAGTGTCCCTCTTGGCAGCCCCATGTCCCATGGCTGCTCCTGCACAGACGTAGCAGAGAAGCACGGGAGCACCACAGGGGTCTCAGCACATCATCTGGGGTGTTTTAGCCATCTCTCCTCTTCCTGCCCCCCACTTCACCTGCGACACTGCAGGGTCCTGAGCGTGGCTCTTGTGGCTGAGAAGGCCAAGCACTCTGCAGACCAGCGACAGAGCCGCTCAGCTCCATCGCCAGCCCTGGAGCAGCATCCAAGGCACCACCAGCATCCATCCCATTTGCAAACAGAAGATGGTTTGGCACTGGTGCCCAAAGAAGTGCTCCTGGATGCCCTTCAAGCAAATAAATACGTAACAACTCCAGCAGAAGAGACTTGGGAAACATTTTTTTTAAGAACATAATTTGATTAAAGGGTTTTTAAGAAATTGTTTTTGCCTGACAAGAGGCGAGGAGGGCTGATGCATTGGCAGGACTCTGATGGTCAGGGTGACACTGCTGCTTACAGCAGCTATTTGCCTGTCAGCCCTTCAGCTCAGCAGCAGGCACTGTCTGCACATCTCCCGCTGTTGATGAAAATCTGGTGCCATGACATGGAGGGTCTCCATGACCTTCCAGGAGGTAAACAACAAAGCAAATCATTCCAAGCCACTGCTGGTACCCACAGATGCCCAGGGCCAGGGGGAAGGTTGCCCAGTGCCAGAGACGATTTTGATAGGCCCAAGGCAGCACCAGTAGCACCCCACGTAGTCAGGAGAGGATGCATCCACTGCATCATTCAGCACGGTCAGTCATCTTTGCTCTGAAGTCTTTTAAAACTCCAGAAGCTGCAGCTGGGCGTTATTAGCAACAGCCCTTTTCCTCCAGAATCTTTCTAGTAGCCCACTGATGTTCGATACACCACATCTGCAGCCCTGGGAGCTACCAGTCAGCATCATCTGTCAGAGAGCTTGTCCCTGTCTGGTTCAGTGCTTTCTCGTGTGGGCAGGGAATTTGTTGTGAACGTTATTAAAGCACCTGCAAGGCTGATGCTGAGGATGTGAGAAGAGACTCTGAGTATGCAATATTCACCTTTAGAGTGGTGTGGTGTTTAATTCAAACCACAAAGGTTTTCTCCACTGCAGTTAAATGGCATGGTCCACAGAACTGCCCCAGGGAGAGTGAAGTGACAGGTCCCCACATGGATTTTCTTCTCCTGCTCCTCAACAAATACAGTCTTTCAAATCCCAATTATATTATTGATGGGCACATCTATCTGGAGAGAGTATTGAGCTGCAAGCTATTAAAAGTACAGGTCAGAATAACTGCTGCTCTCCCCAGAGAAGGGCTGAGCACAGGGGTGAGTGTGACACCCAAGTGGTTTTATGTGAAGGTGCTGTTACCCACAGCAGCAACTGGTCCTGCTTTGGGGGGAAGCAAAGAGCCCCTCTCCTTTCAGGACATCAGCAAGAATGCCTGTGAGGATTCATATACTTTTCTGCTATGAGCTGGATAAAGACCAACTTCATCCTAAATAGTTTTTCCAGCAACCATTTTTGACTGCTCAGTTCATTTTAAAATAGGGTGACTTCTGGGGTACACCAAAGCTGAGAATTGTTATTTCTGTTACGCTGGGCTCTCTGAAACTGCTACAAACAGAGCCAGGTCTACCCCAGCTGAGCTCACGCTCCGCCATAGGGGCTCATCATTATTCATCACAGCTTGTCTGATCCCATGAACATTTTTAACATGGCCTGACAGGAGGGTGCAGAACAGTGGGAAAAAAAAGATTATTTTCAGAAAGCTGTCTCTAGAAACATGAATTTAATACATATTTTAACCAATATATTAATTTTCATATATTTTAAATATATATTTTTTTTTCCACGTGATTCCTAACTCTTGGTCAAGGTGTCAACATGAGGCATTTTATACTAAGCTTACATAAGCACTCAACATACTGCCATGATTATATTACTATTACATCTTAACAGGTGATTGTAAGTGATTTTAAAGGGCCACACAAGTCCTTTAAAACACCAAAGGTTTTCTGCTGGCTTTTATTTCTAACCTACCCACTGAGGGAACAGTGAAGGCATCTGGGGAATGGGCTAACCTCTGTGTTTTCAATACAGCCTAGAGGTTGCCTATTCCAAGCATTATCTCAAGCCTACATTTTCCCTGATTGCATTTCTAGAAAGGTGAATTTTTCAGCTGATTGTATTCAGCTTTCCGCCATCAAGTCCGGAAGCTGTTCTGCCTGCACACATTTAGGAGTATTGATCTTTGCAGGCACTTTCCTCGTTAGCTAGAATTGAAAGACTTTGCTAGTACAGACATTTTTTTAAAAGCAGAAATCGGACTATTTCTGCATGCAAACAGCCTGTTTGTTTTGTTTCTTTTTGGCCTTTTTTAGAGCTGCATATGAGGTGCATCCAAAAATCGCAGCCTGTCCCCTTCTGACCTCCCCAAGGAGGATTCGCCCCCTGCTCAGCTGCAGCATACGCTTCCCTCATCGCCGGCCTCCATTGCCAACCAACATCTATGCTATCTCTGCACAAGAGAAGGGAAGATAACAAGAGACAGGTAATGAAGAGATGGAGAAGACAGGCGATAGCCACAAAGCAAGAGAGAAACAGGGAGATGAGAGTGCAGTGGCTATAAAGGGGTCTGGTATGCAGCAGCTCTCCTGGTGCCTAATTAAAGACTGATGTCTAATTGAGATGTTTTCAATGGTGGTCTCTGTGCGGACCACTGGCCTGTCCCCTGCAGCAACAGCCTGGGCAGGGGTGCTGCAGCCACAGACCTCAGCCTTCGGGTTTAGGACTCTACTCAGTTTCAAAAGGTTCAGGGCTTGTGTTTTCAGTACACGAGGAAGTGAGAATTAAAACATCACGCAGGCGCAGGGTGACCTTGTCCTGCTCTATTCAAATCGATGCAAGTTTTGTCACTAACTCCCATAACAGCAAAATCAAGCAGACTGTGGTATATGAAGTGAAAACCCTGCGGTTGTCTGTTTGTACCATCGCATTTTAAGCACATGCTCCTCTCAGATGAGCTCATCCTCTCCTCCCTGTTTCTCTATCCAGTTCCAGTGCTAAAACCAGAGGAATTTAGGTTGTCTATTTGCACACGTACTTCATACAGGGCAAAGCAGCACACTGCATTTGGGGATACACTTAACTGCAGAAGAAGCGAAGAGCATCCCTTGCTTCAGCAACCAAAGGTGTCAAGTACCACCTCAAAGCTAGGCAAGGCATTTGACCCCTACAGCCACAGGAAGGTTTCCCAAAGCTGCCCTGGCTGATGGTTATGGAGGTTTCTTTTAGATCCCTGTCAGCTGTTCCCTACAAACAAGATGTGTTGCAATCTATTTTCCAGACTAAATTTCCCCATTTGGATAAAGATCATACTTAGGCAGACATGATAACCCAACATTGCTGTCTTTCTACTGATTTCTGTTTATACTATCTGGGCAGAGTGATGCCCAGCTGTTTGCTGTTGGCCGTCCTGAAGTCATGCAGGTTAACAGTTATGCTACAGCTGAGCTCCCCTTTGCAGGGGACAAAATCTATCTTTAGCATTATTTTTCTCTATTTTTACAGTGCTCATCATTCTAGGACCTGATCAGCACCTGAGCGATTTGAAACAGGGATCACTGTTATCCTTGGTTTGGTGGTAGGGAGACAGATATTCAGAGGCAAGAAAATACACCTTTCTGAGAGCATCCAAGGCTGGTGTGAAGGGGTGGAGAAGGTGCCTTCCCTGGCTTAGGCTCCGGCTGAACTAGGCCTAAGGATCTGAGCTGGACTGGCAGCTAAAACCTCACTTTCTTCTGGGCAGCTCAGCCCCAGCACAGCAACCCTGTGCCGGCAGAAGAAGCCAAGCTGGAAAGTTGTGAGACTGGTCAGCAGAAAACACAGCCAGCGTTGGCAAACCCCTTGGCCAGCAAGCTCTGCTGCAGTGGGATCTCCTGCGTGCAGAGGGATCTCCTGCGTGCAGAGGGAGGAGCAGAGCCTGGGCAGAAGAAAATCAAATCACCCATCGTCTCCTACCAGCAATGCAGCCCATCACAGGTGGTAGATGGGTGAAACCCAGCTCCTACAAGCCTGGGGAAACTAATGCAAAAGAAAAGGGTTTCTTTGCATCAAGCAGTCTGTGTAGCTGGTCTGTTCCACTTGCACAACAGGTCTAGATAGAGCACCACAGCCCTAGGACACAGGGGGTTATTTCTGCGTAAGAAGGCATTCAGTTATGTGACCCCTACAACATGCCACCTCCTTTGACTCTGGGAAGAGCAGCAAGGGGCAGGTAATGGATCATCCATACATTTGTCAGAGCCACTGCTGTGGTGGTCACTTCTGGCTTACAGCTCTGAAGCAGTGGCATTTGTTATATTCCAATAGGAGATCAATACATAATTTAAGCTGTCAGGAGCTTCTGAGAGACCTGCTCTCCATGTACATGTGCGAGTGCCGTACCACGAGCTCCCTCCTGCTCTCTGTCCTATTTAGTCGTATTCCTGCATTTACAGTATATTACAATGAGATGGGTTTTTAAGAAGTCAAGAGGCCTATGGCTGTGCATGCTTATATGTTCATTTAATTACTGCTTTCCTTCTTTTTTCTTCTCAGTTAACCAAGAAGGTCTTGTCTAATGGACTAAGAAAGAGGCAAGAGCAAACAGCTCCCATTAAGGGTCCTCCAAACCGCAGCCAGGAGCTAGGAGTAACTCCTGTATGTTCACAGCAGTTTGACGTTGTGGGATGACGACTTTGAGCGCTGAAATTAAGCTACTTCCACACACACCCCCCACAGCGCTCCACTTTGTTTGCACACATTATATGGGCTGAAGCTCCAGAGTGACCCCTGATGTGGACATCTTGTGTTCTCCCAATCCCACAGCCCTCCTATCACACTTGAACCAAAAGATGCGCCAAAATTTCTTTTGGGTTGAAGATCATCTCTGTGCCAAGTCGACAGCAGGCTGACACCAACAACAGTACTACACAATGCCTTGGAGCTCTGAATTTAAAATAAGAACAAGAGACCCTACTGTTCCCTAAAGCAGCAACTGCACCTGTTACTTCTGGTTCCCTTCGGTTTACCAGGTGGGTGGGTTTGCTCCATCCCTGTGGTCCCACAGTGGCTACTGCAGCTCACCCTCCCTGCCAGCAGGCCAGCTGCAGGCAGCCCAGTGGCTGCTACACAATATATTGGTGGCCAAAATCCTCCTGCAAGGGAGACTGATCAGGTGCCGCGCCCACAGCTCCCAGGGCAGGCGCAGCAGCTCTGGGGTTCATACCAACCATGCCCTACATGCCACCTTGTCCTCTTGGAATGGCCAAAGAGCAAGTTTTTAGGTATCATCTGCAAATGTCAGGTTAATGCACTGTAACGTACTGCACCCAAAAATCCTTTAAAAAAAAAAAATCAGTAAAACTGAACTTTGCAATACTAATGGGTAGGATGTTCATCAGCTTCCAAAGTTTTCTTGTAAGAAAATTACACTTTTATCTACAGACAAACTACACTCAAGAGAGAGAAATTAAACCATTGAGAACTACTAAGATCACAATAGCATTAGCATAGATCCATAGTCCAAACCAACAGCCAGTCTAATTTCAGGAAGAAAGACCATTTACTTCATGTAGCTCCTCCTATTCACCCCGGATGAGCACATCTCTTACAAGAGATTAAAGAGAGCTAAACCTGTGTGTCTCTACAGTAGAAAGACAAACAGCACTGCTGTTTTCTTATAACAAGTGTTGCACCATAACACATTGTGCTTGAAATCCAGGCACTGCAGCACAGAAAGAAGGGCTTCTGCAAGATTTCTCATTTGCAAATAGATTTCCTTCCCAAGGGGGGGAAAAAAAAAAAAAGCGCCATTAAAATGCTACTATAGGTGAAAATGTACATCAGATGACTAGGAATAAGACTCGGGTCTGCTAGAGCCAGTAGAGCCAGTTTAGCTGTGCTCTAGCTGCTGCTTTGCTGAACTGTGAGCCAGGTTTGCAGTACCGGGGCAGGCAGGTCCAATCTGGGGTCCCACTCGAGCTGCAGAACACTGTCTGCCTTCAGCATCAGCAGCGTTTTGGGGAGGCCACACTTCCCCTCAGAAGACAAATATCTTAAGCAAGCTACCCAGCCATGCAAGAGTTTTATAGTGCTGGTGGTCCACCGCCTGCTTAACAAGTGCTACTCATTTCCTGGGGAAAACTCACACAGGTGGGTTTGATCTCAGATTACTTCTTTTAAATTAAAAGTAGCAACTAGAACAAAACGTCAGTGGGCAAAGGACTGCTGAAATAGCATCTTCAAGAGCCCTTGCGGAGAAAGAACCTGTGCTGGGGACCAGGGTTCCTACAGTGAATAGGATCCACCCAAATTGAACCAAAAGAGGCAATGCCATGGAGTCAGTGCTACTGGAGCTACCCCAGGTAGTCACTCCCAGCTGCTACAGCTACTTTTGCAGGCTCAGGCTTTTCTGCCAGACCAAAGAAGGACAGAGCTGACTGACAGCCAAGCCCCGCTATGCAATTTGTTCTAGTTGTTTGGCTTTGCAGTGCTCAGGGTACCATCACAGCAACCAATGTAAAATTAAGTGACCATGCTGGCATCATCTTACTGCATGGAGGGAGGTGGAACTAGGTGCTTCGGTTCCCGGCTAGAGTTAGAGTAATGAGATACCTACTGCAATCTCCCTCCCAAACCCTCTCTCACCCTTGCTGATGGTGGAAGATCTGGCATCCTGGGAAACTGGGATCCCTTGTACCAAAGCTGCAAAGCCACCAAGGTTGGGACTTGGGTGAAAACGGTACCTTCATCAAGTTCACGCACAGCTGGCAGGTTAGGAAGCTGGTTTGGTTTTGTTTTTAAATACAGGGCCTGCTTGACTTTCAGTAGGGACGTACATCCACAGAAAGAGGGAGCATCTTGCACAGCTCGTGCACTTCCTGGTTTTCCCGCACCTAGATCACTATCCTTTTGCACTTTAATACACATCCTTTTATGCAGCACGCAGGCACAAAGTAAGCAGGCTTTTTTTTCTTTCAATGTCATTTATCACTCTTAATGTGCAAGTGAATTGTTACACTGCATCCCAGTGTCCCTGAATTGCATGATAAATGCCTCAGCAGAATGAAGATATGAGACAACCTACTGCAAGCAGAAAGAGAGCATGAGCTTGAAAAATCTATCACTGACCAAGGTGAAAAGAGGAGCAATCAGTGAGTACAGCAACCGAAACTCCTATGCTGCCTTCCCAGATCACAGCAAAGACTGTACAGCCAGAGCATGTGCGCTAAAATCACCATCAGAATCATCTTGCTGCTAATTTGAGGGTTCAACATTGATAGGAAGCTTGATTTTTATTTTTACCTTCTTCACTAGCACATTAAAGTGTAATGTAACTACTCACCATTACACTGGGACCCTGAAAAATCAAGGGACATTTAAGTCAGCAAAAACCTACAGCAGAAAGACACAAGGAAGAGCTACTGAAAACATCCAACAAGAAGAGAATTGCTTCTAAAGGCCTTTTTCCACTCATCGCCTAAAATCTGCAAGACTTGCCTAAGTAACACACCTTGTCAGTCCTTGCAAGGCTTGGGACCATGTTGTGATGACAGTTGCAATTTTAATCCTTTGGAAAGTGTTCGTTGTTGAAATCACAGGCCCTGGGGAGGAGATACAGCACGTGGCCAGGTTTGCTCGACCTGCGTAGGTCCCCAGGCAGCTCTGGATGGGGTCTGGTGAGAGCAGAGAGGTTTACAAGCCTGGACTGTCTGCTGTCAGAGGCATCACAGTGGTGTGGGAACAACCACACAAGGGGAACCATCAGGCATGCTGAAAAGACCAACAATCTCTGGTCTAAAGCCCATGGTGGTAGATATTTTCCTGAAGTTTTGTACCATTTCTATGCAAAAATAGAAATATGCAGGACAGGAGAAGACAAAGTATTATTTCAAAATCTCAATATGAAAAAAATCCATATCCCTCAGAGTGTAAACCAGGAACTTCAGGCAGGGACAGACTCTCTTTAGGAATGCTGCCCAGGTTCCTGCCTCCCCACTGCATAGTCCAGCAGCAGGTTGGAGATGGGACCAGACTGCCAGTGGGATCTGGTACAGCCCTCCCTGCTTAGGCTAAGGCTCTGCTGTTTGCCATGGCAGTCTGGCCCGCTGCCAGAGCCCAGTAATCCCACAGGAACAGTTGTCTTTTTTTTGGAAGAAAAAAAAAAAAGGCAAATTGAAGCCACCCCCCATGAGAGCGCATTGCCCAAGCAACAACTTTGCAGTGTGCAGCAGGACCACGGAGATCAGCAGGGGAAATGTTCTCATAGGCACAGGCTATTTACTCTCAGCTTTTTTTTGTTTAGCATGGCCATTTCCAGCTTTCAAACCGTCCCTACAAAGACAGAACAATTACATCCTTACGGAAAGTGCCACAAGCATCCAGCAGCTCAACCCAGGTGCCAAGGCACCTTTTTCCACGATAGCAAAAAAGCAAGTACACTTTTTCACCTCCAGGAAAGTGTTACTTGCTCCAGCTGCTGGAGCAAACACAGTCTTCCATCTGCTTTATGGTATTGTTTCCTCCAGCTACAGCTACTGCTGCTGGTCTGGGTGGCAGGGGACACCACGTCAGGAGGGTAAGTCCCAGCTGCCACTGAGAACGATTAGAAATTCTCACTTCCCTCTTCAACAGCAGATGTTGATCGCTCTCAACTTGACTGGCAAAGCAGCACATGCAGGGATGTATCTACCCCTGTCCCACGCCATGCAAAGAAAAAAAGGTATTGCTGATAGCTAAAGGAGATGCACGTGTGAAACGTAGCAATGCAGGGTGCTCCCCTGTGTACAGTAACAGACACCTGGCAGGAGGGGAAAGGAAAGGCAACAGACTGGGAAAGATGGCTGCAAGGCTGGGAGAGGAACAAGGACATCTTGAGATATTACTGCAAACAAGGCTTTTTCAGCAAACAGGCAGCAGCAAGAGGCAAGTTCTATCTGCAAGGGCTGCGGCCATCTCCAAGATGACAGCAACCCTCCCACTGTCTTTTAAGGCTTCAGGCTCCTATGGCCACTTGTTTTCCTTGTTCCCAGATCAGCAAGATACAAAGCATTCAATACGTAACCTCACGCTACTTTGGATGCAGAGCAGCAACTGTTCTCCCTTGATTTTTGAAATAAATCTGTCACACCACATAATAGTAAGACCAATTGTCACACTTTTTTGTAGCCACAGAAATCTCTCAGCCAAGGTACCGGGCACATATTTCAAAAGTCATTAAATGCCATGAAAACCAATTTAAACTGTCATCCTAAATCTTGCACCAGATCAGATCAAACTCCTCACACATCCCAGACCACAGCTGAGCTGCAAAGGCAGCATCTCGTACAGTAGAGAAATGAGTGTCACACAGGCTTGCCTAAATCTGAAAAACTAGACCACAAGCACTCCTGGTCGCTTACAGAGCGGTTAGCAATCCAGAACAACTACATCCACTAAATGCTATAGCACAAAGTCATTGTGTTCAACAAAGCCCAGGCCAGTAGTGGATTTGCTCCTCACAAGCAGATATCTGAAGTTCTCTCGGAGGCTTCAAAGTCTCCTCAAGCTAACTTCAGTGCATCTGCCAGTGGCCAAGGACTCATCTCAGTCATGTTCCTGCCATTTCCGTTTCCAAAACTACCTCAGCTCCAGTGGAGGAAAGAGATACAGAGCCACTTACTGACTGCATTATTATTTGAGACGAACTTGCACAACTGCAAGTAGGAACAGGCAGAGTCAAGTCCCAGAGCTGACAGGCTGTCTTCTCTGGATTTGTGAGCTTGATCCCTGACTCCTCCAAACCTAACCAGAGCCTGCTGGCCACCAAGCACCTCACGTGCTTTCGACCACAACCCAAGAGGTAAACCCAGCATTTTCTCATCAGGCTGGCTACGAGGTGCTCCCGCACACAAAAAAGTTGAACTCCTGATCACTAAGAGGTGGGCAGTAAAGTGATCAAAGGAAAATAACTCCTTCAGTGTTTGATCATTGCCGCTCCGTACTTTTACCCCACCTAATGCAGCTTTCTTCATAAAGAGCCTTCTAGATGAACAGTAACAGCACAGACTAAAATGACCACACCTGCAGTAATCATTCAATGACAAGCTTTCTCAAGTGAGTGAGCAAAGAGAAACTTGCATTTTATTCAAGGCTGACAGTAAGTGGTCTCACTGCTCCTCAATAGCTCCATTATTTGGTTCTGAAGCTTTTATAAGTCTTTGCGTCCTTGGCACAGCTCTGTAATAACAAGTTCTGGAATTGCTCCTGTCTCATAGGTATGTTTCTGAACGAGAAGCTAAATTGGAACTAGCAAAAATAGCCATCCTCCTGCTCACATGAAATCACACTACCTGTAACCCAGTTTGCAAGCAGCACTGACATATGGAGACTAAACTCTGCCTGATCCTCTCTTGGCTGTATCCGGCAGCAGCAGTACACTCAGCGGGGGGGGGGGAAGCATAGTGAAGAAGAGAAAATAGTTGAAAAGATGAGTCTTAAAATCCCATTAATTTGCACCTTTCTTCCTTGCGAGCGTTGAAGGGCACAAAAAAACCTGAATCTTTTTTGTTGCAGATTCTTAAGTCCCTTTCTGAAGCACCGAGGAGAAGGTGCTGCCCAGACCTGGTCTAGTCAGGGTACCCCATCACTTCCAAGTAAGGCACACAAGTACAGCTTTCACTCTCAGAGAGAGGCAAATCTGGTTACACAGGAGCAGCTCTATCAGCCTCCAACTGCAATGAAAAAATAAAAGCAGCCTTTCCTCAGCATACTGCAGACATGCTGTCCTGACGCACCACATCCAGAGTGGAAAGAGTGGACACTTGAAGAATAAAAAGAAGAGGCACTGAATGAAGCTAGGAATCAGGTTCAAAAAACTGAATGAAGCCAGGAATCAGGTTCAAAGCAAAGAACAAGTGGTCCCTCTTGCAGGTGGCAGCTCAGTAAGGAACTCCTTGGCTAAGAGTGCTGCAGACACTGGAAGTTCACACAAGGTCAAGGAGAAAACAGAAAAGTTCCTGGAAGAGAAAACAGATGGGTTTATGCCTGTTCCCCTGGTTAGGGACAGGAGACTGAGCAAGAAGCATCTTTGATCAGACCACAGACATCTCAGCATATGTAGGAAGAGGCTGTAAATACCAGCCATTCCAGTCCCTTACAACTGCCTGTAAGCAACAGTTAAAGAAGTTTGATCCAATACAAATTGTGTGTCATTGCAGTATTTGATCCTCTAAATTGATTCTCATTGTCTATTTTATGTATAATTTTGTATTTTCGGCTAGCTTGTGCTTGGATCAATTGAATTTGCCAAAAAAGGTATATTTTTCATTACTTTATGTAACCGAATTTTCCATTCACACACTTTTCCAGACACAGCTACTGAATACATGTATCAACCGTGCTGTTTGTAAATGCAAGTCCACTTTCATCTTAATAAGTAGAATGCACTCTAATTTAAAGACCAAGAACCCAAACCTCTCAAACAAGCCTTTTTTCTTCTGCTGAGAAGCATATCTAGTATGTCCAAGTTCTAGTCTAACTACAAACAAATGTTATCCAACAGTGAGTTGAACACACCTCTTATGACTATTGTTGGCACATTTAAATGCAGACCATTGCAACACATTAATCCCTGACACAGAGCTACAGCATAGCTTTAAGAGCAGCACTGCTGTCCCTAGCACACACCCACTGATGCAATCTCTGAACGCAGCAAGAGTCTGCATGGCATCTTCAGCACGATTTTATTCCTATAAGCTCATGCAATAAACACCTCTTCCCATTAATCTTTCAACACTGACAGTTTTAAATATAGGTAACGTGTTCTTGAGCTACAATTTAAAATGCTAAATTTCAAGAAGAATATAAACTTGTATCTGGACGCTTTCAAATTGTCTCTGCAAGAAGCACATCAGACAAAAATCAGCGTGTTCTTTCTTTGTAGATAGACCTCACAAATCATGATCAACACAGAAGTTCTGGTTAAACTGCAACTTCACCCCAGCCTCTGCTTACATTATAAAACAATGAAAATATGCAAGACATTACCACTCAGGCATGAAGAGCAGACCTATAGTATTTTTGACTCCAGCATTATCATACACACAGCAAACAAAAAAATCTGCCCCCTCCCACCCAGGTCACACATGCAAAAATTTATGCCAAATCGCTTAGATTAGATGCTTTTTTTTCTAATGAAGTGCTAATAAAACATCATTGAATTAATTAATGTAATTGCATCATTAAAAGAAGAATCACAGTATAGGACAAAGATTTTGTGTGCGCAGTTGCTTTTCAAGGCTGTGGTAGCTGTATGCCATCTCAATTGTTAATACTTTCTAGCACACTTCTGGTAAAGTATTACGTGTTTTGTTTGTACAGTCAATAATTCTCTCAAAACTGAAAAAAAACATTTTATTGAAAACTTCTAAAAGGACACAATGATCACAACTAAAGCAGGAATCGCACAGAATACACTCATAATTTTTCACAAAATAATTACAATCCAAGAAAAAAATGCCTACGTAAATCAGTATAAGCATCACAAAATATAAAAACTACAAGACAAGAAAATGTTAGTTCTTGCAACGTAAAACATGCTCCCAAGAGCTGTATCCTGTTCTTACATCTTTCATGATGTAACTTTTGTTCGGGAAATTATTTCGTTCACAAAACTGTTGTTCTTTGCCAATACATCATTTCTCAGCTGTTTCAGCTTGATTTTGACATCTTCTTCTGACATATCTGTCAAGGGCAATGCTTTCACTCGACAAAGAAAATCCTGAATTATCTTTTCACCTTCCTGAAATGGAGGGAGAAGAAGAAAAAGAAAACAGGGTGTTTAGATTGCAAGCAGGATTTTTCCAAATTCCCCAAAGATACAAGGAATTATTCATCACCAGAAACTTTTTGCAGGGAAAAAACACGGGTATTTTTGCCCTTGCCATCATGTTCTCAACACCAGAACACTCCAGTTATACTGGTATCGGGAGCTCCTTCTCTTTCCATCCATGAGTAAAAAGAATCAGTTGATCAGCAGAAATACAATATTTAACACTGAGAGCTCCTACGTGTTCCACATTTAATTCCAGTGTGCAAACACATTAGGCAAGGATTGCTAGCAATAATAGCATCACAGTGGCCATACTGCCCAAACTAGTTACTTTTTGGAGGAATTGTATATCAAAACTGATGTTTCAATATGCAAAAGGAAAGAACAAATTGTAACCAAGCAACTGGAGAGCGGCCGTCACCAAGGAGAACAGATGATAATTAGGCTTTATGCATATGCTTTTACACAAACAGGCAAAGTGGAACTTCTAAACAATCTAAATTGAATAGCAAGAAAAAACATTTTAATGAACAGTATTCAGGATCACTGTATTAGAAACAATTTGCCCACAATACAGAATTTTGTCTAGTCCTCTGCATTTTAGAACTCTACTACAGAGTTTTCTTAGTTTTGTTTTATTATTTAAGACTAACGCAGTATGCTTTCAGTGCTGAAGTCTCCAAAGGACTTGGAAATGTAACAGCACACTTTCGCCTCTAAACATGGTGTTAACAAAAGCAGACAAATTGTCTGGGCGAGACACCTAAAGCTGTACCGTTCTATTGACTAAAGAGTTTATGAATATTATGTATTACTGGGATATCCAAGAATTAAACATGATGCTGTATTTGTCAGAAGTGTTTGCCACGTCAATTTCATTTACACCGATTTACAACCACACAGCCAGATCCAACTAATCTGAAAAATACCTCCCCATGATACTCAGCAAGCTGTCAAAGACAAGCTAATTAGTAGTGGGGCAACTGAGGTAGCTGAAGGGGGAACCTCCTGGCACTAAAACACTGGACAAACCAGAGATCATTGATCTGCAACATCAGATCCACTTACTGAGCCAGGAACAAATGCAGTAGACCTCTGAAACTGAAAACAGAGTAATAGGTAACAGCCTCTACCTAGAGCAAAGGCTTTTTATATGTAGAAAGTACTCTGGATATGGACTAACACTTCAAGGCTTCCATATACTGGACTATTACCAAGATTTCCACTGATGTATAGGAGGAGATAAATGAGTTACAAGGCTGCAAAGTTTCAGGCCAACTGCTGGGACACAGAACTAAGATCTGTAAGCAGATTTATATGCATGCAGAAGGAAGACCTGACTATTGGCAAAACACAATGCAAGTCATAAGGTAGCACATGGATTTCCTAGGAGGCTGCAACAGATGTCGCTGTAAGGACTCCTAACCCAGCAACGAGATGACACAGGCTATTCTGAAAAACCTTCCTGCAATCTATTGTTTTCCTTTACACTACCTGCTAATGAAGCTTCTTTTGAGAGAAAGGGAAGGGAGAAAAAACAATTCACTCAAATGGCTTTACATAACTGTCTTATGCAATGTAGACATGATGAGATCTATGCCGAGATGTGGGTTTCATCAACTTGTCCTTGAAGGCTGTGCAAAGCCAAGAGCATTTTACTTCTCAGTTGAATGCAGAGAACCAAGCTAAAATTCTCACGTGTGATATGGGAAGAACTTTACGACATTTCTAAATCAGACATTCCAGGTCCAAATTGCCTTGTCTTTCAGTATGATCAGCTCATGAAACTTGTTAGTACTGACGGGACGCGGAAGGGCGCAAAGGAGAAAGCTGCATATTCAGCTTTTCTCTGACGTGCACAACAGATCTGACCATGTTCACGTTAGGCTTCAAGAGACCAGCACTAATGAGCCCACCAATAACAGGGAGCAAAACCAGGTGCAACCCATCTGCAGAGCCAAGAATAATCTAAACAACAATTAAAACAAAAGCTGTAACTTAACTCCCAAGAAATACTGCACACAAACTAAGTAGCCAACAAAAGCGAAGACAAAATTCTGGCTTGGTTCAAGCCTAAAGAAAAACCCACAGGACAGCTAGAGACATGTTCCCTTGTATGACTCCAGTTGTATGCCAATCAGACTAACTGCTGGTCATTATTCTTCAAGAAAAAAATTAGTTTCGTTCTCACAACTACGTTTTTAGATAAAATTCTTGCCGCCTATGTTAACTTGAAATGAATCTAAACCAAAACCACTACCCTTGAATACGTCTTCAACTCCTAGTGAATTTCACAGCTGAAATAGTTGGTTATGGAAAAATGAGATTATAGCTAATTATCCTCAAGCTTTGGAGGAATCTGAATCCTTAAACTATTTTGCTTGGGCTATTCCAGCTAAACAAATTTAAAAAAGCATTCCTGATAGCAAACCTCTCTTTCACTGTAGAATTTCTTGGCTGGTGGTTCTCCTTCAGATTCCTTGGACTTGCCAATGTTTTGAAACTCCTCCAGCTCCAGTGCTTTCTCTCTTGCACTTTCTATCACATGTTTTGGGAAAGCCGCCAACTCTGCTACATGTATTCCAAAACTCTGGTCACAAACACCTGGATGCAGAGGGGAAAAAAAACAAACAGTAAAGAATTCTCAAGAGATAATATGGCTACACAGAGATTATATGAACACATTTGTAACAGATCTTTGTTCTGAAAAATTAAGTGCATGACAGTGTTCGGTTCTCCCACCATTTTCTGATTTATCTTTTGGACTACGCATGATAACACAGACTAAAGAATATGCTCTTATTTAATTAAGCTCTCTTACAGCAGTAATTGCAGAGCTCCAAAATTGCTTCAGGAAGAAAGGGAAAACGCTTCAAGCAGAAAGAGTTTCCCTCTAGTACTTGAATGAAATTGAATAATGTTTTTTATTAAAGTACTTCAGCACAGTCTGTAGAACGTAGTAATTCATATATTTTTTTTTATCTCTCTTTTTTCTATATTTATAGGAATACACATATATGTGTGTATATATATTCTCAATCCTCCTCCTCCTTTGCATCAGTACCACATAACTCCTCAGTCTCCAGAAATCGTCTTCAATTACGTCAAAACCTTTCAACTTTAACTTTACACTTACTTCAATTAATACACTGTTTATAACATTTGGTTGAGAAATAATTTCTCATAATTGCTCAAAATATGTCAATTATACCCAGTCACAATTTTCACTTCAATATCAAAGGCCCGCTGATACATTCTGTCAACTCCGTTTGTTTACATTACCATAATACCGACTGGCCACCCACAAATATTACTACATCCTTTTAATTCTTGTCTCCAGTAAGGAGTTATGACTAAGTGAATTACATGTGTAAAATGATACTTAACTAATCATCTATTAAATAGTGGGTAACTGAAGAACAGGTAAAGGAAACCCTAGCATTTAGATTTTTTTCTTTTTATTAATCTTGTAATCTCTCAGGTTTCTTAAAGGAAATTAAGATTTTTAAGCAGAAATTAGTCATCTTGATTTTATATTTAAAACACACACCTCCCAGACACAAAGCTAACTCAGGTCTCTGCTCAGAGGATCCTGAGCAGAGGCCTGGAGAACCGTACTTTCTCTGTCTCCTCTTCCAGCAATTCTGTCACACTCTTGAAGCATGAAAACAGAGATTAAAATACTGTATAGAAGTTCCTTGTCATGCATTTCAGATTTAGTTACACATTTCAAATGACATGAAACCTGTTATTTATTTCAAAACACAGATGTAACCAAGCTGCCTATACTCACATCCTTGCCGGAGTAATATAACTCTTCCAAAAGGGAAAGAGCACAACACTAAATGCAAAAACCTACGTGAAAGACATCCAGTTTGAGACCGGGTATTTTAAGACAAAGATTTCATAATGTTGTATCTCATCTGACAGAGGTTTAAGTAGATAGATACAAACTGTTGTGCCTCTTTGCTCAATACCACTTCCAAGAAAACAGATCAAATGAAAAGACACTGCATGTACAAATAAAAGATGCGTATGACTAAAAATGGCAAAATGGATTGAAGAAAAATATGAAACCAGGCTTCTAGAGTTTTCACCAGGACTAGCATGGGTGAGTTAATACAAGTTAAAAAAAAAGGGGGGGCGGAGTGTTTGTAGAAAACTAATTCACCCAACTATCTGGGGAATATTAGGGGTTTTCATTGTAAAAGTTGCTATTCCAAAGGATTTAG
This sequence comes from Leptosomus discolor, assembly GCF_034619465.1. Lineage (NCBI taxonomy): Eukaryota > Metazoa > Chordata > Aves > Leptosomiformes > Leptosomidae > Leptosomus > Leptosomus discolor. The sequence goes on along the minus strand of NC_141392.1, from coordinate 18,981,872 downwards.
AAAGTAGAAGGTTTAGATTTAGTGTGTATTACTTCCCTCCCCAACCTAAGTATTCAAAAGAAAGCACTTAAATGAAGATGGATTGTTTGAAGATACTCTACATTGTCAGCTCTCGCTGCATTGAAAACACTCATAGTTTCAATGTACGCTTGCAGCAATTTATGACTATACTTCAGTTCCCACGCCACACTAAGTCATACTTTAAGCACTGATTTGTGCAAGGCATTTGGACGGCTCTGAACCTTCATTTGGTGGAAGGAGCTCAACATATGGGGAAAAGATGGTAAACAGCAAACTACAAAAGAACCATAGAGACTGCCTCTCCACTGGAACTGGTTGGGTACCAGGGCCACAGCACTTCGGACTAACACTCAGAAGCACAGCCTAGGCATTGCCTAGGAAAAGTGCATGAACAGAGAGGAGAACAGAGGCCATTTCTAATGAATAAAGATCTCAAAAGACAAGGACACAGAGTTAAAAGAAACATGACTGTGGCAGCTGGAGATACTCTAACCAGCTTTAAGCAGACTCTCAGTAAAGCCAGAAGACAGCAATACTTCTGGTCATGCCTTGATTCCTCTTGTTCAGAGCAGACTCCTAACTTTACAGACAAGTACCCAAAGCCCAAATGCAAGACTACAGCCATAGTGGAATACAAAATTAGAGGTGGTTATACAAGTAATGAAAGGACAAGAAATTAAGTAATTTCATGGATTTAAAACCAGAAGAAATGAGTAAGAAATAGTCAATTAGTAACATCATAGGAGTAAAATTAGCATGGTATCACTTTAGTGAAGCTCAGATCAGGATATAATAAAAATACATTTACAAATTGTCTAAAGACACTTCATAGTACAGTGATAGCCTGTGAAGATTATAAAAGTTATCTTTAAAAGCCTAACAGCAAAATTTAATAATTCAACAGCATATTAGATTCATTTCAGAACAACATATGCCAGAAGGAATGAACTGAAAAGTTGACTAAAGAAATCAGGAAATACAGAGAGAGTTCCAGGATAACACCTACGAAATGTACAGTGATTATGAAAAGCTGAGTTATTAGGATGAACTAGGCAAGCAAAATCAAGTGTTTGGTATCATGTCAACATGACAAGACAGCTTTTAAAAATAAGGAATGAAGTTCAGCAATTGTACCTGTAAGAGTGAATTCTAAGATAAAATTTTAAAAGTAAACATCAGTCTCCAGAACTTGAGATATGAGACAAGGACTAGCTCCTTAGCCTTAACAAGGATGGATGACACTTAGTAATTGTTCTAGTAAAGGTAATAGCCTAACTCCTCAAATAGTTATTCCTTATACTACTACCACTCCACAAGGTAAGTTGTTGATTGGATCCAGTATAGCCACAGTGTTCTATAGTAACCATGTTCTATCTATCCAAGTGTCATCTAACTCATTCCTTCATTGTGGAACTCAGAAAAGGAAAATTAAGAGGTATTTTCAAGTGAAAACATAACGTAACAGTGATCTACCCACATTTTAAATCAAAAATCTCACTCCAGAGGTTGGCAATCTGAATGACATGCTCTTATGGGAACAACAAAAATCACTGTAGAGTTTGCAACTAAATTAGAATGCCATAAATGACCACACCTTGCAAGCCACAGTTACACAGCCCTGTTTTATTTAGCATAAATATAGGCTCCTACTGAAGGAAGCAAGAACAAATTATTTGGGATATAGAGAAGTAGGAGTAACCACTTATTACAGTTAACAGACAAAATTTATGCCCAATTAAAAATTGTCTAATTTAATAGCAAAAGGAATAACTGGATCCACGAAAGCATTTTAATTAGATACATCTGACTTATCTTACACTAACAAAACAGGCTCCTTGTTTTCCTATGATGCCATTTGCTAAAAACGAAACATATTTTCCTATACCAAACTACCGCACCAATTGGGCCACATCTTTCTTCAACGACTAAGCCTTATTACAATAAAACAGACATTATTAAAAACTGTCAGCACATAAAACTGTTCTTTTAAAAGGAATGAGCGCAAGCAACATAAGTCTTTTCTACAAGCATGTTAAAATGTCTGCTTTAGGAAACCAGAAAATAACATCTTGGAATCCTTCTCTCTGCTCTTTAAAAATCAAAAAGTGAACAACCTCAAAAGCATCAACTTGAGTGGTAGAAATAACCTGGAAGTCTTAACAAATAATGTTCAACAACACCACCAACTGTGTTCACACATGGACAGAGCTCCTGTCATACACACTCTCTATGGACAGACAAGAACATGTCTGTTATAAACCCTAAGCCTTGGAGTACGACATTTCATTTTTTTAATGGGTTTTTTTTTTTCCATTAAGATTTCTTCCTCTCTTGGGGCAAAATAAAAGTTTACCCTGTTCACCATTTACACAGGCTTACCTTCTTTGACACGATAAAGCATCGTCAACGTGTCATCACTGGTCAGCGCAGTAACATGCAGGTTATTTACTGTTGGCACTTGGTCAGCGAGAGCTGTCAGTTCATGAAAATGTGTAGCAAACATACAGAAAGCACAGATTTTGCTAGCAATGTATTCTGAAATAGCCCATGCTAAGCCAAAGCCATCGTAGGTAGAAGTTCCTCTTCCCAGCTCATCAATAATTATCAGGGAGTTTTCAGATGCTGTCCTAAAAACACAAGAGCATTTTATAATTTTTGAGAACAGCACGAACTCGATATTGGAGTACTACAAGTTATGTTGCAGAGGCATAGTATAAAAAAGGCAAAAGACCTTTCCTGTTTACTTAACAGCATACAAATAAAGTGCACATGCAGTGTCACACAGATCATTCCAAATTAGTTTCTTTGTCCCATTTAGACTCTGGCATCCTGGTAGTAGCTTCATTTGACCACTGAACTAAACAGAAGACTACTTTAAGAACTTATGAGCCTCCTAAAAGAACCGGAGATCCTACAAAGAAGGAAATTTTAAATACACCCTTCTTCGAGCACCTCCTTTCCCCACCAACCTCAACCAACAAAATCAAATAAGCACGGACTTACCTAAGGATTGAAGCAGTTTCTAACATTTCAGCCATGAAAGTAGACACACCTTTCAGCTGACTGTCTCCAGCTCCCACCCGAGCCAGGATACAATCCACAATGGTTATTTCTGCAGAGTCGCACGGTACAAAACACCCAATTTGGGCCATAAGAACAATCACCCCTGTCTGTCGGATGTAGGTAGATTTTCCCCCCATGTTAGGGCCTAAAGAAGAAATTTTGTAGATGAATTAGAAAACCATAATCTTTTACAATTCAACAGTTCTTTTAAAGGAGAACAGGCTCTAAATTAAAGCAAAGAACATTCAAACTCACTACTGTCTTGCCAGGAAAGAGTAGCAGACTTGTCAAACAGGTGCAACAAGTAGTGCCACTACTAATAAGGCTTGCTTGTATATCTTACTGAATGCCGCTTTTTCAAAAGAAAGGGGATCGGAGAACATTAGGGGCTTTCATAACTTTTGAGACTTCTCGGAAGTATAAACAATCATCTAAAACACACAGCCATACCTAAAACTAATAAGCTTTAATTTAAGTCATCAGTGTTGCTGCTTAAGAATGAAAATAATTTGCTTTCACCTCAAACAACAATTGCAATTTGTCTGTAAAAATGGAACAGCTTAGTTACAGACCATGTACAAGCTAATGGGTGATTTAAATTACAATCTAAAGGGATTCTGAATCAGCAAAAACAGATATTAATAAGTTAATTTTAACTGAAGTACAAATGAAATAAAAAGTATTTTCCAGAAAACTGATCATTAAGCCGAATTCTATGCTCTTGCTACTCAGAATGTATGTCAATGACATCTGCATAGAAATTAAAATTCAGAAACACTAAAAATGTTTTCCTGTGTAGTAAAATTATCTTAATTACGCCAGGGAATAGGGGAAAAAAGGGTACAGTCATGGAAACATGTTTTGCATTTAAAATTGACTTTAATACTAAACAAAGAAAACATTAACAAAGAGGCTGCTTAAAATCTTGCCCACAGAAAGTGCCTGTGTGGCTACAGTACAACTGATGTCTAGTGGAATTTTCCAGATCACTTAAGCAGGTACAGGATTTCCAGCTCCTGAGGTTGCCTGGCTTGTGGAGTTACATTCACTAAGGCAAAGAATGCACATATTAAGGAAGAACTGATTTCTTATTTCCTATTGTCCTGGCAGCCTCTCTCTTCTTCCCAAATGACTATTTCTAAATTAGTGATTACCTTCGCCAAACAGTGTATTATAACTACAATCATAACAACTAATTCCATGACTATTAGTTTGGAAGATGAGAAATACATATGTATGGGCATATACATGTAGAATATCCACTAGCAAAGGAAACATTTCACAGGAACATTGCGGACTCTTTCTTTTTTTAATATAATAAAGAACAGCTTACAAATACCCTTGCTTCTTTTCCGGAGCTAAATCTTATTCCCCCATACAGAAAGATGAATAACTTACCAGCTGCTCACCCTTTGTTGATTAGATAAATTGTTTTGACGGAGTTTTGTTGGGTTACTGGTTTGTTTGCTTGTTGTTGGTTTGTTTTTTTAAAGACCTCATTATGGAAATACTGGAGACATTTAAAACGTAAACAACAAAAGAAAGAGAGAACAGAAACATTTACCAGTAATAATGTGGAACATCTGCTTGCCCTTCTCAAATGTAATGTCATTGGGGATGAAGGCCACCTCATCTTGCACTTCAATGCAAGGATGCCTGGCACCTTTCAGCACAATCCTTCCTTGTCCCTTTTCCAGAATGACAGGACGGACATACGGCACTGGTGCTCCGTTTGACACATGAGCAAAACTGACAATTGCATCTAATTGAGCTATCACATCATTCATCGTCTGTATTGGTTCTGCATAACCTGGTTTTGATTAGAGAGATACACAAATTCAACAGTTAGAAATTTTTTTGTTCTTGCTGAAAAGATATCTTAATTTTATGGGTTCATTGTAAGCTTTAACTCATCTGCGTTAAAAGTCCATTTCGTTCAAGACAGCAGTCACCTTCTGTGAGAGTCTAAGATGTAAATCTAAAGTTCCCATGCCTTGACTACAAAGTGGACTTCTTCAGACTAAGAAGAGGAAGAGGTTAGGCAGTGTTGACTGTTTCGCGTTAACATTAGACAACAAGGAACAGCTTATCTTAGTACACGAAGGCAAATGCTCACTATGGCAAGATGGCTGGAAATCCAGTAAGTCTCCTTCCTCAATAATACACTGCAGTTTGATGTTCATGCAAAGACAATAGAGACACAGCAACCATTCATATTTATGTGAATGATGGTATTGAGAGGTCTGTGAGATACAGTGTCTGTGATACCAGACAGCTAGACTAGATGGCCCAGTGTTCCCAGCACCAGTTTTTAAGTTTTGGTGTTTGTTTGGGGGTTTTTTTTTGGTTTTTTTGTTTTTTTTTTTTTTTTCAGCGAAAGAGATGAGGGACAGGAGTCTACAGAGGTAAATCATCTAACACTTGCAAATGGGATGCATGTGTCAGAAGAGATGAGCAGTGACCTGCAGAAAGAGTCCTACCTGTACAAAGTACATTTACTGTTCTAACATCATTTCTTGAAGTGGCTAGGTATAGATCATTAAGAGGACTTTAAGTGACTTTTATTCAAGAACTACACGCATAATTGAGTCTTTTTCGTTAAACTGCCTCCACTTGGGGAAGAAAAATGCTTTTTAAATACACATATACACTTGTAAGTCTATGACTGCACGCCACAGCAGCTTTAAACTTCAGCAAAACACTTTATTAAATATACTAGGTATTTATAGACGGCATATTGAAGCTAATCCCACCATATAATACACAATTAGCTTTCTACATAAATATGCAAATCTTACTATGCTACACAGAAAAAACTCACCACTTGAAAATTACCAAGATAAAAAAAAAATCATCTAACAAGCTACTGATTCTGCAATATACTAGCGAATTCCCTATCATGACAACAGGTCAAGGCTTATGAAGATTTCCACCATAACTTAATACACACTCAAATATATTAATAATTCAGCTTAAAAAGTGGGGGGTTTATCTTTAATACATTTACCCTTAGCTTAATATTCATTAGTGCTTTCACTTTCCACTTTTCTCTTTCAAAGAACTAAGATTTGTTCTGCTGAAACTAGTGCCTTTGGGAGTGGCAATATTTACAGAATCTTCCAGTCCAAATTCCCTGATGTCTCTTCTCCTTTTGGTGAAGAATTGTAAAGAATATCCTGTAAGTAGGCAATCTTGGAGCAAAATATATGGAAATTAAATAGAAAACAAATCTTTTTTTATTGTACCATATAAGCAAAGACTAACTTGATCTTGTATTGCGTACCAACATTCTTTCTTCACCATCACTCACAGGCAATAGTTCTCTGTTGTCCTTTAGTACTTCTGCATTCTACTGAGTCTGCCAGTTGGGTGGAGATGCCCTACAGGGAGGTAGGTGGAGGATAGATGTGCCCTTTATGGGCATATTTTTGTTACTTTTATGGGATTAGCATTTGTACACATCCATCACTGCACATCTGTAGCAATGCCAGGAAAGGGTCTGACCACAGAAGACAATGTATTTCAAACTTTCAACAACTGCCTAGAAGCCAAACCTCACTTTTCACACTAATTTTTTGGAGAATGTTATGGTTTTCTACAGAAGGTCCTACAAAGTTAACTGCAAGTCCTCCCGGCATTCCAGACTGTGATACACATCAACACTGATATATTCACCTGAAGCAATGTTAATGATTTCCTTGACAATTGCATCCTGAGCCTCTTCATACTCTTCTCTGTTCTTTATATATTCATCATTGACGGAGCTCAGTTTGCTGTGAACAAAACCACAATATTTAGAAGCTGTGATGTTCTGTTTTCACTGCTACAACGCCAAACTTCTAGCCTCCTCATCTATGAATCAATACTAGTTGTCCCTACCTGTTTTAATAGCAAGGTTCAGCACAAGGACCATAAAGCAACTAATCTAAAATTCATCCACACCAGGATTATCAGTAAGATTAATTCCAAGTTGAAGGTCACCCACAAGGGCCAAACCAGCCATTCTAGCATCTTTGAACACATCATTCTTAAAAAAAAAATCTCACAGTAGTTGTTTGTTATAGACAAGCTATGTGATAAGGACTTGCTCTTAAAGCTGAATTTCTGGCCATTTTGCAATGAGATGCGGCATGTTATAGAACTGGCAGAGGAGAATTCCTGCTAAGCAAGTGTGTTATTAGCCCAGAGTTCTACAACAGGCTTATCACAGCTAAAGGCATTGACTTCTTTCATTTAGTTAAATCCTCAGTGAACTGCTGTCACTAAGAACAGGTTCTAGTCTTAAAAAAAAAAAGGCAAGCTGAAACCAAGAGACAGTTTAAACGAGTATTTATTCTTCTCAAGTTAGTCTCCAAACACGGAAGAGAGTCTTCAAGACTGAATATGAAACACTATGTACTGCACCCACACTATAATCAGAAATCAGCCTTGTGCTTCTAGTACCATCTACAGAAGCAACTATAACTTAACTAAGCACAGAGAAGTCTGTTTTATTAGTGATCCATGGGCTTCTACCCCAAGGTAGAAGATGACACAGTGGAGGTTCTAAGTACCATCTTCTCAGTTACAGAAAAGCCTAACTTCATCATTAAGTTGAGATTTATAACATATTTAGAGGCAACAAAAAGCTGTTTTAAATTTCAGGGATGTTTTGAAAAAATATCCTCTGAGTAAATGTTAAAACAAAATGCAATTAAGGTTTACACTTTGTTCATTTAAGTAAATTGGTGCGAAATACACCAACATATTGGTTTGCAAGAAGCAATATGTTTGCCCTCCTTTTCAAAGCAAAGGATTTATTACTATGAAAGTGAGTGATTAACAGAAACAGTTACTATTAGTAATAGCACTGGCTTGAAACCAACCTTGCCCTGCAGGCAGTGCTCCTCATACATGTCTGTCAATCAAGATCTCTCTCTCAATAAACTCAGTTCTCTGATGCCAATTCCAGCAGGAACAGTTATACATAAAGCAATAGCAGCATGGTTTGTCTGAAACCAACTGTACGATGTATTAATCTCTGCTATTTTTACCCTTCTGTATATAATGCATGCAGGAGACTTAAAGACTTGTTTTTGCCTGGACCTGCCACTGACAGGGAGGAACTTGTCAGCAGGTTGCTGACTGTGGCTGATTGTTAGCAGCATTTCTTAGGGTTGATATTGGGGCTGATACTATTTATGCCTTGATTAACAACCTGAATGATGGGACTGAATGCACTCTCAAATGCTCTCTCAGCAAGGCTGTGAACAATACCACACTAAGGGGAGATGTCAGTACGCTGGAGGACAGGGTTGCCATTCACTGGGATATCTTCAGACTAGAGAAATAGGTGGACAAGAATTTCAACACAGGCAAACACAAAGTCCTGCACCTGGGATGAAATAACTCCAAGCAACAGTGCAGACTGGGGTCCAAATGGCTGTAAAACAGCTACTCATAAAAGAGCTGGGGGACCCAGTAGACAAGAAACCGAACACAAGCCAGCAGTGTGCCCCTGAAGCAGAGAAGGCCAAGCCCATACTGACTGCATTAGCAAGAGTGTAGCCAGCACGTCAAAGGAAGTGATTCTTCCCCTCTATTCAGCACTCATGAGACCACATCTGCAGTGCTGGCTCCAGTTTTGTCTTCCCAGTGTAAGAGAGACAATGAACCCGGAGCATGTGGCCACCACAAAGATTTGGAGCTGAAGCACATGGCATACAAGGACAGGCTGACAGAGATGCCTGCCTAGGCTGAGAGAATCTGAAGTCAGCCTGGAGAAGCACCAGTCTTCTTGGAGATGCACAGCGAAAGAATGAGATACTAAAAAACCAAGCTTCTGCAAGGAAAATTCTCATCAGATCTGATTAGCAAAGTTTTCACAAAGAGTGGTTCAGCCCTGGAACTTGTGCCCCACCAGGCTGTGAAGGATGCTTGGGGGATGGGCACCTGGGCAAGGCCTTGAGCTCCCTCACCTAACTTTGAGATAGGATCTAATTTCCAAGGTAGCTGTGCTTTGAGTGAAGGGTTAGACCAGTTAACCTCAAGAGATTGCCTTCAACCTCAGCTACGACCTGATTCTGCATACGCAACTTCCTACTTTTGCTCTGTGTAAAAACAATGAAATACAGAAAGAGAGACATCTGATGACCAAGGTAGCCTTTGCTCCTCCTAAAATGCTCTAAAAGAGCTAAAAATTCACAAAAAGTATAGACTTTTTGCTTGGCTGACCTGTGACAGAACTGCTGTCCAGACAAGGAGATGCTGGAACAGCACCAATGCAATCAGCCTGAAGACTGAAATTTTCAAATAGCTTTAATCTATAGAGCCACAGACTTGAAGTCCAATACATAGGACCAACAGAAATTACCACATTTTGGAACAAAAAACCCAACCAACCAAACAAACAAACAAAAGGTAATCACCCATGAAACTGCTTCATGTCATATTTGGTGATAAACATAAATAGTTCTTTTCCTATTGCAGCTTCTGAAAGTATCTGTACAAACACTCATGGTGAATGCAATTATGCTACTAGCTGCAGCTAAAACACAGAAATTAGCCCAAGTCAAAGGACAAAAAATAGCTAACAGCTGGCAAAGGAAATGGGGAATGCAGCTTTTAACAGAAACTGTATGACCAGTCCTCCCTCATGCCAGTCTTGCTCAATATCTCAATCTGTGAGCCAATTAAAAAGGTGAAAATTGAGCCTTTCAAGATGTAGGGAAACCAGTTTATCAGCATAATTATAAAGAAAGGAACAAATTTTGTTTCTTTCACAACAGGCTTGAAAAATTACCAGGATGATCTCCTACCTGTTAGTAAATTTCACACCATTCTTCTGTGTATCAACTATTCCGTACTTCGAATTGTTACGGAGAACTTTTTCCTCTTTGCAAGTTATTCGAAAGTGATGCCCAAACTGTGAATTTGTCTCCAGTTTGATACTTTTGCCAGCTTCCAAACCTTTCAGGTGAAAAGAAAGAAAAAAGAAAACAACCGTATTATCAAAAATCCTGCAGGCTATGCTATTTCGGCTCAGTAAGCCCCAGTTTGTATGATGCAGCCTCTCTTAGATGTTCTATTCAGTATACTTGCTTTCGTTCTGTACAGGTATGGGAAACACCTAGACCTAACAGAAGCCTACTGATCCATTCTCTGCTCTCAAACTGCATATTCAAATCAGGTTCAGGATTATTGTATTGCTACATAATTCTCCAGAAATATGAAAAATGTTCTTAAGCACACTGCAAGGACATTCTATACGGCTGCTGTAAGCACAGCATCTGTAGTCTTGTGATCCTTTTACTAACACATACTTCTGTTGATATTTCTCATTCGATCCCTACATGACCTTGCCTTTCCTTCTTTTCACCCAGGTATCTTGCTCACACTAAAAAAAAAAAAAAAAAAATCAAGAACAAAATACATGCAAGCCTTTAAAGGTGTAACCTAAACTAACTATGGTATTGCCAGTTTTCTTGCCATATTGGCATTAAAAATTGGTAATTTTTTAAGTTGCTCTTTGAATGCCCAATTCAACAGCTGCACATGGAATTTTATGCATAGGATAACTAATTCTTTAAACGTCTCATTTGCTTACACATTACATTTTGCAAACAACTTCAAAAGAAAACTAGCATGTTCTGAACAGACACTCAGGAGAATGTATAGTGGGAGGAAAAAAAGGTTTCAATGCATGTCCTCAAAGGATGTAAAACAGAGCTAGGATTAGCAAAGAGATGAGCCACAGTTCTACAAAATGAATTCTGCAGTATCTTGCAACATACGTGATAATTTCTGAAACATTCTGGAATGACATCCTTAAAAAAAAAAGCCAAGTTATAAACCAAAAATCACTCACTTTTCAACAGTTTGTGCTGTGACAACTAAAGTCACCCCAAACTAATAATAAAATAATACAAACATCCCTTAACTCCCCTATGCCAGTTCTCAATACTTGATCTCAAAACATTTTACAAAGGAGACAAGACTCAAAGCCAGTTTCATATCCTACCTAGTTCTTTGGCTGCACTCTTTAAGAAGGATTGCATTTTTTCTTCCAGTTCATTCATCTTCTCTCTTAATTCTGTCAAATTAGGATCAAAAGAAGCCTTGACAAGAAATTCATGATTCTCCACCTAGGGAAAAATAAGAAGAAAAAATTCATATGAACATATGCAGTAAAAAGAAAAGAATCGCCTCCCTGATCATACACAATGAAACGAATTTACTTAATCATTTATGCAGCTAATCAAGACAGTGTAAAAGGATGGGACATTTCAAAACAAGAAGCCTTTGGAAATAGAGGTTTCTGACACAGTAATTCCTGCCCAAAACACACTTAAGAGGTTATGGAAGGAGCCTACACAGTATCAACAAAAATTCTACCCAATTTCTACTCAGTTATTTTTTTTGTTGAAAAGCATACACATTTCCTTCCAAGCTAAACATTTTCAGAGGCACATATGAAATAAGTTGCATTTCATCTTTTTCCTCCCTCTTCCTCATTCTTCCACTGCCAGATGTGTGTTTCTGATGACCTTACAAGACTCAAGTTTAATGCACAAGCACAACTTGTAACTGCCAAGTAAAAGAAACTAGATTTTTAATATACAATTTTTACAATCAACAAAATATTAGCACTCTTGTCCAAGATGGAAACTAAGCACTGGCTTTTATATCAGCAATACATTTAATCTAATTACATTTAAAAAAAAAATCAAACCAAACCACACTTCTATGAAGCTTCCCCTAGCTGGGAATTATCTGCAAAGCTGAACACAAAGCAGCTGCAAATAATTCACAAAACACACCGAAATAAGATGGTGGTTTACATACAATTTCACTTTTACCCACAAGTATATGTTAGCAAGAGGACAAAGGAGAAGAGGAAAGGAACTTTACTTCTTCCCAGACAATAAAAGTACCACTTCAGAAAGCGCTGAGCAACAGGAACTATAACTGCAAGAACTACCACATATATCTTGTCCTACTACGAACAAGCAGCACTTCGAATCTGTAGTGCATCAAAACAATTGTAAAAGCATTAGACTGAAGACTCCCAGATTTTGCAGCAACTTGGAACAAAGACCTGGGAATGCAATCTGGAGAGGAAAGGCATGTGGCTTACACATTTTGAACTTGGAATGGAGCGACAAGTAGAGTATCATATGAAGAAACTGCATAGCATGCTGTATATTCAAAGGATTGCTACCTTATTCTGAGAATTATCTTCTCCCAACAGACAATTTGATCTTCCACAAAAGTTGCATCATGGAAAACTGAACCGTTGGTGTTCATTTTCTCCGTGCAATTACCAGCACCGCAACGCATTGCACTCAGCCTGCCGTTTTGGTTCCAGTTGTGTTGTGTGCAAACACGCTGCAGTGGCAAAGTTCTCTGGTTGCTTAACCAGAGACGTGGACTCCACAAAACAATGGATTACGAGATTTGAGAGGACCGTCTTGAAACTTGGAGGCATTGAGAAAGGGGTATGAACAAATTCATTCCTTGTTACGTCCCTGTTGATAGGCCTGCTCCTCCCATTCCCTTAATAATTCTGCTAAAAGAACAGCAATGAACATTTATGACAGAGCACACAGCAGAAAAGACCATTCCTGGTTTTGTGGGGCAGATCCTAGATCTGAAACAGAAATTGGAAAAGCTGGGATGCAAACACCATGCATGCCAGCCCTTGTCACAACTAGCTTTACAGGACAACCAAGGTTGAAAGTCAAGCGAAAAGTAATTTGTTTCACAGCTTCAAAGAACTATTTGAAGCCTGGAATAAACTGCTGAAAGCCCATAACTTGAGGAGAAGGAAGGTAACATACCCAAGGACCAGTAATGCTCCAGCTGCCCCAGCAGGAGCCCAGTCTGGCTGTTGGTTCCAGCCTCCACCCAGGCTGCCATGCCAGAGAGACTGACCAGAACTGACACAGTGCCCTGCACTTCCACCCTTCAGGGCCTCCCTGCTGCAGGCTAGCTTTCATTTCACTACAAGCCAAGATCCGTATGTGGCTAGAGCTTATAATGTACAAAAAAGCCATGTTACTGCCTCACCCACCACTCAGTCCAGCAGCCGTGGGGATAGAGTTAGTTTTCATGTGCTTGTTGCTAACTCCCTTACAGCTCCAACAGACCTGTGATGACGAATGAACCCAGAGGCTGCTAGCATGCAAGAAATAAATCCTAAACCACTGTGAAGTTTTGGGACAGGAGCATTAAAGTAAAATTACTTCAGCTCCTGTTTACATTAATAGTCTGGGTTAGGGACTGTAGCAGCTCAAGAACCCGCTTGCAACAGACCAGGCACTCCTGCCCCAGGTTAAGAGCCCGGTGGCTCTTCCAGGTGTAGATACCAAATCCTTAGGACATCTAGCAGCCTATATCCCATTACCTCAGCCTGGCAATCTGAATTTAAAAATGTCAGATCCAGGTTTGAAGACAGCTTCTAATACATTGCATTACCCACCCCAGCAACTATAGGGCAGCTCCTTCCTCACTCAGGCCTCATGAAATAACTCTTAGCAGGTGACAAACAAAACTGCTCCATCTGACCACATTCTCCAAGTGAAAGCCAAGTAGAAGCAAATTAACAGAAAACATTTTTAAACTAAATTAAAAGTTCAGCTAAACTGGTAAGGAAGTAAAATTATGGTTTACTAAAAATATTAAAAACTCGTGCTACTAATTACTATATAAAAACATCAGGCACCCACAACTATATTACCCCATAACATTCTTCTCAAGCTGTGCTCCTCCTACAGCAGTATCTCAGATATAATTAGGTAAGTCATTTAAAGCAAGCTTTTGCTTTCCTCTTCCACGGCCCTCAGTGTGAATAGGGCCAACAATCTGGCAGGACAAGCATTAACAGAAACGTGGTATTAAAAGTTCTTGGTGCATAGCAAATCTACCATCAGTTATGGTACAGTAAGGCTACACCTCACCAGAAAAATTAAAGGAAAAACCAGTGAATCCAATTCTCTCCCCGCTCATCTCCCCAAAAGAAGAATAAAAATAATCATCATCATTGTGGTATTTCACTGATACATTGATTGCGGAAATGCACTTAAGTCTAAATTACAACTCAATATGGCATTAAATACAAATGTTAAATTTGCTTCAGATGAAACAGAGACGTGCAACAGATTGGTCTGAACACTCCTGCTACCACCTTCACTCTTTATATAACCTTTTACTGGCAAGAGTCATGCAAAGGGTTGTAATGAATACAGATCCCTTAATGCAATATGGATAAGAAGCAGATAAGACATTCCCTTTTGTTCTACTAAACACACTTTTCTTTAATGTAAGGTTTTGCTCAGAGCTATTCTGAAATGAACGTTCAAAGTATAAAACATCTCATGTGGTAAGTAAGCAGACTAACACAGCACTGACAACACTTTTGTACCTGCATATGTTTACTTACATGAAATAAGACCTAAGTGAGTCACATTTCCAAGGGGTGCTCAAATGAATGAGGTGACAGCAAATAACGTGCAGACTCTGGGACTATGTTGAGCTAGCTAGCTAATCTGAAAAACAAGTCCTTCTGTAAAGTGCTGTGCTCCTAATACTCAGAACAAAATTCTATATACCAAAAGCGCTAACAAACTTTGAAGTTGCCCAGACTTGAGGAGGAGGCAGGAGTAGACGGTTTTTCAAAGGCCCCTTACGACTCTGTGAAAGGCAGGAATGGAAGTGACAGTTTCTTAACTTTTATTACAGCTAGGTAAATGAATAACCACATCCCACGCTTTTTGAACTTAGATGTTTCTTTTTATATTACAATGGATTATTGACATAATTTAGTTGCTATGACAACCTGTCCTTCAGTCACACTCGGAATAGAGATGGATATTTCATTTGAACTCCCTAAAAATCTGAAGTTCAAGTTTTAACATTCATATGGACAAGGTTTATTCTTCTGGTAAAGCCAGTCTTGGCTTATCTATAGCCATTTTCCAGTATCTCCAAGGGGAAAAAAATCCCCAAATCTGACACACTGGGTTCTATGGGACTCGATCAAAAATAACTGACTTGTTATTCTGTTTAGAAGGACAACAAAACATGTTTAAAGTAGAAGCTGAAAAGAAATTTGAAGAGCTGGACTATGAAGGATGAAGGCTTAGAACAGCTGTTGGTTTTAAAGAAAACAGGGTCCCAGGGCATACAAACTGCATCAACAGATGGTCTGTAACTAGTATAAAGCTATAAATTTCTTCGCTAGCATATATCACAAATTACTGCAATATGTCAATCAAACAGTCTTTCCTTAAACAGCAAAACGCAGTTGATGAATGTACACACAATACAAAGAGATAAAATGCAGTGCCTCTGCCTTTGGAGAGAAATATGCATGTCCAAAATTTTAAAGCCATTGTAGTTTTCAAATGCTCAACACCTTGCCCTTACAGCCATGCCTGGCACGTGGTTAGGCAGATCTTGTATTTCTACAGTCAGCTGAGATTGACACTTACGACAATCCTAAAAGCCTCCCAAGTTTTCCAAAATGACTGCAACATCTTATTGAGAGGGGAACATCAAACATGCTTCTATAACCAAGCATGTCTGTTTCAAAATGCATCTCACCTATTCTCTAACAAATATAATGGGGAAAAATTATGTACAAAATGCACTAAAAACCTTGGCATTGTTTCACCCACTTAAGCAATGGTTCATTTTTTTGCCCAAGTCCTAAGTGTTCAATAAACAAAGACAAATCAGTCATTTATACTCATCCCTTCTCCTTTCTGATACAGATTTAAGGAAGAAATATTTCTTCCAGCTTTCTTTGGCTAACTTTCCCTCCGAAAAAATGTCAGTCTTCCCTTACAATCATAGTCCTATCATCAGTAATATTTTATAAGCAAGTGTAGATGGAAGTCTAAGATAATTGTAGCAGATTTGTCTCTAGTGAGAAATGTCTTTACACTGGAAAGTAAAGTCAGTCTTTATACTTAAGTCAATCATTTTTCAGAGCAGCAAACTGTTAGTTATGAAGACTTAATCACACCAAATAGAACCAAGTTTAATGAATTTTACAGAAGCAGATAAATACGTAATAAACATTCTGGATACATTCTAGACTTGAAATGTATCACAGTACTTTGAAAATATAATGAAGCAGAAAAGTGACAAAATAACTTCCCCACTTTTAATACTGATGTGTTTTTTTTTTAAAAAAACAGTTTCAAGTCTACAGTATCCATGTACCCAAAGCATTTTTTCAGTGGCCAGGTAATTTCAGACAGGGGTGAATATCCACTTGATATTCAACTGCTATACTAATAACAGTCTTCATATATTCCACAGCTAAACTACTACTACCTACTAAATACAGATGATCAATTAAATTTAGTGAGTGTAGACCAGATTGCAAAGTTCAATAAGAAACTTTAATTGCCAAGTAAACTCCCTCCCACACACCAGCCCATACCTTATCCATGTCCAATGTTGTTTCTATCATCTCCAGAAACTTTGAGAAGTCAGAAAAGATATCATTAAGAGGTGTTATAAACACTGCCAACAACAACATCTGGTGAGCTCCTGTTAAGAACAAACAAGAAAAATGATTATTCACAAAACCCCATGACTTTACCAGAATTCACTTATCCAAGATAAACAGCACTGCTATACAGCTGTTTAATTTTTATTAAGATTGGTTATGATTATTTCGCTGACACACACTTACCTTTTTCTAAAATTGACATTATCCAATTTATATTCTGATTAAGCTTGCATCTATTCTGTCATCTTTGTTCATATTTTTTGGTATTAATTCCCTTCTACTACAAGTAGAACTACAGCCAAACAAAAGCAAACCTCCTGTTTGAACATTACCTATTCTTGCACATAAAAAATTGAAATGGCTTTAGTAAAAAGTGTATTCCACAGCAATCCATTTTAAAGATACAAAATGGAAGTCTTATCTCCCACACTGAGAGTTTTTAGTTTTCTTCAAAATTACCAAAAATTGGGAATATTTGGTAGGTTACAATATGGACATAAATAGAAATTGAGGTGTATGTTTTTTGGTTTTGTCTTCCTTAAATAAAGACCATCTACTCTAATGAGATCTTTATAGTCACTGATCTTTCCACTAAACAGGAAGTCATCAAAATTAAATTAGTCTTTTCCAATGTATTCTGTTAGCACAGATACTCTGTAGCACCAAGTATAACTGCATAGCACACATACGGGTTGGAAGCCCATAGAACACTAAGCACCGAACACAAAGTGCGGTTCACTGTTAACTTAGCATGCACGGATATTGCCAATTTTGTGAAAGAAGTACTTTCTTCAAGCCTACAAATAAGCACCTATCCATCAGCCAGCTGTGAAAACTCTGTCAGTAAATGAATATTTAACATTTTGCAGCCACTTCAAGTTATGATTTAATCACAGAAAGACTAGCATTATTGACTGTATGATTTACACAAAATGCCTCAAAAAGAATCTAATACTATGAGTTTATAGTCATGGGATTATGTACAGAATTACAGTATTTGCCTCCAATGCTCACAGGTAAGGCTTTGCACATTAACAGAGAAACACAGAATTAAGCTCTGGCTGTTCCAGAGCCTCCCAATTTCTTACCAGACTAGTGAAAAATTCCTAATCTCTCCTAAGAAAAATTTCCATACAAATTTACAAAAGTCAACACAGTGAGAACCTGATTACCCAAGGGAATCTCTCTTCTCTCACAGCACTGTAACTCAAGTAGAAATAAAAAGTTTGGTTTGTTTTCTTTTACTCCTGTGCCTTTTTGCTTCCCCGCTCCCCCAAGCCTTTAAAGTTAAAGCTCCTCACTGATTATTATCTATTAATAGACAAAAAAAATTACACGTTGTTGACAGGTTATTGAACTTGTAAAAATGGAGTCTTCTGCTGACTAAAAATCTTCAAAACTAAGAGAGATGCAAAATGAAGTACAGCTTGCTTTTTATTCTAAATCTCTTGCTTGCTCTCTTTCGCCTCTTTTTTTTTTCCCCCTCCTGTAAGGAGACACATCTAAACCAACTTAGAAAATAAAACAAGGCATTAAAGAAGGAGGAGACTGAAGAGCAGGAAAACTTTCATGTCCATTCTTCAGAGTAGACTTAGCAGTTCCCCGTGCACGGCACACACAATTAAATGATCTTCACTATTCTTGAATTAATTAAAAATTATTGTGCTTGAACTTAAAGTACCATTACAATTTCTTTTCTTGAAAGCAGTAAGTAGGGAAGTTTCATGATACCATTTCATTATTTAAGTTTGAAGACTATCTTCAGACACCACAGGAAGATGTCACATTCAAAAATAAGAAAATATTAATTTATTAATAAAATACTAATGTATTTACATATATTTCTGATACGGTTCCAACTGATACATCGCAAAATTGATTTACACTTTCAGTGTCCAACACTTGAAGGAAGTAAAATAGCGGAGTCAGTGAACACTGAGGATTTATAAAAGGTGTGTGTATGTGCTTTTCTTAAAAGCATAACACTTGGCATTAAAAGAGTATAAGCAAGAAACATCATTGAAAAATTCTAAATTAAATTCTAACTCATCTTGCACCTGCTTTCATAAACTCACATAAAAGATGCATGGTAAAAATTTGCACCTACTCAACATTATTAGCATGTAAGCTAACCATTGAGAGAAAGAACAATAGACCTATGTACAGTCAAAAGCACAGATGTATATTGATCACAAAGCCTATCTGCTCCCAGGTACAGTTTTTAATTTAAACCATAATTTACTTACTGAAGCACATATAAGCATTTATTTCATGCATTAAAGACTTTACTATTAATACAGTTTAAAACATTGCATAGAAATTAAAATCAAGCATTCATCTTCAAACTTGAAACATCTATGCAGTTACGTTTGGCAGCAAACATAAGTATGACAATTGACCCTGCTCTATCAAGGGAAACTAGACATATCTCAATGACAAACTGTACTTAAACCAGCCATTTTGATAGTACAGAAGGTCTTAGAAAAAATGATGAGGAAAGAACAAGGAGCAAAACAGAGATAAAATATAGCATGGGTTTACTAAAGGTGGATCATACCTCTATAGCACAACATCTGTCTGAGATAACTGACTGCCTAAGACAAAGGGAAATCTGTAGACCTAATCTAGGCTTTTCTAAAGCTTTCAATACAGTGCCACATGGGATGCAGAGATGCAAGATTCATGATTAATACAGTGATCAGAAGGCAGATAAAGAGGACATCACCGACTTGCAAAAGATGAATGAGCTGTAAGGATGTTGTCACTGCAGTTCCTCCAGGGCTCATACAAGCATTTATCTTTTTAAGATGTGTGAATTAATAATATTAATGCACAAAAGAAGACTGCTTATAAAATTCACTAATATATACGGTGTGGAACCTATCAGTAGATTAAACTGGAACAAAATAAATCAGAAACATAACTATCTGACCTTGAAAACTGGGCTAATAGAAATGAAGTCAAATTTATCAGTAAGATGATGCATTGATAGATAAACCAATTACCACTATGAGTAGGTGAACAACCAGCTGGAAATGACAAAGGATGGAAAACAGCTAAGTTCGATCACAACATGGTTTTAAGACACCAATGCAAGAGTCATGGAAAGAACAGTACTGGAACATGCACTAGGAGGTACTTCCAAAAGCAGTAAGGGGGTATTCAAGCCACTATATACAATATTGTAAAAACACACTTGGAACCCACATACAATTCCTGTATCCTACATATCTATACAGGCTTAAAATAAAGAGTGTCAGCGTGAGATGCAATGGAAGATGCTTCAGCAGCTTCTTGAAGACAGACATCTTGAAAGTACCTAGATTTTATGCCCCAGCAATTTGAGTAATGAACAACTGCTCCCTTTTGCCAGCAATAGCAAAATTATTTGATGACTCAAGAGTCCTTTCCTGTCTTACGCAGGTTTCTTATGTCTAAAAAAAAATTTAAAAAGTCATCTTTACTCATTACCCTCCTCCTCAGCTTTCATCATCCACAAAAACAAGCATCTCAACAATGCAGTGCTTCATACTGAGGGAAAGGCAACCACTGCTGATCACTTCATGGTGTAGTTGCTCGCTCTCTCCATAGCCACTCAGGAGAAAAGAAAGTTCTGAAACTGGCAGATACTCAGAATTGTCAAAATTCTTTCTGATTTTCTATCTCTTGATAAGTTAAAAGATTTTGTACAGTCTTAAACAGGAAAATTATTAGATACAGTCTGAATCAGTCACATACATTCAAAATTACCAGACCATTTTTGTACTTTAAACAATGACATACAGGTACAAAGAAAAATAAAAATAATACATTTCATCTATTTTAAATTACCTTAGATATACTGCTGATGGATGCTCTACTAAGGCCAACTGATTCACATGTAAAACAGCAAGATCCTTTTGCAGTCTAATAATTTTTTCCATATGGTGAGCTTAGCAGTTTGCCTTACACAGCTTGCTCCTCTACATTTCTAAAAATGGAATGGTTTTCCTACCCCAATGTTATGACAGAGAAATTCTGTAGATCCAAATGACAACTAATAAAAAAAGAAGTAAAGACAGGAAGCAAGCATTTTGAACTAATACCTCAGTTTAAGATGGAAACCCAAGAGCTCCATGCCAAGGCAAAAACAAGCAGAGTCTGTTTGGAGAAGCCAAAGGGACACAACTGAGACAGCTAATGTGTGGCACAGCTCTTTAACAAAGTTGTATCTGCTATTATTCCTTCCCAGTTCTAGATCTTAACTGCTTTTGGAAATAACACAGCCAGCCATCAAAAATTCACTTTTTAAGATTAATATTTTAGAAGGTAAGTTTCATTACTTGAAGTCATAAAACTACAGTACAGAAAGGTGTAAGACATTGGGTAACATTACTGTCTACTCACATACAGGAAAGAAATTTTTGTAACCGTACCATTTAAAAAAAAAAATATTTCTTTAAGACTTTGATGCTTGTTTTATGCAAACCGATTTTCAAACAAATTAATAGGCTTCTACAAAAACATGCTTTCTGACAGGCTAGGACTGCTGCTGCTGTACTGAATCACCCCCCTGTTATGCTGACACTATCCTATTCTGTATTTTCTTCGTAACACATAGGAAAGAAAAAGAAATAGCAACCTTTGTATTTTCTAGACTTGCTTGTCATAACATTGAGTTTCCTACTAATGAAGAAACCCGGCCACGTTACTCTTATCAAACACAGGAGCATTATAATTTAAAAAAAAAAAAAAAAAAGCCATTCGAATTATACCAAGAATGCTTAAACTGGGGTGGGTTTTTTGTGTTTAATTACAACACAATGTGCAAAGTCTCTTCAAAAGGAACACAATTTTGTATGAATGGTATTTTGTTTATAAGATCATAACACACACACAATTGGTCGAGAATTCTTAGAGACAAGCCAATGTCAAAGATTACCAGACCATCACCCAACAGTTCAAGTATTGTAGCTACACACTAAATGTAACACTTTTCCATGTTAAGATTTGGCTGTTTATTTTTAAGTATCTGATTGGCATTTCAGAATTTCAGTTAATTTCAAATTTGAATGTCTTTAATCTCTAATCCTGCAACAAAAATACACAGGAAAAAAGCAATCTTTGGAAGTCTACCCACTATTTCTTTTTATCATCAGTGTATTACAAAACATTGAAAACAGACAGGACTGGTATTACCTTCATATTTTTCTAGTGCTTGCACAACACTGGGCAGTTGATTAATAGCCTGATACATTCGGTAACAGTCCTGTAAGTTTGCTGCTTGTCTCTGAAATTTCTTTGCCAGACGGTTAAGGTCTGGGAAGCGACGTAAGAGATCTTCTTGAAGGCACTGACGTAGTTCTGGATCCACCACAAAAGCTTCAACCAAATTCAACCTAAACATGAAATTCATAATTATTAGCATGGCATGGCCTACAATTCTTTTATGTCACTAATTAGAATGAAAACATTTATCTAGCAGTTTCTATCCTATCTCTGTGGCTGTATCCATTGGCCAACTTTCCTGATAAAACAACAAATGAAACTAGGACAACACATGAGCTGAGAAAGCAAGGGTATTTAGCCTATGTCATGCTTCTGCAGTTTTTAACAGTTGGGGTAGCTAATGAACAGCGTTGGAGTGAAACTGTTTCAAGTGCAAACGCCAACACCTGTTTTGTAGGTATGTCAAAGCTCAGAATCCACTTTGAGGTTAATCCTTTCCCAGCATCATAAAAAAGTCATCCAACAGTCTATGAAAGTACAGATATTAAGTAGGAAAAACCCCACTCTTGGCAGAGTTTAGCTGCCTGTGGTCAAGGCCAACATTGACACTGTGCAGCTATACAACCCCCTGGATCACAGAATCAGAATCCTTGAGGTTGGAACGCACCTCTGGACGTTGACTACTCCAACCCCTTTACTCAAAGGAAGGGCAGCTAGAGACAGCTGCCCAGGACTGGTCCAATCACATTTTGTTTATCTCCAAGGATGTCCCCAGTATCAGCCCCTGGGATACACCACTAGTGAGCAGCCTCCAACTGAACTTCATGCCATGATCATGACAAAATCCTGCTGAAGTAAAGATAAAAAATATTCACCGCTGTCCCCTTATCCAACACCCTAGTCAATCTGTTGTAGAAGGTTGTCAGGTTGGTCAGGCATGATACTCCTTTCATAAACCCAAGCCAACTACTCCAAATAATCATCCTGCCCTTAGTACATTTAGCAGTGCTTTACAGAATCATCTGCTCAATCACCTTCCCAAGGATGAAGATGAGGCTGACCGACCTGTAATTCCCTGGGTATTCCTTTTTGCCCTTCTTGAAGACTGGAAGAAAGCAAAAGTCACTCCTATCTTCAGAAGCCTCCTCCAACAATCACGACCTTTCCAGAACAATGAAGATTGGTCCCACAATGACTCTGGCCAGCTACCTCAGCACTTCTGGGCGTATACCTTGGGTCCCATGGACTTGCCTGCACCCAATTTGTTTAAATGTTTGCTAACCTGATCCTTCTCTAATGGGGTTATGCCTTCTTTGCTCCAGACTTGCCACTGGTTTCACGTGCTTGGGATTCCTGAAGGTAAATCTCACCAGTAAAGACCAATGTGAAGAGCTGTGTAAGAAAAAGGTGCAAGAAGCCTTGTCTGAGGCCTCCTCACCTTCACTCAAGAGCTGCATTCAAACCAAGCCACTTGGTTCTTACCTGAGTTATGCTGCAGCCATGGCCTGTACCTGGCCATGACCCCACTGACCCAGGCTGTGACTCATTGACTTGATTTCCTTGCTTCGCCTCAGAGCATCACTACAGCCTTGCCTGGAGACCCAGACTGTTGGCTGAAACTGGTTACTGTCACCAGACATACCCTGTTCGCACCATGTAGGTACTGGGGGACCATGTCATTATCATGGGAGTACTGTCTCTACCTGCCTTGTCACCGTTGACTCCTAGCTTGCCTTCCCTTCGGCCTGCCCTTGCTGCTGCTCCCTGACATTTCGTTGTTTTTTTTTAAAAATAGTGAAATAAATATTCTTTAAGTGCTGAAATAAATCTCAATGAGAAGTGACAGAGAGTTAAAATATATTTTCCCCACTAGAATGTAAGAGGACTTTCATACATTTCTCACTTTCTTTTTTGCATCAGTTAACATGGCCACCTTTAAATACTTTGCATTACTTTACATTCTTAGTTAAACAAGGAAGTCAGATATTGTTCATTTTGGACTGCTAGAGAGGTCAGTGTTCTTGGTCACACTTTAGGAATAGGAAGGAAGAACTCTGCCCCCTTCAGAGACCTCCACATGTGATATACTGCGTTGATTTCTAGTTAATCACATTAACATTCTATCTAGCAGTATCTTGGCTTCAGCAGGGAAGAAACATTTAGAGACACACAAGCAGAGAAAGGACAGCTTTCACCACATTATTTCTACTGTTTCACTTACCAGCAAAAAACCGCATCAGTTTCAATAACAGGAGCATTTGCAAATGACAAATTTTTTTTGTCATTCTGAAAGCAGTAATCTCTACATTACACCATGCAGTGTTCTGTAAAGAGCGCTAGACACTGGAAACAGCACACAAAGGTTAACATGGTACACTGTCTCAGCTAATTAGTAAAGACAGCCACTCAAGAAACAAAGGCTTTATCTAAGGTAACACAAGAGAGACACCCCTGGACAGGTAGCAGTACATTTCTGTACATAAAAAATCCGAAAGGAACGTCCTTGTGTTGCAGAGAGTGTTCTACCCACACCACTCCAGGGAACCCTCTGTATTATACCAAACAAAATCAATGAAAAATACAAGAGAAGAATCCTACCTCTACTTTTATCCATTCAACTATTGCCCTAGTAAGTAAATTTAAAGATTGACATTACTGTGCTTTATTTCCAAAAAATACAGGGAACAGGGGCAATCTCTAAAAGATACACTGAACATGCTCTGTTCAGCATATATACAGAGCTTGCGAGAAGTAGATAGGAATATACTTAAGATACCCGCTGCAAGAACACAGAACAAGATTTGTATATCATAATAGCCAACTAATTTCCAATTCTGATCCTTGTTGGTGTTTTCCAGCACAATTTCTAGCTTTCAGGCTTCTGTTAAATGGTTTGGAGGAATAACAAGAATTACATGACCTTGTCACAGCAGATATATTGCCATGTTTATTAAAAATCCCTATAATTTACCTAGCAGACCCAACTTAAGACTCACAAACTGTTTTCTCAGAAGCACCAGCAGCAACTGGTGACCAAACATACCATCAAGTTTTATTACCTGCAAAATTGCATGAGGTTCTGGTCTAAAACACCCTTTCTTCACTTAAAAAAAGTACTAGGAAGAAAGCAAGACGCATTTGGAGTATTTATCGAATTTAAAAAGTGAATTTTAATCTAGAAAAATACTACCCTTGTCTGTGATAGGAAACCAGGGTTTAGTGGTTTTATCCAACATGCTTAAGGTACAGACTACTCCATGATTTCCATATTAAAATTTCCAGTATAAAAACTATTTTCTCTGAATTTGATGACCAATCTCAGACATGCAAGAATGTGCAAAATTCAAGTTCATCCTCTACACTATATCCCATCTTGTCCTCTGATAGTTTATGTTTAAAGCCAGAGCATTCAGTTTCTCTTCCAAGAGGTCCTTACGCACTCAATAATCCTGACATACAGTTATATATACATGGAATCACTTACTGAAATTTACTAAATTTTGCACTTGGAAAAGACCAGAAGCAACAGTTTCTATAATGCCACCATACCTTATCTTTAAAATCCAGCTGCACAGAGACTTGACTTCAAACTGACACACAGATACCCAACACCCTTTCTGAATCCATGTAAAGCTCTGTCAGACACAGGCAGATTACATCATTTCTGTACATATTGGTTTTTACTTATTCTCATTAAAATCCAAACCACCCCTGTACTGTCCAATCAGTTGGCCTGTTTGGGTTTTCATTAGAAGTTTGGCACTTACTTGTCTCACCTATAAAAGTGTCTGTACCTTACTAGCCAGCTGCTATCATGATCATTAAAGAACATCTCACGTGCAACTTCTGGACTCTTGAGCTTACCTTTGCCAAGATTAAAACTTTGTATTTTTTTTAGCTTGTGCCTTTAACACAAACCCTTCTCTTTCATCCCACAACTCCCTCAGCTTGTTCAACAGCCTCATGGGTAAGAACTTGTCAAAGGCGTTTTGAAAGATCTAATTTATCCTTTTTTTTTTTCCTCCTCCTTTGTCCACAACAATGACAAGTTCAAAGAGTTCTCAGATCAGCTTGACACAGCTTTCCTCTGCCAAAACCATGCTAATTAGACCAACACCTCATGACCTTCCTAGTACTGTCTCTATTCCCCCCCACCTCCCGCTATATTTGCCAACCACGAATATAGGGCTGACAGGTCTGTTCATGCCACATTTTGCATAACGATTTCCTGTATGGTAAGAATAAATACAAGGTTGCTGAATAGAAAGGGCTACATTAAGATAATGCAACCATAAGCCATGCCTAATGCAGGCTGTTTTTAACATAAAGCTTGACCAAGGAAACAAAAAAGAAAACACAAAAGAAACAAAAAAAAAATCCAAGAAAGTGTAATCAAACAACAGCTGACTACATTGGATAACTCGTTTCTGCCACACAGCCGAAAGGGAAAGCGAAATAAGGCAAAAGTTTCCACCAGAGACCTAAGGCAGCACAGTCAAGATAACAGAAACAATTATAACTAGTGAAACCACACTAGTACATAAATGAAATCTTTGTCTCAAGACAGTTATTTAAATTTAATGACAGAAAGAGCATACAAAGTTTCAGCTAATATAACTGAAAACCAACACAAGTACTTTTCTTGAACACTGAAATGAACCCCCCTTTATTCTGTGCAATAACAACTAACATTAGGCTTAGTGTGCTGTTCCAGACAGAAAGAAACCCCACGTATCTCCAACCTTCTGTTGGATATTCTGGAATCCAACTGAAAGCATTTCATCCTTTCCCATGTTTTATCGTTGATAAGAGGCGTCTCTTGGACCTACTATTAATAGACAAAAGACTAACATGCCACACCAAAAAGAGACAACGAAAATCTGGCTTCTATCTAATAAATGGCACCCACTTTCCCACGACTCATCACAATGCTTCCATTCCAGTGAGGTTTACATCTCATTTGACTCGGAAAAGATTGCTTCTTCCTTTGCTACATCTATGCAGCATTTTTCATCATGATTTTCTAGGCTTTTATGGAGCTAAATATAGAAGTTTAAGTTAACGGGAAACCATTAATCGAGCCTGATTCGTACGCAGATTTCACAGAAGGATGAAAATAATTCTGTCTGTAGAAATAATAACTAAACTAACAGATTAAAATAAAAGACCAGAGTTAGAACAAACAGAATATTTTTAATGCCCGAGCAGGATCAGACAGCACATACACACCCCAACAAACCAATGTGCTATACAACAAGCTAAGTAATAAAGCATCCAGGTTTTAATCTCTCCTCCACCAACATCCTGCAAAACCCTGGACAGTTCTGTACCTCTCCACGCATGCAGTAAGGAGAATGCTTCCTCCAAGCACCTCTGCTCAGAAAAAGGACTCTGTGGTTTTTTACCATACTATGAAACTTGGATCCATATATAATCAGTAATATATGTATTTAATAATTAGTTTTTTATATATACATATTTAACTACTGCTACGGAGTAGTAACTTAAAATCCCTAATTCTGGTAGACATTTTCATGAGGAAAAACTGCACTAAATATAATTCCACGTGACACAATGAAAAAAGTGCTAAAACTGAAATCAAAGTAAGAATGCACTCTTTACAGGAGAAGCCGGCTGACTTTCAGGATCTTCAAGGTTGTAACTCCCCTGGCTATACAACAGCTGAGTCTTCTGAAGAGCATACATTTGTACTCTCTGCCTGCTAAAGGTTTTCTATGACTGCAGAATAAGATCAACTTTTCTAACTGTTCAACTTGATTATAGAGAATTTTATCAGAGAAATGCTGCTTACAAAAGCAGCACATTAAGGACTGCTTTAAGATAAGTTAAGACTTTCATCTTACCACAGAAGTTTCAGAATATGCACAGTTATACCAGTTTAATTTCCTATTTCCTTTATACAAAAGAAAGTTGAAAACACTTCATGTACCATTATTCTGGTTTCCCTCAGGTTTCTTTCAAACTCAGATCTCTTCTTAATCCAATGTAGCTGAGGTAAACCCTCCCCAGACACACTTAACCCACATATATAAAAAACTGATAAATTATTCTTTTCTAACCCTATAGAAATTACCAGAATAATGTAATAAACTACAGCCTCAGGTACTGCCTTCTCCAACAGGAGGGCAGGGCAAAGCCAAGCCACCATCTTACCTCTTCTAACTGGGTTTTCTTTTCCACACAAAGCACTTCAGATTTTAATACCCTGGAGGAAGCCCACACTACAGCAAGTTGCTGTAGCTGTTTAATAGCAGCATTTGTGTTTTCCAGCCAGAAATAAGCAAGGCGCTGTCCTAAGCTCCCTTTATAAATTTCTCCCTGGTGACCCAATCGTTCCCTAGACAAACATCCCTCTCACAAAAATCAGCCGAAGTCCAATTGTCACCAGCTCAGGTAAGCAGTAAATATCACCTTAAATTGGCAAAGCTCTTTTTATGACAAAGAATCCCAGTATGCTTTAGAGCATTTGAAGTATTAAGACAGACACCTAAGATGGGCACACAGGAGCCTAAATCAGGTATCTAAAGCCTGGTACTGAGAATTATTTACCTCTGGCACACGTCTTAGCAGCATAAAAATCACACTGACCATCCCAGGTCATTTTGCCCAATATAATCAGAGTTGTTACATGCATTTATAAAAGTAACATTCAAAATTTCTCTGACAAGAATAACGAATTAACAATGCAAAAGCTCTAGGCAACCCACAAATGCTTTTGGAAGTGCTTAGTTATGCACAAAAGACTTCGTTACGGACCTGGAGCAATCTTTGTGAACAACTTGAAATAAATTAAACACAGGAATAAAGAACCAACAGCTCGAAAGAGAGTAGTACCATCAATAGCTATTTTATTTTATGCATATGCCATCGGCTTAGTATTACAGATCCTCTCAATCCCCCAGTCAGCTTACACACTCAGCTCAGACTGGGCACCGTGGGCAGACAGAAGTTGCTCTGATTTCTGGCAGCAAGCCTCCAGCTGGTGGCAATATTTACCCAAACTGCAGGAGCAGCCTTTCAGGGGACTCGCCATAAGTACCAGTTCTTCCAGCACTTCGAAAACACAAGATTTGAATCCAGGGGTTTTTTTGGTCAACAACTCAGAATATCACTCTCTGGATGAATTGTATACATATCTCTGTAGCATATCTCACATAAGAGAAAGAATATCCCAAGTAAGAGGTCAAAATCTTTGTGTAATGAAATTCATACAATTTGGGTCTACCGTATCATTAAGGGTCCAAAATCTTCCATCTGAGTGTCACAAGTTGTTCATCAGTAAGCTCTCTTTCCGCTCTCCAAAACACACATGGATGCACAAGGGCCTGTAGTTCAGAAGCAGACAACCCAGCCAACACCAACAGGCTTGTGAGAGGGGCTTGCGCTCAGGTAAGTGAGGCTTCTTCCTACTCTGCCAAAAGAGCAGCCTCCACCTTCACATGTATTCCCCTCCACACTAAATGGCTCAAGTTCTTCCTCTGTTTCCCACCTGTTCTTGCCCAAACCATGCGACCTGTTATCGTTTCTTCTTAGCACATTGGCACAAAGTTCATTTTGTTTCCTCAGTTAAGAACATGCTATAAAAGCTTCTGTAATATCAAATTGCTTCACAGCTTCCCTCCCTGAAAACCACTGTTACCATCTAAAAAAAGAGCGCTAAACTAAAAGATACAGCTTGCCTAAATAACAAATATTCAAGATGACAGTGAAGGACTACAACAGTGTATATAGATCCTCAATTCAGAATTTAAAGTGCATTACTGTTTCATGTGGGGGATGTGAAATTACAGGCTTCTTGAAATGAAAAGATATTGTATAATAGATTAACAGAAACAGCAAACCAGGAACGAACAGTCCCAGAGTGATGCATCTTAGTTTACCTGTAATGTCTGTGTTCTTAGAAAGACAATGCTGTCATCCCAGTAAGATTAGAGCAATCCTTGCACTCTGATAATCTTCCTAGCTTCTCAAAGAGATTTTGCGATGATTCACAGTTCTAAACACAAATGGGGGTTTCAAAACTTCTCCTCTACAGAAACAAAAAAGTCAAGAGATCAAGCATGACCTGCCTCAGTAGTATAGCTTGAAAGCTGTCCTGCTCTTTACACAGGTAAGCCAGGTAGCACAGAAAAAGAAAAACTGTTAGTCTGGTAAAGGCAGCTACAAACACCTCAGGTTGACACCGAAGGTGATGCTCCCAGTTGCAGCCCCCTCCTTAAACACACATCTTTTTTTGCTGTAGCTGTGTTAGCTTTCCACCAGTGAAGCTACCCTGAACTACTTCACGCTGGGGTGGCCCCCCATCAGCTGTAGACAAGCCCAGTTGTATCTTGACATTGGCTTAAGCTGTCTAGGAAATTACACCCTCAAGCCACAGTCCCACAAACACTTCAAGCCAGCAGAAACCAGCACTTCCACCACAGAAAGTATAAGATAGCATTGCTGCTTGCTGCTCTTCTCTACCCCGCCATACTTTCTCCCTCAAGTCAGAAGTAAACCAAATCAAGGGATCTCCAGGCAAGTAACCGATGCCCTCAGGATGTATTTAGTACTAGAAATTGGCCTTCATTCCACTATTACCAGTCAGGTCTTTGGATTGAACTTGCTACTACTGTCTTTTAATCTCAAACGTGTAACTTGAAGAAACCATGAATATGCTGGCTATTTTCTGCAGCTCTGTTGAAGTAGTCCCTTGTAATACAGAGTCCAAGGTTTGAAGGGCAGTTTTAGACAGACATCACATTGCACACACTTGCAGAGCACACTGGGTACACAAAGTATGCTACTAAGCAGCCAAAGTGTTCCGCATCAGGGTCCCTGCTGCTTAAC
The DNA here is from genome assembly GCF_034619465.1 of Leptosomus discolor. NCBI lineage: Eukaryota > Metazoa > Chordata > Aves > Leptosomiformes > Leptosomidae > Leptosomus > Leptosomus discolor. The sequence goes on along the minus strand of NC_141392.1, from coordinate 18,951,229 downwards.
CTGAAAGATTAAGCAACACAACAGAAAGCTACACCCAAACATCACACTCCCACCTTTTCTAATTTTCCTAGTTAGCCCCCAAACCATCCCATCATGAAAATAGTGGGTATTTATAACCTCAGAACAGTCCATTAACAGACACATTTTTAAATTCAATAAATGCATTCTTCCAAATAATCAAGAGTTCACTCCTCTACATCAGTTACATTTATATAACATATAAAATTAATACGTATCAGGGAAGCAAGATACTCTTTCCCACCCTACATGAATTCCTGCATATACCATTTGAGTATTATGCCAAAGTCTAGAGATACTAAATTAAAGCCCTGATATTATATCAGGGGTACCAGACACAAAATAACTACTTTTTATAACAATCAAGCAAACCTTTGGAAGCTGTATGTATGTGAGTCTGCAAGCCAATGAGCTCAGAATAAAAACCAGAAAAGTATTATCAGAAAAAGCACTGTTAACTCCAATATAATGGGCTTTTCTTCCCCAAAGATACTTACTGCAGTCTTATGTATTCTGAAATAAGTTGTATTTTTACACAAGTGTTTAAACGTTTTCCTCCCTCAGCAGATTAGGCAAGGTAAAGAAAACAATTCCTCAGTAGAAAAATAAAATTTTGGGTCTTATCCTTGCCAGCAAGGTACCACTTGAGGCAATTAAGATCTTGCTCCTGAAGCAGACTGCTGCAACAGCAATATTTTTAGACCCTGAGGAAAGGAAGTGCCTGGCATCATTCTGAAGCATATACAAATAAAGCAGCACTACACAAATAGAGCTCTGCTTTGCCTCCTCTAGCCAGAAAGCATGTCAAAGCAAAGAACTGCAGGGCTCCGAGGCATGCGCACAAATTCCCTACAACAAAAAGTAAGAGAAGCAGAAAGGAAACATTTTTTCTTCATTTATAAGGCAAGGCCAGCAGCGCTCCTGATGCCATCACACACCTATCCCTTCATACGGCCAAGAGTTGCAGGCTGCAAGCTGTTTCAGAGTGCTAGAGAGAGGGACCTTCAGCAGCATTTCCAAAGGCAAATGATGACCAGAACTTGTCAAGGGTCCCACTGATTCTCTCCAGATAGGACAGAAGGTGACCTATGCCCTGCATCAGGGACCCAAAGAGCCCTACCAGCATCTCCCTCTCACCAGCTCCCGCTGATGGTTCATTTTGCAGTTAGGACTACTCCACACCCCCATGGGAGACCAGCCCTGCTCTACAAGACTTGGGTCCTGAAAATATTAAAACATTTAAAACAAAAAGTATTGTTCCTGTCTATATTCTAGAGAAACATTCATACACCTGTGCATCCAACCTACACCTACATTATCATCTCAGTCACAGTTAAAACCAAAACCAAGTCTCTTTTATTTCCCATTTCACAACTTGGGTATATTACTTACAGTAAAAGTCAGCTATCCAAGTTACAGAAAAGGAAAATAAACCTTCACTTATGTTTCTCAAAAGTTATGTTTCCCAAGAAGAGCAGAGTTTCTTTTTTAATCATTACTGAGAACTGCCATTCAGACTAGAGTTTTATGTAACAGTACTACTTAGATTTGATTCACCACTCCTCCTCATTCACAGATAAGAAATAACAAAATTATTACCCTTAATGAATTAAAACAGCTCCACAGAAGAGGAGCTGGGATCAAAAGGGAAAATTCTCACCTTCTAGCAACCTGCTGCTTCACAGAATGATAAACACTGTTCCCAACTTTTAAACATGCATGCTTATAGAAGAAAAACCACACAGAAGATCCATCAGCAAAGTTGAATTTTGAACATAAGATGTTTTACACAGCAACTCCTCTCCCACCTCAAAAACTCAGCACAATCTTGCTGGATTGAACAGTCCCTTACCCTGAAGGAACTGTATAGACAGAAGTAATAAAAGGATATGTCATAAAACAAAATTCCCTAAGTATCTCCTAAACACTTTGGCAGAGACATGTTTTCTGTCTTCCCAATGTTACAAAAGACTTACCAATTTATTTCCACGCATACCTTATTTTTCATAAAATTTGCATAGTCTGTCTTCTGTAGGAGCTAAAAATATTCAAGTAGCATCTTCATAGAGAATTTGTCAGAAAGGCAGCAGGTTTATTGAGCTATGGTAGTGAAGAGCTCCATTCCACAGATTCATTCACTTTTCCAATTTGAGGATAGGCAGATATCAAGTTTATCCTCCTGTAGCAAGTTTGGTAATCCAATTCACAATATAAATTAATTAGTGTAAGCTCTAGAAAAGTCAAGATACCAAAACAATGCAAACACAAGTCAGATTATTAAATCTGAATAACAGGCTTTTAGTATTGCTTGATCTGCATTTAAGGTGATGTTAATTTTCTCATGATGACAGCAGGTCATGGACCAGCTGCAGAGTAGCAAAAGGATTAATTTTAGATGACAACTTCCTCACTTTTTCAGGGATTAGTTTTCATCAGGTGAACAGGCCAAACCAAATAATTCTGTAGTTATGAGACGAAAAAAAGAGAGCGGCAGAAGCTGAAGGCCAGAAAGAAGAACTGGGATTGCCCCTTTTGGCAACTGCCTAGTTTTACTGGATTAGATTATATACGACATTACACCCTCAATTATTTTAACATGCTAAATTCTCCACTGAAAGATGAAAGAAGCAGCTACATGAACACTAGTGCTAGTGCAAATAACAAGTGAATTAGTGACAATCCATGGGCAAGGAAGCATGACTACACCTTTTGATTTAAAGTGGTAACTGACAATGTCAGCCAACTATGAAACAACTCAGCATCACAAGTTGCTGCATGATACATAAGAGTCAAAAAAAAAAAAAAAAACCCACAAAAAACCCAAAACCATTCACACTGAATTCTGACCACTGAAGACCAAGGAAATCCTACATACAGAATGGCTAGCATAAGCAAGTGTCAAGGACATGAAGGCAAAAATATCCTAATTTAAATAAAGACAAGAAAAACCAGTTTCACAATACTTTTTTTGAACACTGCCATTCCATCAACACAGTATTTAGGCTTCTGGAAAACAAATGCCCATCTTTTAAGAACTACTAATAAACCTCCATTTCTTCTATAACAACAGAGAACAACGAAGACAGAGCAAGAACTCATCAAGTAATGTACAGTCATGGGCAACTTCATAAACTCCATATAGTGAAACTGCCCCACCCAAAACCTTCCAGAGAAACTGAAGGCGGAAAGCAGCTACAGCTACTTCTCAGCATAATGCCTTACACTGCAGAGGTTTTGTGTCAGTCTTCCTTTTTAATTAAACACGGCATTTGGGGATCCAATGATAAAACAATATTACTGCATGGTCTTCAAAGACTAGAGACAGCTCAGGAGAGGTATTTCCATTATTATTTTTGTGTGTGTTTTATTCTTTTCAAGTTTCCATTCATTATTAAAATTAAGAGGTTAAGTTTATTACACTACTCCATCAACACTAATATTCTTAAATTGCTAACCTGTGCATTTCTTCAAACTTGCGCAGACTAAGAGCATACTGAACAAGATCTATTTCTTTGCTGTAAAAAAATCAAATATTTCCTCATTTGCATTCATTCTGTACAGAGGAGAAACTCAAAAACTGTATGTAAATAAAACATTAAAGACTTTTATAACCCTTATACATGACAAATGAAATTAAATTTCAAGCAGAGACAAAATTATCTTGCCAAGAGCTTCTGCTGCAGTTTCCTAACGTGCTACCTTTCTAATGTTTGCAGATGTAAGTTAAACAGAGCAGAAACAACATGTTCACTGTTCTTTCATGGAGAATATACCATATTCCTGTATACAATGTTCAAGATAGTGACCACCAAGGACACTGATAAAACAGAGAGCTTTGCGCATGTACGTAGTAAAACCTTTCATATAGTCACTCTTTAACTAGAAACTTCATTAACTTATCCTGAATACCCTGAATAATTAAACACAGATTGTAAGTAAAATTTAACTACCGCAGTAATTTCCATCCACCTCCTTTTGGCAGGCTGAGAGCAAAAGAACAGTATGGCAGCTACAGATTCACGTTTCCCTAAATAAACAGCAATTCGATTATTTCTTAAAAATTATGTTTCAACCAAGTTTTAGTTTAATTTTCCTTTCCCTTGAGCCTCAAAATTCAGATGTAAAAGAAACTGACTAGAAGCTTAATCCTTCTATTTATTTTGCACCAAGTGAGGACTTGTCAGGATAAAGTGGGCGAGCTGGGAGTATCAACTAGGAGATACTATGACTACCTGCTCCAGTGCTGCACCACTGAATGCCACCTATAATTTACAGATTTGCAACACTGATTGCTGATCCTTGACCTAGAAGACAAATTATTTGGATAATGTGCAGAATACAAAGAGCTTTCAGGCACTTCTCCAGTTCAAACGGCAACATTGGCTCTCCCACACCTGAAGGTGTCATGAAAAGTGTCTTTTTTCAGCTCTTATTTACATTCCCTTATTCTCTCCTCAAGCAAGAAAATTAAAAATGTCTTCTGCAACACAAAAATCTAAGCTTTTTGATAGGTTTCAAGTGCCTGGGATTTTGATGGAAATTCCTTTGGAGAGATGTGGCCTGTCTGACACGCGCTTGACTAGTAGAGCTTTTGTTTAATATTTCTAGACAGCAGGTACTGTCAGCCTCAGTCTTACAAGCAAACCCAAATGAAAATACAGGTGATTTAGTGGTTTTGAAAATAGTAAAAATAAGTGGAAGGGAGGGCAAAGGGTTGAAGAAGCATTGACAGCTTCAAGCTCCAAACATTTCCCTAAGGGACTTAGAGATGGTAACTTTTAGAATGACAAAGGTGACTTCTTTTTTTAACATATCTACATATCTAGAGGCTTACTGAGAAGCCAACACCATTTTCATGTCACTGGAATGACAACTTCTTTTATGTGAAATATTTATCGCATCATGATCTGCATGACAATAACAAACCACATTTCTGTTTTCCAACCAGTTCAGATTCAACCTGTATTTCAGAAGCTTCTTTACAGGCATTAGGGGCACTCCCAGCATTTAAAGTGCATTTTAATTAAGCCATTTAGACAAACCTCCAAGTTGGTCACATTCTCCCCTCCCTTACTGAGGATGCAAGCCACCACCTACTGATTTAACTTCCTGAAATCAGTCTGTCGCTGTAGAGAAGTACTGAACTGTACTGGGAAAAGTACTGAAGGTCTTTCCAGAGCTGCTAACCACAATGACAGAAGCAATAAAGCCTATCTGCAATACTTTGCAGGGACAGCTGCAGGTCACAGAACATCACAAACGCAGAACAATTTATGTTGGAAAGGAACTCAAGGCCTCAAGTTCCATCCATTGCTCAAAGCAAGGCTAATTTCAGCTGAACACTGAACAAGAACAGGGATCCCTCTATCTCTCTAAGCACACATACCAGAGTCTGACCATCCTCAAGGCAAAGATTTTATTCTTTATATCCAGCTGGATAGTCAGTTGATGTCTGTTTCGTCTCATGCTTTTGCTGTGCCCTTGCAAGAAGCACCTGGATTCCCCTTCTCTATGACTCCCACCCACCGGGCAGTGGAAACCAGCAGTTAGGTCTGCCCCTTCTCTTCTCGAGGCTGCAAACCCATCTCCCTCAGCCTCTCCTCATGCACCACATGCTGCACCCCACAATCCTGCTCAGTGGCTTTCTGCTGGACCAATTCCTTTTTGTCCATCTATTTCCACTGCAAAGCCCCACACTGGACAAGCAGATGTGAACAATCACATTCCTCAGCCTGCTCTTACTAGTGGAGCCCAGCGTACAGTCACCCTTTGCTGCTGCAAGGGCGCACTGCTGACCCCCATTCAGCTAGCTCATCTGCCAGCATGTGCAAAGATGCAAGTACCATGCTTCACTCCAGAAGGTGCCAGGTGGCTCAAGTCCTCCAAGAGAGCAGGGCCTATGATCATGTTTCTTCTTGTTGTCTCAAGGCGGCTCTGTCCGCTTCCTCGTCTTGATGGGGCAGTTGTGCTGCAGATTCTCACTGTAATGCCCACCGCCTTGCTGTCCCCTCTCTGATCCTGACCTGCAAGAAGCTTGCGATAGGCCCACTGCCCTCTCTGCAGCACAGCTTTGCACCTTCAAGCCACAGCATTGCAAAAACACAACCCCTCCATCTTCCCTGTCCAGCCTTCATAAAAAGCACACGCTACAGCACTCCAGTTGCACAATGACATTTCCACGGTCCGAGGGAGATCACAGACCTGCAACGCACAGTCTTTTCATTTCACTTGGCTGTTTCTCATGCATGCTGCGTATTTGTGTGCACCTGAGCTAAGCCCCCAGTCACATGGCTTCTGAGCTATCCTACATGCATTACCCTACTCTGTCCCTCCATTTATCTGCTAGAGAAAGTATGTTAACTTCTTGCTAAATAAAGCACTGTAAAGGCATTCAAGCCTGCCTACGTTAGCTAGCAACAAGTTGGGTTTTTTTTTTCATTTTTAAACAAGCTCTTTAATTATCATTCAAGACCGATTCATGTGAATGTTCTACGAACTCAGAAATTTTAGCCTGCTAGCCATTTATTCACCTCCAGCTTCCTGACTCTACTACTTTCCAACTCTGCTCGAGATAAGACTCGTTTCTACAATGTGGCCCCCATGCAGCATATTTAGGAACACTATTTAGGAGAAAATCTTAAAACAGGCGTGAACCAGAACAGGTGATGTTTGAGTACAGCCTTTAACTCCTCTGAGACTCCTGCGTCTCTTCTATCACAGGACAGAGATATATAAGAGGTTCAGTCACAGTATGTATAGAGGACTAAAAAAGGCAAGCTGGAATCTTGTACTTACGCTGTGTATAAGTGTCAGATAGTTTCTCTCAAAGAAAAAAAAAAATATATATATTCAGCTCTCTTCTTAGGGCACAACAGAATAGGCACTATTTTATACGGTGCCACATTTCTCAGACTTTCCAGTATCTGAATAATAAACATTACATACTGAAGTTGCTTGCTGTATTACCATCAATCATGTTACACAACTAATATATGTATTTGCACTTCCTGTCTCTGCAACTACATTTTCATTTCAGAAATATGCTGACTATAAGGCAAGGAGCAAGAACCTCATCTACATGCCTTCTGAATGCACCACACGGGAGAAGCAGGTCTGTATCTTGTATACTTATGACTGATAATTATTTTTTTCATCATGGAAAACCAGCCAGACATGGGCAGAACCCCAAGTCTTTCAAGACAGGCAAGTATCAGGAACGCTTGTTTTCTCAGTTCTCATTAGGAACTGTTCCAGTGAATAAACATTATTCTATCTGAATCATGCGCACTACATACATTAATCTGTGTTGTTACTGTATCAATAGTTAATATGGACTAGTGATTTAACATTGTGTTCTATTTATGCATAAATTTTAACAACACGTTGCACGTAACAAACTACTGAAAGAAGTTAATCCATTTAGCTCCAAAAGATGACTTGCACCACCTGCAGGTCTTAGTAGAGGGTTACACGAGACTAACTCAACTTTCAGACATCAAATTCTACACTACTAGAATAAAAGTTAAGTCAAAATACCTCCTGCAAAAGCAAAACAACAGGCTTACTTCAGAACAGTCAGTTTTGGTAGTTCAGCCTAGTTTGATAAGAGTTCTGCACTGGTTAATGTTAACTGGGGTCCTTTAACATGGCACACTTCAAGCTAAGAAATAATCAGTAACTCCCTATGACAACAAAGGAAATGTAAAGGAACAGCAGCCCAAATATTTTCTTCTCAAACCACCTATATGTTCTGAATTATAGCTCATAATTCTTAAAACAGCCACACTATACTGTAAAGCATACAGAAAACAACATGGCAGCTGCGTATCTTTCAAAGTATACTTGAATCTGGCGATACATCTCATCAGTCCCACTAACAGCTTATTATGCTTGTTCTTTCAGATGGAAAAAAAAAAAAAACACCAAAAACGCAACACACACAGAACAGTCCTACACACTTTGAAAAGTATTAAGACTGGGAGGATGGTGCACCAATAACTTACAAGTAAAATACATTGCTTTTATCCCAAATAATTAAATTCATCAAAGTAGTACTTGGAAGCAAGATGCATTTAGACAGGCTTAGCTACGCTGCAGAATAAACTGAAAAAATATTACTATAGTATTTCAGTGTCCATAAGTACAGATTAAAACAAACTACTTTTAACAAATTGCAGCCCCGATGATTCTGTGGCTGGGCAAAACACAGGTTATCAATGGATCTCTTTCAACCTCCTAATACTTGGATACACCAACCTTTACAAAGCTTCACTAAGAGTTTCACTCCATCTAATTACTTTGCTTCTCCTTTAAATACAGCTTTTCCTAAATGCAGTCAGCATTAGCCATACAGAATCGCAACACAAAATGCAGAGATGACCATAACTCTATGAAACAGGTCAAGTTACATTTTCTGCCTATAATTTAACCCCATTTTATAAAGAAAACACTCTTGCAAACTTGCAGGACTTCTGATGCACAGTAATGAGCAAACAGGCCTGACACAAAAGTTAGAATTTACAATGTTTTCTTTGACACAAGGAAACTACAAATCGGAGTAATAACTTTCAAAATCTTAAAACCAGCATAAGCATAAAATTAAAGTTGTCTCAGATCTTAGGATCCAAAACTGACAGAAGCAGAAGATCCTGAGTATGTAATCAAGAACTAAGGACAAAAGCCATTGTAACACACAGAAGTAAGATACAGCATTCAATAAACCTGGGGACAAATATTTCAGTGCCACATTACAAACATTTCTAAGCAGGCTCTGATCAACTTATGAGGCACCATTCTGCAAAGGGTTAGAAAAAGTAGAAAAATGTGTTGAAGAGAAGCAGAATAACTCAGTCTCTAGAAATCTAGAGAGAAAATGACTCTTTGCATAACTTCTTTAAATATCAGCATGCCCAAGTCACTTCTTTTTTTGGTAGTAGTGATCTGTGTTAAAGCCTAACAGCATGTATAGACATACCTGTAATGCCTTATCTGAAATAGGAGCCTTAGAGAAGACATCGAAGTCAAATTCAGTTTTCTGGCCTCTTCTGCTTTGTCAAGATACATATCAACATACATTTTGCAATGCATTAACCTGATGATCAGCTGAGTTGCATGAAGTTTGGGTTTAAACTATAAGAATATAGCTATATTTAGCATGAGTTTAAAAAAAGCATAACTTTTGTTTGCATGGTGACCATAATCAAGAGACAAACACACACAGTAGGAATATGGCCTTTGCAGTTTTCCTTTCTGAAGGAACAAGAATTATCTGTACATTCTCAGCAGAGGTCTGCCAGATTCTCTAAGGCTTCGTATCGACTGATACTGCTAGCTACTGGTAGGGCAGACACAGGGTGACAGGCAGCAGCATGAAAGAGCAAGGAAGAAAAAGAGCACTCGTATTTGGGCCACATTATCTAGGCAAAATATGGTTAAGAGTGACCCACTGCAACCAAAGGTAGGGTTGTTTTCTTTTTTCTGGAAATGGGAAGAGGTCACTACTGCTTAATTGCTTGGGTGTTTCATCGATTTTTTTTTTTAATTGGCAAACTGGAAGTGACATCAAAATACTATACAGACTGAGCATTTGCAGTATGAATAATAGGAAGTGGCTGCTATACTGCCTTAGCCTGTAGCATGAATCATTTGACCATCTAAACATATCTTACCTCCTCTTCAAAATGTCATAATTGTAAAAAGCATTTAATTTAACAGTAACCTGCCAATTTGCACCTCAAGGAAAATTATTTTTTGCTCTATTTAACTATGTATTACAGGATAGCACAGAAAAACCTCCAAACACCATTATTTCTTGGTTGTAGTATTTTGTGCTTGACAGAATCTTCTGTTAAATTGTTACTAACTTGTGCAAGTCTATCAAACATATAATATTGTTACCTTTCTTCAATTCTATTCTTGTCCATAAGTGGTTGTTTGATCCACTGATTAACTAGTCTTTGTCCTTGAGGAGTTCTGCATTTATTTAGCAAACCAGCTAGAGACTGTGCAGTATTAGGATTTTCCACAGAACTCTGGAAAGGAAAAAAAACAAACAAACAAAACAAGTTAGTGAAGTTTATTGGCACCCACTGAATGGCACTCAACTTTGCTACCTAGGAACAGATCACTGTTTCTTCTGTATTCAACTTTGCACCCATCAGAAAAGGCAAATGAAACAGCACAGCATTAAAGCACTTACCCTCTGGTCCCTAGAACATGGCAAGCAAGGAATAGGTTTGCCTATTTTGAAACTCATCCTGACTGAACAGGAAAGTTAGAAATTTATCTAGTCACTGGACAGTTTGCCCCTTGAACAGGAAAAGTGGAAATATACCTAGATATTTGCTAGTTTGCTCTTTGTAAGGTCAAAAAATAGGGGTCCTGTCCATCAAAAAAAAAAAAGGCAGCGAGAAAAAGGACTTGGGTTCAAGGATTTTGGTTGTGGATCTTTGGGGGGTGCTGGGGGTGGGGCAGGCAGAGACACAACAGAAAGATGCAATGGGAAAGAACACAACCAAATTCTCTCAAGCTTCCCCAGATCATCTTTGGAGTACTATTAACACCTCTACACTTACTCTGTTCAGATTACAGTTTACTATCTATAATTTAGGTTTAATATTAACTAAACTCAAGACAGCCTTTTGGTCATTTTTCTTGGGGTTTTGTTTGGTTTTTTACACAAACAGCTAGGATGTTTAACATTGAACAGCAAACAAGCTTGTTTCAACCCTTAACTTTGAAACTGAAATCTCAACTGTTTCTACCCAAGAACATCTGCAATTAAAACACCAGGCAAGCATTTAACCAGGAGCAGGTCTGGATGCCTGTAAACCACTGGGATGTAGAACTAGCATCACCGCAACAGGAAATGAATGCAGTGAGAAGGTATACTGACACACTTAACCCCTGGAAAATCTATCATCTAACGCGGATGTGCCTATTTTCAGTGTTCTGGACAGTACTACATATGAAAAACTTCTGAATCCAAGAAAGTGTCACAGAGTACATATCTTATACATGAATAACCTACTTCAGCACATCCAAGTTGGAAAACCACAGTTTCATATAATCAACTGCATCTGCTGCACCATAAGAACTTTACCTACATAGCTCAGAGCAACTCCGACTACAAAACATTTTGTCTTCGCTCTAGTGTCTGCCCAAAAACCTCCCCACAGCCAGCCTGCCACACAACAATGCAGCTTCCTGCTACATGGCAAACTCCTTGTTCCAAAGCTCACAGCAGCCTCTAAAGATAGACATGGCAGTGGATTTCCTATCACAAAACACGTAACTATAAAAGGATGTAGCTAAGACAGTGCTGAACTTCCTAGAACACTTCCATAACTTGAGAAAAGATGTAATTTTTGCTTCATTCCCTAGACAGTAGCACAGAACCAGGAAACAAAGCAAAAAAAAGAAAAATCAGAACATCTCTCTCCAGGGTTAACCAGCTCAGATGCTGAATATATGCTCTTCTTTCCTCCAAAAATCCCTCTAAGGTAAACAGGGGACCATAGTTGTGATTTCTTCCTATAAACCTGAAACTCAAGCTGATTAACTCCAAGCAAAGATCACTAAGCAGAGTTTACTAACATGAAAACAAAAGAGAAAAGCTGATACAACACACCACTCTGAGTCCACATCTTCCTACTATTAAAACAGGCAAAACATAAAACCAGTGGTGGGAGGTATGGAGGAAACTAGCAACCCGCTTGGACTTGTAGAAAACATGCAAAAAGTAAAGCTACCACTGGCCAGTTAGCATGCCACAGTTCTTTCAGAATGTTCCTAAGTGCTGTTCTCTTCACTGCCCTGCCTGCTGCAGCCAGCCCTCCCTTTCCATCACGAGCAGCAGTGCTTCTGCCATACGCTTCCAGTTCCACTAATACTATCTAATTCAGGCTTCTATTTTCTTTCCTGAAAACAGTACTACTGTATAAAGCAACTATGCTTGGGAGTTCCCTATCATACCACGAAACTACAGAACTCTCCTCCCCTCCCACACCCCAAGTCTGCTCCCACCACTGGAGATGTGAACTTCTCTGACTAAAACCAAGGAAAGACAAAGCGTCCTCCCCGCTGCTTAGACAGACTCCTCAGCAGCTACAATAATGAGGTACTTCTATGGCTCTTCCCATATCTGCACTCTACATAAACACTTGTTTGTGGCCACTTCCTATCTCCTTGATGGTCTTCTCTTCTACATTCAAAGCAAGCTAACAAAAACCAAAAAAAAACCCAAAAAAGGTGGTAACAGTGGCTAACAGCATTTAAAACACACGCTGTCCAGGAAAACAAAGCTAAAATGTAGAAGTTGCCATTAATCAGGATCTGGGGAGTTGCAAATGGGCAGTCACGCTACTTATCAAGCAGCTAAATAGGAATATTGCAAAACACTTATCAATTCAAGTGTGCATTTCTTACCTGAAAAAGGTTGAGGGCTTGAACAGCTGCATTATCTAGAACCATATATTGACTAAGATCAAAAGTAGTCAGTTCGAATTGTCCAAAATTAGACTCATCTGACAGCAACTCTAAAAACTTGATAATGGCTGACAAAGACGAAACAGCAACCTGAAGTTTAAAAAACAAAACAAAAAAAAAAAAAACCACACCACATTCTAGTTAGAAACACTCCTGATTCAGGGAGTATTTGATAAACGCCCCTAGAAAATTACAATCAGGGAAGACTTTGATTCATGTCAATTCCAGCAGTGCTACGAGAGGCTCATCCTGTTCGACAAGACATTTTCATTGGGACACTCTATGGCACTGCAGCGTCCTTCTAGGTAGATGCAAGAACAACGAACTAGACATTTGCATAATCTGATAAACAAAATGTGAAGTGCAAGCTTTCCAGAAAGCTCACCAGCTTTCCAAAGCTGTTATCAGGATGTTTCTGGCTCAGGAACACAAACAAGTTATTGCATATAAATGAGGTATCATGGATCATCTTAGGACATGGTTTCAGGGTTAGTTTTCAGCCAGAATAAGGATCTGATCTGACTCACTGCACGGTGTTACAAACACTAGTGCCAGCACAAAAGAGAGGCAGCAGCATGACTGACTTGTTCAGCTGCAACACACTTCAAACAATTTCATCCTGTTATGAAATCACACATTAAGGGAGAACAACTCTGTACCTTACACCTGCAGTGAGCATCAGCATTGAAGGGCATTTAAAACATGTTTATCTCAAGCAAATTACCTCCTGTTTGCAGCTAAGAACAAACACGTTCAGTTCACATACAGGCACTAAATCATATGCTTGAGCCACAAGATGATATAAAACACAAAAATATTATCATAAACATTACTCCGTTTTCAAATACCAATTTTCCTGTCATGCAAAGTAATCAAAGTATTGTATTTCAGTCCTTAGGCTACACAGATTATGAACAGGAAGCACCTCTTATGCACAGTCTATTTACTTACCAGAGTTTACCACTTTAAAGAGGTAAGTGAAGGGGTTTCTCATTTTTTTCCGGGACCCCTGATATTCAACTTTGACACATACTCAAGCTGAGCAGAACTGCTAAACACTTTAGCAAGAATGTAGCTTAATATACCATAGGTTGTACCATACACTTTCTCAGAGATATGGGAATCCAGCATAAAACAGGACCAGTGAGGACAGAGGAGACCAGCTCACAACAGGTGCATACACCACTCTGCTTCTAAAATATAGGAGCACATTAAACATTGCTCTGTGCTCACCTGCTTTTCCATCTCTGGCAATGCTGCACTATTCATTTGTTCTTCTTTTTTTGATTTTAACAAGCGATTGAGATCCTGAACAATATCTTTTGTTGTGAAATCTGCCTTCTTCCTGTCTGTAATCAGGATTCCTCCCCTCTGAATGACCTGTTGTCCATAAACACACACAGTTATCAATTACTTTCAATATTCAGAGGACAGATGTACATCATATAGAAGCAAACATGAAGAGAGATTTATTTACTGCTAGGTTGCAGAGAGAAGAATGACAGATAAGATTTTACCCTTAGAGTAATTTTTGCTGATGAAAATGCAAATGAGTCACAGACAAATAATACATTTTGGACACGTAAATCAAAACTTCTTTAACATACTGCTCCTTTATTTTTCCATAAATCATGGAGCCTAACTAATAATACAGCTTTTTAGATAAAGTTTTGTCTAACTGTAAGCCACAATGGTTCCCTTACTTGTCGTAGTTTTCCCATCTCTCCTGCAGTCTCTCCTCCTGGTAGCACACACTCCTTTGGTCCTAGCTGAACCAGTAGAGCTTCAAGGTTCGAGAACTGGTCATTATCTGGAAACTCACAGACACTCAGTTTTCTCAGTGTAGTGTCGACATACCCCACTCCTATTACTCTTTGTCCATCATTAGTAGACATCTTAATCCCCACAACTCCAATGGCTGTCGACATATCATTGTTGGCAAAGAGAACTTCCTCAAACTGGGCAAGATTTCCTGGAGAACCCTATTTAGGAAAGAAATATGCTTTTAGAGAGTGTGTATATACACACATACTTTTTTTTCTTTAAAAAGAACAACTGATAAAACGAAGTACTGAACAGTCTATTAATATAAAACATACAGCTGTTCTGGTTTTTGGATCATTAAAATTTTACATATTATCTACACAAAGTGAACTATTTCAGGTTTCCTTTATTTCTCAACCTATGGCAAAGATACAGAACAAGCTCTTCCAGCCTCACCAGCAGTAGAAAATACAGGGATATATAACAGACCATACAATTTACCATCATACCACCAATGTCAGTCCCTGAAAAAAATCACAAAACTCCAAGCTGATGGGCTCAGGAAAGAGTTATGGGGTTTTTCTTTCACCTCACGATTACAAAGAAAAGTTGAAAATTGTACCTTGTATGCTAAATACCAGTCATTTTCTTTGATAGATTTACTCCCTGCTTTGTTCTTGTAAACTTCAACTCTGTAATGACGAACCAGCAGCAGATCTCTCACAAAAGATTCAAAGTTCATTTTACTAAGCACAACACTCTCAAGCTTCTGAGTTCCTACAAAAATGGAAAAAAGAAAATTATGAGATACCTGAACTTGTTCATAAAGTTTATTTTCTCTAATCAAAATCCCCAAGAATAGCCTTCAGGAAGGACACTATCCTAATATCAAAGCAGCAAACATGTAAAATCCATGAAACAACACAAACCCACAGTATTCAACCGGTTAATATAAAGAATGAAGAAAGCACACTCCATATCCAAATAAAAACAATATTCATTTCCAAATTTCACTAAATCTATACGTACAGATCTACAAAGATCTGTTTCTCTCACTCTTTCCCCCTCCTCACAATATTATGGTTTTCTAATTAAAGTTTCACACATTTTAATCTAACGAGTGGCATAAGCCTGCTACAGGTTTTCCTTCTGGATAACGTCTTTTCTTTCCTGGATAAGCTCCTTCTGTTGACAAAACAGACCATCACCCTATTCGCACTCAGAAGATGGCAAGACATTTCCCTTTTATCAAAATATATACTGTAAAAACAATATATTCTCAAAAAAGTTCAAAAGTTTACATTAAAACCTAACTTAGAAAGTGCCTAATTGACAGACTTCTTGCTCCTGTTCCTGTAAGTGTGCAGGCAGATGATACAGCTGAACAAATTTAATTCCGCACAGCTGCCAAGAGGAGCAGTACCACTTCTACCTCCTCATGTCCCGTGCCACCTCTGGCACCAGCCTACTCGCAGAATAAGGTAATTCCAACGCTAAACAAACTGAGGTTTCAGCAGGTAGACTAAGTGTTCTGCCAGACTGGCAAGTGGAATTAACTCTGACTGATGCTGGATACACAACAGCTAGATGACATACAAAAGAAGCACAAGCAATAGATAGGGATTATCACACTCCTCTTTTCAGCAGCATGCCTTCATCACACTTGAGGCTCTTCCAGCCTCTATATGAAAGATGTTAAACAGCGAATTTCCACACCTGTAAGAATTTACGGCTTTATTTTAAATAGGATTTTTAAATTTTCTTTCCTCTTCTTTCCTCAAATCTCTAGTAAGACTTTTTTTTGGAAGCAGGTAAAAAAACCTGATTCCGCATAATTAGGTCCTCTTTCCCAGTGCAGAACTGTCCAACAAAATACAATTTTTTTTTTCTCAGCTGAGACTATGTAATAGACTAACAGGAAGCCAGGGGCAGCTCAAGCTGATACATGCTTTGAAATCATCCTGACCACAAAAAATGTAGTTTTATGCTTAGTTGTAGTTGGATGTGCTAGATAACACTTTAAAGGTCTTAAAACCAGAGCTAATAGTCACAGGCTTACATCTGTGAAATGATTACTTTTAAACAGAATACAAAAATAATACTGATGCACATGCCTGGAAGACATAGCAAATTCTACGCTTGAAACTATCAAGCTCTGCAACTTATCCACAAGTTTTTTCGTGATTTTGGTGAAGGGTTGGGGGTTTTTTTTTGTTGTTTTTACATATTAGCTCATCACTTGCAATAGAAAGTGAAAAGCATACAAGAATGTCGTTCTCTTTTTAATGCCATTGCGCACACACACAAAAAAATCATTCATAACAAACAGGCTTATTTTGTGAAGTATGAGCCAGTAACTTTGCAACATTATAACCCTTGAGATTAAGGACAATACTAAGGTTTGCCTCTTCTAACAAGATAATTTACCTTAATGCCCTTACGTTTGACATCTGCAAGCTCCACCATCTTATACCAAGTGACAAATAAAAAGCAACAGGAGATGGATGGAAGAAAAACCCTTACGCAACACATAATTAAATGTTATTTACTTCTGCAGGCCATCGTTAGTCAAGCATGACGTTACCACTGGTTACCTATCACCTGCACTACAGAACTGCACGAGTCCTGCCCTCAGTTATCACCGAAAATACTATGCAATCATTTTCACAAACGAAAGCCTATCAATGCGCTGGAAAAACGTCATTAACTGCTGTTAGACTATGCAACGCGGTGTGTTCAAGTAACTACCCACATCTCACAGTCCTGTCGCACGAGCTGATGCGACAAGCACACACTCGTCGCCGCGCCTTCTGCGTTAGATCCTTCCTACGTTTGTACACCCACGTCTGTCGCACGCGCCCTACGCAGAAGGGCTACTAACTCCCGTTTCAAAGCTGCGGGAACTTGAACAAGAAAGATTTGCGTTCAGCTACACCCGTTTGCAAGCCGCAATGAGTCAGAGCGGATGGTAAAACCCAGAGACCTCTCGGTACCGCACGGTCCCCACAGCGGAGAGGAGCAGCGGCCACGCCCGCGGTGCGGCCCGCTCCGGCAGCCCCGTGCCGCCGGCTCCACAAGGACCTCAGCGGGAAGGGCACGGCAGCGCCTCCTGCTCGCTCGCCCTGACGGAGTCCCATCTTGGGAAAACGACGCCACGGAGAACCTAAGCCCAAAGTAGTCACGAAAGACCACGGCTGAAGGCGAACACACCGAGCCGCGTCCCGACCCGAGCGACGCCCCTTGAGAACACGCCACTGCTGCACCGGCGACCAGGGGCGGCCACTGTCACCGCCCGCTCCCGCCCCCTCCTCCCCCCCGCGCCCCTCCGGCCACCCGACACCGCCCGCCCCTCCGCAGCAAGGCCCGGCGGGGGCGGGGGGAGCAGTCCACCGTCCCGCCGGTGTCCCCGGTCCCGGCCTCCCCCGCCGCACCCACCGGGTGCCCCCGCCAGCTGGCGGATGACGGCGCGGGTACGGAAGAGCTCGCGGGCAGCCAGCCGCGCGTCCGCGCCGTGCGCCGTGTAGTAGTCGCCGCGCTCGAAGAAGCGCACGGTGGTGTCGGGCTTCTCGGGCAGCGAGAGCACGGCGCGGACGAAGCCCGCCTCGGCCCCCGCGCCCTCCGGCCACACCGCCTCCCGCGGCGGTTCCACCGCCATGCTGCCGCCTCCCGCCAACGGCCGCCGCGCGCACGCCGACCCGCCCGCGGCGCACGCGCGGCAGCGGCGCCACCCAATCACTGTGGGGCATGCGCAGCACGTCACGCCACCCCGCCCCGTCGCTATACGGTGCCCGGGCGCGCCATGGCGGGTGGCAGCCTGTGTTGTGGGAGGGGGGAGGGATGGGCCTTCCCACGCGCCGTACGCTGCCATGGCAACGGCAGGGCGGCGGAGGGGGGGGGGGCAGGCGGGCCCCGCGGGGCTAGTCGCTGCTTCTCGGTGGTCGCCGGTGAGGCGGCCGAGGCTGGGGGCGCAGTGCCAGTGCTCGGTGCTGCCTGAATGTGAGCGCCGAGGCCCACGCGATGGCGGGAGCTGTGTCCGTGCGGCAGCCCCGTGTGAAGGCCGGCGTGCGCAGGCCCCGTGCCGGCCTTCCCTGAAGAGGAAGGGAGCCCCGGGCAGCCGCACCTTCCTTCTGACGCAAGGACACAAAGGAATAGAAATGATACAGGTATGATAGGGGCCCATATAGAAAATATACTTTATAACCAAAGATATATCGAAAATATTAATGGGGAGCTATATAGAAAATGCTAAAACTATTAAAACTTGCTTTCCTAGAACTAACATGCATGCAAGTAAGCAATTAGTCACTAACTCCTGCAAATTGTCTGAGAAGGAGGCCGGAATGCTTGAGAAAGAAGCTGATAACGGAAACAGAAAAGACAGAAACAAGGACGTAATTCATGGTTCAAAGGCGTTAAAGGCAGGAAGAGATAGGGGCTAAGGAAGGCTAGCTAACATCCACCTCTAAACAAGGACAAAAGGGAGATAGCCAGATGTGCACTCAAGGACAGACCAGGCTGAAATCGGTCTGGTACTGCAAGTTCAGCCAAATTAGAAATTCCAGGGGAGAGGTGAAGAGTATACAGCGAGGAAGACCTACAGCCTTCATCCCTGAAGACCCCAGCCCACGGCCACCATGAGGAACTGCGCAAGCGCACCAAGGAGGAGCCCGAGGCGGAGATTATGGAAATGAAGTGACCAGAAGGAGCTGCCTTTTCGGGGATAGATCATGAACATGTATAGGCGTCTCCGGAATAGGTAATGTTTTAACTGTATAAATACTGGACGAGCGGCCACGAGTATGCACGTTTTTGGTGAAGCGATCCCCCGTGCATCTGCGCGCAGTAAACATACGTACTTCATAACCTTTCAGGTTGTAGAGTCTTTTCCGCACGTCAGGTATATGCTAACAATCTTTCATTTCGTGATTATTAAGAATAACTGGGAACCCAGGTTTTGTCGGCTAAATCAAGTTTTTTTTTTTTTTTTTTTTTCTTACAGCCCTTTTCTTTTTCCAGTCAGTTCCAAATTATGGTTCTCGTACCCAAATTCAGCAGTCTCCACCTTACCACCTATAGTCAAAACATGTCTTAGAATTGAAGAAATGCCTTAGCATTTCTTGCGTAAATGCTTATCCCTTCCTTTGGTTTGTCCGTCTTCCTGCTTCAGTATGTCCCTTCGTCTGTGACCCATTGCTTTCTCTCTCCTTTCCACCCTATGTTACCGCAAGCATCTTCCATGTTGTGTCCCATCCTTCTTCTTCCCAGCCCACCCTTGATCCCAGCAATGCCAAGCTTTTGGGACCTCTTTCGCCAGATTTCTCACCTGTCTTCTCTCTTGTTTCCGCTTGGTGAATCAATGTGCTTATCTTAATATTTGTTGGTGTCAATAGGTGCTTTCTAAAAGGCCCTCAGAAGCCCACATAAGGACTACTTCAGGTTTCTCACACTAAACTATCCTTTTACCGCTGGGGCCACCCTGATACCTCGGTCTGAAGATGTTGCCATGTGCTGGCTGTCCTTCCACAGGCAACACCTCAGTGTCCCCACCTCTGCTCCATTCCTGCCCAGTGTCACCCTGGGCTGCCTATCCCCACCAAAACCCCAGTCCTGTGTTACCACTGAGGTAACGCAGCTTTTCCAGAAAAGGCCTTCAAAGCCCTTTTGCAAATGTACTTGCTGAAGGACCGTGGGCAGTTCTTGTGGAGAAGAGGAAGTCTGAGCTGCCTTCATTTGACTCAGGAGGAAGAAGCAAAGCATAAGGTTACTAAAGCTTTGACAGCTTTGTATTTGCCCAAAATCTTTACAACAGCTGTAAAAATTATTTCAGTATGAATGAGTGTACTTTTCCTAACCTTATTTTCGGAAGTGGCTAAATTGTCTGGTCTGATACTTCTCTCCACCAAAAGTGTTTGCTTGCAGCAGTACTCACATAGGAAAATTCAGCTTAAATAATTCTCATTTAGCAAATACATAGCCTTCTGAAAGCACTCATAATGTCAGGCAACCTTGCCAAGAGGTGATAATACTGGGTTAGCTCAAAGTACACATTGTGAATAGCTGGGACTGCTTGTCTTTGTACATACTGATGACTACAGGTGAGCCAAAGATAGGCCCAGAAGTGAAAAAGTGTCCCGTAGAAGCAGCTGGAGAGGCCCTGGGCTCCAGGGACCTAATTACAACTTTCAAAAGAGATAAAATAATGGCTGTTAAGCTGTATTTGCTGCATGTTGCAGTGCTTCCTTCTCTCTCCTCTGGGCCGGTTACACATCTTCATTCAGCAGTTTGCTCAAGGCAGCTCTGCTAAGCTGCTGGCTCCCATTTACAGAAGCCACCACCTAAACTGGCCACTAATGCTCTTAAAGTGGTGACCACAGTCTGTGAAAAACATTTGTGCTGTAACATCTCTTGCACAAAACATCTCCGGATCGATCACCTTTCCTCTGAGCTTCTGCCATTTTCTTTGTCCCATCTCTTCTTCCAAGGCAACTCAGCGCACCGGCTGACCTGCACAGGTCTGACTCTGGATGGGGACTGTCTCCTTGTTGCCAGGCTCGGTTCCTTCACCATGCTGTTGCTAACAGAGTGCTTCCTGCTTTCTCCCTTGCCTACCAGGAGCGACAGAACGAGAAGATGGCTTTAATTGTTACACACATGGCAGACAGGAAATGGATGCTAATCTAAACCTTAATTAATTTTGTTGCCTTCTTACACATAACTAACATATACAGAAAAGTTGCAAGGGCTTTTCAGTTAGAAAAGTGGATGTCTGTTAACCACTTCACAGAAAAGAACAAAAAAAAAAGAAAAAATAAATCCTTTTACACCAAAGGTTAATTAGTATTCAAGTGTTACCAGTGACAGCTCTAATGCTTTCGAGTTGGTCAGAATGTTAACAGAAAATTTGGTGTTAGACCAGTGGATGTGTATGTATACTGCAGCAGAGACTTAAGAGGATATTAACAAGACATATGAATATTTAGTTAATGTAAGTTTGAAAACAGAAAATGTGGATGTTGCCTTGTAAAGACCCTGTAACTTCCTTGTATGCTCTTTTTTCACTCAGATCAATTTGGCACAGCCATGCTCTACTTTGCAGGCACACGAACACACAAGGATTCCACAGCACATTTAGGGGTTAGGGGAGAAAAGAACCCACTTCTTACATGTATGAAGCTTTTACATGCTATACCCTGGTAAGTGTTGCCTCTAACATTACACACCACCTCCTTTTTATCTACCACCCTCTCCCTTGCATACACGGCTGCCATTGTGTGTCACTGCTAAGACAAGGAGGACAAAGATTTTAGCAAAGTTCATAAAACTCTGCGGGGATGGGCCCCAACTATCCCCCAACGTATGAGCCACCTCTACAGCATGCCTGGCTGCCTGTATGTCCAGCAGTGGACCTTTGTAATTAATATGAGACTGTAGCCTTTTCTGGAAGTTGCTAGAATTCAGTAGCTAGCAGTTGTAAAGTTGGAGCAGCGGAGCTGCAAGTATTTCGAGTTTCCTGGAATATTTTTCAGGCTTTTTCAAGCAGTCTGTAATCCAAAATCGCTGTATATTATGTCAATCAAAGTCCAGCGGGTGAGGACATAAACAAACATGGTTCACAAACAATGATATTTCTCTTACCCAACTTACTATGATTGTTCAGGAGTGGAATGAGCATGCTACTGTCAACAGGCCCTATGTACACAACACTGACCTTTCATTTTGTAGTTGTGGAAACTACGCTTAGGGATTACTTAGGTCTTTGGAAGAAAGTTGTATAGACTTTATTGATCATGCTTTCTCAAATAAATTATTTGCATATCCTCTTCTAAAATGTCTCATTGTCTTTGCATAAAGATTAATTTTGCTCAGCAGTAATAATAACTAATATATATATGCTAGTGTAATAATTCATAAGGAAGTAATAGATTTGCACTGGCCTATACAAACACTATTTTCCCACATTGTACATAGGCACTAAGATAAATATTATTACTACGGTTTCTTGTACAGTTTGCATCAATCCTCTCTCTGTAAAAAAGATCTCATTTGTTCAGTCTCAAATTATTTAATAAGTCTTCAGTCTGCCCTTCATATCCTTTATCACAATGGCCATTACATTAAAAGGGTGGGAACATGGTGTCACAACTTTGGGTAGAACTTTAAATTTAAAAAACACGCTCCTTCACAACAGGAAGTTAATGAATTAGGCAAATGGAAGCATCAAAATACTTACCTCAAAAATTGATACAGTGACTAATACTCTTTTGATAAGTTCTATTGGTTTGTTTCTTTTACAGGAAACTTGCTTTTTAACTTTGGTGAATGCTTTCAAAGTATTAAAATAGAGAACATTTAGTATTTTGTTATTTAATTCCATATTATTTTTCAATAGCAATCATTTTTGCCAGCAGTTCAAAACTGCTCTGTATGTGAGAAGAAACATCACATGCTTATGTGAAGAATTGACAGTATCTGATAGTAGCTTCTTTTTTGTTTTAATTTCAGCAGATTAGTCTCCTCTCGCCATAAAAAAACCCTATAAAACACAATAAAGCTGCAGGATGCAAATACACTAGTTTCTCAACTCTTGTCCCTCTCATCCTTTTCCATTTCCCCATAAAGACACGCTTTTATGCAGCTGGACTGTTGCACAAGTGCAGTGTTTTGTAAAAAAGACAGAACAAAACAAAACCCAATATAAAGTCAATGAAACAATTTAGAAAAGGAAACTAGGGAAAAACCTATTATTGACCACCATTTTGAGAGATGAGCAGCATCATGTTTCCACTACAGTAACTGAGTTTAGAAACAGATACAGACAGCTCCTTCAGTTGTGGATTTAGTTAAACTCTCTTCTATTTTTGAATTAATTTCTGTAAACCTTGTGGTTTTCTAACGCCTTGGCCAGTTTCAGTCAAATTTGCTTGTGTGAGTATCTAACATGAAAAGCTCCATTAGGTAAAAAAAGAATTGAAAAGGAGCTAAATGCCTTCCTCTACTGTGAGAAAAGTAGGGAGAAAACCATTTTCAAACAAACCAACTGGGACAGGGTCCAGGCCACACAGCAAGTACATACCAGCCAGTCAAGTCAGCACATGTGTAGCTCCAGCCCAGCCACAGCATACTGACATCTCTTTTCCATCCCACAAGCCAAAAATGAGGTATTAAATGAGGATGGGGAGGGTTGAAAGAGGAGAAGAAACAATAGCATTATGATCTCGGGGAGAAGAAAGGAATGGCAAGGATACTATATTGCAAACTTTTAGGAAAGCACAGGATATGGAGGGTGAAGAATTGGGGAAGACAATAATACACTTGCAAAAGGCAAGCTTACTGAAAACTAGGCTTCATTTGATTAACAGCTTACAGAATTGCATGAAAACTCAGCAGACCACCTGCATACATTGGCAGAGGGAGAGACTGCTCTACAGAAGTTGCCACAACTGCCCAAAAAGGCTGCAAAGCACTCCGGAAAATTTGGTAAATTCCCTACTACAGGATTTTTGTGCTTAGCAGGAGCAGCAATTTGACAGAGCAAACCAATGCACGTGTCTCCACTTCCCAAAACATGCTGTAGACTCAAGAGAAATTTAGTAAAACCTGGGGGCTGCAGCAGCTCAGCACACACACCGAAGTTCACAGCACCAGATGTTGGAAGACCCCAGGGAACAGTCACTGCCTACATTTCAAGACAGTAATGCATGCCAGCTATCACCTCGTTCAAAGGCAGAAGGAAGGTATGTTGGTGCCCTCTGCCATCAGAGGTTAACATTCGATGCAGTCCAGCAACTTCCCTGTTGTATTTAGCAGATACATGCAAGCTCTGCAACGGGGCACATTTCACATACAATCTTACGCACACAGCACATAGAATATCCTCTCAGTTTATCCTACTTTTCCTGTTTTAGGCAGCGGGGTGAAAACAAACACCATAGTAGTACTAAGATTTGTCATTCAGTTCCTTATCTTGTATCTCATTATTTCTTTGGCAACAGGACTTACAGCATTTCCTTTATAAATCAGATATGCTGGATGGACTCTACATGTTTACTTGCTAGCCAGTACCCATTACATAGATTACTAACTGCCAAAGCAAGCTCTTTTATCCAAAGCTCTGGGAGGTAGATAGCGTGTGTAAGTTCGGTCAGCCTCCATGACAGTAAACAGTAATAACAGCAAAAACAGATTCTTCGCTGTGGATAGCTATGCAAATCATGGTGGAACAGCTCTTCCCCAGCACTACCATCAGATGCCAAGTCTACCCAATCCCAACCCTACACCAGAGATGTTCTAG
This sequence comes from Leptosomus discolor, assembly GCF_034619465.1. Lineage (NCBI taxonomy): Eukaryota > Metazoa > Chordata > Aves > Leptosomiformes > Leptosomidae > Leptosomus > Leptosomus discolor. The sequence goes on along the minus strand of NC_141392.1, from coordinate 18,926,670 downwards.
ATTAGAGGCTTGTTTTATTATAAATACTCACATAGCGTTTGAAAGAGCAGTCTATACATTCCTGAAATTGCTACATTCACAGCATGTTTATTTTTTTTATACAAACAATCCATATTTTATCATTTTGCTCCTGTTGCACATTAAGAGTGGAAAAGAGGACAAACCACACTTCTCACAGCTTTAAGAAAAAAAATGTAGTGTTGAGATGTTAGATAGCCAATACAACCTTTGTTAATTGGAGTTCTAGAATATTTTCACCTGTACTGTGGTTGCTTGCTTTAAGGAATTTTTAAGTGTGGTAGCTTAGCAGATCGTCATCATTTCAACATGGAAAAATTAAAAGCCTGTTTCCAACTTTTATTAATTCAAGTCATAAAAAAAGTTACAGAACTTCAACTATGTACAAACAGCCATAAAAATGTCACATTCAGTTATACAGGAGTCAGTCTCGTTACAACATGGCTACAAAAATCATTATTTTCAATAAACCTCACACAAGGGTAAAATAAGCCATTTAAGCATGTATGCTCCAAAACCCTAGTAACAGCAGTTGTGAACTTCCTTTATCATCATAAAAAAAAAATCAGGGAGGAAGAGTTAAGTTTAACTTGAGTAAGATGGGGCGTTTAAGATTTAACTCTCAACAAACAGTAAAAGTAGTAGCACATTTACCAGTCTTGGCTGTTAAAACAATCATTAAGTGAGCACAATTGCCTCCCCTTCAGGAGGACTATTTTAAGAGTTAAGATCCATGCCTCCATGCCAGTGTTTCTGTTGTCCTTTTTGAATCTTACTCTGTCTTCAGCTGATGTAGTTACGCGTTGAGTCCTCTATGCATTTCATTCATTTCCTTTACCTGGAGGGGAGGAGGTAGAGGGACATCAACATCTGTGCTACTTCTCAACGTGTAAGATCCCAGATTTTCAGTAGCAAAGGTATTTGATGTAACTAACAGAATCAAATGTGCCAAGACCATTGTAATACTTAAGCGTTTGGTTTGTGGGTTTTGTTTTGTGTTTGTTTTGGGTTTTTTTTTGTTTGTTTTGGTTTTTTTTAAACGGCACTCTTTAGAGTGTGTGCAGGGAGCAGGCTACCATTCAGCTACAACACCCTTTTGATTCCTTTACAAAAGGCTCTACACTTGGGGTGAAGCACCAGACGCCAGTACCATTTGTTACTTTCCATTGGAAAGTAGCTCTTCAATAGAAACTGCAAGCTGCACGCAAATATCTCAAGTAAAGGTCTTCAGGAAAGAACAAGACTATCAGTACTTCCTGTGGATCCTACAGCCCTTGCTACACATATGTAAAAGCGGTGCTTGCTGTCGGCACCGCCTCCCACCCCTGGGAAATGCAGCAGATCACCAGTTGCCTTTGAAACTAAGGCTGAATGGACTTGGTGAACTACACAAAGATGAAAGCAAGTTGCAGCATTTGAATACTTTCAGTCTCCTTGAACGGATCTGAAGCACCCAAAGCAAGCTTTTAACCTACAGCAGACTTAGGAGTTTCTGGATTCTGGCCAACCTCCTCCCCACACATACACCGTACACAGAAATTAATTACCTCTGCTTTCACGTACTTCCCTTTCCTCCTCCTTGTGAGCACCTGTAAGAGGACAAAATAATTGTGAAGTTTTATTTAAGTCTTCACTAACACGTAACTTTACCTGGCTGTAACTTTAAAACTCCAACTTGAAGCTGTCCCTTCCCCACCCTTCCAAAGTGAGGTACACAAGAGGCTGTCTGTCACTCACAACTACTTTAAATCAGGAGGCAACACAGATACTTTCTTTACCTCAATGAGTTTTTCCTAATACTTTCATTTTTCACCCAACACCCTTCAGTCATAACCTGAAACAGCAATGGTATGTCCATCGCTTCTTTCCCACCTCCCAAGTCTCAAAAAAGAAGCCAGTTTGACAGAGGAAGACTTTCTATCAGAGTCCCATTACCCTGGTACGTTGTTTATTTCCCAAATGACACCGTTACCCATTCTACTTGCCAGCTTTGTTAGAACTTACCAGAACAACGATTGCAGCAACTATCGCTACTATTACTACTACAATGACAGCAATGAGGCCAGGAGTCAGAGACTTCATGGAAAACTCTGGTGCTATTTCATCAACGTAGTAGACCACGGTCTTCTCCAAACGCAGCATTTCATTATCGATACTGATGTTTAGTATGTTATTATGAAAGACGGAGTCACCTTTTACCTAAGAACCAATAGGAATAAAGAGAGCTGCTAGTTCCCATTGTAACAGGCATTTATCTAGGTGCTGCAATAATTCATCTCGCTTCAGCCAGTACGCAGTAAGACTACTGAATGCAATGCAATATACACATCTAGTCCTTGGCAAACTTTACCCACGACACACTTACATCTTTTTCAAAGTAGTAGGCCACATCAGCTATATCCACATCTTCAGCAGATTTGTCTGAGGAATTTTGCTTCAAATCAATAGTAATGAAAGGTTTTTCATACTGCAAAAAATATAGTATGGTATTAAGAAGGGGCTAGTTTAAATTTGACTATCAAATACACAGCAGAACATTATGATCCAACTTATGAACTCACATCCAGAATCAAGTTTACGGTACCTGTTCTCAAGCCAACTGTTTACAGTACGATTCAAATTCCACTTTTTTAGTGAAGCAAAGTAAGAACTCATCTCTACAGACCGAGGACAGCAATATGTAATTTCTCAGTATTTCAGTTCAGATACAGCTACTTGCTAGCTGCTCCATTAAGTGTCACTATTTTGAGTCTTCTAATAAGACTCATTATATATTGCACCAACCAAACACGAGTTTTCAAAGTTATTCACAACAAAATAAAATTCTGATACTTTACTAAAAATTATGTGCCTCTTACCAGAACACTACTTATATAGCGTCCATTCAGCATGTAACGATTGGTAATGGTTTCCTGGAAGAACCTGTAAGGATATTAAAGCCATAGCTGTTAAAACCAGTACTATTTTACACATCTGTTTTCAGAAGCAGGGAAGACTAGTATAATCAGGTTTTTTCCTGCAGTTTCTTTGTGGTAGGTTGACCCTAGCTGGCAGCTAAACTCTCACCTAGTCTCTCGCTCACTTTCTCCTAGCAGGAACTGGGAAGAGAATCAGAAGGTCAAAAGCAAGGAAAAAAAAAAACAAAACACCAACCCCCCCCCCCCCCTCCAAAAAACCACCCAAAAAAAAAAACCCACCCCACCAACCCTCATGGGTCAAGATAAAGACAGTCTAATAAATGAAAACGTTGCGGGGCAGGAATAAAAAGCCCCATGCAATGCAAAAGCACTCACTCACCACTAGCAGACCAATGCCCAGCCAATCTCAGAGCAATGGCTACTTAGGAAAAAACTTCTCTCTAGATTTATTGCTGAGCATGACGTTACACAATATGGGATATCCTTCTCATTAATCCGGTCAGCTGTCTTCACTGTGTCCCCTCTCCAATTTCTTACCCACCCACAACCTACACATTGGGGCAGCAGAGCAAGAGTCTGAGAAGGCCTCGCCACTTTGTAAGCACTGTTCAGCGACAGCTAAAACACTGGTGGCTTACCAACACTGTTCTGGTCACCAGTCTAAAACACAGCAACATGCCAACTGCTATCAAGAAAATTAACTCCATCGCAACCAAACCCACTACACTCTCACTATTAAATTATACCAGAGCTCTGTTAATTCCTAACAGTGAAGATGCACTTACTGAAAAACAAACACAGAGTTTGAACAGTTTTGAGAGTTCAGAAGAGGAGCTACAGAGTAGCAGCTTTTGTTCCACTGAGGGGGGTGGGGGTATCTAATAGCTACAAGCACATTTTCCTTGCTACATCTACTCTGACAGAGAGAAGCAGGGTTTTATTTTAGCCAAAAAATAGCTAAACTTCTAAAATGTCTTACAAATGAGTTCACAGGTTTGATAGCACTCTTAAACAATTGTTTGGAAATACACTAGTTATCTAGTAGTGCATGCAGACATTGCCATGACATCTTATACTATCATCACTTACTTCTTCAAGGATTCAGTGTTCAGAGGAGTGTCTCTCTCAGCATGTTTCATTTCAATGATGATCCACCTGAAGTAATAATCAAGAACAATGAATATTCTTAAAGCATGTGAACATAACATTACATACTAAAAATCTAGCCCCAGGGAAAAAACCCAAACAAAGTGAGAGAAAAACAAAGCCCCCTCCAAAACCCTTCAATGTCTCATTGTTTCTGAAGGAAAAAAAAAAAAAAAAAAAAAGCCGTAATCAAGTGTTTATTGCTCCATCTTCATGCACTGGGGTGAACGAATATCATGCGGTTAAATCCTCTACATCGCAGAACCTAATGCAGGAATGTTTTCATGTCACATGTCACAGCACTCCCCACTGAAAGACTTACGTCGTTCTGACTAATTGATTGCACTTTAAGTCTGCATCATGTTTGTCAGTTCTTCTAACACCAGCTGTATTCACACACCAACAAGTGGTTCCATTGCACTGCTTTGCCTTGAAAACACCAGTATTTTCACACTCGGGATCATAAAGGCCATCAGTATCCTCAAATGCATCTTTTGGTTTCTCACGACGACCCGATTTTTGCCGTGTCATTTCCGCTTTCATCAACAGGCATTTTGAAGTCACTAAAAATAATCAGAAAGTCACGTTATGCAGCATCAGACTGTGCACATTCAGAACAGAGCTCTTAGTCCATAAAAACACAAGGTTACATCAGAAGCAACTAGATTTAGAGCCATTACAAGGAAAAGCGTGTGCTTAACATGTAGGCGGTGCAGAAAGTCAACACAACGGGGGTACGTCAGCTTCCGATGCCGAACACATAAGAAGCCCAGCTACCTGAAATTTCATTCAGCCAGAGAATCATTTACAGTTTAGCTGAGCTCAAACCAAGAGTAAGGTCCCAAGACAAGGTTCTTTCACCCCCAGATTTGTAGGAAAAGTCACGATATGTGCTTAGAAGGAAGCTACAAATTACTCTTTGAGAAATCCTTGCCATTAGAGTAAATATTAAGGAGCATGGAGGAGCCTGCATCAGTATAAGCACACACACATCCATGCAAGCCACGCAGAAGGAATTCTAAGTGCTTATCTTCCATCACCAGTTGGCCTGGAAGAGAAGCTTTCCTTCCTTGCTACCATTATTTGCTGAGAACCCACCGGTCGTTCTCACACACTCCTTCGCGTTTAGCTGGCGCTCTCCCCTGCCGCCCCCCAGCAGGGCGCATACTGGGCCAAGCCGCAGCCGCCACCCGCGCTGTACTCACAAGTGTCGCAGTTCACGGACACGCCGGAGCCAACCGAGTCACACCAGCACACGCCGTTGAGCAGCCTGCAGTTGGTGACACGCTTGTTCTTCTCGCAGATGCACGCTGAAAGAGAAGCGCAGCTGTGAGCTCGGATGCCCCCGGGGAAGTAGCCGGGCACCCCGCTGCTCCGCGGGGGCGGGGAGGAGAGACAAAGCCGCCCCTCACCGGACGGAGCCGGCTTCCGACCTGGGCACCCACCCTTCCCCAGTGAAGTGCGAGCACTTCCCTCGGAACGCTCGGGCGCCCCGCGGACCCCTCCGGCTGGGGACAAAGGGGTGCGAAGGCCAGGCACCCCTGCCCGCTCCTCACCTTCCCGCCGCGGGGCGGCCCCACACTCCCGGCGGGGAGGGGGCGCCATTTTGTGGCACCGCGCGGAGCGGGGCGGCTCCGCGGGCGGTGGAGGGCGAGAGGGACCGCAGGAGGGGGGAATCACAGGGCCGGGGAACCCGGTTAGGAGCGGGGATGCAGGGCGGACAGACGCGTGCGGGTACTCACAGTTATCCTGGGCGCAGGCAGCGGCGCAGAAGATCAGCAGCAGGAGCGCAGCCCCGCAGAGCGGCTTCATGGCTCGGGCCGGCGGCGGGGCGCGGAGGGGCCAGAGAAAAGTTCTTCCAGGCGCGGGCGAAGGAGACGGACCGGTGCGTGCGCGGCGGCGATCCGATGTGAGCCGCCCGACAGGTTCCGCAGGTGGTGGTGGCTGCGCCGCACCCTCCCGGCTCCGGTTACACCTGGGACGCGCAGGGGGCGGTGGTGGCAGCTCCTCCTCCCAGGCCAGCCGGGCGCTGTTAAACCGCCGCTTCCTCCCCCCGCACCTGGGCGAAACTGGATGGGGCAGGGCGGGTCCCCGCTCCCGTCCCAGCCCAAATACAGTCTCTTCCGACGGGCTGGGGAGGGGGAGCAGCGGCCCAGCGCCGGTGGTGGGGAGGGGTGCCCTGAGGTGCGGGCCGTCCTGGTAAAGGAGCTGTGAAACTGCCCCGCCCGCGCCGGGGGGTGGTGGAATGGTGCCGTCGCAGGGAGGAGGGGGCGTCGTCGGGGAGCCGGGGGATGGCCGCCCCCGCCGTCGAGGAGAAACTGTTAGTCATCGAGGGAAGCTCCCGGGCGTGTTTGCGGGGCGGGGCGGGGAGGCCGCCCCGCACGGCGACACACGGGCGGGGGGGGGGGGGGGGGGCGCAGCCGGCTCCTCTCCCAGCTCGGGGCTTCCCGCTCCCGCCGCTGAACTTCAGCCTTGCTGAGGGGGCCGCGGGGCGGCCTCCCCCGGGGGTGGCCGGCCCCGAGGTCTGTGCCCTGGCCTGGTGGACGCCGGCCCTGCGTCTCCTTTCCATCAGGAGAGAGGCGGGGGGTGTTGTGTCTGCTCTGCGGGCTCGCTCACGCTTCTGCTCCCGGCAAGCTGATGTTCGCACTTGATAGTTAGTTATGTTCGCGTCCAGCGGTGCTCTTTGAGCTGCTCTGGAAAGACTTAGTGTTTAAAATAAATCTTGATAATCCCATGGTTAATTTAAGAAAAAACAGAAGATTAATCTCTATAGAATAAACTATTTCTTAAAGATCTTTCTGCTGTTTGTGGGGTTTGTTTTGATTGTTTGTTTGTTTTTCTTTTCTAAAATACACACTCGATCACTCTACCTTAGGACTGCTCTGAAGGGAGTTGCCTCCGGTGCTGCAGTATCCGCACTTCCTTGTTCAGAAAAATGTAGTCTTGGGTGCTTTGTCTCCGAGCAGCAGAGCTTTGTGGGAACCTACAAAATGGTAGGTACTGCCAGAGCCCTGCACGGTTGCTCGGGAGGAAACATAGGAAAGCCTGCTGCAGGTTTTAAAATGGCTTTCCAAAGTCTGAAAGCAATGCCAAAATGGAAGACAAAAGACAGGTATAGTATGCTGAAAATATTTTATGAAGAATTTATTAGTTCAGTTTAAAAAATACACATAGTCTTTCTGAAAGATATCTTAGTGTCCTTGAAAAACAAGTTATTTTAGTAGAGGAGAAAACCAGAATGATGTCTGTCTTAAGTCTGTTCCTGCATTTATGAGAAAGCGACAGCGTTTCCAAAGACTTGAAACTTCCTCTTACCAGTGTTTATGTTCGCTGTACAATAAAAACATCTTGCCGCATTTGTACATGCAGACCTCAGTTAAGGAAACTTTGAAACCTTTGCATGTTCTGAAATATAAGTGCAGGTTAGCCATCTTTGTGGTTTTATCTCTGTGCACAGCTGTGTTTCTGTTGTATCTTTGGTTTTGTATTTACTGTTGTCTACACTGCCCTCCTGAAATTAAGTAGGTGCTGTCTCAGATGGGTCCGAGTTAAATGGCGCTGTTTTGGGTCTGCTTCTGGTACAGCCCGAATTAGATTTTTGCAGCATTTATTTTGATTCTTCTGGCAGTTCTGTGTGGCTACTTAATACACTTCTGATACATTTGTCAAAGACTTAAAATAAGAGCATGATCTTGGCAACGTGAAAACTTGGGAAGACTTTGAAGTCTCAGGTATGGACTTCTCACATCGCTGTTGTCAAATGATGGCATTGTTGAGTAAGGTGAGCAGGATCAATAGGCTCAGAAATGCCTGCCTTACTGTAAAGCTCATTTTCTATGTAAATGTACTGGTTTGTTCAGGATGAGAAGAGTTACCCTGTTGTTATCGAATCACCAAGCTGAATGACGTAAGCCTTTGTAATAAGAAACAGCAACTGTTATGATAAGCCTTTGGCTTTTTTTTTTTTTTAAAAAAAAAAAAAAAAGTAAATGTAGAAGAACAGAACAGGATGGGTACATGCTAATCCTCCTTGTTCTCCTGGCCTTTGTTCTGTGTAGGTAAACCTCTCTGCTTAGTTTTAAAAAACCAAGCCTTAGTCTGTAGTTTTGAAGCCTCACAGTGGCTACTCCGGAAAGTAGCACTGCTTCTTCAGCCATCTCCAAATACCAGACAGGTCTTTGTTGTCAGTGCACAAAAATTAGCCATAGCCTTTAGTGTCTAAGGGTTGAATGGTCTTAGGGTATTTGTGTGGACTAAAGAAGCCTCTTACAGTGTGTTTTGGGCTTTTAGTGTGACACATTATGTTTTCCCTGAACTGTTAGTTATCACCTATAGAAAGCCGTACTGTAATTGTGGTACAAAGATAGGTGCATTGTGTTGCTTTTTGTAGTACAGCATTTAATTTGTCTCCAATTTGCAGGAGCTAATAAAGAGCTCATTACCTACAATTTCTCCAGGTTTCCAAATCTGAAGAAATTGCTGTTTAAATGTTGTGCAGTATTTTAGAAGCAGGCAGAGTTGCTCTACATGATGTTGTTCCCCAGCAAAGCAATGGAAATCACAACAGTGTGTTGAAATTCACAACAGTGCGAATCTTGCCCTCTTTCCAGGTTATTTTGAGGGAAGCTTCTCCATGGAATCGAAGCCAGTGGAACAGGCACATGGTTAAAAAAAGATAAAAGGGCCCAAGTATCGAAGTATCATTACACAGGTACCTTGGTGTCTAGGGGATTGGAAGGCAGTGTCTTTTTTGTACGTTTTGTGGCGATACATAACTGTGCTGGAATACATGACCTTGTTCAATGGCTATTCTATGTTAACTTTCCTCAGCATACAGCTCAAGGTAAGGCCTTGCCTATTCGTTATAAACAGGGTCATTTTATCAACTGTTGGAGATACCTCCTCTTATCAAATAGCTGAATGCTGATTAGGCAGTGCAGTGTAGGCTAGTTGTGGTTTACAGTTATTAAAGCGTAATTACAGCTCAGACAAATTATAATTTAAATGCTATGAACATGTTACTGACTCTATCATATAGCAAAAGGAAGAAAATAAATGTTTTGATCACCAGGCCCCAGAGAATATGTAAACTTAATTAGAAAAACTCATGTGATTTGTATTTTTCAACTTTTTCTCTGTAATTTACATCTGCTCCAGATCTTTTTTGAGGATAAAGTTCAGTTCACTGAAGTACTCAAGAGCTGCTGACACCAGTGGGAGATTTTCTGTTGACTTCAGTGAACTGTGAATTAGATCTGAGGAGATAAACCCAGCTCTTTCTGAAGTCAGTAAGAATTAGTGTGATACCGGGACCTGGTCGAGGTCTTTACGAGGTCTTCCCTAGAAATTGGGTGAGTGGGCTTTGTGATACTCCCCAGGCACAGGAAAGGGACAAAATCTACTTTCAGGGAAAGTTGCAAGGATGTGAGTCACTCCTGAAGTATCAGGAAACGGTGCAAGGTGGGGCTATGACATGCACTCTGGTCAGCAGATCAGGGAGAGGAGTGGAGAGACCGTGATCAGAGCCATTGGAGTATTTGGCAATCTACCTCTAACAGATTCTTCAGAGGCTGCAAACCTTATTGGTTTTGGGTGTACCCTTCTGAAGATAACCGAAGTCTCGTCCTTAGAAAATAGGCCATGTATTATACCAAATTGCAAAACATAGTCTTACCAGTGTTTTCACAACAAAATTGATGACACTTGAAATTTCATGATGACTTTTAACTGCTTAAGGGTGACAAAGTTAGAAACAACCAGAAACAGTCTTACGCTCAAAAGTGCCAACAGGTTTTTTGGACGGTAGACATAGACAAAATATATGCTGCTGCTCAAAGAAGTGTAATAAAACTGGTGTTTTATTTTTCCTGCAGGTTTGAAAACCACCATATAACAGGTAAGTATTGTTGTATTGATTTGAATAATGAAAACATTTGGAGTCATGGAGAACTTAAATGTTGTGGCCATATGGAGCTGGTCAAATATAGAGCCAATTAAGAAAATAGATGAGCAGTCATGTGTCTTTCTGCTAGACTGTGTCTGACACCTTCTGAACACTGTAAAAAAGCTACTCGGCATGTTCTGATTATTTTGGCCTGTTTCTAGATCATGTTTTTTTTTTTTCTTGGAGTAATAACATGGTTTATAAATGTAACCTTGTTTGTGTATTTTGCCAAAATTGTCATGCACACTGGAGATGGAAATTAGGTCAGAGGAGGTGGCAACAGTCATGAAGCTGTCCTCAGCTTCAGAAGCCCACAGCTTGGTTCTCTATTAGGCATGAGACCTTTCACTGAAAGTAAGAGTATCTACGAAGAGGTAAAGCGCTGTTGGTTCAGAGGTTCATAACGCTAGACAGGGTGTAGCCACAGGAGAGAAATGCTCATGCAATTAATGTATGTTCTATTTGCGTCTTTGAGGATTATAGAAACCAACCTGTCTGATATGTTGTGGCATCCTCACCTCTGCCAGGGCTGAAGTCTGAACTCCGGTGGGTGGGGTCAGTAACAGGCTTGTCATCCTTATATTTGCTTACCTGAAAATACATCTCCATGGCTCTTACACCAACAGCGTTTTTAGAACGTCTATTGGCAGCATTCAAAGATGCTTAAAATGTGCAGCATTAGATATAAAAAACTTACTAACTCTTCATCCAGACTACTTCGTGGCAGAGGGCAAGCCTATTGATTTCATACTGTGCCCAACCCCTCAGAGCACTCACTGGGTCAGTAGGGTTTGGAGAGGGCTCAGAGGAAAACACGAGATCACAAGTTGTAGTAAGAGAAGCTCCGTTTATGCTAAAATTGTTTCACTTCTGGCATCTTAGGATACTTTTTTATTTTTGCCCTTTTAGCCATTCTCTGTGAAAGAAGATACAGATGGAACTTTGTCAAAACATGTGTTAAAAACTGTTTGGGGGAGTCCTGCATAGTTTTTAACATGTTTTATTGCATGACAACATCTGTGTGCTGTAGGCAGAACCAAAGCAGATGGTTATACAGACAGATAGTTGTCCCGGCTCTCCGTGTAGTTGTCAGAAGGCACATAAGGTACTTTTCTTAAAACCTGAAGGTGTCTGCCACTGAATTTGCTTCTGTCGGACTTGTCTATATATACAGGTCAGTAAAGGCAAGCTAGGGTATGTCAGGTAACCCATAGTAACAACCTATGGACACAGCTGTACCCAGAAGACATTGATTCCTTGGCGTAAATGGGGTCACAGGATGCACACAGGCAGTTTCCATGGAGCAGCTAACATGCTGGAAATCCCCACCCACTCTTGCCTCATTCTGACTTGTGTGTGTAGTCATACCCCAAGCAAAGGTGAACAAATACACCCCTGAGCTGAGCAGAAAAATCTCACCCCACAAACACCATGTAGCGTAACGTAACAGACAGCAGAGTGGGGTTCAGAGCGCCAGGTGTTCCATAGCTCACAGAATGCTGCTTTCTTTCTTTCCCTCACTGAAATAAATTGCTTTTGTGTTTCAACAACTTCCCTAGTTCATGAGTTTCCCTTCTTTTTTCAGTTAGCAGTAGCTGTTACGAAAGTTCGTCTGTTTCTCTTTGCACTTTAATTTACAGCCCTTGTACCAGTCATTTTATTGCTTCAACCTCTGAGTGAGAGAACTTTTACAACTTGTGATTACTGAATTCGGAGAAAGAAGAAAGCTTTTTGACCTGCTGTGGAGTAATTATAGAGTCCATTGCTTCTTGGGAGGGGCGTTCAATGTTTAACAAACCGTGGCAACTCTAAGTTAACCATGTGAAGCCTGGACCATTGGATGGAAATGAAAAAAGAATTTCCAGACTCTTTCCAGCTCACATATTAACTTGTCTGATTTTAGTCTCTAAAGGGCTGTCCTTGAAGTTCTGCCTTCCCGCTACTAAACTTGGTGCTGTTCCTTAGTGGTATGAGGGGACTGGAGCCAAACTATTTGCATATGAAAACAATTTTCCCTTACTTCAGAAATTATAGCTACATTACTCTTGATTAATCCTTTCATGGGGTGAGTCTTCTGAATGCCATGCTATGAAAATAAGGTTCTTGACAATAGAGAAATTTTCCCTGTCTTAATTACCATTATTGTTTCATATTATAGGGGCTGTGGTCATGGACAAAGATTCAATTGTGTTTAACAGTGTAAAAACAGAGAATAAACAGATACCATATGTTTGAAAGAGTTTTGTATCTGAATTCTGTGACCAGTAAAGTGAGAGGTAAATCTAAACTTCGGAACTGGAAAATGGGATAAGAAAGATTTAATGCAATTTACACATTTTGCCCAGTGACAGAATCATAAACCAGCTAGCCAAGTCTCTCACCTATTCTTCATCCACTCAAACAGCTATTGTTTAAAAAATGCTGAAGTCACCTTCAGGAAAAAATTTAGGACATTATTTTTGAAGCAGCAAAGTTTTGCTACTTTTGGTCTTCCTAGATAAAAAGGGAGATCTAGTTCCTGCATATTAAGTTGCTTAGATCTTTCATGGTTTTGTGTACTAACGCATGCACGTATATCACATCAGTGAGACCATGCGTTTGTTTTAGTCACTAGATGTGAATGAAGTGTTTTCACAAAATATAATATAATTTATAAAAATGCTTTTCTAAGTAAAATTCTTCAAGTTTTATAGGTTGGGCTACAGTGTCATCGTGAAGGTTTTTGAAGTCTAGGGTTTGCCGGTTGTTTCTGAGAGGAAAGAGGAGAAAAATACAGGCCAAAGAGTTTTCATTTTTCAATGCGAACGTAGGGACCCCAGTCCCTCTGCGCAGGTGTGGTGTGCCCTGGGCACGGCCGACACACACCTGCTCCTTGCTCCAGCACCTGTCTCTGGGGAAGCCTATTGCTTTTGGCAGCTGGAGCAAATGGCTCCAGGGTCATGGTCGTGTAGAGGAGTCCTGTTTATTGTGCTCTGTGCACAATGCAGCATGAGAAAACAGTGCAGGCACAACCAGGTAACAAATAACCACGGTTAGTAAATACTTGCCGACGCGAAATACAATCTCCAGTGGCTTAAAAACTTAGAATATGATGGATGATGTCAGAAGGTTTAGACAGACACTTGAAGGAGTACTGTACAGTTCATCTCCTTTCCCTTTAATGTAAAATACACACTCAGAGTTTTCAGTTACTGATGTTGTGAGACACATCATTCATCACTTGCCGTTTTGTGACACAATGGTGAAGACCCACTGTAGTCTACCTCATCTATTTATTTTGACAAAGAACTCTTTGGGTAAGACTACTTCGTTTCGTTTACAACCAGCACAGAAGTGCCAATCCTTAAAAACAAATCTGAAAGGCTTCCATTCTCTGCTTTGAATTAGTTAAGTTTGTACAGGATGTATCAGTGTATTTACAGTAGAAATGAACAGCAAGTTCAAACTTTTGTCCCCAGTACTTTGTGTAGATTTGCTGCTGCAGAGTACTTGGCTGTTTTGAAGTATGCAGAAGCAGCATGTTTAAACACGCACTGCATTTGCTGGCAGCCTTCGCATTCCTTTACCATTTGCTGTATTAGTCTAGTCAGTTCACTTCTTGTTCATTACGTAACTTCCAAATGATTTTTTTCTTCTAGTTCCTAAAGTTCTCAGTGCCTGAGAATAACTACATCTGTTCTTGGACTTACATATTAGAAAACCCTGCTGTATGTTTAGAAGTTCTTTTCAAATAAACAAAGCTGAAAACAATTTTCCTGTCCATTCATCCTTCAATGACGTACACTTAAGTGGCACTGGACCATTTGTAGTTCTAATCCTCCTGTAACATTTGTCAAAAGCAAGGATTTGGCTGTAAGGCATCCTTCCAGTATCCTTACTTGCTATCTCAAGTAGCAAACAGGTAAAGCCTATTCAGTCTGTTAAGCTTAGTCCTAGCCCAGGCACCACAATGCCGTAATGATTTGTTTCACACAACTCATCTAAATCTTTACTCTCTCTTCCCACGTAGAAAACAGGTTTCTGGTGATAGATGTGGCTTCAGGTGGTTTATCAGTTCTTTTTTAATTTACTGAAACTTGTGTGACTTGCTACACCCTTCATTCTGGAAGAGTTAACCACATGTCCAAAGTTTGCTTTTTAGATGAATGCTCCAGTTTTGTTATGGTCTCTGGGAACAGAGCGCTCAGCCCGTGTGCGTTTCATCTAGAACTTACTTGACTGAGAGGCTGGGTTCCCCCCGACAAGGTCAGGAGTCACCTCTACAGGGAAGACAGACAGACTTGTTTTTTTTTCTTCTTCTATTTCACACTCTGCAATAGGTAGGAAAAGTCTATAATTGAAAAACAGGTACTTTACTATGAACAATGATCTGTATTTAAAAGAACCAATGGGTCTTCTTCATGACTTTGTTTGAAAAGAAATATCAGGGGTTCTTCCCATGGTACTTTATCTTTCTTAAGCAACAAAAAAAAGTTCACTGGAAAGGATATCAGACGCCAAAACCATTTCTCTTCCTACCTCCAAATATTTTTTTTTTTAAAAGAGTATGTGTATCCTACATATAATTTATTAAAATACTAGCCCTGTGTCCTTCTTCAGTGATGCTTCTTTATCTGTAAACAACTCAATCACTGAAAAATTTTAAGTTTTTTTTGTTTAAAGGAAGCAAACTGGTCTGCAGCTGCGGTTTTGGACCAGCTACTGGATAGCTGGTGATGTAACTATAGCACTCATATAATTGAGTTCCAATGCATTTATGGAAATCATTTGGGTTTTTTTTTGCAAAATTTGTAAGAATACTAGGTATTTCAAACCCAGGTCTTATTATATTTCTATATATAAAAATCAGTTCGAACTGTGATAATATATAAAGATGAAAAGGACCTGCGTTGATTTAATGTCCATCTATAGGAAGGGTTAGGAATTAAGTACAACATGAAATCCAGTGTATTACCCTAGACAAATGCTGCATTCTGTGTTTAAATTGCTGCTGGTGAAACAGTGCCCCCTGATGTCCAGCAAGCTACTCGGAAATCAGAAAGCTACATTCTTCCGGATACTCTTGGATGAATGGTTCAACCACCTTTTGAGAAGCAGTTAAGTTCACTATATCATGCAGAGGATTTAGAGTCAGGTGAAGTTCTGTTTCCTTATTGTCACTGTGTTTGGGCATCATCAGCCTTTCCACATGGATATTTTTCCCCCGATTTCCAAGTTGAATCCTTGAGTCATCCCCATCTCAACAATCCTACCTCAGGCTGTGGAGTCCTGCAAGGACAGGACAGTAAAGTTGCAGACTTTCTCACAGCTTTTTCTGACAACTTCAGTTTCCTCAGCATTTGAGCCAAGGTTATGCCACTGGTCTGTATCAGAGCAGAGCCCTGGGTCCTGGGTGGTAGAGGACAGTATGGTAGGGACAGTCACAGTACCTGCTGAATAACTTGATTTTAACAGATTTTTGAGAGTGAAAAGAAAAAAATAATCTTGTAATATTTTGTGGCAGAACCACCAGCTCAAAAACTATTTTAGAAAGGGGAGAGCTACGGGGGAAAAAAAAAACAAAAAAAACATACAAACCCTGGAAAGATCTGTGTGGATAGAGATCTACATTATAAGCCACTTTTTACTGATAAGCCAAGGAATACAAATGCAAAGGTGTAAAGAATACAAAAGCATGCACTTCACAATTATCACTGCAGTTTTATGATTTGCAGTAGGGCAATAAAAATAACAGAGGCTTGTTTCCTAGTCTGAGTGGTTTAGATGGTTATGTGGAAGTTTCTGTAACTTATCCCTTCTTTGCCTTCCACAGTGATCAAATGAATGGTAACTAGTTGAAAAGTGCTTTGAGTTCCTTAGACGAAAAGTACTATGGAAAAAATAAAGAACGCTTTAATCCAGGGTAACTCAACCTGAACACATGTATATGAACAGAGAACCTCAAAGAAACAGATTTTTGCCCAAATGATTTATTTGGTATTATCTCTGCCCCGCTGCCAGGTTTCCCAATTTCAGCGTATTCCGTACAGAGATGTTGTGAGTTTGTACATTCACCACCTGATACGTTTTTTTTCTCTCCCTAGAGTGAACGACTGGAACTTGGCATGACCTTTCCCTGAGTATGCTCACCAACTCAGAACATCTAAATAAAGATATCTAGCAAATTATTAATAAAAGATGAAAAAGGAGTAAAAAAAAGTCTCCTCATTACCATAACAAATAAAACCAGTTACACTTTAATTGGCCTGGAGAGGGAGAAACAGTGAAATTAGACATATTTCTTGCCATCTTCCTAGAAAAAAATCTTTAGCTTTTTTAACAAAAGACCACAATTAAGATTTCACACTGAATCTTACTAGCGAAAGGAGCTTTTCATCCTTGTCACGACACTCCAGTAGACTGCCTCAGACGAACTGCGTAACGCCACACGCACCAACGCTCCCGTGGGGCGCGTTGCACCTGGGTTTGCGACGATCGCTGAAGCCGGGTGTGCCTCCTCCCGCCCGCCCGGCGGCTCCGGGAAGGTGTTCCTCATCCCGGGGCATACTCTAAGCAAGATTTTAAGCTCCTCGGGACACCGGGGTGAAGCGTTCCGGTGCCGGCACACCCTGCGCGACCGGACACACACCGGCCTTACGCGGGAAAGCAATGACGTGAGGCGCCCCCGGCCCTCTGCGGGCACCGGCCGGCTGCTGACGAGGGTCGCGCCATCGCACAGAGTTACGACGTTAGCTCAGAGCTTTCCAGACCGATGAAGCCGGCGTGACCCGCTCTAAGCACCTCAGGACCCGCTTTTCTCGCTCACTGCTAAGGACGAGGAATGCCGCAGGACCAAACCCGCCTCACCTGCGCGCCCGCCCCGCCTTATGAACATCAACCTTCTCTGATTGGCTGGCGGGCCCGGAGCGGCAGGAGGAGGGGAGGGGAGATAAACTTGCCCCGCCGTGCGATTGGCTGAGGCGGTTGCCTGGCGCGCTCCGATTAGCTGCGAGAGACGCCATCTGGAGCTGAGCGGCGGGGCCGGTGGCGCCAGGGTGGGGCTGCTGAGGAGAGCGGGGAGGGCTGGCCTGGGCCCGGCGCCCATCAGAGCCTGCCTGCTGGGAACCGGGGGAGCGTGACCCCATCCACTCGTGAGGGGCTTTGCTGTTGTTTGTGCGGACGGGCTGCTGTGAGCCGGCCCCAGGCAGCCCTGTGCCCTGTGGAGGGACCCACTGAAGCAGTCAGCGCATTTGCTGCTGTCCAAAAATATCTTTCTTCCCACTCCAGTTGGCATCTCCTTGATTTGTACAGTTCCGAACACTCGGGGTTGCTTCCTGGGTTATGCCTTCAGGGTACGTCCTACTTGAGGGATAAGTTTTATTCCCAAACGCTATAACCATATGTAACAAAAAAATCAGGAGCTCAAGACTTTAATTTTAATGTTATATGACTTAATTATTGTTCTGTTGCATTAATTCTATTAATGTTCTCTTAAAGAAGCACAGTCACAAATTGGAGGGGAGGTATGGAGATTTTTTGGTAGATCTAAGTAGGTGTGTTGGGCTATAAGGATCTGACAAACAGCAACTTTTTCTGGAAAGGTTTTTTTTCCCTCTTTCAAAATTTTTCATGGAAAAAGAAAGATTGAAGTCTTCCAATGATAAAAGAGCTTTATCAAATTTAGAACTAAATTAAAGAAATCTACGTAGTTGGCTTAGGGCACAAGACTTAGCTAATTCATATTGACAAAATTAATTTTTGTATGACGACATACAAGCTCTACTGAAACGCTTCATTTGAACAAAAGAAATATAGAGAACTACTGCTCAAACTGACTATTTTTGTAGTTAATTTCTTCTTCTTTTTTAACAGGAATATTTACTTACCAAAATGAGACACAATCTGGTGTGTCAGACACATCCTACTGCCACTGTTCATGTAAAATCAAGTGCATCCAGATCACATCAGCAAAAAAACCTTATTAGACTAAAGCGGCCTACTTTTAAAGACCATGACGAAAGTTGTGGGAAAAAAGTTCCTAGTCATAAATATAAATGTCCCAAGGGACCATGTCTAATTATTCAGCGTCAGGAAATGACAGCTTTCTTCAAATTATTTGGTAGGTCAACAATGACAGATATCAACATAGTGACTGAACAGTAGAAAACTATTGAGCAAGTATGTTTTCTAAACCAAATAATTTTGGCAGGGCTTTTTATATAGATATGAATGGTCATGTCTTTGCCTAAACGTATTTTGTTGTTGTATTTCATTGTATAAATACTTAATGCTTAAGTTAAAAATACAAGAAGGGCTACCAAACTGATGAAAAGCATCCTTTTAAATTACAAATGAAACCAATATGGTATGATACTTCATTTTATAATAATTTCCCTTTCCTTTCTATTTTCTTTTATGTTTCAACAAATACATGTAAAACAATGTGTATCTTGTTTTGCACAAGGCTTAAAAAAGGCTGGACTCCCAGTCTTATAAATGTGTTATTTACTGTGGGAAAACAGGGGGAGAAGTGGAATGGGAAGAAAATCTGAGGAGTTGCAGTATCTCTTTTGCATTTGTGTCTCTCTCATACGAAGCTTTGTATTAATTTAGTAGGAGATTAAGTAATAGTGGAAGAGTACTCTTGGGTTTTATTTGAATTTTGACTACAGAAGTGAATCAGAGAGAGTTTGCAGTAATCCTGTTATAGTACATGTTCACAGCCTATGATACACTGACCACAAATCATCAAGCAAGTATTGTCTTGTAAAGGCTGTCAGGCAATCAAGGGGCAGAGATCTCAGCAGTCCGTGGTTCATCAGAAATAACGGTACACTATCAGATGGAACCACGTAATGCAGGAAGAAGTTGCATAAATAGAGAAAAAGTCCTGGTGATTTTTCACCTTCACTGGCTATTACTAAGGAAGAATGAAATGCAGTCACTGGATTTTCCACCTTGCCTTTCTGGTAGTTTGTCTTCTCTGTCTTTTCTTGTTGCTTAAGTTTTCTCATACCTAATCTCTTTCTCCCCTCAGTTACTTTGTTCTCTGTTTGTGGGTCTCGCTTCTTTCCTTTTAATAAAAGGTCCACCATTCATTTATAAACACTTTCTAACAAAACCAATTTTGGTGTTTGAAATGCTACGCTTGCCTTCTCTTGCAGATGATGATCTAATCCAAGACTTTCTTTGGATGGACTGCTGCTGTAAAATTGCAGACAAGGTAAGTGTATTTCCTTCTCAGTTAACAGAACATATATTGAGTCCAAAATCTGCCCTTAATCAATTGATACTGTAATGCAAATATAGACCACATTTTTTTTTTCTGATGTGTTCATATGGAAGCTTCAAGAAACTCAATTTATGCTTTCCTCATTGATAAAAATGATCAAAGTATCTTGGCGCAAGAAAAATGCACAAAGCATTTTAGGAATTATATACTGAAATAATATATTGATACTTCATTTTACAACAGTATCTCTTGGCAATGACTTTCGTTTATTTCAAGAGGGCTAACTTCACAATAAACGAGCACACCAGAATGAATTTCTTTGTCGCTCTGTAAGTACTTTTAAATTATCTGTTTTTATTAGCATAATTTTTGCATTATTTTATTCCTTTTTTTGTGCCACTGATAATTATGATACGTGATGAGACTTCTTTAACAAGTGTGTAGTTGTTTGGGTTCTGTATGAAGTACAGAAACATAACCTACATGCTGTATGTAAATAGTGCAAATCCAGCGTTCTTCCTCTGACCACCACCTGTGTGGAACAAGCTACAGCAGCAGTAAGGGGACGTTTGCCTTGGTGTAGTGATACACAGCCTGGCATTCTGCCCACCAAACTAAACCTGTGAACTGTTTTAAGCATTACAAGAAATATATGCAGGAGGATCCATGGCAACATATCCGTGGCTCGCACTTCCTGTTACAAGACCCTATTTTACATCTTTGCCAGCCTTTAAGTGTTTTGTACTGAAATGTTTTATCATGACATGCTCCTCAGGAGTAACTTTTTATTAAAGTTTCCCTCAAATTGATGTAAGTCAACTGTAGAAATGTTGCTAGAGAATTTCCGAGAACTTTTTTGAACAGTTTTAAAATTTCTATACTTTGAAACAGAGGTGCAATCAGTAATCTATCTTTACCAAGCCTATATACTCTCTCCATGTTCGGCTATACCGACAGAGTGAGTCAGCATTTTCTTTCATAGTGTTAAGGTGCTCAGGTCATGTTCTTCTGTAATAGTGCCTCTCAGACGCTCTGATTTGCACGCTAGTGTGGGCAGGAAGATGGCTGTTTCTTCTCCTGTAAATGGTATTCTGGGTGGCACCCCTGGAGCATGGAGGAGGAACCCATCTGACTCCACCGAAGGGAGAAAAGCCAGGCCAGAAGAAAGGGACAAAGGGTCTGGTGAGACTGGGACTAGAGGGGATATTTGGGCTAGGAGCGAGGGAGAAAACTGGGGAGGGGACTAAAAGTCCTAATTTCTTCAGGCGTGATTTACAGTTTAGTATCAGGCAGCTCCAGAGGAAGTAAATATTTTCCTGTTGTCTGAGAAGACGACCCAGAACAAAGGTAGCACATAGTGAAGGAAGGCAGAAATATGGACATGAAGAAAATAATTTAAGGTTTTCATTTATACGTGGAAGTAGACCTGTATTTAGTTGTTTGCTGCTAATTTAATGTGAGCAACATAATTTTCCAAGAATAGTTAAAATCCATGAAGCAGGAAGTGTAAAGTTTAAGATTTCCTAAGGTAGTTTTAAGCTTTATTTAGAGAATCAGTCAGAAACTGTTCATTTTAGTGCAGGGATATCTTGCCAGTTTGGAGAAAGCTGTCATGATATGATATGTCAGTTCTTGCATATCTACTAACTTAGGAGATTTTAGGGTAAAGCACTGTTAAGTTTTTATTTACCCAAAGGAAACACATGCAACTTTCTGATTAAGAAAACTCCAGAGAGAAGGCTGTATTTGGTCAGCAATATTTGAACAACTTCAATACTATGTCTTTTAATGTTAGAATTCATACTAATGTGGTGATTTAAGATTGAACATTTACAGACAAACATATATGTTTGAAGGTATCTGGCAAACACAGTTGAAGAAGACGATGAAGAATCAAAGTATGAGATTTTCCCATGGGCTTTGGGAAAAGCCTGGAGACAGCTCTTTCCTGATTTCCTAAAGTTAAGAGATCAGCTGTGGAGCAGAATTGACTACAGGGCTATCGTAAGCAGACGCTGCTGTGAAGAGGTAGGGAGGGTTTTAATATTGTAGATGCTGAAACTACAACAATTAGTACCAGCTAACAACCTAGCTCTATACAAATGATGTCTTCCCTGAAGTGTGTGGACAAGCCATGGGAAAGATGCTAAAATGTAATGGTCTTTATCCTCCATGAGATTTTTTTTTTCTTCTGCATTTAAAATACATTCTTTGAAACTACACTGTTAAGGCAAACTAGAATATTTTACATTGCACTACTGTTAAAAGCAATTTTTTTATTGACTAGAATCCTTCTGCTTTATACAAACATTTTTATTTATAATTTACCATCAGTTGTTTCACTTTATTCACTTTAGGAATAATTTGTGTGCATTTGCTTTACAAATTATAAGTTTGTACAAAAGTAAAAAGTGCAAATAAAAATCCCAGCACCTCAGGTGAAATTTTAATCCCTTCAAAATTAACAATATAACTTCACTTGACTCTTTAGGGGAAGAGTTTTTCACTGCATTTTTAAAAACTCAGAAGGACACACTTTTAACACTTTCTACCATCAATGCAGTGTTACAACTGACATTTTTCAAATATTAGAAGGGAAAAAAGACATTCCTCACTTTTCCCGTAGAATGTATCTGTCTGGAAAAGCCCTGTCATGTTCTAAGAATATAATGTTTACTAGAGCTTGTAGAAAAGAAAATCTTATTTATTGTAGATTCCCATCTCTGGGGATGGGATTGGGTGCTGACGGGAAAAGTGCAAGGAACAAGGCAGGTGTAGAATGCTTTTCCCAGCACCCCCGCCCTGCTTCCAACGGTCATGAGTTCAGTGACGTGAACCAGAAGATCCAAGTAGATGATGTTGGTTGTTAGTAAAAGACACTGTCTTCAGTCCAACATACAAAGCATAAGCTGGTATTTGTGATGGTTCACATGAATGTACAAGACTGTGAACCGTTGTTTCCACACCCGATTCATGACTGGTTCACTTGCTCATGCCTAAGGCGGCACAATTTCTAGTGAGACAGAAGCAGATAGGTAATAGACGATGCCCATTTCAGTTATGTATTATTAATTCTCTGCCACACATGAACTGTATCCCTTGTTTTCAGCTGCGTGTTTTCCTGTTATTTTTATGGTTTCTGATGTAATGGCTGTTGACAGGTGATAGCTATTGCTCCAACACACTATGTATGGCAGCGAGAACGTTCTATGAACCACAGCGGAGCTGTGAGAAACTACGATAAAGTACAGCTGCCCCGAGGACCGAGTGCTACTCCTGCAGACTGCCTGCTTTGTGGTAAGAAAGGAAGATTTGTACGACTCGGATTATCATCATCTTCCTCCTCATCTACTGGCACTTTGGAGATGATGGAATTACATTCATCCCAGAAATTGAACGACACCTTTCCAACTGAAAAAATGCTCGTAGAGTCTCCTTTTTATGATGCCCAAGGTATGGTTTAATATTGCAAATAATTTTCAGTTGGTTTAGGCAACTGAGGCTGTATTTGCCCTTCAGACTGCTGTAGGGACCACCGAGTCCTTCTTGGCATGACAAAGCCCGATCTCTCTGTGTGAGCAGACATCCCTGTTACAAGTGCAGCTATGCTGGCAGAACCATGCTTTTACTGCCATGAATACCATTTTCAAATCTTGTCTCTTAGACTTCCTGGAAGCACCAACAGCTTTGTACTCAGAGCCTCTTCAAATTACCTTCATGTACTACAGTAGATTTTGGGTTGCATTCCAGTCTATTTAGGCATTTATCACTATTCTTACATTATAAATTAAATTGAGAATCCTATTTTAAACACTTAAGATTGACTAGAGGAAACAGTAAAAATACTGGTGTGTGTTATGTCAGGCAAAAGGTGTGTTACATGAGTAGAAGTGCTCTTGTTGAGAACAGCTCTTAGAAAGGGCAGGCTGCTTAGTTGCTGTCATGTTTGGACATACGTTAAATCACAATTCACATTTTCCCTTAAGTGTACCCCAATTGTTGACTGTTTATACAAGATTTCCTTTTAAGATGGGGGTATAAGTAGAAAACAATACAAGAGTTTATTGTGAAAATTGGTTTATGCAATCGAATCGTTGTACATTAATGTACTCCAAGTAGTGTTCTGAACTTTGTATGAGAAGCCTCCATCACATACAGCAGTTATGGGGCAAATGCTTGTTGTTTCTTATTCAGAGTGGAACATATGTGAGATGTAAACTTCCTGGGAGAGCTGTGTAAGGCCACAGCTCTGCAAAGATACTTTTATGTGCTTAACTGCTGCAGAGTTCTTAGTATACTCATTTAATAGAGGCTTACAGTTATTTATAGCTCTTTTTTATTTGCACCTGTTCCCCCTAATATCCAAACTTTCACTGTTATAGTAGGGTTGTGTTACTGCTTTTGACAGCTTTGGTACGATTGTGATTCTCAAGAGATCCCTCAATTTTGAAAATTTGACATTTGACTCTTTCTTGACATACTGAACAAGTCAGGTGTCTACACCAGTTCATTTAATAAATGTAATGTGTTAAACATCACCACGTGCTTACGCAAAGACTCATGTGAGACATTAAAAGAGTTAACTTAAAATCAATTTTTACTTGAGAGATCTTGCTTTTCATATCTGATAAAAGTCAGAAAAAATGGCGCTTGACTGTTTGAGAATGCTTTATATATAGTAAAGTTCACAAATAACCAGGCACCTTTCAGCATGGGTGCTGGAAGTGAACCAAAGCCACACATGTCAACAACTGGTCATCTTCTTGAAATAAGCACAGCTTTATCAAGAGAACAAATTCAGTGGATTTCAGTTTCTCTTACAGTTGTGCTTTGAAGAACATTGTTCTTAAAGAAACTGATAGCCACCAGCTGGTAGCCAGTGAAGTCAGAAGCTGTCTCACTTGCCTTCCGAAGATTCATTATTTTCTTACTAAATTTTTCCCTCCATATTTCTGGCAGACTGTCAGAGCCCATCCAGCAAAAGGAGACCAGACAGCACCTTGTACCGAGACAAATCCATGGACTGGTTTACAAGCAATGAAGAATGAAATACACGCGATGAGACGGAAAGGGATACCTTGCTTTGCGGAACAATCTGTGTTGCATCACACCACCATACTTGAGGAGTCTGTTAAAACTTTTCCCTTTAAACAGTAGGTGGGATTTCAAACTTTCTGCGCAGCAGAAGTCAAAGCAGTCATTATTAAAAGTTACACAGCTTGCAAAATGTAGCAGCTACTTTGTAATGTTTTATTTTATTCTGATACAATACTCAAATTAGCAGCCAACATCTCAGCAGCATCAAGAACGCAGTGGTCGGAACTTTCTCAGCTTGGTAAGGAATGCTAATTAAAAAACAAAACAAGGTACTACTTCAGTATTTCAGTATACAATGATTATTTTATTATTGTAAGTTTTATGATTTCATGATATAGTAATATGAGAAATGCTACTACAAAAAACAGTATTAATAAAAACAAAACGCTACTAAACATTTAAGACAGAAAAAATGTTCCAAGTGTCTCACCTGAATGAGCTTCCTGCCAATAAGACGGTCTGGCAACGTAAGGCACTGAGCAGTATGTTTCAGCATCATCAGAAAGTGATTCTGTGAGAGGTAAATTTTTAAAAATTCTTTCCAACAAGTTCAAAACATAGATGCAGACTAAAGTTGCCAATGCATATGGATTATTTTCCCCCCTTGACATTTTCACTTTCTTTTTGCTTCTGTTAAAGTGCTTTGTTGTCACTTATCAGGACATTCCTATCTCTTTGCTCTACTATGGATTTTGCAAATCTATACCAGTATGAGGCATCTGGTTTGGATCTGCAAGAACAGCATCAATACAAAACAGAGCACACCGGTAACGTTTCTGCTATGGAATCCTTAAGCCCATCAGGATCTTCTAAAGCAGCTACAGGACGAGTACAGAGGACTGAATTTTATTAAAAAATAAAAATTTGAAAACAGGAGTAGAAGGGCAGTCATTCTTTATTTGCAGATTACAATTTGTTTTCTACTTAGTCTAGATTTTTAATAATATGTTTAAATAACCATTAATATATCCTTTTTCAAACCTGACAAGGTCTAGGCTGTCCAAAGCTTGTCTGTTCTTCACAACATTCTCAGCTGACCTAAGGAAGAAATACTGCCTCTTCCTACAAACTTTGCCTTCATTACGTCTTTGGATTATCAAATTGCAGGAACAGGGTATGTCATCAGCAATAATGTTCTTACCATTATATTCACTTTCTTTAAGAACTACTTGATCCTGAATGCGGGTTTCTTCATATTCCTTTTGAGGTGGTTCTTCAATATTTTCTTGAGTTTCTGCCATTTGGCTTGATTTGCAATTCTTGATTTTAGCAGGGAGTACCAACCAATTTCTATGAGTTACCTCAACGATCTTTTCACACAAAAAAGGGAGCTTGCACGTCCGTATGCTGTCTAAAAGGCCAATAACCTGTGTGATGCTTTTGAAGAAATGCAAAGGACAAAGTAGCATTTCAAACACTCTGATCATACACCGTTAGTCTCAATTCTACTGTCTTTGTCACGTTCTTTACCTTTGAGGCTACACGAGTCCTTCAATTTTAGGGTAAAGGAGCTAGCAACCTCACTACTGAATTGGAGAACAGTACAGATATTTTGAGGATGTCACTAAGTGAAAACTTCCACTGGCCATGATGAGAATGTTCCCAAAGTAAAGGACAAAGGATTTGGCAAAGTGTCATTTACACAGAGTTTGCACTCTGTATAAATTACACTTTGTGGAATCCTTTGTAAAAAAATTACATGGGGAAAAAAAAATTGTTAAATATTTCATTAATGCTGGAGGTATATTTTAAAAGATGTTTGGTTCTGCGACAACGTTAGGTGATGCCTGAATAAATGCGTAAGCGCCAGAAATAAATACTTACTTTGCTAAATACACAGCGCACACACCACCCTGTTTGAGACTTGGGTGTACAACCGGCAGAGCAGACTGAGGGTTCAGCATATCCAGAACTACCTGGAAGAGAAAGATATGTACGTTTTCCCAGTACACATTAATATATAGCTATCAATTTTTTTCCCGTAACGCTTGAAAAAGCAATGTTTATCTATGGAAAATGAACGCGTGCAACAGCAGTAGGTAATCACAAAACAGTTTTATTACTGGCTCTAAAAAGGCAGCAAAACCTGAGGTGCACACATTTACAAAACAAAGTCCTTGCTACTTCCAAACTGATTTCTATTAAAACTGCAAGTAGCATTTCACCAATGCAGTAGGTCCTGTGTTAACGGTAAACCTTCTACTAATTAAATTCCATAATGTTGACATTAATAAAAACTTTTAGAAGACTACATTTACTAACACCTTTGGATATCTGGTGTTCAAATGTAAAAAAAAAAATAAAAATGTTCCGGTGCATCTTTATCATGAAAAGATCAGACTACAGTCTCAATGTCTAACTTGCTGTTTGTTTCAAGATTTACCAAACTTATGTCTTTGTCAATTTATTCATCTTCTGCTAGAAAACTATTCAAACTGTAAAACAATGGGATATGCAATATCTGATCCTTCCTGTGGACTGTTATATTTAAAGCTTTAAAAATGCTATCTTTACGCTATGTATTTTACTCCTTTGCTCAAACTGTTTAACATGATTGTCATTTGTTTAAAGTGTTAACGTACGTAGTTTGTCTGCTTTACATGGCAGAGTGGTTAATGTGTAGCTGCTTTCCCCAGTACGTCTCCCTTTACAAAATCGGGATCTAAAAAGCAGAATAGGAGAGCAAGCAATAGCATTCCTTACGGTAACTTCGGCCTCAGTTACATTGTGTGTTCTACGTAGCTGATAGCAAAGTGTTTATGTATTTATATTTTCAATAAGCTTATGTATTCTTCTTAAATTTAATGTTTGAAATATATGCCTTGGATACAAAAATATCCATTTCTCCAAAATACAAGACAGTAGGTTCGCCTTTCCTTACAGGACAGCAGTGATTAACTGTAGTATTTCTGTACTACAGCCATAGAGCTCTTTCATTTGGGAAACTGTAATCGAAACCTTGAAAATACTTGTAGTATGACAAAAAAAATGACAATGTTTCTTTCATTGATGAGGATTGTTTTTTCTCATGTTAAAGTAGATATGGGAATCCCACCGTGAGTGTGAGCACTAGAGGTTTTAACTAACTTAAGATAAATGTCTTGGACTTACTGCGTCAAGTGTTACTGACTCCATATCCGCAGCAGCTCTTGAAATATCTTTGAGAATGAAATCCACATTATCTGGCCACTCTTCCATATGTCCTATTTCCCATGCATCACGCCAGTGTCTGTAATTCTTCTTTGCTAAATTATGATGATCATCTCTGATTTCATAACTTATAACACGTCCTTTGGGCCCAACTGAAAACAATCAAAAGATACTAGACTTACCACTTTCCCCCCTATAGGAAAGAATTTAGAAAAAATTAGCATAGTAAATGACAGAAGTACACCTTTAAATCTCCACTTTAGGAAATAACAACATATGAAACAATCCATTACAGATTATTTTTTCTTTACATTTAAAACAAATACAAATTTAAAACAGAAAAAAGTGCTGGGTTAGTTCTTTTACGGACTGAAATCCATTCATCCACAGATGAAATAAAGCACAGTTATAGTAGTACAAACTGTTCCAAAGATGTCCTCCCGAAGTAACTCCTGCAGCAAAAGATGACTTGAGCACCTGTGGCCCTACCCATCTATGATCCTCCCGCTACAGCTACCAGCCAAGCAAGCTGCAACGTTGGTCGCTACTCACAGGTGCTGTAAAGCTGAGACAGCAACTGCTTCTGTTAACGAGATTTGAAACTGGTGGTTTTAAATATTTTTGGCAATTCTTGTTTTTACAAAGGTTTGCTGTTTTCCATGCCCAGTTTTTTCTCTGCCTGTCCTTTCTTAGGGTTGGGGAAAGGCTGAGAAACCCCCAGACCTGCTCACTGACCTCAGCCCCTCAGAGAAATTTTCAAGCGTGCTCTTTGATTTACACAGGCTTGTGTTATTTTCCTGTTATTGTCTGTAATGGTAATAAAGTATTTTATTACTTGTTTTAAGTATAAATTTACTATCCTGAAAGTTACCACATGAGTCCAATACACAAAGTTCTTCATAAAGGAAGTGCTATGAGGAAATCCAGGCATATGCATCGCTGTATTATTCTATCCTTGTATCATGCTAATTTCTCAAACTTACCACACCTTTGGCTTCTCTTTCTCATTGCCACTTTTTAATGGGCAAAGGCAGCTTTCAGCAATCAGCAGCTCAGTGGGTGAGGTTCTCTGACTTTTTAAGCCATTTTAGGTTGGAGTGACCAAGCTCCTTCCCTCGCTTATGTGATCCCACTGTGAATCCATTCGGAAAACAGAACAAAAGCGGCAATGGGTTTCCTGGCAGTCTCTCCCTGATCCAGCTCACCCTGGATCAGACAGAGACCAGGACCAACACATAAGGAGGGAGGGTTTCAGCAGTGTCGCCTTTGAGCATCTTAAAGAATTGCAGAATTGCAGCACCAACGCAAGATTATCAGTTTGGAACTACTGGAAAATAAAATTGTTCACACTGGGGTCAGTCTTATTCTTTCCTCTGCTCATTCAAAAAATGTCCTACATTTTGAAACTGACTTCTGGAAAAATAAGGACAAGTTAAAATAGCTAGGGAAAACTCTGTCATTGTTGTGAAGCTGCAGCAAGTTTGCATACACTGTATTTTCCAGTTCTCAAATATCTTGAAGTCATGGCAAATGCCACATTCTTAACACAGTCTTAACTTTGTCCTGTTGCACGTCAGTAGTTTCTGGGAAAGACTAAAGAAGGAAGAAAAGAAAACATAAATAAGGGTAACATGGAGAGGAGATTAATGAAATCTGTTAAATCAATAAGAATTTTGCAAATTAAATACTTCCATGGACCTTGGTAATGTGTCCACTAGATTAGATGGATCTCAGCACTCTAGTTTGTACCATTCACTGAGTGCAACCATTCCTAGTTCCTCACTTTATCCTCGGCAGCATGACCTGACATCCCAGAGCAGGGCTGGATCGATGACATTGGTAACGTACTTGCTAAATACCAATTCTTCAGAAAAGCTCAGGCTTCTAAAAAGCCTTGCATTGTTACCCTGGAGCACATGCCAAGGGACAGCAGATACACGGCATTGCTACATAGGAGAGTCAGAGAAACCTAATTCACCGCCCTCAAGTTCTAAGGTTATTTACTGGACTTGACAGAAAGAGCAGCTGATCTGTCCAGTTTGTCTCCCTCACAGCAGTGTAAGAGGAAGCATCACGTCCCACAGATACTTGGCTGGCTGTGCATGGGAGTACTGAAACGTCTTCTGTCTTGAACTGTTGAATGGCACAAAGCACAACCACAACAGCAGCCCGAACCGTAAACGTTTTACAAAGACAGCATAGTCTGTAACAGTGCTTCGTAACACATCAGAAAATACTAACAAAAAAAGTTAGCATTGAGGTTCCACAGAAGCTCAGGACATGTGGACTTTTCTCAGGCTCAGTGACCACTGTGGCACCCTCAGCTATTCAGTTACTCTGACATTTGGGTGCCCACAAACCCTGCCTTTGGACATAAGCCTTCAGAATACATAACTTGTGCTTTTCTGCTCTATCAGTTCAAGATGATCCACAATGACGTTCCCGTCTTTACCCTCAAGTCCTTTAATAATGTAGGGAAGGGCAGTACTCTGCAAAAGCAGAAACACATTTTTTAAAAAAAACCCAACAATTTGAAAATCAAATTCGAACAGTGCTTTACTTTTTCAAGTGTGTGCAAAAGCAATTACAGCAAACAAATGTGGCATTTTTGGTTTGGTTTGTTTCTTTCCTTAAGGAAGCTGTTCTGTCAGGAGCCCATAAATCAAATTACTCCGAAATGTTATAAAGAGGATACCCACAGATGAGATGGAAGTTAAGGGTGAGGTTTCATCCTCACTCACACTGCTCAGTGCAAAGGCCCTCCACCGTTTAGAGCACCAAGAACTAGAACAAACCTGGCTAGCTGTAACACGAAAAAATAACAGTGTGCGTCCACATAATCACTTTCACTGGTACGCAGCAATCTGATTGTTCACATGGTCCATCAAGACGAGGAAAAGGAAACTGAGAAAGGCAAGAGATTGGAGAAAGAGCCTAGTACAGTTAAAGCCAACAATAACAATGGCTGAAACTTAGCTTTCTGCAGGACCTTTGTAAACCTTTCTACTATGTCCCTCAAAAAACAGTCAAAACAGCTTCCAGACCCTGCATTGGCTCTGGCAGGATTTTCTGCCTCTGCAGCAAAACTTTTAAGAACTGACCATAAGTATTTGGTCAAAAGAAAGGCAACATGTGACAAGGGAACTGTGCTGCTTCTATGTTTTCTAAAACCAGGTTCTCACCCGCTCTTGACAGAAACAAGCTCATCGCGCCAGACCCGCTGCCAGATTCCAAAATGGTGTCTCCTGGGTGAATATCCATCATCATTAAAATAGCACTTACATCCTGCACGTGAAAAAAACACGGCATGTTACTAGTCTTCGAAACCGAGGGTGAGATTTGGCCAGCAACCTCCCAGTCGCCAGCCAGCCCGGTGAGCAGCCAGTACCTTGGGGTAGGCGATGGTGGGGCCTCGCGGCATCAGCAGCACGTACTCCTCCAGCGAGGGCCGCCTCAGCAGCAGCGGCGCCCCAGCCGACGTGCGCAGCACCTGCCCGGGCAGCTGCCCGATGATGTCCCGGTGTGGTAGGAGACCGCCGGGGGCGGCCAACACCGAACCCGGCGCCAGGCGGCACAACAGCTTCAGTGTCGCGTTGTACTTCCTCCGCCCCTCCGCCAGCGCCAGCTCGCCGGCGCGGAAAGAGCCGGGACGCGCTCCCACCGCCCCGAGAGGTACCTGAGGGGCGCTTGCCGCCGCCGCCGCCTCCTCCTCCTCCTCAGGGGGAGGCTGAGCGGCCGCCGCACACCGCCCCACAGCCGCCGCCTCCTCCGGCGGCAGCAGCCGCCTCACCCGCTCCAGCGGCGATAGCGACGTCTCCCACACCCGCCTCCGAGGCCTCCCGCCGGGGGCCGCCCCATGGCCGGAGGAGAGGGCGGAGGAGGCGGCCCACCGCAAGCCGCGCCAGGCCCTCATGAGAGGCAAAGGCGGGAACAGACGCTCAACGGTCACCTGTGCGTCTGCGCCGCGCGCCCCGATGACGGTGGGAGAGCGTCATCGGGGCACGGGGCGCAGGCGCATGGGGTGAGCACGCGGCCGGTGCATGCGCTGGCGCGGAGGGCCGGGCAAGGAGCGTCATGGCGGCGGCAGCGTGTGGCGGGGAGGCGGTGGCAGCGGCGCGGGCCCTTTGCGCTTTCTCCCCCCGCGACCGCCGTTTCTTCGCCATCTCCGGTTCGGATGGGCGCCTGCGGGTGTGGGAGACGGCGAACAGCCGCTTGCAGCATGAGTACGTGCCCTCCGCCCACCTCAGCGCTGCCTGTACTTGCCTGGCCTGGGCCCCGCCGGGGGGACGGCCGCCCCCCAGCAAGGTACGGGCGGTGTGTGAGGGAGGGGGGCGCGGAGGGGACACACACACGCAGCGAGGAAAAGGAAGGGGTGGGATGGGGACGGCGGCGCTCCGAGCAGTCTCGACGCGGGTTCGCGGCCCGCTCGGCTTCACTCCGCCTTCCCGGCGCCATGTGGCGGGGGTCGGCGTGGCCGGGCGGGCCGGGGAGTGGAGACGGGGGTTCAGCCGCGGCCCCCCCCCCGCGCGGTGCTTGGGGCATGTCCACGCGTGACATTTCCCCGGGGTGGGGGGTGTGAGGGGGAATCCGCTCACCTCAGAGGAGCGTGGCAGGATTGCTCGTCACCAGGTAAATTTCACGTGGTGGTGAGGGAAGCGGCACTGGAGGTTTTATTTTATATTTTTTAACAACAAAAAAAAAACCGGGCTGAGAACAGGAACACTGACTCTAAAACCATTTGTCTTTCGTCTGCTCTGCATGGAAGATGCCCTCCTTGAAGGAGCACAGTGTGTTACTTCATGGCACATCTCACCTTAATCGAAAGGGTGATGCTACAGAGCAGGTCGGCTGCTGTGCGTCCGCTTAGCTTACGTACAGTTCGCATTCCAGTAAAGGCAGCATCTCTCCACATTTCCTTACTCTTGGAAGTATTTCCATGCAAGCTGCTACGCTGTCTGTGATGCGTCTTCCCGAGCTCAGGAATCCTGCGAGAAGGTATTCAGTAGCTTTGTTCGGAGCACGCATCAGAGGGCTCGGATGTTCTCCACCTTGAATTTATTTTATTAACTTCACTTCAGGTGAACACTCGACCTGAAAATACCTGGAGTGTATACAGTAAGGTACCTTTTAATCCTCTTTATGTTGAAGTAATCCTATTTTCATTAGCTAGAACATAAAATTTCCTGAGGAAAAAATGTATGCGTTGGATAAAGTATGTGAAATCCACCTGCTTTATCATAAGAAGTAGGAAGTGCTTTTTAAAATGCATTTTGGTATATCAGCAATTTACTGTGTTTGACATATTGTAAGAGGTATTTCAAAATGCTTGACATGCAAATTATCAATCCAAAGGAAGATAATACTGTCTCATTTTTCTCGGTTGAGCAGCTTCATCACTGAACTTTGAAAAGTCCCAGAACATTTGAAGAATGTGGCAGAAAGGGTTAGTTTTAGGTCGGCCATAACCTGTTCACTTACCTCGAAGAAGAAAGGATATGTGCCTTAGTTGCAGGGCTGTTTAGGTTCTTCACTCTTAAATGAACTGAAACTGGCATGTGAAAATGGGGTTCATCTGTCCTGTGTGAAATAAAACTTAAGCTGACCTAGTGCACTGCTGTGGTGCCATAAGTCAAGCACAAGAAGTTTGTGAGTGGCTTTTAAAAATTAATCCTTTTCTAGAGACCCACTCCTAAAACCCACAAATGCTCCAATGTAACCTGGTTTAGGGTTTTATGGAAAATGGACTTACTCAAATGGAATTTGGCTACCTCTCGTTGCTTTCTAATTATTCCGGTAGTTTGAATGCTGTCCACTGCTTGAGAGTTGGTACATTTTCAAGTGGAGCTGGAAAACATACCGTTTCTTGGAATAAATGTGCCATGAACTTTTATAATTCCTTGGTTTGTCCTTAGACTGAACTGAAGAACTAAAGCTGTGATGGTTCTGCCAAAATACATTTTATTCAATGTGTTTTTTCTAACATTGTTTAGTTTTCTAGTTTTTTTCATTTTTTTTATTCCTGCAGAGTTGACACCTCTGTAGGTGGTACTAATATCTGGTGTTCAGGAGTAAACATCAGTAGATATCTATAAATGGTCTTTAGACAAGTGACACCTAAACTACGTATGTTTTGGACTGCTGCCATGTTAGTGAAGGCCGTATGTTACAGGGGAATATTAGAAATTAAGTTTTGAACTGCAGGCCCTGGAATTGCTGATGCAGTGGTGGCTAATGGGGATGTTTCCTGGCATGTGCTTTTGTAGTGTCAGGGCTTCTTGCTTGTGGTGTCCACCGTCTCCTGCTCCACGAAGTGGTGCCTTGTGCAAGAGTATGTGGACCATCAGCTTTCAAAATACCTTCTTCCACTTCCTAATAAGCTGCAACTTCTCTGTCATCTTTGATTCTCAAGACTCTTTAGGCTTCTCCCCATTTTGGTGTTTTAAGTGCTTTACTTCACATGTAAGCAGCAGAGATCAGATTTTTTTTTTTTTTTTTTTTTTTTTTAAAAAAATTGCTTAGTGTCTGACCTACTCAAGTAGGAACATTACGGAAGAATATGTTCACAGTCCCTTTTCAAATAACTTCTTTTAACTGTCTCTACTAATTAAAACTCTGCTTTTTCAGGCAAGGTTGAAAGATTTCTGAGTAAGATGGAGTTTCTA
This sequence comes from Leptosomus discolor, assembly GCF_034619465.1. NCBI lineage: Eukaryota > Metazoa > Chordata > Aves > Leptosomiformes > Leptosomidae > Leptosomus > Leptosomus discolor. The sequence continues at coordinate 18,892,524 of NC_141392.1, read as the reverse complement.
TAAATCTGGAAAATAAAAGTAACTAAAAGGAAACTGATACTTGGTATAGTTCAGCTCCCCTATCCTGTCCTGTCCTGTTCTATCCATGAAACCAGGGTGCTCTTATATTTAAGATTCTGATCCACAAGTGAATCCCACGTGGATCTCTGCTGCAGTTGGCAGTCTGTCTATCTACTGATCTAATGCAGGGTAGAGAAGTTAGTTTGATGATTTTTAAAAATTTTTTAAACTTTTTTTTTTTTTTTTTTTTTTTTAGTTTTTGGAGTGTTTTTTTTCAAATAATTTCCAGCATTAATAGGTGTCTGAATTTTCCACTGCTATTTCTTTGATGCAAAAATTTCTGACGAAACACCCCACTAATAATGCTGATAAAGGGTGTCAGTAAAGAAATACACGTGAAAAAATAATTGGAAAAACCTTCACTGCCTGTGGCTTTCTTTTTGACACTGGAAATAACTGTGGACTTTAGTGGGAATTTTATTGTACCTCTGAGTTGTTCCAAAGGAGATTTGCTGTAACAAACTGAAATGGAGGGTGAACAAATAGTAGTTAAACAATTTGTGCGAGGAGGAGAGAATAAAATCTGTTCTTAATTGCGATTTTGCTTTGCAGTGGGGATGTGTGTGGTAATTGGTAAAACTAATAGATTGAAAAGTACCAGAAAACACATAAACTGTACTTGCCTCTCCACTGGCTCTATGGCCCTTGTCTTTGCATGTCAGACAGCAGTTTCTAGATGGCTTAGTTGGCATTGCTGCCAAAAATTTAACTAGTTGAGTCTTTTCCCATGTATTGTCTTAAAACCTGGTTGATTTACTTGGCTATGCTTTGTGACTGTGATGGTTTCTCAGCACCTATGTTTTTGTGATATTTTATAGACACTTTTCTTTCCCAGGAAAGATGAAGCCTAAAAAAATGCTTGCAAAAAACCCAATGTAATCTCTTTTCTCAAGAGCCTGCTTTTGGTGTAAAAGTGTCTGTAGCACTTTGGTATTTATTGGCTGAAACCAAAACACTTTTCCTTGCAGAAGGTGTTGTCTATGTTAAATACAGAGGAAAAGAAAGCCCCGCTTCAAAGAACCAAAGTATTTATGCTGCACTGTTAAACTTTTAAATCTCAGTTGTGGTGAAGACTCCCAAATCCTGATTGTCATTGTGTCCCTGGACCAGAGTAAAAATGATGTACGTTCGCTGTGTGATGTCCGTTGTATGACAGATTAGCTACACCACATGGAGCTTGCACAGAGCTGATTGCTCACATTTTATCAACGTCTCCTTTGGCTGCTTCTGGCTGCTAATCAGTGCAAATATATCTGTTGTGTAGAGGAAGCATTAGCTTGTGCATAATTTTTTTTTTTTTTTAAATTGGAGAGAATGCTTTGCTGTGATGTAATAGATGTAAGGAAACTTAACAAACTCCAATTTAAAAACTACTCAGTAGCATTAGAGATGATTTTTTTTCTTCGGAAGTCCTTGAACGTTTTTTTTTTCTTTTATTTTTTTCTTGTGTGTATGTGTGATTAGTTATATGGGATTAAACCAGTGAGAACCAATGTAGGCTTCTGCCCTCTTTCTTTAGTTTTACATGCTCAAGAGCCACTTTTATTCCTTCTCCCCTTCCCAGTGATGTGCTGCATTCACCAGTTTTTCGTTAAGAGAAATGAAGTGAAATCCCTCCTTGAAGTGGTTGATGGCACTTGCAAAGCAAGAGAGTGAAGACATAAGAATTGCCTGATCATGGGAGGACCTCTGGAACTGACGACAGGACTTGGGCAGAGCACTTAGCTTCAAGTCCTGGTTGCTTCCCTCTGCGGAGTGGGTAGCGCTTTCTTTTTAAGAGGCGTTATGAGTACTTAGTATTTGCAGAACTCTTCTGAATAGCTTTTGAGAAAAAATAAACTGATCATTCTTGATCAAGCGCTTCCATTTTGTGAATGAGGTATTCTGATTGTGTTAATCTTCTCTTCTGCCTCTGGGACACGAAGTTGTGGAAAACTTAAATGTGTGGGTTTTTTTTCCTTTTTTTCTCATGTATGTGGTTGCTAGCCTAGTGAAACGCCTCCACCAAGTTTCCAAGTGCCGAATAGCAACTTTGTTACTTGTACATGGAGGAACAAGATGAGTCGTTAGGTTGCTGAGCATTTCAGCGTCTTCATTCTGTGTCTTAGCAGAGTTTGTGCTGACTGACTGCGTCTCAAACTTAGCGAGTTTTTTTTTTCCCCTCTGCTTTAACATTGTAGTTAGCTGGTCAGACTAATTTATTTCATGTTTTCTCTTTTTCAATTTTCCAGGATGGCCCCCAGAGAAAAAAACGGAAGTCTGAAGTTGCAGAAGTGGACAAGCAGCTAGACATCCTGGCTATTGGTACAGCAGTTGGTAGTATTTTGTTGTACAGCACAGTAAAAGGAGAATTACAGAGCAAGCTAGTAAGTAATACACTCTTCATAGCGTGCTACCAAATACTGATGGGTTTCAGTCAGTTTATGCTGTTTTTTCTGCTGCTCAAAAATGCAATAAACTAACCTATTTATTCAGATTTATTTTTTTTCCTTAATAGCTGTGTTTATGGATAGAGGTGCAGTAATTCAGGTTCTTGGGAATCTTCAAGTGGTGCTTTTTCTATTGTTGTCAGTACGTACATGTTGACAAATCTTGATTTCTAAGTTGATGCATTAACATTGTGCATGGATTTGTTGTTTTGCATAAAAAATAACTAATGATGCAATACTTGAGTGGAGAGTTAAATCCTCCATGGGAGTGTTGTACCCTCAGTTCCTGCACAGTGTTTTGGGACGGGAGGGCAGGACTGTAGCACTCATCCACTCTTGGGAAGATGTCATGTTGATGTACTCTTCTGTAAACTTTACCTCCCTTGTGGAAACTTTTGAGCTCTCTTAGCTCATGATCTTTCTTGATGGGATATGCTGATTTTTGTTTTGTCTTTCTTACTGAGAACTTTCTTACTCTGAAGTACCTTGCTGTTAGTCGTGGGTTACAAAACAAGCAAAATAAATCTGTATGAATGACTCCATGGAATACTTTGAGATACTTGGGCATACTTTTGCTTCTAAACTGTTAGTTGTATGTAGGATGATAAGTGTACATGAATTTAGAGAAAGCAATGACTTCCGAAAATCATGATAAGTGCAAGTGACGCTAGCTAATGAGTATCAGCTCTGTTTTATGGAAAAGCTGTATTTATGCCTGAAAATCATGAGCAAAATAAAGGAGTTTCAAGTTAAAACAGTTGCAGTCTGTTTGAAAACACTGGCTGCTCTTCTCTAGGAGCAGGATAGCAGATGTTATTTGATGAGTACTTTTGTTTTATACAGATAGGATGAATTAAAAGATTACTCCTGCTAGAATAACAGCTGTCACTTTTAGTTGTCCTTATTGAACAGAATGTCTTGCTGTGATGTAGTTTGTCTTGCTCAAAGCTGATTTACAGCATCACTTGTGGGAGTAGTCTGAGCTGGCTGGTGCTGATTCAAATAGTGACATTTTGTAAACTCCAAGAAATACTTTTATGAACGATTAAAGGGTATGTTTGAGCTGCAGAGATTTTGGTTGTTGAGAGGTGAATGATACCTGTTTGTACGGACTTCTGATCTGATGGTAGCTCACTCTTGAGTGCTGACTACAAAGGGAAGGCTACTCATCTATGAATGTACTTAAGCAAGCAGGCGATTGGATGACTGTCAGCAAGACACCTGTGCTAGCCTTTCCTTTGACCAAATTTCATATTGTTAGACAGCTTTGTTTGGCTATGTGTAAAAAAATTGTCCTGCTCACTCTTTTTATGTTAACTCTGAAGTGCTAGAACAAGAATTAATTCAAAAACTGATGTGTACGTATCAAAATATGAAATATCTTTAACTTCTATAACTACAAATATGTTGGTATTTAAAACCACACTCTCTTCAAATTGCCGATGATTTGAATTTAGTTCTCGAAAGAGCAGTTTGTTCACATTGTTGATGTGGGGAAGACTCAGTAGTCAAGGCTTCTTAATTTATTAATGAGTTGACCCTCTACTTTTGTAGGATGGTGGTCATGACAATAGAGTAAACTGTGTGAGATGGCATCAAGACAACTGCTGCTTGTATAGCTGTTCAGAGGACAAACACATTGTGGAATGGAACACACAGACCTGCAAAGTAAAGTGGTAAGTGATGCCAGTTTTCGGTCAAATTGTTCGCGCTCGCTTTTGTATATTTCCTCCCTCACTGGTTTTAGTGAGGTCCTGTTGGAAATGGTGCACTCTGCTATCCAGGCTTCATGCTCACTGTACAAAATAGACTATTGACTGGTTTGTGGGGTTTTTTTGAGATTGGAGGTGGTTTCATTAAGGGATAAAAGTAATTTTCGTGGTTGGGTTTCTTCCTCTGTGTATTGGAAGGCTAGGTGAAGTGAGTAACTGGTGCTGAGAGGGATTTGAGTCCTTCCATGCTAACTTTGAGGGACATGGTCTTCCAGTCACTTTTGTGACACTGAAAAATCTAAATTCCAGAAAATGTCTTTGGAAATATGGGGGAGCAAATATTGGAATACCTCATCCCTGTTAAATTTGTTACATGCACCTGTCTTTGCTCGAAGGGCCTTGCTGTGATGATAACCCACTTGGTTTCGCTCACTACTGATGTCCAGTGGGGACAGTTCCACTTGGCTGTCTGAGCAGGCTGCTGCTGTTTAAAGTACTGTTGAGCAAAGTAGAGCTTAGTGCAGACTAACAAGATGTCTGGTGTAGGCATTTACTTTCTTTTGTAGTAAAGTCAAACTATTTTTAAGCTTTAAACAAGAAAACAAGATTTCTATTAATGATCTTGGTTATCTTGCTTCAATAAAAGCCTAGTGTGTGATGGCATGTTGACCGTTCTCATATGCTGTTGTTTCCTTTTTGTGACATTTCCCACCGTTGTGTTATTCTTACTGCAGCTCTGTTGGTTTTGTTAAACATGATGTGGGCACTGCAGGCAGCCCATTGTCAATAGTCTCTTTGATTTCCCCAGAAAACACATGCATCCTTAGGTTGTATTAAGTTGAGAACCTGGTATAAAGCAGCAAAAGATGTCTGTAAAATCTCCCTCTAGCTGTAACTTTTTAGGATTGAGCACACCCAGTTCCCTCACCTTTTCCTCTTACATTATGTGCTCTAGTTCCTAAGCAGCCTTCTTAGCTCTGCACTGGATTTACTCCACTGTGTCAGTGACTTTGTTGTACTGTCCCAAACTGGACATAGTGCTCGGATGCAGTTTCAAAAGTGTTGCACAGAGGAGAGGAATGACTTTCCTTGACCTGCTAACTACACTCTAACTAATGCAAGTCAGCATGCGTTTGACCTCATTGCCACAAGGACTCCCTGCTTACTCATGTTCGGCTTGACTATGAGGACCACAAGCTTCTTTTCTGCAAAGCTACTTTCTGGCCATTTGTCCCCAGCCTGTACTGGGATTTCTTTATCCCACGTTGCAGCACTTTACATTTTCCTTTGACCTTTGAGATTCTGACACCCTCTTTCTAAAGCCTGCTGAGTAGCAGCCCTGCCCTCCAGTATATCAACCACTTTCCCTAATTTGGTGTTGGATGTGAACTTGTTAATGTGTGCTTTCTGTCCTGTTTTGAGGTTGTTAATGAAGACCTAGACCTGGGCAATTACCAAGGTTAGTAAACAGTATTGGGATGTCCTTAGGGAGTGACATCAGTAACTGACCACCAGCTGAACTTCATACCAGTGATCACAACTGTTTGAACTCAAAGATGCAGCCAGATCTTGTCTCTCCTTAAGAGTCCATCCATTCAGTCTATATATCTTCAATTTGGCTGCAAGAATACTATGTGAGACATTGTGAAAAGCATTGCTAAAGCCAAGTTAAATGACATATGTGGCTCTCCTCTCATCCGCTGAGACAATTGTCTCATTAAGAAGGCAGTCAGGTTGGTTAGGCATGATTTGCCATTTGTAAACCTATGCTGGATGTTCCCAGTTACAGTTTGACCTTTGTGTGCCTGGAAACAGCTTCCAGGTGGATTTGTTGTGTAACCTTCCCTATTGTTTCCTGGATTCTCCTTCTTGTGGATATATTTTGTCTCTCTCTTTTTTTTTTTTTTTTTTTTTAAAAAATTTATTTTTTCTTTTCAAGTCATCAGAAATTTCTCCTGAGCTCCATGGCCACTCAAAATGATAATATGGTCTTGTAGTAACACTGGCCTTAGCAGTTTGGGGTGCATCCTGTTCAGTCTTAAGGAGTTGCATGTGTGGGCTTTGCTGCTGTGATCCCTAATTTGGTCTCCCTTTACGGTGGGGAATGCCTTGCTCCCTCTGACTCTGGCAGTAGCTTCGGGAGCATGGGAGGCCTGAGAGACTCTGCTCTTCAGTGCTTTGGCCTTTTCTGTGTACTGAATGGCTCCCTACAGCATTCAGCATCAGGCCCACACTTTCCTCAGTCATCAGCTTACTGCTTCTGCTGTGCTGTATGTAGATGTCCTTTCGTTGGCCATCATATTCCCTGCTGGTTTGAACAGCAGCTAAGCTTTGGCTAATTCTGTCCCTGCATGCCTGGACAATGTTTTTATATTTCTATGTGTAACCTATCTCCACTTTCACCTTCTCTATACTTCTTTTTTTGTGTTTTTGAATTCAGTCAGGAGTTACCCACTTGGCCAAGCCAGCCTTCTGCAATAGCTGGTGCTTTTCAGCTCTTCAAAGTGTACCATTCTTTTGCTTGAGGAGGTTATTCTAGAAAAGCAACCAGCTTCCCTGGGCCCCTTTGCTCTTTAGGGCAGCCCCCAGTGGGATCCTACCAGTCAGTTCTCTGAATAAGTTGCAGTCTTCTCTTCTGAAGTCCAGGGTTGTAGTTCTGCTGTTTATATTGCTTCCATTGGCTTGTGGTTGCTATAGCCGGAGGTTGTCATCAGCCATCACATCCCTGACCAGTTCTTAACTTTTTTTTTTTTTTTTCCCCTTTTGAGTAGCTGATTCAGTAAAGCACCTTCCGTAGTATGACTGTAAATCACTTGCATGAGGAAAAGGTCTTCAGCACTTGCCAGCAATCTCTGGGACTGCTTGTGCCCTCCTATGCTGCCCTTCCAGCAGTTGCTGGGGTGGTTAAAGCCCCCCTTAGAAGAACCAGGGTGTAGTATTATGAAGATTTATCTGTCTCTCTTTTAGTCAAACAATCTGTAGCAAATCCTGCCATGTTACCCTTGTTGATCTCTTCTCATACTTACCTGTAAGCTCTCCACTGGCCCTTTCCCTGTTCCAGAGGAAAGCTCATGCATTCATGCTACCCTGTTTGGTGGAGAAGCCTCTCTCCTTTTTGCTGTCCTGGCATGTCCTTGCTGAAGTGCCTTCCTAAAGGTCTGTTTATTGCAGCACTCCTGTCTTGCAAGCTATCCCACTGTTTTTCTGTGGTCCTAGTGAGATCAAAGCTCTGAAGCTGCCTATGGACATCTAATTCACCCTGTTTGTATCCCATAGCACCTGTGTTTGTGTGCAAGTACTTGAGATGGGTCTCAGTCATGCTGCTTTCTCAGGAAATGTGAGAATTTTTCCTGCCGTATTTCGTCTTGGCTGTTTCCTTCTGCCCCTGTCCCATACCACTGCTTTTTTAGGGTCTGTGGTTATAAAAGGTAATTAGAGGCATTGTATTCTTTAATTTTAAAGATGGCAGTTAAAAAAGTGTTCCTGGAGTGTATACATTAGAAGTACATCAGCAGTATAGTATCATGGTTTTTACTTGAAATTTTTCTCTGGTGATACTATGAGTCATACCTAGGGTAAATTAAGTTGGAAAGAGTAGAAGATGACAGTTCTCTAAAATGTTACTTAAATTGACGGGACTAGAAGGAACAAATTATCCAAAACAATTGCACATGCCCAATGTGCATGTGAGATTGCCTGCATTCTTTAACAGTTGTCAGGACCTGGAAATGAATCCTTACGTATCCCACAGAGAATTCAGGATGGTCTCTCCTTGGGTAGAGAAGTGGTGTTCAGACTTGCAGGCTTCTAGACATTTTCCTGTAGAGGTGTGGACTGCTAGATAGGGAATTGAGACCACGTGGCTTTAGGCTTGACTTAATTACTGTAGTAGGCCATAGAACCGCTTCAGGAAGTCTGTGCAACACACCATGAAACCTCTGGCAGAGGGACTGCTGTGGGGGAAGAGAAAGCTTCTGAAGAAGCAAGACAAGATGTTGGAGAGAGGTAGTCTAAAACATCCTGGATGACTTCTCGTTTCTCTGGTATAGCTTTCTCATGTCTTAAATACTCTGAATACTCAGAGGCATTCTGTACACCTCCTTATGCAGCTTTTTGTTTCATGACATCCTGTTTAAAACTTTGCTGTAAAATTATATAAAGATTATCCAAAGTAAAAACTAATAGATTTTTGCTGTGTTTTATATTCTGCATTCTAGTTTAGACCATTTTTTTTTAGTACATTTAAAAATACCTTCTTGGATTTACGTTATTAAATGGTTTGAAATTCTTAGTGCTCACCTTTTCTTTGGAAGAGAATACGAAGTCTTGCCATACTCTCTATAAGGCATAATGTTGTTTGTCATGTTTGTAGGCAGTAAAACTTTCAACTTCTCTGAAATCTAATCATAAGTGGTACAGTAAATGAACTCTGTTTTGGAAGACAGGAGAGACACTGCTTGGGCTTGTGAAAGTTGTTTGGAAGTATTTCCAGAGAAGCTGTTTACAGTCAGAATTTGGTGGGTTGCAGGGTACATCCTAACTGTAAAGAGTTTGTGTTAATACTTTCCTTGCAGTTTTGTCCTGTGAGAAACGTACAGTACATCCTTCAAAGCAGTTGCAAGGTTTTCATGACAGCATCGATCTTTTTTATTTTCTTTTTAAATAGTGCTTTGAACCTTAAACTTTAAGGCAAAGTTTATTATTGTCAATGTCATTGACAGACTTGGGAGGAGGGTCAGGAACTGAATGGGCCTCACAACTCTGAGTTTTAGTGTTCAGAAGGCCTTTCTGAGTGAGTTGGTGTAAGCTTTTTGGATTATGGTGCAAAGAGAAGTCTTGAGATGGTATGGCTCCTCTTACCCTATTTTGAGTAGTAGATAACTTTGAGAGGGGAATTCAGAACAGAATAGGCAAATATGTTAAAAAGTCAACAGTTGTTCAGTATTAAATAGCTTTACATTTTTGAGTTGCTGTATTTTTGTGTAAACTAATTTGAAGGAGAGGAGCGGAAACAGAATAGCGTTGACATCATCTTTCACTACTTTTTTATATATGTGTGTGCATATATAGATATAATTTTTGCCTTAAATTTTCCAGCATGGTTGATGTGCATTTTGATATTATGCTAATGAATATTGGTTTTTCTATTTCTCTGTCTTTCTCACACTGTACAAAACCCCTTCATCCAAATTCTAGCAAGTGGAAAGGCGACAACAGCAGTGTCACCTCTCTATGCATCAGTCCAGATGGGAAAATGCTGCTGTCAGCTGGTAGAACTATAAAACTGTGGGACCTGGAGACCAAAGAAGTCTACAGAGTAAGTAGCTTACTTAAAATAAATGCAAAAAACCCCAACAAAACCAACCTTCTTGATTGGTGACTTTATGTATCTAGTGTTTCCTGATGGGACATCTGAAAATTTCACTGGGTGTGAGGAGGCAATTGGCAGTTTTGGGATTGCTGGAAGCTGTTGCTGTGATGATACCCTCAACTGTGGTTTCAACTTGCTGAGAGTTGAATGAGGACATTGAATTCCTTGGCTGTGTCTGAGCATGCTACCAGCACCCTTTCTCAAGCCTGTAGCTGAAAGATCGATGCTGTTCTTTTTTTCACTGGGTCCCTTTCTGATACCCTTCTAGCAGGAGAACTCAGTTCACCACAGCATTAATTGCTGCTGGCATGGGTTTGTGTGTGGGCTCCGTGACTTTTAGCATGAGTTGCTCCTTGAAGCCTGCTGGTTTCTTTGCTAAACTTCGTGTAACTGATGGTGTTATCAGTTTTGCTGTTGGAAGACATAGGAGCAAACCCCTTGTTGTTCCCTGAACAGGGCTGAGACATGAGCAAATTACCGTGTTTTAGCTGTTCTGTGAATGCAGCCAGGTTTTCTTGCCTGCTAGCAGATAAGACACAGCTAGTCTGAATCTCCTGGTCCTTGCTGGCAGGTAAGTATGTACACATACACTGTTACTGTGGTCTTGCTGGCACATGGCAACTGGCATGTATGTCTGCATCTCAAGATGACCAAACCCACTATTTACAAAAGTAGATTGAAGAAGCGATTTGGGGTGGGGAGTTGAACAGTTTTAGTGTGTCAGCAGACCTGTGTGTTCATCTTACAATTGAGAATAAGACTATGAATCTAGTTTTGTTGTAAAAGTTGAAGTTAAAATTGTGTGTGGGGAGGAAAAGTGCTTTCTGACAATAACAGCAGTACAGGTGGATGTGATTTCTTTTGCATGGACTTAGTCCCAGTAAATTTGCTTTTGATTCCTCATTTAACTTTTAAAATTCTGATAAATATCTGCCGGGTCAGAAAAAGTTTTCTTGAAATACAGAAATGCAAGGAAGCTGATCACTAGTAAAAAAAAAAAAAAAAAGTCTTTGTTGACATAGTAACACTTGAATCTTTCCTAATATTCTTTGTTAACGTTTTAATTTTTTGCTCTATCACTGCTTGTGGCAATCATTGAAAGATTTTTTTTTTTTTTTTTTTTCTTTTTTCCTCTTAGCATTTCACAGGCCATGCTACATCAGTGTCATCATTAATGTTTACCACAGTGAAACCTATGAATGAAAGTAAGCCCTTTGATGGAATTACAGGGCTTTATTTCTTGTCTGGAGCTATACATGACCGATTACTGAGTGTATGGTACGTAATTTGTAAATGATTATGATCAGTATTGAGGATAGACTCAAGTATGTTCTTAACTGGTTAAACAGAAGGTTAAGCAGAAAGGCACTCTGGAGAAAATGCAGTGATGATCTCTTAAATGGTGTTTCAACTCACTGATTGTTGAATGAAGACATGAATTTCCTTGGCTGTGTCTGAGCATGCTTCCAGTTGCCGTTCGGATCGCTACTATATGCCAAGAACATACTCTGTAATAAGCTTCCTTGTTCTTTGTACTTACTGTAAGGTTTATGCTAAGTTTTCTTGCTAAATTTCATGTGGGAGTTACTTTGCACTTGGAATTTAGAACACTTTCTAAGCTGAAAGCTGAAATTACAGCATGAGTGTTTTTGAATGGGGTAGATACTACTACAGCTGCTGGTGATTTATAGGCTTTATAATACTTTTCAGGTGCAGAGGATGCTGTTTGTGCTATGGTAAATAATGCATACTGTTTATGTCTTCCAGGCAGATCAGATCAGATAGGAAAGAAAAGAATGCCGTAATGTCTTTCACAGTAACAGATGAACCAACTTTTATTGACCTGACTGTATCAGAAGTCAAAGAAGAGGTAGGAGCAGTAGTTTTGTAACGAAATACATTCAACAATTTTCAGTTGTCACAGCAGTTTCCTTTTAAGCATGTTACGAAAGAATCTTGGTTTGTATTTGGGTTCTGTTATGCAGAGAAGAGGTCTGAATTCTAGTTGACAGGAGAAAGGATGTTTATTGTGGGTGCATTTATAAAACTGATAGTTTTAAATACTCATTTTCAAGGCTACTGAGTGTAAATTCAGTGTTTTATTCATCGGTTTTGCTTGTGATGGCAGAAATGTCTGTTGCTTCCTATTTCAAATGAGTTAGTAATCAAAATGGTTGTTAGAACTTGGCAGCAAAAAACCACAAAATTCTTCTAAAAATCCAGTTTGAGTATGGTGCTGTTTTTTCTTGATCTCAAGTGGCTTTGGCAGTGTAACTGCATTTTGAATTAACTAGCCTTTAATGACTTAAAGTAGCAGTGTCCCTTCCCCAAGTCCCCAAGTCCCAATTTCAGCAAGTGCAGCTCTTGCAAAGTAGTTGTCTTATGAAAAATGTCTGCATGTGAAACATGTTCACAAACTGTTTCAGTAATTATTGAAAACATTTTTCTCCTGCTGCCTTTAGGTTCCTTTTCTAAAAGCAGTATTTCATGCTGTATTTTCTAATGTTTCCAGTTGTGCCCTCTTACTGCATGTGTGGGAAATAAGAGTATTCTGCAACGTACACCTGTCACTTAATTGCTCAGAGTACACATCTCAGTTTCTTTCCTCTAAGCATATTTACACTGTCAGTGCCTTTGTAGACCTGAGCTTCTAGATGTGTACATAAATGTTCCATGTTTTTGGAACTTTGCTGCTTATGATGACATATGTCTGCTACTGTGCAAACTGTTCAAATGTGGATATATCAGTAGTGAGACAGTAAAACACAATTATGAGTTATCTTTTTGTCTCCTACCAGTTGAACTAAATGTTCCTGAGACATTATTGTCTTTGATCTTCCTTATGGATTTATTTATATCTTTAATGTGTTTAGTTACTGAAAGAAAGTCAAACGGTAACCATGCAACTGTCTTGATGTGCTGTACTTATGGGAGGTTTGTCCTTTGATCTAATTAAAGTATTCTACTATGTCTTCTTTCAGCCTGTGAAGTTAGCAGTTGTGTGCAGAGATGGGCAGTTGCATTTATTTGAACATATCTTAAATGGGTAAGCTAGTATTCATCCTGAGGGTATCTTTGGGGAAGGTCTGGGATTACTGTAAGGCAAAGTTCAAAGTTCAATCCTGTCATGCTTCTGCCTTTAAGCTCTTGTATCTGTTCACAAACCAGTTTTCAGCTGTTTTTTTGTCTTGGGTTACTGGACACATTTTTGGAGAACTTGTTGGGGCTGTGCTGCTTTAGCCAAGGTTTTGTCTGTCTGTACCTCATCTGAGCCGTCTGTAAAAGGTGGCTGAGTTTGCTGAGGACCTGCTAATGAAAGGTGCTTGGATGTGCAAGATATTGAAGTGTTTAAGCTAAACCTCTTGGAATTTTTTCATTCCTTTTTTTTTTTTTTCAGTTATTGCAAAAAACCCTTAACATCAAACTGTACTATCCAGATAGCAACGCCTGGAAATGATGGGGACTCGACACCAAAACCAGTCCCTATTCTAGCAGCTGCATTTTGCACAGACAAACAGTCTCTGCTGCTTGTGTATGGAAACACCTTACAGCCCATCATAGAGAAAGTGGTATGTAAAACTTACTGGAGAGGTTTTGGATTTTGTAATAGGGACTGCATACTGCTCTCAGGTGGAGGGATTTTTTTGTTTTTATTTTTTTACTTTTTTTGAAATTGTTTAACAAGACAAAGCTTATTCCTTCCTCCTTTTCTGGGAGCTATGACTGTTGCCTCTGAGCTGTTTTGAAAGGCAATTTGTATTCTTCCATTCTTTTAATTAAAATACAGCTTGACATTTCAGCTATTACTGAGTTGGGCTGTTGAAACTGTTTTTAATGCTGTTTCAGTTTACCTGTGTGAGCTTCTTTGGAGAGCGTAGAGATCTGGTAACAAAATTCAGATGTGCAAAGCAGCTGCTGTTCTAAAGTGAAAAAAGTTCATTCTGCTTTATACCTCTGGAATTTTTCTCATCTTTCAGTAGCATAGTGAATCACAGGGGTGAATCTCAAATATATTAACTGGTTTTGTTCCTGTCCTTCTAGTCTTTGAACACCACTGAATCCCATGTATGTTTGATAAGGGACATCCAGAAAGTGCTGTCACTTAAAACAGATGTTGCTCTAACAAAGGTGAGCTTTGTGTGAAATATGGTTTTGTTACTCCTCTTGTTTTACTTTGGAAATGGTAGAATTCACTGCTGTCTTGGAGAGAGGTTTTCTGAAGTTGGATTTCTGGATGGACCTACTCAGAGCTGTAGTGGTAGCTACAGATGTCCATAGCACTTGGGCAAGTGTGGGTAAAGTGTGTTTCATGGCTGCTGTGTGTCCTAGTACACTCTCACACTTGATTACCCTCCTGTGGCTCATAGCAGAGCTGCTTGATAGACGGGACTGGCTGATGGTTTCTTTTCTGCTTGAGATCAGTCCCTCCCCTGGAGCCTGTCGGTTTGTACAGCCTCTTTGACCCTGACGGTTTGGGGTGAAGTTGGGATGGCTTTGTTTTAGAGTCTAAGTAAAATGTAGTGGAGCCTTAAAGGGCATATACTTCTGGCTCTTTCTCGAGGTGGCCTTCACGTGTTCCTACTCACAGGGATATGGCACCTGGGAATGTGAGCTTGACGCTTAGATGGCAACAGTGTCCACTGAGGCCACTTGCCAACGTTTTCTTTCATGGAGGATCCCCTGGGAGTTTAGAGACAGGCTGTGGAGTTCTTAATCAGTGTGCATATTCAAGGCCTTGAAGATTTGTAACACTTGGTATCAGTGAAGTGAGCAGACAGTGCTGTTTTTCTAACCCTCAAGTTGCCTACTGGATCTGGTGCTCCATCCACCAGGCAGGGCTTTGTGCTGATGCCTTAGTCCTGGAGCTGGTGGGTAGCAGAGCTGAAATGCAGTGAGAGGTGTAGGAACTCCCTGGGCATGCAGTGATGATACCCATCTTGGTTTCGCTTTTTGCTGAATTCCAGTGAAGACGCATTTCTCTTGGCTGTCTGAGCATGCCTTGTGGGGAGAAAGAAGGTTAGTGATTAGCGTGGTGAACAAAGGGGGTAGCATTTTAACACCACTGCTATTCTACAATAAAAGTCTTCAGCTACAAAATCAAATTCCTTCTCTTTTACACAGAGCATGTGGAAGTTGCTTTGCTCACTGTAGTAGATTATATTTGTATCACTTCAGTAGGCACCCAGCAGGGCTCCCACAAGTACAGAAGTCTGGGCAGGTACTTAAAAAAATGGCCTGCACAGAAGCGCTGTCGTTAAAGAAGTGTTCTGGAAGTAGCAGGTACATTTTTGATATCTTGGAAGCGGCGTACTCCCTTACATCGCTTGTGGGTCAGGGGAGCACTTGGTTATTAAATATATTGCCTTTAAAATTTGATCTGCTTTGTGTTCATTGAGGATGGATACCATAGCTTGTTTGGTATAACTAAGGTTGCTCTGTTTGTCATTGTGATCATAGTCTAATTCGAACTACTGAGTTCTGTGTCTGAGCAATCCCTAGAAGAAAATTGTGGGATTGAAGGGAATAGTAACTTCCTTTTACCGTTACTTTGTGCTGCTGTTCTTGATCAGTTCTTGCCTTCCAGTGGAAGCTGAATTAATCTGCATGCGGTTTATGGGCCTGACTATTAGTACATGTGGTATCTGTTGCTAGCAGACATCCAAATATTTGTTGTTGGGTACAAACACTTAGTTCAATGAGTGTTATGAAACAAGCTTGTAAGAGGAGTGATTCACAGGTGATTCCACAGTGACTGTTGCTTTAGTTAATTATGAAAACTAGCTGACTGTTGCTTGAGGTTATTCACTGCTCTTAAAAATGTAGGATTTTGCTGATATATATGCCAAGAAAATGGGTTTTGGCAGGCTGATTTTACCACGTATGTGAGACTCTTGGAATAAAATCAGCGTTTTAAATTGGAAGACAGCTCAAGATACTAGCAATTCATGGAAGTGTGGTTGTCTCTGTCTACTAGGTAAAGACGCCTGTTGTGAACTCAGACACCAAAGTTCTAGTGCCCGGCATTCCAGGACATAGTACAGCTGTCAAAACTCCATCCTCGGGAAAGGAGAAAAAGAAAAACAAGAGGAAACCGGGAGAAACAGAGGTAAAGTGCTTCCTCTTTTGAACAGAGCAGTAATGGAGAAACTAGAATCATAAGACATCGTTGTAACTTCTTTAGGTGAACTTGAACTTGCTTTGTTTGACATAGAAGCAAGGTTAATGCTACTGTATTTTTGCATGAAAGAGACATCCCTCTGCTCAAAACCTTTCCCTTATTCAAGCTCTGTGTGCCTTGCCTGTAGTTTTGGCATGTTCCTGCAGAACTTTGACACACACTTGTGTCTATTTCTCTGTGCAAAGGTATATTGCTGCTTTTCAGTCAAAACTTCATCTTCTCTTCCTTTCTCAGGCTTTTCTCTATCAGTACGTTTAAAAGAATATGAAAATTTGTGTTATTTTCCAGTAGAATCAGAGGGGATGCTGTAGGTTAGGTACTTGGCTTTCAGCTGATGTTTCTGAGAAACTGCACTGAAACAACATTGCCCTTGTTTACCGTCTGCAGGAAAGCATTGAAGAGCGCCTAGGGGCATTGGATATTGATGTGAGCAAAGTAAAAACTCCAGGTGGCCTTCCACAAACAGATAGCTTCGCGGTACTTTTGGTTCAGGGCTTGGAAAGCAACGATGCAGAAATCTTAAATGTAAGTGTTACAAGGTCATTGTATGCTGTTTAATCTATTCACTGAGACTTGGGGAGAGCCTTCCTGAAAGCTGGGGAGGCTGAACAGTCAAGAACTTGTTGTTGCTCCCAGCTGCTTTTTGCTGATCTGCTGCTCAAGGGCAGTGGTGTTATAAATGACAGTAGTGGTATTACTTTTTTTTTGTTATCTGTCTTACTTTCTGACTCAGTCCATGAACTTTGAGGTGCTTCTGTTTATGATAAATTTATTATGTCACACTTCAGATGTTTTACAGGCGATGTTACTAGTGCAGCCGTCTTCCCTTTAGCTTCAGCTGGAGCATAATCTGTGCTTAGTCTCCTGAGTGTATGGTTTCCAAGCAGATATTGTTTGAAAAATGCATTGGTGACAACAGTTTCACTTGAAAAGCTTACTGTTGCACTTGGACTAGGAGGAAATACTAGGTTTTGGGCAGGGAAATGAAATCTTAAGGATTTGATGCTGAATAGAAATTACTTATCACAGATAGTGGTGAAAGGCATTTATTTACAGAAGTCAAGCACAGAAAATAGAAAGGGAAACTTTAATGTGCCTGTGATGATTCATTTCTAACATGGGGTGGATGGGCTAGAGGCAGTGCTAGGTTGTTTTAGATGGCTTAATCAAGTGTCTTGTTAATTGTAGCTGACTTGAAAAATGTAACTCCTTTTCGTAGTAAATCTTCCTTTACTCATTATCCTCATCTTGGCATACAAAGGTAGTGGAGTAGAAAAAGAGATTTAAAGCCAAGAATTTTTGATTGTGCTCATTGCTCATACACATGTTAAAACTGAATGATTTTCTGATCATACTTTTCCATTTTAACAGAGAGTGCTTAACACAAGAAAGGAAAATATAATAAAGAACACAGTAGCCAGAATGCCTATACATGCTGTCATTCCACTGCTGCATGAGGTAGGAGAGACTCTTGTTTCTTGTACTGTCATACAAGCCACATTGGCTTGCATTCTAGCTGGGGAAAATCCAGGATATGTCTCTTTATTTTTACCAGTTAATTTGATTTGGTAGTTTTACAGGATAGAAATTGTTCTTAATTTATCTCTGATATTCTCTTACCTTCTCTGGCTGAAGCTTAACCAAAGGACAAAGTGCCACTGTCAAAACTAGGAAGAGCATTAGATCATGTAATACTATCTTAAATGGTTATGTGGGAAAAGAAAAGGAAGAGGTTAATCTAAAGGTTGTTTAGTCCATGGCAAACAATTACCATTATATCTTCTTTTAAACTATTAAAATGGATGATGATTTGAAACATGAAAATAGCAGTGCTAGCCAGAGCAAGTTATGTGAGGATAAATATGCTAGATACTCATATGAGGGAAAGAAAAATAGAATACTACTCAGAGCAGAGAGTTTAGATAATACTTGGAAATTGAGGGGCAATTTCTTTCCTCTTTTGAAGATAGTTTGGAAGCCCAGTTGCTATATTTAAGCTTTGCACCATCACTTAGTAATAATTTTAAAAGGGATTTGTCTTCTGAACTGCTTATTCAGTGATATTAAATAAAGTCTGTATTTGGACAGAAATATTTTAATGATTAGCCTTATCTAGACGTTACTTTGTTTAAAATGAACATTGATTAGTTGTTTTTGTTCTGTGAATGACATTCTATAACATGAGTTCATGGTTAGATTTCTCTTGTATTTTAATGTGCTGGCCACAAGTAAGATTTAATTTTTACTTGTGATACTAATCTTAAATGAATCATGCAGCTGGCCTGGTTTTGAATGGTCAGATTTCCTTTAAGCATGTGTTGTGACACTTCCTTAGGCTTATGTTAGTTAGGTGTGGTGTTTCTTCTTTAGGACCTTTGTCAGAGAATCTTAAGTGCAAGCGTTTGACTATATAATCTCAGTGGATGGACAGATCTTCATGTAACCTTCTTCTCCAGAGCTTGAGATTTGTTCTGTGAGGTAGCCTTTAACTGATACTACCTTCACTTGTTTCCCCAACTTGTCTACCTTGTAACAGCTGCTCTGCTAAGTGGATACACAGAGACATATAAACAAAGGGTTTTCCTTCTACTTATTCATGCCAGCTTTAAGTTTCACTGGATATGTTGCCTGTTAAAGAGTTCCAGTTTTATTGTGATACTGAAACTCAGCTTCAGTTATCGGCCTGTGTACGAGGGTAGAGCCAGCAATGTAATATTCTGGAGCCTGGCAATGGTTAATCCTAGCAAACTTCAAATGCCTGGAGATCTTTCTGCCCCAATACTGGGGCTGTCACATGGATGTAATATGGGGTTTTTAAACTCAGTATGTGTTTGTTACTTACGGCTGACTATTTTTGTCCTTTCAGCTTACAAAGAGATTGCAAGGCAACCCATACAGGTAAGAGATAACTCAACTACAGTTTAATTCACCTGAAACTTTTTTAATGTGTGTGTTGTGGTCCTTCCACCCATGTGATTGATTTCCATTGTAACTAATTAAACTGCAGCATCTTGAGGTAAAATTCTCACCTGATAGCGGGTGCAAAGAGGAACTTTATTAAGGCAGTGCTTTGTCAAGATGTCTGAAGCAAAATTAAAAAGGGAAAAGGGTACCTGAAATAAGCATGTAACCCTGAGAATGTATCTGAAGTCCCAGAATATTGACACTGCAGATCTGATCGGTATGTAAAATAAAATAACTATCAGATATATAGCTTGGTTGGTTTAATTGTCAAATATATTTAGACATCTCCTGGTGTTGTGTTTAATTAATAACAAACACAGGTCTTCTCCCCCGCCCCCCCCCCCCCCATCTTGTTATATTGCCATAAGGATAGCTTTGTTGAGACTAGCTGTCCTTAATTGTATTGCTTGGCGGGGTATGGTTTGGTTTGTGGTTTTTTAATAAAAATTCTGTCGTTGTAGATGGAGAAAAAAGTACTATGCTTTAATCTTTCATTCACTGAAACCTTCCATAAAAGATGTCAGAAACACAGACCCCTGAGCAGGTCTAGTTTAGTCCCTCACTTAAATGTCTGTTCTTTCCCAAACAAGTAACTTGCATAAGTATCTCATCTGGATAGCCAAACTGTTTTATTTCCATCTGCATTTATCTTTTTATATAATGAAAGAGGAGCACTTTCTATGGAACTATTTAGCGTCTAGAATGTGAAATGGGTGTTTCTTAGGCAGTATCTCTTTGATATAATTTATTTTTCTCTTCCAGTGCCTCACTAATGGTTCGATGGCTGAAGTCTGTTTTTACTCTACATGCATCCTACCTTTCCACAGTAAGTATTCTATGTTAATGCTAATGTATGCAACTAAAACTAGATTTAAATGCATAAATATATCTATGTTCTTCCTTCAGGAATCGTATTGCCTGTTCTCCGTATATGGCAGTGCCCAAATCAGTGTGCAGAGGGCTATACTTCTGCCGCTTTTGCTGAATTGCTGCACGTTGGTTATAAATTGTTTGTCTTAGTCATTCATGGCATAATTATAGTAATCCCAAAGTCAAACCAAGATAAGTTATGTCATACCTGTGAGAGTTAGGGGACAAAATTACTGTCAAAGAGTAATCTAGCCTGTGTCGCTAAATCCTACAGAACTAAATTTGCCTTGCTGTTGTAATGCTCCTCTTGAGACTATCTTGGGCATGGCTAGATTTATAGGGTGAAGGTGTGCCAAAGTTGGCAGAGTAGCAGGTAATGCTGTAGCTTCTGGATTGAAGTCCAGCCTTGCCTCACGAATGATGGATAAAGCACTCTTGCTCAGTTAAGCAAAAGGCATTTTGGCACCGTTAGTTCTGTCTCCCATTTATTACAGGAGTGCTGTGCATCAGAACTTGCCCACGTTGTGGTGTATCTTCAGTTCCCATTTACGCAGCTTTCCAAATAGTGCTTTGACACCTGCTTATGGCAGTGACTGTGGAAAGGAAAAGTAGTATAAGAATTGCCAGGTTTTGAAAATAGATGATGTTTCTAAACATGGCTAAATGTTAATTGACCAGGCTGCAGGTGGTTTCTGTGAACCCTCAGCTCTCCCTTCTGGCTAGAATAATGGGAGCAAGGATTGCTTGCCCCAAAGATACAAAGGTAGTTTAAAAATAAGACATTTGTGATGTGTTGGCTACAGCTTCATTATTCTTCATCCTTCTCTTCTCCCAAGTTGCCAGACCTCATTCCTCAGCTGGGAATGCTATACCAGCTAATGGAGAGCAGAGTAAAAACTTTGCAAAAGCTTTCCCGTCTGCATGGAAGACTCTTCATTCTTGTCACCCAGGTGAGTTCCAACTAAATAACATGGGTTGTGCAGAAGGAGTATTGTTTGCACACTTAACCTCCTGTTGTGATTAAATGTGATGGGACCTGGCATCAGGAACTTAATACAGCTGCTGCACAGCTATGCTGATAATGCTCAAAGCAGAACACTTAATTGACTATCTAGTCAGTCCATGGTCACTGGAAGCATTACGCGTTTTTTCCTGCCAAATAGGTCTACTAACCTGTAGAGTTTTAAAGAGGAATAAATAGGAGCTACTGGGTCGCTTCAGAGCAGATGGCTTTACAATTTTACTTTGTCCTTCATACTTGTTTGGCTGTTAAACTAGTACTGTAAATGAATTAATGTGTGTTAAACTTGATATAGGCTTCATTTACATTGTTATAAGTTTTGTTGACTTCTGAGGTTGGAATATATGATTGCATCTAAGGCTAATCTGCAAATTCTGTTCAGGTTGCAGCATCGGAAACAGCTCAGGATGTAACTGAGGTTAATCAAACTGCAAAGCTGGTATACGAGGACGGTAAGTGTTGTATGCTAGGTGTAGCTCAGCTCCTGAATTCATGAGGCAGCTGATACTTGATGGCTCTTCGTCATGCTCCTGTGCTTATCTGTTAGTGTACAATCTGCACGTCGACGGTTTTTGTGGGAAGCCCGTGGCAGGGAAGTCAGTGGTTAACAATGCGGGCATCTTGTAGTTGGTTCTTCCTTCCTTCCTTTCCCTTCTTTTATTTCCTTTTGTTCCTTCCCATCCGTGCTTCACAAATTAAGGAATCGGTTAATTGGAAATTCAGTATGCTGCTTAACTTAACTGGAAACCTCAAATTTCTAGTGTTAGCTGCCCTTCTGCTTAAGTAGGTACAGTCAAGGCACTTTGACGTTTGAGTCAGCAGAACGTCAAGGTAGTGGATGTCTGCATGTACACTTCCAGTTTGGCCTTTTTTTCTACTACAACTTCATGCTGTGTAATCGCAATAGAAGTCACTTGTTCCTAATTCAAGTTGATCCAATCAATCTTCAGGTAGAATTACTTGTGGAATTGAAATAGCACAGTTTGGAGACTCAGCAGCATGCAGGGTTGGGCTTGGTTTGTACACTGACGTTTTAAAGTCCGTTCTCCAGACTGAGGGATTGTTTTCTCTTTGCAGAATCCTCAGAGGAGGAAGGCTCAGATGATGAGATGATTGCAGATAAAGACTCTGATGTAAGTGGGGTTGGATCAGGTCTTCTATATGTTTGTAACAGAAATTGTGTGACTGTCAAAGGTTCAAACATTCCTGTTTATTTTTTCCGCAGGAAAACTGGGATGAAGATGAAGAAAAAGAGGAGCAATCTGATGAACAAGACATGACTGTTGAAAAGGAAATCAATGGTGATTCTGACTTGGAACCAGAAAACGAAAGTGAAGAAGAATAACAGCACGAAGGAATAATTTTAACAGTTTAAACAAGTGGGCCACCAAACTCTAATTCTGGATCACCTTGCTGGAAGATGCCGTATTTGCATATAGGGAGTGCAGACCCATGCACAGCCTGTGTGCAGAGGCACATGTGGGGCACCGTGCATTTCTGAATCCAGAATGTTTAACCATGCCAGCCTTCTCTCGCCCTGTTTCCCTGCGCTTACTTACAGAAACATTTCTTCCACCTCATGGTCAGATTATGCCTGTCATGTGGACATGCATTTGTATCTCAAGTGAAATAAATCTGCCACCGCTGTTTGTGTGGTAAACTTGGTTCAGCTTTACATTGAATTTGTTTCAAATATTCAAGGATCAAAGACAACTGGTCTATACCTTCTTTCCATGCTTCAGTTAGCAATAGCAAGTGGGCATCCTGCTGCATTTTTAAAAAAAAAAAAAGAAAAAAGAAAAAAAGATATTTTTGTAATATTTAAATTCTGTACTGAAATTATTTTCTTCCCCGCTGCCCTCCCCCCATCCTCCATTGGTTTAGCCATGCCTTGGCAATATCTAAATGCCAACCAGACTTAAAAATGGCTTTTTCTTTTTGTAACAAATTTGAACTCAAGACTTTTGTATGTACAAATCAATGACTTTTCTTGTGCTTCAAAAGGAGGTTAGAACTATCACTGGCTCCTAATTTTGTTTTAATGGAGGCTGTATATAAGTTTAACGCTAACCAAGAGGATAGACTGTGTTGAATTGGGTGGGGAGAGGGGAGTAACACAGGGAAATGAGAAGGTGAATACCTAGCGCACAGCTATACCTTTATTACAGATTTTTAATCTCTCAGTGGCAGAACAAGGACAGCTATTTGCTCAGCTAATGGAAGCTGAAGTGGTGCAAACACATTTTTAAGAGCAAAACAAGGTAAAGGTTTGAGCCATTCACCACTATAATGTACAATAATATATTTGTCTATAAATGAGCTGTTGCAACTAAATACCACCCTCTTTGTAAAGTGAATAAATATACATCTCCTTTACCAAATACCTGTCCTGTGGTGTTTGTTGAGAGACACCTTAGGTAGCTACAGGTGATGGTTAGGAATGTTGAAACGCTGTTTGTAGCAAGCAGATTTCTAGTGGAGGAGGAAGCCAACCTAAAAGGTTACAGTGTTCTGCAAAGCATCTGTTACGAATCTCTCAGCTCCCTGTTTCAGTCCTATCCGTTGGTTTGTCCACTGCTTGGGGATTGCATTGGGGTTGCAGCGTTGTCTGGAGGCGTAGGGGATTGTGTCATTGGCAAAGCTGGAAGAGAGCTGGAGGCAGAAGGGCAGCAGGTAGAGGCTTCCAGTCTGGAGGGTTTTAACTGGCAGTAAATTAATGTCTTAGTAATTTGTAAAGCTGGGCTTAATTTCTGAGATGCTGTGAAAATGCATGCGAATACTTGTGCACTGTCTACTCACACAAGCCGCCAAATTAGGCTGAACTGATGTGCTAAGTTTTTAACCAGTACTGATGTTAATTATGCAAGCAGGCTTCAAATCAGGCAAAAGAGGGATGTGAGTGAAGGTCTGTTCCGTCTCAGCTGACTGCTGGTCTGCTGAGCTTTTGGGGTGTGGAGTAACAAGGAGGAGCTGTGTTTTGGTTGTGTGATGTCCTACATGTATGTGTGTCCCAGCCTTTCTGGAAGTGAAAGCAGGAGGCCTGGGTTGAGGTTGAAGAGCAGGCTGAGTATCTTGTTGGCAGTGTTTGGATATGGGGAGTGGTGGCACTGGAAACTTGGCACCACTCCCCGTTGCACCTCTAAGGTAGGCATTACCTGTGTCCATCCTTGCAGCGTACCAGAAACCTGTCGTAGGAATGGAGCTGTGGGAGAACGTGGCAGCAAGAAGAGGAGGGGGATTTCATGTTTATTCTTCAGTCTCACCAGCACTTGAGATCCTGCAAATCTGTTTCAGTTTCAGACAATGAGCTGGTAGCAGGGGTACGAGTTCTTGTCTCCTACTCTGGTGCTATGACAGCCGGGTCCTGCTGTCCTCTGAGCCCTCTGCCTGCATCATCTTCAGGCAGCTGTTCTGTGTGAAACCATTTGGCTATGGCAGCTGTGAGCAATTGGGCTGGTAGTTCCAAAAATTAGTGCTCACCTTAGAGCTGACAACTGTCAGTTCTGTGCACTCACTAATCCTTACAACAAGCCAAGGTCTCAGCCGTATGATGACTAAGCTGTTTGTGTCTTTGTCTTCCAAAAACGCAGCATCCTCTGGAGAAAGAGGCTAGAAATGAGGTGGGTCCTTCTTTGCAGCCCTAATCCTGGTAGTTTTGGAGCAATGAAGAGAGTAAGGAGGACAGACCAGCTGCTCATTCGGAGCAGCAGAAGTTGGATGAGGGCTTGTGTGAAGAGGCCGAGGTGTGTCAAAAGCAAGCCTCTGCGGTTAGGCAGTCGAATCAATGGGGTGGAAATTCTGGGGTGTACTTTCGTTTCTGTTTGCATACAAGTTTTGTGTTCCATTTGTAGGTGTGTAATTAACGTTTGTTCAGGCACCACTGCACAGCGTTTAGGGATTTTTATTTGCTGTTTTTCATGTGGTGGCGGCCTTATTTCCAGCTTATAGAAGGAAGTAAACTTTGGTTGCGATAAGGGGCAATACCACAAATGGCCAGGAGGTGTCACACTAGCTCCACAAAAATTCCTTGTATGACCGGGCAGCAAGAGCAACTCTTGAATTGTGCCTTTGAGGATGGCTTAATTGCTTTGTTTCTAAATTCATCCTGCTGTAAGACTGTGTGGCTCCCATTCTTGCCTCTTGTTATGGTCCTGCTTCCAAAGGGACTTAGTACTACACCAGGACTTGGTGCAAGAGGTGCTTATTGCTTCTCTTGCTAAATATTGTGGTGTTTCATCTGATTCTTGGAAGTTTTGTAGAGGAATAAGAGTTGCCCATGTGGGATGTGCACCTGTGTCTGTTAAAGGTTCTGCTGAGTAAGGACTTGGAGTATGGATGTTCTGCTGTTGGTCTCCCTGCATGCTACGGGAAGTGACTCAATTGGTTTTAAAGGAACAAAACTTTTTTTGGTTCATCCTTTAAACTGCTTTTGCTAATGGCTTCTCTGTCCCAAAATAACTATGTTAATGACATTGGTTACAAAGAAACAAACAAAAGCAAAATACGCTGCTGGAGACAGGGTAGAGGAGGAGGAGGACATGGAAAGAGAGAAAAGAAGGAAATATTTAGGATACACAACTAGTTCTTGGAAAATTCCTGATTACTGGGAACATCAGCATGTAGACATTTGAAACTGCATGTGAAAATTACAGCTGTGGCATATAGCTTGATAGCCAAGTTGTAGTTTAGGCTGTCTTGTGATGAAACAAGGGCTTGGTACTGTATTTACCCTTCTTTGCGTGGGAGGGAAATGTTTGGTGATAAGGAAAATTCATTCTGTGCACAGTTTCGCCCTTTACCCCTTTAACCTGTGCAAACACCAAGATTAAGTCTCTAAGAAGCTCATCTGTGGCCTTTGGGATGTTGGTTGCCCGCTCCATGGAAGGAGGGGGCTGGAGAGAAGTGACTATGGCAGGTACTCTGTTTCCTTTCAGATGTGTCCAAACTCCCAGCTGTGGTACCTGGATGAACCGTCCAGGAGAATCTCTGCTTCCCTGGTTTGTAGGAAAGACAGATATTTTGAGGGTTAACTTGTGGTGGTGGCTTAAAACTTTGGTTTTTCTTTAGAGAGCACTATGATTGGCACTGGGAGGAAAACTTCCTACATCTCCAGCCTGCTAAAACTGGGTGACTACTACTTCGGCTGGTTACCAGGTGGCCATAGCCTTCCAGTTTGGGATTGGGTTTGGGATCAGTCTCGCCATCTCCCTCGCAGCATATAGGTCCCTAAGCTCTCTAACTGAGTGTGCAGAGCACCTGGAGTCACCATGAGGGCTGCTGAAGTAGTGGTTTGGAGGTGATCTTGTAAAGCAGGTAGCATGTGTTATGGTGTCTGGATGCCTCAGCTCTTACGTTGTGACCGCTGTGGTGTCTTTCAGTTCATTTAAACACCTGTAAGGGCTTGTTTTGGACTTGAGAGATCGATCTATTCCTGTTGAGGTTGAAGAAATAATGTGTGGGAAGCTACTGCACTTGAGCAGAGGAAATAACCTGCTAAAATGTGTTTTGTTGTTGCCAGCATGATTGTTTTTGACTCAACTGTTGTGTAAAACATAGTCTCTTTTTTTTTTGTGCCTTTTCTCTCAAACTATCTTATACCCAGCCCTTGCAAAATCAAGATGATCATAAAGAAAATCCTGCTTGGGAGAGAGCTTGGGCCTCTGCATGAGGAAAATATCCA
Source organism: Leptosomus discolor (assembly GCF_034619465.1). NCBI lineage: Eukaryota > Metazoa > Chordata > Aves > Leptosomiformes > Leptosomidae > Leptosomus > Leptosomus discolor. The sequence goes on along the minus strand of NC_141392.1, from coordinate 18,866,239 downwards.
AGTGCCTTCATCTCTGCTTCTGTTTTGGCAGCAAGATACAAAATTGCTCAGCAAGGAGGTACAAGAGATAATAAGATCTGTGTGAGTGAATCTCATGTTATCTAGGAGGGGAAGTGAAGTCACGGTCAGACCTGGAGCCTATCCAAAGGTCTTCTAATCATGAAGATGGAGTTAACTAGGTTATTTCAAATACCTTGGCTCAGTAATGAGCGCTATAAGTTATTCCTAAACAACTTAAGGAATTAATGGTGCATTTTGTCTTTGAGAAGAAAATATTTCCCTTGAGCTCCATGGGGGCTTGGAGAGGAGGGGGGTTGTCTCTATGTTCCTTCCCTAATGGTTACTGCACACACAAGCTGAGGACCCCCTTGATCTTTGCATCTGTGAATTGGAGGACTGTTTGCTTTCATCAACATTAGAGAGCGCTTGTCTGTTGGTTATTTTAGTGACTTCCCAAAGCCCCCTGCAATAAAACAGTCAACAGTATTTTGGTGCCTGATGGCACGTTTCAGAAGGAGCAGGCATCTGCATTTGTCACGCCCTCTCGCACGTAGTAACCTCATTCTTTATATTCAGTTGTTGGCCGTCGGGGGGCAATAAATGATTTATAACCACAGCAACAGTTGCTGCGGGAAACTGGCATCAACAAGAATGTTTTTCGTGTCCACATCAATGAAAGTATTAAAAATCTTCCCAGTCTGAATCAGGTGAGACCATTTGTGACACTTCCCAAAAAGGTGGTGTAGAGGTAAGTCAGATTGCAATAGTATTACACAGAATGTCTGGTACAGGCACAGACAACCCTTTCAGCTGCCTCAAGTTGGAAGTTCCTGTAATCAGATCACAGGAATGTTTTCTGCCCCCAGCTGAATCTGGATTTTCTGGGAAAGGGGGTTGACAGTGAAGGCTGGCAGAATCTGCTTTTGCTGGAGTTACGCTGTGTTGGTTCAGACATTTCTATAATGCAAAAAAATTTCACAGTGTGAGCTCAGGCAATGTAGGAACACAGGTATTTGTAGTCACTGTTTCAGCTGACTGACTTCCAGCACTTGTAGGTTGGAAAGGAGCTTGGGTCCTCTCCAAACCTGTGGTTCTCTGAAGCTTTATCGTGTGTTCAGGCTCCTCAAAGCAAGGTGTATAGCTGAAATAGACTTCGTAGATACAATTAAAATTTGGAAAAGGGGTACGTTTAGTGAAGGAAACTAAGAGGATGAAAGGAAGGCCGTTCTGGAAAATATAAACTCTGGTGGATGTTTCAAACTAGATGACTTTACCTTTAAATAAAGGGAGTTTCAAAGTAACAATTCCTTTTCTACAGTCTCCTTGTTTCCAGTGAAATATTTTCATGTTTATAGGAAGAGTTTTTACCTCTATCTGCATATAAATTGCTCTGTAACTAAGGTAATTTCACAGAGGATTCTCTTTGTAAGGCACCGAAACTTGTGCTTGCTGCTGCTTCGTGAAGGGGTCTGCTAACAATTTTGGAGCTCAGTTCTTCCAGGGGTTGTTGCCCCTTGCCCCCATGCCAAGTTTCATAAATTCTAACTTAGTTTGCCAGTCTTTGCTTATTCTGGATTATTTTTTCTAATGTGTGTTAGTGCCGTGATGACCACTGCTAGAAACTACAAGCAGAAGAGATGCAACCATCTGCTTGGTAACCAATGTGCTCATGAGTGTGCAGGAGGCTTTGGCTGCACATCCCTGAATCTTCCAAAGGGACCCGCTGGAGTGACGATAAGCCAGCCTAATGCACAATGTGCTCAACCTGTAAAAGATGGGAAAAATTAGTGTTTGCATTTCTATACAATTAAAGCCTGAGTGGAACAGCACTAGGTAGCATCCAGGTCCTTCTTGGTGCTTCCGAAATGCTGCAAGTGGGAAACCATGCTGCACACACGGGCGGGCTGATTAACTTCCTCCTCCTGCATCCTGGGCAAGGCCACCCTTGTCTCTGCGCCACAGGTCAGAACTGCGGTCCTTGCTGCTCTTCGTGGATGACCTCCTTTTAGTCTGACTGTTTTAGAAGAAGTGTGTATTGCTATGGATGTAAGATTGCTTTTAGTTCAGAAGTGGTGTCTTGAATACTTTGCTTTTCTGGAAGCTTGAAGTTTGAAATGAGATTTCAATTCAACTTGGAAATGGTACATTTGCAGAAGAAGAAAAGAATTTTGAGCAGACTAATAATTTGATGCACAAATAAGGGAAAGGGTGAAGTGAGTGATAAGGGAGGGAAAAATTGAAATTTTCAAGTATTTCGTCTGTTTTATTGGAGAGAGCCTGAAGCATTTTGTTTTAGTATTCTAACAGAACTGCTGACTTTTTCTTTGGAATTGATTGTTTTTAAACTGACTTTAATATTTTCATTTAGTCTCCTTTAGGTACTCATGAAACAATCTCCAATTACATCAGTTTTGGTTTCATTATGGTGTTTGGCTTGTTGATTTTTTTTAAAATTCAAGACCATTGAATCCATCTTGGATGGATGGAATACAATTTGGATTCCAACCTAAAAATTTTGTTTCCAAACTTGGTCCTGGCAGAGCTACTGAGGGGTAGTGCAGTGGGTAGCAGTGCAAGTGAAATCCTGCTCCAGGGCTGCTCACCAGATGTAATGCTCTCAGTTCTTCATTGTTCAGGACTGCTCTGGGAAGCAGTGGTGTTCCTGGGACTAGTCATAGTTCAAGCATTTTAAAATGGATGTGTTGATAACGGTGCTGTAATCCAAACTATTTTGGGAAGGGGAGCAAATGTCAGATTGCTTCTGTTACTGGGCCAGGCAGTGAAACACCTAATCTACCCTCAGAAGGGGGAATATAGCTTTTGGGGATTGGAAGAGACAAAATGACCATCAAGGCAGGATTTTCTTCTTGCCTTCAGTCCACATCTCCAATTTGGTTGCTTTGCAAAATGGTGGGGAAAACACGGCTAACACAAAACCACTGTAGTACTCTACCTCCATCTCTGCTGCCTGAGATCTGTCCCCCGGGCCTTCATGATCCATCACACAGGCAAGGCTCAGCATCCTTTGAACGTGGCTTTTGGGTCTTTGTCTCACACTGCATCAGTCTGCTTTCTTTGTGGGGAAGGCTGTGTAATGTTCTTAAAATGGTGGAGTGACACAAAAAAAGAAACAAGTTATCACTTTTTAGGTAAAGCAGTGATAGCACTTTTGGAAATATGCAGAACTTAAGTGCAGTGCTGAGGCCAGGTACAGGAGTTGATGTCACTCTGTCACTCAGGAGAGGAAATGACTGATTAGACAAGGTGTCTAACTTCGAGGACAAAGATTTATTTTCTCCCAAAGATTTAAGATTAGAGCCTTAATTGCATCTGCTAAGAAATGCACTGAATGTCAAAAATAGGGCCTGTTCCAAGTGTCATCGCATTACCACTGTTGAAGGATAAGATTAGAATAGATTGTTCTGTACAAATCTTCCTTCCATTAACCTCCCCAGTCAGCTTGACGCTTTCAGTTGCTGGATTAGCATCCCCTAAGAGCACGTGCTCTTGTTCCTCTCTGCATCCCTCCATTTATCAGTTCTTCCTTTGGTTAACACCTCCCACTTGCCAGGGCCAAATAAACAGCGCCGTTTAAAAAGCAGCATTTAATGCTTTTTTTGTATGGTAATGCTGTAATATCTTGAAGAGAGGGGAGGCTTGGTGGGATCTCATCTGCTTCAGCTATCTTAAGTGCAACATTCTGCATTTCTGTACTCTAAAAGGGTTTAAAGTGTGGTTTCATGGGGAACAATTCCAGCTCAGTATGTGAAAAGAAGAAAGGCTGACAGAGCAGAAGGGAGGTGTATGTGTGTGCAAGAAATTCTTTTTCATTGGGGGGGGGGAACAAAAATGAATGACTGTGCAGGTTCAACATGGATGTGTGCCTTGAGGGAAGAACTTGAGTGCAGACCTGTAATTTCTTTTTAGAAATATGAACACAGCTGCAAGCAATGAGAAGTGTTAAAACAGCTGCAGATACCTTCTCTTGTTTGCCGGGCCTTGCCAAAGGTGTCCTCCAGGAGTTTTCACAGTGTTTTATGCTGGCATCTCTTGCCTTTTTTTCTGAGCTATCTTGTAGCAATTAAAGTGGGTTTTGTGAAGTCTGATCCCCCTACTTCTCTTGGTGCTTGCATGGAGATCCTCTGTTTTTTGTCTTCTCTTGTCACTGTGGTGCCAGTGTAGCAATGTCACCTGTGGTGGGTTGACCTCGGCCAGCTGCCCACTCAGCCGCTCTCTCACTCCCCCTCCTCAGTGGGGCAGCAGGGGAGAAATCAAGATGATAAAAAGCTCTCATGGGCTGAATAAAGACAGGGAGATCGCATACCAATTACCATCATGGGCAAAACAGACCTGATGTGGGGAAAATGAATTTAATTTATTGCCAGAAGAGATTTGGATGGTGAGAAACAAAGGCAAAAGTGAAACAGCACCTTTCCACTCCCCTTTGTCCCAGACTGAACTTGATTCCTGACACTTCTACCTCCCCTGTCCCCCTCGATGGGGTGGCACAGGGGCATGGGGGCTGTGGTCAGTCCGTAACAGCTTCTCTCTGCTGCTCCTTCCTCCTCACACTTTTCCCCTGACCCAGCATGGGTACGCTTTATGGGCTGCAGTCCGTCAGGATGAACAGGTCCTCCACAGGCCATGGCTTTCTTCAGGAAATATCTGCCGCCTCCAACATGGGCTGAATGTGGACACCTGCTCCACCGTGGTTTCCTCTCTGGGGACTGCAGGGCAATCCCTGCTCCGACGCCTGCAGCACCTCCTCCTCTCTGACCTCGGTGCTCACAGGGCCCTTTCTCTTGCTTTTTTCCTCATTCCTCTTTGTCTTTATGGCATTTCACTCTTCCTCAAGCATGTTTTCCCCAAGGTGCCACCATCTCAGCTGCGGGGCAGGGCCGGGCTGGGCTGGCACGGGGCAGCCCTGGCCTCTCCTTACAGAGACCACCCTGCAGCCCCCTGCTCTCACGGCCTCCCCACGAGCATCCAATACCCCACTGAAGAGTATGCACTAAACAGGTGCTATTAACTTGGGAAAACTCAGGAACTGCTTTGGTTTTGCTTTGTCTTGCTCTTTGGAGCTGTGAGGATGAGGACCACCTGCCAGCACTGTGTATGAAGCTTGAGAAAGTATTTATGATTAAGCTACTGATTACCTGGCTGCCAAGGGCTGTGAAATCAGCTAGTTGAAAGTTAAGTAGAGGTTTGCAAGAGGAACAAAGCTGCAGCTAATTTAACTGGCCTGTTTCACAAAGGTGAGAGACAAGGTGTGCTTTATCAGGAATGTGTGAATTGACAGGCAGGATGGGGCTTAGGTCCGCTGTCTTGTCCAGAGTCCTGTCTCTGGCAGTCCTGGGCTCCATGTTTTAAGGCAAGGCACGAGAGCCCTGCTGTGGGCAAACACAATATTTCATCCTGATGGAGGCCATAAGCCCAGCTGTAATCTCTGCTTCAGAGTGCTTTGATGAGAGCTGTTGGGGAAATTTATGAATTAGACAAGAACTAATAATCCCTAAGGGATCTGGTTTTAAGTCACACCTATGTTCATATCCTTTGCACTCCCTAGGACTCCTCCTTGAAACTTCAAATTTTCAAGGAAACAAAGCAAATGAACCCAGCCATGACCTGTCAAGGCTCTTTTACCTTGCTCTCAGTGGAGTCATCCAGAGTGCAGACTCTCTTTAAATCAACTTTATATAAGCTCTTAATTACACAGTCGAAAAAAATGAAGTGATGGCCAGATGTGAAATGGAGTAAGACATTGACTCCTACTTGGAAAGAGGAGGTAGGCGGTTTTGCATTGAAATATATTTAACTGTTTAAGTGCCATGCTGAAGTGTGGAGGTTTTGTGGTCGTTGGTCAGGAGATTGCTGGTATGTTAGATGTGTTGGAAAGGGGATTGCAATGAGCAGGTAAACCACGCTGCAGTCTGGTGGTTCTTCCTCTTCTCCCACTCCCTTCCCCAAAATATAATGGATCAGTCATATCACTAATGATGCTGCTTCTCATTCAGGATCTGGTCTATCTTCATGTAACTCTCCTGCTGTGTCAAAGCAAACTCCATATAATGCAGTTATGGGCTGGAAGTTGTTGCTGCTGCTTTCCAGCTCCACACATTTTGCTCTGGTACAGCTGTACTTCAGGAGAGGCAAGTACAACGCTTCAGTTGGGTAAAACAAGGACTAGGCTGCCAATGGACAGGCATTGATCTACTCCTTCAGCTCTACCACTGAGATATGCAGCTGCCTGGGGTTTGTGTGCCCTGACTTGGCCATGAGCAGAAGAGTTTTCCTGTGGAGGTAGCAGGAGTTGGGCTGAGTGCCAGGGGAAGCTTGTGGGTGTTTGGGGCTGTGGAACTGTGAGATCTCATGTCCTTCCAGACATTGGGAGCACAGGAAACAGAAATGCCTTCACCAGTGTTATCCAAGCAGTTGCAGAGCCCCTGGATACCTGTCTAGTGGGACACACTCAGAAAAACTTTGACACAGCTATACCTTCTTTTGCAGCAAACGACTGCTTTGTCCAGAACTTCAGACGCGCTGAGTCCTGTGATGAAAAATTAATACTGCAGGCCAAATGAGTCAGAGAAAGGTTTGGTTATGTTTTTGTGAATAAAATGCTATCTTCTGGGAAAAGCTGCATTGCGGTTGCCTTTGCAGGAAGTTTTTTGCCTAGCTACTGGTTTGTTCAGTGAAATATTCAGAAATTGCAAAGGTTCAAGAATTCTAGTACATATAATTGCTTGCTTAAACTTCAAACTGAAAAGCAGCTGTAATTTAGGGTTTATTTTATTTCTGTTTTTTGCCCACTTCAGTTACTTAGGAAGCAGAAACAATGCCATATGTCTTGAGCACCCACTTGCTCATGTACCATGAGCGCAGAGGCAGCAATGTAGTGAATTGTTCCAAGAATTACTCAGCTGAACGTGGCTTCTATGAGCTTTGCTAATAGTTTCTGTGTAAGAGTCAGTATTGGTTTGTAGATAGTAAAATGAGCTATATTTGTCAGCTAATTTGTTCACAAATATTTCAACTAAAGTTTGTTTTTCTAAACAAAGAAAATCTGTGTCAATAGATACTGTTTTACTCTAAAACTTGAGAGCTTTATCAGCCATTACCTGAACGAGCAGCTAAGCATCTTATCTCTTTAAATATTCAGCAGTAGAATTAAATAGGTGTTGAGAGAAACAAAAGATTTTTAAAACAAAATGAGGAAATTATCAGTAGGAGTTCTGAAGTCTTGTTGCCTCACTTCAGTGGCAATCTAGGTAGCCTTTTCCTGGAGAAGTGGCACATGAGGACTTTCCATAAATGCAAAGCCTAGATGAGAAATGGGAATTACTCTATTACAGCAAGACAGTTGCAGTGTCAGGCTGTACGGACTCCTTGGATATCAGAGGAATGAATAAGCCCTGAGCCACATGTGTGGTTTTTTGTTCTTGCTAAGTTCTCCAGAACCATGAGGCTGGCATTTGTATTTATTATAGAAAAATAATCAAGAGGATTAGTTCTAGTAAATTAAAGTAGCCTGGAAAGGAGGTTAAGCACCACTGTGTGCCTGCCTGTTCTTACTTTTCATTCAGAACCTACTGCAGCCTGCTGGAGAGGACAGCTGTGGGCAAGGCAGACCCTCAGTCTGACCAGCATACAACCACTGTTGTGCCACACAGAGAACTGCTGCGTTATCCTCTGCCGTATAGGTGCTTTACAGTCACCTTGCAGTGAAGAATGGCAATGCATGTGGTGGGTGCCTCAGGGGAAATTTAGTTAAACAGAATACAAATAGCTACATCCTATTTGATCAGATCACATGGATAATATTCCTATACTTAAGTATAGGTGTACTTAATGTGTAGGTGTGGATTTTAGTGATTCCTCCCCCCACCAAAGAAGGCACATTTTGCAGTCGTGCACAAAATGTCTTACCAAACCGTTCACATAGCAACATCTCCTAGAAGTGAGTTTCTTACGGAAGTGCGTGTCCTGTGTCCTGTTGCCCTTAAGGATTCTCCTGCAAGTATCTTTCCAGCCTGGTTCTGCTTAATGAGATCATAGCCCAAGGTGAAAGTACTGTGGGCAAGCTGCTTGAACAAGTCAAATATATGCCAATCATAATGTATTCAAGCGTCCTGCAAAACTGTAACTCTACCGAATTACAGGGCCAATAGCTGTATTTATCAGTAATGAAATGTGAGTCTTTGGGAAGGACAGATGATTGAGTCTCACCACCTGTGACAGCTGCTGCGTGTTCTGCGATATGATGGAATTAACAGTGAAGATATGTGCCTGACACCAGCAACTGCCTCCCTTTGCACTGGTTTGGTGGCCTCGTTGGTTAGGCCATGTTATTAGGTTGGAAAAGCAGTGGATGATAAAGGTTGTAAGTCAGTATAGCTGCATGGCCAGCAGCCATGTGGTTATGGATGACGAGAATATCCCCTGGAGAGTCCTGAAGATTAATCTAGAGGTGGTTTGTGTCATTAAGTCCACATGCAAGGGACAGTTAGTCCCTTGGGATTTGTTCTGGTCATGATTAGTGCCACATTGCCTTTACAGTTGAAATGCTCTGTGCGCTATGACGCATATGGAAGCTGCATCATCTCTCCAGAAGGTAGAAGCAACTGATGCCACCTTCTGTCTTTTGCTGTCTTGAAGCAAGCAGTAGGTAGTAAATTCTTCTAGTGTGGCTTTGTGAAACTGGCACTTTCTTTCCCTCCCTTTAAGCAAGAACACTGGCAAACTGCCTGCCCTCCCCCAAGAGCCTCATCCTCCAGGTTTGTTTGCACACTGCTTGTCAGATGCCTAAAAAAAGGAACCAATCAGATTGCATTTGTTTATTGCATTAATGAATCTGCTTAGGTGTCATCAAGCCTAATTTCTTAGTAAGCTGTGACAGCTTAATGCCTTGGGACTGAATTGCTGAGAAGTTGCAGGGTGATGGATGGCCAAAGGAGTGCTGAAACCTGAGAAGCTGACCATGCCGTGTCCTCCAGCCCAGAGTTAAACTTCCCTGGGCTCTGATGGAAGCATGTAAACAAAAAACAAAGATGAAGGTAGGTCTCCCTTCTTGTCATTCTTGCAGCAAATATGTTATTTGCTTTGTGGTTAATGCCCTTTGCTGAAGGAACTTGAATCCTTGCCTAGCTGCATGGGAGTAGATTTTACTTATTAGCTTTTGAGTCATAGTTTCAAAAATTTTTTAAAGGGTGATTTGGGAATGCAGGATTATAATAGCCTTTGTTATTCCTAGCAAAATGCATGTGAAAACCAGATTCAATGAATGCTAGCTTCTTCCCTGTCTCCTGTGGTGATACACCAATGGCTCTGTAGCAGATATTTCAGGTGTGAGGGCTGGTACACAACATTCTTGCACTTCTGAAAAAGCAGCCTGTAGCCAGTAGCAATGATCCTCAAAGAAACGGCGTGCTGCATCTCTTTTCACACTGGGAAGGCCACTCAGATGCTGAAATGACAGTGGCTATCCTTTTGGCCAGTGTGAGGAGGGTGCCTGGATCCACTCATAAAAGGGTCCACCAGTGCTTTTGGGGTGAGCCGTAGCAGATGTTCAGTCCAAACAGACTGCACTAGAGCTCCAGAGGAACAGGTCTGTGGTTTTCCTTCATCACACACAGTTAGGCTTGCCTTAAACGCTCAGTGTAACAGGCTTCAGGGTTCTGCAGCCAGCCCCTGTTTACCCCTTTGCTGGCTGAACCAGTGGCCCATTTCAGTTTAGCCCAGGCAAGGCTCCGTTGCTGAATGCTGTGCAGGAGTGTGTGTAAGTCTTGTGTGCATCACGTCCCTTCTACAGATCCTCCAGGGCTTCTCTGGGGACCAGTGCAACCTGTGAGATCCCAGCGGGCCATTCCTTTGCTTTATGAAAAAAAATGGCCAAGAACTTCCTCTCGGAAGATGTAGCTTCTCTGGGAAAGTTCTAAAACTTTAAAATTCCTACAAAAGCACTAGGCACATTAGCCAAAATATAGTATTTTTTTGTGGAAACTTAACAAGGCAAGCATTTGACATAAAAATGAGAGCTTTTTCTGTTTCAGATGTTTGCAAGACTTTGTCAAATGTTTCTGAACATCTCAACTACTGTTTAGCTGAAAATTGTTTTGATCTTTTTTTACCTGTTCTGTAGAAAATAAAAGATCACAACCAAACTATGTGTTTGGAGAAATTTTTTATTTTTATTCAAGAATATATTTTCAGTGAAGGTTTTTATTTTGTCTTTTTAAAAAAATGTACAGACAACAGGCTACGTAAAGAAGCTTTATTCTATCTTTTAGTCTGTGTGCTGAAGGTTTTTCCCTGACATTTAAAATTAATTACGAGTTGGCTATTATCACTGATAGAAATGAGATAAGACCTAAACTGTCATCTCTTCTCATGGTTTCCTGTGGCTTCTACAGTTACAAAAAACCCACAAAACAAACCGAAAACCAAGCAGCCAGAATCAGTCAGTCCCAGGGTTTGTTATAATTTCACAGTCAGTGTTTGCCCCACAGACCCAGACATCGTTGGCAGCTGTAGAGAGGAAAATGACCCTGCCTGAGCCTCCAGCAGAGCCTGTCACACTATTAAGCTTGCCATTAGACCCAGATTTCAAGGACACTTGTACCAACAAAGTACCAACAATGCAAACCTCCACTGTCTTGCAGTAACTGCTCAAAAATCATCAAATTCAGCATTAAGAAGTGCCCACATTGATACAGAGCACAAAGCTGTTCCCTGTGGGAAGCTCACCTTTTAGTCCTCTCATTTCTTGAGAGGCAGCAAGTCTGGTAAAAAACCTTGCTGAAGTCTCAGAAAATGTTGTTAACTAGATGACGGAGTTTTATGTTCAAGAAAGATGATGAAGTCCTGACTTTGCTTTAAGACCATGGTGAAACCGCTGACATAATCACTCTCACTCAGATGAGGAATTGAATGACACGGTGTGAGTAAGGTGTATGAAAAGGTATTTGTTTCCTTAGCAGCTGAAGCTATCATAGTGGTACTCAAAGTATCTCAGGACTGAGCAATGGGAAACCAGTGACTGTCAAGCCTGAAAACTTGTGTTTCAAATTTATGCGCCTCAGTTTCCCCATTTGCAAAGAAGGGCTAACCCTACTTAGCTAGTTTACCAAAATGCATTCTTATCTGTGGCTGAATGCCTGGAGTTTCTTGCAGAAAAACGCGTGGTGGAGGCAAACTGCATGCTGCTGAACATCCCTTGTTCCTGAGGAAAACACCACAGAAAGGCTCTCCAGCCTGAGCAAGCTTGCAGTATAGCTGGGCAAGACCATCAACAAGATGTGGCGAAGAACGTACTATTGCAGCTGGAGTTCAGAGAGGATATAAGAAGGTACATGCACACTGCAAAATGCAGCACCCAGTTGAGCTGCTGACCCTTCTTGGTGAGGCCATGTGGGATCTACTCTGCAGGGCTTTGAGGAGTGGCTGGCTTGGGATCCACAAACTAATTAGCAGTCACCTCTACCCAGGCACTAGTTCCATGTGCAATTTTTCTCCCTGCCCCCAAATTCTCCTTCTTTTTGCCACTCACGTGGTCTCTTCTACATGTACTGATGTTTCAATTACCTGCCTGCCTCTAGGTGCAGTCACGAGGCCTAATTTTGCATCGAGGCTCAAATTGCTTCGAGCTCTGCCAACACAGGATTTATGGCATTTCAATACACTCATTGTTTGCCTCTTTTCGTGATCAAACTCCACTTCATACAAAAGGCTCAGCGCACAGCTACCAGCTTGATGAAAAAGAGCTGTCTGCTAAATGAGCTGTTCCCACCGCGCTGCCACCGCCTCGGAGCAGGCAGCGGCTATGCCCTTCCTCCTCGGTTCTCCCACTGATGCCTTGTGCCCGCAGAATTCACCCATACTTCATTTCTGGCATCTAGTGTAAACAATAGCTTGGCTATTTTTCTTTTGTTATTATCGTCCGCTGTGGGCTAGTGACTGGAAATAATTTTCTACCCAAGACTGACAGGGATAATGTGATTCAGAAGAGGAGCTGTTTCTCAAAATGTTCACAGGCTGGGCACAGCGGCTATTTGATTTCAGCAGGGTCAGACTCAGTCCTCTAATTCCTATTTCCCGCCCCCAGCAGGATCAATGAAGGAAAAAGGAGGCAGAATAGGATTCCATCCTACACAATTTTATTTCTAGAGCAGCTATATAAGTGAAACAAACAAACAAACAAAACCCCCAAACCCACTCCCCCTTTCACACAAGTCAAATTCAAGGTAGCCATACAAAATTTTTCTCCACTGTAGGCACAGAGTTTTGTTTAAAATAGTGAAGGTGCAAAGGGGAATATATCCATCTATCACTGCAGTCTTCTCTGTGAATTTATTGTGGTCTGTAAATACTTGGATTTTGGTTGGTTTAGGGTTTTTTGTTTGTTTTGTTTTCTTTTCTTTTTAAAGAAAAATCCACCAGCCTGTGCTGTTCTTCCTTTCCATAGTGCTCAGGCAGCTAATTTCTGGAAACATAGAGGATTTGAATGGAAAGCTGCAAACAAGGAAATGGGGTCCTTCCTCACTGTGTCTCATCTCTGTGTTTATTTTGCTATGACGTCCTCCAGCACAGGAGAATGAGGAAGAAGCTCTTACATCGCCATCTGTTTGACACAGGCTCTTACCTACCTGTGCATCTGGGTATCTTCCAGCTTGCAGTGTGCACTTTGCGAAGCTCTTATTAGGGACTGATGGAAGCTGAAAGTGTTTTTCAGGACTTTTTCAAAGTTGATGGCAGGTAAAATGAGTTGCAGGCCTAATTTCTCTTGTCTCTATCACCAATTCAAGTCTTCATCACTTCCATTACATGCATGTTCAATAGCCTAAACAAATCTTTTCATCTGCTAGCACTTTTATATTTCCATCTGAATGATCACACTATTTTCTCTTTCAGAAATGAATGAAACAAGATCTTTTCCAGCTGTTTGTAAGACTTAAAGTAAAGAAAAAGCTCTGCTTCTCTGTGTCACTTTTCCCCCAGTGCATTCAGGACTGGCTGTTATCTGACCCGTGCTGAGCTATGGGGGGTACTGACAGGGCTTAGCAAGTCCAGCATCTCAGACGTGGTTTGGCAGCTGCCACCTGGTAAAACATGTGGGAAAACTTGGGTCTCTAAACATGCCTACCCTGTACCTTCATCCTTCATCTCCATCATGGTCTGTCTCTGTTACCATGAAGGTATCTGTGGTTTTACAAGTTTTGAGGTTGTGTGTTCCCTGCTTGTCATCTTTGTGAGCCCTTCAAATCAAAAATGCAGTCCTGAAGCCTCAGCCCTGCACCCCAAACTGTGCTGGCAGAATTTCTGCTTGGCAGATGAATGATATTGAGGGGGAAAATGAGGCTCTTGGGACAAGTGCAACTAATCTTTCTATAGCAGCAGAGGGATTTTAAAGTCTAAGGACTGAACTCTGCATCACTGGAGCTTTAATGTGGTGTTGTGGGTGTTTTATTTTTTGTGCAGCTTTGATGTTGTGCAGCTTTGATGTTGTGCAGCTGCCTCACTGTGTACAGTAGCTCACTGAAGCACTTAAAAGCAAGTCATCAGGGCCTGTAACCCCTGCAGTTGCACTACAAGGCATCAGAGTGGGTATAGCAGGGTTGCAGTTAGCACTGTGTGTTGCTCTGTAATGGTCCATGGTGCAGTGTTGGTGGAGATCATGGGCTTTGCCCACTCCCTTAGAGATGCACCACCCTAGGTCTGCCTCCAACAGACAGATACCCACACTGACGTTTAGGAGACTGGGCATTTGGTAAAAAACATAGCAGCTCTGATCAGTTTTCAAAATAATTTTGGTTAAATTCTGGTAAACTTGGGGAGAAGGCTTTGGCATTTTGAGTCATATCTAACCCTCAGGAATATTTGCGTAAGCTGGGTTAGCAAACTGGCTTGCTGGCCCTGCTTTTGACATGCCTATGTAAGAACCAGGGTCTCTTTTTCCTGTGGCTATCTGCCCCTAGACATTGTGTTTGCAAAAGGTGTCCTGAGGTGATGATTGGTTTTTTTTGTTTTACTTTTGTGGGGTTTTTTTTTCTTGTTCTATCGTAACAGTTCTGTTATGGTAAAGCAAATGAAACGCAGACTTGCACTAGACAGCAGGCACTAGCAGCTGGTTTCTCTGCATCCCCAGATGAGGTGCGGCTTCGTGTGGCTGCTGACTCTTCGGGCAGCCAGAGCAAACAGGCTGCAAGATGCCGCACTTGGCAGAGAGTTAAAGCCTGCAATTAGAAAATATGCAGTTAACTAGATTAGCAACGTAGGGAACCAAGTGGCCCTAGTTAGGACCACACGATCCTGAATGAATTAGGTAGCAAAGCACGGTGTGTGTGTACGGTGCCCTGGATCACCAGAGGTGTCAGAGGGGCTCTGGGCAATCCTAAACTGGGCTGGTTTTCTTCTGCCTCATGGAGGTCTTTGTTCCAGTTTGTGGATCCTCTTTGGCGACTGGTGCTGTGGTGTGTTTGAGTATCTGGGACACCTTGTCCTGGGACACCTCGTCCTTGTCCTCTAGGGCATGCTTGCAGCTCGGAGCTTATTTGCCTGCATCCCTTTGCATCATGAGTGTCTAAGAAGAATCTTAAAGTCCCTTTTTCAACCCTTACAGAAGTTAAAATATTCTCTATGACTTCCCAGGCATACAGCAATTTCTGTTCCACTGCTATATTAAAGAAGCACTGGAAGTAGCCTTTTCTCTCATCAAGGTTTGATCTGGAAATGTCTGTGAGGTAGGTGGTAGGTAGGTTTTCATTGCGCAGAATTGGGGTTACTCAGAATGGAGATAATTTTGTAATTTCATGAAAGAATTTGAGAAAAAATATCAAATGTTCAGGTCTAAAACTTATTTTTTCAGAAATAGTTAAAACAAGCACGTTTTCACAGATCACATCAATTTTATGGAATCACTCTGCATTCTTCATCAAAAAAATTTGGCAAGCTGTACTCAAGATCCTCTATCCATCAGTCTGAAATCCCCCGATCCCTGCTTGTAAAGCTCTGATAATGCTGGCAGTTCTTAATACAGTACCTCTGTAAATGAGAATAGTGCACTTAAACCCTATGTTGTTTTAGACTTCTTTTTGAAACACCTCAGCATTTTCTCTTCCAGCTGACCCAATCCCAATTGTTATCCTGCCACAGACAGTTGTTGCTAGATCAAGAGAAGCTGTGTTTTGCTGGTCTCACTGCCGTTTATTTACTCTGAGGTCCTACATGAGGTTTGGAGTGCTTTTGCCTGCCTTGGTTTCCCAGTGTATTTTAACATTTCTTGAGTAACCTCATGGACAAGTGTTAAGTGCCACTTGTGGCAATGCAAACTGTTCTGGGCTTGTGAAAGGGAAGTTGTAATATAATTATGAGTCCAACGCATTGCTAACATAATCTTCCCTGCCCTTAGTGTTTCTGAGTCTTTTTGTTTATGCTTTAAAGTGTAAAATTGTCATGAGCTTTCATGAGCTTTGTTTAGAAAACACATCTTTCTTAAGGAAAACGAAGCACTCTTTTTCTGAGATTTTTGTTTCAGGCATTGGCCTCAGCATGCAGTGGTGCGGAAGTCTCCACTGCAACAGAGATTTCTGAAAATGTAGATGCTAAACCCTCAGGTTTTTCTGCCTTGCATGTTTTTGTATCTTAATAGCTCTTCTCTGCTTGCCTTTCACAGCATTGAGGTGTATGCCCTGCACACTGCTTTAGTCACTCTTTGGATAATTTGATTTATTCTTCATGACAGACTTGGTAGAGGAAGGGTTGTAGAAGGTGGTATCCCTCTCAAAACCCTCAGGCTCCTTCTGATTAGTGAACAGTGTCTAACGAATAAGGAAAAGTCAGGGAGGTCTTGATGCTCCCCAGGGCTGGGCAAAACCGAGGCAGGTGGAGAGAGGCAGATAAAGCAGTATCTGTACTCTTCCTTTTGTCTGTCCAGCTTTGTTGTCTCTTTTCCTATCGCTGCGAATTCAGGATTAAGAAAAATGAATTTTTTAAAAAGGTCTGTATAAGCTCACCAGCTCCAGACCTGTCTGCTGGGCTCTAATTAGCATTTACTCTGTGTGCTTGGGCTGCTTACCTCACGGACTCTGATGCCACGCAGTATTGATCATCCTTGCCCAATGCACAAATGAGGTTGCCATGGGGAAAGCCCAAGGGTTCCCAGTCTGGCAGAGTTTCCTGCAAACAAAAAAGAAGTTGCCTGCGTGCCAGGAGGCTGCCATGAAGGGCTGTGCTGCTCAGCAAATGTGCCATGTGAAAGAAAACATGCTGAGAGGAATAGCTGAGCAGGTTTCTGGATACAAACATGTAAGGTGGTATGATTTCCATCCCTGCTGCAGATAGGGGGAAAGGCCCTGCTCAGCCCTGCACTCCTGCCTGCAGGGCCCGGAGGCTTCAGAGTGTGGAGGTTTAGCCAAATAAGACCAAGATGTGTTTGTTGAAATAGAGAGACCATACTTCGTGTCTAGAGAAAGGGGATTTCAAGGCAATTTGTTTTGTTGACTTGTGAGGGATGACTGGACTGTTCTTTGTCGGGGGTGGGGGCCAAATGGAGGGGGATGGAGGGACACAGGACGTGGATGGACACGAATGGCGGAGGTGCTTGGGGTGCTATGGATGGATAAAAGTGAGGGTTTAACCTCATAGCAAGGTTTATCCCATGGCTATCTCAAGGACTGGTGTGATAGCCATCACCAGGTTCGTTTCTAAGATGCATGTGAGCACATGGACGCTGCCCCTTCCCCGTGTCACATAATGCATCATTACAGGGTGTGCAGGCGACATAAAGAGCACGGCCACATGAGCGATGCTGCTGGAGGTGAAGTGGGTCTGACCCAAGTTAGGCTTTGTCTTACTGTTTTTAAGGCTAAGCATGTAGGATTTCAATTTTCTCTTCTGTTGAATCAGTCCCATCAGCTTCAGTATTACTGAGCCAAAAGAAATGAGACTGTAAGCAGGTGTGCAGTAAGGGAGACTGGACATTAGATGCTCCTGGGTGGTCTTAGTCTGACCAGCTGACCATCTATGCTTTACTTTTGTCACTTTTGGTGATTTAACGAGGGTCACACTTTTCAGTGCCTGTTTCCCTATAGAAGTGCTCATTTTGAGACAAGGAGCTTAACTTTTTCACTAGAGCTGAGTAGGTAGCTCATTGCTGGCCCCTTAATTAAAGCGAATTACCAAACACTGTATCAGGGAAAGTCCTTTGAAGAGCTGCTGCCACCACTATTTTATGGTAACATCCCCGGCTGATGGCTGTGCCAGCTCTGTGAGATGATGCACACGTGTAGGAAGAGACAATTCCCTACCTTAAAGGGTTTACTGCCTTAAAAGAAAATAGGAGAAAGGTGAACAAGCAGCATTTCTGCTATGCTTGCTCTGCTTACAGGAGCCTGCAACACAGCAGAGGCAGAATTTTCCTTGTGTTTCCTAAGGTCTAAAGCAGTGCTGGAGTCTGAGGGCAGCCCTCTGCCTCTTGTTTGTAGATAAAAGGAGCAGCCTTTTGGGAGAATTCTCTTGTTTCATGCAGGAGATGTCACATTTGGAGACCTGTTTGCTGCAGTCAGCTCGTTTTCTGCCATTCTGCAATATATAGGGTTGTTATTTTCTCACGTATCTGATTACTCAGCCTCGGGGAAGCTGAGAGAATTGCGTGGTTTAAGGTGACTCATTGTAAGGCTGAATCCTTTACTCCTACAGTGCCAGCACCGATGGGGTGGCTCGGCAGTGACAGGAAGATGTTTCCCTTTGGCTTTTCTGCTGCTTTTACCAAGTGAGGTGACAAGCATCTCCCCAAATAGCAATAGAGTGTGTGCCTTTGCTAGTTGGAGAAGGGTTGCAAACTCCTGCAGATTGTTTTCTGTGGGTTTTTTCCGCTGTAGGAGCTGAATTATTGCACGTTTTTACAGCTAAAGAGCCCCTTCCCACTTACCTGTTGGCCTGCGGGCTGGATAAAATTGCTGAGGGCTCGCTGCTTAGTGTCTGAATTCCTTTTCTCATAGTACTCATGTGGGCACTCTCTATTCAAATCATTGTAATGACAGGTTGAACTGCTGTTCCTCATGGTTAACAGACAACCTCATGTGAGCCCTTGCACCTATGCACAACATTTCTCTCTTTTTGTGTACATGGGTGTTTAGAAAAACAGACAGCAGTGACCTTGTTATGGAAGATTTCCAAACTAGACATGGAAATGATGAAAATATTATTTTTACATTCGAAAGTAGCTTTTGAGTGAACATGACAACTACAAAACACACACAGTAGCAAAACTAAATTTCTGCTGTGCGTTGCATGTTGCATAATTATCCACAGCACAGGGGAGAGATATAAAATATTTGTAATGGGGGTGGTGGAGAATTCCAGTTTGGCAGCATTTAGTGGAGAGTGTAGCGACTGTGCCCATGCTGTGTTGGGGAGGGTCAGGCTGAAGGAATTAGTTCTCCTCTTTTCTTAATCTTGCCTGAATGTGTTGCTTTCTGTATGAATTTACATCAACCAAACCGAGAGGGGCTCCAAGCTCACGCTACCTAGCTAAGCAATTTACCATGCAGAGTTGTCATCAAATCCTGCAGCAAAGGGGGTGGAAACTTTCTGCTCCCTTTTATAAGTTTCCAGCAGATGCATACTTTGCTGTTTGCTTGCACGTTGTGAACAGCTTTAGGGATGATTCTCTTGCAGCAGTCACGAGCGGGCAGGGAGGGACCAGGGACATGTTGCAGTTCAGAGTGTGTCTCTGCCTGAAGGTCTGGGTGCTGCTGAGGTCCCTCCGGTACTTGCGGCTGCAGCACACAGGGAACTGCCTGCCAGCCCTGCAGGCAAAAGATATTCCTTCCATCTCACGCTCAAGATTTCTTCAGAGAAGTGGTTGCTATGCAGCCTTGTTTATTCCTGGTATGTGACACTGTTTGCTTGCTGAGCTTGTACACCTGGAAGGGGGAGGCTGCTATCTGCCTGGAGAAGGGGTCCGGGTTGACAAATGGCTGTCCCTGCTTCCAGTTTTGGAAACACAGGGTCTGGAGCAGAAGAAATCCTCGTTCCCTTGTGTGAGGCAACCCTCAGCGGGGCTTTACAGCTCCTGGGGGGATTACAAGCTTAACAACGTGGAGCTAGATTTCCAAAGTGAAGGACACGCATGACTGTGGATGAGGTTGGTGGATAGCCCTGTCTTATGTGCTGTTGCTTTCTCAGCAAGGTGGTGCTCCGGTGGGGGCTGGTGGGAGCCAGGCAGAAGGGTAGCTTTTACTGTGCTCTAACGGAGATTGCTTGGTGTAAGTGTCTCTGCAGAAGGCAATAAAATCTGGGAGAAAGGTTTGATGATTTTTCCTTATTGTTTTCAAAAAGTTGTTTCGAAAAGTCTTAAAGCCACACAAGGGAAGGTTCTGCTGGGTGACCCCAGCTGTGTGCCGGACAGTTTGGGTGTCATTTAAAAGAGACATGGTCCTGGGAGGAGTGGAAGGAGAGCAATGCTTGGCATGGAGGATGGAAGGAGGGGAGAGGAGGACAGACAGGAGCTGCAGAGCAGGTAAAGTGGTTTGTTGACAGGGAAGCTCCTCTTCATAAGAAGAGCGACAGCCTGGCCTCTGCCACGCCATGGGAGGCAGCATGAGAGCTCCCACCTCGGCTCAGGTGCTGCCCTTGGACTCTCAGGGCTCCCTTCACTATTGTGTGTGGGCAAACAGGTAAGTCCCCGCTTAGCTCCTGCTCAAACCCCTCTTGCTCTGATGGGCCAAAAAGCAAAAACTGCACCTTTGATCCTTCCTGGGCTCACACTGTTATTTTCCAGGTAGAGTTGAGGAAGAATGAACTCAAATCAGTTTTCTAAATCAGCCCTTGCTGAGGTTTAGGTCAGTGTTATACGGCTCCTGGGGGTGACGGGTCACCCCTGCAGGATGGTAATCAAGTCTGCTCCTGATGATGGCCTAAATTGCTGCGTTTCACTAAGTTTAACCTTGGCACCTCACTCCAAAGGATGTGGGGGACAAGTGGAATCATTTTACTCAAAGCAGAGAGAAGAAATGTGAACTTTAGCAAGCTCACAGGCTCTCTGATACATAAATGCCTAGTCCCAAAGCAATATCACTCTGACGAACAAACTTGCCTCCAGGCTAGCCTCTGTTTTCAAAGTGGTTTATTACTGAAAGTATGAATCTTTGAAAACTGGATCTGGGAAAGATGTAGAAGGATGAGGAGGGAAGATCGAGAGTCTAACATATCTTAAATTTCTTTTGGGGTGCAGAGATGCCGGCCTGCCACAGCAGCAGAGGAAGGACAACACAAACTCTCTGAAGGATTGAGTACAGGGATTCTGCTCATTATCAAAGGTTTTTGCTGGTTACTTCCTCTGTTTCTCTCTCTCTCTCTCTGGAGAGAATGCCTTTGCTTCCCTTTTTTTTCATTTCCTTTCTTCCTAGTAATATCGATGCTCCCTCACCCTTAACAATTTAGCAAGCTGGGTCTCTGCTGTAGAGACTGCTGCTGTAATGACAGTGGTAATTGCTCATATTTGCGTAACACCCATCACCCCAGGGCCTTTGAGAGCTTTGCAAAGCTTCCAAGCATCATTTTCATTTTTCAGTTGGAGATACTGACCTGTAAGAAACTAAAGCTGACTTATTCAAAATCTGTGGCCTGCAGAGGTCACGTTTATATGGTCCTAACTTTTTTCTGGCCTTAAAATTTCTGTTTCTATTTCTTTGTGGGCCAGGCAATGAATCAGCAGCAGTTAGCCCTGCTTCTGCAGTCTTCCGCTTTCCATGTCATTCTTCAACTTTGTTTGCTTTCCAACATTGGACGTGATGGCTGTTGGGAAATGTGGTGTTTTCTGTCAGGTCAGTGAGCCAAACCATTGCAAGGTTTCATCAGCCAGCTCTACTGTCTTGCATGTTCATGTCTGGCAGCTCTTTTTTCTCCCCCTCCCTGTAAGCATTGCAGTTTGTTGCAGAGGCAGCCTATTACTCCTTTACCTTTTAGTGGCCTCCAGCTCATCTGAGTCAGATGCTGCCAGCTGGTAGGTACTGGAAAATAGGTGTTTGTTCACCTTGCCTGAAGACACTGCACTGGGCCCTCTGGGTACCATCGTGTGCAGTTCTGAGCAGCAGGTCAGATGCAAGACAGCCCCTGTGTTTAGTAGGCATAAACCTGTGGACACTCAGGCACTTTAGGGATTTAAATGCCTGTGGAGTTAGGTGATACCTTGTAGGTTAGGTGAATGGAGGCTTTAAATATTTAAGTGATACTTGAATAGTGGACTTAGGCCCTGAAGAAGACAGAGGTGCTTAAATACTGTAAAGACCAGGGAATAAATTCTGAGCAGTGGAAGCTATTGTTTCAAGGTTCATACAGCACTAAGAACAGTACTGGGACTCTAGTGGAATAGATATAAAAGTAATAAAACGGACAATTAAACTGGTCTCGTTAGAGCATATGCTCCTGCTTATGCATGTCAGCCCTTCACCTCGTGTTCCCAATGCTTGTTATTCAGAATGAAAAATTTCCATAAAAAACTCAGATCCCACGTTGCAGCTGAATGAAATTGTTTCAGATCATTGGGAATTTCCCTGCCTGATGATTACACAGGAACAGGACAGAGCCCATAGGATGCTCACTTGGAGGTATTTTGGATTTATGCATCTGTTTGTGGAAACCTGCTGTTGTCAGAGTGCTTGGAGCTGGTTTGTGCCTTTATGAAAGATGTGTGGAACAGTATACCATGCTCAACCAGAAGAAAACTACTGGCCTAGGAATGTATATTAGTAGCCCTCTGGGATGGCTTCACAGTAGAAATCCTGTGTGCCATGAAGAGCTGCTTTCAGAAGAGAAGCAGCAGCTGATTGTTGTGTGCTTTTTCTAGCACTAGCCCCTGCAGCATTACTGCTGTCAGCTAATTTGTGTTCATACAGCGTTAGCACCTGGAGGCCCCTCAGGGTGAGGACCCCTCTGCATGAGGCACTCTGCAAACCGCTGCATGGCAGTTTCAGGGTCTTCATCAAGGTGCCTCGATAAGGAGGCGAAACCTTTCAATGCTTTTGGTCAAGGCTGGGTTATGCTCAAGGCAAAGGTGCATCAGTGTACTTGGCTCCTTCTTGTCTCATTGTGTCCAGCAGTCACAGAGCCCACAAACCAATCAATCACCCACCTTTGGGAAACAACCACCCTTGGCCACAGCTCCGTCACAGCACTCAGTGGGAGCAAACTTGTGTACAGTACTCAAATAACCGTGGTGTCCAGCACAACACCTCATTAGAGCTGGAATGAGGGATTGTTCAAGTGCTTTTTGAAGGAGCTAATGAGGTTTGGCATTCAGATCGGCTTATTCTGAAGTCTTGATTCGCTGCCCTGGGTAAGCTGTTGCTTGTGGTAACTCTTGTTTCATGGTTGAGCAGCCATTACAGGAGCTTTTGATACAAGCATTGAACTTTTAAGATCTTCCAAATGAAAGCTGAGGGCAGAACTTGTGAGAAGAGCATCTTGTGGGTGATGCCTATCGTATTCCGTCTTTTATCTGTGCTCCTTGCCATGCGCAGTAAATATTTGAGGAAGCAGGTTTGCTGGTTCAGAAATTCCTCCAAACAGTAAGTTCAATAGTAAGAGAAAACAGATTTTGGATGTGTAATCTTGCTTGGATCATTGTGCAGAAACATACAGGAGTGCTTCTTGTGAGCTGTGTGTCTAACCAAAGTGGCTTTGACACCAAGAACTTAGAAAAGTGGAGAGATGCAATTAGTAGCACAGGGATCTGCCTCGTGATTCTTCACAGGCCTGGGGAAACTGCCTAGTTCCACTGGGTGATGGCTTTTTACTCTACATGAAAACTTCATGCCACAGATGCATTACAGCCCTGTAAGCTGAAATGCACTGGCCAAAAAAATCCCAAACAACTGTCATCACTCAAATTTCATTTTATC
Organism: Leptosomus discolor; assembly: GCF_034619465.1. NCBI lineage: Eukaryota > Metazoa > Chordata > Aves > Leptosomiformes > Leptosomidae > Leptosomus > Leptosomus discolor. The sequence continues at coordinate 18,843,341 of NC_141392.1, read as the reverse complement.
CGCACAACACACCTTTGGCTGGTGAGATATTGAGTTCAACCTCCACAGCGGCTCCAATCCTGACGGATTCTGTAGGGTTGCTGGCATCAGCGTGTTTCATGTAACAATACTGTACGTTTGCTGTGCTGGGAAGCCACCAGAGAAATGGCTTGTTAGTTGGGAAAGAAAGTAATGATACCATTAAATAATCTGTTTTCATTTACTGGGTGCTAATGATCCAAAGCGGCTGAAAATCCCAGAGGATGCCTTTCCTTTTGATTAACCCAGCAGGAGGATGACAAGGAATACAGTTACTGTCTACTGAAACATCACCAAGGCCTGGAGCTCTTCATATGCAGACGTGTTCCATTTTTCCCTCTTCAGGAAGCCGTATTTAACAGTTTTTTTCACTCAGCAGTGAACCACTGCCATTGTTCTTCTCCATACAGAAAATGTCACCAGCTTGTTTTCCATGCTTCTATAAGCAGTGGCAAAAGATGAATGCTGCACACCCCGTGCTTCCCTCAGGCTTCAGGCAAACTGCTCTGCCATTATTGTTCTGGTTACATTACAGCAGTTTCAGTGCAAGGCAGAAAGGGGTGGTCCTACATAGCTGCACATTTGGGGCTTTCCATATCATGTAGCTGGCCTGAATTAGGAACTATGCCCTGAATTTAGGCAATTAAGCCTTTGGGGGCCATGAAGGTGCCATAAGTAATGCCCTTTCTAATTACACTTTATAGCATGCTGGCATTTAGGTAGGACAGCCCGGCAGAGGAACAAAACTGAGGCATGGAGAGCCTGGCTTTGTGTTACCGGGCAAGTCAGTGGCAGAGGCAGCCTTCTATCCTGTCTACAGGATACGCTCATTTCTGGTTCTCTCGGGCATTTTTAATGCCTTAAGCAATGAGGCATGCTCAGCTTCATTTCAGAGGTGATCTCAATCAGCCAAAATTGCCACTGGCATATTTCTTAGCTATTCACCTTGTGCAATGAGACCAAAGAAAATATACCTTAATTCCTGCTTTACGCCCTAGTCCCACTCACAACGATACCTCCATTCCTTGTTTTAAAGCACACAGTCCAAACAGACCTACACTTGTATTTTTAAGGGTCTTTAATGCCTGCCTTTCATTGAAAGTAATGGGAATTAGGCTCTAAAAACCCCCTAAGCACCTTCATTCCTTGACCTTAAGCTGTCTTTGTGAATCTATCTAGACTAACAAAAAGGGTGAAAGCCAGAAGTGGGTTAACTGTGTCAGTCAACTCCAGCCTTTCTGAAATCACTTGCTTTACTCCAGATGAAAGCTTTGACAGCTTTTGAGAAACGTTAAATCTCTTGGGCAGGGGGTGGAACAGTACAGGGCTTTACTGCAATATGAACAATTTCTATTGAAATCTGCTTGAGGATACCATTTTATCTGATTGAAAGTTTGATCGATAGTAGGGTACCTAAAGTCCTTGTACAGGTGTTCTTTATTTGTTTTAAGCTTACAGAACACATTAATAGGGACATGCCTTTGCTTCTGCCATCGAAAGCAGAGGCATTTTTCCTTCAGTAATAGTTTAACTGAACTGTGCCTGTGATTGATTCTTCTGGCTGCACTTAGCTACCGCGTGAGAGTTGTTCTGTTTGCAGAGCTTTAGAGGCACCTATGAGTGGATTTTCAAAAGCAGGTCACATTGGCATCCTTCTGTACTCACTGGCATTTATAGGAATTTTACTGCAGGCTTACCATCCTGACCTCTTATCCTAAGGTATGCTCTGCAAAATCCCACCTTCCTTCTCATTTAAGAAGAGGGGCTAAGAAATTTCACAGAAGAAACTGGCTAATACATTTAAGGAAGCCCAAGCCCTGTATGGTGACTGAAGTCTCTGCCAAAAGTTGAAAAGATACGTCTATAGAGTTTCGAAGTAAAACCAACAAAACTGGTAAGGAAATGGACTGCAGGGACTGAAGCTGCAAAGTGTCACATTTTGCTGTAGCACTAGCCTGAAGGGCTAAGCATAAACTTCTTTTACCCTCATACACCCTACAACTCCACTAGTCCTGCGGGATGTGCATTTGCTGGTGTGAGCATGGCAGGTAATTTCTGGATAGCTGGCATCCCTAAATACGGGTTATGCTGTAGCCTCAGGCTTTCTGAGGTGCTGCAAGTGCTGTAGGTACCTCACCTCACTATTAACACAGGCAATTTAGCAACAATGGCAGTTGTCTTGACTGCTTTTCTCCTTCCTTTCCCAACAGGTGGCAGATTTGGAAGTATTCGGCTTGTGGTTTGAGTTTGGGCTCAGAATTACTCATGGATGTGTCATAAAATCTTACCTATCTCTTTCTATGGAAAAAGTCTTGCAGACCGGTGGCAAGTGCTAGAAAATGGGGTTACACACCAACTTCCGGTATTGTTAGCCCAGTGCCCCCCACTTTAAATCCAGATGCCTTTGTATTAAAAAGGAGCAAACTATTCTACCCCCGATTTTTTTGTTGTCTGTTCTTGGGGCAAGTCCAGTGAGACATTACAGCTCTTTGTTTTCAAATGTGTGAAATGATGCTCCTGCTGCAGTGGCAGCGCTGAGTTCAGTGGGAACAACTCCAACATGCTGCGCTGGGTCCAACAGCAGCGGATGTGGTAACAGACTTGCCTCTGCTGCCGTGCCCATACCGCCATGGGGAGAGCAGCTGCCGGGGTGGAGTTATGTTTCACCCATCATACCGACAGCAGTCATCCTCCAGTGTTTGGACTTTGTGGCCATGGTTTTGACAGAATGTGGAAAATGCATAGCTTAAATATATTTTTATGTTGTTTTAACACCACCTGACTTGAGCAGTTTCATATGCAGGAACCCCTGTAGGCAGGGCAACGCCAGGGACTGGTGGCTGTCACTTGCACTAGCAGTGTTGTTTTTCCATGTAGGCTCCTGATGCTGCAGGGGAACCCACCAGCAGCTGTATCAGGCCCAGTGACCAGCAGCACATCGAGTAGACTCTTATCTACAAAAAGCCCATCGCCCCCTCTACCATGGCAACGCAAGATGATTTCGGAGCAGGTAAAGGACTGCAGCAGACTGGAGACTTCTTCAGCCAGGGCTTGTTGCAATCCCGTTCCTGCAGCCTTTGCCTGGAGGATGTCCACCTGCAGCAGCAGTGCCGATGCCCAGGAATGCTGCTCGGCTCAGGGAGGCAGAGAGTGCACAAAAGCTGCATTCAAAGCGCTGATCACGAGACCCTGGAGATGCTGGCAAGTGCAGCAGCTATTCTTCATGCTGTACAAGGGAAAGCCCAGCCTCAGAGGCTGGGTAATGGGGAAGGTACTGGCTACGATAAGGGGCAGGGAAAAGCACTGTGTATAATTTTGAATTTTCAGTATCAGCCAAGATCAGAAATCTTTTGAGGCAGACCATGTTTATGTTGGTTTTGGATGTCTCTGCAGTAAAGAAAGCAGGGAATAAACCCCTGTAACAGTGAAGTAGAACAAAGGAGAATGTTTGGATGGACAATTTGCATCCTACAGATACAGAAATCAAATAAACCCACTGAATATTTGGGAGATATAATGCAGAGTGCAAACCTTCTTTTAGTTATAACACCTTGTGATTAATTGTTTGTGTCCTCATACTCTGTTGTGAAGGAAATAAAAAACCCAACAAAACCCGAGCCAAAACTGAGTGGGAATTACAGAAACAAAGGACTTTCAAACTAACTTTGGACAGCATCTACTTACCAGATGATGTTAAATTCTAGAAACCACTGTGGGTTGTCAACCCTTTGAAAGGAGAGGAAATAAATCTTGTAGTTGTGGATGGGCAACAAGCAAAACATACACAAATTTGCAGAATGTTGCACTGGATGCAAGCGCATCACCAGGCAGAATATTGTAAGGTCAAACAGACCATTGCCGAGGCTGGAACTGCAGGTCGCTACTGGTGAGCTAGTCTTCTGTGGAGAAGGGGTGTCTGTTTTTTCCTCTCCATACCAAATGCTGTGAATTTGAGTCATTTGTACTGTCCTTATTTTAATGCCTCAGTTGCTGTCTACTGTGGGAGCGCTCCCAAATTCAAACCCAGATACACAGCTCTGCGAGGTGGAAGCATTGATTCGAACTTGCAGCTTTGTGGCAGCAGCTGGATCACTGAAGAAGGAGGTGAGTATGGAAAGGGGTTGAATGTGCAATGGTGGCCTCAGCCAAATGAAAAAAACTCAGCCTGATTTCAGAGAGAAATGCTCCTTGGAGGACAGTTCCTTTGTGCTGGCTGTGTCAGAGTAGGTGGCTGACAGAGAGCTGTAGATGATCCTGCCTTCCTCCAATGGTGCTCCATGGCATCACATCTCTCTAGCATTAGTTCATTATGCTTTCTGCTTTATCAACAGTAGCCAAATCACTACCACTGCCAGCCAGGACAGGGAGTGTGGCACAACTGGCCATAAATCAGGCAAGGTAATGAGGTGTGATTTCTGTTTCTATCCACATTTATAAATGTGTGGTCTCGCCATAGGTAAACTCCCAGTTCTGCCCCTGATTGCCCTGATTGCCCATCAGATCTGACCTTGAGAGTGGGATGGTGCTGTAGCAACATTGGCAAGGTCTGCCTGCTTGCTGAGATGTCTTTATGCTTTCCAGAAATACCAATATCACCACGTGGGTCTTTACTGGTAGTCTTCACAGAAACCCAGGCCTGAAATGGGAATCATGTTTCCCCTTTTATCGGTGGGGCCTTCAACCTCTCTCTCTGCTTGCTAGCTCAATGCTGTTCAGAAGAAGAATTAAACTGATGCTAGTTTTATGAAAAATAAAAACAAGCTGGTCTTCTGAATGATTAAAAAAATGCCTCACTCATTAGATGGGTTGGTTGTGAAGGTGTGAGGTCAACTAACTCCCTTCTTCCCTTTTACTTGTTCTACAGCCTCTTTTCAGTCCGCATTAACAAACCAGATGAAGAAGCAGCCAAGTTTATGGGATGGGAATGGAGTTGGGAAACCTCCATACCCAAGGGCCATCTCTCCCCTGGATGGCTGGGTCAGCAAGGCCAGTGTGCATGACCTCAGCGCTGGGGATGGAGGTGATCTCTCCCACCTTTCTCAACAAGCCTTGACCCAGGGGGAGATGAGCAGTGCTGCCCTGGAAACCATTCAGACCAAGGACAAGCCGAAGACAAGGAGGATGTCTGAGGGTCTGTTAACCTTACAGAGAGGTAAGTTGGTAGCCTGCCTCTCTTGTGGGAAGAAGGGTCTTTTCCCAGCTTAGAGAGCTAGTGTCTGTTCCCAGTGAAAAGTTCTCCCCTGCACGTGCCCACCTGCAATAATCTGCCCTGCCCTCAGTCCCCTGCGTAGCCCTCCTGTTGCTGTAGGGATGTACAACTGTGGGACAGGGAGAGGAGGGTGTATGTCCAGGTGACTTATTCTGGGTAAGCACAGGTCCATGGGCTCCCTGTTGTCTGACGGGAACCCAGAGGACCAGGGTGTTCCTCTGGTGGCTCTGTGGAAGTGGATAAGTGCTGTCCACTGGCCTGGTTTGTGGCTGCCAGCACGAGCCTGCTTCCCTGTGCAGTTATTTAGAAGTTGCCAAGAAATCTGTCTAATGAAATATCTAGCTTCAGATGCTTTAGGTTTGCAGTGCTGCTTCTATTACACCTTGTGTCTCCACTTTGCAGGCCTGACTGACTGTACTGACCCTAAGGGGGTTACCCTGAAGCCAGTAGTTTCCCTGTCAGCCTCACAGAGGCTCCTGGTAACCTCTGAGACCATGCCTCTTATCCAGAACAGCCTTCCTTCCTCAGAGCCCAGCAGGATGAGCAACGGAGAGCAGGAGCATGGGGAAAATGGCACAGGCTGTGATGACAATGATGAGAATAACAAGGAGCTGATGTCAGAGGGAAAAGGATGTAAAGTAAGGAAACCAAGCTAAATCACATGTGGTGGATCTTCAGTTTATCTCCTGTAGGCAGAGCTCTGAGATCTTCTTTCCCTGTGGTGTGAGCCCCAGGAAGCAGCTGAGCCAAGGAAGGGCTCAGCTGGATATTGTGCTTCAGGCTGTCTTTGCAATGTGCATACTGTGGACTTCATGTTCTTGGTGTATATCAATAGGAGAAGAGGTCTTTAAACAGCTTCTGTGCTCTCCAGTGGCTCCTGCTGTGTTTTATGACTGAGAAAACACCAGCAACCCGTCGGAGCAACTAAGAGCAACTAAATGTGTCTAATCTGGTCAAGCATGTCCTTCTACGTTTAGTAAAATACATGTATCTCTGAACCATCTGTACATTGCAGTTACTGTTGCAGACACACCAGTGTCTCGGCTTTTTATAACAGCTCTGTCTGGTTTAGATGGAAAAAGAGGTTTGCTGGAGCAGGCAGTCCTGCAAACTCAACTTTACATTGTCTGTTTTTTACTTGTACACCCATGCCCTTGTGCATAGTTCTTTCTTGTAATATTTCTAGAGTTCAGTGGCCCCTTGCAGATTCATCCTCTCCCATGGATCTGCCCAGGGGTAAGTGATAGGAACTGGCAATTCCGGCCAGACCCCATCTACTTGATTACCCTTTCAGGAGGGGCAGAAACTGCACTTGTTTTGGTTTTGCCATGGTGGGTGGGAGAAGGCAGATGAATAACAGCTTTTGTAAACAGGATAATAAAAAAAAAGGCTAGTGTACTTTATTTCAGCCTTGCAGATACAGGGCCAAATGTATCCCTGACATTAACACTGTTGGTTTCACTGGAGTTTGAACAGGTTCTGATTTGCCTCTTTAGCTGTTCCAAGAACAATGGGATACTAAGAAAGGGTGTGTGTCTGCCCCTGCTTCCTCCATCCCCCTTTCTAGACGCTACCAGAGAGGTGAGTGAGGGGAGAGAGCTGGCAACATTGTAGGACATGGTCTCTCCCTCACCACTTCCCTTTCCATTGCCCATCCTAGGCCAAGCTGCTTCATCAGTTTGACTTTTCTTTTCCTGTCAAGTCCTAGCTAGGAGCATGGCTAAGCTTCTTGTGGCATCATAGGGGGAAGGCTGGATGCTCGAGCTGAGCACTGCGTTCTACTATTTCCAGGATTCCCTGCTGCCCTCGTATTGTAGTGGTGGGGATGGGAAGATGTCGCTGGGAGTGTCTTTGATTCCCCCTATCCCCAAGTCAGCGAGACCATCTGATGGGGCTCCTGGTAGCACTGCAGTGCCTCTCCCAGGCTCTCAGCACCAAGAGGCCCTGGAGATGAGGTAAGCCAAGTTGTCTGCTTCTCCAATATGCCATTCTCATTGCAATTCTTGTCTCATGAGGTTATTTCCACAGTCAGCTCTCTAATATATTTATGCAAATTTCTGTGCATTCACCATTTTGTGTATCTATGATGATCCAGCACAATGTCAAAACCAACATCATACACTCTTAAGAGCAGGCATGGTAGTGGGAGAAGGAGGAGTCAGAACTTAGGAGGAACTTAAAAGCAGATCCTCTGCTGGACTCATACTGATTAATCCAGTAATCTTTGTGGTGCCATTTGGGAACTGTATTGCATGGATCTGAGTACAGCATATGGTTTTCTGTGTAATCTTCAACTGCCAATTTCTGTACCTGCAAGAATATGTTAAGGCAAATATTGACTGTTGTATAGCTGCCTGCAAATTTAGATGCTGCTTCTGTAAATGTCAGTCATAACTTTTCTGTGTCTGAGCCTTCGTTGTATAATGAGAGCCCAGATAAATCCCAGTTTATAGATGTATAATACTATAGATGTTTAATATTTACATATGGTTTTAAGATCAAAGGGGGCAAGGTGCTAGAGAACAGTTATAGGGCTGTAACTGATGGAAAGATATTTGCTTGAATATGGGTGGGGAAATCTAGCTGTCAACCTTATCCTAGTTATAACAATAAATAAGGAGTCATAGAAATATCATTCCAATTTAAAAGCTTCAGCATGGCTTTTAAAGTGCAATCTGAGTATGCTTACCTACTAGTTCAGCTGGAAATCCCCTTTTTCTTCTTAAGAGACAAGGGAGGTATAATATTATTCTCAGGAGACAGCAGTGGTACTACCATGTATTGGTCTGGTCTAGATACTGTCATCAGTTGATGTCCTGAGCAGGCAAAGTCAGGCTTCTGCAGCAGTATAAATGTAGCAGCCCTCTATACAGACTTTTGACTGGCTTAACATCTCTTGCTGATTCAGAAAGGATATATATATAACAGTGAGAGCCACTTAGGTCCAAAAGAAGAGACAGCAGAATTGGATATTTAAGGCCCAAATTGAAGAATGACTCCTGTATTTCAGCTGGAGCTTGATGAGCTACTCCAGCAATGGAAAGTTTAATGGCAATTAATCAGCTTTGCATATTGTTGGTTTTATGGGTTGCATTTCCACCTTCATCAGAATGACCATGTGAAGAAAGTTTGTCTCCTTCAATGCTACCCCCCACTTCCCTTTCTGTCCTCATATATTCTTTTATCCTCCATTTTCTTAAGGCCAAGATCAGGCAGCAGAAGTGAAGGGAAGACCCTTGAATCTCTAGGTAGGTACAGGGCATGGCTGCCCTCAAATGACCATAGGAATCCTGACACTGTGGGTGGCATTGTGAAAGTTCAGTTGAAAACCATCCTGTAACGTTTTTCAATTCCTTGATGAGCTCAGATGGCTCCCCCAGAGACCAGTCACTGGGAAATGTGCTCTGGTGATCCAGTGAAAATGGCTCTGGAGTGGAGCTATGAATGACAGGAGCTGGAGGAGTACCTTGGGGCCCTGGAAATGCACAGCAGGAAAAGAAAATATTCCTCTACCTTGTGCTCACACCTTTTATCCTCCTGCATGCTCTCTAATGTCACAAAGATTAGAGAAAAATGAGACATTTTGCATGAAATTAAAAACGTTCCCACTCCTTCTTCCTACACTCGAAGGAAAAAAACCTTCCCTTTCAGCAGTTTCTGAACCAAAACCTTTGAGATCTGAAGTAGATTCACCAACATTGCCTATTTTTGTACTGGAAGAAATGGTGAAACCTTGTGTGATAGGAAGTCCTTGTGAATTTTCCGTTTATAGAGAACGAGACCTAAAATAGGATCCAGCCTATGCAGGATCTGAGCTTACTGTCCTCTTAAAGCACTAAATTAAATGCTGAATAATGAACTGAGGTTTCTTTTGTGAAACTCACCTCAAGCCACATGTGCTAGGTTTATGATTACAAACATCTTCCCCTACTCTGTCTGCATATGTCAGTATTGCAAACTGAGGCTGGGGCAGGCGCTTCTCCCCCCTCCCCACCTTGCATTGCTACTAGCAATAAGAGTTCTGCAAGAAGAAAATGCAGCATCTGGTGCATATGTGTCAGTCAATACTTTTAAGTTGAAAACCTCAGCGACACCGTTGCTGTCCCTTTGCCATCTGTGGGTTTGTAGGAATAGGAGAGATGAGAATTTAACAAATAATTTTGCTGATGCAGAAAAAGGGATAAGATCCACTGGTCCCTCAGCTCAGTGTTAGTTCTGCCAAATAATGGGCATGTCCTATAGGAATGATTCCTTTATTGATGATATGCAGCTAGGATGCTAAATGCAACTAGGGAGAAGTATTGCTGAGTAGGTAAGGTGACATTTTTGCTGCATATATTCCGGACTAGGAAAGAGCTATATCGTTAAAGCATCTCTCTCCCTCTCTTTTATTATTGACCTGACCATTCTGCTGGGGAAAAAAAATCCTGATTTAAGAAAGTAATTCCTTTTTTACTGCTTAGCTATCACATGATTTTATCATCTGTGAAGCCATGTAAGGAATGATTAGTTCTCTGAGTTTTAACAGCTCTGTTGCAGAGTATTTCAGAACGAGCTGCACTGTGCTATTCCCATTAATAAAATCAGCTAGTTAGGCTGCCCAGAAAGTGGGCTGATCTGCTACAATTCACAATGAAACTCCTTGGGGAAAATTAATTCTCTAGCTTCAAGAACAAAATTCTTGTTTTGGTAACACTCTAGCAATCCTAAGCTTTTCTTTAAATGCACTCTCAAATATTCCAGTGAAGAGGAGGAAATGTTGATCCTTGTCTCTACGAAGGCATGTAGCTATTAAAAAACAGAAGATCTTTCAGTAACTGGGAAAAAGAGGATGTTAACTAAAATCAAAACGGATAGGAACAGATAAGAACTTTTTTGGCAAGGGCAATCTCCATCTCTCTGCTCTTCTTTATCAAATGCAGCTGCTCACAAGAAGCCAAGGGCTGAAGCCTTTATCATGCAGTAGTTTTGAGTCTGATGGCCAACAGAATAATGTCATTTATGCTGCGAGTGCAATATAGTAGTAACCCATCTGTTTGGAGAGGTTATATGTACCTTGATGTTCTTATACACAACCTATATCCGTGTCTTGTCAGAGCTCCAGACTCTGGAACCCGTCTTGCCTGTTCTCCAGCATTGTGGTTTTGGTGGCGTGAAGTCTGCTGGACACTTGTGTGAACCTGTGCCCCTGTTAACAGGCCTCCCTCTCAGCCAGGCCAAGGAGACGGATCATCTCGTCAGCCCTCACCTTCTGAGTGACGACGACTTGAAGGACAGCAGTGGAAGGGTAAAGGCTAAGGACAGGGCTGAGCAGGTGTCCTTTTCAGTGGCTGTTCAGTGCTTAGCATAAAATGTCACTAAAATTCATCTTCTTTTCTTGGGGAGACGATTCTCTTGGGAATACATTTGACAGCTACAGAGCAATTCCTTGAGTATTTTCACTGGTGCAGAAGTCACTGGTCGGGAGATGGTGCTAAGGTTACGCAAGAAGCATTCTTTATGTACAAAGGCCATTTTAGGGTGGATCTGAATGGCAGAGCAAGTTACATGTCAGCGAATGTATGCAGAGTGCATGCTCAGAAGCACAGAAGCAAAGATTACAACGTTGAGTGTAAGCAAGGCTGCAAAATAAAATGGAAGGGCTCAGTTACCTTTCTTGCTCTATCTCATAGCCCTTCCATTCTCCATTTTTTAGTCATTAAGACCAATGCTTCTCCAATGCGTTTTCACATGTCTCCTTTTTTGGACTCGTGATCTCAGAGAGCAACCGAGTCCTTCAGAAGCAAGGAAGTGAGAAGCAGCTGTAATTACTGGACGCGAGTGTTAAGAAACAGTGAATTACCTCTTGTTGCCAGTTATTGCAGATGTTTTTTATTCCCCTACCCTGGCCTGTATGAGCTGAACTGCCTGTTCACTGGTAATGTGAGCTCTTCATATGTCCTGGAGCACTCCTATGACTCCCTTGGTTCAAGCAGGGCTTCCTGACATAGAGTGAGAAACAGCATCTTGGACCAGTGGAAGGTTATGGCAATGAAGTGTTAGACATCACTGGGTGTAATTGTATGTCAAGGTGAGGAAAGGAGGATTTCTTCTGAGACTTTTGGGATGTATATGGAGCTGCATTACAGAATATGACAGTCTTCCATTGTGTCCCTGATGAGGTCTTGTGTGTGGTTTGTGTATCTCTCTTTATGCTACGTGATGTATTTCCATTGCAACCAGATCCATGTTACCTTGTCCAAGTCAGCTCAGAAGAAAATACACCAGAAGCGAATGAGAGAGATGGAGCTTTTGCAGAGAGAGAGAGAAAGAGAAAAGGAAAAGTCCTTGCAGCTCTCTATGCAGATTGTTGGCCCTGGGGATGCAGCTGAAAAAAGTACGTGGTTGCTATAGTTGTTGGGCCTTTTTATTCACTTGCTTGCTGTCTTGTTGCAAATGTCTATGAAATCAGACTGGGAGGCTGTTATGCTTGCATCTGAGTGGAAGTTAGAGTAGGATTTATGGAAATATTTCCAAATAAAAATACAGAGGCATGAATTGTCTTGCCCATGGCCCACACTGAGTCAGTCACAGAATATCACCTTCCTCCCTTCTCCTATAAAGTCTTTCAGAGTAGATAATTCTGTCTTGCAAACTACATTGGGGCTTCAGACTGTCTAATTGAGAGTAGCCTCCGAAAAAGGTCAATGAGTGAGTCAAAAAGAATGCTTTTCAATCCGGGTGCAACTTAGAAGAAACAAAATTAAAGTATTTCTAATTAAAGCACAAAAGATATAAGACAGGTTATCCTGCTCACACCACTCCCTGCTGAGGAGCTTGCATTTCAGAGCCATGCTTGAGCCCTTAGCCAGTGCTTATGTTTTACTGACACTAGCAAGCAACATTACTGACTTAATTGCAGCTGACGGGCTCTGATTGTACTGCTGCTGCACACGCTACCATGAGTGCAGCGGCAGGGAACTTAAGAGTCAGCACTCAGCCCAAGGGCATCGGACAAGGTTATCTGTTCTTTTCCTTGCTATTATTTTGTGAAGTAATGGTGAGGAGTGCTGAGGTGGAAGCCCCAGAAATGTAACTTACCTATCCAGTCTCTGAAACAGGAAAGCAAAAGACAATGAGTATGGAGTTTTCCTCATTGCTTAGGGAAAGCATCACTGCATTTGGTTTTAAACTAAAAGAGGGTAGATTTAGACTGGATAAGAAGAAGTTTTTTTACGATGGGGGTGGTGAAACACTGGAATAGGTTGCCCAGAGAAGTTGGCGATGCCCCATCATTGCAGGTGTTCAAGGTCAGGTTGGACAGGGCTTTGAGCAACCTGATCCAGCTAAAGATGTCCCTGCTCACTGCAGGGGGGTTGGACTAGATGGCCTTTAAAGGTGCCTTCCAACCCAAACTATGCTATGATTCTGTGATCACTCTCCCATGTTAGTGTGCAACAGTTATGCTTGGAGGTTTTGGGACAACAAAGGGATGTTATCTAGCTCCAGCAAGATTTCTAGACTTTTCCAAGCCCATAGCCACCCTTGTCCAGCGCTCTCCACTTACAAGGTCCTTTTCAGTCTCTGCAGGCTTTGGCCTACCGCCTATCATTTGGCCCAGCACAAGCAATGCATGCAGAGAGCAGGCTGGTACTGCCTTGAGGAAGCAGGTCAACAGGCACTCACTGCCCAGCATCCCTGTCATCAGCCAGAGTGGTAGCTTCCCACGCAACTCCTCAGGTGAGTCTCCTCTGCTGCAGCCCCTGCACCAGCTCTTTTCTTGCACCAGGAGCACAAGCTGTATCATTCTTCAGCCACAGGTAGGATCTTGGATCCAAAGTCTGTCCTGAGGATTGAGAGCAAACATGCTTTGGATCCACTCCAGCTTGGTGATACTGGAGAAGCTGGTGCTTATAGGTACATTGGAAAACTTGGCTGAATAAAGTAGTGGCAAAGCCTTAAGCTCTAGCTTTTGCCCTTACTGATAGTCCAAAATATAACACTGGTGCCGGGGGAGGTGGGGGGGGTAGCTGTAACTGCAGGGCTGAGATCTGGCGCAGTCTGGCAGGGTGTGCTCACTGGGCACATATGTGTACCACCACGATCAATTAGCTACTCACTGTCTTGGCCCTCTGCCTGTGCTGCTGTCTGGCCCTCCAGCCAGCTTTTCTGCTATCACAGCAAGGGTTGTCTCTGCATGGAAATGAGTGACTTAGTACAATCATGCTATTGCACCTAGAAGTGCTTAACAGATTCCAGCCTCTCTCATCCCACCACCTGCCTTGCAAGCTGGGAACAAGCAGTGACTTTTCTGTCACCCCACCCAAATAGGGTGGCTGCGTGTAGCAGACAACATACAACAGAGGCTTCCTGGCGCTCCCAGGCTGCTTGCTACCTGCAATAAACACACAGCAGATAGTGACCCATAGTGATTCTTGTGTCTCCTTTGTGGTAGCCTACCTCGTGTTATGATCCCGAGCAGTGTGAGTTAAGAAAAAGGGAGCTAGGAATGATACTTTGAATGCCTTTTTCTGGTGATGCTACTCTGTTTTTCAAAGCTGACTGGATCTAGCCTGACATCACTCTCCATTCACATTGAATATAGATGTGTATATCTATATACTCATGCAGTGACATCACTGATGTCATTGACAGTGATATCGGTGACGTCCAAATTAGTCCCTATCTGAATATTTTTAGTTTTACAGTTCCTCCATCCTCCATACTTTGTAGAGCATGCAAGGTAGCATAAAACCCCTACAGAGTCCACAGCAGTTCATTTAGATTCTGTGCAATATTTATACTCAGTGCTTTTAGACAGCTCAGAAGTTTTCATCCACACTTTAGAAAATGAGCTTTTGAGTGCAAGACATGAAATTTTTGACCTATGGTGCTTTTGATGACAAATAGGTTTCATAACAAATGCATTTGTCATCTGAATTTTCTTATCCCTTGTATATTTATCATCAAGAGAGTGTGTTTGCCAACAATTTGCATCTATATTTACATATTTTTATTCTCAGTTCACATTTGGAAGCCTTTTTTGTCACAACTATCTAAACTAGAAATTGCATTTTTCCACAAGAGAAAGCTTAGGCATTGCACAATTTGCAAACAAGTACATTTGATGACAAATAAATTTCACCTCAGCATCTTCGGAATACAGCCAGTGGGTACCTCTGAAATAGTAAATATTCATAATGTTTGGAAAATGGCAAAATCCATAAACTACTACTTTCCCAACAGTATGCTAAAATGTATGTGCACTCAGCTGCCTGCTGTCTAGAATATTTGAAGTAAATGGAAACAGAGGCGCTGTCAGATTTAGAGGGTCAGGTCTCACTGTTTCCTGGTGGTTGCTCCTTGGGGAGTCACCCAAGCCTGGCAGGACTTGGTTGTTCAGGCTTGGTGCTGACTGCAGGGCAGCTGGAGGCGTTTCCTTGGAAAGTAACAGGGTGCCTCTGTCCTCAGTGCTTCAGGTAACAGGGCGGTGATACAGGGAGGTACATGCCCATCCCAGGAGCTTACTACTGGTGTAGCAAGTCTCACTGGGCGACATAGTCTTCCAGTGAGTGTGAGCTCTGCAGCACTGTGAATCTGCAAGCTGTGTGTGGTACCTATAGGGACTTGTGAGCTGGCTCTGGTGTGTGCAATTTTCAGGTTTACACAGGGAACTGGTGCCTAGCTTGGGGGGCCTGGGAGATGGTTGGGTGCCAGGGAAAGCAATGAGCCAGACAGCAGGGAAGTCTCTGAACCAATGCCAGTTTGCACCCATATGTAATCTTGGCTGGGAGATTGGATTGCAGTATGCTCATGGGCAGGGTGCCTTGCCCTGGGGTATGTGGTACTAGTATTTGACCCTCTTCTTACAGCAAACTCGCTGCCGGCCATTGCTCTGGACTTCCTGGAGTGGGGAGAGGAGCCAGAGTGTGCCCAGGAAGCTAGACCCTTCCCTTACCCACAGCAGGAATTGCTCAACGCACTCACATGGCTCAGCAGTGATGACTGGTAAGAAAGCCTCCTGTTCACTTTCTCCCTCTCAGTGCAAAGGTAAGTTAGAAACAGTTTTCTTCTAGTGCCTTGGATCCCAGACAGCCCAGACGCCCAAAGGGACCTAGTGAAACCGCTCCAAAGTGGTCACAGTATAAAGATATGAGAGCAGCCTTTCGTTTGCCTTGGCCTGTAGTAGTGCTACAGCTGCCACAGGTCCATGCCATTTCCTAGCTTTGCCTTTTGGTCCATGTAGCTGCAAACAAAATCTTCAGGGAAGAGAGAAAGCTGTGGAACAAGATGATTTGTTGGCTGAAGCCAGAAGCAGGATGGAAGTGGTTTTGAGTTTAGAGATTTGTAGGTCTCAGGTCACTGGCCCAGGTGGGACTGAGTAAGGATTTATCTCTGGTCCCACTGCTGGCAGCTGCAGCAGGAGACAGGACCTCCCTGTGACCTCCTGCATGTGTGTCCCAGGAACACCTACAGGGAGTTCCTATTTCTGAGAAATGAGCTGAGACGTGGTGCAGAGTTACTCAGCCTGTCATTTCTCATGAAGGGCTCACTGCAGAAGACAAGGAAAAAGAAAAAAAATCCTTTAGGAATCTTCATAGAATCATAGAAAGGTTTGGGTTGGAAGGGACCCTAAAGATCACCTAGTTCCAGTCCCTCTGCCATGGGCAGGGACACCTTCCACCAGACCAGGTTGCTCCAAGCCCCATCCAACCTGACCTTGAACACTGCCAGGGAAAGGGCAGCCACAGCTTCTCTGGGCAACCTGTGCCAGTGCCTCACCACCCTCACAGCAAAGAATTTCTTCCTAATATCTAACCTAAATCTACCCTCTTCCAGTTTGAAACCATGAGCCCTCATCCTATCACTACACACTCCAATCAAGAGTCCCTCCCCTCCTTTCCTGAAGGCACCCTTTAGGTACTGGAAGACTGCTACAAGGTCTCCCCAGAGTCTTCTCTTCTCCAGGCTGAACAACCCCAACTCTCTCAGCCTGTCCTCACAGGGGAGGTGCTCCAGCCCCCTGATCATCTTCACGGCCCTCCCCTGGACCTGCTTGAGCAGGTCCATGTCTTTCTTATGCTGGAGACTCTAGAGCCAAACGCAGTGCTGCAGGTGGGGTCTCACCAGAGCAGAGTAGAGGGAGAGAATCATCTCCCTCGACCTGCTGGCCACATTGCTTTTGATGCAGCCCAGGATGCGATTCGATTTCTGGGCTGTAAGCGCACATCCCTGGCTTATACTCAGATTTTCACCCACCAGCACCCCCAAGTCCTTCTCCCCAAGACTACTCTCAATCCACTCACAGCCCAGCCTGTATCTGTGCTTGGGATTGCCCAGACCCATGTGCAGGACCTTGCACTTGGCCTTGTTGAACTTTACTTGTTGTTGATCTTGCATTTCTAGAACTAAACATTTTCTCCTCACTGCTTAACATGGGCCTAAGTTTTGTTGATAATCACAGCATGTCCTGAAATTAGATACAGGCAGGAGGACATCACACAAATTTCAGTTGATATTGGTTGTCTTTTTGATTTCTGGGTCAGCATACACTCACAAGGGCTCTGTTCACACTAGGATAACCATTAAAAATCCTCTGTGACATCTCCTTGTGCAATTGCTTTGTTTTGCCCCTCTCCCCTTTCTCTTCCCTGTTCCTGTTTGGTGCCCTGTGATGTGCAGAGAGCTACTGCAGGTGTGGGGGTTGGGGTTACCCTCAGGGACCCCAGTGGGGATGGGTCCCCAGTCCTGCCCTGCAGCCCTAGTGAACCTGTGATGGCATGACATGCCTTCATGTAGCTCAGGTCCTTCACAAAGAAAGTGCTGAAAGAGGTAGTGCTTTACTACCTTTAAACAACATGTTGCTGTTGTGGGTGTTATTTTAAGCAGGGATTTTCTGGGAAATCCTGTATTTTGTCTGTTCTTGCCCAGGTGTGGCATCTTTTAGGACATACTACTTTTTTTTGGGGGTGGGGGTGACGACACGACATGACGCACAACTATATTGCAGAGTGCAAACTCAGCTACGGAGTGGCTGTGCAGACTCTTACTTCCGAACTGTCCTCCGGGGATGGCAAAGAGGGAAAATGCCCCAGTAACAGCTAGGTGGGACTCTGTCTCAGGGAGAGGGTACAGCGAGGGTGCAAGAAACAGACACATGGCACAGTCTCCCAGCTTCTACAAAGCAGTGACATAGGGTCTTCATGTGCCAGGGATTTCAGAAAGGCTGTCTTGTTTAATGGCCACAAATTAACCCATCCCCTCTGAAATCATCTATTCGCCTTTTGGATTTATGTATGCTTTTGACCGCCACAGCATTCTGTGGCAACAAATTCCCATGATTTAATTAAGCACTGGATGAGAAGCACCTCCCTTTGTTTGTTTGAGCCAGTACCCTGGTAATTTCAGAGGTGCTGCCTAGTTCTTGGTTGGTAAGAAAAATCAATCTTTGTGGTAATTGCCTTTCAGGGAGCAGAAGGCAAAGGGACTCTTCAGTGTCAGATGTCTGGCTATCTGCCACTCAGAAGTCCTTCTTTGTAGACTTCAAGATGTTTCCTTGGCAGTTACCAAAGAGGTAAGTATATTGTGTTTAATTGTGTCTCATGTACCTCATACATGGGGCGTAGAGTATAAATGTGCTTGTTCGTCTACATGTGTGCTCAGTGTCTGCTTTCTTTACTATTTTTAGACCACATTTTTCTAATAGCTATGTCACCTATCTATATGATCTGTGTACAATATAGCTATATTCACTGTTATGTAGGGCATCTGTCTCTCCTCTTTGAGCTAGATGTCATTATAATGCAGATGCAGAAACTGAGACACTAATCTTTGTCACAGCCAAAATCTCTACCCAAGCTGTAATTCACTGCAGCTTTTGCCTCCCAGCTTCCTAACACTTCCTCTTCCTCCTCAGGATCCTGGGGGATTGACTGCAGGTATTTATTTTCCAGGGTTTCCTGATGATATCTTCTTCCTTTCTCCGTGCATTTTGGTAAATTGCCCTTTCCATTGATCTGTGCACCAGTGGAATTTTGCACTTCAGCCACCTGGTGCTTGGAGTGGCCTGGCTGTGGGGTTTGCTCGGCAGTTGCACACACAACTTCACTATCTCATCTCTCAGTTAACACAAAGGTCTAAATCTAAGCTCCTTAATAACATCTGTGGCTCTATTTCCAACTTGGCACTTGTCTGTGGCCTGAACCAGCTGCCTTATACTCTTACTACACGATTGCCAAACATATTAAATTTTCCTTTTCTTGCAGAAGACTTGAGACTTAGCTCATTTCCATGAAAATCAGTCCTTCTATCCAATACTTAATGGTGTTGGAGGGTTGAATGTGCCTTGTGTTGTTGGACTCTTCAAACCTTTCTGTTTAGATATTCAGGACTTGGATTCTCCCATCCTGAGATCAGGGTTAGGAGAAGAAGCCCTTTCAGCTTAGCTCATCTGATTTTTATATCACACTTGCACTTCTGAGGAAATGTCCTCCTCTCTGTTCTACACACTCATCTGCAGAGACATCTTTCAGCTTTTATTTCACTCCATTCCCAGATTTTGCTCTCACATGCACTTCTAGCACTTATGTTGTTCATTTTTATTAACAGGCACAACTAACTCTGGCAGAAAGAACCACTGGTTTGTCCTTCACAGTGTCTTTCAAATGAAGCACATGACTCTGAGATGCTTCTTCCTTACCCTTGTGGGAGAGCCTTTTGGAAGCAGGGATCACTCCAGAGCAGCACTGAATGCTGTAAAACAGCACTGATCACAGCTGTAATTGCATGTGACCTCCAGGGTCCTTGAGTGCCACGAGTCTAACAGCTAGGGTTCTCCTGAGTAGACTGAGCCACAGACGGACTCAAGTCCCTGCTGCAAATTAGTCTGTAGACTTGAGCCTGTATTTTCTGTTTCCTGGTTGAGTGCTCAAACTGCCAGTGCTGCATTTTTGTGTGGGAGGAAAGTACTGCTTTTTCTCTATTTTGTCTTTATGAATTGTGTCTGTATAGTTTAAAAACAGCCCTTTATTTTTTTTTTTGTTCATTTCTTTTCAATAAAAGGGCCTAAAATCAAAGCAGTGTACATTATGGGCTAAGTAGCACACTTTTTTCTAGGTGAAACAGTATTTTTTTTAGGACTGAAGTCTCATTAAAATTGTATCGTATAAGCAGGCCTGAGGCCAGAGAAGAAGTTGGTATCAGAGTAAGTGTGTTTCTGTTGTTGTGGTCTTGTGCTCTTACTACGCTCTTACTTGTGTTCCACCTGAACACAAAGAGAAGTCTTCTTGTTTCCTGGGACCTTTGTCTAGGGGAACTGATTTTCTTTACAAGGTGATTCAATCATAGAATCAGAATGGTTTGGGTTGGAAGGGACCTCAAAGATCATCAAGTTCCAACCCCCCTGCCATGGCAGGGACACCTCCCACTAGACCAGATTGCTCAAGGCTCCATCCAACCTGGTCTTGAACACTTCCAGGGATGGAGCATCAACAACTTCCTCAGGCAACCTGTTTCAGTGTCTCACCACCCTCAGGGTGAAGAACTTCTTTCTTATATCTAGTCTAAACCTGCCCTCTTCCAGCTTCCAACCATTACCCCTCGTCCTGTCACCGCAGGCCCTTGTAAAAAGTCCCTCCCCAGCCTTCTTGTAGGCCCCCTTCAGGTACTGGAAGGCCGCTATAAGGTCTCCCCAGAGCCTTTTCTTTTCCAGGCTGAACAAGCCAAACTCTCTCAGCCTGTCCTTGTAGAAAGGTGTTCCAACCCTCTGACTATCTTGGTAGCCCTCCTCTGGACTTGCTCCAACAGCTCATGTCTTTCTCGTGTTGGGGGCTCCAGAGCTCGACACAATGTTCCAGGTGGGGTCTCACAAGGGCAGAGTAGAGGGGCAGAATCACCTCCCTCAACGTTTTAACGTTCTTAACCTTTCCCCTCATGACTTCCCCAGGTGAACAACCTCCGCTCAAAGGTGTCTCGCTTTGCAATCAGCATTCTTGGAGAGCTCTTCAGGACCATGAAGAAGCACATGGACCACGAGGTGGATGAGGTTGCTCGGGTCTTGCTCCAGAAGACAGGGGACACCAGCGAGTTCATTCAGAAAGCAGCTAATCGATCCCTGGGGATCATGGTGGGGACTGTGACTCCTGCACGAGCAATGACTGCTCTTATAGCTAGTGGAGTCAAGTATGTCATTCCTCTTGTAGTGATATCCTTCACCTTAAATTATGTGAGCAGGGGGAAGGGATGGGAGGCAGAAGGGGAATGAGGGGAGGGAGGGGTCCTTTCTCCTGCATCTTCTGTGCACTTGGAGATTAGATTCTCTGATCAAGCTTGCTCCCTTCCTCTTGTCATCTACTTCTGCCCCACTATGGCCTATTTGTTCTCACAGTCTGTCAACACTGCCTAGTTGTGGTGAATGATGGGGAAGTGAAAGTCCCCGCAAAGGGTGGTAATACAGCCTTGTGGCTTTGTGGGAAGAAGGACAATGGCAATTCCAGCAGTGTGCGCCCTTTGATATTTCACAAGGCTAACCACAGAGGTGCTGGGAAAAACCATGCATCATCGTTATGCCATTAACTTGAGAAATAAAGAGGCTAATTGCTGAGACACGGAGCATGTGCGGGAGAACCTGCTGGGTGCAGCACAGGCTGCACAGCAGGCAGAGCTCCTGCTGAGAGGAGTCTGTCTGACTGTTGTGTCCTTAGATCTCCACTTTCTATTCAAATTGATGCTGCATGTAAGCCTTGGGATGGTGAGTCACTTTATGGGCACCTTCACATGTGCCTTCATAGGCCAACTCCCATGGGATAGCTGAAGCAAATGCTGCCTTAAAACATTAGTGCTGTGCCTGAGAGTTTCAAGTAGGCACCCTTAGAAAAGACAACCTGGCTAAAATGACTGCTACCTTTTCCTCAGCTTTTGAAAAAGGTAAAACATTCAACCATACCTCTTGTCAAGCCTCAAGGAAAAAACTGGCTGCATTGCTGGATATTCTGCAGCTTCCTGCCCCACAACGTTTTTCCCCCCATTTGTTTTTTTCAAGGGTCTGAAGTTTTGGAAATAAATGGGTGGAATAAGTCTCAGTCCTGCTGCAGCTCTGTCTGTGTAGTGGGAACCCTCTGACAAGTCAGCATGAATTGTCTTTCATTTCCCTCTTCCTCAGGGTTAATTTTGGGAAAGAAATTGTGTATTAGATAGTCCAGGGAGTCCAATTCCTCCCTCTTCCTTGCAAGTAATCCCTCTATACAATGCCAACTTGTGTTCATCTGAGGACAGAATCTTCTACAGGTGGCTAAAATTGCAGCAAGAACGCATGCCTCCTTCCCCTAGTAATGACAGAGAGTGTGCTATGACTGAGGCCTGTGCTTCTGGCCCTCCTTTTCCCTTTGCCCCAGTGTTTGTCCTCTTGTTTCCAGGCACCGCAATGTCCTGGTGCGGAAGTGTGCGGCTGAACACTTGCTGACTGTGATGGAGCAAATTGGAGCTGAGAAGCTCCTGTCGGGAACAAGTTACAGCACTGAGCTGCTAGTGAGCATGCTCGTGAAGCTTGCTCAGGACTGTCATCAGGATACAAGGTGATGATCTTCATTTCACCTCCTAAAATATGAGAACTGTTCAATGTCTGGCTCTAAATGATAAAACCACAAAACAATGGAAGGTAAAGCAAATGTTAAGGAAGTTACTTTACAGTGTAGATAAAGTTGGCTGAGGAAATGACTGCACTGGGTGACATGAGGTTGTCGAGCAAGAAGGACCATTGCCAAATTCCTGTGACTTGAAGGGTTCTTTATTCAGATCAACTGAGCTTAGATTAGTCAGTCAAATGCACAAAGCTGAAGCGCTGGCCATTATTCATCACTGAAGGATCCCATGCATTTATTTCTGATAAGGTTAACACTAGACTAGAAATATGCCAGCTATCTTTAACCAATGTATTCAGTCTTTCTAAACCACTTCTGCAGATTTAGTTGCCTATGACAGTCACAAACTTTTCCTCCCAATCATTGTATAATGTTGTTGTCTGTGGCTGAACAACCTCCAGCAAGAGACTGAAATAAGCCATGACAGCGAAGAAGGAGATGTGCTTCACTCGTCCCACGGGATCCTTTGATCCCACAGGAGCCTACCCACGATTTCAGAGTGAAATTGTATTTTCCTAGTGCCCTGTGTTCTCCTCTTGTGTTCAGCTGGCAGCATTGTGCAGTGACAACAAGTTGGAGGTAAACCTCTCTCTTTGCTGAATAGGTAATACCTTTTCATGAAGGTACTGCACACAACGAGTCTAAAATATCATCTTATTCTATTAACACTTTTCTTTTGTTTATTCACAAGGGAGAAAAGACAATAATAGTCTGTATTCATTTCTCTCTTTCCTGTGTTAGGTGTTATGGACGGAAAATGCTGAATATACTGATGAGTCATCAAAAATTTAATAGCTATTTGAAATGGTCTGTCCCCTCACGTGACTTGCAAGATGTTATGGCAAGA
The DNA here is from genome assembly GCF_034619465.1 of Leptosomus discolor. Taxonomy (NCBI): domain Eukaryota; kingdom Metazoa; phylum Chordata; class Aves; order Leptosomiformes; family Leptosomidae; genus Leptosomus; species Leptosomus discolor. Next base: position 18,820,651 of record NC_141392.1, on the reverse strand, counting down.
ATTAAGCAGAAAGTAAGTGCCTGGCGGGAGAAATGTCTCCTTTATGCAAGTACTGAGATTGCTAATATGAGATTAAATGTACCTAATTTTTTTTATCTCATTCTTCTTCCACTGAATCATTATGCTCCTGGAATGAACTGTTGAACCTCAGCCTGTTTATCTGCAGACAGTGAAGGAATTAGTATTGTCAGAAATAAAGTCAATGTATTTTGACTATCAGCCACAAACAGGAAAGGGAAGCAGGAGAAAATGGTTTTACCTTCAAGCACAAAAAACCACAACACTACGCCCCTGCCCCAAAGCAAGGAAGTGAGAATAGTGCTTTTGAATGTAGTAGAGTTTTGTAACAAGCAAAGGAAGTAGTAGTGCCAATAAAACTTCCAAATATACAAAAGATGCATAAGGAAATCATAATTAGTACATATATTGTCTGTATTCTGGGAATAATGCCCTGCTGTCATGCACTGTGGAGCTGGAAGAAACTTCGTGAATTCAGCATCCAGTGGAAAATCACCCCTTTTTTTTATTTTTTCATTCCTCTCCATTTACATTCTAGAGAGGAATGTGCCTTTGTGCAAGAATAGGGAAAATGTGTGTGAACCAAATCAACTCCCAACACAATGGGCCAACCTTCAGAGAGTCCAAAAGTTTCCTACTATTCCCTTTAAGGAGGCTTCTTCCCTACAAGTTTGCATTATTCACATTTTTGCTGAAGAGTAATGAATTCAGTATTTTATACTGCTGCCCACTATATCCTGCCTTGGGTTATGAAAACAAATAGTAGACATCACTGAATCTCTGGGCTGTCTCCCTCTCTAGGTTATGAAATGTTTTCCTAAGCCTTTCGTGTTAGCAGTGATCTCCTGGTTATAACTTGTGTTTTAAACAAGTAATTTCCTCTTTTATCTTCTATAGATTTATGGTTTTTTATATATGTATGTACCTGTAGGGGACAGAAGACCATAAATATGAACTTCCACCTGTCAAGGACCCCAGGAGGCCTAGGAACAGTGGCTTGGTGATGCCCCAGGACAACTTGCCTTCTGATGGAGGGTAATGAGCATTTCTATTATATCTGACAAAGCACATGACAAGCTTTACATGTCTCTTCCTCAGTAAAATCTTTCTGGTGGAGACGAGCTGTGTCAGAAATTATTTCCTTGCCCCACAAATCTTCTATGATAAAAAATGTTCTGCATTAAGCTGTATACAAGTTCTCTGGAGGGTTTTCCACAAAAATTGTGAGAGAGGAAGAGGAAGCCGCCAGCTGCAGCTCAGAAGTTCCAGCGCTGTGGTGAGGACAGTGCTGCGGAGGTTGTGAGAGGGTCATGTCTCTGCTGTTTGACTTGGGACAAGTAATTTCAATCAGGGTGTTCTTATCTGAATGGAGTCTTTTTTAGATGGGTGGTTTGATGAGAAGTCCCAGTCTAGAACCAAGATGCCATTCCCCAAACCAGCACTTTCCATGCATGTGGTTTTGCCTGGCTGAATTCTGGCTTTCTGACCCTCAAACAGTACCAGCAAGACAATTCCTAAGCAGTTCTGCTCAATGGACATCTCAACATGGACTTTTTCTATAGCTATTAATGTCATTCAGACCCATTACTGGTTGGTTGATGGACAGTATGCTTTTTTCCCCTGTGCTGCAATCAGCATTCAAGATAGGAATTTGGTCCCTGATGTTTCCCACTGCAAGGGGGACAGCTACTTGTACCTTTTCTCCTCTGGCAACAGAATGGATTTATTTAGCTCTGTTGTGCTCTGTGGTGGCAGGAAGGTGACCACACGCCTCATTAGCATAGTTGGATCTCCCCATGCTCATGGCAGAGAGTGGTTGATCCAAGAGAATTGTTCCCATTGGGTTTGTTAAGCTGTGGATCCACTCCCTGGGGAAGTAATAATGTTAGCATAGTGGTAGGGTGTTTCTGTTTTTATCTCTGTTACTGATCCTCTGGATCCTTTCAGACATGCCCCTTAATCTCTCAGGGTAGGATTCATCTGTTCAGATGCATCTGAGTTATTTATCCAGATTCCCATACCGGTTGTAGAGACACTTCTCCAGAGTAATTAATTTTATAATAGAGACACCTCCCTTAAGATGAGGCATTTAAACTTTGAAGAGGTGCCTGTTTTTTCCCACAAAGGTATGCTAGATGAATACCTGGGAGGACATCTGAAGAGAAATGAGTTTAATCCCATCCTTGGTGCCTTGGTTTTCCTGAGTAAGCACTAGTGATAAAGTTACAGATTGTCTCCTGTAATGATTGTCATGTGGTCCAAGTTCCTTTTCAGATCAGGATCTAGCTGAAATAACATTAGGATGCCTCCTCAAGATGTTTTACTCACAATTAACTGAAGATATTATCACCAAAAGGTCTTACCTTGTATTTATTTTCCAGTTTGAGGTCTGGCTCTGACCTACTTGTCTTACCCCGTCAGACAGCCTGTCGCACGTCACTTCAGACTGTGGAAGAAACTGAACAGCTCAATGAGCTTTACAAGCTCCTGTCAGCCAAGGAGTTTCAGACACGAGTGGAGGGAGTGGTGCTCCTCCTCAATCACTGCAAAAGCAGCCCTCAGCTCATCTCCTCTAACATTGCCCAGGTATGTAGGGCATCTCTGTTGCTCCTTTCCCATTAGCTCCCTTCCCAAGCCTGTACCAGTAAAGTTAACTCAGTGTGTCTTTGCATTACATACTAGATGTTTGGGACAGGCTGGTCCCTTCTCATCCAGAATAATTTAATTCAATTCCAGGCTCTAGGGCAAGTAATTTCAGTCCAGATGTATTTCTCTGGCAGGTACCTATTGGTGCTGTTCATGAGATGATGACAGAATCTACTGTTGCTGTAGCTTCTGCTGTCTCGTACTGCCAGTTAGGTTGAAATAAAGGAAATCCAGCCACTGAAAGCTTGACAAATATTTTCCAGGAAAAAAATTGGTTTGGGATGGGGAAAAGAAGTATCAGGCTGGGTTGATTTATAAAAAAATTTTTTTAAAAAAATTTTTAAAGGATGCTCCTGTAAACTTGATCTTATCTTGTGCAGACTCAACACTTGCCTGTTCAATTTTGGCCTCATCCCTTTCCTGTTTGGGAAAGACTGTTCTCACCCTTCCTGGGGCTGCTTTTTTCTCCTTGGAAAGAGGAGGAAAATGGCTAGAGACAGATCTTTTCTTCCTTCTCCTCCCAGCAGCTACTTTTTTCCCCTTTTCCAGAAAATGGTGTCTGATAATGTGGCTGTCAATTGACTGAACCTGATGTAATGAGAACTGCAGAGCACATTAAACTTCAGAAGTCTACCTGTTAGCTAGATAAGTGGTCTGGATCCTGAAGAGTTCATCAGAGCCCTTCACTCTTCCAGATGCAGGTTCTGGGACAGATAAAACAAAACTTGGATCTCATCCAGCCACAATTTTGGCAAAATCAAAACCACCCTCAGTACTTGAGACAACTTTACGGAAAAATGGGCACTGTAAATACCTGTTTTCATACCTCTATACCAAAGATACTATTTTACATTGTTACAGTGGGACTAATTTAATGATTTCTAGTTAAAGAGAAACACCTTATGAACCATCCTGTCCCCACCCAAACCTCTTAATAAAACACACAAATCTTTTCAACCTGAATGAGGTTGTGCAATCACTGCAGTGAGTAGCTCAGAGGAAAACAGTGAAATTGTGCTGGCAAGCGCTGACCTGACAGAAAGGATTACATTCATCTTTTACATTGCTGGGTACTTGTTTCTACATCCCTTCTTGAAAGAAAGATGTTTTAATCCAGCTTTCATGTCATTTGTGTTTTTAATAGATTTTTGATGTTTTTGTCCTGAGACTTCAGGATTGCAACAAGAAAGTGAAACAGCAGGCGCTGGAGGCGCTGGCTTCAATGACGCCCATGCTCAGAGATGCCTTACACCCAGTGCTGATCTCTCTGGTAGCAGCAGTCACTGACAACCTGAACTCAAAGCACTTGGGGATTTATGCTGCAGCTGTGAAAGTGCTGGAAGCATCCATTGCTCACCTCGGTAAGGCTAACCTCTGACATTGACTCTCCTCAACTGTGGCTCCTACAACTCAGAGTCAAGTGAACACTGAGGCTGTTGACAGCTTTTGCTGTCTGTGGAAATATGCAGCTGCTGCAAGATGTTTACAAAGTCCTGCCTGCATTCATTCTATCCCAATCTGTTGTATCATGTTGTGCAGCTGAATGGATGCCACTTATCACCTGGATCCTATGTCTGATTATTAATTCAGTAGAGAGGACTCAGTTACTCATTTTGAAGCTTTAGGTAGTAATTCAGCCACATAAAGCCCAAATGAAAATGAGACCTTGAATTTAATAAGATTCTGTGTTATGAAAGATGTGGAGACCAGATGAAGGATGAAATGCATGTTCCATAGTCAGCCTGGAGGTCTCCATGTGTGTGGGGTTAGAAAAGCCTCTGCTTCCTTCTTCCAGAAGGGTAAGGAGGCCATTATCATCCCCTTTTCTGAATGCTGGAGCATGGGGACACAAGTGTGCCTGTCGACATAAAATCTGTACCCGCAGTAGGGAGAGGGGAACGTCCTGATGTGTCCTGAACCATGTGGCCTGCTGCAGGTTGTGCAGCTTGTCTTCTGCTACCTACCAGAGTCATGCGGAAGCTCTCAGGAATCCTCAGGCTCATGTTGGCTGGGAGCTCCTGCCCTGCAGAGTGCACCTCCAGCCCATCCCTTTTTGCTGCCCAAAAGCTGTATGCTTGCATGCGGTGGACTAGCAAATACAGAAATACGGAGGTATGTTCCTTCATGGATAATACTACAGAAGTCTATGTTGGTGTCTTCACAGTTCATCAAAACAGCTTTTAACAGTTACTTTTTGGTCAATGTATTTGGAATTATTCCCTTGTGATTTGCACTAAAAACTGATTGTATGCATGTGGGTAGTATGTATTTCTTAAAAGCGTATGGAGGTACTGTCCTGAAGTTAGCTCCCTGCTTCCCCTTACCTGCCACAGGTTTCAATTTGCCTTAATTTGGAGGCAGTAACCTAAAAATAAGGGAGTCAGAAAAGCAGAAATAAAAGGATGGGAATAAAGTAGAATGGGATTATACTAAGATGTTTTTTCTCTCAACTCAGTTTTACGGTTGATATTAATGATTCACAACAATGAGTACAAGCGTAGACAACTGGGTGGCTCTCTAAGTGAAGGAAGGGGCTGGTAGGGTTGGTGGCAGCCAGGGGACAGTTAAAAACCAGACTCAAGTCTGTTGCAAGGATTGTTCTCTGTGACTCTTCTGTTATTCTTATGTGCTTTACTCTAGGCAGCTGGCTGCCCTCGAGGATCCAGCTGCAAGGATCTAGTGGAGAGGCGACAATGTTGCCTGGTTTTCTTTTTGCACACATTTCCATCAGGGAGGGAGACTCAGGCTGCTCTGTGTAGTTTGCTGGAGGTGTTTACACCTGCCCACTGAAACCTCAGTGAAGTGCTTAAAGTTTGGCGAGTTGAATCCAGGCCTGAATTTCCCTCTGGTGTAGATTCAGAATCAATCCTTGTGCTACCACTGTCGTTGCTGCAGCTGTGACCAGAAGTTTCTGGTCCCTGGTGCTCTTCATCTGCTGTTTACTCCAGCTCTAACTCCTGCTGAAATGTGAGATGAGAGCTGGTGCATGTACACTTACGCCTGCAAGGAGTTTGGTTTTGGAAAGGTGAATGCCATCAATAAGTGTTCACCAGGAGTTTTTGTACACTGATTAAGATCTACAACAGAAAAGCAGGTTCCACATAAAGTCTTTGGGTTCTGTGGTTGATGCCAAGTTTGTAGATAACTCGTGTTGTTTATGCGATATCTCAAAGGACCTGAATTCCTGCCTGACTGTAACTGGTGAGCCAGGTAACCAGAAGCTGTTGTGGTGCAGTCTTTATGCACCAGTTCCCAGATGAGCTTGAATGTGTACCAGCATTTCCCCGAAGCCCCAGGAGCCTTTGGCTCTGTACTGCTTTTCTGCTTTGGTAGAGAAGGAGCTGAACAATAAATCCTGGAGTACAACTTTGTTAGAATTCAGGGACAAAGGGAATTTTGGAGGTTGTCTGGGCCCAATTTGACTTCCGAAATGAATTGCTTTGCTGTTGGTGTGAAGGGACACTGGCCCATCACAGCTTCCACAGAACAGCTTTCTGGAAGGCTCTACATTATAGGCATTAGCTGGTGCTGTCTATTTTCCACCTTTCTTCTTTGCCTTCTTTTTTTTAAAAGGGAATTTATGATTTGCCAGGTTCATTTCTTTAGAACAAACAGGTATAAATCCAGCTGTAAATGATGGCTTGTTCCACATGTTGTTCTGCATGGGGCAAGATTGCTATAGCCAATAACTACATAGCCAAGGTCCACTGTAAATTCCCTTGCCAACACAGATTTATGTCAGCTGTGAAAATGCAGCACGGGGTGAATATGCCTGAAAAATTTAGTGTTGAAGAGGCAGGTCTTAAAGGGGAATTAACAACTTTCTCCACATCAGCCGCTTTGTGAACGCAGTGAATCTGCTGACCTGCTGCCTTTCTGTGTCCCAAGTACAGGGTTGCTGCTGATCGTGAAGTGGGGAGAAGGGTATGAGACCTATACTGCTCTTGGCCCTTACCAATTTTTCGTGGTGCCTGGGAGAAGGTTGGGGAAAAGTTGCAGAATCCTGCTAACAGAGGATGCAGCAAACAGATCCCTTCAGGGTTTTGTATGGAGCTTTCTGTCATTCCCCTCTCGCCAGTTCTGAGTGATCACTGTAAATTTTCCATACTGGCAGATGTCAGAACAGGAGCAAGGCGCATCTCTCTCATCACACTGACTTTACCCAGAGACAGGTTCAAGCAAACAAGGTGGGATATATTTTTCTGGTTCTGCTAATTTTTATGGACGTTTGTAAAAATTCAAACAGGCAACTGAATCAAAAATATTTCAAGATTCAACATCTAGGTCTTTAGTGGGGGAAGGAAGGCTGTATTGGAAAAATGCATGACTGAAACCTTCCCATATGCTTTAAAATTGCCTGCCTTTACAATTTAAAATCAAGTGGCAAATGACAATGCCCCCCCCAGAACTCTAAAGGATTAGCTTAGAGTAAGTCACCATGATGTCTTGCCCCATTGCTCACTGAGTTTTGTGGCTAAGAGCCCAGCTACTGCTGTGTTGACATGCATTGGATTCTGAGTTTTAGGTGAGACTTCCTTGTCTGTGACCTTTAATGATCTGTGCAAAAATGCAAGCTGGTTAGAGAATTGCTTGATCACTCGATGACAAAACCAAAAAAACCCAACCCAAAAGCAAAACCTGCCCCCCCCCATCTCTGAGACCAAAATTCTACCTATAAACAAATTAATTTGCTTCCAAATAATGCCTGAATTGTCCATTTAGCTTAACCCTGACATTGGCTTTGACGTTCCCAGTTGAAGGCCACACACATTCATTAGCTGTGACCTGGTATCTTAATCCCACTTGAGGGAGCCACCTTGTAGATGAGCGCGAGTCAGCAAATCAAGCCTGACTGCAATGGGACCAAGACATAGATCTTGCTCTCCTCTGACATCTGTCTTACACTGTCCTCTGTCATGAAAGAAATGCCCTTCAGATGGCCACTGCCTGACAGCAGGGCATGGAGTCAGGCCAGCAGCTCCCAGAGGAACCAGCCCCCTGCAAGGGGGAAGGGAAGTTTCCCATGTAGGTGGTAACATGGCAAAGAGGGGAACACAGTGAAAATGAAAGCGTGGAGAAGCAGATCATTCTTTTGCTCGTATTTCAGATGCTGAGCTGTCTGTTCCTGTGGCCAACAGGTTTAGCTAAGATGTAGTGCAGAGAATTAAAGCTGAGTTAGTAAGACTTGAACTGCCGGCCGCCTTGTTTTCTCTAACAGCCATTAAAAGCTATTCTGTCTTTAGGTCTCTCAAGGCAGCTAAAGTAATGGCTGGATAAATTTGTTATTGACTCAAGCTTTACTGTTTCAAAGTGCACAGGGCGTTTGAAACCCTTAAATTGAAAGGTGAATATTGCCTATACACTTAGATTCCTAAAAACCAAGTAAACAAACAGTTCCCCTTCACACACCCAAACCCAAGTGTTCCCCTGAAAATCTGTGTAGATAGCGATATTAACGATTAATTAACATTTGGTGCTCCTTCAAGATCTCCAGATCTCAGAGCATTTTCTTTCAAAGGAGCAGCTGTAAGGTAACTCTCTGGGGAGGAGCAGCAAGTGTGAAACAGCGCCTGCCAATACTGCAAGAATGTGAGGTAAAAAGTGAAGTGTCTGTTGAAAAAGGTGAATGAGAAGAGTGTAATTACCAAAGCAGAAGCTTAATTAGGATAGCAGGATCAGTTCTTTATTGTACACTTGCAAGAAGATCATTAGGGACTTCCTTTTTATATCTCATGCAGAAAGGAGCACTTAATAGTACAGTGCTACTTAAAACCACTTCGGGATTTGCCACCGTAGTAGTTCACAGAGAAGTAGGTTGCCTGCTTTATTGATGCCACTTCTGGTGACACTGCAAGGCATAGTAGCGCATCCCATGAGCATTCTGCCTCCAAGAAAAGCTTTGCTTGGCTTATCATAGTGTTAAGACTGGAGCCTGCAGACCAATCCAGGCAACAATTAATAAATTAAGATAAGATCCCAAATCAACAACAGGCAGCATAGGAAAAACTGAAATATATATGACTGTCAAGTATTGGGAAATCAGTTCATTTTGCAGCCTGTCTGCCAAGATCTGATTTCAGAGATGTTACAAGAGCCCCTAAAAGTGGACGGTGTTGGCAATGAGCAGTACTTCTCTCTTGTAAGAGTAACTCGAAATCTTGCCCATAGATCCCAACAGGTAACTTGAAGATTTAACACCAGCTTATCCTTAAAGCATGAGTGGATGTGTGGCCTTCTGAGCATTCTCACCTTTTCCCTTAGGGGAGGGGGGAGGTCACTTCTGCAAAGCTCCAAGACACAAAACCTTTTCACTGCTCACATGTGATTGAAATTTTGGGGGCCCTGATGTGAAGTGTTTAACACAGCTCCTTGTACAGCAGTCAGGTTGGGATTTACAAATGTGAGATGAGAGCTTTTCTTTTTGAATTTAAAATCCTCCCAAGTAAGCTGAAAGGAAAGAAGAAAAGGACCCAAACTGGCAGAAATTCACTTTATTTTGCAAAATACAGTTACCTCTGCCCTCCCCCTCCCCCTTTTATTTTTTATTACAACCTCAGAAGAGTGAGCAGAAATAAATGTTTCTCTTTCAGATAACCCATTGCTGCTGCAAGCCTTTGCCCACCGAGTGCGTTTCCTCAGTGGCCAAGCTCTGCTGGATGTCACAGAACACCTCTCAGGTATTGGCCTGCTTCAGCTCATCTCCATTTCTAAGTCAAGAAGCCTTCACAGGGAATATTTAGAGGGAATTCCTCTGAATAGACAGTGCAGTATCTCACCAAACACCAGAAGGTCCTGAGCTTGTTCCTCCTACAAATTACACATAGTAGGTGCATTTGGCAGGGGTTTGCCTCGCTGCTGCGGAGGCATGCAGCATGTGATATGAGGACGGTGCTCGGGCTCTGGTGCTGAGCTCTCACTGGGGCATCTCAGAACCCATGTCCAGGAAAAAGAGGGGCTAAAAATACCCTGGCTGGCTCCTCTCTTTGAAGGACAGTACAGTAAAGGTCACAGGTGTCTGTAAGAAGTCCCCTTTCTAAAATGAATGGCCATCCTGTAGAAAAAAATGTGGTAACTGGTATTTCTGAGGATCAGTTTGGTTTGTCATCACAAGATTTTTGTTTTCTTCTTGGAAACTTTTGAGGCCAAATCCTGCAGAGCCTGAGGGTCACAGTGTAGGCGAAACCATAACACACGTTACAGGCAAAGATTTTGTGCAAAGCAGGATTTGGGGGTAGAGGGGAAGAAGCAGGCAGCTGAGCCCAACCCACTGGGGCTCCCTGCCTGTATTGCAGATATGCCATTGGACTCGGAGCATTCCAGGCTGTGTAAACAGTCTATTTCTATATCAGAGCTGTCTGACACACTACAAAGGCAGTTGATAATTGATTTATAATAGTAGCTCGCTATGTCAGCAATAGCCAAGGAATGGGAAAAATTATAATCTCAATATATACTAGAAAAGACTATTTATAGCCTTGTTTCAGTTAGGGCTAAATCCAGTGCTAATTATGCCAGCATCTTTCAATCCAAGGTTTAATACACTTTGCTTCTTCATTATGAATCTCAAAAGGGCATGCTTAGCCACAGCAAATATAAAAGGGCCTTTAAAGATAATTTGAATATAGTAAATCTCCATAAACATAGAATTTACTTTTATAGTTATTTTAATCCCTTTTTCAAATAAAGCATCTGAACATAAATCGGGACCACTTTAGAGAGAGCAGATGTTCTCTCTGGGATTTAGTAGGAACAGGCAGCTCTTTCTTTTCTGAAGCTCCATAGTGACCGCTGTGTTTAATAGCATTTAAACTCAAATTAACTCCCATTTTAAATTAGGTACCATAACCCTTTTCCTGCTTACCAGAATTGTTTTTAGGTACTTTCAGGAGCTCTTTAAATGTTGATGACTGATGCTAGATTAACAGCAAAGGGAAAATGAAGGTCCTTCCACTACAGAATAATAAATGGTTACTGCATAACATTTCCATTCAACACAAAATAAGAACTTGGCCTCCAGAGCATTTCAGATTTTCATGTCTCAGCAAAATCTGACACGTGAGGAGCCTATTGGTAGTAAATTTTTGGTTGTATTTAATGTAGTTCAGTTCAGAAAATGAGCTGTGAGCAGACTTGATAGAGAATAAGAGGGAACGTTTGGTTTTTTTGGTTAAATTTCAGCCCCCTGTGTAAGATTTTTCTATCTCTATTCCTCTGTTTCAGGGAACATTGTGAGGGTAAATGCCATTAAAATTGTGAGATGCTCAAATGCCATGGCAATGGGGTCTGGGTAATTATCTAAGACATCCTGAAGTTTGAAACTACTGTTCATTAGGAGCCACCAAGTCTGAGGGGAAAAAAGCTCAAATTAGATCATTCTGCCCAAGACATCAGTTAGTCACTGGTGTTTCTAACAAACTGTCAAGCAGCACGCATCTTTTGTGGGCTGGAGTTTTGAAGTGTGGTACAATACTGCTGTTTGCTGTGTGCCACTGAGCAAAGGGAACTGCCGGATGACACTTTTGGCATTTTTCATCAAAGGTCACCAAAAAAGTAATCATCCTTTTTATTAGAAATATTTCAATTACCTCTTTAAGGTGCATTTCAAAATCTTCAGCAGATGGTTTAGACATCTTCTTAATGGAAATCAACAGTATTTTGACATTTTTGTAATTTGTAATGCAGAAGCAGACAGTGAAACGATTTACAAAATGTGTGTGATTCACTTTGCTAAGTCTATCATGGATCCAAAGCCTCTGATTTGGAGAAATTAGGGTCCTCAGAGGTTGGTTGTTGGATGATCAGTCACTGTTGCCTCTTTCTGGATCATCAGGCTCTTTGTGCTTGCTGATATTAGCCAGAAAAGGCTTCTGAGAACCAAAAATAACAGTAGGTACTTGCTTGCATTAAGGCTGTTAAGAAGCTTGTCTCTCTCGCCTGGCAGTACTTGTGGCGTCTGTTCATCCCCGGAAACCCCAAGCTGTCAAGCGCTACGCCCTGCCCGCGCTCTGGTTCTTCCTGGGAAATGCGGTCCTGCCTGTCCGAAGTGGCAAAGTCAGGCCTGTGGTTGCCAAGTTTGCAAAGAGCCTCTATCAAGTGATGGGCTCCGGGCTGAAGGAGCATGCTGCCAAGCAGCCTCAGCATGTGGCGAAAAACCTCTGCGACATTTTGGACCTGAATGTCGAGTGAAGGCTTGGTGTGCTCCAGGAAGCTGATGAAGAAGTAGCTGCAGAAGTACACAGTATCTTTTGATGTAGGCTTTTAAAAATTAATAAAAAATAAAAGTATTTTTTTAAGTTTTATATCTTGAGGAAATCTTGCATAGATAGTGGAAAAAAAAAACCCAAACCCAACCATTTGTAAATGTAATTTGTAACTGTAAAAAGGAAAATAATATATTTATATACATACTTAGAAAGTAAGAGATATGCACACATATATATATATATATATATATTTACCTACAAAGTAAGAGACGGGCTTTGGAAGTATTTGGGCTATAGGATTAGACGGCTTGATCTAGGAAGCAGAGAGAGCAGGGCCTGCTAGCCCAGAGGGCATACGGTGGGGTTATCGAAGGGTGTACAGCTCACTGTACGTGCCAGTGTACGCTGTAGGTGCCAAGCTACCAGGTGGCTCCTTTACAAGTCTTTGGTATTTGCTAGTGCAACGGCAGATACCGGAGATATCCATGTCGAGCTCAGACCTCCAGCCCCATGACAGCAGAAACCTCCCCAGCTGCACTGAAATTTTCTTCCCATTTCAAGGGATTAATCTTGCCTGTGGTCCCCTGTAGTCCCCTGTGCAATGAGCTGATGTGGAGAGGTGACTGGTGCCATCCAAGTGCCTCCCAGCACCTTGGGCACCCCTGGGGAAATGCAGGAGAGGGGCTTGGGGCAGGGGGCTGTGCCACCTTGCAGGAGATGCTGGGTGACACAGGGGGTGCTGGGCAGTGAGTGGGCTGGGGAGAGGTAAGTTGTGACAGGCATCATGGGACAAGGCATAGTTTTTTAAAATACATACATTTTCTAAATATTTCTTTTCCCGCCTTTTGAGAAGTGAAGGGTTTGCCTTATATGCAGAGCAATAAAGCACTTCTGAACCTGAGATTCAGCAAACAGAGTGAGGAAGGGATGTGCCAGTCCTTCACCATACCAAGGTTTGGAAGCACAAGGGGAGCAATGACGAGAGATGAGAGGAAGGACTGAAAGCAGCAGATGTTGGCGCATCTCTATAGTCAGGTATGGAAACAGAGAAGCTTGATTTGTGTTCATATAATCCACAACATACTGGCAGAGTTCTGAAAAAAAGAAAAATGGAAGTTTTGGGGAGAAGAAAAAAAATAGGGCAATAACAGCATGAAACACACTGGGCCCAGAGAAGGTTAAAAGAGCCTTGACAGGTTCTTGACATATACAAGGACCTTGTGTGAAGCTGGGAGGCCAAAGAATACTCCGGGGAGATCTGCCCATCCCAGGGGTCTTATGTTTATTTGCTGCACTATTTGGTATGTCTAAAGCTACACAGGACTCCAACTCGCCAGATACAATTGTTGCATTGGGTCACCTCTCAAGGAATCTCTTTTTCTTTTTGGTACAGTACTAAAGCAGTGAAATTAGTTAGTAGGCTCTTCAAAAAAAGTTTGGGGTTTTTTTGCTGCTGTTTTTTGTTTTTAATTCCCAGCTTTTGGTAGCAGGGAGCACTCAGGAGCTCATCTCTGTGAAGTTTTGGCATGTGATCTAGGCCAGGGACCTGGCTCTGAAACACGGGTGGCTTGTGGGAATCCTGCAGAGCCTGGTGGATCCTGCAGACCTGCTACTACAGCATTTTGGAGTTAGCATCTTGAGAATTTTTTCTAACAAACAGCTTACCAGAAACAGGAATAACAGCCTGGTAGCATGTAGTTGTTTTGCAGGCATGGCAGTGCTCCACAGGGTATGCATGTGTGCCCAAATGCTACGGGTGAGACACTGCAGAACGTTAGAGGGTGGCTGAGTTTTAAATAGCAGATCTTGAACTACGTCACTTCCTTAAGCACCTGCAGTTTGCTACTGCCTGACATCTATTTTAACAGGCATATTTGGGTTTTTTAGTGGTTGGCATCTCTAGAGGACCTCCTAGTTTTGCTTTCTTTACCTCAAGTTGTTCTTGCTGTTTCCCTCCTCTGCAGATCTCTCCCTCTGGAGCCCCATAAATGCTGCTCTGCACAGGTTGCTTTTGCTGGGCTGAATAAAAACTCTGGTTTTACTTTCTCTTTGGCTGTGTTTAGGCAATGTGAGGGGAAGTTTCTGCACTTGGGAGAAAAAAAGCTTTTGTGCATGTCATATGAGGCCTCCCAGAGCCTGTTTTTATGCCTGTGTTTATGCATTCAGTTGTAGCACTTGCAAAGTATGTTTGAAAAGTAACCCGTATAACTGGTTTTTAACTCTCTGTTGGCCTTGAGTGGTGCTTTCATGTACACTGTTCCCCATAGTCGGTGAGAATAAAGCATTGCCTGCTGGTACCTATTTTCTGTCTAGGTGCTTTATTCTTTTAACTCTCCAGCTGAGACAGTTTCCTCATGAGAGGGGCACTCCTACCGCAGCCAGATCAAGTTTAGCTGACAAGGTGACTGTCTGCAGTGACAAGGAGAGGGGTTAATGGGTAGGGGTTAATTCAGCTCAGGTGAGCTGTCTTGCCACGTGTTTGCACAGGGGCACATCTCAGAGGTTATTAAGAAGCTACTAAAGTTTTTGGATGATGCAAACAGGCAGAGCAGCGTTGGACCTTCTTCCAGCACTGGTAAAAAATTAAATATTTAATTTTTCTAACTTATTTTAGTTATAATTTTATTACCCGTATTTATGTATTACCCCACATCCTGCTAGAGCCCCAAGATAGACCCTGTCTGTCACAGATAGTTCCCCCTGCTTGCTGAAAGTAAGACTTGTTGCCATCAAGGGAAGGTGGGGGATAAAAGGTAACGTGGCTTCTACCATAAAGGAGTGAAGAAACCTCATGTTCCTCTACAGAGTAGAGACCGGTCTTGTGCCATCTCCCTGTGCAAGGGGGCCTCAGAGCTCTGAAGCTGTATGAGCAGAGAGGCTGGTGCTCTGCCCTCTGAATTCAGTCTGCAAATTCACCATTTCCTCAAATGGGAGTTTTCTTCTCGCCAAGAGCCAAAGCACGTGCCTGGTGGCATGGCTTGTCTGCTCTTCAGAGTGCAAAGGGGTTAGCTGGACCCTGAATCTCCCTGTGGAAATGCAACCGCAAACCCCTGTGGGAATGTAAATGTACAAACTTGGCAGCACCAAGACTACAACGGCAATAGGGATGGTACGGACAAATGAATGGTAAGTCGGGAGGGTGGCCAGAGAGGAAGGACAAGGAAGGAAGGATGAACCCGAAGTACAGTGCGGAGGCTGAAGGCTCCTGTTGTAAATAATGTCAATGCAGCCTCGTGGTGGTGCTGCTGCCGTGAGAAGTGGAGCAGAGGATTAAAGAATGCACCTGAAGGGAGCTGCTTTTGCAGAGATGGAGCTGTGTCATGGAGTTTAATAAGGGGATGCTTGCCCTTGCCGAGGTTAAAGGTGGGCTTGGGAAGCAGCTGCTGAAGTCTCTCTCCCAAATGGAGGGAGGGGGGCTGCGCTGAGGTGGCTATTTTCATCCTTGTTAAATAGTGATGATGGGAATAAAAGCGGTTGCACTGCTACCAAATCTCTGACAGCTGACACTGAATCCTGATACTGTGATACTGCCTTTGATACAGGCAGAGGTGAGAAAACCACTTGAGTTAAAATTAGAGTTGACCTGAACGTTTATGCCTCCACTCTGCCTTGGTATCTTTAGCTGAAGATATCCAGTAACTTTGGCCAACAAACTGCTCCTGTGTATCCTTATCCCAACAGTTTTTGAATGCAATTGGCAGTAGTAAAGAGGTTTATAAAGCCTCTCTCTGTGCTAATAACTGTGCCCTGGTTAAATGAAGGCTGCGCTATTTTCACAGCCCCTTAGCATCTTTCACCTCTGCTGCATTCCAGAGCAGAAAGTAAGAACTCTGTCCCCTTTGGAGACAGTGGTGAAGGCTGCAGGACATGCAGGTCTGTCACTACCAGCTGCTGGGTCCTGGAAAGGATGTAGGTGCCCAGTGGTTGGCACTGCAGTTACGCCCAGGCTCTCAGGCACAGCCTGAGATTTCCTGTCCCTTGTGACTCTGCTGCTGCTGCTCCAGCTTCCTCTACGCACACATGCACATCTATACACACACGTCTGTGCATGGAGACGCTTCCTCTACACAATAGTCCTTCACTGTATATACTGCCAATGTATCTAATATATTAGTCTGTAAAACTGGTCAGTGTTGACACATTTCTGTCAGTGCAAATATTTGAATAATAGTACTTGTTATTTCAAGAAGGGAAATTTGCCATACTAATAAGATGACTTTCATATGGATATAATTGTGCCAGTACTAGAATCTCTTTGCTTTGACTGCCGTATTATTTTGGCAGTTTTTATTTTCAGTATCACCCAGCACAAACAAAACTTGCTCCTGACTCCCCAGGGAACCACCACCCTTCAACTAAATCAGCCCAATGGCTCTGGTAGGTGCCCTTGCAGGCGGGACCTCTGCAGCTGTGGGGCCTCACTGGGCAGTCTGGCAGCTGCTGGCAGGAGCTGCTGTTTCATTCTCCAGTGATCCTGCGATTAATACGCCATTTGAAGGTAATGGCAACAGCGTGCTTCGCTTCTGGTCCTGCCCATGGCTGATAGTAGTTCACATTTCACACCTGTAGGAAGCTGCTTTTTTCAGACTTACAGATTGCTCTTGTCCCAGTAAGTGTTGGCCTAAAATCTTCCTCAGTGCAATTCCAATAAGGAATAAATCTGTCCCACCATGTCCTTTCCTCACTGGTTCTCTTCCTCCTCTTCCTCTTTTGCCATGGCTGCTTTGTGCAATCTCCTACTGCTATTATTATTTGGCATTACAGTGGTGCCATTTATTTACATGTTTGGGGAACAATCTACCCAAAAGGTTCTGCACAGGATAAAGTTTTCTAATTAGATGGATTCTGTGCTCACAGTAGACCTGAACAAAGAAAACTTGGCCCAAATCCCAAATCTTTGCACATTTGCAATCTGAGTCATTTCTGGCTCATAGCTGTCTTCAATCACAATTTTATATGTAAGAAGAGGAAATGTATTTCACTGGGAAAAGATGTACTGCTTTTGAGAAGGCACATATATATAGATGTACATTTACCCAGGAAAGCAGTCAAATACTGTTGTTTGTAACTTGTTTACAGAAGGATGAGTTGACCGTGAGGCCAACAACAGGTGAGAAGGGTTTCTCAAATCTATTTATACTCCAGCTTGGGTGCCATTCAGCCCAGAGCTATGTGATAATTTATTGCCGTGGGCCAGCACTTGCCAGTGTAATGTATCCCTAGCTGGAACAAGCACTTCTAGGTTCGGCTCTGACTCTTGGACTGTGTGATCGTTGACAATGCTGCCTCTTAAGAAATTATTTAATGGTTTCATTTTGTAATAGTTTGAACCTTTTAAACTTACTTTTTAATTTGTAGCTGCCATTATTCCTCTGACTTAGGGAAAAACTCTTCACAGCCCAGTGCAAACTGTAACATTTTGACAGGGAAGTCTGCATGGTTGCTAGTTTCTGATGTTACAGAAGAAAATGAATGTGTGATATGCTAATTAGGCTTTCTGAAGGAAAAAATCTTTCTTATGTGTCCATGTGGGGTTGCTTAGCTATGGATCTAACCTGGCCTAGTAAAGCCCAGGCAGGGTAGCATGTCGCAGGGAAGAGCTTATAGGGTTGCCATCACCAGCAAGTGAATGTGTCTGGGTTTTCCTTGGAGACAAAATTAGGGAAATAAACTGCCTGTTTACCCCTTCCCCGCCCCAATATTCTCTCAGATCTTTTTAATACACCACAGTAAAGGCAGTGAAACTTTATGCCTACCTGCACACCCACTGTTCAAAGGGTGGCAATTTTTTCTCTCCTTAAAGTCATTGCTTTTTAATTTCTTAGTCTTCAAACACGGTAATAAAGAAACGTGGATGATGCATGGTCCTCCGTGTGATGCTTTGCAGTATTGGTGCTTGGTTTACAAAACTGAATTTAGATATAGCTTGGCTCTTGGCTCAGTTTTATGCAAAAGTAGGAGGAAAGGAACACTTGAGATAATCGGATCCATTGTTAGCTTTCTGCTTGCCTTTTTGCAGGACTGGCTTGTCATCCCCAAACGGGTGGGTGGGAGGTAGTCAGCCCCAGTGCTATGGCTTTGTACTTCTGGAGCGTATCAGCCCCCTGGGAAGCACCATCCGAAGAATAAAGAAACTCACACCAGTCCTAGTCTCTTTTTTGCTTCAAGGAGTCTAAATTAAACCTATCAAAGGAGACTTGAAGTTGTTAGTACACTACTTGAAGAAGTACTTCTCTAGTTTTGCTGGTTTGTAAACAACCTCTGAAGAGGTTACAAGAAGCTTCGTCGTGTGTTGGGAGCAGACAGGCTGCAGAGCCGTTGGTCAGCCAAGGGAAACTGGGAACACACTGAGAATCTAAATGCCTACTGCACTCCTCGTGCTGTGGTGTTCCTCGTGGCTTTTTTTTCTATGGAAAAGCTTAATTTAGCTGTTTGGCTGTCAAAGGAACTCTGTGGGGCTGGAAATGGGAAACTGTTGACTTGCCCGGGCTGGCAGAGCTCAGAGATGCAGTACATGTTTTCTCCCTCTCTTGGCTATTGGTAGGATAAACAGTTCTGAAGCATGAAGTATGCAGTATTGTTTTTTGTTTTTTTTTTTTTTTGTTTTATTTTAATTGTCCATGGTGTTGTGTAGATTATTTCTTTATTTTGCATCTTAGAGATATCCTGTTACCGGCTGTTGTTAATATGCTATGTGGACTGACATGAAATTTGTCTGACTCAGAATTAGGTAACTGCTTACCAGGAGTCCTGTGTCTTACTAGCTGCTCAGCTGCTGAGCACTATGTGTCAGCAGTGTTTGCTGTTCCTTAGCTTATCCACATGAGAAACTCTGCTATGGAAACCTACTTGTATGTCAGGTCTCTTATGATAATTAATGCATGTATGCATATGCATGTGTTTTCTCTGAAATATAAAGATGAAAGGATCTGCATGGATATCAGGTTATTGATAAAACCCTCAATATTCAAAAAAGTCCACAAAGGTGCATTGCCTTGTGCTCTGATTGTCCACATTAACTATATTTACAAGCAGAGACACACAAAGTTTCAAAGCGGAGATAAGCATTTAAAAAATTTAAAAAATAAAGCTATTTTATTGTACTGGCAGGTTTAATTTCCAGTTTGGATGTAAAAGATACTAAACTGATATTAGTTATAAGAGGGGTAAGGCTGCAAGATGGAAACTGCCCCATTAGACTGATTTCTTAGAGTCACATTTAAAAGCCAAGCAGCTAGTGAATTTCTTATTTCTGTAGAGTCATCTCAGCCTTGCTACATGTCTTTGCGTGTTTGCTGGAATGCCTGAGAAGCTTTGTTCACAGCTATACAGTTACTGCTCTGAGGAAGGACAGGTCTTTGTCAGCATCCTTAGACTTCAGCTTTGGTTCATTCATATACTAAAGACCCAATGGTTCAGTAGCAGTAATAATAAATTAAGGGCAGTCTACAACATTGAAATCTTTTGGTTTCTCTTTAATTGCTATATAATCACCTCATTCCTCAGGGAAAACTTTATTAAAGCAGGAGGGATTCAAAGAGAGTAAGATAGGCTTATCGCCCCTTTCTCCTTTAAAATAACCTTGATAAAGGGTGTATTCTGTTCAGCCTGACTTCAGAAATCCTCACAGGGTTACTTAACGCAATCACAGAGTTGCAAATTAGTAAAGAAAGAGAAAAGAATATGATGAGGAGAGGCAAGAGGCCAGATTTTGAAACTCAGATCAGTAAAGTGGAGAGCAATTAGGGGTGGTGAGGGCTGTAGATAATTTTGTGCTAGCAGTGGTGGAACAGGATAGATGCAGGTCAGGCATATGTGAGATGAACGGAAATGGGATCAGAGGGATAATGTGGTCCTGGGTCTGGATCACCTTGTCCCGCTGAGTATTTACTGTCTTTATCTGCACATCTTTTTTTTGACAGTAATGTTTTTATTATTCATCTGAAAAGGGCAGTGGGCAAGAAATGCAAACTTGAGATCTTTGCCCCCAGTTTTCAGATGATTCAATATACATTTGCGAGTTTGTATTAAACTTCACCTTTACCTGAGGACAACATGTAAGTGAGCCCCCAATCCATACTGCAAGTGTTATGAAACCTTTAGGATCTTGCCCAGGAAGATCAAAATCTCAGTTTGCTGTAGTCATGATGGCACTGAGTATATTTGATGTGGAAGGATTAACGATTTGCTAATGTAGGATTTATCTTCAGGAGATGTTGGCAGTTCCTTACTGATGAGACATGACAGTAAGAACAGGTTATTTTGTGCTGTGATTTCTTTCCTTCCTATAGCAAAGGGGATGGCTTCTCAGAATATTCCTTTTAATGATAAAACTTCATAAATGATTATGAAATGCCTTGGATGTTAGGAGGTGCGGCAGTGCAAACACTGTAATACGCTGGTTTTATTGATAACCTGCATAGTATTCTCAACCATATTGCTAGTATCTGAGGTAGTTCTTGAAGTCAAATAAAGCAACTGGAGTGTTTCTAGTGCTTTGGTGTTCTAGTAATCTTCAGATGCTGAGGGTATGAAATGACAAGTCCCTTAAAGGTTTGAGATTTGAGCAGTGTCATTGGAAGCAAGGGCACCTGTCAGCTTGTTCAAGGTCTGCAGGTAAAGTGCAGCATGGAGCTGTTAGCTGCTTGTTTTCAGAGCTAGGAAGCCCTGGCTGGAAAACTGATACTGCTTCACTCTGTGCTCAGCCCCTCTGCAGTGGGACTCCACTGCAGCAGGCACACTCTGATTTTAACCCTTAGGACCCTTAGGAGCTACCCCATGCTCGAGTGAGCTGGGGGTGTACTTAGAAGCTCTACTGAACTGAGTACAAAATTGCCAGGTAGCTCAAGATTAAATCAGGGCAGGGTAGGGGTGGAATCACAGATGACCTATGCTCTGGTCTGCCAGTGTCCAGGCTGGATCTTGTAGCCTAAAAAAAAGATATATTTGCTTAATGAAAATGCAAGTTAAATTAATTGATGTGCCTATAAAACACAAAACAAGACAAGCTTGTGCTGGGGTGGGGAAGAAGGAAGCAAGGACTTTTTATAGCATAAGGAATGAGTTAGTGCATTAAGGAAGGAATCAACAGTGTAACATTGGGCTAAGACTTAAGCTGGTTGCGTACAGAATGTCAGAGATCAAACTCATACCATGCATATAAAAACTCTGATTTATTTACATCAATAAAAAATAAATCTTAAAGTTGAGTATGGTCTTATAAAACAATTGTATTCCATAAATGTTGTATTCATGAACAATGGAAGTGTTGTCCAAAACCCCTGTACCATAAAAAAAAAAGAAGGATTTTTTTAAAAACGTGGTTAGCCAAACTATCATTTCCTGCGTACTGTAGTTACTCTTAATCTCATGCTTGCAATATACATTGAAGGTAAACACTTTATTTGCCAGAGTCCTGTACATTAACCGTACCGAAGAGAATCTGTTAGCTATATGTAGTCATGAGTTCATGCTACAAACCTGTACATCACTCCTGGAGAAGCTGTTTCTTCAACACATTGCGCGGTCTGCTGCAGCATCCCTAGGGCAGCATCAGAATCCCTCAGCAGCTGCAGTGTTTAGGCAGGATTGTGTTTGTAATGAGCCTCCTGAAGACCATGGCCTTAGTCAAAGCTACGAGAGATGCTGTGGTAGGATGCCAGCTCATGTACCACATCTTCAAGGGAGCCTGGTTTTTGGGGAAAGATGCTTTGGCTGACTCCATGTCCAGCTAGCACACATATGAGGGGGTTTCCAGCTTGATCACTGAAGTGAAGTGTTGCTCCATGTGCTGCTGTAGCTCTTGCACCACAGAATTTGGTGCTTGGGGGATATAAATAAATACTTTCTCTTATCACCCATCATGGATGCTGGGAAATTTCAGCATGAAACCATAATGAGATGAAACGATTGTAGTAGCTGAGCAGAAGCTGTCCTCCCACTCTTACATTTTCATCTTCAAAGCTACACTTAGGCATGCAAAGTGCTGTTCTTCTGCCGTCATGTTTTTGCTTTGTTTCTATTCTGGGTGGTTACTGCCAGCAGAACAGACAAATCCAAAATGCTTGCAAAAATGTATTTGTATTTTTGTGCGTTTGGGAGAGAACTCCACTTCTGATGAGAGGGAAGACTGGTCTGCAGAGTTTGCCCTGCTGATGATCTTTGCAGCATCTCTCTGGTGATTTTCCAGCCTGATAGGGGACGGTGCATCCACCTGTGTGATTACAAGGTGGATCTGTTGACGTCTAGCTGTTCACTATGAGTATGGCTGCTTTGATGCCTCAAGCTGACAAACCCCTGACAACCCAAAGCATCTATTCAGTGTGAGTTACTTCTTTATAGTCAACACCCTACCTTAAACATAACAATTAAGGTTTCCTTGTGTCTGTGGGGTGAAATGGCACTGAACTTATGGAAAGATGGTTGTGATAAGGCACTGGACTAAAGCTCAGGAGTTCAGTATCCAAATGAGTCCCTTGTACAGCATAAGATAAGCCTCCAGTTCCCTCATCATGAAGATGGGCAGGAGGGGTTAAAAATCCTGTGTGAAGGTGAAGTGCCCAGATATCACCATCATGAAAACTGTAGGAAAAATTAAAACAATTCCTATCAAAATAGGACTACAAATGGCTTTTTTTTCTGGATCTTGTTCTGTACTAAATGTGCACATGAAAACACATCAAATTAATTAAAATGACATTAATTAAAAATTGCATCTTAATTGTCACGATAAATCAGTTAGGCGAGCAAGGTCTAGGAAATTCTGAAACTGTATTCCAGTGGTTGTTGTAAAAGCCTAGGAATAATTGACTCTAAATAATTTGTGTTTTTATTAACAAGAATCTGTCTAGACTCTTCAGTGAAATTACAATAAATCCCTTCAAACTGCATAAATCAGAGAGAATATAAACCTGTTTTGGGGAGAAGAGTATTCTCTATGGTAGTATTCTCTTCTCTTACAAAAAAAAAGAAATACATGTCCTTAGGTGCCCCAGGATTTATAATGTTGTTTGATTGGGCTATTACAAAACTACTTTAATCAGGATTAAGCCTTGTACCCTGGAAACTAGAGGTGATGCGATTACAAGATAATCAAAGGTGATTTAGAAGATCAAAGCCTTTTTTGAGGGAATGAGATCCCTAATTTTATTCCTTTAAAAGGGGTTATTTTGTTTTAACTCGTCTTTGACCTTATTCTCTCTCTGCACGTTGATAAACACCCAGTGCAAAAAGCTGTGGCTTTGCTGAAGCTGTTGATGTTTTTGCAACAAAACTCAATTGGTTCAAGATTTTACCTCCCCCCCGGAAATGTCACAATAGCCACTTTTTACATAGCTGAAACTGTGATGCCTCCTGAATAAATAACATGTCAAATAATGATAACTTCTGGTATTTTTTGAACTCCTTTATCTAAACAGTGAAACAAAGGACTTGCGTACAGATTCTGTCTTTATCAAACCAATTTGCCTCAGACTTGCCCAGCTGCAAAGCGTTTCTTTTGCTTTGAGTTAAACCATGAAATGGAATCCAAAGGAGAAGCAGCTGGCTACCACTCTGCTGATATTTTTTCAAATTGTTAGGGCCAGTTTGGGTTCCTAGATGCAATGCCATCATATTCGTTCCTTGTGAGAAAAAATGAAGCCACTTATTGGAGGCTTGGGTAAGGCTGATTCCTCACTCTGGGGCCTCTGGCCTTGCTCGTGCCTCTGCCTTTGCGGGTGCTTCTGTTATCAGTCCCTCTGCAGCCCCTGGCCCACGATGTAGAGCTCGGGGTGGGAAGTGGATCTGTTGGACTCTTTGATTTCCGGAACGCACGGGCTGTTCCAAGAGTCGCCTGCTTTTCTTGGGCTCTCCTCCAAGCTGCAGAAGGAAAGATGCTTAAGTTAAGAGGCTAACGAACCGTGACTTTTTAAAACAGTGCTGATTAGACCACGTTAACTCACGAAGCACAAATGCTGCACAACACTAGGTCGTTCCCTTTCTCCTCCTGTACGCGTGCTCTTCATATGCACCATCCAGATTTTATTCTTGTGATGCCAAATGCACTGTACTGTCCCCTCCCAAAACTCTTGGGAAGCAAACACTTTGTATGTGTAACAGGCGATAGTCTCAATCTAGGTTCACTTGTGGATAGACAGATTTCAGTAAAAACTCTTGTTCCAGACTCTGCTGGAGGAAAGGTCTTACCTCTGTTACGGCTCTGCTTAGTGTGGTCACAGTGATTTCTGAGTATGCCAACATGACTGTGGGATGGGTATTCTGGTGGTATAAATCTGCCACTCTGGAGACAGGAGAGCCAAGACACAGAAAGTGTAAATGATGTTCCTGAGGTTGCACTGGCAATCTCTAGGGGCACAGGGACTTTATGAATCAAGATTGATTATAGCAGTGTAGCTAGTCATGAATATCTCACGTCATGGGCCTTCATGCTGAAATGTGTCCTGTGTTGCTGTAACTAATGAAAATGGTTTAAGCTCAACATGGGGAAATATTCCAGAGTTATCTGGGAATCATTACTGTACTTTAAGTACATAAACAGCTAAACTGAATTAGCTTTCAACTACAGACAAGCTGTTATGTTCCTATTCTGACTGCTAGGACTTTAATGATTTGAACAGCTGAATGAAGAGATTTGTGATACATAATCAGTCATGAAACGAATCCAGACTGCAATATCCTCCAACTGCAGAAGGTCTCACTTGGGCTACTTGCTTTGGGACCGATTCAGTCAACCCAATCCATTCTCAAGCCCTCCTTGAACAACACCTTAAAGGCAATAGCATTTAATCTTCTATCTCTGCTCTGCCTCTTGGGAGATTAGCAGTCTCCATGAAATATTATTTTGTTTAACTGCATACACAGAAATCCTATTACAGATTAACAGCATTTCTATGAGCAGAGCAATTGTACATGTTATGCCTCGATAAGATGCCAGTAACTGCTGATTGCTGCCAAATGACCAAGCTTAGAAACCAGCAAAGTCAGCTCGATCTATCCATCCACAGGGAACTAGTTGTACTGACTCGAGCACTGAAACCAAAACTATTGTCCAGGTACCCTAAGACTAAACACAAAAGCTGGAGCTCCAGCCCTAGTTAGGGCTAACAACGTTTTAAGTCCTGATGTTCCTTAGAGCGTGTGATGGGCAGGAGCCTTGCTGGGGAAAGGAGTGCTTTTTGCCTTCTACAGGAGCAGTGAGTGTGCAGGAGACACGGAAATCTGCACATAGCACTGACATTTAATGCCTGGTAATGCTAGCTAGCAAAATTAAATGGAAGTCACCTCTTTTTTTTGGTGTTTCTGTCAAAATGGGGTGGGTGGGAGAGGGGACTCAGCTGCCTGATGAGGAACATGTTGCTAGTACAAGCTCCTGCC
This sequence comes from Leptosomus discolor, assembly GCF_034619465.1. Classification (NCBI taxonomy): domain Eukaryota; kingdom Metazoa; phylum Chordata; class Aves; order Leptosomiformes; family Leptosomidae; genus Leptosomus; species Leptosomus discolor. The sequence continues at coordinate 18,795,410 of NC_141392.1, read as the reverse complement.
AGATTAGCTTTAGCACTTTGCTTCTCAGCAAATGGATTTTGGTTTTAATTGGTCATGGAAAAAGTGGAGGGATATATCCTGGAGTTTGGGAGCATGGGATAAACTAACTCACTGATTTCCAACACATTTTACCCATAAAAGAGTGATGCTATTGCAGGTTTCACTTTGTCTCCTCTCCGTCATGCAACTAGTGCTTGAAGTTGCTAATAATACGCAAAAACACCACGAAGACAAAAAAAAGGCATTGTTTTGTATTTGGAGAGGAGACGTAGAGCAAGGGAAGGAATGAAGGAAAGGAGACTGACAGCTGGGTGGGAATAGCTTGTGAATTTGAGTCCAGATGCACACGTGGCCAGAATGAGGAGGTTTAAGTATATAACATCTGGTTTAGGGAGACATTTTGAAATTTCCCTCTGTCAGATGAATGACTTGCAAAGCAGAGGAAGCCCTGGATGCTTAGTGAACCTGAAGGAAAAGATGGATCAGAGTGTGGTGGTTTATCAGTTATGGCATCTGCTGTAAGAGCAGGGGTCAGCATCTGTGCCTGGGGACGTGGTGCCCACAGCTGTGGCAACCGCTTCGGCCCTCACAGGAGAAGATGACCAGCAGTGATATGAGGGTCTCTCAGAGCTTTTGCCATGTGCTGATTCCTAAAATGATCCTTCTCTGCCTGTTGGCACATTCGCTGTGATATTTGTATTACGCCATTCAATGCAAGGTCTGTAAAAGTTTACTCCAGGCAGCTTATTTTAAGTGTAAGAAAACACACAGTAATGTATTGCGTCTTAAATCAGTGCATGTGGTAATTAACGGGCTAAATTTCCCTTTTGCTTATATTGATATATATTTGGACTAAATCAGTAGGACTACTTTTGATGATGGTAAGCTGAATTTGGCTCAGGATATATTTATTTTGTTCTTCCAAAAAACGCTGTATATCATAACACTGGGCTATATAATTTTTTTCACAAAAGGGATGATTTTTGTATTACTCTCTATGCTCTGACAGACTACAATAGAAAGATAATACATGCCATTGAAGCATAAATTTGCTAACAATTTATAATAGACTGGTTTAAAAATTGATCCATAAAACTACCAGGGCTTTTGTCTTGCAAGGTTTGACATAAAGCCTCTTTTGAAAATGTATTTCTGCTAGCAGGCACTGGAGTAGACAAAGCTGACTTCACACAGGACATAACAACAACAGAAAACCCAGCAACAATGTACAGGACTTTTAGGAAATCTTCAAATGTCAGAATATAATGCAATATTAGAACTGGGAATGCAAAACATTTTGCCTTTCCCTGTGTTTTTTGCATGTTTTGTTCGCATGTTCCTCTACTGTCGGTGTGGGAAACTTGGTACTTATTCTGTCTTTGGGGACGGAATGCCTGAACATCTGACTTCAGTATCCATGACTGTCCCTGCACTTGCAATGCACTGAGTGCTTGTGAACTTATAAGTGCAATTTTATCTCCTGTTAGGGTTTCTTGCAATCCCTACTCATGGAGATGATTCATGTGATTTCAGCTATGCTGTGGGAGATGAGAAAAGGTTACCTGAGAAGGGTCTTAATCCTCTTGCATAGCTTAGAGCTTAATGGACTTAAACATCCTAAAATGGTAAGAAACTAGAATAACACGCTTTTTACTTCCAGGCTGTTACACTGATGGTTGACTATTCCCAAACACCCATTTCTGTTTCCTGGCTGGTTTTCTGATATTTTTTTTTTTTTTAAGTGGTAGAGAAAATTTAAAGCTAAGCCCAGATTTAAAAAAAATTGCCACCAGTGGTTGCAAACATGAAATTGGCCTGTGTCGGTGCTTTAGTTTCTTTAAACTGACTTTTTCAGAGCAATGAATCTCCAGTAGCCATGGGAGGGTTTTCCACTTTGAAAACTGGGCTTGGGCTGCGGACCCATCAGACTTGAAATCACCATCTAGATCTGAAGGCCTACAGGAGAAACTCAAAATGTCAGGCTATAATTACATCCATACAGATCCTTGCCCACACATTATCTGTCCGTCATCCTTGCCAGCTGATTTGAAACGTTCTAACACAGATTTCAGCTGAACAGTTTACTGGCTTAGAGGCTGGTGTTAGGAACAATACCGTTCCTCTTGGTCCAAGCCTACCTTCTCATAGTTATTTAAAGATGTTTATAACCTGAGGGTTACTTCAGAGCTTTTAAGAATTGAATGTGGATGTGCTCAGCCCCCATGCAAATAAGGGGAGTTCTGTGCCATGAAACCAACACTGAATTTTCCCTGGGGTGCCTGTTACAGCAGATGTGCAAGTGTAAGGCTTGAGCAAGCCATGGAAAGTTAACTCTTCCCTTTATTCAGACTGGTAGGCTACTGAAATCCGGGGCAAGACGAATAGAATAGAATAGAATAGAATAGAATAGAATAGAATAGAATAGAATAGAATAGAATAGAACAGAATTTCAGTTGGAAGCGACCTACAACTATCCCCTAGTCTGCCGACAGTGTTATCTTTGCCCAGCCAACTGTTCTGCATACGAACAGCGCACTTTTCTGGGAAATCTCTTAACGACATTAAACTGCCATCAGGAGTTTAGAAAGCAAACACAGTGCTACATTTCTGCTTTCTTGACCTAAAGTGGAAAGTTTCTTACCTTGCTTGGTTAAGCGCAGGTTCACTGCCAGATGTTATGGGAGCTGGAGGATGAAACTGGACCCCTGGTCGGCGGTCAGAGAAACTTCTCCTCACGAACGGCTGAGGATTGGCAGCGCTCAGGGACAGCTTTCTGGTTCGGTCTCCCGGCTGCCGGAAAAGCAGACTGCTCTTTTGGGAAAGCGGTGAAGCTTCAGGCTGGCTGGTCACCTCTGCAGCAGGTTTGCTGAGTATCACTGGAGGTCTGGCTTCGAATAAAGAAGAGGTGGCTGGGCAAAATATCGAACGGACATTGCTGCCCCTCTTGGAGGAGGAGAGCTGGTGCTCATCCCCAGCATCCAGCCCAGCTCTCAGTCCCTTGTAGGAGCGGGATGGGGAGGTTGGTGGGGAGGGGGTGGTGAGGAATGGAGGGGGGCTTGCGTCTCGGCGGTAGGCTGGGGAGCCCAGGGGACGGTGTGGCGTTGGCGAGCTTTGCTTGTGCCCCGTGGGAGGGCTGAGTGGTTTACGCTGGGGTGGCGGAGAGGGCAGCTTCTTCTGCAAGGATGGGCTGGGCACCCTAGGGCTAGAGGGGGGACTGGGTTTCCTCTGCGTGGTGGGTGAGCTCGGTTGGGAGTTGCTAAAAGCCTGCAGAGAGTGTCTGTGGTGTGTTGGGGGGCTGAAAAGCCGTTTCTCAGTTGGCGGAGAAAAAGGAGTTCTTGTTGGGGAGACCCTCCTGGCAAACGCTGAGCCTTTTTCGTTTCTCCTGACTGAATCGGGAGAAGTGTGCTTCTGGTATTGCACTGAAGTCACAGGTGAATCAGGCCCTTTGCTATCTAAGCTGTTGGTGTGTGGTTTTGAAACCTCACTGGGATTTTGAAGAGGAATAATTTTATGGGTTTGCTTGTACAAATCCGCAGCCTCTTTTCTCTGGGTTGCCAATATCTCCTCCTGGCTCGGGATGTGCACGTTGGTAGGGTTCAGCTCCAGAGAGTACCTCTGCAGTTTCTCGTCTCCTGTTCCAGTACTTCTTAGACCTTTATTGGCGATTGCACTAGGGCCACTGATATTTTTACTTGGCAATAAGTCAATGGACTGAAGGGAGGCTTTCATTTTTGGGGAAACTTGTGATCTCTTAGTAGCATGATATTCTGTTTTGGCGGGCTTTTTGGCATCTTCTGAAGAGTTTCCTTCTCTTCTTACAGTTTCTTCAGGCTCAGATAAGTCAAAAGAAGTGTCCACTAACATTTCAGGTGGTGGTGGTGGCAGGTTCTCAATGTCTTCATCACTCTCTTCCTTCGTGTCCTTGCTTAATTCTGCAGGAGGAAAGGTGTTTGAAAAGCTAGAAGAAACTCCATTGGTGTTTGAAGGGTTTGCGTCTTCTACTGGTGAAATACGATGCTTAAGATTTAAAGGTGCCAGGCCTCTCTGAAAGGGAATGGTGGGTGGGATGACTGGAAGTCCAAATTTTCTGATGCACTTTATTGGTCCTAAAGATCTTAAAGGTGCAGCTTTTACAAGATTGTCAGTAGGACTGAACGTTTCAATAAGCTTTTTCACAGACTGTCGGGGGGAACAGCTGCTGCCACTGAGCATTTGTGCTCCAGGATGCTCCTTTTCTTTGCCTCCTGATGTCTCCTGGGTGGGCACAGTAGCTCTTAAAGGCTTCTTACCTCTTTTTTCATCCAGCTGATGGGCAGGATTTTGGTCAACCATGAACAAAGGGACTTTATCCTGGTTAGGCAGGATGCTGAAATTTTTTGAGAGGCACCCTTTCAGTTTGCTAGAGGACCTAGATGTAATTTGCTCATCCTGCAAATAAGGTGATGTCCTTGATTTCCAAGGCACTGCGTTGTTATCTGTATCCTTCTTTCCATAAAACATTTCTAGCCTTTTGCTGAGCTCTTTTTGAGTTCTCTGAAGCTCTAGGAGGGTTGGGTCCTCTGCCTGGCTTCTGAGGGACTCCTCTGACCTGGACCGTTGTTGTTTCCCGAAGGTTTTCTGGCTGCCTATTGCTGTACTGGGCCTTGTTGTTAGGACTGCTCTTCCGCTCTCATCCTCTATCCATTCTTTACGCCCAGATTTAGCTGGGACAAACTTGATTTTTTCACTGATGGCATCTTTCATCTTCAGAATAATCTCCTCTGTCTCTGCATTCTCCGTCCTCTTGATGGACTGTCTTTGTGTGTTGTCAGTGACCGCAGGTGAAGACAGGGGCCTCCTCGGCAGAGCATCCTTCCCCATTTCTGATAAACTTGTGTTGTCATCATCCTCCCCCAGGGTGCTCCCTTCGTCATCATCATCATAAGGAAAATCTGCTGATTCACAGATTTTGAAATGTTCACCCTCCTGAGTAGAGTCAAACTGGAAGGAGTTATAGGAATGGCTTTTGCTCAAGCTTGCATACTGGGGCATGGTAGAAATGCCTTCTGGCGCTCCACCCCGACAAGAAGTCGCTTCCCTGTTCTGCACGGATGAATAAAATATATCTTTAAAATGCCTTTCAAGTGCACAGTCATGGGATGCAGCTGTGCCTGGTGACACTGTCCTATCATGCAGGTGCTCCAGTGTTCTGGCATGCTTTTGGGACAGATGTCCATGTGCACAGGAATCACAGCTTGCTTGTCCTCCATGCTGGCTGAGAGCACCGAATTCTTTGAGGGAGTCATTGTCCACGCCAATGCCACTGTCCTCAGAATAGAGAGTCCTGTCATCACCGTGGGACTGAGAGGATCCCACTGTTGAGGCCTCAAGCAGCCTTACCGTCTGTAGCAGGCGCTCATCAAAGCTTTGCTTTGCTTTCAGTTTTCCTTCCAAGTTGCATGCAGCAGACTGCAGGTAGCTGCATGTCTCCTTCAGAGCATTGGAGGTGAGGGAGGCCAGCGTCCCGCTCAGCAACTGCATTTTATTGACTGTGTACTGCAGCAGTTGTTGCAGAAGATCAGGGTGCTCCTTCAAATCACCTTTTTCTGCTGGCCATGCCAGATTCCCACCTACAGCTTTGAGAAGACTTTCCCCATCATTGGCAATTTCTTCCAAGAGCTGGTTGATTTCATCAAAGCGAAGCACAAGAAAGCTTACCATCTGCTGTAGGAAGAGCTGAGTTTGGGTAGCCTGGTTGGCCATGTGAAGAATAGTTTCATACTTGGAGAGGCTGGGATTTAAGTAGGCGTATGCACTCTGATGAGCCTTAACAAGCAGTTCTGGGAAATCTACCTTTTCCTCTGTCTCGCATGGGGCCAAAATGGACTTTTCTTTAATTTTGCTAGGTCGACCTTGCTTTGCCAGCTTAGGATTTTTTTGCTTCTTGCCTTTCTTTGGGATTTGCTTTGCATTGCTTTCATTCTTGTCATCCCAAACAAAAGCTTCTGATTCACAGGAGCTTTGCTTTCTGATCTGTATGGCCTCAGTGATGTGTTTTTGAGACTCGATCAGTTCAGACATGATGGCTTCAGCATCTATGGCTGTCCTCTCAATTTTCTTGTCTTCCCCAGAAATCTGGGGATCTGAATGAGCCTCAGAAGACAACAGCAAATTATCATTTTTGTCCTGCTCTGATAGTTTATCCTCCTTTTCTCTCAGGTAGTCTTTTCTCTGGATCCCATATTGGTGGAATTCATCAATATTGTAGCAAGATGAACCTTTAACCAGCAGAGGGATTCCTTTATCTCCTGGTTCAATACGCAAAACATTTTTGGGTTTATTCAAAGCCTTAAGACCACTTCTTGCAATAGTATTAGCAATCTCACTGTGGGAAGGTGTGCAGCCCATCCTTTCTTCGTCTTTGGCTTTACTTTTGATTAAAAATCCAGATGAACTAGGGAAAACACAATGAAGAATCTAACTCACTGTTTCATCCTGAACTGCAGACTGGCCCGTTTCTCAGGAGTTTTCCATCACAATCTATTTTGTTGTCAGTTTTCATTGTTGTTTGCCTCGAAATCTCATGTGCTCACTGCCCAGGATCCGCTCTTGAAGTTGTGCACTGTCCCATTGTACGTTCCGACTCAGGTTTTCTTCTTCAATTCAAAAAAAGGAGTGTGAAAGCTCTGCTGGATTTAGAGCTAATGGATTAAGAGGACTTGTATACCTCACTTCTATCTTGACAGATGTTCACTGCAAATAAGATTTTAAGCTCATTAGGATAAGCAGGCACCAGCCAGTCAGCACCCATGTTGTATTTATAAAGGCAGGTTTTTTTCTGCACTATATTGGGAGGTAAAAGGACTTGGTACCTCTCCCTCCTTTTTCCCCTTGTTGCAAAAACATTACATACGACTGAATGCAGAGATCCAAAGGAAGAGACTGTATTTTGAAGCCTTTTTGAAGGGAAACTATTTGAAGAGGTGTGTAAATGCCACTAGCTACTCCTTAACGAAGAGAAAGGTGACCTTGACTGAGTATGTACCCACTGGAGAGCACAAGCCACGAAATCAAATGGGTTACACGTCCCTTAAGAGGCATCTGCCTTGAGGGTTTTCAAAATTTCCTCCTACTTGCAAGTGACAAGATGTTCACTTTTTCCTTCTAAGACTTGTGAACAAGATTTTGATTTTTTTTCTTCCCTTCAGGTGATTATTCTTGGAAGGTATTTTTTTCTCTTCTAGATAACTTCCCAACCTGAAAATCCAAACTGCACAATAACAGTATTTGTAGAATAAGTTTTGCATATGTTGTTAAGATGGTGTCTGCATCTAGTAGATCTAAACTCTAGAGTTTCGGAATAAAAAGAAATGAAATGAAAATTAATTTTTTTTCCTTCCTCTGAGTGTCTCGGGATAAAATTTGAAGTCACAAAAGTGACTTGCTTACCTTTATTTCTTTTTCATTGGCCAGGGCTTAGTTCTCTTAACTGCAAGACTTTAGGGGTTAAAACTCTAGGGAAAAAAGCTAACAAATCAAAAATGTAGACCCATTTCTGGGAGGAAAAAAAGAAAAAAGGAACTGCCATTTGAATTACTTCTGAGGTCAGGACACAATAATGCCACTCTGAAAGAGAAATTAGAGAAGCCAAAGCAGGACCTGGATGAAGCAGAAGATATTTATCTTTTCCAAGTATTTATTTATGAAGGGCAGTATGTGGATGAGGGTGATAATAGCAATCACTCACAATTTCCCTCTTTATTACTCAGACTGGCCTAAATGGATTCATCTTTTAATTTCCAGATGCAGCTTTTCTACTGAAGGTGGCCATTTCTCAGCATTACAAAGGTTACAGACAACAGTGGCCAACTTTAATGCTGGCTAGAAGCCTACGGCTTCTCTTTAGCAATGTGACTTCTAACTGCATGGTCACGGGTATCTTGTCTGATTCTCAAAAATCTTTGCGTGCTGCCAAGCCTATAAAACATTCTCAGACTTTAAAGAACTGCTTACGTGAGTCATTCCTTGGTGGTAGACTGCAATAGCTGAGTATCTGCATGGAAAGTTTTTATTCTCTGGAGCCTTATTGCTCAAATCTCTTTTTCTGTTCAACAGGGGCAGCAAAACTACCTTGTTTTACAGGGGACAAGGCATGGCACTGATTCCCAGGAAATTTTTTTTAACTCTATTTTCTTTCTTTAAAGTGATTTTTCTGGAACACATAAATTGTGCTTGATATATATGATGGCATAGTCATTTCCCTCAATGCTTTTCTGGAAAGCACCAGGTAATTACTTCTTGGCTCTGCTTCTTGCAAGTCATGTAGCTTACGCTCTGGCTGCTTCTGTGTCTCGCCACGATGTGGTTTCTGCACAACAGTCCGACCTCTTTTTGTGTTCCCTTTCAGGCACATATCTAATGCGTTCAAAGTGGAGAAACGGAGCAGATTTCGGCAGCTGCTTCATCCTAGTGATCCTAAGGCTCAGGATGCTACAGCTCTCCACAGTAAGTCGAGAAAACACCGTAGATCAAGCAACTAGCCTTAGTGCACCTCTTCTGTTTACAGTGAGAGTTGAGAGACATCTTTATGTAGCTGCTCAGTACTTGTGCTATAAAATTTCCTGTGACTTTTCTTCAAAAGGCAGCTCCAACAGTTCCATTGTTTGCGCTGGGAATTTTGACAATTAACTTCATGTGAGTTGTTTGTTGTATTTGGGAAGCCCTTTTTCTTTACTTTTTCCTTTGATTTTATGGTCATGACACTTCTGTTTGTTTTTTCTAGTTATTTTCAGGCCATGCATTAAAAACTTACAGGAAACACATGCATGGTTAAAAAATGCAAAATCCTGATTTATTATTATTTACTACGTATTCATTTATTATTTTAAATATTAATATTTAACCAATATTCAGTTTATTATTTATTTATTATTAATAGAGATCCAGGCTAATAGAAAACGCATTTTAACAAGGCAACTGTTTTATCCTAACTTTAATTGCAGTTTGCATATATATGCAGTGTGACTATTTAATGTTGCGTCAAATTTTTTAGCTTCTGTGGGAGAGCGGGAACTTCGATGCATCTGTTTCCAACCGCTTATGAAACTGCATTTTCCTCATCAATATTCTTGTTACTAAGTAGTTATATATTGCTTTGCATGTCTGAGGCATTATAGAAAAACCCAGATGCTTTACCTCATGAAAATGCTAAGGAAAATGCTTTGTCTTATGATCATGCAATAAAAGAGAAGACAAAATGGGTAAGTTAGGTAAAAAACAGCGGTAGAAGAGAATATCAATGAGGAGAATGACAAGGAAATATTTTTTAGTGTAAGGGGATTAGATGAATTTGTAATCTGCAATTTATGATTGCTATATGTTGATGTCATTCTTACTGCAGTTGCTATAGTAATGTATTTTGGTTTACAATGCAACTCTTTGTAGAACACAAGTTGAAAAGGGAACAGCTGGTCATGTTTGAGTAGATGCCCAAGTATTGTTACCCATGTACTCGCTGACTTGAGTGACTTTACTTTACAAGTACCCCAGATGAACACAAAACTGCGTTTGAGGAACAGACCCTAGGAAAACACCAAAAATAAGACAATTAAGGCTTAAAGGAGGCTTTCCCTTACATGTGGATTGTGTGTAAATTGCCTTTGCTCTTCCTTTCATATAGTTTCTTCCCACTGTTAAAATTGGTAGTATTCTCATTTTGAGGGAGCTGCCTGGTCATGTAGCACTCCTCGAGGGAAGAACTCAAACGTTCAAACCCTGTCAGACAGAGTTGGTGCAACAGATGATGAAAATCACAGACTAGTTTGAAAGCAGCACTAGAAGTGCCCTAGAAAAGGCAAGAAAAAGGCCTGAACCTGGACGGAGATGTGCGGTACTCAGACCCCAGAGGTGTTACCAATGCCGTCACCATGGGATGCATTTTAAGGGCATTATAAAGGAAAAGTCAGTTGATTAAAAACTGTATGAAATTTCAGTGTAAAACTAGTAACATAAGCTTAAAAATTATGGAAACAAAGAAAAATTACAATGAGGGACTGCTTTTGAGCGGTTGCAGGCTTTAAAAGGGGAAAGTCCATAAATGCCCACACTAGGTCTCAGAAATTTAAGGTTTATATTTGTGGATGACTTCTGGGGAAACTGTATTTCTGCTCACTGAGGAATTACTAAGAGCTTGAGTGATAAAAACAACTTTAAAGAGCTATTTTATTCCAAAAGAAACCTGCTTTTTCTTCTTTTGTATCAGCAAATTGAATATAACCAGGGAGCTGCTCATACTGTTGGCCTAGATATCACTAAATAAATAAGAAATTGCTGCTTTTTATTTCAGCTTTTCCTGCAGGCCTGACACTATTCTGGCAGATTAGAATAGATCGCTAATAGAAATACTTACAAATCTTCATCCTTTTTCCCCTATGGAAACCTGTTGACAATGTTAAGGAATAGCAATTTTGTGGTTTGAAGGAAATCTAGATACAAAGAATTAAATGAAACCAGTGAGTCTATACAGAGCCTTTATTATTACTAGCGATGCTGCAAATGAAAGACAAAATTAATCTTGATTCTGGGACAAGGACAAACTTTTCAGAACAGGCTGTCTGAAGCTCAACTCATGCCTTCTCTTTTTTTTTTTTTAATTTCTAACTTCTAAGTAAATTGCTTCAGACCGATGGCATGAGCAATAAATATGAACTCAATGCTTTCAAAAACCTGTTTTGCAAAAACAGAGCCTTTTTTTTTTTTTTAAACAGCAGCAGGACAAGAGAAAAGTTGTTGAAAACAGGTACGAAATTGGCTTCCTTCTCCAGCAAAAATACTTTATAAAGTAATTAACAGAGAAGAACTAGAAGTAGAAAATTAAAGAGTCAGTTTGGGGAGTTTGCCTGCACAGGGCTGTTGGTACATTCAGATGAGCCAAAGGAGTCATGAAAAATTGTATGACCACTTGAAATCAGCGGTTGTTTTGTGAGATATATTTATATCTGTCTATTATTTTTGTAATGTGTATTCTGGTAATTTAGTCATAGTTTCTCTTTGCTAAGAAATCTATGGGTATTCAAAAGCTTGCCATCTGTTGTAACTAACACATTCACTGCTGGTTTCAACGGTTGAGACAGCGACTTCCAAAAGGTAAGAGTTAGGACCAAGAATTGTATGGATCAGCATAAAGCTTTAAGTAGAGATTTCCAGAGTTATGCAAATCTAGAAAATTAAAAGGGGACAGTCTAGGCAGTGGTCATGTCAGTTCTCACAAGTGGAAGCAGGTTTCTGGTTGTGGAGCAATTTCACCGAGCGCAAGTCTCTGTCAGGTGAGGGCCTGGCAATTTAAGAGGCAGGCAGTGGGTTCTGTCATTTCTACTGGAAGGTGGTAGTGTTGATTTGGGATCCAGAAGTCATTGTCCAGGTGATTTGATTTCCTGAAAAATATCCAAGCTGCTATAGAAAAGAGTGCAGCTATTCATATTTAGCCTCATGCCTCTTCCAGCTCCCTTACCTAAAGCATCTCGGGGTTTCCCTGAAAACTGAGATTTTCCTCCTGGATTCCTCTTGCAGAGGGTCTCAAACCACAGCATGTGCACTGATAGCTGTGTGAAACCACGTCAAACCCGCAGGCAGCCTGGGGTGAGGCAGCTGCTGCCCAGCAGTACGGTGTGTGAGTCCTGACGCACGTGTGTGTGGAGCAGGCATTTGCTCTGGAGAGAAGATGATCTCCTTTCACTGCTTGGGCAGTAATGAGAGAGGAGCCGAGTGGCTCCTGATGAAGTGCTGGGCTCGAGGCTGTGGATCCAGAAGCGGTGGATGTGACCTGAGGAGCTAGGAGCTGGCACACCTAGCAGAAACTGGAAAGGGTAATTCACACAGTGGGGTGCGGGCTGATGCTTGCAGGGTGGAAGGGTGGCGTGTCATTCACAAAATAATGGGCAGGGCTGGAAAGACTGATGATGACCGATAGCCTTTTTGGAGGAGAGAAATGTGGTGACGGCAGGTGGATACACAGCTTCCTTGTATCACACCCAGCTCTGAGGGTAACTCCTGAGTATCCATCGTCTTTTGAACACGCTTGATGTCCCAAAGCTGCACTGAAAGTGGCACGTAAGTGTGCTCACTTTCAGAACCCCTCTGCTGCCCTAATCCTGCTCTAGAGTGGCTCTACTTGAAGCTTCAATGTCCTCCAAAGCCATTTAAATGATCCCTTTCCTCTGACACGTAAATTTGTGAAGGAATTGGTTAGTAATGCCCTATTTCTGCCCAAAGGAGAAACAAGAAGTGAAACAATATTTTAGTTACATCAGGCTTGTTGCTCACAAGCATTGTTTCCCTGTCTCCCCGCCCCCCCCACCCCCCCACCCCCCCCGCAGGTGGTCAGAGCTGCTGCAGCCCATTGTTTTGAGTTCTCCAGGTGCTCAGCCCATGGCAGCAACAAATGAGTCAGACAGGACAGGCCGAACAGACTTTTATTCAGACTCATATCCTGGCACGTAGGAGTGGCTGAAAAAGATACTGTGACAAGGTACAGAATGAGGTTTAAAGATTTAAAAAAAAAATTCCCATTGCACGGCCCAGGGGCAGAAGTCAGGACAGACAGGGGTGAGGACAGACAGGGGTTTTGTCAGGCAATGGTGTCCAGTCTGCTTTGTAGTTGCAGCACTAAGTCACAGGATTCACTCCGAGCTAAAATGTTTGGGTTTTCGCCTTTACTGCTCCAACCAGAAGTATGTTCTAGAAGCTGAGAAGCTTTGTTAGGTGCTTGCTTTCATTTTCTAGCATAAAAGTATGCACACGCAGGTTTATCCTCACATTCAACAACACCTTTGAATTCATACACTATTTCTGATGGTTTATGGCAGATGGCAAGCATACCCTCTGTCTCAGCTTTCATTCTGCTGCATTAAACAAGTCATTCTCTGGTAACCTTCTAACATAGCCTGCTCTTTTGCTTGACTGTGCTAGCAAATCATCTCTGGACACGCTAGATTAGCTGCCTCTCCCTGAAGACGGATGGTCAGAACTGGGTGCAGTTTCCCAAGGAGATGGCAGGACCTGCTGGCATGGTGCCTGCCACAGCTCCCCAGTTGTGACATCCTAAGGTATGCGTTTGCTTTTTATGCCATTGCATTGTGTTGGTAATGATGCTTATTGTGTAGCTGTCAACTACAATCACAACTTTCTCTTACTCGGTCACATCCATATGATGATCCTGTACATCAATCTTACTAGTTCATTCCTTTTTAACAGCAATTCTTTTTTTTTTTTTTTTCTCTCATCAGTTTGCTGTTTTTTTCTGTCAAAATCACTAAATGAAAATAAGAAAGAAATATTAGTTCCAAGAATAATACCCCAGGATGTCATTGGTAACCTCCCTCAGCCCAGTACTTTCCACTCAACTCTACTCAACACCGTTTCCCCCTGTGCACTTGTGCTTTACTTCCATCAAAGTTCCTCTAAATTTTAGTCTTCTCCAGAATTGCTAATTATTTCCATTTCAGGCACTTCACCAAAGTCCATTATTCAGTATCAGCCGTAAAACACCTCCTTTGCCCAAAACATCAAGCATCTCAAAAAAGGCAGACATCAGCTTCCAATACTAAGCTCACATTTGATCTCGCTTACATCCACGACTTTGAGTATACTTCAAACTCTTTTTCTAAAGCACCCTTGAGGTGAAAATAGCAGGCCTGCATTCTCCTGGATTCCAATTTTTCTTTGCCTTTTCCAAAGTATGGCACATTTCTAAGAAATGGAAGAATTATCTTAGATTTTCTCTAGCCATCTGGTATCATGTTTACTATAACAGCTGCAACTTCATGTTCCACTTCTTTCCATTTCCAAGTCATTGGGATCTGAGAACTCCCGCAGCTCTTGACTTTTCCAGTACTTCACTCAAGGCAATTTCCACTTGTCCTTCCCATTATTTGTCCTGGCCTGCCCCCCCCCCCCCCCCCCCCCCCTTAATATTGCCACTGGAAAAACAAAAGAAAAGCCTGATTATAAACACCAGCTATATTTACATGATAGTGACCCACACTGAGCATAAAAATACAGCAGGACTTCACTGAGCTTTTATCCAGGTCAAATTCCCCTCAAGTAGCCTGGGCTCAAGCTGTGTGAAAACGGGTTTAACCACCGCATGTGTTTCTTAGAGATTACCAATCTTTGGATTTAGATCCTTATTAGGTTTACAGCACTGGATAAGCACCCCCCGAAAAGCCGCCTTGGAAGTCGCTACTTTCATTCCTCCAACCGGTTACCGAAATAACTGGCAAGTCCGGATTCCCGAGTTCCGCGCTTAAATCTCCCAGTGACTCTCTGTGACCTTCAGCAAGCCCCTTTACGCAGCTGCTGGTGCATAAACACTTATTTCATAGCCCTACGCGTCCCTGAGCCCTCGGCACCCGAACCCCTCGGTCACGAGGCGCTGTATCCGCCGGACCCCCGACTCCCCGGTTCTCCTCCCGGCCGCGCCTCCTCTCCCCGTTTCTCTTCGGGTCCGTGAGTGGTGTGGGGCACCGGGAGCATTGCTCTGCTCGCCCACAGACCAGACTGCCCGACCCGCACTTCCTTGGCCTTTAACTCCCCGTGACTCGATCGCTGAGCGCCGGCCAGGGCCGCCAGCGCCACCGCCGCGCCGTGACCGGGGCCGGGGCCCGAGCGGGCCAGCTCCCGCCTCTGCGTCGCCCTGGCCGGTTTCCAGGCCTGTCCCCACCGGGAACTAAGGCAGGTTCGCCGTCACCTCGGGCGAAACACCACCTCCGGCCGGCGTTTAAGGGGGCTCTGTGGGAGCAGGGGGCTCTGTGGGAGCAGGGGGCCGCGGCCAGCGGCTGCCCCTTGTCCTTCAGGAGACGTGCAGCCCGAGCAGCAGCGCCCGAAGGCTGCGCCCCCCACAGCAGCGCCTGTCGCGCACCCCCTTTGACCTCAGCTCAGCTCTTTTACAGCTTCCCGGCCCCTCCCGTCCCCTGTTCTGGGCAGAACGAACTCCCCGCTCCCCTCACCCCGCCCGCCGGCGGGACGGCGACAGGCCCGAGCCCGCCGAGGCCCGGGGAGCGCGGGGGGATGGAATGGGGCGGGGCTCAGCGGGCGGCGCTGGCCGCCGATAGGCCGGTGGGCGGGGAGGGGCGGGGCGGTGGCGGCGCGCGGGCGGGGCGGACGCGGGGCCGGGGCCTCCGCTCGGCTCCCTCAGCTCCGGGCGGGCGCGGGAGGCCCCGGGAGCACCCGGCCGCGCCCCTCCCCGCGGAGAGCAGGTAGGGTTGGGGGAGGGGGCGACGACAACACAGCAGCCGCGTCTCCGAGCCTCCCGCAGGGGAAGCGGGCCGGGGACCGGCGGCCTCCCGGTGCTCTCCCGCCTTCCCTCCCCGCGGGGTGGGGGCGGGGTGGCGGCGCGGGGACCGCCGCAGCGGGCGGGCCGCGGCCGGCCCTGGCCCCTAGCGCAGCTCACGGGGTCCTGGGGCCGCCCGACGGGCCGGGACGGCGCGGGGCAGGGCCGGAGCGGGGAGAGGGGCTGCGGCTGGATGAGGTGTTACCGGCTGCTCCGGCCCGCTGAGGCGGCGGCGGCTGGGACCCCCCCCGGCTGCTGGGGCTTCGCCCGTAACCGTCCCGTGGTGGCGGCTGAGCGGTGGCTGGCTCCTGTGGGGGAGGCGGGGCGGGAAGGTGGGAAGGAGCAGAGTCAGCCTGGAGGGCTGGGAGCGGGGCCGAGAAGTGCAGCTGCCAGAGGGCCAGAGGGCCCCGCACGCCCCGCGGAGAAGCGGGCTGGTGGGTGCCTGTACACGCGTAGCATGTCCGCCGCCCTGCTGTACGCGTTAGGGAGCGAGCAGGTAGTGGGCGTGCAGGAGTCTGGTTCTCTGAACTGAGTTGTTCTCCTTGAGCACGTAGAAGTCGTCTGTTGTACACGGTTATTGCAAAAATAGCGTCACGAGTTCTGCTGTCAAAGCCCTGCCACAGTTGGATTTCACCACTTGAAGTGCTTTAGCCTTGCTGGAAAACTTTGTGCTTTAACACAAATGGCACGTTACAAAGTCTGGAGTACATGGAAAAGTTGAGTGCTGTATTATGCAACTTTTTTTTTTAATATATGCAGATACGCCATGCACTTCTCTGTAATGCGTGGATAACAGGAATCCTGTAGTTGCTCTTCAGTCTTGCCAACATAAGTGCCTGTGGATCTGATGACTCCTTCAAGTTTTCTTATTTTTTTTTTCCAGTGATGTTTCTATTTTTTGGTTTTAGATTTAATTCAGTTAGAAGAACATATGGCTGGCACAGAGTAGGATACTCTCTGCTGTGCCGAACCACGCTTCGTGGCAGTTTGGCAATGCTGTGAACAGGAAAATTTTGTCCTTTCTTTCACTGGATTTCTCTAACCATTTCTTTCTGTCTTTCTAAACTCATCATACCAATGTAGGGAAATCATTGCCCTTCTGGAAGATCTTCCATTCCATTTCACTGGTCTTCCCACTTGAGGCTCTATGTCTTGGATATTGCTAATACCTCACGTGGTTGTGGTTTTGCTCAGAACAGGAGTCATTACGAGGACAACATCTGTTTGTCTTTTCCCTTTCTTTGAAATAGTTTTCAGCCTTTTGCTTTCCTTTTGCCTTTCCAGGGGTATGTGTGTGACGTTAACGGGTTGTGGTGCTCTTATCCCTGAGCTCACAGTCTCTGGAGGTAGTCATGGGTGCAGAACATGCTGTTGCCTTGACATTGCAGGGTTCAGTACTGTGTCATGACATGGTAGTATATTTCTAGATCCAAATAAAAATCCTGCAGTGTCAGGGTGTGACACCTAAGGGTCAGGGGGTGTTGGCACTAGTGTAAACATGTGAAGCCATTGTTTATGGAGTTGTGTCAGCACATGCATCGTAGCACTTGGGTCTTCCTGTCACCTGCCCAGCAACACGGGTTGTTTCCCTGCCTGCTTTGCTTTGGTAGTTTGTGTGCTGAATTCTTGTCACTCGTGTGACAGATCGCATTCTCCTCTCTAGCCCCTCAGAGTAAAAGAAGCCCTGGATACTTGCAAAGATATTGTTTGTTCAGTCTGCTTTTCTGCGTGCATGGAACAGTCTTTTTTGTATTAATTTTCAAATGTCTCTGTTGATTTCTAGTTCCAGCAAGTTTTGTCATTGTACTTTACAAATCTCATCTCTTCCTGTTACCATCTGCTCAGTCAGGTCTGGCTACTTTTCATTGTGTTTCCTTTGTTCCCTCAGTGTTGTACAAAACATAGCGCTCAGCTATGAACTCAGCACTGTGCAAAAGGCTTGTCAATCCTTTCCTGACTTTTTCGAACTTGACAGGTTCACCTGTCATCTCTCCTGTACTCGTGCGTGTTACTTGTTCCTTCGTGCATTTCCTGAGTGTCCGATGTGCTCCCTGTGAAAAACTGTCGTGGATTCATGTGTTTTACAAAGCTGTGTTTTGTTTTGCCATAGCCTCTGAACAAATGTCAGGTAGTAGCAAATTTACTTCACTGTTGCCCTCCAAAAGAGATTTAGTTGGTGACTTGCAGCTTAAGAGACTTTCTAGTCCCTCGTACAAGGCAGCCGTTGCCGTCATGTTTGTGATGACTATAAAGCCATTCAGAATGTAAACTCTGACTTTTCCTTACTGGATGAAAATAATAATTGAAATAATTAGTGACATTTTTGGCCTTGATGAATCTAAGAATGCTTAAGCCAATGCAATTTGATAGTGCTATGGGAAGGAATAGTCCTGCCCTTCCCAGTGGCCTCTTCCTTGATCTTTACTTTGTGCCAGCACACTGCATGAGCATAAACTAGTTGGAAAAAATGAGAATTTTTCATGTGGACCTCTTTGCCAAATTGAGGCCAGGGTGAACTGTGCATGGTGTGCATGAAGAGGAGATTTTCATTTATTTAATTCAAGATTAGCATCTGTAATGCACTGCTAAAATGGCTTTTGTATTAGAATTATGTGACGTTCCCAAATAGTGACAGATTTATTTGGGGAAACATTAGAATAAATCTGTTTACCATAGCTTGTTGTGTGCAAGATATAAAAGCCAAAATAAGTCTCGAGAACAGCCTCCTTTTAAAATTTTTTTTCCCTGTTTACTCCTGTCTATAGATTAAAAGTAATAAAAACAAACATGCCTTGAAGCTCCACGAATTCTTTCTGTCAAGCAAACTGGCTAAACAAATTCCTGAGTACTGTATAGCGATCTCCAGAATAAAGATTTAGGTTGTTTAGCAGAAGTGCTGCTTTTGCCCTGACTGTTTCACCATAGCAGTTCAGTTTTTCAGCTGCGAGATGCAGTCTCCCATAGTGCAGTAATGCCTGTTTCTATTAAGAATTATGTTCTCCATTATTTTTACTGAATTTGCCTGAGTAGGTGTCTCACAAGTGGTAGCCAGCCCTCCTCTGATCTTAGTGTGTGAGCTGTAGCATGTGACTTGGCCTGGTTGTTGGAAAATGTCACTATAACTCTGTACGGCCATTTAATCTTCCTTCTCTCTCTCCTAGGTTGCTCTAGGGCCTGAAGCAACACCGGGGTGGAGGTTACAACACTGTGGTAAGTATGCTATTTTAAAACATAGAGGGGAGAAGCTGGGAAAGGAGCTGATAGGAGATCATGAGTCCCAGAGTGAATCACTTGGTGATGAATTGTCTGCAGCTTTGTGTGGGAAGATTAAAGTGCTGAGGATTTTAAAAGAGGAGAAGGCGGTAGCTGGTAGGACGTTCTTGCTCACAGTGAAGGGAAGGAATGTGCATGTAGGGTGTGAGGACAGGTACTTGATACTTCACATTTTCATAAAGCTGTAAAACACACTAATCCATTCATCATCACCATGTGGTGGCTAATTATAGTGTTATTCTTTTCATTACCGCTCAAGTAGTACAAAACATAGCGCTCAGTTATGAACTCAGCACGGTGCAAAAAGCTTGTCATTCCTTTCCTGACTTTTTCTAACTTGACGGGTTCATCTGTCATCTCTTCTGTACTTGTGTGTGTTACTTGTTCCTGCTCAAGTGGAAAACTGGGGAGAAATACCATGTTTTCCACTAATAACGTGCAAGTTTAGCGATGAAGCCAAAACTAGAAGTTGGCTATCCTTGACACCATACTCTACTGGCTTTTACTAATTAACTTACTTAGTTGGTAGGAATGTAATGGTAGTAATAGTTTATGTTTGCAAAAAGGAAAGATTTCAGTCTCATTGCACATTGTACCTTAATACAATAGAAATAACCCAAAGTATTGCTAATGAGGTTATTTATTAATTTTTTTTTCTCTTAGAGTGGCTTTCTAGAAGATGACCATAGAGGATCTCCCAGAACCTTCCTTAGAAGGAGATTCCCTCATTGAAAGAGAAAGGTTCTTATTCCCAAACTCCGAAACATCTGTTACTTTTTCTGTCGCTGCAGCACCAATGCCTTCAGACTGTGGTACGTACCTTTGACAGAAAACGAATTTGTGATCAGCGGCAAATAAATTTGAATAATAAATTTTAAGAAAAACTATCCGCTCTTAATTTATTCCTTCTTTTCAGAAAAAGTTTGCTGCTTGTTAAATGAATTCTGTTATTGTTTAAAGGCAATGGAAGGTGCAGACTCATGCTTTTTCTATTTTTCTTATTGCATACATTTAAAATTATAGTATATTTTCCCTCTTACTGTTTCTTCTCTATGTGTGCAGTCAGGTGTTTGTAGGGTTTTTACATCTCAATGTAGAACTGGATATTGTGTTAAGATGTAAAATTGTAGTAGTTCAATGTAGATAAGCATCTACATCACATTTAAAACCTTTAGAGTTATGCTTTTTCTTATACTTTCAGTCTGTAAAAAATATACTATAGAGGGATATTTCTGTTGGAAGGGTAGAGGTTTGTGGTGGTGAGGACTGAAATGAGTGTTAGAAAATTATAGCAATTATCGGTGATCAGCTTTCGAAATGATGTTGAAATGTCTTCCCATGTATAAATTATATAGTATGTTAAATATATTAAAATATATTTAATACAGGTTAAATTGAATATATATTATTATAATATAATATTAAATATATTAAAATGTCACTGTAGGTAAGCATCTTCTTAGATAACTACCGTTATAATGCCTTTGAATATTGCAGGAGATGTTAATAGCATCCATGTCCCTTAAAGATTGCTGTCTCCACCTCTGTCTTTCCCGTGCAAGATTAGAGCAATCAACTGTATTCAGGAAAAATAAATAGATGTAATGTTCTCGCTTTGACAGACTCAGCGTTCTTGAGACCCGTTTGATGAGTTAGCACGGGCTGGAAATTTAGCAGTCCCGTACAATATATTTTAGTACGTGAACATGTGACTTAACACGGTTTAGCCCTGTTCTTATAACTTGTCTGTCCTAGTCTGCTCTAAGTACTGCCATGATTTATTCCATTCTCCTTTCTTATGCCTTAGAAAAATTTTCCATTTGTCCTTCTTTAAACATCGTTGTGTTGCGATATCTTCTAATATAATAACACTACAGTATCGCTGCTGTCTGTCCTACTTGGTCTGTGCTTACTCAAGAAAAAAAAGCGCCTTTTATAGGAGGTTGCTGTCACCTGTGTAACAATATTATTACTGAATCTGGGTAAAGAAGGTTAAATCACAGCAGACAAAGATTCTTGGTCATTGCATTAAGTGCATTTATTTATACTTAATACAGCTGAGCACTGTAATCAGTGCATGGGGAAGACAGGGGCGAGGGAAGTAATGTTTTAAAGTATCTAGGTGTCATTGTCATCCTTTCATGGAACTTCTTGTGCTGACAGATTTTCTGTAACATTTCTTTGGTTTGCAAACACTACAGCTGATCACATTAAGCACTTCTGGTGGTTGTTATTGATACTCAATAGATTCTCAGGTTTTTACCCTAGCATGCTGATGGTGAGAGTCTGTTAGAGCTGATTTCTCCTACATAATTTGGTTCAGGTTCATAGCTGGAAATCTTCCTGGTAGAGTAAGAATCATGCATGATGTGCAAGATCGTTAATCTTGTTGGCTAGTTGTTTACTTCATAGCTTTCAGCAACAGATCAACGGTGGTTTATGCAGAAGTTAAGTACTAGTAGATAGATCAGTGGATCTGGGTCAATGCATGGGATGTAGGTAAGCAGCACACTTTGTGTAGTGCTGGGAGATAAGGGGTTTGCTCTCTTTTATATACTAGGTGCAAATAAAAATTCGTGCTAAATATCAGTGAAGTTGTCCTCCTTTTTCATTCTTGTTGAGTCAAGGCAATGCAGTTAGGGGAACTCTAGATAGCCAGGAAGTGAGCTCCATCTGTGCTTTTATCTGTTAATCCAGTCAAAAGTGTGGTGTGCTCTTTTTGAGGAAAGGTTGTAATGATTCATCCAGAGGTAGTTTATACCATGTCATGCACCCAGGTGGCTGATCCTCCATTTTACTTAACCTGTATGTCTGTTCTGAGCGCCTTGTATCTGCGACTGATGCAAGCTGACTTTGTACATTTGTTTGAAACCTTTTTAAAATGCAACTCCCCGATAGCTGCGGTGGGGGTGAAAGTTCAGTGTTTTCCATGATTCAGTCGTTTGCTGATGACAGTAGGTTCTGCTTCCATTCCCTCTCCTAATGGCCATTGCTATCCAGGTTTTTTCAAATAATTTCCCAGAGTTGGAAGAAATTCCACAAATTTAAAACACAGTACATATATATACATGCAGACACATACAGCTGTAAGTAACATGAAATATCGCACTTTAATAATAAGGTTTTTTTTTACACCTGTACTTCAGGTTGTCTGAAGCAACATAAGGCTTAAAATTTTAAAAATGTGTTTTTTTTCTGATCTTGGTTTGGTGGCTTAATTTTTAAAGATGTTTGTTACCTGTAGCTGCCACCAGCTGGGACTGATACATTCACGAAATATCTGAAAATAATGGAGGCCATAGAATGCCTTCCTGATTTGTGTGCGTGTTCGTATTTTGGTATGTTTTGTGTAAATTGTGATGGAAGAAGAAGGAAAAGACATGTTTTGTAGCATCTCTCGCTGAGAGATCAAGAGTCTTGTCTGTGCTTGGGAGCAGCTTAGAACCAGCAGTCTTTGGCTAGCTTGAGGCAGGAGTAAACCCTTACTAGCATAATCACTGCATGTCTCTGTTAGTGCTGGCCTAAACTTAAAATCAGTCTTGCAGTACCGTTGTCTTGGTTGCTGATTCAAAGCTTTTTCAGAAGTATAAGCAAGACCTTAGTATTAAATGAAAAATAGACCAGAAGTGAAGGGAAATTTTTCTAAACTAATTCAACGTTCTGACTTTGCGGTGTGATTAGTAGTGAAGTGACTCTCTGCTATTCTTTGCCTCCAAGTTTGAAAAACTAGATGCCTGTTAAAACTTACAATTGTACCTAATGATTCCTTTTGTTTAACAGAGTTTTCCTTCTTCGATCCCAATGATGCAGCATGCCAAGAAATCCTTTTCAACCCCAAAACATCAGTTTCTGAATTGTTTGCTATCTTAAGGCAGTGGGTTCCACAGGTCCAACAGAACATTGATATTATCGGGAATGAGGTGAGGTGTAGGTGAAGATACGTGAATGTGTTCAGTGTTAAAGAAGTACTATGTTGACAGCGAATAAAACCAGTTCATTCAGAAGCAGAACTAATCATAAATGCAGATACAGTTTCTGCCTTTTAACAGGTAGTTGCTGATCAGTGCCTTGTATTCCCCGTGTTGTCAGCTTTCATTTGGAAAGAGAAAGGTGATCGATAAAAATTCAGTACGTTTGCATAGATGGTAGAAACAATGTTTCTTCTTAGAGCGGTTGTTTGGAGACCCTTCACCTTGGTATTTCAGTTTCCTACTTGGCAGTAGTCCTAAACTCCAATATATGAAGTTACAGTGAAGCCTGACCTTAAGGGCAGTGCCTCTAAGGCACCATGTGAGTTAGAAACTGAAATCTTTGCAACCTGCAATAAGCTGCTTTCAGAAGACACCTTGTTTCTAGTAATTCCATCCTACTTTCCTATTTTTCTTCTTCTGGATTACAGGCTTTTCTAGACAGGTGGGGAAGTATACTAGAGATTCTTCCTACTGCAGTATGAGTGGGGGCCTTTTTTTGGTGGGGAGGGAGGTGATTGTTGAGACATCACAGAACCAGGGGAGAGACTTCATAAATGATGTCACTTTCCTGTTGTTCAGTTAAGCAGTTATACATTTCACGTGCTGAAAAGTTGTTAGAAGTAATAATACAAAGCAGCATTAAAATCTGTAAGCAATGACGGTTAATGACATTCACATACTACTATTTGTTGCATTTGTGCATGTTGCTCAGTTCTGCAGTTACAGTCTGTTCTGACAGGCTGCTTTGTTACTAGCCATTAAAATGGATCCATCAGTCACTGTGTCTCTGGTAACTTACTAAATAGTACTGATGCCAGAGAGATGCCCGAGCTAAAACATGCCTGTTTTCCCTTGTCTCTCAGATCATTAAAAGGGGATGCAATGTGAATGACAGGGATGGACTGACTGACATGACTCTCTTGCACTACACTTGCAAATCAGGGGCTCATGGTATCGGTGAGTAAAGAAATGTCATTATAGTTGTTAAAAGGGAATTATTTCCCAAAGGCTAATCCCACCAACTGTTACAGACTTTTTTTCCTTGCAGTAGGTTTTTTGGGATTTTTTTTTTTTAGTGCTTGGTTTTGGCTCTTCTGGTGCCCATCAGAAAGGAAGAGACAGAGCTGTAGCACAGTTATGGCTGTGGCAGTTGGGAGTCTGTTGAGTTAGTGGTATCAGTACTGCAAACAGTAGAACCAGCTTAAACATAGATTGAATGTAGCTTTTCAGACTGAGGAACAAACTGCGGACTGAGCTATCGACAGTTTACTTACATCAGTCAAATCAGGACATTTAGGTGACTGGATGTTCTTTGTTTTTAATTTCACCCTGATCAGAAGAAAAAGATAATCTTTGTTTGCATTATGATGATCATAAGTACTGGAAATAAGAGCATATCTACCTCTTTTTGAAGACCCTTAGTAGCTTTTCTATGTTGTGCTACTTTTTTGTTGACCTGAAACCAGTTCTCCTCTTGAACTGTTTCTGAGTGAGGTCGGGCATAGGTTAGCTTTTCTGGTGTTGGCAGATCTTTTCACATGAACTTCAGCATTGTGGCATGTCATTTTTTTTCTTCTATCAGATACTAAGATCCTTGGTTTTGAGGGGTGACACATTACATTAGAGATAAACAGGTGGAGTTATTATATACTGTAGTAGAGATTTCAGCCCTTTATGATAAAAGGCAAAGATTTCTGCATTGTCATGCTAAAAAGAAAGACATAGTAGTTGCTCTGCTATGAGCTTTAAGGGTTTAATATACATTATGTGTTACACGTACGCCTGTGCATGGTTTTTTGAGGTCAAATAAATCTCTAATGCATATTTTACAAAATTTACCTTGCAGGTGATGTTGAAACTGCTGTGAAATTTGCGACGCAGCTTATTGATTTGGGCGCTGACAGCAGTTTGCGCAGCCGCTGGACAAATATGAATGCCTTGCATTATGCTGCCTACTTCGATGTTCCAGAACTTATTAGTGTTATTCTGAAAAACGCAAAGCCAAAAGGTAGGCCTTGGTACTTTTGTTTCATGTAGGTATCTGTATTTTGTTACTTTTTTGACCCTAAGCTGGTGTGTGGTGGTCTTTAAGTGTGGGGCTTGTTTATCCATTATACATGAATAATTTTGAATTTCTTAATCTTTTAGTCAGCCTCAGTTGGTTCATTTTTCTTTTAACCTCTTTTTTGTGGTTTAATGCACCGATTCCATTGTTGGTTTTTAAACTTGGCCTTTGTACAAGATGGTAGAGAAGCATCTAATAGGATGGAAAACAAACATGTTAATTCAAAATTGTTGAGGACTAAGAGAAAACCCAGGATGTAACTACTCTGGTAAATTCTTAGGGGTTTTAAGGTTGCTTAAACATTGAGAAGTATGTTTGAAATGCCAGGAGAAGGGTAAAGGAGAAGTGGGGATTTGGCAACAGCATGTGGGAAACTAGTGACTGAAGCAACTTTGACGTGCTTGTTTTTCGCACTTCTCTGCAGTCTAGAAGGTTGTGTGTAAAGAACTGCTTGACTTCAGCGTTTGGCATAAAGAGATAATACCTTTTGAAATGATAATATGAAGAATTGGTAATTGTAGCCCTATTTATACTAGTGCAAATGGAAATACAGAAATAATTCTGAACAGACCCCTTTGTTCCTAGTTTGGTCAGGATATCAAAACCAGTAAGCTGTTTTAATACTAAATATGTCCAAATGTTAGTTTGTTCTACTGAATATCCTTCTGATTGTGCCATTTTGCAAAATGATTAATGCCCTTTTTTAGCTAGTTGTAGCCAAAGAGTCAGTGTCAAAAATCTGAAAGCTGGTAGGTTTTTGGAGTACACAAGGCTTGCTTACCACACCTTGCATCACCACGGAGGTGGATGTTAAACAGCGCTGTTATTGGTGTGACATGCTTAAGAGGTAACAAGTGTAGGTTGTTAACAAAAGACAGAATAAGACTGCACAGCAGTTAAGACCACATTGCATTTCAGTAGTCCGGCCTCCATAATTTGCATCAGGAGATTAGGCCTTCTTTCAGACTTCACTTGCATTTGGTATGCTCTTCCCTCCTGTGCAGCCCCTACAGAAGGGGCGGGAATTTGCTCAGATTTCCGAGGAAACCACTCTGGTTAAATGCCTTGGCAGTTGGCAGCTCTTGGATAAGCAGGTGATTTTTTTTTTTTTTTTTTTTTTTTTTTAAAAATCTCAGAAAATGTATAAAAATATTTGCCCTGTGCCATGAAAACAGTGGATGGTCTTGAGTTAACAGAAGGAGTAGTTTTAGCTCCATACGTCATCAGGCAGTTTGCAGAGAAGGAAGGACGTACATAGAAGGCAAATATGCCGTGGATGGGTCTGTACTGAACTGGAGAAAAAATGGTTGTTAATGTAGAAATAACTTCAAACAGTGGTATATGGACTGAGACACCCATTGTGAAACAGCCAGTACCATAGATGCTTCCTTTTGATTTGCTGCTAAACTATTTACTTTATGACGCTTTGCAGTTAAATTTTTTATGTACAGATTTACTCCTAAACTGTTAGAACAGTGAGCTAGTTTGATCTTAAATTTTTTAGAGGTTTTAAATATAAAAATTGTTACAGGCCTAAGAATTAGAAATGTTGTGTGGTGCCATTAGACAATGACTGTAACCTGCATGAGTTGCTAATGACAGACCATTGCTGCATATTAATTTCCCCTAGATGATTTGGGGATAGTCACTGGGTAACAGCTGGTATATATGTGTTTCTTTTTGTCACCTGTGCTATGCCAACTTAGAGCTAGAACAAAGCTGTAAGAAAACAGTGTTTAAAAACTTCGAGCATGAAGCTTGCAAATCTGAGGAAGTCACACTTCCTCATTAAAATAAAAATTAAAAAAAAAATAATCTAAGCGTTAGTTACTTTTTAAAATAGGAGTACATGCGACTGTTGCTGACTCAGTAGCTGATGCTACTGATCAGTATTTCTGCAGGTTGGTTCCTGTGTGAGCAGAAAACACTTACCGGATAGCCTTATTAAACATGGAAGTTTCAGTGGTTGCGTACAACTACACAGCTTCTACTCAGTTTTAAACTGGAAATGGTCTTTTGACGTTTGATATATAGAAGGTACATCTGCATAGGTAGCTGCTGTCGGATTATGTCATATGAATGCAGTCTTTTTTTCATGCGTGTGCCCATCAAATGTGAAATACCTAAGTTTGTATTCTTATTAGTGCTATTGTAAAACTGTTGAAATTTGATCTTAGATTTGTTATTTTTGATCTCTATAAAGTTCAGAGTCAATCTTTATTAGTATGTGTGAAGTTGACTTATCTATACAGACATACAGATGTCCATACAGGGCGTTGGTGCAGTTGGGATATGCTTTGTTTATCACATTGTGAGAAGGGCTAGTGGTTTTTGTGACAGAGGCTGACGCTGGAAAATAGTAGGAGACCGTACGGCCCTGAGGTGGAAAGTTTTATGTTCCTCCCTGGCATTTCAAATTGGAACATTCTTGCTAATACTTGTTGGCTTTTGGGTTGTATGTTAAATCAGCTGGCGTTTTTAATTAACAGTCATATACATAATTGACTCAAACTGACATCTCTCTTGTATAGTTTAGGCGAGGAGCCAAAGACTAAATAGACATTAAAACTCCAATCTTCTAGAACAGTAATAACTTCATAACAAATTGAAAGATACATCGGGAACAACTGATGGAAATATATATTATGCTAACTCTCTTCTAGTCGAATGCGGTGCTCCATTTTCCAGACTATCAGTGCAAAACCCTTCAGAGTGCATTTTTTTGAAAACAAAGAAATTATGAAAATCACTAGCTCTTACTTCTTGGCCGTTAGTAATTAAATCAATGTAAAGCAGAGGTATAATCAGTTTTCCCTTGCCTCACTACCTGCTCACAAAGGAAAACAACTGGTTGAAGATGCATCTCATTTTAACATTTGACACCTAGAAGCAATAAAATATAAATATTTCTGAAACATTAATTTACATGCAACCCTAAAGTTACTAACTTGTTAATCTTAGCACGGTAGTTTGGGCATCCTGAAAAGCGATGATTTTGCAGTTAAGTCATCAGTATCATAAAATGACTGAAAGTTAATGCTCATCTTCCCCATTAGTTCATGGTATGTATGAACAGGTGCCGATAAGTCCATAAATAATGGTGTCTCTCTCTAAATGTTAACGTGCACTGTAAAAACGAATGTCCTCTCAAGGAATTGGTAGGGTGAAATGTTCATGTAAGAGACTTACACAGCTCACATGTGATGTTTAATTGCAGATGTGGATGCCACCTGTAGTGATTTTGATTTTGGAACAGCTTTGCATATTGCTGCATTTAACCTGTGTACAGGAGCTGTCAAGTGTTTACTGGAACATGGAGCAAATCCTGCCTTTAGGGTAAGGAGTTAGGTTGTCGATTCGCCAAACGGTGAAAAAAGTGCCTGGAAAAATGAACAGCCTGTCCAGGAGTTTGGTCAGCTAAAAATGTGTGACATGGAGTGACGGTGCCGCAGAGAAATTGTTTATAACTTGTAGTGGATGATTTTGTCTGTCATACTTGTGTGTTGAAGTGTCATAGTCTAGTTCATTAGTTCAAACAGCTTTTGAGACGTTCTTCTGTTTGTTGCTTAAACTTTCATTTGTTAACGCTCCTTTGTGTCTTGTGACAGTTGTCATGGCAGTGCTGGATCTTTTCGGAAACACAGGACTGCAGTCTGTGACCTCCAGAAATGCAGTGAACTTAGTCTTAGCATAAGTAGCTGATAATGAAGAAACATAAACTGTTCTGCTCACTAACCAAATAGTAGGCCTGAGTTATATAGTGCTGAGTGCTGCTAGACGTGTCTAGCCACTAATGATTTGATTGGTTTTTGTGGGGTTTTTTTGGTGTTTTTTTTTTTTTGAGGGGGGGTGGGGTGGTTTGGTGGTTGGTTTGTTTTCATTGGGGTTTGGTTTTTTTTTAGCTTTTTAGGCAGTATCTCAGTTCTCCATTTTTACATTTTCAAAGTCAGGGTTTTTAATGAGAAATTATAATTGTTGTAAGGGTACTCAAATGTCATTACTTTATGTATCACTGACGATGTGCAATCTTCTGAAACATTATTATTGGTACAGTTCTTCATGATATTCAATCTAGATCTCTTTAAAAACACAGCTTGTTTCTTCATCTCCTTATTTAGTGTGCATGTACATGTTTCAGATTCTATGGCAGCTGTATGTTTCAGTCTGTTGTCACAGGGAATACTGCTTTGTAGTGGCACAAGCGTTCTGAGCTGGCCCAAGGCGGCTCTGCCCTTGGGAAGAGCACTCCTGTGCCACTGTGCCCACTTTTGCCTTCTTGCCTCTGCCCTGCCCCCTACATTCTGTTGGCACGAAGACATGCAGGGCGCCTGGTGGGCTGAAATACAGGACTCATCTGACCAAAACAATCACTAATGTGATGACTAAAAACTCGAAACAAACTCCCCACCCAACCTTAACCCAGCTGTATCTTGTTTTTAAGGTACTGTGACTTGAGTGGGGCTGACCTTTCGCTGACAGAATGACTGTAGGTTTTTAAGGGATGGCAGGTGTTTAATTCTTCAATCCCACAATAAAGCTCTGACCAGAGGCAGTGTGTAGAGTTTGCTTGTATGAGGGCAGCAGAGTGTAAATGCTGAGTAAGGATTATAGTTTTCTAGGGCTGAGCCAGGGAGATTTCTAGGGGGCCCAGTGAAGGTTGAACTTTTAGTCTGTTTTTTTAAGGAAACAAAGTAAATACAGTCTTGCTCTGTGTCATTCCCTTGTTGAGCTTCTGGTAATTTCTGAGTCCAGGGGCTCAGTTGAGACAAATTTGGAAGACAGGGATAATTACGTTTCCACAGACTTCTGGCAGGTAGGCGAAGATCCACGCTAATGCCTTCGCTGAAGGAAGCGTAGGTAGCACCTGCCGCCGTAGCAGCCTGGCAGTGTACTTATTGTCTGGCCAGCTGGCCCCAAGTGAAGCTTAACCCCAGGTGAGCTGGCACTCCAACCGCTCTGGCCTAGGGCGAGCATCACGTGGGACAGACAGGGAATCGCAGTCCCTGCTCTCTAGGAATGGGAAGCGTTTGGGAAGGGCTCTGCCCTTAATTTGTCTCTCGTGGAATAGTCTGTAAATAAATAAACCTGAACAGATTTATTCAGATTGTTATTTATGTGAGACATCAACTTTGTGTATTCTATACATGCAGCATATATTAATTAAATTCTATCTCACATCTGGAATAACCCTCACCAAGGAGTAAACTATACACTGGGCAAAGATAAATTCCCTGGGAGGTGTTAGCTTTACCATATTGGTATTGCAGACCAGAATTCTTGCTTAGTTTCCTAAATCTGTGTTCAGGTACACAGGTGTATACAGGTGGGTTTTTCATGTGTTCTGAGTACTAATAATGTTCTTAAGATAAAAAATTTTGGTAACTTAGGACTTTTGAAAATAAGACACTGTAAATGCTAGTTTATATACCTAAGGATGTTTTGGCATCCTTACTTGAAGATGTGCATGCTTTTTGTAGTTGTTTATATTCCAGGGAAAATGTCTAATGAAGAGGATTAAAAACTTCATAAACTGCTATAGTTTTGCCTGATGTGGTTTATCTTGTCGCAGCATTAAATCCTGTGCTATGTTACGTTTCTACAGAATGACAAAGGGCAGATTCCAGCAGATGTGGTTCCTGATCCGGTAGATATGCCACTGGAAATGGCAGATGCGGCGGCCAGCGCGAAAGAAATCAAGCAGATACTGCTGGATGCAGTGCCTCTCTCATGTGACATCTCAAAAGCCATGATTCCAAACTATGATCATGTCACAGGCAGGGCCATGCTTTTATCGCTTGGCCTGAAACTGGGAGACCGTGTTGTTATTGCAGGACAGAAGGTACGATGAGCAACCTGATACTACCCTCATAATTTCTGGACAGTCAATTTATTTATCCCTTTGGAGACATATCTCAAATTTGAGGGTATAAAACACTTTCTGAAAGGTATGAACTCTGGATGGCAGTAAGGATCTGGTTTCAGAAAGCAGCAAGCTGAACAGTTATGTGTTCTACTGTGCAAAGCTGTTTTGACAGGCACAGTCTGCATTCTGTATCTGTAAAGAATTTTGTAACAGTCTCCTATAGTACATCAGCATGGCTCAGCTTTTATTAACATTGTTGGTGTCACATCCAAATGGTGGTAAAATTTACAGATGACTTTGAGTTGCCCAGCTTTCAGTTATGGGTATGCATTTGTGAATTACCCCTGGTAGTTTCCAGAAGGCAGTAAAAGAAAACTTTAATTCTGCTTAGTCTGTAGTAGCCCAGTTTCACTGGTGCAATGCAGGTAAAATCTTTGAAGCAGTGCTGTGCCAGTGGGGTTGTTACATGGTTCTGTGGAAGTACCAGAATGTAGCTAATACTGGTCCAGCTCAAATGTGAGTAGCTTTGAAGAAGCTGCCTTGCTAGACATGTTTGAAAAATGGATTTGAAGAATGTGACATTGATATTGCTGTTCGTATGCATACCTTTTATTTGCTCTGATAGCAAGGGCTCTGAAATGACTTAAAAGTGCTAGCAGTCTTTTAAAGAATTCAGATATTTTTCTGGTAAATATTGAAGGCATTTGTGAGCAAAATTTTATGTGGAGTAGCTTTACCATTAATTTTTCTAGTATAACTTCAGATTTGTAATTGTCACAGTTGTTCTGAAGTGAACCCCACCAAGAATGCAAATTAGCTTCTGTATTTTCATTTGGTGTATTCTTGAAATTGGGTCAGGAAAAGTGAAAGAATCACTAGCTGTGCAGAAGGCATTCTAACTGAAGTACGTACAGAAAGCTGCTTATTCTTTTAATACAGTAAGACATTCATGGAAGTTTCTTTCACAGAAGGCCCTTGCACGGTGAAAGCAAGGGGAGATAATGTAACTGCAAGTTAATGGAGGCTTTGTAGCAGGAAAGGGAAGAAATTAGTCCTCCTGTGTATCTTTTCTTCAAGTAGAGCCCATAGAACTGTTTGTACTGTCACATGCTCACCACGTATGGATAGCTTCCTGGGTTTAGTTACTTCTTTTTTTATGGAGTATGGTATTACAGTGTGTTTTAAGAAGTTGTTGGAAGCTGTTTTTCTGCTGCCAAGGGCTGGCAGGGCTTTTCCAGTTAGCTTTTTTTGAGGGAGCCGAGGCTGTCGTACGGCAGGTGGGAAGGAGGAATGTGGCTTTGCTTTTTGGTCTTCCTTTTCCATGTCTGCTTTCCTCCCTTCCTTTCTTTGTGTGCGAGGAGCTGTTCTGCGTTACTCGCACATTGTTTCCCACCCACTTTCTCCGTCTGTCTGAATGGAGATGATGATCTCAGCCCTGTCCTCCTCTCCCCCTTGATACTCATAAATGTGTGCAGGGCGGAGCGAAAGCGAGAACAGGATGATGAAAAAGGTGCCCAATTCTTAACCTCCCATTGGATCAGGTCTCAGATCCAGAATATGGAAGCTGGGATGAGGGCGCTGGGACAGCAGCATTTTTATGAGTGATGTTTATGGATTCCTGCTCTCTTTCCTGCTTCTGCAGTCTCCTCCTAATAGAGCAGCTTTAATGAAGCTTGAAAGCCAAGCACAGTAGATGCCCGAGGGAAAATGGATTCCTCTCTTGATTCCTACTGCACCTGTCATTCTAGTTGTCCTACAGGGTAGGAAGCTGTGTAAGCAGGTGTTCATATGCACGTGATTTGGGGTCCCCCAGCTTCACTGGCTCCTGCTGCGCCACGTTACTGCGTGTCCATTCAGGTAACACATGAAATGTGAGTGCAGGGAAGCCACTCGCAGGGAGAAGACTGCCGTGTTTCTCACATGCGATATGTCCTCTGCTCCTTGCTTGTACAAGTCCCAGGGCTTGTGCCAGATTGGAGCCTCGGTTTTGCCATCTCCACCTCCGGTTTAAGATGCCTGCTAGTCTGTCCTCTGCACGGGAAGTGCCCTTTGGCTGGTGCCTGGAGAGTGGAGGAGTCTGTCAGGCTTCTTGGCCAAGCTTCCTCTGGCTGAGTTTGATCCCTGGGTTGGTAGCGAACAAGTCTGAGTCTAGGCTAGTGTGATGTACGTGCCTGTAAAAATCCAGTTTAAAGGAGACCTTCAGAGCAGAAGAGGAACAGACTCAGGGTCACGTTTGTTTCTTTACAGAACATTAAGAAAGAGTAGGTGGAAGGTTGTCTAGTAAAGAAGAAAAAATGGTTTCTGTCTGTTTACTCTGAGGGCTGGATTAGACAGTGAAGTCATAGTAAGACATGAACTAATAGTGGTGGTCACATGAGATAATGAAAACTGAGCAACTGAAAGATCAAAGGTTTTTATTACTAAAACTAATTTAAAAATCAAATGTAAAAATGAATTTAAGTCAACGTTAAATGCATCTCTGTTAGTTATTCCTCCCCCGTTTGGTTGAAGTGTGTGAGCTTATAATGCATGTTTGTGGAGGCTGAGGTCCACCAGCAAGACTGGTCTGTCTTGATATTCTTGGTGCACTTATCTGTTCAGAGGAGGTAGTATAGTTATATTGAAACCACAACAAAATGTTTAAAACATCTGCTGGTTTTTAAAATTTTGTTTAATTATCAGGAGGGAATAAAGAACTTAGGAATCTTTTCCAAAGAAAAAGTTAAGTATGCTCTGAAGTTTACCCTTTATAAACCTTTGCAATATATATATAAATATATATATATACTTGTATGTATATATTTATATACACAGAGAGATATTTATGGAATTTTTTTTATCTAGTATTTCCATGGAATCTCCAGTTTAGCAAGATATCTAGCCACGTTTCTGGAACTATCGTTGTGGAAGACACTGAAATTAAAACTCCTTGTTAGGCATATACTGCTGTACCTTGCTGACCTGGGAGTTGTGTTGTACGGTGGTGGTTACCGTCTAGTTCTTGTCGGTCACAAGATCTGTCAGTAACCACTGCTTGTGACTAATGCAAAATACACACATAAGGGCTGAGACGTTTTGTAAAATGCATTGTCTGGCATTGAAAGATGGGAACGTCAGTAACCGAGGGAGATTGTTTGAATTTCTCTGTTCTGATCAAAAGCTTGGAAATGACTTGCTGCC
Source organism: Leptosomus discolor (assembly GCF_034619465.1). Classification (NCBI taxonomy): domain Eukaryota; kingdom Metazoa; phylum Chordata; class Aves; order Leptosomiformes; family Leptosomidae; genus Leptosomus; species Leptosomus discolor. Next base: position 18,761,751 of record NC_141392.1, on the reverse strand, counting down.
TCCGTCATAATCTGTACTATATTCCCATGAACAGTACTTGTTTAACCGAGTCATTCTGTGTCGATGCTTTTCGTGCTAGGTTGGTACGTTAAGATTTTGTGGCACAACGGAATTTGCCAGTGGCCAGTGGGCTGGCATAGAGCTGGATGAACCAGAAGGGAAGAACAACGGAAGTGTTGGAAAAGTCCAGTACTTCAAGTGTGCACCGAAACGCGGTATAAGCTCTAATTTTTTCTTATTTTTTTAAAAAACCTGAATTTTAGAAAAAGTGCTGGAAGACATGAACCTTTTGGGAGAATAAAACAAGATAACAAATACTGTGGCTTTTCTTTTTAGTGCTCTGTTTGTTGATTCTTTTAACTGTTCCTGGTGTTTTGGCCACAGCTATTTACAAAGCCACTGAAACAACCAGCCAGTCAAAATTTCTGGTGATTTCTGGTTATTTCCTTGAAACTGTGAGATAATAGTCTCGGTTTTCCATCTATATTGTTGAAACTATTTCTTTGTGTGGTAACAATAATGGCCATGTTTCTTTACCTGCTTTGTTGTCCTTTTGAAGAGGTTCACACTTGTAGTTATTTTCTAACTTTCAGCTTGAGTTATTTTAATTGATCTTTCATGGACACTCATGACAAAGTCCTGTGTTTTGTAACAGTAGAGACTGAATGTTACTGTTGGGACAAAAAGGAGATTCTAATCGATAGTTTTACTGACTTTCTGAATTACTCTGTTCAAATTGCTTGATAAGCCTTTTGGTTTCACTGTTCGTTTGAGCTAGGCCTTCCTACCCTACAAGTGCTTTGACAGTATAGCACGCTATGATCGTGGCTGAAAAACCCCCTGCGTTAACTGATGTAGGAGATAGTAGCCTGAAAGTTTTGTTACATTACCCCTGGTTCTTTTTTGGCACGTACAATTTTCTCTCCAGGTATCTTTGCACCTCTTTCTAAAATAAGCAAGGCCTCCGATCGCAAAAAAAGCTTTGTGCGAAGTTCTTCCGTGCGGTCTTCTCCTTCGGTCAAATCCAAGAAAATAGATGTCACACACATCACTTCCAAAGTGAATTCTGGTGAGTGTTCTCTTGTACGCTGAGACAGGATAGAGAGATACTAATTCTCAAGAATTAGTACCAGTCCTGTAAATTTTGGTCTTAAAATATTGTTTGGAATTAGTTCATCACTTGGGATGAGAAGGTGATGAGATATTTGTGGACTCCGTGTTCTCATTATTAGAAGTTCACTAGCCTGTAAACTGGTACTGGAAGGACATTGTGCATAGCTGTTGAGGATTACAGTGACCTGACGTACTATGGCAGGTTATGGTCTTCACATACTCTATGTATATAAAAAAAAAAAGTTCACCACAAAATTTATTCTTGAGCCATTAATTTCTGATTGGCTGTGATATGAGTTAAATGGGTAAACTTAATGTGATCCAGTTTACGAAGATCTTCCCAGGTAACTTGAAACATCTCTCTAAAATCAGTGAACATCTAGAAACTAACATATATACACTTTTATGTATAGAAATTGAAGAAATTTAATTTATTTTTTGGCAAAATGATCAAGAAACTATTTAACTGATTGTGTTTTATCTGCTAATTAAGTTACCTGAGTAAGACCAGAGGCAAATTAGAAGAGAAATTATGTCCTTGTAATACTGCCGCAGTCTGTTGATTGGAGTTACTGGCTCAGTCCCTGGCTCTTGTTTAGTTTCTTAATAATTTACTCAAATTGCTTCATCCTTTGGTGTAGGTTCCCTCCCTGTGAAGTAAGAACGATGCATCTTTTCTGTCTGTTCAGATTCCAAGGCGGTTGGAGCACTGACTCTTCCCTGCTGTGTACAGTGCCCACCGCGCACGCTCGGGCCCGTGTCTGGCTGGCTACATGCTAACAGCATTAAATAGATCACATTAGCATTTCTTTGGCCTTCGGAACCCTGTTTAGGTGACTCGTAGCAGAGCAGCCCAGCTGAAGGCGTGCAAGCTACACATACGTTCTCATTGAATTTTCTCAAGCACCCTAAAACGCTACCCACTTTGTAAGTAGTAGGCAGGGCCTAGAAACAATGTGCCAGGCTCTGGAAGAGAGGCATTTTGGCAGCGTTTTGGATGACTTGTGTAACTTTTCTTTACATAGATGGAGGGGGAAGTAAGCTTTAATTATGTCTATTTACAACTAGCACAAGATCCAAGCTAATTATAAATGGACATCTTGCATAAAAAGCTTCTCGGAATGATCGGTTTGTTAGGGGTATTACTCAGGAGCAGCTCTAAGCTGACTCTTTCCGTTAAATATTTTTCACTGTTTGATTCAGTTTGTGGTGAGCTGTTTGTAGCTCATTAAACTATGGTGGAAAGGACCGTTCCCTTTGTCAGAGACAGTGTGTTCCGGGCAGTTTAGTTGTAAACCACCGTTTCTGTCACAAAGGTGCATTTGTGTCTTTGTAAATTTTAAACGTTTGGTACTTTGCTTTAGAGTTACACATCATCTGCCCAGCAGAGCTTACAGCCACTAACAGTAATCTGGAAGCTGCCGTTTGTGAGATGTTCTTGCACCGAAAGGCCTGTTAGAATTACTGTGCCTGCCCGATTCACTGGCTGGAGTGGGAGGGTAAAGCTGCAGAGGCAGAACTTTGTTTTGCAGTGTTTGCATGCGTCACTAGATTCCATTTCTTGCCGTTAAACTTCATCTCTGCAGTAGCCTGGTTTGTAGTGATCTGAGGAAAAATTAATATGCTTTTTGTAGATATGGTTATAAGCTGCAAAGTAAAATATAATACTGTATAGAGATTTTCAAATTAGATTTTTTTTTCCCCTGGATTTGAATAATCCATCAGATTGATAATAGGTCTTTTTCAAGTTTTTAGGAAAAGGATTACAGTGGTCAAATTGAGCAATGTGTTATCAGTCACAAACACTATTTTTCTGATCTGATGCCTTAATGGCTAAACCTAAAACTTTGGAAAACACAGTACATTTGCAAACTACTTCAGTCCCTGTGGCTGAATTAATCCGAGAGTTGTATTTAAATAAAAAAGATGTGATTTTTCTTTCATGGCAGGAAGGAGATAAATCATAGATAAGCTCGTTCTTCGTTGAGTTAGGGCAGGAAACTGTCAGAAATGCAAAAGGACTGTTCACAAATTATAAGTTACGTGGCAGTACTAGTTCATATGCCTGTCACAACATTGCTGCTCCAAGAGTTAGGCTCTTAAAAATCATATTGGCATACTTACTTCATTATTTGTAGACCAAGTGAAGATTTGGTCTCAAATCTCTCCAAACTTTTATGTGTAACCTTTAATGCAGAAATCGTGAAATTAATAGTAGTGAATAGTGTGCCTTATATGCACAACATTTGCTTCGATAGTACTTAATAGATATAAATGTTTGAAAGATTTAAGTGAAACTCCTTCAATATAAACATTAATGTTTTGCAGAGAACTTCTTTATTGTTTGGCCAGCTAGTTTGGACTGTTTTAATGTGTTAAGGGGTTTAACGTCAAAACAATTCTGCAGTCTTGCTTTAACCATTTATCAAGAGTCTAGGGAATTGTACGCTTTTATCCATTCTATCCACGCATCCACTAATCTGCAAATCTGTCAAATCAGTTTTGTACATGACTTTCCTGTAAAATTAATTGTTCATTGTTAGGATGCATATATTTAATTGTATGTATTCTTTTCATAGGCCTAAATACGGCAAAAAAAGACAGTGCTTCTGAAACCAACTTTATGACTGCTAGCAAGGGAAAAACTGTACCTGCAAAAGACGGTAACTAAATTTTTTTTATTTTTTAATATGTTGAGAAAAATTTTGGGTAGGGCAGAGGGAGTATTATTACTGCCTTACTTCTGTAAAAGTCCTGTATCTACACTGCAGAAAACAGTTGCCTCGCCTGTCTGTATTCGAGGCCCAAGCAGGCTGTACACAGTTAGTTGACTAGGAGCAAGGGTAATTTGTGTGGCTGTTTGGCTGGCATCTGATGTTGGTTTGGTAGCAGCTTCTGTCCAGATACATGGACCAAAACGTAGAGGAGCCCCTAAAGCTGAAAGCTGTCTCTGAGTAAATGATCTTGCAGAGGATGTGCAGAATTACCTTTGTAGGTTTCTGTGGGAGACCTTGTGCCCTGTATCATTACTGCTTGGGTTTCAATGAAGAACTGTGCGCGTCTTCTGTTGGAATTTTTATTCTCGCCAATATCTGTCTGTTCAAGCTTGTACAATAAACTGTTACCCTCTAACAGCACTTAACAGTCTTGGCATTGTATCGTGGCAGACTCATAATAACAAGCTTCAAATATGAAAAATGAAACTCTAGCTTTTAAAAAGTTCCTTTTGCATATGAATCATTCTCTGCAACTATCTAGTTTCAGAATTGGATAGTGACTTCTGCTGCATCAGTATTTTGTTCGCTGAATTTTAAACATAAAAGGACCTCGCTTTCAGGAGTGTCTTTAACAAACTGTAAAAATCGGGTCTCCTTTGAGGTCTTGTCTGTGAACTCACACGGTAAGTGTTGGTAAAAGCAGTATTTCTTTGAAATAATTTGAATTTTAATATACCTTCTTTGAAGAAAAGCATCTTTTCATGTCCTCTGTCAGTGAACAGTTGTGAGGAAGAGTCATGGGGAAGAGGCTGATGTAAGGTATTTCAGCACTGTCCTACATGATATGTTTTCAGAGGCAAGCTAAAAAACTTGCGTAGGCAGAGGTTTCCAACATTTTGTTCATGGAGGGCACTTAATGGCTTGGTCTTCAGGTTCTGGTCACACAATGAAATTAATTGGCAGTGTCTCAGTTTGATGGACACAGTGTGATACCTGCAATTAGTAGGACTCCAAAGGCTTTGGTCACGAGTTAGGGCTGGGCCGGCCACTAAGTGGCCTGCAGGCTGTAAGCGTTGCGGAGTGAAGCCTCATTTGGGATTTAGTGCATCTACAAAGCAGGTGCAGAACTTTTAGGAAAATCCAACATCCAACTTAGAAAGTAGCTGGCAGTGGCTTTTTGTCAGATATGGCGGCTATTTCAGCTTGGGGTTTTCCTGGAGTTAGTCCTGAGTCTGGCTTTTGGTGTTTTTTTTGTTTGTTTTTTTACACACCTCCCCTTCCCGCTCCCCCCCAAAAAAATCCAAACCCAAACCAAACCCAAACCCTTGACAAATTGGAAAGAAGGTCTCAGGGGAAAAAAGATGGAGAGGAGTGAGGACAACTACAAAGTCTGCAGCAAGGCTGAAACAGTGAACTGTATAAATACACCGTGGGAATGATACACTTGGAAATAGTTTGTAGAAAAGGACATGGGGATATTGAGTGTTACAAGGTAGACGAGAGCCATCTACGTCATGGTGTTGCAAAAGGGGAAGCATACTGGAACGTACCAAGAGGAGTGTCAGCTGTGAGATACATGAAGAGACTGGGATGCTTTGCGTGGCAGAGGTAAGGCCTCAGCTAGAACACTGCATCTAGTTTTAGATGCTGCATTCCGGAAGGATGTGAATCGACTGGAGAGAATTCAGAGAAGAGACCACAATAACTGGAGGTATAAAATGTGACTTAGGAGAAAAGACTGTTGGAATTTGTGATTGTGTGATTAAAAAGACAGAAGATTTAAAGGGATGAAACAGGAAGCTTTCAAATACAAAGAACAGCGTAAACCCATTCTGCATGTGTAACCAGAGTAAGAAGTCTTGAGCTAAAACTGTAGGAATTCAGGTTTTATATTGGGGGGAAAAACCCTGTAATGATACGGATAATTCTGTGGTTAAAGCTGTTGCTGAGGAAGTCCTGAGATCTCCCTGATGGAAGGTTTTTAAGAACAGGTCAAACGCTCACCTGTCAGGAGCGATCTAACAAATAGTTGCTTTGCCTGATGGAGGGGGCGTGGGTCACAGGACCTGCTGAAGTTCCATCTGCTCTTCCTTCTCCCGGCCCGTGAGTTCCCACAAAACGAAGCATCTCAATGACTGGTTTAGTTTCAGCAGCGTCTGTTGCGTTCAGGTAGCGGTGCCGGGTGGTCTGACCTCCAGCAAATCTCTCGCCGGGCTGACTTCTAAACAGGGACTTGTAGTATGTGTTCGCAAGCGCCCGTGTGTATTTATACCTTGGACTTGAAGTTTGCCTGTTCAGTCACCATTTGTTTAGTAATTTGCATTTTCTTCATTGTAGCATAGCTGCAGCCAGTACCTCAGAGTGTTTAGACTCCTGTCCCCGGGCACCTAAGCTTTTGCTTTGACCCACTGCTTTTGCCTTGCTGCAGTTCTTTACTGTTTCGCCTAATTGGAGGATTAAATTATATCGAATGTGCTAACCTTGTGTCAATATCAAGGTGCTTTGCAAAAACTAACAAATTAAGCCTCTCAGAATTCTGGAAAGTTTGATAAGCAACGTTATCTTAATTTTCTCACATTGAGAAACTGAGGCCTAGACATGTCTTGCTGTAACCTGCCTTGTTTTGGGTAGAAGTGGGTAGGAAAGGGGAGAAGTGGGGAGAGCCTTGAAAAGGAAGGAGGAAAGCTGAACATAAGTCTTACTGGACAGTTTAGACATCAGGGTTTGCAAATGGAGATAAAAGTGATTTATTTCCCATTCTTATTTTATAGTACGGATTTTAATATTAATACAGTATGTAATGGAATATAGTGGGCTTTAAGCCAGACAATAATTCACTCACATAATAACCACCTTCCTTCCACTTCTCATCAGATCTTTAATAGGCTGGATGCTGAAAGTGTGATGGTATGATCCCTTACTACTAGGGCTCCCATAATTTAATAAATATGCTTGGGACTGTTTAGAAGAACTTTCACAGAGTAATAAAGAAGGGGCTTTTGGAGACCTCTTCCAGCTCTCACCTATCACCTTATTCCCAGGGCAGGGTCAGATGCACCTATGTTACTCCTGACCGGTGTCTGTGTAAATGCTGCTTAACAGCTTCTGATTTTAGCTCTTTACTTTGTGTTCTGCCCACTGTGGAGAACAGATACCTTCCTTCTTACAAAAGCTTTCCCTTCGCCTTCATATGTCCTTTTCCAAATACCATCTCTGAAGGACCATTTCCGTTTGTGTCTTTCAGGGTTTCCTGGCTACAGCAGCTCTTCCTCTTCTACTACCTCCTTGGAAGGCAAACAGAAGTACTCAAAGAAGCGGAACTCAACTAGCAGCAATAAAAAGGCAGTGACTAGAGTGTCTTCTGCCTCCTCTAAAACTAGTGCTGGTATGGTCTGTTTGGTCAGGGTGTGTTTGCACAAGCGGGAGTTGCTGCGGTATTGAGTATTTACGTAGAGCTACTTGTGCTGATCCAGAATCTGAGATAGTTCAGGACACACACACGGGAAGTAGTTTAACTGTCAACTTACATTTGGCAACTTTAAAAAAGTTTTTTTAGAACATCTTCAAGAGGAAAAGTGTTGTTATAGTTGGTCACTCTACCTTTCAACTGCAGAGAAAAGGCTGTAGTCCACTGGTTTCATGGTGAAGCAAAGCAGTTCGTCTAACCAAAATTTGCAGCGTGTTGCCGTGCGATAAAGGTTAAAGACAGATACCCTGTTTACTGATCAAGTGGCTCACTATTGAAGACTATCTTAAATTTGAAGAAGATACAATGTCACTAATTTCAGATCTCGTTCTTCTGTTGAACAGGGTTGTATAGTTCTCCAGCTACGAGGAAAAATCCTTTTGATGAAGGGGAAATTCAGGTCGGAGACAGAGTACTGGTGGTGGGACAGAGAACAGGCACTGTTAGATTTTGTGGGACGACAAAATTTGCACCAGGTATTTGTGATAGTCTTTGCGTATGTTGTAGAATCAATAGGGAACAGCTTACATGTGTGCACATGGATGTTAGGAGAACTTCATCTTTTTCCTCACTTCCTCCAAAAAAATTCTAAATTTACTGGTTTCTTTCAAAGTTCTTTCCCTCTCCTGTGTTTCATTGAATATTTTTTACTCTAATGCCACTGCCAGGAACACGGCTTAATTAGGAGAAGTATTTTGATGTTGAAATTGTAGGTGTTGTTACAAAGCTTTCTGAAAATCCTCAGTTTTATCTCTGAAGTGCTATGTAGTTTATTGAGATCACATGCCTTTACTCCTCACTTTTTGTAATAAGCCTTTCTGACACAGCTCATCTATTGCAATAGTGATGCTCTTCTCCTGTCATATACCTGTCTCATTCTTACCTTCCTGGCATCTTGAAGAGCGTAACTGTGAAATCAGGTCACAGGACAGGTGAAAACGTACAAGCATCTCAAAAAAGTTCCAAACCCCCTACAACCATTTTCTCGCCCTTCTCCCTTTCAGCTCCTCCCTCCCTTCCCCGTGCTAAAAAGCCCATTGCAGTGAAGCCGGGTGTTTTCCAACGGAAGCGAGTTGTTCTGAATTCTGGAAACTAATTTCTGAATACTGTGTTTTGGTTACCAAATTCTAGATTCTTTAGTCTTCCTATTGCAAGAGCAGTGCAAAACCAGTTGGTAAGCGTTGGCGTAAGCTTTTTGTTTAAACGAGGTCCATTTGAGTGGTAGGTAAGCAGCAATACTCTGTCTTGACACTTGGTGGCATCAATATTTTTTTTTAAAAAAAAAAGAAAAAGTTAGGATGGTGGAATGGGAGATTGTGGTACAAGCTCTGTACTTTTTTCACTCTTGCCCCTTTCTCCAGTTTCCCTGTAGGCAGTCCTGGCTTAAGATACTGCGATTAACTGGTTCTGCATGTTCATGTGATCCCTCTGACCATCATGTTGTTGCTTACAAAGTAAACAGCGGGAAAAGGACTGGTTTTCCAGAGATAACAAGTGTAAAATCAGAAAGCTCTTTGACAGTGTAAGTCTCCTCCCATTCCGCTCCAAATTAGGGAACAAAAGTTTTTAGAGAAGAACATGGTATAATAAGAAGTGAGGATGGAAAGATGAAAAATCTTCACCATTTGCGAAAGCAGTGATTTATAGAAAATGCAACACATGCATTTTTAATTATTTCTGTTTTAATATGTATCAAAGCTGTGGAAGTTACCCCAACTTTATTTCTTTTGCTGCAGTGCAGATCTTTATTTAATTCTAAAATCAGGAAGGGGAAAACTTCTGACTTCCCAAGCCCTTCTAATTCATGAGCTGTCACTCCTGCGTTTCTTGAGCTGATAATTAGAATTACCATTTTATCCAGTGCCTCAGTACCAAGTGACTCGAATTAGATTTTGAATCTTTTGGGGATGGATAGCATAAGGACTGCTAATGGAGTATGAAATTTAGCACCTTCACGTAATTAGCTCACATTTATCACAGGTTATGAATGATCAGGCTTATTAACATCTTGATGCCAATTCAGTGTTCTGTACGAGATGAATTGCTGGCCAGTTTGGTTCTTGCACCCTTCTCTCAATATCATACAAGCAGCCTTGCAGTTTGTATTAATTATAGCTTGCTAGATGGAGAGAAGGAATGAATTAGTATCAAAACTTTAATTTTACTGTTCATGATCTCAGATGAGGCATAAACCATGTGGTCAGAGGACTAAAGAGGGAAACTCGAACAACCACTGCTTTTCTTCCCTGTCTGCTTTTTGTCCAATAGCCACTGTTCCATTGAGTAAGGTTCCGTTTGGCTTGAGGATGTATATCAAAGATTTTACTTTTTCTATATTAATTCAAATGTCAGTAATTCTCTTGAAAGCATATAAAAATCACTGAGATAATTATCTTTAGATTTATTCTGATATAAATTTTTGCGTAGTTACACAGATAGTTGTTTTATAATAGCTATGTTTACTGTTATTATCTAGACAGTTTCTAACCAGAAACTGTTTCCCTTGATGCGGGTGAATGCCAACCGTGCCAGCTGTCTGGACGAAGAAAAGCCTGTGCTGTTTTGTTCAAAATGCCATGACTTTACCGATTTGAAATGCAGGGTTCTGGTGTGGCATTGAATTGGACAAGCCTCACGGGAAGAACGATGGTTCTGTGGGAGGCGTTCAGTACTTCAGGTGTCTTCCCAGATATGGTATATTTGCACCACCGTCTCGTGTACAGAGGTGAGCACTGAAGCTGTTCTCGTGTTTGTGTTGCCAAACGCTTTCTTAATACGTTTCCAGTGGGAAACAAAGTTCTACAGCGGATATGGAAGAAATAAATGTTTTCTTCTGCTAATGGGAGTTTATAACCTCCGTTAAAAACCTGGTGGGTTTTAGATCAACTCTTTGAAAGCAGAATATAAATTGGAAATGCAGCTCCTCATTTCTCTTGCAGCCACTTCAAGTATCTTCATTCCAGGGCCTCCGTTTCTGACAGTCTGTGTTCATTAAACCTTACTTTCATGACCCAATCCCGATGCGCTGAGCTAAATTTGGTTATAAAAGGAATTTACCCTTGGACGTGACTGGCAATACTATTCTCATTCCAGCTAACTGCGCAGCAAACTGAAGCATCCACCGCTTTGTAGTCTCTCCGTTAGGTTTCAGGCAGAACATCCACGGAGTACTCTGCTCTTCCCTCCTGTACTTGTGTCTAGTTAACTCTGCCAGACGTGTTCTTGCTTTCCTTTCCCTGAATGATACAAACTGTTAAAGAACTTGCCTCAGAATTGCGCACACTCTCTGGCTCAGTAAAAGGCAAGCGACTTGAATCAACTCATCTGCTCTGGCCATCCTTTGCATGCCAGCCCAATGACAGCTCACATATGGGTGTCTCCGGGGGGTGGAGGGAGAAGGGAAAAAATCAGAACTTACTCCATGTTTGACAGAAGGACTCCAGCAGTAGGCTTGCTCAGAGTTGAGTTGTAATGACTTCTTTGTTGTGCTCTTGCTTTTCAGACTAACAGGTTCTCTGGACTCTCTCACAGAGGCTTCATCAAGTAAAGTAAATCACACTTTTCCAGGTAGGAGCGCGAGACACTCTGATTTGGCTTAGGCAGCCTCCCGCAGGCTACCGCCGTTCCTCAGCCAGACCCTGCTGCACAAAGCCCGCTTCTCCGAGAGCACAACAGATTCTCAAGGAACCCAAACGCCAGCCAATAGTCTGGCTGGTCCCTCCCTAAAAATGTAGCCTGCAGCAGGGCCTGTGCAGTACTGTGGTGTTATTAATGTGATACCGGCAGAAATAAATAATTACGTCAGAGTTAAGATTGTTGACAACCTTCCCTCACTATTGTATTGCAGTCTTATCGGAGTTAACCATAAATTGAACCTGCTCGTTAATCTAAATTGACATTGATGAAGGGATCAGTGTAGGGAGGGGTCCATATGATATTACTAAAACTTTTGTGAGACACTTGGAGTAATTATTTTTCTTTTTCCTTACCTAAGCTTTTTGTGAAAAGGCTGCTTCGCATCACCCTTGTTTAATTTCACTTCTGCCCTCGCTGAAAATTCGAATATGTTATGGACACTTACTTTCATGAGAAGTTTCATCACTTACTTTCCAAATTGGAGGGGAGAATGCGTAGCAAATGTAGTGGGAGCAGTATAAAAGAAAACACAAAGAATATGAGTTCATAATGGTTTGGATTTTTTTTTTTTTTTTTCCAAAAAGGCCTACACAGCTTATTAACCTTTCCGCTTAGGTTTTAGACGCAGTCTAAGCACCACTTCTGCATCGTCACAAAAGGAGATAAACCGAAGAAACTCCTTTGTTAGGTGAGTGTCTCGTGTTTGAAATGTTTGGGTGAGCGGGCTGTTAGCTTTAGTGTTGCTTGTTCAACAGAAAAATCTGTGTGCATGTATCGTGTCTAGACCTCCACATGGTCATTTTTTTCCCTTCTGAAATGGACCAGTAGTAGACTGTTTTTCCGTGGGCATCCAGCAGAACAGCCCTTGGATTCAGGTTGGCATTAAAATTGTTTTCCAGTTGTTTGTCACTGCATGTTCTCCAGGTTCTTGTATTTTCACACAGCTGGGTGAAGTTCAGAGGGTGGTGGTAAAGGACTTCACTTTGCCCTGGTGATCCTGACGCTTGCATGTTAAAAGTGGTTTTGGCTAAACTCTTTCAAGCCTCAAATAAAATGTTTTGCACTGCTTAATTTACCGACACCATCACCTATGGTAAATATTGCACATCCTGCTAGCATCTGGTGAAAGGAAATTGATTTTCCTGGTATTTCAGACTGCTGTGTGTAGCAGCCTGTTAATGTTATTACATGTTTTGCTAGTGACATGAGATCAAACCCAAGATTTTTTTTAAAAGGGATTTGAGGGTTTTTTCCACGCGCTTCACGGAATTACAGATTTGCCCTGGATGTTTTATAGAAAAAAATATTTTATTTTTTTTTCCTGACTAGATCTAAGAGCTCTGTGTTGCGGCGCAGCTGGAGCAATACCACTACAGCCAACACCGAGGGGCCAGTGAAGCTGCATGAAGGCTCTCAGGTTCTCCTGACCAGCTCCAATGAAATGGGGACAATCAGGTACATTGGTCCTGCAGACTTTGCACCGGGGATATGGCTCGGACTTGAACTCCGAAGTGCCAAGGGGAAGAACGATGGCTCCGTGGGGGAAAAGCGCTATTTCACCTGCAAGCTGAACCACGGGGTCTTAGTTCGACCTAGCAGAGTAACCTATCGTGGGATCAACGGGGCAAAACTTGTAGATGATATTTGCTGAGCCAAAATGTGCTCATACTATAGGAAATAAGTATTTTAAAAGCACACGAGAACCCCATCTAGAATGCAAACTTACTTTGAAATTATTAAATCTGTGTTCGCGTTTTACATATATGTAACTATATATATGTCAGTGTGTATATATGAAATATATATTTTAATATATATAAAAAAGATATATATAGAGAAAAAAAGTTCAGTTGCATTAAGGAGTAAAACCACTATTCTGTTTCTCGTACTGAAACAGCCCTTGCCTGGGAAGGTTATTGAAAAGCATCTTGGGTTTGAGATGCTGTATTATGTGAATAACGTTCCTCTTAGAGAACGCGATTATCTCCACCGTTCTCTAAAGTTGCTCTGTGATTCATGCAGTATTTAAACCATTTTTCCTCTGAGTAGTAATGAACTGATAATGCTTTGTGCAGCGCCTGCTTTGACAGAGGAGGTGGTTAATGAGTGACATTAGTCTGGTTACAGGCACCTTGTCAACTCCAATCCCAGCTGCTAGCAATAAGAAAGCAAAAAAACCCCAAACAACCGATGACCCCCTTTTCAAGCAGTTGCAAAGTATTTTTACATTTTATCATTCAGATCCCTCCTCTTCTTTCCCCCTCCTGAACACAAAAGGGCTGATAAATACAAGGATTTGCGGTTATCCTAGTGAACAGCAGCAATTAAATAAAAAGCCTTTAAAAAGCACAAATATGCTGCATGCCAGTCTGCCTAGTAAAAAGCACTTTTTGTTGCAGGCATTCGTAGAAAGAGCTACGTATAAGCAGCACTCTTTAAAATAATGCACTTTGCACTCTCCTGGAGGGCTCTCCCTCATTTTTAAAGACTTTTTTTCATTTGGTGTACTGCAGGCTACGAGTATCACAGTTTTTAAACGCAGACAAACCCAGAGTGGAACTGTACAGAACAGCCTCCTCGTAAATATTAAGTCTGTATAAGTACAGCGTGGTAATTCCTGCCAGTGGTATGGATTATATGCAGCCTTTCCAAGCGAGTTATTATCATTATTGAATTTGTTTGTGATACACGTTTCTTTTGTTTCCTTCAGAACAGGTTCCAGTATAAATTTCTTCTAGGAATCTTACGATAAATTAAGGATAGTTTTAGGTACAGCATTGTAACACACCTTGATGTGACATTATTTGCATATCACCCTTTTAAAACAGCTAATATTTTGTCCCTGTTTGAAACCTATAATGTTTTAATTGCTCAGCCCCTGTAAACGTTACTGGGATGGTTTTGTGTTTCAGTCATTTTGTTCTTAAATGACCTGCTTGCTCTTACCTACTTGAAGAAGTGACACTTTAAGTTACATCATAACATCCTATTTTTAGACAGAATTTTGCTGCTGTTACTTTCTTTTAAATATTTCTGTAGCTGTTTTTCCTGAGCTGTATTTAAAATAATGCATATTGTATTCTAACTTATGGCAATTTTTAATTGAATATAGAAGATGTAAATTTTGAGTGTAAAAAAATTAATGCTTTATATTTGAAGCTGCAGATGCTCAGTGGTGTACTGAACTTTACTTTGTCCAGTATCTGTTTCTTGCTGGTGTTAGTAAAATGAAACCCTGGTCAAGAGTGTGGCAAAGAGAATTTTCCTTAGGCCATGGCAGAAGGTACATCTTCTCACTTCTGTTCCTGCGTCCAACTGGGGCAAACAGATGCAGCGCGGAGCAGCAGCTGGGGAACGTGAACCAGAAGGTTTTGTGTCTTCCCGCTGCTTGGTACGGAACTGCCCGTTGCCCCACAGAGCGGTCGGAGAGCACGTTTCACGGGTTCATCCCAGCCTTGTGCTCCTGGGAGGGCAGCTTGGTTTCTGTGATGAAACAGTCATTCCCAGAAATGCTGGTTTTCCTGCCTGGCATGATGGAAGGGCGGGAGCTGCTTCACCTGATGGGTGGCTGGAGTTCCTCAGGAGGTACGCAGGGCAGTAACTGCGTGAGCAAGGCAGTGAGCTCAGGCAGTTGGCTATAGTCACACCATTTCTGTGTGGCATGTCTTGTGCAAATGAAGTAATATATGGGAATAACCTCTTTCCAGGAGTTTTCTGATTCACTGGTAACTTTTTTTTTCTCCAAGGGGGTCAGGCTGCACCTTCCACAGCTCTGCAGCTACACTGAGTTCAGCTGGAAGTGGGGTCTCAGGGGCCTGGGCTAGCAGAGACTGCAGGACCTCATTGAGTCCTGCCTGACAGGTAGAGAAGAGGGTGTAGCTGCTCTCTGAGCACCGGTGCAGTGTCCGTTCCCTTCAATTTCAGCTTCAGCTAGCTGGACGCTGCTCCTGACAGCTCTGGCTAGAACCAGCTGGAGCACTGCAGGTGAGAGGAGCAAGTCAGGACTGTTACCGGTATGGAGCTGGTTTGGCAGCACTGAGAATCTCCTGTGAGGAAGCAAGAAGCACTGTAAATTTATGCAGCCTGAAACAGAAATAAATCAATCCCTCCCTTCCAGAAAGGATTACTGATGGCTGTCTTCAAGTTGGTGAAGGGATTTGTGCTTCCCTAAATCCAAGGTAAGTTGTTATAATCCTTTTCTCCAACTCTTGCAGGAGGGCACTTTGTGTCCTTAAAAAAAAAATCCTGAAAATAACTGGCAGTGAAGTTTGAAATTAGGTGCTGTGCTGAGATCTGCACAGCCCCAGACTGGTTAGAAAAAGACACGAATGATCCTTAAAGTCCCTGTAAACCATATAAATAAAATATCTGTTTTATAAATAAACAAACAGATGGTCCCCAGCAATTCTGTGCTGCCTGTGCGGACTCTGAGGCTTGTCCTTGTCCCACAGCATGTCTCCGGAGGTCCCGTTTCAGAAAATGTACTTCTCCAGTGCTCTCAGCAATGACGTGTTTCAAGCTTTGTTGGACACTGGCTGGAAAGGAGAGGTCACAGGTGTGGCAGGAGGAGGAGAACTTTCTTGAGGTGTCCCAGGATGGGGAATTAATTTCTGGTGAGTTGAGTCGAGTTGGGTTCAGTGATTGCTTTGCAGATGTTGACAGTAATGGTTTTCTGGGCAGGGAGCCTTGTGCTTTTAGTGGCTATCCAGCAAGGGCTGAGGCACACGGATCCAGAACTGGCACTGCAGATTTGCAAAACGTAACCTACTTTGACAAGGTAGCTCTGCTACCTGGGAGCACGTTGCATAGATGGCAAGTCCAGCATCAGGGCTTTTACAGAGTTCAAATCTTGCAGAAGCCTTGTCAAACACCAGGTGGAAACTGAAACCGTGTCCCTGAAAGCAGAGTACCCACCTGCATCCTTTGTCCTGCCTTGCTGCAGACAGACAACTCTGGAAAAAATGGAAATTAGAGCAAAGCTTGCCAGCCAGTGCCAGATCCAAACCAGTATGCGGTGACTAGCTCAGGAGGGCTCCCTTTTCAGTTAACATAGAAAGGGAGGAACCAAAATGGGGGGGGAATGGAGGGAGAGGAGAGGTGCCTGCCAGATACCTGTCCAGGAAAAGAGTCGTCTTAACTAAACCGCAGCACTGTCCTGCAGGAGAATGAGCATGTGGATAAGCAGGTGAAGGAGAAAAAGGCTTATAGTGAAGTCAGTCCTAATTTCAAGGACCATTTCTTGAGAGAGCAGCACCTGTGGCATAGGAGTGGGATGGGGAGGGGAAAAAGTGAGCATTTCAGGGCAGGAGCTACCTCTTCCTGTGTAACACCACACCTGCTCCTTGCTCCTTCGTGTGTCCATGTACCTTAAAACTTGTGCAACTTTACCAAAATGGGTGTTCAGAGACCTCCCTCTGACATTGACCCAATCATTACACAGCCCAACACAGAGAAAGCCAGCTACAGTCATTTTATTTGTCTTCATGCCTTGTGGTTCACTACACTTGTTTACAATACAAATACACTATTCAATACAAAATACTCAATGACCATATATTAGTATTTTTCTTCATAGTATCCCTGAAGTGCACAGGCCCTTCCTTTACAAAAAATGTTGCATAAACTGCTGTACATGAGACAGACACTCCTATAATGAAGCTTGTTACTAAAAGAAGCCAGATGCGGACAATTCGGACGTTTTCCTGTGACGGGTTTAACTTTGGGGCAGACAAACGGTGATGTCTTTGCTGCTGTGAAAGGCTGTTTTATGCTATTCCTGCGTCAAGGTTCTTGTCACCCAGAAGACAGGCTCAGTAACAGGAGCAGACGTGCAAAGTTAAATCCTTCATAGCTTATTTCGGACTCCTTGCCTCATGCAGTGTGTAACCGACCGTGCCCCGTGGCGCTGCAGCTGCTGGCACGCAGAGCCTGGGTCCTTTTGTGAACGCCCGGGGCGGGGAGGCCGTGGACCTGCCATGCTACGCCCCTGCGGAAAGCTGGCTCAGCCAAATTAGCACTGCCTTTGTGCTTTCCACCCGCCGCACCGCCCCTCGCTACAGCAAGGCCCCTCTCCCGCCTCCGCTCCTTCCACCGCTCCTCGAGGAAGCAGAACCATCCAACCTTCTTGCCTCGCTTCACTTCCAGGCACATGATGGAGAAACAAGGTTCAGTAGCGAAAAGAAAGATGAAGGGACAACTGGAAAGGAAGATAAACAGGCATCCCATCCTGGTTTACCTTCAGCAGCTTACAGAACCAGAAACCTACCTAACCTCTACATGGAACAGGTACCATCCACATGGAAATACGCTGTTTCCAGAGTACGACAGTGGTAGCACAGGATTTCCCCAGTCGTGCTTTACATCCTGTGGATCACACTGCTTCCTGCTTGTCCACTGTAGAGGGAGGAAGACACATAAGACCAGAATGTAAATATTGCCTACGAGGAAGATTAACAGTCTTAAAAATAAGTTCCTTAAAAAACTCTGTATTGTCTCACTAAACTGTATTTTAAGTAAGTCAGACAAAAATGGGTAAGAG
This sequence comes from Leptosomus discolor, assembly GCF_034619465.1. Classification (NCBI taxonomy): domain Eukaryota; kingdom Metazoa; phylum Chordata; class Aves; order Leptosomiformes; family Leptosomidae; genus Leptosomus; species Leptosomus discolor. Next base: position 18,744,281 of record NC_141392.1, on the reverse strand, counting down.
GGTTAAAATAGCTTGAATTTTTTTTCTCCTACAACACTGTAAGCCTAGCACAGAGGGGTTTAAAAGGGAATTTGGAATTTACACTTGCCAGGGTGCTTTGGTCTGGTGAGCTCACAGCGACTTAAGCTCCTTCTGTTCCCTGCAGCTCTGAAAACTGAACAGGTAAATCCTTCTAGACACAAAAATTAAAAAAAAATGCCTAGTTTATGACTGGAAAAAAATGCTCTTGTTCATGGTGTACAGCTATAGAAAACATGCTAGAATAAAACTGCTAGAAACTGGAACAGAAGAAACGTGAACTCTGAACCCTTCCAGATGTTGCAAGAGAAATGCTGAAATAAATTGTGACATGCTGCCTTGCACAGAATTTAAGCCACAGTCTCCTTATAACTGTGCTGAGTGAATTACCCCGCTCTTTACAGACACAGCGTCTATAGCTACCCTCTGCACTGCAGTCCGTTAGCTTTACCCCAGCACACAGAGCCAAGTTTCTGTTGTTTCCCTCTGCCTACTTGGACTGTCCCTGGGAAAGCCCTTTGGAAGCTTCTTTCCTCCCTCACTAACAAACCGCGGCTGCCGGTGATTCTTCCAAGACAAACCCGTGTGGCAGCTGCAGCCCTCGCGTGGTTACGGGTTAAACGTTACACGGCTTCTGTCAGCCCTTCAGCTAATCAGCGATGGTGCCGTAAGTGGTAGCGCTGAAGTGTGAGTTGCTGCGGTAGGGGCAGAGGAAGCGGATATCCCTAAGGAAAGCTTTCTTCACATCATCCCAGTGGCACAAATAGAATCTTGCAACGTCACTGGCAATGCTGTGGCAAGAGGACGGAGCTTTAAGCAATGCAATTGCGGAATGACCAGGAAACTCTCCGAAGCAGCCTGCACACAAGTAGCAGAGCACCCTCTGGTCCAGGCAATTAATCCATGGAAATCATTTCTCATTGGTGGTATTGTTTGCTTTTTAAGAAAGAGGACAGGCAAATGCTCTAACCCTGGTTTCTGAGTGGCAAGATTTGATTAGCATCAATGTTCACAAACCAGTTTGTGCAAACTGGGGTGCTGTGCTTGGCCAGCACACAGGGGTACAAACTTAATGCTTGCTGTGGAAGAGCTCAGAAATGTTATGGCTTTTACGTTAAAAATAAGCCCAACTAGACTTCTCAATTCCTAGAGTTAAGAGGGGGGATTTAAAAGCAAACCAAAGCCCAACACAAACAAACAAACAAAAAAACCAAAACCACAACAAGGCATTTTACACTGGAGACACTGGAAGGGTGCTTAAAACCAGCTGCTAGTGCTGAACAGTATCTCAATGCACCGTACCCAGCAGACCAGAGAATTTCAGTAGTAATTCACCATTTCCCCTGACCAGAATTATCTCGTCATGTATTCCATAGGTAACGCAGCAGTAATGTGTTTAGCTCCTTCATTTTTTACAACTCCCATTCTGTAAGAGTATTTCAGTTGAAATTCTATGATAAAATAACTGCACAGCACAAACTGCAGAGCAGTAATTGCGCTATCACCATGGCTGGGCAACGCTTGCCTTTCCCCCTTCACTCCCACAAACTTTTACAATCATCTCTGGCTGCTTGTGCTTTTAAAGCTTCTTTAGAAACGCTACCTTTAACATCATAACCTGGCAGCTTATCTGCATTTCTGCAGCATCAGAGCTGCTGCCCCAGATCGGAGAATTAGTAAATTCAGCTAGTCAAAGATCATTAACTTTGCAACCTTTTGTTCTTGTGTATTCTTTAAGAACGCTCGTCAGTATACAGGTCAGATTCTGTTCTCAGTAACACCTAAGAGGCAGGGCAGCAAAAGCTCCTAGTTTGCTCCTATGCAAAGAGCAGCTAAAGAAAACTGAGGAGCTTCAGCCCTTCTGAAATCGAGAAAGCTGCAATATTTAAATGAAAATTGCTATTATATGTGAATAAAATACTAATGTAAGAAATTGTTCTGGTAGTGCTTACCTCCTGAATTAATCAGCTTTCCTGAGACTCTAGAAAACTACCCCATTGATTTTACTGAGCTAGAATGAGAAAGAACCAGCGTGACACCAGCACAGCTAGGCTGAATCCCTCCCCAGCGGCTATTTCATGCCAAGAGCTGTGAGCCTAATCACCTTGGAGATCACAAATACTCTCTTAGTCCAAGCTAAAGAAGCCTGTGCGCAGCAGCAGGATGCCCAAAGTGTAACCCTCGCTATCCCCCCCAAGCCCGTGCAGCAGCGGTGCGATGGATCTCTCGCAGCTGAACGTGAAACTGGGAGCAGGCTCTCAACACAAGAGCACAGCCACGTTAACCAACCACCACGCACAATTTTGGCATTTGTCTAAAAAAAAGGGTTTAGTTCTGTGTATCAGAGATGTCAGAAAGGCGGGTTAGGAGAGCACACTACCCCCCCCCACCTTACGGGTTTTTTACAAGGGTGACGGCCCAAACCAAGCCCTCCGATTTCAGTCTGCACACCTCAAAGGTTAGGAGTACGTATATGCAGATTCGGGTTTGTTCCCTTATGAAGACAGGAAGCTTACCTCAATGTTTGGATCCAGGGCCAGATTCAGAGTCACTTCACTGAAACGAAGAGTCTCGGCCTGAAGGACACCTTCACATTCCTTTGCTGATGCTCCAGTACACCCATTTCTATGGAAATAGGCACCCTTTTTTGGATAGCATTCATGCTAAAACAGCTCCTTGCAACCCTAAGTTGAAGTTACTAATGCACATCTTTACACGTGAATTATTTCCTAAATCTATGTTTTGACAATACACTTAACTGGAATATTTTTCATGCACAACATGTACAAAATGAGTCAATGCAGTGTTTGTCTTTAAACCACTATCATACACGTATTCTGTTAACGGAACAAGGGCTCTAAACCCTTCCAACACAGACAGTATCTGGCATCCGGATTGTGGCACGATGTAGTCTTCCGCCTTTATGTTGTTGTTTGTACAGGGTGTGTCAAAGGCTAGTGTAAACCTCTGAGGTATGCAGGTGGCTGTCCATTTTCAGGGCATGGTGAGTTTCTCTCATGACCATGGTCCTTTAAAACTTCATCTTGATTCCACTTGACATGCACAAGTTCCTGACGAAGGACATTCCTACTTTTGCAGGACAGAAGGAATTTTAAAGGGCTTTACTCAGTTTTAGTGCTTAAGCACAGGAAAAAGAAAAAGCAAACGCCCCAGCCAAACACCCTGCCCCCCCCCCCGCCCCAGCCTGGAACGCCTCATAGCATCGACACCCATCCTCTATGTCTCCTCTCTCTTCCAAGCGATGCAGCACGACCAGTGTCTTTCTATTGCCCTGCCAACACCCCATAACCACTGTGCATTCAAGGACTTTCGAAGACTGGACTGTAGCTGGAACACAATTTGGGAATGTGCCATCGCATCACCGTTCAGCGCTGTTGTATCCTTTTTCGGTTTGGATAGAGGATGCTCTCCCCAAACCCACTACAACCAGCTGCAGGAGATCTCCAGGTGTCCCACAGCAGCCACAGGTTTGGCACGGAAAACCCCAGACATGAAACACTCAAGGCAGTGAGCCGCGGCTTGACACTTAAGCAGAGAACGCACAACTGAGAAAAGCTCACGGGAAGGGCGTGACAACAACCATGCGTATGAGTCGGTGCAACAGCAGCTGGGCCTTGCAGTTAACATCTGATTCCTGTATCCTCCCTCCCCCTTGTTTCTTTCACTGTATTTGGGCTCTGGTGATTTGAAGCCTCTCGGGTTAGTTGAAATTACAGCTTCGAGGGTGGCACTTTTGGAGCAAGTTGGCACAAAATGGAAGGTAATGCTGTCAGAGCCCTCGCTCGTGGTGTATTGGGTAACAGGACATCTTTTCAAGGCTCAGGGGCCACAGGGGAAAAGTCAAGAAGGTAGAGGGCTCTCACGGCCCCTGCTGGGTTATGTGGCTCTTGTTTCTAAGGACGGGGTCCTCATAACTGCTCGCGCAAGGTGGCGTGGAGGCTTCCAAGGGTAAGCCCTGCTGTTGGTATCCGTAGTTGACATTCCCACAGGGGAAGTGGCGGAGCCTAAAGAGAGGCACTTCTTTAACACTTGCTGTTAGGGAAGATGGCTCTAATAGCAGGGAGGAGCCTGGCAGCCTGCCAGTCACAATGTTGGGCCCCACAGTACAGTTTCCTTCCTGTCCCAAATTCTCCCTCTCGGGCATCTCCTTCTCCAGCAGGGAACTGCTTTTGCTGGCCTGCTTCTCCCCAAACCAGGAACCATATGTTGGATTCCAGAGGTTGGTGGGCTTGTTTCTGGAGCCCCGGCTTCTGTGCAGCTCAGACGGTGGATTGGACTGGGCATAGGCCATGTTGATATGTCCCCCCGCTGAGGCTGACTGCGCCTTCCCCGGCACTGGTGGTTCCAAGGCTCCCACTTTCCCTAGAGGTTTTCCAGCAGTGACGGCTGACGGCAGGGGTGGTGGAGATGGCAGACTTTGCTTGTCATCCTTTCTGTCTTGGTGTGTGGAGACCAAGAGAGGAGGAATTCCTTCTGGATCGTCGGGGCGCATCGCTACCTTCTCCTCCTCCTCAGCTGACGGGCCATATTCTACTGGCAAAGCAGTGTTGATGACATCTGGATCCTGCCGGAGAGAACGATGAGCATTTCTCAAAGTCTGCTACCATCATGCATACTCAGACTTGATTAAAAACCCGACACATCTGGCAGCTGTCGTGCTATGAACACAGACCATCGTTCCCACTACCCAGAGCCCACATTCCATGTGTAGAGGAGGCTGACAAAGTGCAGTTAGCTGTGAGATGTAGTGGGATAACCTTAAAATCAAACTCTAAAAAAAGAGCAACCCTAAAACTCACCACAGAACAGCAGAGGCACAAAAACAACGAAAAACATTTTTTATGTCCAGCCAAATTTCCTGTGGGAATGTTGTTTTGGTACCTATATCATCTCAAAGCTCATAACATTCTCGGATAATATTGAGAAAGTTTCAGCCATGAAAGTATTGCCTCCACACAAGGAGGAGGGAATGGGAATGCAGAGAGAAGGCAATTCTGGCAGTAACCCTTGAAGCCTGAATCCATAGGGACTGCGGTTCTGAGCTATTTAAGAAGTTTTGAAAATTAAACTGAGAGCAAATGTGGTGATCTGGGCAACCTTTAATTGTTGCTAGATGCCATGGCAAGCTATAAATAGCAGAAAACAATGCCTCCCAATTCCAGGATCCAAACACACATGAAAAACGCACCAAGCCTCCCAAACAGCGAGGGAAAGCAAACTGACTGAGGCAAAGACCTGTGTGAGGTCACACAAGAAGCCTGCGCTGATGCAGGCAGCAAAACATCTTCCAAACTACTCCACTCCTCCTAAGCTAAAAATGGTGGTAATAAATAAATAAATTAGATTTCAGCCTGGAAAGCCAGACACTTGTTGCCTATCCTTAGAATCCCCGCTCCTTTAGCATGGCTGTCTCCGCCTGCCTTCTGCAGCAAAGTCAGATTCAAAAAATTGCCGAGAGCTGCAGAAGCCACCTGCAAAGTGTGCTCTGAGCCAGGACCATTTCTGCTCAGTGCTGCCCATGTCCTAAGGGTAAACACCAGCACGGACTGGGTGACACAAAGCACGTGAAGCGCGTACAGGTGCTGGCCTGCCTTAGCTCTTTTGCTTGTTGCAATCTGTGCCTCTATAAGCAGAAGCAGAGCTACAGGACTGCTATTTGTAAAGCTGTATGAGCCTGAGCCTTTCAAGCAGTGAAAGACAAGAAGGATCAGCCACCGGACGAGGTGAATGTCCCAGCCACTGGTCCCAGGCTGACATCAGTCTCCCTGGACTGCTGACTGCAGTAATGCAGAGCTGCCTTCTCATCTCGTGTTCTGGCTGGCCTAGACCGCTCCTCAAGTAAAGCCCTCTCCACTCATCTCATTTGAGACAAATGAACACCAATACCTGAGTGCAGTACTCAATTCTCTCCAGGATTATGGCAAAATTTGGCCGATCTTCAGGCTGGTGCTGCCAACACTGGGTCATAATGCGGTAACTGAAAGAACAGAACGGGAGATGCTCATAAATGGCAGATCCTGTTGGTACATAACAGCTAGTCACTGCAGCTTAGAAACCACAAGCACGCATCACCACTCTGACTTCCAATAAATAAGACTGCTCTGCCTTCCCCAGAGTTGGACAACTGATGCACTTGCAACCACTGAAATGTGGCCACCAGTGGGGTGAAATCCACAGCACATCAGAGAAATAACTCAGCCACTCGAAATCCCTTGGACAATTCATTAAAGGGCTACAGCTAATGTAGCCCAGTTTTCCCTAGCTGTGAGCAGTCCTATGCACCTGAAGTTTCCTAGCTAACCTAAGACACAGAAATATTGTGGCATCTTTGACCAAACAAGCAGTGGCCAGTACTTCTCAAAGTGGCCCTGAATTATTCTCCAAAACAAAGCAAAAACTTAAATAGTAGAGAAGTCACTGGCACTCAAGTCCGATAACGCAGATCAGCCACAATAAGATAAATCTTAAAAGCCATTAACTTTTGAAACAGAAACTTATTTGCATGAATACGTCAAAGTTAAAATCTCATACACAGGGCCAGGGCAGTTTTTAGGTGGATCCATCCTTCCTCCATTGGTGACGAACTCCAGAACCTCCTGGTTACTTTTGCTAGGGTAGGGCATGTACCCCAAAGAGAATATCTCCCACAGCAACACGCCAAAGGACCTGAATACAGAAGCAAAAAAAAAAACAAAGTGAAGGATACAGGAATGACCATCACTGAGGGGCAATGCCCTTAGGTGCAGTACCGTCAGCATTGCTCTTTGCAGCCTGTGGTCAGGCAGCTTGTGGAAATCACTGCTGCAGGATTCAGACATAAATAAGCTGCACAGTTGTAGTGGTGGACTTTGAATCATTTAATGGATACCAGTAGTTGACTGTTAAGTTAGTGAAGTCTATGACACAGGTAGGTAAATATGGTTGCTTTGCCCTTGTACTCAGCACTGTTCAACTAGATGTAACAAATGTGAAAGTCAGGTTATGCTTTTCTGAGACATCAGCTGCTGCTGGAGACAGGACTGAGTGGAGCAGTGCCCTGATCACTTATGACAAACTTTTCCTCTTGAATAAGCTGCCCTGTGTGAAATAATATGCCAGTGAACCCCCACAGCCCCTACCTGTAGCTCGGACTACGATAAAAACATTCCCTAGCTAACACCACAGCCCTGGGCCTGTGTGGTGTGGCCTGCCAAATTCTGGGGACAACAGCTGGGACAGGACCCCCTCCCAGAGCATTCGTCCAGTCAGCTGCTTGGAAATCATGGTCTTGATTAAAATTGCAAAGAGCTATCTGCAGCAATGGGAAACTCAGCAGCTCAGCCGTATGAGCTGGTGTACCTCTACCCCTCTGCTGGGGCTCGCTCAGGAGCTGTGGCCTGACCACCAGCCCCTTCCCCTCCACACACATCCTGCGCTCTTGCCACCTGCTCACCCAATTTCCCTCCCCCTCCTCTGGCCACCAACAACTCAAGAGCTGTGCTGCTGCAGGCCAGGAGAAAGATGAAAGCCACAATACATGATGCCCTTCTCCCTCACTGGCAGGATGGATCCTGCCCGCAGTCTCCCGTGCTGCTTTCCTCAGTGTGGAATGAATGCTTTCCTCCCTGTATCAGCAAAGCAGCACCTGCATCTGCCTCAACCTCCCTCCCCTGCCTGCACACCTCCCCAGCAGCACCCGCCTTTGCACAGGTCTGACCTTTCAATTCCCTTGTCTCCTCCAAGATTACTGTCTCTGAAAGACCCAGCTTGTCTTTTTAGTAAAGGAGAAATGAACAAAACATGTGTTTTTTACAAAATCTTCACACTTTACAAAAGGTGTTACAACAGAGACAGGCAGACCAGACAGAGGAGGAATGGAAGCGCACCATGTGTCTGTTTTTGATGTAAATATCCCTTCCATGAAAGCCTCAGGAGGCATCCATTTGACGGGCAACATTGCACACCCACCCTTCCGATAGTAGCTGGCTCTGCAAAGCACAAACAAAACAAAAAGTCAGCCAAGAATTCAGCAAATGCCATTAGTTAGTGATTTTTATAATTACAAATATTAAAATTATGAGGCAGAGGAGAGACTAATTTAGGTGAAACAGCATGGCAGAGAAGATGCTGAAGAGACCCGTTCCTTCTCACAAAAACAGTGGAAATGGGCAGATCATGGAAGCGCTGCTCTAATCTACCGTGCTTTAGGCCTGATCTGATGAACCCAAGTTATCCTTACCTGTGTGCATACTCCCAGTGAACTACCCACACAGTAAACTGCTGCTGGCTGAGCCATCCTTCTGCACTTTTCAGCCACAGCAAGATCTCCACCTCACCTCACACATGGTCCCTTGAGCATCCCCACCAAAAATAAAAAAAGCCTGTCCCGTATGTACCCAGTCTAAAACACTGAAAGTGAAATCCAAAAACCTTTATAAGAATGAGGAGCTTGATGAGGAGGATGCTTGGCCATTAAAGGGCACTAGTACAAAAACCACCTCCCCTGCTCCTGAGATATAAATTACATCAGTCCTTTAGTGTGTCATTTAAAATAACACCTACAAGCCCCAAATCCTGCGCTGGCAGCTGCGGGAGGCTGCTCATGCAAGCTGGTATCACTGTTTGTAACTACACAGCCTGAGCACCCAGGATTCTTGGACACAGAAACACGTGCAAACTTCAAAGGCACCTTTGAAAACTCAGCACCAAAGCGTTCATCTTGGCAGTCAGTTCTGCTGATTGTGTGAGTGTGACAGATGCTACTTTGTCCCAGCAGAGTCCCATCTGACAGTGGGGCAGAGTGGGGGCTGTTTGTAAAGGGAGAGGGAGGAAGGGAAAAAAAAAAGGCAGCTCATACACTTGAGTTTTTGAAGGTAGCACTCTGCATCACCTCAGGCTGTGATAACTGTCAGATCTCAAGCTAAGCAGAGCCAGGCCTGGTTTAATAATTGCACAGGAGAATCCCCAAGCAGGAAATAAAGGCGGCGAGGCACTGGAATAAACAGTGTGGGTGACTGAGTACAAGGCATTCCTTCCTCCGAGTCAGAGGCAAATCAATTCCTCAGCACAGCAGGACACGGTGCTGCACTTCTGGAGGTGCTATCTGGAAGATGAGATATCAAACTGCAGCCCTCACTGCTCGTGGTCATTACGGATTTCCTGGCACTTCTTGCAAGAGCAGAGTAGTTAACCCTGTGTCCTGGCTGAATTCCAGTTTGCGTGATTACATTTTCCTGACCTTCATCTGCACTTTCCTCCTTTATCTGCAGTAAATTGAGGAGATTTACTGATGACACCAAACCAAAGGGGCAGGGGTAGTATCAAGGAGAGAGATTAAACTCAGAATGATTTGGCACCACAAAACAAAAGGGCACATCAATGCCATTCAATGTGGAGAAAGTGAAGACAAGAACCTGAGGACAGAGTACAAGAGGAAGGAAAAATGCCTTCCATGACCACCAGACTTCATTACCCAGAAGAAAGCTGTCAGGAGTGGGAAAAGTCTCCAGAGCACAGTTAAACTACAGGTGAAGGCAAACACCAAAAAAGCATTAGCTGGGATTCATCAGGGTGGGTCTCTCCCCTCTTGCCTTGCTAAGGTTATGCAGAGCAGCACACGAGCCTGCACTCCTGCACAAACAGCTCCTCACTCATTTTAGTGAGCTTCCATTTGCGGATACCCTGGGCTTAGCTCTGCTACCTGTATATATCCCGGGCCATTCCAAAGTCTCCAATCTTAGCCACTCTCCCAGGCCCTCGACAGGTAAGGAGACAGTTCCTGGCAGCAATATCCCTACAAGGAAAGGAAAGAAAAGCAACAGAAAGAGAAGAACCACTTAGTCATTTGACAATTTTTCAAGCCAAAAAGAAAACAAAGAATAGTATCTACTTTCCTGAGCTGCAGAGAGCCCACAACAGCCAGAAAAGTCAGTGTTTCTGGAAAAATAATGGTGTCCCAAATCCTTATCTACCCCAACAGCAGGAGCAGTTTTGCTCTTCAACATTTTCTCTTTAAACATCACGTAACATCTTCCAGCTGAAAGAATGGGCCTCCTGTGAGCCTCCCTTCACCCCAAGAGCTATTTTTAAGTCTCTAAGGAGTTGCAAGCAGTGGGGCTGATTTCAGCAATGTACTAGTTGCAACATCAAGCTGTCTGGGGAATGATTCACTGATCCGTTCCTAGCATGCTTGTTCAAATATTGTCCAATGGGTGTTGTACTGTCAGAGACAAGAAGAACAACAATATGCAGGTGAAGGTATGGCCTGAATTTGTGTGCACAGGTAAAGCTCCAGCTCCACATCTGCTGGGCTTAAGTAAACCTTGAGATCTGAATAACATGGTGGCATACCTTGTGGGTAACTCTTTCAGAAGAGGGAACTACAATCTCTCCCTACTCATCTCTACTCAATGGGCAGAATTTTAGACACTTGCCAAACACCCTGTTCTGCAGGAGCAGAGTCACAGGGTGTTGCACTTCTGGCTGTACTTGTACAGCCGGTCTTCAAGAGCGAGAAGAAAAAGGTTCCAGAATGAGCAGAAAGGCACTAAGCAAAATTCATGAGGGGGGAGAGCTTTGAAGACTTCTGTCATGAGATTGTGCTTCCACTTGCAGAGTAGCCAAACAGGCTGCACAACTGCAGGCACTGAGGCAGAGCTCAGGATCTTTGGTAAAACGACAAACCTCTGAAACCTGACTTACAGCAGCTTTTCTGTTAAGTGCTTCTATCACTCTGATTTTATCTACCTTTTTTAAAGGTATCCCGCCACTGGAGTGCAGCAGGACATAAACATGTCAAGCAGGGCACTATGAGTCCGTGCTGGCCCATTGCAAGTCACGCCCATACTGACACAGACGTGTTCACCTACCTGTGAATGAAGTGGTTCTCCTCCAGGTACTGACACCCACAAGCAATGTCACGAGCCACGTGGAGCAAGTCCAGCATGGAAAGGGAGGAGGGCTGATTCTACCAAAAGACAAGGGACAAAGGTCAGTTAAAAGTAAGAATGTGGTATGATTCGTCACTGATTCAGTGCTGGGAACTCTGCAACAAGTGACACAGCTCAGATGTTAATACACAAAGGGATTACAAAAGTGCACAAGACAGAGTTCATATTAATGAACTATGCAAAGGATGTGCAGGCACAATGTCATACAAACCCCAGGGACAAAATCAGAACAGCTGGATCCGACTTTCGAATTCCATTGGGATGCCCCATAAGAATTTCCCTCAGTTCTCATGGGAGATGTTTCGGAATTTTCAGAATGATTTTTGAGATCTGTAGCCTGAACTGGTCCTCACTCTGTTTCTTTGTATCACTGCTAGCTCCTCTCTAAAGTCACCTTGAACAATGAGAATGACATTTTGGATAATGGGATGAGTCACATTTGCCCTTTCCCTCCTCCACATCTGTGTAGGTTTTATCTTGCCCCTCAGAGCACTGACACGGGTTTTCGTAGCCAACGGCTATGGCAGACCAAGGCTGCCAACTCCTTGTTCCTGCCCCTCTGATGAAGCTACGAGCCCTTGCCAGCAGGAGCCAGATGCTGTAGCGAAAAGGGAAGGCTTAGCACCAGCTCGCGTTTGCTGGCCTCTGAAGCCAAACCATCAGCTTCTGCACAGAGGCGTGAATGGGTCCCTGCGGCCAGTCCTGCGGGGGAGAAGTCACTGCTGCCCGTGGGGTGATGACAAACAACTGCCGCCGGGTGGCAGCGACTGCTTATCCCACAGCAGCCGCTTGCTGGCTGGACCCAGACAAGCCTATCCTACCCTCTAGCTCTCCCTTATGGCACCTACCACTCTGTCCAGTGCCCAAAAGGCACCCCTGCCCATGGGTGTCTCCCACCAATGCACAAACCAACGCGGGGTCTCCAGTGACAGGGACTGCTGGCTCTGCCAGCCTGTCTGTTGTGGTGAAACATATCTCCAGACTGATGTGACGCTGTACTGGCCATCCCACCTGATCTAAACCACTGCTAAATGGGACAGGAAAGAAGTCCAGGCTCTGCAGCAGGCAGTAGCTAAACAGTGGGCATTGGGTGGTAAAACCTAAAAAACCTCTTAACGTCTTCTGAAGACACTAGGAAAAACCTGGCCTTAAAACTTGCCTAATGAAATAATTGAAAAATGCTGCATCTCTGCGTGAACAAAGCTTGTTTTTTTTAGTGCAGTGCCATAAAATGGAACAATTTATGACTATGTATCACCTGCATATATTTACACAGTATAGTTCATTGCATATATATATACTTAACCAATTCTTTAAAACACTGGACAGCGTCTTCCCCTAAACCTTTCTTTTTGTAGCCATTTCCTGAAAACATAAAGCGCCTCAAGCCTCTTCGCCCGCCCCTTTTGTGGGGAGGGGGGAATATCTTTTTTACCTCTGTGAGTTCAAGTGACTCACCAGCTACACAAGATGGCTGCAGTAGGAAAGGATGCAAATGCCTTCTTTTTCCCTTTCAGGGCATAACCAAAGGGAAATGAATATCTCGATCTACCCATCCCCTCCTCTTCTGAGCAAGGGTCAGAAACCTGAAGTGAAAACTGAGTAAAAAGCCTCATTCTTTACTGTGCAATCGATTCCAGACCTGAGCTATACTGCAAGGCAGTCAGTAGGCTGAAGCTACAAGCTGATTTGAACAGCGTAGGTTTTTTTCTCTTTTCCCCCTTTTTTCCCTTTTTTCCCCTTCCTTCCCCTCCTTGGATGAATGCCTTCCACCTTTCATTTGGCTAAATACAGTCCTAAAACAGATGTGACTACCCAGCCAAGGACAATTTAGCCATGTAATTTGTTTGAAAAATGGAGGTTTGGGATTCATTTTGCAAGGGGAGCAGCCTTGAGACACCAAAGGATTCACTTTGCAGCTTTTGCTCCCCAGATGAATGGATGATGCCAGCTGCAATGCACCGCTGCTCAGGGCAGCGCGCACACTGGAAGCACTAGTGTGACATCTCTCCAGGTGAGGCTGCGTCTTGCTAAAGATGAACAAAATTCTGCGTATTGTTCAATGTAATCACTGCTCTGTGCAACAGGCTGTAGAACACAAAGGAGGGGAATCATTCATCCGTATACGATTTATCTTCCAGAGCTGTTCTTTGATTGCTGTGCTGTGAGTGAGAAAGATCAGATCAAACTTCCCAAAATGGACAATTCTGCAAAGCTCATAATGAAGCCTCAGATTCCATACATCTCTGAATCTACCAGACTGCCTCTCTCCAGACGAGAGAAAAGGGGTAATCCTGTAATAGATGTGAAACTTCATTCGAAATGGAACACAGAAACTGTTCAGGGCAGTAAACCCTGGACCCGTGGAGAAGTATAAATCTGAAGCTTTCAGAGTAGACCTGGCTGGCATAAATCGACAATGTTCCACACGAGTTGGTGGTATTGTATCAGTGATGTTGGATGAACATTTGGCTTACACGTGTGATCGTTCTTGCTTAGCAGCCAGAAAAACCATTATGCATTGGCTGAATATGGCTTTCATTATTTACGTGAAAAGCATGTAAAGACAAACAACATACAATAACCTGGACTGTCAGCACCTTGATCTCCCATTAAGTTGGATTCCATGTTTTGATACCTCCTGTGGTAGTTCTAGCTTCTCATTTAATGTCCCTTGCAATGTCTGAAGTTCCCCCTTCCCTCACTTCACCTTCTCCTCCACCATTCCCTCGGCTCCTTTCCAAGCTTTTCAGTGGCTGAGTGCACGACATCATGTCTCGCTCCAAGTCACACAGGTTCTTGCTGGCCAGCAGCAAGCCAAACAACACAACTGTTTTGCTCAGTGGTCACTCCAGCATGGTGCTTTCTTTTTCCTTGGAATTTCCTTTCTTTTGAAGCCTTGGAATTACTGCCAATTAATACCTTTCACACTTGTATTATATTTGAATGAAAATGGCAAATGAATTTGAAGTTACTGGCAAGGGAGTGAGGAGAGCAACTCAGGGATAAAGGCAGAGAATGAACACGTAAATCTCTCTTTTGCAATCAAGCTGAAAGCAGAAGTATATGGGAAAGACAAGGTAGTAAGGAAACCAAGTGGAAAATACAAAACTGGAAAAAAACAAGGGGAAATGTCAACAGTAATTCATAGGGTGCTCACCACACAGTAAGCAGTGCAGCTCTGTTACTAAGTCAGTCAGCTAGGTCTTGTGTGTTGAATTAATTCCTGTTGGAAGCAAAGCTCATCGAAGCCTGTTTACTCTGCACTGTTCCTTGTCTTTGCTTTCCTTTAATGGGCCTGGGAAGCTAGACATCCCGTCTGCTATGGCTGCCTTCTGCTTGTCTTCCTTGAATGAGCAATAGGAGGAATAATGCAGCGCGGGGTTCATTATCAGCAGCGCAAAGATACATCTGGCAGTACTGAGCCACGGGCCTTATGTACAGACACTGTCACACCTCAAGTATATGCAGAGGGTAAATCCACTTCCACAGCTGGATCCCGTACTTCACTGAGCACAACACCCCCCCCACATCTCATCTCTCATCAGTCAGTCTCCTAGCCTCATAGTTTCTGAGCCAGCATTCAAACATGTGCACCAGAGGCTGATTTTTCAGCACCCACAGGTGCCGTTAGCCCCTCTGAAGCTGCCCCAGCAGCCAGACGACGAATTACCCTGTCATTCTAGCCAGGCAGCCACCACGTGAGACGGTAGCAGAAGCAGGGCAAGGCAAGAGGAGGGAAGGTATTAGAAATGGAGCAGAAACATGTGGATCTGTGTCTGCGCACAGTCAGGCTGTCTACATTCACCCAACTGTCAAAGAGGGACTGAAAACTGTTTTTCTGAACCAGTTCCAGATTCCAGCTGCCCATCTGCACTTGAAACTCAGCTTTCCCAAAGCGTGACAGGCATGGGACAGAGCAGAAAATAGCACCAGTCCCAGGTCTGCTTCAGTCCTGGGAGCAAGTTAAATGCAGAAATAGGGGAGGAACTTCAAGGTGCTGGGAACAGACCCTGTTTGTGGTAGTAGTAGTTATGGTCAGTCTCATATAACCTCAAACAGGTCAGGAAAGACAAGGAAAGAAGCAGAAAGGAAGGAGAGACTGTGAAGGCAGAAAGAAATATCAAGGAAGTAATGTATGCTGTGCCTGGCATGAACCATCCACCTCTTCTGACATTAGGGTTTCACAAGGGTTGTGCAGAGCTACTGCTAACAGAAATGGAAGCCCTGGCATGCAAGGAGGAACACATGGCTGGGGTACAGACAAACCCCTCAGGTCAGAAGGCTCCCATGACTGCATCCTATAAAGATTAAGAGCTTTTCATCCACAAAAGCAACTGGTTCATTTTACTGCAAGCAGGTAAAAATTCCTGCTGTTCAGGACTAATGTTCCTGGTGCTTCCTCACAAGATCCTGATAGTTACTGAGCTGGCTTCTCTCTCTAATTTAATGAGCCAAAAGATGCTTGCATTGCAAAGTGATGTATACCCTTGCCTTATGCTATCATGTTTCACCTGCCACTTCACACATCTAGCACAGCCTGTACTGCAGCTCTGAACAAAGCATCTACCAGGCAGCATACCTTGCCCATGCCATTTTGCTCTGCACTGGGTGAGAGTGGAGCCCACATTGCAGACCATGAATTTCCCCATTCACCTACCACCAAGTTCATCCCATTTGTATAAGGTAACAACAGCACCTCTAGGTGCTACAGAACACCAGCCTCTGTTTATAAAGAGTACTTGCTCAGGGTTCAAACATCTTGACTTTCTGGGTTGTCAGCCTTCTTATCCAGGCAGGAGACACTTTATTGCAACCTTGTCCAAGGCTGCAGGGCTCCTGAGCAACACAGACCATTTTATGTCTGAAAACCAGACTGCAAGGAAAAAATACAAAGCTGATCTGTTTCCAGATGCCTCAAGGAAGAATCTTATTTATATCTGTTAGAGCTAATTTGTGTCTCTCCTGTACTGATAAAATCCAGCACTTTACCCCGTGTCAAAGAAATGTAGAGAAATAGAGAAAAGCATGAAGCTGGGCCCTGGTGCTAAACTTCAACATCTGGGTGCCTTTATGATGCAGGGACTCAGAGCAAACTTTATTCTTCTGAAATACTGATTCCTCTCTAGAAGTCATAATTTATTTCTCATGCATTTCTAACTGACTTTCATTTCCTATGGATGCTGATTTCAGTGGGAAAATCTTTACAACTCTGGACTAAAATATTTGGTCCAGGCCAGATTCCCTCCTTGCCTATGTCAAACTTGCACTGACAGATATCCACAGAAACACACCTGATCAGCAGTTTAAAATACAGATTTATCATTACTAGCCCAATGCTTCCCCCCAACCCATCCCCAGCTGGTGTGAGAAGGGAAGAGTCGACTAACTTTTTTTTTTCTTAATTTTGATTTTTTTTGTTCTTTAGATAGTACCTCCAATGCTATCTAGAAAACTCCAGGGATCAGGCACCTCTGCATAACCCCAGCAGCACCTGTTCCCTATCTGTGTCCTGCCCCCAGAGCAGTCTTTTAGCAACAGAAATTTTCTGACCTTCTGAAATGCTGGGAAATAGTAGCTGCATGGATCAGCTCTTTTATAGTTATGTATTTGCCTTGTGGCAGCAGCTTACTGAATAAAATTCAATTTTCTCTTTTCTTACCGGTCTAGGCCGCGTCTCTCTCAGGAACGATTTCAGGTCACCTCCAGCCATGAGCTCTAGCAGGATGAAACGGGGAAGTGCCTGCAAGCTCACCCCGATACAGCGCACTATATTCTGGTGGTTGAACTTGCTGTGGAGACAGAGAGACTCAATTATGGAGAAACTTTGATCCAAAAAGCACAATTGCAGAAAAAAAATCAAAATGTTTTGCTGTGGGGAATGTTTTTTTTCCCCATAAAGTAACAAATCTCAAAGGTAGGGTAACTGGGTAAAGCTAAGTGCTGCATTCTGTGTCTGTCTGCATAGCACAGAAACAGAGATGGGGAAGGAGTGGCCTTTGGCTGCTTTTCCTCTTCTTGTATTCTGCATCCTTTTTGGGCTACAGCAAGATTTGAGGGCCATAGGAAGCAGAGAATGTCTGATAATAAAGTGTGCTCCTAATTTTCCTGTCCAAGGGCAGAACCTGGGCTAGGGCTGAGTTGTTCCAAACAACATACTGATAGAGGGATCTGCTTATGTAAGAGATATTCCTCAAGGTCTAGTCTCTAATACTGCCTTATTTCTCCAGACCTCAATGTGACGGGAAACTATTTGCATGGATTCTAGAACTCAGTCACTGACATGTGACATGACAGCAGCATTAAGTCAATGCCATCTGTTAGTTTTTAACTAGTCAAAACCGAACTCCTAAGGTTTGTTTTTACCTCATGTTCTGATCTCTGAGACAAATCAAAGGATCCTATTATCAATTCTGAAAACTGGGCCTAAAGATTTTAACTTTGGATAATGAAAACCAGTGTGGATCCTCTTGAAAATGTAGCCCTTAATCATCTGGTGCCTCATCATTTGTAAGAAGAATAGAAGAGGATGGTAATACCTATCCTCTTTGTAAAATACTGACAGCCATGGTCTAAAACTACTGTGTAATGTGTTGCGCAGACATCACCTCTCAAAGCACCTTTTTTCTTTACAGTACTGGGCTTTGCAAGCCTACACAAATGATGTGCATCTTATTCATACACACCTAATAATGAGAGCTTCCATGAGGAAGTCCAGCTCATCTTGCTCTGAACACACTTCTGGCAATGTCTGGAAAAGAAAGAACAGGTTGACAAGGAGAAGATATTTAAACTTAGAGACGTAGAACACCTGGCACAGTGAAAAGCAGTAACATAGTCTGCAGCAGTCCTTATTTCTCCAAAAGAAATCTTGCTCTAAGATAATAGGTAGACCATTACTAAACACAACTGTGAAGACTGTTGAAAGGTAATCAGAACACGTGGCCCATTAACACCACTGTCACCCTCCTTCCAGCAAATTAAATAGCCCAGAGTGTACAGGGAACAATGCTCAACGTATGGGGGACAAGGAATAAGATCACAGTTCCTGAGCTCTCTCACAGTTCAATACTCCTACCTCCCAGCAAGACTATGAACTATAACCAGCAGTAGGACTGTGCTACCAGGAGAAAACAAGCTAGTTAGACTGCTGAAGGCCTAGAGAACCCTATCAGGCTCTCTTAGGATTTAGCTTCACATCCAGTGCCTATTCATCCCATAATGGAGCGGTGAGATCCCTGGAAAGCCAGCCATCTCCTACCTGAAGGCTCTTTGGTGTATGTGCCAGCTGCTCTTGGCCCTGTGAAGACTTCTGGCCTCTGACTCAAAGGCTTTGGACAGATTACCACACCAGGTTTAGCATGTGCAGGACAGACAGAGGATGGATTTATTTCTCATACCTGCAGTCTACTGCAGCTGTATGGGAAATCTTTGCCTATTTACTACTTACAGATCTCTTTTAATAGTCTCACGACTCCATATGTTACAAGCTGTACCATAGCTATGATGGATTGAAGTGTTGCAACAGAGCAGCAACCTTTCTAGCCACATCCTTCAGTACTATAGTAATGCTTAATTCATCTTTATTTTTATAATGCATTGGGACTTTCGGGTGAAAGGTGCATGAAACCATCATGATAACTCATACACTGTCACTTACTTTCACAGCCACCTGCAAGGGAGTGGGGTCGCTGGGGATCCCTGCCACCTGACCTTCATATACCTCACCAAAGGCTCCGTGGCCCAAACCCCTGGACAGACCAGAGAAGACAAGAAGGTTTTACTACAGAGAACACACATTATAACACTGTGGTCACAGCTCACAGAACGGGCTCAAAATTTTCATGGCAGTGAAACAGGGAGAACTGGGTATTGACACTGATGATACCAGTCCTCACACTACGCAGAGGACCAGACCTTGATGTGATCTTTCCCAGACCTACAATGTATTTAAGTGGTATGTAAAGCAATCCTCAAAAGTGAACAGTCCCCAGTGAAACCAAGCTGCTAGCACTGCAGTGTGTAATGGATAGCACTCTCCTATGGCTTTGGTGTCAGTGCTGTAGTGGTGGGCGCTCCAAAACAGCTCAATAAAGATAGGTCTTAAGTCTTGGTGTTCCCACACCCTAAACACATTAACAGTTCCCATGACATTTATGCATCACCATAAAAAAAAACAACAGTGAACAAGAAACTAGGAAGCACAATGGTTCTCAAAGGACCTGAATTCTAAACCAAATATATTTTCCTGATTTATTTTGTGATTCTGGGTAAGTACCTTAGCCAGCAAATGGTGATAGTAGTGCCTTGTAAAGCGCTTGGCTCTAGGATTTCGTGCTGAGAATCATTTCTGGTACTGATCATATTATGAAATTTACAATTTTGTTTTGAATAAGGGTATAAGAAAAAGAGAAAGGAATTAAAGTAGTAACACAACAGAGTCTGTGCTATGTCCTTGGGACACAGATTTTGCATACCTGTCTATTCAGTCTTCAGTTGCTTAAGTTAAGTCAACTGGTACAACAACAGCTATACCACACAGGAGGCATGTCATAACGACACAGTGAACTCTGGCAGAGAATGAGGCTGCATCCCAGATCCTGAGTCCCTCTCATCCTTACATGGGCTGCACATTGGGCAGTAGTAGTTCAAGACTCTAAAAGTCATTCCTGCATCTCGATCCGGGTAAAAGGCTCTCTTCTACAACAAGCACTTATCCAGTAGAGCCAGGTCTGGCCTGAGAGGTGCACTGATCCTGTTCTCTGGTCTATTGGTGGACTGGTTTTGCACAAGCTGTTGCCCTCTTGCCCATTCAAACAGGTGCTGCGAAGGGCAATTTGCCCTGCTTTTGCATAAGCTCTGCCTGTAGTTTTGCCAGAATAAAGACCAGTCTAGGCAGTGAAACCACAGCGAGGACTTGTGTTGCCTGTGACTCAACCACTTCTTTTAATAACATTTTGTAGGTATCAGCTTGAGACACTATTCTTGGCTATGCCTGACCAACTTATTGCAAACTGAGGGTATAAAACAGATCTCTACAGCTCATAACTCACCCTCCTCCCAAAAAGTCCACCTTCCCTGCCCTTTGCAATTCCCAACTGTATCCTCTGCTCTCTGCAGCTTGCCACACTTCAGAAGTCCTTTCAGAGCCCAAGTGACAAAGGCAGTAGCAGCACAGGGTACATTGGAAACTTCCAGATGCAGTCCAGCAAGAATTGCAGGTAAGGAGGAATGAGGTAAGAGACAACAAAACATTGCAGACCACAGAGACTGCTCTGAGCATCACCTTTTTTGGCACCCTAGTCTCCCAAGCTTTCCTGCTTCCACTTCTTGGCTTTTTGTGTAAAACTGCATGGTACCAGGGTAATCTCACATTCACAAGTGGCATGCACTGTATCCTGCAGTAGAGCAAGGTGGGAAAGAACACTGTTTTCAAGTTTTTCTTAAGAGACTGTTTTGAACTTTCAAGCAGTTCTGATCTAGACATGACTATCCTGCTGGCTTTACATTCCTGTCTTTTTAATACTGTCCGGCAGCCTCAAACTCATTGCTTTTCCTGCTATTGTACTTAAGGATGTAATTGTCTTTACCAAAGATCCCATCAAAGACTTTAAAAGAGCCTCCTACAAGCCTCAGCCTTCTCAGCATTTCATCAGTTAATACTGGAAATGGGCCATTCATTACACAGTCTGCAAAAGATCTGTCTGAATTACTGGTGATGGCTCTTCAGTTCCTCTCATAATCCCAGAAGATTAACACTGCACCTGTAAAAGGTCAAGGAGACTGCCAAAGCCTAGTCCCCTCCACATAAGCCTAACTACTGCAGCTTTATATCCTTCTTATGAAAAGGGACATAAGTCTAAAAGTGCGTGAGAACTTGTACAAAGACATGAGTTCACACCTGTGTAAGAGAGCGAGCAGACGTGAGTGCATGGTGTGAAGCATGGGGAAGGCAAAGATGAATTTACCGGATGAGGGAGATGTTTTTTCGAGGCACCTCTTTGAGGTCACTAATGGATGTGGTCTTTCCTGCAAAGCAGTAGTTGGGATTGTAGTCTGTCATGATAGTGGAGGTACGCAGCTTGCTCAGCTTATATTCTGGGCTCTGTAACTCCATCTGCATGGCTTGTAACTCCTGGTGCTTCCGACGATACACTAAGTATGTAGAACACAGTAAAGCAGAGACACAGATTGACTTTGGAACAGGACAGCAGCCATGCAGCACATCTCACTGGAATTTGCTGTGTGGCCAAATTTCAGTGAATCAAACCAGACAGTGACACTGTCATATTTCTGTATGTCAAATAATTACAGATAGAAAATGGAATCTGAAGTTATCCAGGAACCTTTGATTTACAACATCTTATGAAGAAACAGGTTTGCTCATGAACTGTTTGCAAGAAGTAAAATGAATTTCACTTGCAGAGATATCCGATTTCACAGTTCTGAGGTTTTTGTTTTGTTCTATTTAGTTTAACTGGACCTTCCAAGTACGAGTCCAGCTCCAAACTTGAGGGAGTCAGGGTATAACCGACTTATATCATGTAGAAGTGACTAAAATCTGAAATGAATTATTGCATCATATTGTTCAAAATGGAAAGACTAAACTATTACATTAGAATAACACACTGTACATAAAACTAGCTCATTTTGCAAAACTTCCTCTGATACTAAACAACAGAGTTGGGGTAAATTTGAAATCAGTTTATGGTAGCGTTATATTCCTTGAATCACACTTCACTGATACTTCTGAAACCTCATTAGAAATCACACCTTGAAAGAAGACACCCTGTAGATATTCCCTGAAATAGCAATTGATATTACAGTATTTTTTTCAAAGAAAGATGCCAATCATGAGCAGGTTAAATCACTGTTACCCTTACTATTGATTTCTGTGGGAGCTGGATCAAGCCCAAAGACTGTGACAGCAAATAGCTATTGCATCGTTGCCAGCAGATGTTGCTCAGGGGAAGAATTTAAGGGGTAAACATGCAGGCAGACGGACGTAATGACCTATCCACAAACCCTTCCTGTCCTCCATTTTCCTCCCCATTGCTTTTGCTTTGATTTTTTAAATTGCTGCTCTTTCCTGAGATGGCAATGATAGGCTAGTTGGATGGAAAGTGGATTACTCTTCCACTCCCTGAGAAGTAGTTAGTAATTTTAAAGGGGTACTGTCAAGCCAGAAATCATACATGTAGGACCATGTGTGTGTAACTGGTAACTCCTGAAATTCTTAAAACTGAAACAGCTGTGCAAATCTAATTTAATAGTTGCCATTTGCTGCTCTGGGTACATCCCTCCCCCAGACTCTATACAGTGTGAAGAAAGAAAGGTGGCAGAGCTCTGTTTTGAATCCCTGGCTGCTTTTCATTGATTCAAATCTATTCTGTTTGCAATCGAATGCAGGTCTGCAATTGTTTAAAATAAGAAAATGAAAGGGTGAAAAATACCTTCTAGAATTTCAAATAAAGATGCCAAGAATGCCCACATCCTACTATGCAGCAGTCTGTAAAAGGGGAACCTATGTGAGAATTTCAAACTTAAATGTCATGCATTAAGAGGCTAAATCTGTATATAGGCACACAAATAAAGACGCTTGCTTTTAGTCATTAAGCACCAACAGCTCTCACAAAACCAGTGGCAACTGTGTTCTGGCAGCTTTACACTACAACACAAGCAATAACGTCTCTCTTGAGACACAGTCAGTAACTGAAGCCTCCTCAAATTGGTCATTGTGGTTAGAAACAACTACTGAAATCTGAAGTTAAGGCATGTGTGTCGGAAGGTGTCATTAAACACAGCACTAGCTAAAAACCTGAATCCTTTTGCCTCCTAGGGCCCAATTATCCCTGGCTCAGATCAAGCCCTCATATGAAAATATCTTTTGCAGAGAAACACTCACCTATCATGATTCCTGAAAAAGCCAAAATTAAGGCAGCCACCAATGCTGAAGTCACTACAGACAAGACCAAGGAGAGAGGGAGATGAACCACTGGCTCAGCTGTAACAGAGGCAGGAGAAGAAGGAATTACATATTTGAAATGATCTTCCAGCTGCCACTTTTTTCACACAGATTTTTCTGCTCTTCCTTCCATTTACTCATCGGCTGCTCCTATAGTGTAGGAGCGACCTCTGGCATGATCAGTTCTCAGGATCTATGACCTTGAATATCTCATTGTTGCACTTTCCTCAATTAATATCAAGCCCTTAAAACAGATGGTTTGCTATCAACAAATTAACATGTGCACTCCCTGGGTATGAAAACAAGACCATAAAGACCAGGGGCAGGGGGCTGGGGAGATGGAAAGAACATTACATTGCTTGGGTTAAAGTGCTGCTATCAATGCCAAATCACAGCAAAAGCTGAAGGAGGACTGCAATATATCATCTCCCAAATGCATCTAAGCCAGGCAGAAAAACCTGGTAACAGTAAGCGTAGCACAAGGTATTCCATAGCCGCATCCTCACTTGAGACCACGAGGCATTCAGAGACCATATATTAAGGTTTACTTCACCCTGGCAAAATGACCATGCTTTCTACCCATTTTACAGATGGGAATGGTAAAAATACACAACAATTTTCCCATGCTAGTGACAAAGTGGTGAGCAGGATCCCAAAACCCTGGAGTTGCTTGCTTTGACTGCTGGGCAAGAATATGAAGGAAATCTAGTAATGGAGCTCTGAGCACTTGGTTTTTCAAGTAAGGCAAGTACAGGCACTGTCCTTAGTTTTCCTCAGAGATCTCTCATGCAGAATTTCTTACAGATTCTGCACCTGCACCTTATACCCTCAAATTCACAGGAATTATATTCTCCTTCAGCTTGTACATTTTTTTTTTTGGTTCTCAAGAGGACTGACCTGAAATTTAAGTTCAGTTGGAAAACTCCTTCAGTTAGCAAACTTTCCTGATTTCACAGCAGAATGTAAGCATCAGCGCAACCAGGCGCAAAATTCGACTGCTGCCCAGTACGTCAAACATACACTGTGAAGCAAACCAGCAATGCTGCTCTGTGCACCATTCCTCAGCACTGATGTGCCTGTATCCTAGCCAAATAACGCCACTGCACATACCAGCAGGAAAGAAGGTAACATTCACCAGAAGCCAGTTTTAAGAAAGCCTAGATAACACATTCAGGATGCCTTAGAGTCTAAACTACAGATTGTTGCCATGCATTTTCTGTTTCACATGCTAGTAGCCTATCCCATACACCTACTTACCTATGCAAGACACACCATCCTCGGCCAACTCTGTGCCTGGCTCACAAAAGCAAATGACTTTTTGAGTCTCAAGATCAACACGGCACTCATCCATCTCACAGTGACTGCAGTTAAGATGCAGCCTAATATCCACTTCTCCATGCCCCTCTGTCACTAGGGAGTGGATGAAAGAAGCTGAGTTAATTACTGTAAAGACAATTCATAACACTGCCTTGGGCACTGACAGGAACAGGCGACGTGGTGGTCACAGTTGCCAGATGTGGCAGGGTGGGCCCCATCTAAGAAACCTATTTCTCCCCACTTTCCATAGCTCCTGTCTTTTTCTCATCTAGCAAATAACATCCAGGTAAATTAGCCCCACTGCAGTTGAGATGCACGGGCTCTCTCTGAGCAGACAGTCCCTATCAGGTTAGCAAGGAGGCTGCTGCTGAAGCTAAGGAAAACCTGCCCTTTCAGTGGTCTGCAGGGCTCACCCTTTTCTCTCCTGGCCTTTACTCCCTCTGAGATCAAACACTGCAATGTTTTCAAAACTTTCTGGCTGAATCTATCAGGCCAGGGTGCATCTGTATATTTCTGGCTGTTCTAAACCAAACTTTTTTTTTGAGCAAATAGATATTTTTGTATTTTCTGAACACATCACAAACATATTCAAGACACTGACTTCTGGGCAAACACAGGCTGGAGTGGCAGTATTTATCACTCCCACACACTGCTGGGCAGCACTGCACTGTTTTCTCTAGAAACTCCTTGGTCCAACCTGCATGCTTTGCTGAGGGATGCTCTAAGGAACACATTTGTTAGTGAATAGTCAGGTACTTTGCTTCTTTCCTAAATTATCTGAACTATGAGGTTCTGTTACAACTTTCCTTGGCCAAAATTATTCTATAGGCTGGTAGACTATATTGTTGGGAAGTGTTTTCTAACAGTCTTGATGTTCTCGCTACCTGCTTTCTTCCTGCTACTTCTGTTTATTCTCCATTAGACTTTGTTATGCTATCTTTCTGCCTCCTCATGTTCATGATGACACTAAGCTGTACCCAAAGGGTTGTAAGGTGTACTACAGATGCAAACTATTCTTAACATTAAATAAACCCACTAGAAGACTTCTGACCAATATGAATACCTTTAAGTGCTGGAGTGTATAAAGTACCAACTGGGTTAATGAAGGACACACCATCCTCCCCATCCATCTCTGGGTCATTGTCCACTGCAGCATTGCCACCTACATCAAACCAGAAGTTACCTTAACACACTGAGGCCCATTGGCACTAAAATACTGAAAAGCATTGCAACATGCATTACTTCAGCATATTTAGGGAGGCATCCAAATGAGAAAACAGAATAAATCAAAGTATTCAACATATAGGGATCACTTAGTGAGTTGTGACATGAACTGCTAGTCTTTAGAACTTCAGTTTAATAGCAGCTTCTGACGATCAACTCCTTAGCTCTGTTTTAGGCAGACTTGCAAACTAAGGCACAAACTTCATCTTTAAACATTTGGATGCTGTGAAACATGTAAGCCCTTCTTAAAATTAATATAGCCAAGAGACTGGAAAACACCAGTACTCAAGGGCTAAATTCAGTACCCTTGCTGATCAAGGTACATACTGTGTTAGCAGAGGGAACGAATAACCTGATATCCTTCATCTCCTTTGCACCCTGAAAGCAGGGTAGTCCACCAGGAGTGTGGACTGAAGGAATTTATGAGTTGCTCATTTGTGCTTGGCCATATGGAACATATCAGGAGCAAAGTATGGGCAATACATAGAACATATTAGAAGCATGGTAAGGGCCACATATTTTGTACTACAAGCATGCAAAGATTCCCCCACCCCACCCAAAAATGTCTTTTCCTCTTTGACCATCTTCAGTGAAATTAAAATTATGTCATGTGAGGCATTCTGTTGGAAAAAGAAGCATTACACAGTAACATTGTTAGAAAACATGCACTTAATCTTTTAAACTCATTATTTGCTCTCAGGATTTCTAGTCTATCATACACTTGATTTAAGCTGTGGAGAACCAGGGGTTAAACAGTCCACCACAGTGCAGATGGCTGAAGAAACTATGTGGCCCAGGAGATTATGGGTTAGTAGAGATCTTGAATCTGGCCCACACCAGTTATAATCAACATAATGCCATCTGACAACTGTCCTGAGACCCACAGCACATAAAATTAGCTCCTTGTTGACTGAAGCCAACACCACTGTCATTATTAAGAGGGGTCCTGGCCAGCAGCCTGAGCCTCTGCCCCCAAGGGACCACCTGTGCAGGACCAAGGCCCACCCACAGCAGGGTAGGGTAGAAGAAGCTGCTTCTTTCTCCTGGCATAAAGCCTGGCTGCCAGTCTCCAGGACCAAAGTCCTCAAAACACAGGTGCTGGCAAGGGGAGCATGTAGCCTGTGGCTCCTCCTTCTTCAGCACTATAACCCCAAAATGGAAGGCTCAAGGATCACAGCAGGATCTTGATGGCACGTTTTGCACAGTGCATAGCCAGGATTACAGCTGAAGGACTGACATCTGGCTATTTGCTCAAAAAGCAAATGCCATACGTTTATCTAGTGCTAAAAAGGCAACACACAGACATACTAGTACATAACAGTCAAATATGCTAGCTACAGAATTATCTATCAGTGTTTTGCTGATCATTAGCACTAAAGGAGGGGAAGGGACACCTTGAACACGAAGCCACTTTACCTATATATCCTCCGCCTCCTCCACCTGAGGAGCACCCCCCTCCACCCCCTCCGAAACCCCCTCTTGTCTCCCACCCCCACTTCTTCGTGGCCTGGGGGCAGGATCTTCCTCCAGTAGCACCTTCCAGCAAGGATTTTCCTGACCACAGGAAGGAAGTGTTATCATTCCAGCCACCTCCACCACCTGCAGTTAAGAGAAGAGAAAAGGCACAGATGGGGGTTATATTTGTGTAAAAAGCACTGTAGAGATCTGCAGAACAAGCACTCCTTCAAAGCACCTCAGCTGAAAGTAAGAATCTCATGCCTTGGTTAGAAGCTTGCTACACAGTGCTACGGTGACCTTTCTGTAGGGCTTTTGACCATGTTAATCATCTGCACTACTTCCACCTACCATACAACAAGTATTTTCTGTGGAAAATACAAAAAGATATCCCTGTCTGCTCCCCAACCACTAGTTTCTGGCTTACAGAGCCTTCCCCTTCCCTTTGCAAAAATTACTTTTGAAAAAACCCCATGTTGGTTCTGAAGTGGAACAAAAGGAATTTAGCAAAAGGGATGTGAAAGCATGTCCCAGCCCCATTCTAAAGACCACATACTCACCAGTGGCTCACTTTCAGCTCTGCTGGTTGTTCAGTCCAAGGTCTCTTCACAGAGACTTCTAGTCAGGGTGCAATTATGCTTTTTCTGCATAAGCCAGGGAAACTGTGAGTATGTCTACACAGCACAAAACAGTGCAGGAAGCAGGATGGCCACATTGGCACTGCAAACTCCCACATCAAAAATCAAACAACTTTGCTTATGAGAGGTACCTCATTACCTTGGGAGAATTCTCCCATTGCTAGGGCTATACCATCTCCAATACCCTTATTTAGGCCAAGTATCCTGCAATGTGGGCACATCCTGAACTTCCAGGTTCCCCCTGAACTATGTTTTCATGGGTTTTGCCTCACCTCCTTGTGAGGAGGAATCTGGGAGTACCACATATTCACAAAGGTTTTATTTAAAAAGAATAAACTTTCCTTACCTGCAGCTCCTGAATTTCCATTCAGCCCTGGAATAGAGGAATCATTCTCCAGCCTTTCTGGATGAAATGTGTCTGTTTTGGCCCTGTAGGCCCTGCCACCACCTCCTGCTGCAATTATCAAGGGGACCGGTTCTCCATTCTCCATCTTAACAAATTCAGAAATAAAGGCAAACCGAGTCAGACACACAAATGGAAGTTCAACCACGTGCTAGTTACTGCATGTCGCACTAAGCAGGCATCTAGGACTGCTCAGTGCTACAAATTACCATTGCATTATTTATGCACCCACATCCAAAAGATTAGTAAATAGCACTAGTCCTACCAAGTTCTGCAACAGAGAACAGTGGCATCAGCGGCTCTATGAATTGTATGTACAGTGCTGATGGCTCTTAGAAAGCATGTGACGACTTTCATCAAACGAAACAGCTAAGGAGCACTGCTCCATGTAGTGCAATATAATGTCTCCACTGGTAAAGGACTGCTACACTGGAAACTGAGCATGCAGACTCATGTAGAAGCTGGGTGATCTAAACATATAGTTGATGCCTGAAAATGGGTGGATGCTTGGAATGAGTACTGTCTCAGCTAGTACACAACAGGAAAGATCAGTGGTCCTAGCTTTAGGCTTACCAACAGAAAACATACAGGCTATCCTCAACTTTTCTTATCATTGCACCATATAGGCCAAATGTGTAGCCGAAGTCTGATGTTCTACAATGACAGATTGGAATAAAGTCCTGTGGAATTTTCCCTTTGCTGTAGAATTATGCTTCAGCATCTCAGATTGCATTGAAAAAACATCCAGTTCAGACTATTATGCTTGCAAAGGAAACTCAAAGCCACTGAAGCAAGTGTGGCCATACTGCATAGCAGTTCTAAGAAGCATGAAGGGCCAGCTCAGCTCACTACATCTATCAACTGGAAATGAAGGATACCCAGAGCTCACTTTGTGGACCCTTCCCCACAGGTGTATAAAGGGTTCTCAGATATTTCAGGCTGTGATAGCAGAGGCTAGTGGCATGATGTGTTCATGCCGAAGGCGCACAGGGACTACGTTTCCATACCTTAAATATATAAGTTGCACCTCCCCCGCCTCCACCTCCTCCTGCCCATTCATTGACACTTCTGTTCACACGTATCTCTTCTTCAATCACATTGTTCTCTCCAATGCAGACTTTCTGTATAACTTCATTAGTCTGCAAACAGAAGACCAGGTCTGAATTCTGATAAGAAATCTCCATGTCCTTGTACACACACAGGCCTCGTGGACATTTCACACTCACAAACTAATAAATTGTCTTCCAGCGAAACTACAGAAGCAGAAGAAAGTGAATGTTCCTCTAGAAGAACCTCTCTTTTTGCTTCAACCTTTGTCAGAAGAATATGTTGCCATTTTAACTGAATTATTTTGAAGCAAGCTCAGTGCTGATATCTATTACCATTTAAAACAGCTCCATAAACTTTTAACACAGAAGATGCAGCAGAATTTACTGCAAATACTTCCCAGCATTAACTACCTGTATTTAATGAGTGGGAGAAGGGAGTTACTCAGTGACAATGTGACTTGCCCCATGTCATGCAACAACCAAACGGCAGAGACATAGAGAGAATCTAAGTTTCTTTACTCTTCTTGCAGTGCCCCATTGATTTGGGCCAGGCAGACAGCGTGAATCTATCCAGAACTAAGGCGTACTGGTGGCTGATGTAGATGTACCAGAGCTAGCCAACATAGTCATAGCATGGACAGTAGCAACCAGCTCAACATAGACTAGCCACTTAATATTTATTTAGATTTCCAAGCAAGTTTTGATGTTGATCTGATGCTTATGATGTAGCAGCAATTTTACTGTAATTACCAGTGCTAGCTAGTTCAAAGCCCACCAAAACAGCTGCAACCCACTTTTGATTGCAATGTTGACCTGATGTTAAAGAAAATACCTCACTAAAAAGCCTCCATATTTCCTACTTAGCATTTTTCCCCTCTACCAATTAGCACAAAATGTAATGAAACTTCTGCATTAAGCAAATCACTGAATCCACTAACTGATTTCAAACACATTAAACCACCATTTGTAAGCACTTCTGGACTAAGAACCTAAGAGAGGTAACTGTTGCTTTGATTTTAAATTGGAGCACTAAAGTGCATGACAAGCAGGACTCTGCTATGAGTATTTGTAAGTTGCAAGCTTTGCTTCTAGCTTATTTTACTTTATATGTTTCATCTCAGTAACACTATCTCGCTATGCACACTGAACTCGCTAAGTCAACACCACTTTAAGGGAAAAATGGACCAAGTTGTTGTAGCAGGATTGACCTTCTTCCTTCTACTTTCATGTATGTGTTTTCTTTTGGGAGAGGAACCTGATAAAAGCGTCCTCAAGCTACAAATTATTCTGTTGACCACAAAATGTGTCCTAGGTTGTGCCAGAGAATGAATGGCATCCATTTTGTGTGTGCAGACCTGCCTACGGAACTAAACAATCCTCCTTTCCCTAGTCTTCCCTCTCCTTAATTGATTTGGAGTTGGGTGGGGATGATTAATAAAACGACAAAGTCAATGACCCAAAGGAACCACTAGATTACCATTGAATTAAAAAAAAATAATCCTTCATGGCAAAGACATAACTGATTACAATCCAATCTAGTAAAAGTCCCTTCTACAAGTCAATGCAATCTCTTTGCCTCAATGAAAGAATTACATTAGCACTCAATAAATTCTCACTAAGATTACAGTGGCCTGCAATTTAATGAGTCCATATATTACACTCAGCTGGAATGTCCTGGTTATAGACATTAGATGGAAGTTTGAGTTAGGGCATTTCTCATTTCAAAGAGGCTTCATATTAATGGTTTGTTTGCAGCCATGTATAACTCCAGTTTTAACATTATTTACTTCAGCACCCAGCCTTGAGAACCCCTCTTTCTCTTCTACATCCTTCAACCTTTCCCTGCTGTAACAGACTGCTAAGCTTTCATCTCTTGAATGCCAGCCATTAATGGTTGAGAAATGTACAGCATTTAAATGTCCAGCTCAAACCTGTAGGTGAAATTTCGTAAGATAATGCTTAGTTTTCTTCACAAAAATCTCTTATTCCCTCATCCTCCAAACAATACTAAACGATTAATAGATTATTCTGCCTGCAGATTGTGGAAGTTGCACCTTTCTGTCAAGACATTTGCAGCAGCAATTGGTTACTACCACAAAAATCAGGACTGACCTAGCAGTGATTAATTTGTCTCTCCCATTCCCATCCAGAAAGTAACCAAACAGGCCCTGTGAGGTAGGTGTCTCCACAGCTGTAGAGTACTACGACAATGGCAGGGCTGGGCTCAACTGCAGAGTAAAGAAAAAGCCCTGTGAAGTCAACCTTGAAGACTGGTCTCCAGAGGAAAGGAAGGCAAGGCTGTCTTTTCTCTCTGAAAACCCACACAGATGCTTTGAGATATGTAGATCAATCAGGAACCTGTAGTGTATTATCAATGGGGCCTGAATGTTGAAGAGGAAGTTAGCACAGTGACATGGTACTTCATTCTTTTCCCACTCATGCCCTCCCAGTAAAACTACAGCTATCCCATGAACCATAAAACCCCAAACCCCTCAAGGACAACTGTTTTCTCTGTAAACAGATAAAACTCCATGGATTTGTAGAAGGGATTATGGCAAAACAGCAAGGGCAATCACTTACACTAGGACAAGCATCTTCTCCTTGCTGTCCCACCAAGATATACAAAGTATCATCCTTCTGGAGGTCGAAAATTCCCAGCACAGACACGCCGTGGGACCGCACCATGGTGTTCTTCCCTCCTTTCCCACCAGCAGCTCCATAGCCTGAGATGCTGCAGGAAAAAGAAAACAAGAGCCTGGCACCTGAGTTGTCCCAGACAGGTGGAAGGTACTACAAAACACTTCAGGACACTGAGCGTTTTGCACACCCGAACTGTACGCAGTGTCACAGGGCTGTGCCCTGAAGACCTGACACTCTAAATAAATCTAAACCCAAAGCTGGAAGACTGAGGCTTCTCTGCTCTACATGGGCCTATGAACTTGAGTAGCCAAAAAATTGCTTCTTTCACACTGATTCTTGGGCAAACACTCACTGAGGACAGCATGAGCAAGTCCCTGTAGTTACAAACTTTAATATATGAAACACATCTTGTTTCCCAGAAGGCATATCCCTGAGAGGTTTGCAGCAAGGAAGAGAAAGAACAGAAGCAGGAGAACCGGTAAGTACAGCACATATGGCTAAAGAGAACATTAAGCATGAGATTGACAGGGGGAGATTTGAGAAAGCAGACAGCATAACTGGGTCCTAGTAGCATGGACCAGATGGGAAACAGCTCTCCTATTCCCAGGACCAGAGCAATGCAGAAGAGTAGATGGACATGACACTACCTGCAGTAAACAAGGAAGGCAAAAGCCCCCTGGCTAAACTCACAGTCACCATGAACGCCTCACTGTCTCTAGCCAGGAGTCGTTAGGTTGCATATCCAGGCTGCTGCAGCCTCTGTTAAGGCTGTGGGACTTCTATTTCAAGCAGTCAAGATTCAGAGGTCCTTACTGCTGTTGATGTACCTAAAGATTTGGATGTAATACTGTATTGCTCAGCTCCTCCCTCTCCAAGTACATAAACAATTTACACCTTGAAGCAGCTTTTATCAAAGGATTTCAAAGCACTTAATAAAAATAATGATAAAACAGCCATCTCTGCTGCAACAAAAGACAAAGTTACTCAACTTTCTGAGCAAGTGAGTGGTGGTACAGCAAGCTCAATTTAGATCTGAAATAAGCAGATGACTTTCCACTGACATTAGTAGCTTTGCAGCTATTTCCATGAGAGCAAAATTCAGCCTGGAGCACATAACCAGTGACTGCAGGGCTAAGAATACAAAACTTCCTCTCAGCTTCCTACCGATCACAGTGTAGGTGCTCTGCGTTAACTCCTCCATTTCCTCCTGGTTGGTCTTTGCCCAGCACGGTCCTGCATGTGAACAGGCTACGAGCAGAACAAACCAGCAGTGCCCATTGTGCGTGACCCCCTGAACAGGCTGGGCAGGCAGCTCACTTTCAGCCAGCAACTTGCCTTAACAATTAGCATGAGGAGCTCACCTTGTGGTACTGCTCTGAGGCAGCCGGCATGGAGCAGATCTGATGCAGAAGCAACTACGGAGCATCAAGTGCCTTGCAAAGCACGTTAGATCCTCACAATGTGACATGATTACGTTCGTGTCACTGCTGATAACCAAAGCAATCATTCCTCAGTAAGGCTGCACTGCAGCCAGCAGAAAAAGTGATGGACACAGCACTGGGTTACTCTGAACAGATGCTGCATGAAACTGAAGACTGAGTTGATTTGCTGTAGAATTTTGTAATGGCTAATGAGGTGCACTATCAGGCACAGCAAGCTGGCAGGGCTAATCGTCTGCAATTAGAGGCCATATTTTTCTGTGTATGAACAGATTTTGCATACAAGCAATGATGTCAACAAGTTCAGGAGAACCCATTTTGGCCTCATTCAAAGGCTGCAGACAAATAAAACCCAGTAGATTCAGGTGACAGTTGTTCCCTGTTCAAGATGGGTGTCACTATTTAAACAGATGGGTTAATCACAACTTCCAAGTTTTAGCAGGATCCCTTTCCTTAGGCACAACTTTCTTTTCCAAGGAATCCATTTAACCATATTTGCCCTGAAGAAAGACTCAGACCCCCTGAGTAGACATAACCAGAACACAGAATACCTTCCACTGTCTTTCTCCTTTTCTTTTACTATGATATTTTCAGGAACTGAAAAAGAAAACTGCATCTTCAGGAAGGATCAGGATAAGCAGAATGCACTGTCTGTGCAAACCAGGGCTGGAGAAAAACTCCACCTCTAAGTATACAGGTGAGGGAAAATACTGGAGCTAGCTTTGAGAATACGAGGAAATGCAGTGCCAAGGCCGGCCAACTTCTAAGGACAACTTTTTGCATTTCACTGTGCCATGTTGTTGTGCTACTTTACAAGAAGGGACCAGAGAAAAGAAAGCACAGTGGAAGTGACAACAAATGGGGCACTCAGCAAAATGGACCAAAGACTCTTGCTTTAAAAATGTAAAGAGTTCAGATAATGGATGGTAACGTGTAATTTATTACAGTTCACTTCTCTCATACTTGATCATACGCCTAAGTATGGGATGACAAGACCTTCTGAATGCTTAGAAGGAAATCTGAAAAAAAAAATTTTTTTTTTCTTGCCTTACTTTATTGTTACACAATGTGCAGCCCCATGGGAACAAACAAGATGATTTTGTCCTATCAGCACTGGAACATGTAGGACTCCAGTCTTCAAATGAAGCCACCTACAGCGTGTGGCAGCCTACCCAGACCTTCATAAATGGTGGGGTTTTCTGGGTGTGGTTAGCTTGTGCTACTAGAGTTTTGTGTGAAGTCGGGCTTTCTATCTTTGCATTTTAATAATGCACATTCTGCCTCATGTTCACACAATCTATATCCTTCTTACACAATTATTTGGAATGTACCTCACTGCTCTACTTTACACAGTGTAAAATGCACTGATATGGCATAACAACAGCTTTCTTAAGTGCCCAACAGCCAGCTGGAGGATTTTATCTCTGGGTCAGGTATATTGGAGACGGCTATCAGGCTAACTTACAGGACCCACAGTGCAGCAGGCCTGCAGGGGAGAGCTAAATACAGGCAGTGGGTCCAGACTCTGGAAAGCCCTAAAATTGATATTACAATCTGACATTTTCCTAGGGCTATGCTATACTGGGGGACTCTGCTGCCCCTTCAGCAGCCCAGAATCAAGAAGATGTCAAGTTAATTTATGTTCACAACTGCCTCCTCCTTTCCTCAGGCTGTGAATTCTCTACTACAGCCTTAAGAGGTGCAGCAGAAAATGTAATCCATGTATATACAGGTTACCAATGACATTAGCCATCTATTATCTATACAGAACCTAAAAGCCTGTTAGGTCATTTATAGGACTTAAATAGACAGGTCTTCCCTGCAGGACCAGTGGTTTGTATTGTGTAGCAAAAATCAGCCTACAGTTGCACTGGAATTCTGGCTCTTCTTGGGCTGTGATATTAAAGAAATGACAATGTTCTAAGTTTATTGCCTCTCCTCTTTTGGGCTACGCTTTATAACCATATTTACTGAATACCTGTCCTGAAAAATTCTATTCACCTCAGGCAACTCATTTTTGATAGCTGAGTAAAATATCATTAACGTTTTTTCATTACCATCAATCCCTGTGGTAACAGACACCCAGGCAGAACTTGTGCCTAACCTAGCCTAGCCAGTTTCTCAAAACTGCTTTGCAGTAGACTTCCATTATAGACTGACATCTATCCTCAACATCAATAATATTTTTCAATAAAAAGAAAAAAAAAGAAGGTGCCAGTAAGTTTTAACTGAAATTTATTCAAAGCCTTCAGTGGAATGTTGTTCTTTGAAATGCATAACACCATCACTGGTTTCAATAGGCAACGTTGCATAAAAAAAACACCACTACACAGTCATCGATTCAAAGACAGTTCTGCATAAAAACTGATGCATGTAATGGCTTGATGTTACCATTCAGATACAGTGAACTAAACGTTGATCATACTTTTTTCCCCAGCAAGAGCAAAAAGAAAAAATGATTGGTAAAAATCTGATTAAGTGGCATTGAACCTGATCGTCTCCCTTTGAAAATAACTCCACAGAGGGATTGAAGCATTAGAACCTTCAGTATCACAGTACCTAACATTTAGGTGGCTGGCTTCCAAAATCAATTCTACAGTGGTAAGTCAGGCTTACAGGCTCAACTTATCACACATGGATTCTAAACAGTGAAGATGCTGAGCACAGCTTGATGCAAGCTGTCCCATAAGAAATGCTGACATGCGATTGTGCCTCCTATACCAGCTGGAGAGGGAGAAAAACTCAGTTCTGATTCCAGAATTCAATGCATGGCATATGGGATATGGATGCCCCTTGGCCTGGAAAGGTCAAACCACTCGATTTTCAGTTACTTATAGAGCTCTCCCAACCTGTAACCATTTAGGCTCAGATGGTTGTTTCTCTCTCTGTCACCAAAAAGTTGCATCTTTCAGACAAGGAATCTGAGACTGGAAGGATTAGAAATCACAGGATTAGGGAGAAGTAAAACCCATGTAGATCTGGCCAAACTTCTGCATATAATACTTCATATATGACTAGCATGTATTTGCAGCTTGGAGAATTTTCAAATGCAAAGATATATCATGACAGTAGGAGATGGTTCCCTCACCTGTATGTGTTGGTTGCTGGTACTCTCCAGATCTGAATGCCTTGGAGAATCCCTTCAGCTCCTACAATCACACTGAGGTTGGAGTTCCTGTAGGCATCATTGCATTGGCTCTGTGTGGGGCCATAGGGTCCACTGGCACCACACGTCGTGAATAACCAGTGATCTGAAATGAGGACATATACCAAGCATGATCTGAATATCCAAAGATCAAGTAGCTGTTCTCTTTATTTGCTCTCTCTTGTTGGACCAAGAGAAGAACCTGGCCCCTGAGGTTTTAGCCAGAACAGAGTTCTTTAAAAAGACTCATAACACTGTGTATTTCCTGAAAGCTATCACAACTATGAACATAGCTTTACTTTTTCTAAGGCTCAAAAAGACAAAGATCATAGAATAGAGTAAAATGCCACACAGACCATCCAGTTTTGGGCTCTGCTCTCTGGGCTGCTGAAGTGCACACTCATGACCGCAAGACTGGTGCACTTTAGCCCTTTCAGTTGCTACAAACATTTGATTATTGAATTTATTTTATATGGGAAAGCAGCTATTAATTACATAAAAACCTGTAACATCATCTCAGTGATTAAAACATAACAATAAACTAATTGTATTTTGAATATTTATTTGCTTACAAGAGATTCAAGTTAAGCTTCAGAAGGCAAAATACCTAATGGAGGCCTGTTTAAACAAGCATTCAACTCTGAATGTTCTAGGCCAGTTCTACCACTACTGTTACTGGAGGCGTTCACTCACCAGAAATACCAGTTTAGCCACAGAAGGTCTGAATTACCTTTTCATGAAATAATACTGAAGTTGAGCTAAATTCCTTCTTTTAAAAAGTTCAATGCATGAAACAGATAAAGTAATTTGATAGGACTTTAAGAAATAAACTGGCCGATATTTCTGAAAAAAACTTTGGTAATACAGTCTTGGCTATTCCAAGAAGCAATGCAAAAATACTACTTTAGGAAAGCTTCCCAATCTAAATACTGCTGAGAGAATAATCTCTTTCTTCATACTGCAAAATCTATGCCACCCCTCCTCAAAACTCCTCTCCAAGGGTCCTCTAGAGATTTTGCTACTGTTACTTGTTTTATATGGATACTTACATACTCATTTTACTTACTTCTCCAATCCTTCTGCAATGGGTGGCAGTATAAAGTCCTAAAATTAGCAGATAGAAAATGGAAGACTGCCCCTCTCCTCCTCTGCCTCCAATGCACTCCCAAAAACCCCAAGAAAACCGGTAAGAGGGCAAAACCACCTAAGAAAGCAAGGTCTAAAAGTTCCTAAAGCAAAATGCTTCAGTAGCTCTGATATCATCAGTCTTGCACGAGAAGTTACTTATGTTTATTCTTGCAAAAAAACCCCAAACAAACAAAACCAAAACCAAATCCAAACCCAAGGCAAAATCTCACACAAAACGGAAGATGAGAGACTCATTCTGTCAGCTATCACAGTAATTTAACATTGCAATATCCCAGTGGGCTAAGCCACCTGCACTGAAACATATGTTTAGTAAAGCAGGCAGGTAAGCGTCTTCGTTTGGAACAATAAGAAGCCATTTGGATGTCTCCAGTGAAACATCAAACATGTTCCCAAAGGCAGAAGCAGGTGACTTTCAAGGGGACAATAAGCTCAAAACATGAGAGAATCAAAATGGAAAACTGGAAGTGATAAAACCTAGGACAGACCACAGCATGTGCAACCTGCTGCTATGGTTAAGCTTTACATTTCCGATTTTTCTCCCTTTAAATGAATCTCATTCCTTAGATATCGGCTTACCTGGCCTTGGCAAAAGTATCTCTAGACTCACACATGTAACACACAGCACAGCTGGACCTGAAACTGGCAGCTCTTGATTCCCAGTGGGTGCCAGGGACAGGGGATCAGCGAACTATGTGTTATTCCAAAATGCTTTTTAATGGCCCTCTGTTTCCTTAAAAGCCCAATGCCCTGGTGGAACAGAAGAAAAAATGTCCTCTTGCTGCAAACATTATGCCTTCAGACTTTGAACTGAAGCAACCAGAACAACTTTTATATTTTCTGCCTCTTAGACAGACTAGAGGGGGCTCATTTCCAGTGCAGAGGCGGTATCAGGGTAAGAGCAGACAGTGCTGGTAACTTAAGATTAGTGAATGTGCATCTAAGCTCTTAGAACCTGTCTTTCAAGAGCATGAGAGCACGAGGAATGAAAAACCACAGATGCGTTTTGCCATGGAGTATGACATAAGGAACCTGGAGATGACTGAGCACAGGAGGTACTATCTTGGATTGCAAAAGCAGTCCTGTGGTAATAGATACAGTGGTATATACAAGTTCACATGTAAAGCCTCCGAGGTTCTGCAGCTGCTGTAGTCAGTGCTAGCAGACATATCTACTTGCTTTATTCAGGTAGATGGTAGTCAGGAATGGGAGAAGACATGTTTCAGAAGTAGCAGCGCTGGGTAGTGACCTTTGCCCAAAAGATAGCAGGAGGAAATCTGGCCCAAGTGAAGTCCATGGGGAGACAGCACCCCGTTTAAACCAGCAAGAACTTCAGTAAAGCCTATAACCAGGCGTTGCACAATCTCCTCATTTGTCACCGCTGCCTGGACTTGCAAACAGCCCTCCTCCTGTTTATATGCACTTTCATATGTGATACTGAAAGCCAGTCCCACACATAAGAGCTTTGTTGTTGAATTAAACAGGACAGAATATGGCATGGGAAGAAGTCGCCCCTCATTTCAACATAATTAGGACAGATGGGTCTTAGTTACTGTATCTTCTGGATACAGACTAAAGACCTTGCACATCGCTCCCTCTGCTCTCTTAAATGTTTCACAAAGCCAACCCTCAATTTGCAGACGTAACAGTAGCCCAAAATCTTAAACCACTCACCCAGTAACAAAACAGAGTACTGCTCATCCTAGAAAACCCACCGCTTCTTTTTTTTAAGGATAAACATTCACTCCCTGTAAAGTATTGATTTTCTCCTGATTCTAGAAATGACTGCAGGAGGTCTCACGAGCTCAGAGAGCATTTCTACAGGTTGCTGCATGCCACAGCAGTTTATGGTAATTCAATCTGAAGCATTATTTTGATCTCCAAAGACACTGAATCGAAAGTCCTTAAGCGGCCAGGTGAGAAGCATAGATTTTTTCCATCGGTGCAGAACTGTGGTCTGTCACACACTGCATGGCAGACCTCCCCTTCTTTCTGCAGTGTGCGACAGGCTAACATTGCCAGAACTGCACACTCACACGACGGGAAAAAAAGCAGGACTCTCCAGTCTAAATCTTCCCAAATGACTAGCAGATTTTTGAATTTTGCCCAACTTTGCACAAGCTACAGATGCCTGGTTTCCAGAAACAGCTGAGCATTCCCATGATGAAAATTAACAGGTAGTTAAATGTAGGGTCCCTATGTATTCTGTCATTGGCAGTTACAAGATGCTAACTGGGTTTAAAAACTGGAAATGCCTGTTTAAGGCAGTGGGAAAAGAAGATTACACTGAGATTCACAATTGAGGCACAAATTTCAAGGAATAATTTATACATCAGTCCATTTGGTGGAATCCCCACTTCCACAAGAAACGTGGCAGATGAAACATTTGGTCTTCTGCCTGTTCACCCACACACCTGCCCTCCTCAAGCTCCCTGGCAAACTCCACAACACGTTGCTAAGGTCCCAGCGACAACATTTTAAGAAAAATGCCCTTTTGTCTCTATTAAAACAGATTAAAAAAAATTTCCCTTTTCCCAACTCTTCTTTCCAAATCAGATTTATTGATATATTTACATATGCAGTCACTCATGCTTATTTCCTTTTGCACAGCAGAAATTGTAGTCTTTATACAGCTTGGCTAGATACATAAAATGCACAGCAATCAAGGCACTGGATTTCAGCCACAGCAAAGGGGAGTGATGTCCTGCTCTTGGAAAACAAAAAGACCAAAACCCCACAAGACTTAAAATGACTAATTAATTTGAAGCTCTGACACTACTTGCAGCCTGAGGCAGCACTGCTGCAGGCACTGCTGCAAATAACAACCAGCAACAATGAAGAGAAAACAGTGGAGCAAAGCCTAAAGCACATTTGTATAAGACAGAAAGCAATTTCAGTGGCACACATAGCACATAAACTCTGTATCACAAAACAGACACAGGCATTTTAGCTATACCTCAAGGCCCCAAATGTATTAACTGGCATTTGTTAAATTAAGGTGGTTTGAACCGAGGTTCAACTCATTCCAAACCAAAACTTTACTGTGATTTGAGAAAATTACCAACCAAGCACCATGCTACTTGGTTTGTTTTGGAACCTAAAGTAACGCACAAGTGGAATGCATTGGTGCTTTAAAACAACGTGTAGGCTTACTGCCACAATCTCTGTTCAAGCCAAGAGGTTATTCCTACTTCCAACAGAGTAAAAACAACATCAATAGGGGCTAGAAGGTCTCCTGCCTGCTTCAGGGGCATAAGAAACCCCATGGCTAAACTTCTAAGGCCACTAATTCTGTTAGCTGTCCCTCAGGGAGTTCATTTTACTTCTTCCTCTAAGGCAGATGTCATCAAACTTGATGCCATGAACAAGCAGAACACTTGCTTCATTTATTTGTAAAAGCATTCACAAGCTCCCTTACAATATTTGACCAACATGGGAAATCAAAGGCTTACAGGAAACTCCCCATCTTAATCTTCACTTACATTTGGCTGCCATTGGCACCCTGGTAGGTGTGGAGGGATATACCTTTTATTCGGTGCATGAGCAATCTCAGTTATGCATCACCAGTAATTCCAGGGTTGGTTTGTGCTGAAAGTCTGTATGCAAAATATACTACAAGCATATATAAAAACATGTTCAGTGATGTAAGGAAGTAAAGACCTTTCAATTTTGCTTCGGGTTCTGTTGTTTAACAGTGTCCTATGAGCAGTCATTTGAGACTATTGTCTTTTCCAGGACTAAGTTTGTCAGAGATTAATGGAGTGCGGTGGGGGTTTGAAAGATGACGGTAAATGTCTCACAATTACAGTGTCCCCCCCAGGTAAATATGTCTACACAGCTATATTAATGGGATATAAAATGATCACAGAAATTAGTGAGTCTTGTCAGCAATACCAGAACCAGTTACACAGGTATGGCTAGACTAAGAGGAGACTGGCTTTTCAACTATTTATGGAGATACTATTTCTACCTCTGTCTTTCTGTTTTCTAAATGGG
Organism: Leptosomus discolor; assembly: GCF_034619465.1. Classification (NCBI taxonomy): domain Eukaryota; kingdom Metazoa; phylum Chordata; class Aves; order Leptosomiformes; family Leptosomidae; genus Leptosomus; species Leptosomus discolor. The sequence continues at coordinate 18,702,897 of NC_141392.1, read as the reverse complement.
GGTGGCAATGTAAGACCCGGACATGCTTTTCAGTTCAATAAGAAGAGCATCTGCAGTGATGACAAATGTATGCCAGATTGATCCTGAGTATCATTTCAGTGAAATACTCCAAGCTTGACTCATGCTTTAGATTTTTCTTAAATGTCCACATAAAGGGAACACTATCCGGGCATCCTTGTAGGAAATTATCTGTGGTCAGTATAACAGGGCAAGGGCATTGCTGACTTCGAAACAGCTTCTTTCTTGCTACCTGCTGGATCCAGAAACTAACAAAGCAGCATGAAGAAAACAAATTCCTTTTATCATTTATGTTTCACTTAAAGAGACAGCAGGAGTCTTCCATAAAAGGTGTTAAGTGTGACATGCTACTAACTTTTTGGAATTTGATGTTCACTATTACAAAGGATATTAGAAATGAATATTAGATAACGAAGACCAAGTTGGGTGGAGGTGGCAAAATTATTTTCAAACCTTTCCTGAGATTTATAGCAGTTTGAACTCTATTCTTGAGTGGGCAGCTTTAAAATTTAGGTCTAAAAATATGTGAATTGCCCTGTTTAGTTCAATTGTATGGTTAGCTCTGGAGAGCAGTTATGCCAGTTCAACTTTGCTATGCTGGGATCTGGTTGTATGTTGATTTTCAGTACCGCACCTTTGTTATTTTCAATCCTACAGAGAAAGCAAGTGTTAAACACGGCATTAAAGAAATTCATGCCCACATGATCTCAGATCCCACCATCCATCTCTGAACATTTTCTACCACTGTTCAGGATGCTACTTTTGTTGGGGGGAGGGCACTGAGCTGTTATGCACTGTGTTAATTGATGCTTAATACAAAAATACAATTCTGCAGATACCTTTATTGCATTATGCCAACAGTTCAGTTAGTATAATTGCACACAAAGAGCAACAAAATGTAATTTTCTTTTACTTAATACTCGCTCCACTGTTCCTTTCAGCTCCTTCATCTGATTAACTGATATGACTCAGAGTTCTTCCGAGAAATAGCCATCTAAGTATTCACAAGAGGACTCTCCCTGATGCAAAAGACAAAATCTGTGCAACCACTAAGTGTTGTGAGGAAGAGACCGGGGCTGAAGGAAAACAGTAATCCAGTCTGGATGAGAAAATTATTTGATGACTGTTTCCATGCAAGAAACAATGGTCACACATTGGTGGATATGCAGATGAGATGGGACAAAACAACGCTAGATTTGAGGGGAAAAAGGGTTAATCTTTTTGTAGATTTCACAACACATTTTTTGTACTGTGTGCCCTGACGTGAGTAAGTTGTCAGTGGGACAGATGAGAAGCGGAAACATCAAAAGAGAGGCTACCCTCATGGTATTTACAGCCTATTCAGAAGCACCAGAAATCTTTAATTAAACCTTGATTGCTCTGTGTCTTGTTATCTCCTTTTGCCTACTGAGAACCCTGTTTTGTCTCCTCCAGTTTCCATGATAGTAATTTGTTTACCTAGAGTTCCTCATTATTGCTCACTGTATCTTTATATGACTGAATTTCCCATATTCTGGCCTTGTCTATAAAAGGAAATTGCACTGGGTTGATATAAATTGGGTTTTTAATTGGTAGTTAAATTCTCTGTAGAGAGATGCTATGGTTTGAGCAGCTTCCAGTTTTACTTAAACCAATACCTAATCAATTTAAAAACAAAGCTAAAGTAAGCTTGGTTTACATCAAAATAAACACCCTTTTGTATGGACGTAAACGTTTCAATAAAAAAAACTAGTTCCACTAAAGCAGCTTCAATCTTCTGGTATATGTAGGCTTTCTTACAACTGTTTTGCAGGCTGCTTCTAGAATGAAGTTTCACCTGCAACCTTCCAGCAAGAAGCTGGCGTTTCAGCAAATAACAATTAATTGAAAAGGAAAGCATTTCCATTGCTCTGTGATCATCTGTCTAATGACCACCTTGCACTGCAAGTAACTGTGGGACCTGAAACCTACAGGAATTTTTCTGTGTTGCTCCTCGTCATCATCAAGAAACTTGAGAGCGCAACACTGCCATATTAGTTGTAGCAATTTAGAGTCTTATTCTACACAGAACTTTCCTCATTCCATGTGTGACACATGACAGTGGTTAACAGATTTCTGGAAGCTTTAGGATCTTTCAGAGTGTGGCTGCACGATGTGTTTTGAACCTTCTGTGTACATATCCTGGAAGGATGACAAGCCACGATAAGCAACGGTAAGGCTGAAGAAGTAATTCACTGGGTACAGGGCCTAAGAACAGAGAGGACAGGGAGGCTGGTGGTGATGAGTATCACTTCTGTGGAAAATGGATTTCCAAGCACAGGCAAAACCAGCAGGTGCACGTAAGAGGTTGTTCGCATTTACAAATGAGCAAATCGAGGCCCATACCCTTCAAAGCAATGGCGCCTCTTTGGAGTTATTGTCACGTAAACAAAGTAGCAGCTGTCTTTCAGAGTGTACTTCCTGCTGTGTAGGCTTGGGGACCTGGGGAGGGCATTTTATTATACTGTTGTCTCCTCAGCTATAGGAACATTGCTTTAATATGATTTCTTAAGAAGGAAATATTATAGCGTGTGATCTATCACACAAGCCAAAGATCACATTAGCTGTAATTACTTTTTGGCTGAGCTCATATTGGTCAATGCAGTCTTTGGGACTTCAGGGTGGTGCTGATACTGTTGGTTCACTTGCACAACAGTAAATATGCGGCCATCAAAGCAAAGGCCTTGACAGACTCAGCCTGAGGTTTCTTAAATGCATTACAGGATACAGAAAGAAACAAGATTAAAGCTGGGTAAAAGGCATAGCCTATGGACCAAACAAGCATCTGCAGCATTTACTGAGAGTAGGGCCTCAGCAACACATAGGAAAAAGGTGATTCAGAGCTGTGCAGAACCTCAGAAATTCAATGACTTCCCTCTGCAAGCAGCTGCAGCTTAGCTTCTCTGATTTTTGCCCTGTCTACAGCGAGGGCACAAAGGAGAGAAAATTGCTGTCGGAGTGATTTCAAATCTCAAGGGCTGGAGACAATTTTAGACAGAACGTGAGCAGAACTGAGGATCAAGGCCAGAAATTAGGCAAGCTGGCCTAAATACCACAGCAATTGCCTTGAATTTTCACCCAAAGGTCATAACAAATGATTTGAATTACTCAAAGTACTTCGGTGACATTCTCTTCTACTCCCATGCAATCTGACTCCCATTATTTCTACTATCCAAGCATTTCTTTAAATTGCATTCCTCAGATAGGATGGGTAGCAGAAGAACTAGAAGATGTTCCATCATGTCTAGTGAGAAGTAGGAAGTAACAAAATTCTTGAAGAAACCTACAGCCACAGGATTTCTAGCCTAACACCCACATACTCACTTTAACTGGCCTTTCTCAGTCTGAACTGTCTATCTAATGGCTTTTGTGTTACTAAAACAGTAGGTACCCTGGAAGGAAACGTACAGCTATGCAAAATCAGCCAGAAGTCCGTAATCTACACCTGTGTATGGATCCTATCACAAGATCACTGACCTAAGAGTAATACTGAAAACACTTAAAAGTAAAAGGTGGCTCCACTTACAGGCAGGAACCAGAGATACAGATATTGAAGGGAAGACTTCAAAGGATCTTCAAAGAGGACATAAGGGTCTTTTTGGAAATTACCTTTGTGACCAGCCCGAGCTCACACACAACATCTGTAAGAGACACAACCTTTATAGCTAAAGCACAAGTCCACCCAGCCCAGCATCCTCTCATTCTCTCTGACTCATTCTCCTGAGACTCCTGCCAGTGCTCCTGCACTTTTCTTGCTGTATGATGATCAGTACATAAAATATTAATAAACTCCACTTGACGGCAACTCTTGGCCTACAGACCCCAGACCGTATCATCAACCTCCATTGCCAGAGCTCACTTTGCAGGAGAGCTCAGGTACCAGCAGCTGCCCTGCTGTAGCAGCAGGGAGTGGGCTATTACATCCAGCTTTTCAGGCAGGCTTTGAAGGCTGCATGCAGCTTTCAACCACACTGACCAGACTGCTGTTGGTATCAGAACTAACACCACTAGTTCATGTCCTTCAACAGTACACTGCAGGTAGCAAAGTGAAACATGATCTAGAATAGAACAGACTCAAAGAAGTCTTTCTAAGACAGAGGAGTGGGAGAGAAGAAGCCAGCATGAAAATATCCCTGGGGTTACTGACAAAGTAAAGGAGACATATACCAACCAAGCTCCTGTTCTCTACCTTAAGGGCGGTATTTCAAATTGTCAGGTAACTAGCTAGCCCTAAGTGAGGAGAAACAGCTGCACACAGTGCTGAGGGTGGCAGTTATAGCAAGTGCTTGTCTCTCCTGTAGTTACCCTCACTTCTGTGGTCAGCACTGCTCCCCCAGGTAGGCTGGAGGCTGTGGCCACCTGAATCAAATCAGGAAGAGAGGCTGGCAAGGAGGAGGGAAGGAAGCAGATTGAAATAGAAATGCATGTGTAGAGCCCAAAATAGACATTGTGAATATGTGGGCAAGCCTGGGAGAGGGAAAAGACAAACATTTGGGAGACAGTGATGTGAAGGGGAGGTAAGGGAGATCTTGCACCTATTTGGCCCACGCCACTACAGTTAAGCTGGAAAGAGAAGCTGGAGGACAGGGAAGAACGAAGTAACATTGACCATATGAGACTAATATTTCCAACTAACCAAAAATCATGTTTTTAAAACAAAGTCCAATGCTGTACTCTTTCAAATAGGCAATAAAAATATTACTGAAAAAGCAAAGCTATATTATTTCAAATCAAGCCCATATTTCGAGGTGGGCACTGAAGTTACCACATGCTGGACACGGTCAATTTGGACGCTTTGCTTTGATTCCTGCCTATTTTTACATGATCACAACACCAAACCAAACCATCTTACAGTTTAAAAGCATTTTTTACTTCAAGAAGAGGCTCCCTGTGGTTCTTTCTTTCACCAGCTTGCAATCAAAATCCAAGTTACATTTAACAGTGAAAGGTAATTGCTTTCTAGAGCTCGTTTTGTTTTGGTTTGTTTGTAACGGACTTGGGAAAAGCTCTGAACAAAGGCTTTGGTAATAAATAATTAAATAAATGAATCATATTGCATTCAGCCACATCTAAGTGAAGTCAGTACTAGTTGGAAATCTCTGCTGTTTGAATACACTTCTCAGACCAGATAACTACCTGCTGGACCAGAAATTGGGGCAGTGTTGATTTGGAGATTTCCCAGAAGCTTTTGTTCCCATCCAAACTTCTTCTGGCCACCTCTACTGGTGAGCAAATTGCTTGAGTCTGGAGTGGTACCTCGAGGTATCTTCTCTCCACTGACTAGAAAACAGGAAGTCACAGATTGGTTTATCGCTGAGGGTGGCTGAGTCAGTATATAATCCAAATCTGAAGCTAAATTGAGGGCTGCAGGCTTCTCTGCTGAGAATAAAAGCCTGCAGTCACTGGACACCACACTAGTAAAAGGAAAGGGCAGATTGACTTTCCATTGCTGCTATGGGAACTGTGACAAGATAAAAATAAACAGGAATGAGTGGTGGACAAAACAGCAAGTGAATGAAGACACAAAACAGAAATACAGAATACAATCTTTAGCATTCATTAGAAAGTTTCTCTTTTAGCCCGTAAAAGCATGTACCATCTTTTTTAATTACAGTCTAATTTTAAGATCTCTTTAGAATACTGGAACCTGAGGTACATTGTACTTATGCACAGAAACAAAGGAGTATTACAGCATAGATGGAAAGCCAAGGCAAATTAACACAATATAAAGCAGATGAAACATTCTGACTGCTGTTGGATAAGGAAGTAGTTTAGAGGTTTTCAGTCTGAAGTGGGCTACAGAGGTTGTAGCTTCAAGCCTAGGAGATGGAAGAACACATTTAACTTCTACTGCACAACTGAAGGCAGAAATTTCATGTGTTCAGAGCAGCAGTCCTCCAGTCCTCATGTAAGTTGTTGGTCTGAGCTATAGAGTGACAGATCATTGAACATATTTACAAATTAAGCAATTCACTATGCATGAGATTATAAAAGACAAGCCAGACAAAACTGTTCAATAAAAATCTAGACAGGGTGAAATCTGGCAGCAGAGGTATAGACTGGGCATATTCCAGAGGCCAGTCAATCACAAAGTCTGGATCAGAATCCAAATTTTTCCCAAGAGTAGGACAGAATGAAGATTCTACTTTCTGATTCAAACTTAAATGCACGCCAGTCCAAATAAATAACCTTGTTCTAATTTAACTGGAGTATTGTGCCCAATGTTATTGCAAAGTTTGTGTCAATCACAGGATGCCTGTCCTTTCCTAGCCAGAGTCCAACTGTCATTCATTTTGATAACTGTCACACAGCAAACCAGGTCATGTGGAATTCTATAATCACAGATTGGCTTCTGCATCAGCCTGGGTGGACAGGTGATGCTACTGTCTCAGCTGGAAGCTGACTCTCCCACACCATATGTCTTACTACCCACTTACAGCCAACCTCAGAACCTGTTCACTGGTTGGCTCCACTAACAAGGTATGCATCTGAACGGTCTCCTTCATCTAAGCACAGTTATTTCTGAAACATACCTTTGCATTTCAAGAGTCTTTTGAAGATAACAAGACCAAATCCCTTCCCCACAGTTTCAACCCCTTTCCACATTTCAATTACATAGCAAATAAAAGACAAATCACTTACAGATAAAAGGAAAACTTACTTGTTAAGTAGCAGTCCAGACTAAGGGAGACATTGTCAAAAGCAATAACAGCATCAGATCCTTCTTCCCATGAAGCGATGATCTGAAACCAAAACCTGCACGGATTGGAGAACAGAGATTAAATTCTGTAAAGAGATGAAACTCAGAGCTCTTTGCAATTAAAGCAGTTTTAGAATGGGGAAAAAAGCGTTTCTTCTCATGTATAAAAATGCTAAATTGTCAGAGAAAGTACCCTCCCCCCTAACAAGCAAAGATGATCTGAGGAGGGAAGCTGAACATGAATATAGGTAGACAGAAAAAAAGAATACAGCCCCTCTTCCCTCCAGAGGCATACAACCTGAAGCAGGTGCAAGTATGCATGTGTGTGGGTGTCAGGACAGAAAATAAAGTCCCCTGGCTTCTGGCATAAAAAACCCCCAGACACCTAAGTGATTTCATCCTCACAAGTGATTTACATCCTAAAGTGTTAAGAAAAATAAGTAGGCTGGGGCTCCTGAAGGCATTTGGAGTTTCTAAAAGGAACTGGCAATCAAAGGCTGAAACCAATTTAGAAAGTATTCGGTGTTGATCCACCCTCTAGGAAGCAAAGGATATCTTAACAGTCCTGGCACTCACAAAAGAGAGGAACTGACACCGGGTAGTCCATAGGAAGAACAAAACTCATTATCTTCTTGTAGAAGCTGAGCAGGTTTGCCTTAAATCACTTCCACACTCTCAGCTGGCTTTTGCCAGGAAGTTCTGGCACTCCTACATTACCAGAAGAAAGATCACTGTAAATTCACCCTCAGCGATATTACAAGTCAACAGGAAGAGCAAAAGTAACCCACAACCAAATACTTCAAGTCTGATAGTATACTGACCACACATTAATTCAGTGGACTCATGGATTTAGATTTTCTCTTAGCTTAGCAAGTTCATGTTCTCCCAATGCGTATCTGACATATAAAACCATAATACTCTGCTTAGGAAGGAGAACAATTTCTAAAAGGAGCCGAGAAGTCAGATACAATGCTGAAAGACTGCATCAAGACAATAAAAACATGAAACTATCATATGCTGTAGAATGAGCTGCTATAGAACGAGGTGCAAGAGAACACAAAATATTATATAATAAACCTCATTCTCTGTCGTATCTTGATGTTTCACACCAGCAGAAGTTAAGCCATTCATGGGTCTCTAATGCGTATCCATTGTTGATGGTTCCTGCTCTGTCTTTTAGATACAAGCACGTGAATTCTTGCAGGTGTTCCAGTTTAGATGAGAAACTGATGACAGAACAGGGTATTTTTGAGAAGCAGCCCTGTTTCTTTAGAAAGACTGCGGAAGTCCTGTCCCTTTGCTGCAGCAAGAATCTAAACACCAGCAGAATTTTTTTCTTGTCTCAGACTTTAGTCGTTTATGCATAGAACCGGGTCTAAAACATTTCTCTCAGCTTTTTATCTGCTATCAGTATTCTTGCATTAGTCTTGTTGCCTCCTACTGGTTTTAAAAATCTAATTCTCCTTTACCAGCAAACCAATCTCACAAACAAAATTCAGGTGAAGCTTCTCTGCTAGTACATATATTTACTTTGGGACAGTATGTTCCTGTGTTTTGAATTAGGGTTTTGACTGTTTTAGCATCCTGACTCTTGTCAACAAACATAACCAGCTTCCATGTTGTTCTCAAATACACTGCTGCTTTCACCACCAGAAATGACAGTGAGGTTTGACATAAGCTAAAACAGACCCCAGGGACATACGTGCCTTTTGAGGATATCTAGATTGAAGTGTCGTCATCTTCTGCAACTGGTGTTCTTGATAAGCTACCAGTTACCAGCTAAGGTAGCACCATGGTCAGAAAAGCTGACCTAACCAAAGCAAAAACTTCAAACAGAAAAAAATCCTGGCAGCCCCTCAAAGGTGCAATGAGTTTAGAACAGAATACAGTCTGTTCACGAGAGAAAATAGTTGATACAGTTACTATGTTCTTCCTTTTTTATTTCTGGTAAAGCAAAACAATGATGCTTCAATACTGAAATTCCTCACTCCTTGGAGATATGCATTGGACATATGGAAGGAATTTTCTAAAATGAACTCTTTATGTTCTCAAAACATAAGTAGCTGCTACGAAAGAGCAGGTGATTGACACAAAGAACACTGGATACAGTGAAGGAAGAGTATCCCTAGTATTAAAGGAAACTCCAAACAGCAAGACATACTTTTCTTTGCTAAATGATCAGTCTTTATCAGCTCAAAAGATGGTAGCTCTATCCAAATAAATCTGAAGATCACAAAAGTGTATTTTTTCCTTCCCAATCCATACAAAGTCCAATTGCAGTCTGATGTTACCAGAAGCCTCACAGTTCTTGGTATGCCTGAAAGCCACTGTCAGTATGTCTAGGAGAACTGGAAGGAACATAAAATCCCTGGATATTAAACTGGCTTCCAGCTACATCGGCCATCCTCCCCCTGCCTTCTCCGCCCTGTTTGCTGCACAGCTGACATCCCACAATACTTCAAATGAAATTACAAGCTCTAGCATAAACATATGCTGTTCAGTTCGAGACATGCCATGTGAGTCTTAAACAAAAGCTGTTGGACAGACAAAGTGGGCTCTGATCTACTTTTTCCTATAAGTTACTGTGCTAGCAGCAGAGATGACTGAACCAGATGTGAAACAGGTCCTGAATCACCACAGTTCACAGTCTGGTATGTTTTGGAGAACCAGGAGCTACCTTGGGTTGTAAACCACAGGCTGTAGCTCAGCAGAAGCTTCTCCCTCCCTGTTGTGCGCTGCTGAAACCTCCAGGAAGAGATAAGGTGGAAACTGATACAGCCACATGTCTTTCAATTGGCTGTGTTTGAAAATCAATGCCCTGCACACAGTGAACCTTGGCGCTACATTGAAGGTTCCGAACTGAGTCTCTGATGCATTCGATCTTTGGCCTGTTTCCTGAGGGCGCACACTAAATACCACTCGGAGATGTGGACATTTTGATGTGTATTTATGTTTGTAGGGTGCTAAACTGAGGCTGGGAAATGAATTACAAAGACAAATAAGCAGTTCCTCCATGTCACCTTTTCCCTCTGCTTCTGCACACTTTAGTTCAAGTTGCATAAGAGATAGCTCTGCAAAAACTACAATGCACCTTCTTTGTACCTCCAGGCAACTAAATACTTCTGAAAACAGCTTCAAGCAATCTCCCTTGGCAGAACCTATGCTTCATGCCCCAAGGTGTTATCCTTTGATGCACTGTTCATGTCACACCTCTTCAGACAATAAAGGGTTGTTCTTATGAGAACTACTAAATGTTCAGCCTCTAAGTACAAACAGGAAGGCATGATACAAACAAGTATTTATATCATTGAAGGGATTGCCATCTAAAATGTCCATATAAGAATGCAATAGATTGCTTTTTACTTTTATTTACAGTTCATTCAAGTTAAGAGACAGCCTTGCTGATTTCCCCTGCAGGTCCACTGGGGACCAGAATACTTGAGGAGTTTCTTGAAGTTCACCAGGGATGAAAAAAGTGACATAAATGCCACCAAAATACAAAAATCATGTGAATGTTAAACCCTATTAGGGCCATGAGTGCTGCTCTGGCTGCCTATTAATCTGATTTTTTTTTTTTCTAACATGAATGCATGTTTAGTACAAACCTCCTCCTGAGACCAGCATTTCTGCAACGAATAGTTCATATTTTTCTCTTCTCCAGTTTAATGCCACTATTAATTTAGAAATACGATGTCTTTCAAATTCCATTGAAACAAGACCATCAGTTAACCAACACTTCAATCATTAGCTTTGGTGGTTTTAGCTTAATGGGCTAATTAAGGGAAATCTAATCAAAACTTAAGATGAAAATGTCACACATCAGTGAGACAAAAAAAGACCCCCAGACAATCTCATTCCCTTGCCCCCTCCTTTTTTTCTTTCTGTTTGATCCCTGAAATGAATGGAAACAACTCGCTTTGACTCTGGTGGAAGCTGATACTGAACACCAGAAGCATATGTTATTGCAGTGACTTCATACAACCCTGGAGGTGACGTCTCACTGATATTTTTGCACAGATCAAAGTAGGGTATGCTCACTGCGCATACAGTGCTTCAACTGTCACCTATAAAGCACAGATATTGGTCCACAGCACTGTGTAGGCATATTCACTACAGACACAGATGCTGTTGTGGATGGCCAGGAAAGAGTATTCCTGAAGGCAATATACAGGAGCAGCAAAATTAGGGCTGTCAAGTTTGTCATGACTTTGTTGCTTAGTAAGTCCCAGCAACTTCCTCACATAGAATCCAAATCCTCATCAGATAAATCTCTGTTTGTAAGCTAGATTTATTCATAGGAATGAAAATATGGCTGCTACAAAAGGTTTTAATGGCTTGGATATTAGAAAAACCATTACTTGACGACTGGTGGAAATTGCTCCTTATCTATCTCTTCTTTTGCCCTACTTGACCCAGGAGCACAGCTAGAAAAACGTTCCTTAGATGTATGACAATTGGGAAGTACAAGTCACATCCCGCAGAGTTGAGTGTCAGCTGAGCTGTGAATGCAACTCATACAAAGGCCTTTTTTTTTTTAAAAAAAAAAAAAACAAACCTGTTTGAGGCAGATGGGAAATGCTGTACCAGGTGGATGAGAAAAAACTCATTCAAATCTCCCCTTTGGGGAACATCAGCTTGGCTGTCTGAAGGATACAAGTTTTACATAAATTCAAAAACCACTCAAGGGTGACTACTGATCAAATATTACAGAGTCACAGGTAAGAAATAGCACCAAAGGCATAACAAATAAGCTTTTGTTTGGTTTGTTCCTTTGACCCAACCTGTGAAATCTGAATCCATATGAACAGTTCCTTGAAAGTTAGGACCAAGCATATTCCAACTCAGTTAAATCTGACAGAAACAGGATAACAGCAAAGCTTCTGGGCTGTAACCTTCCCCATTCCTCAGGATCTTTGAATCTTGGGTTTTATTTCAGTGTGGTCAGTATTTGAGCTTCATCACATCATCCTGGCCTTTCTGTTCAATCGGTTCTTTTTGCTTATTTTTTCCTTGATCCTAACAGAAGGCTGGTTCCCCCCAAAATACCTGTGGCTTATTTACACAAGGAAATACAGAGCTAAAAATGTGAAATCACATTTATAGTTACCTTGGTATAACCTCAAGGAAGACAAACTGTTTTGCTTACGTCACCTATCCTTCAGACTTCATTGCATAGAAATGTTAGCTTTTGGGTGTATTATATCCTCTTCTGTTCGGAGGAAAATAAAAAACATTCTCCTTGAATTGAAGACCTCAAAAAGCTGACTTTGTGCGACGAATTCTGCAGCTCCCTCCTTTCAGTAACAACTCTGAATTCCACCTAAATATTGTCCCTGGCTCATGCAGACAGTTCAGGTTTCCATTAGCCAGACTCAGGCAGTGGTCTTCATGCCATTATTTTAGAAAGGCTCATAATATTTTTTTTCTTTTCATCATAAAGATAGGGATTATTAACCAAGATTGAACGTTAATCTCCTCTGTACTCAGTCCCTCATGCAGTGACATGATCACAGCATGCCTGTACGTATAGATCCCATTTCATAACTTGTAATGTTTTGACTGACGGAACTGATTTCTCTCTCTACCAAGCTAAAATAATTACAGCTGAACCTGCTTGAGATCGAGCTGCTTATGGAATAGAGAAGTTTCAGGTCACTAACCCTTATTACATTCAGGTTCCCATTAACTTCTCTGTTACAAATGATGCATTGTTAGCTCACTTCACAAAGGAATACTTACTATTTGGGATAAAAGACATACTTAGGTGGAATGAGATTACTTGGAGAAATATAAGCATGTTAACCAAACTCAGTTACAATGACAGAATTGCCATACAGGAAGTTATTTAATAGCTAGTAATAAAGGTTGAGATTCAAAGGTGTTATTAAAAGCAACCATGCAGAACATAGACACGTACAAAATCTGTCACAGGTACTCTGCACACACTGTCACCAAAATCCCCTTTTTCAGGTGAACAGAACAGCCATCAGCAGAACAACTCAATTTCAAAAGGAGGACAGTAGCAGACATACATAGTTAATGCTACAGAGCAGAAAAGCAGCCATATGGGCATTAAAAGTCTCACTCTGTTTTTAACATAGTAACACTGGACCACATGACAGTAACGCAGGCTAGGCTTGTTGGATGGGTATAAGAAAGAACAAAGAGATCTGGGTATAGATGTGACCAATTAATACATATGTGGTAATGTGTAGGGAGAGATATATCCAAGCTTGTACGGAGGGTCCCTGTTCCTTCATAGCAGAATGGCAAGAAAGTTCAGGAACAACATGAGACAAACAGGCCTCTGGGTACAAGAACTTTCCTTTTCTTTTTCTTCCTTGATGGGAAACCTGATGTCCAGAAATTTATTAGAAAGAAAATCTGAAAGGAGTGTGAGGGAGAGACAGCAATACAAGAAGAAATTATCAGACAAGAAGAGTGCTTAGCCACAGCTGGTAGAAATACAGGAGAGTGGTATGACTATGAGACAACTTCTTTCACTGCTCTTTTTACTGCAGCAACGAGTGAGAGGATGCCCAGCTGCTTTGGCTGCCATTGAGATCAGAGCTGCTGAAGGAGCCAGGCAGAACAAAGGATCTCACTCCCGAGGACTAAAAGGGAATCCTATTTTGATATGTAGATGAAAAAACTGACAAGCATAGTTCATAAAAATATAGTTTATAAAAATCCGGTAAGCCAGCAAGACTGGAATAGGTAAAGAAGCCAGTTTAAAGAAAGCAAGTACGATCATCTGGACACGAATTTTGACTTGCTCCAACAGAATATCATTTTCTGGGATAACTTAAGCCCGTAGACTCTTTTGCTTTCTTCCACAGGAAGGTCACATCCTTACCTAGCCTTCTAGGTAAGTCACATTTTTCTCCTCCAACGTAATAAAATTCTTCAGTCCATGTTCAGAAGGTCATCAGCAAGAAAACAGGTTTGAAGCTCTCTGAGCACAATGTGACCAAAAGAAAATTGTTTTTTACTTTCTGAATGTGCTGCCCTGTTAAAAGGACACTGGGTCTAGTCCTGCTATCAGTGACAAGGCAAATGGTGCTGCTGCTTATGAATGAAAATTCTAGAGACCTCAAGTAAACTCCTCCTCTCACTCCTCCTTTCCCATCTGGCCACTACTACTTAAGACTGGCTACAAATTTAGACTTTGTAATGCCAAAAAATAAACTCAAGAAGAAAGGAAGGCAAGTAAACCTTTCTAACCAGTAGACAAATTTACATTCCTTTTATACAATCTATACAATTCTTTCAATCTATTCCTTTCTATACAATCTTCTTCTATCAGAAGACTGTACTGAGGTTGGACAGCTTGTTATTAATACTTGCCATTTTTACCAGGTTCCTCTCACAGAAGTTACAGCAAGATCTTTAAAGAAAAGGACAGGTTTTGTAGAGGATATAGGCTTTAAAACACCAGAGCTGGTCTTGTCTGGGCTGGCTCATGTAGAGTCCACTTTCAGGCAACTCCAACCAGGTGGTAGATGGACTCATGGAACATTTCGTCTACATTCCACTCCACACAGCTGGCCTCAGCTTCACCAAGGGAGCAGAAATCAAGAGGATTAGAATTTGTTCCTTAAATCCTTATTTTTCCAGCCAGGCTTCAGCCTATTAGAACTAATCATTTTCTGACTTTTACACTGCATGGAAAAACAGTTGCTAGGAGGGTTGGTGATAATAAACATCAGCCTATAGTAAGCTCCAGAGAATCGCTTTGTTACACCTACTTGTATTGTATCTATGTGATACACCTTAACCATAATGTTAAACAGAATGTCTAATTATTAGCTACACAAATCACTCATCTTCAATTACATCAGGCTTTTGTTTGCTCTTGCTGTTACACTCCCATGACTATACCATTATTAAAATTTAAACTCACATTTACTAACTAAAACCAAACGTACAAAAAGAGCAAGCCCAAACTGCCAACTACAACAGAGCTTTCAAGACTGTTTCCTACTCGCATTTCTGTGAAGTTAAAAAAGAACAATCCTCAACAGGCTAATCACTTATAATTGGAAAACAAATAGTAATTTTCCATCAAATAAAACAATTTTACAGTAACACAGTTCTCTACACTACTCTCAACCCAAATATTTTATCATTCCATTAATGTGTAGATTCCACTAAGTAAAACCGACCAATTCTCCAGTTTTCACTAATCTGTGCAGATTATCTGATTTGTAGCTGACGTGTCCTTCAGGGAGGGGTAGGTGGCTCCACGTGTCCTTCAGGGAGGGGTAGGTGGCTCCACGAGGGCCCACTAAAGCACAGCAAGGATTGTTAGTTCACGTCGAGTGTATTTAAGTGGCAAGTTAAAATACAGCACCTCTGGAGATTGCCTTTTGCCTCTGGTAGGCACAATGTGTTCATCCGACAGTTCAAGGAGCTCTTACCCAAAATTGGCTCCTTAAATTGTAGCTGCTTTGATGGCATATCATTCACCAGGCCCTTTGCCATTCCTCCCACACACAGAGAAGATACTGAGCATTTGGAATTGGGTTACAGCTCTGTTAACCCACACACCACATAAGCCAACTCCCAAGACTGTTTTGCCAACACCTTCCAGAAGAAGGAAGGATAGCTAACTTTGGGGAGATGTAAAAAGCCAGAACTTCAGCCTCTTTAAAGTCCACACAGAAAAGGTAAGACCTCACACAGGGTGAAATTGCAACTGGATACTTTTCTAAGGATCAAATGGGAAGAAAGAGGACAATCCTCTCCTCATCATACTCTTGGAAATTAAGCATGTGTCCGGGGTTGCCCAGACTAATGCAGTGCTTGAAACCTAACACCCCTCAGTCCCTATATAGGTTCTTTGTCATACTCCTCCCTACTTTCTGTTCCTGTCAAATCACCTGAAATGTTCTAGCTGTGATTTTCTGCCAAAATATAATTTCCCCCAACAGCCTGAGGTATATCAAACATTTAAGAAATGTCTGTTTCTAAAGATAGATCTGATCTAATTTCTTGGAAGTCTTCCTAATGATTCTTTGAAGTGCTATAAGCCAAACATGGAAATTATGGCTAAGCAGCTTTTGAACAAGCATGCTTTCGAGCAGTTTTATAGTATATTATCTTGTTATTAATAACACTTTCCATTCAGCTTCCCAATCACAATGGAATGTGCTTTAATTTTGTGTGGAACTGGTACACTGGTGTGCTTTATTCAAGAGCTTTACTTCTGTGAGGCAATTTAAAGTTTCAGCTCCTCCTGTAGGAATATCTGCAATATCATGCTTCTTCTAACACAGACCCTCACAGCTACTGACACAGGAACAAATTAGAAAAAGACAGACACAGCAAGCTTTCAACAGCACCAGCATTGCATTCACATCAATTAAATACTCCTTACAGTTCAGTAAAATTGCCATTTATCTCCAAAGCATATATACTACAGTCTTCCCAGTACTATTTTAGTGTACCACTTCCATAGAGTTCCTTCCTAATTTGTGCATTAGTCCAGATTTCCTAAGAAACAGGTTTTGAGATGGTGAGAAAGATGCCTGTGGTATTTTCAGGTCTCACAGGAGATTTCTCCCTTCCCAGGAAGGACTAGTTTCAACTAAATTAATCTTAGAAAAAGATTCATTAAAATACTGCACTTTCTGTGAATAAATAAGGACAAAAACTTTTCAAGAGACACCAAAACTTCAAAGTGTTCCTTGCTTATGTCTTAACCTCCAACAACTCTCTTGGCTCAGTGAGCCCAGCTGTCTTTCCTGTAAGTAAAGGGGAAGTAAGGGTACCAGTACCTTATACATAATAGCACAATGTTACCAGTTGAATCTGTGATTCCACATGAACCGCTGCTAGCCTGGCTCCTAAGATCAAAGTATTCTCTGCCTGACTGTGCAACCAGAGAGAATTTAAAAGAAAGCAATAGTATAAGAGTACAGAATAATTCAGGTACAAAACATTCCCCTGGCAACATTAGAAAATAAATCACATAAATAATAATGGCAAAATATACCATTCTTCAAAGGAAACACAGCTGAAGGGAATGAAGTAACCAGGTATTTTTACAAATGGTGCTTCAGCAGCGACTGCACAATAAGCCTAATGCTGATATTTTTTAAATCTTTGACGCACATATATTAATTATACATTCAGGACCGAAGCGTTGGCAGTGTCCTTGTTGTATTTGCAGCCTACATGCATCCCCGAAGAGCCGGCAAGATAAAAGACATATTCATACCATGTTTGTTCAAACTTCTTATGAGGCAAACTATCCCTTAATGAAATCCATTATTTCTAGGGCACAGACTTCCAAAGAGACAAAGGACACCAGTGCTCATGACACAGATTGGAGATGCATCTTACAGCCCTAAGGGCCAGGGCAGCAGGAGGTGATATCTGTGTCTTCTCTATAAACAGCATAAGCCAGAGCACACACAAAAAGTAAACAATGAACAAGAGTATTCCCTTATAGCTGACTTGTAAGAAACAGCTAAAACAACACTCTTTAAATAAGCATATGCTACCAGATTAAGCATATGCTACCAGATAAACCTTTTATGCTTAAAGCCAGAATACTCAGTCATAACTGAGACAGCCCTTTATTAAGCTGAGCCTCCTGCAACAGCTAACACAGATGTTCAAGATCTATTCCTGTCTGATTTGCAGCAGGTTCTTCTCCCATGTCTTTCACCTTCAGATCTAGACACATTGAACACTACGGACTTTGATACCCAGAAAAAAAAAAAAAAAATCAGCTATGGAGCTCACATCCAACTCCAGCAAACCACACAAAAGGATCAAACATGCTACGTAAAACAGTATGTGAGGAGAATTATTATTTCCAGTTGATGAAATGGAGACAGAATTTTAAGTACCTTGCTGTAGACTACTCATTGACTCAGTCTGTGAACCAAGACCACCACTCAGGAGTTCTAAAATTGGTTGCTTTGCTTTTACCACTCAGTTATTCGGATTCGCCACCTCTGACAGAAGATACCTCCCAGGGACAAAGCGCTGCTTATCCCTGAGGGAACAACTTCCAGGAGCAATCCTGGCCATTGTCACTGCCAGGTAGCTAGTGTTGAAATGACTGATGATCACGAAGAACGATTAGGAGACTCATACCTATCCAGCATATCTGGGAGAGGTAAGATCATCCACTGCCACATTCCCAAACCTTCGCTTTTATCTGAATGCCAGAACACCTGGCTTTGCTCCTTTCCTGTCTTGTTCTCGACCAGCACCAGGGATATATTTCCCAGCAAGACACCATGGATGAGCCATGACATTCGTAGCTAGAAGAAAGAGAACATAGGAGATTAAACATCACAAGCATTATCCAAAAGTTAACAAAATTCCCAACTCTTCTTTCATGTCTATGTTTTCTAATCACCAAAAATTCAATTCTCCCTCCCTTTTGCTCATGTAATCCTTTTAGAAAACTCCACAGATTTGGAAGCCTGTAATATTTAGTATATGCTATTTAATATTGGAACTATTGGCCTTTCTTTTTGGTAAAGTTGAGTCCAAAACATCTGTTTTAGCTTTCACATATGTGTCTGTAATTTTAAAGGGATAAGCTAATACCTCTTATCTGCAGCACAAAGATCACACTCCCCTAAGATGTCACCTAACAGATTCAACAACTTTTTCAGCAATAAACTTATATATTCTGGCAGCAGTAAAAACACAAGGAAAATAGCTACAATAAGCAGGCACCACTAGTAATCACACTCTCATCCCCCATATACTTTTTTCAAAAATCCGTTTTTCCTTACCTCTTTCCAAGTTTCTACAGACTTTCCAGTTAAAGTTCAGCAATAATAAGGGTTTTTTATTAATTGAAATAACTTAGGGAATTTGTTTTCTAACATTTTTCTTACATTTAATGTGATTGACTATATATCTATGCATTTATCCCTATATATAAATTTATTTCATGTAGTTTTCTCATTTTATGACCTTTGCTCCCTCATTGTATGAAAAGAAAAACAGTCCCTTCCACAACAGGCTAGTGTCAGAATCTGTATTATATGAATATAGTTTTCTAATTTTCTTGGGAAGAAGAGCAGCTTTGTTGATAAGCATAAGTAAAATACACATATATATATATTACATGCAGGAGCTGGGTCTCATCTCAACAACTAGTAGAAGTGAGAATGCTGAAGGAATGAGGTTATTAAAGCTACATTAATGATGGATTTTTTGGACACAAGAAAGCGTTCAGCACAGTATCTAGCACCCACGCATGTTAAAAAAGAAGCCTCTGGTTTTTAACACTTCAAAGCCAACACCTAGGTTGCTAGGAATTAAATTTCTATTTTTCACAGGAATACCCGATAACATTATTTACTTTCTTGCTTTGATAGCACAGAACATCCCTATCCATTTCTCAGCATAAAATACAACTGCTAGATTTTGCTTGCTGTTCCTATCTTACGGAGTAAGTCTGTCCTGGCAGCCAAGTCAGATTTAGGAGTCGAAAGGACAGAAATGTTGCTATTGTTACTAGTGTATGCTCACAATTTCGGGGTAGGTAGTACTTGATACCCGTTACATTAACTATCAGTACTGAATTTAGGTAACAGTAACAGAGTAGTTCACTTGTCTGTCTCCCAAGTTACAAAGACTTTGACTACACTACAAAACGATGACAGAGGCCAAAAAATCTAGATGTGGTTCTTCTCTCTCTCTCCCCACTCCAAAAAAATCACTGCACTTGCCTGGAATCACTCCTGAGTCTGTTGCACTGCTAGCGCCTATGACACCAACTGATACACGTCAGGGTCTGTGAATCGATTTTGTTACATTATTTTGACCCGACATTCAAGATTGATGGGTAAGGTTTTGAGTGGTTCAGCAAACCATCACAGGGGCCTTCCAGACCACAGCACTTCTGGGACAAGCCACTGCCCATGTCTGACTACCAGCTCATTCTCATCCCAAGTTTTGGATAGGACTTGTAGAGTTCCATGTCTGTTTTCATAATATCAGACAGTGGAAACATCAGGATGAATTGTAAGCACTTTCACCTCGCAGACACCAGAGAGAAAAAGCAGAGTTGAGCAGGACTGCCAGGAACTGCTTCAGAGACAGCACAAAGTGATGGCCAGGGAGGCAGATGAGGAGGGCTGAGCTCATGCCCACAAGTTCACCAGAACCAACACTGGTGGAAAAGGCTGCTGACAAATGTTTACGGTGCAGAAGGCAGATGCCTTCAAACTTGATATTTGCATAGCTCCTCCTAACTCTCAGTGCATACATGGTCTTAATGTCATGTGACAATCAAGATGAAAGAACTTGTCGGGCATTTTATTTTTTCAAATACCTATGAAGTGAGCCTATTGAAACTATAGTTAAAATTGCTCTCCCTTAAATAACATTGGAATACCTTTCAGACCCACTTAAGTAATTTTCCTTGAGAAAACTGATCAGGACTAAACTTTTTTTTTTTTTTTTTCTTAAATAACTTTGGAATGGCAGTGGACATTTAAGGCACTCAACCTATAGCAGGGAAAGCAACTCCTCTTACTGAGAGTCCGCATGTGAAGCACTTTTAGGACCCTAATGCCAACTCTACTGTAACGCACTATATGAAATTGCTAATACAGATAAGTTGGAGCAACTTTACTGTGCCATTTTGACAGTTCAAAATTTGAGAGGTAAAGCCCTGAAGCTCCAACTACACAGGAGCTTTCAGACCTCTGTCTCTTCTGGAGACCTGCCAGGGAGTAAAAGGCAATGTCTACACAGTCAGAAGTGAGAAAAGAAGGAGCTTTTGATAGCTATTAACGTAACACCAGAGCAAAAGCTGAAGCAATTGATGAATTGCAACGGATGCCTTTGCACACATGTCAGCTGTTTGAAGGAAAGAAATAGTTGGCATTAGATGTGGGAGATCAGCTCGTTGGCAAAGTACAATACGCAGACTCTAATGAACTGGCTCTGAGTGAATCGGCTGGCACTGTGTCCAAATGGGCATTTTTGGCTGTGATTTCCATGGTTTCTAAGCTTCACAGCAGGGCAGTCCAGGTCTTTTAACACCTGCTGAAGTGAACCAGAGCAGATGATGATCTGGATACCATAGTAAAGACTTCCGAATGAGGCTGGCATTCACTATACAGAAAACGGCGTCAATGATGGCAGATGGTACTACGTACATGATGCATCCTGTAAGTAGTGCAGTGGCACATTTGGAAAAATCTGAATCTGGGCTGTTGGTGGCATACCCCTAACATTATGTATCAAACATCTCCCTCTGTGTTAAACCAGCAGCAAAATATTCAGAAGCTAGAAACATCACTGAGAAATTAATTAAGCATTGCAGGTAGACATTGGCTCAACGGCACCCTGCTTTGTGGCTTTAGCACCCACCATAACTGGTGATTAGCTGTTCATATGCAAACCCACTGACTCAGTAAATGAAACGCTCTAAACTGATTTGGGGAAAATTAAAGGGAAAGACAGCCCACGGTAAACAAACAGCATATTGAGGCAAAACTCGGGTCAGATGGCCACATGTACTGTACTGCAAACGCCATCTGGAAAGATGCCTTCTGAAAATCCCCTTAGCCTCTGAGTTTGTGGAATTTCTGAACTGACAAACAGGAGACACAATTCATTCAAGAAAGAAAAAAAACCACTAATTCTTATCAATATCAACAGGGCTCGGCATGTTTAACAGAGAGGCAAAGAAAAACAAAGAGGATACATTTTTTAGCACAAGCTGAATAATTCCAAGACCACCTGAGAACAGAGGCTTGCATTTTACTTCCTTATGTACAAAAGAAATAAAATGCAGAGAACCTTCTGGGTGAAGTTTGGGCCTGCTTACACCTCTGAGTCTACTTTAATGGCTAGAAACATTTCCATGTGATCTCTTTCTTAGATGTCTGACTAAGGACCAAAGGACACACACTCACAGCAGCATAAATAAAGCACTCCTCAGTGCATTCCTGAGAGTTGCTATTTCTTTTTCCTCCCTTTCTGCGTGGCAATGCCCCTGAGCATTAGCATTACAGTCCTACCTGGCAGGAAAAGCTGGTAGTCTGTCTTTAGCATAAATAACCATAGGAAGGGGAAAAGACGAACATATGAACAGGGCTTGGAGTAAGGTATTTTTAAGACGATGGAGAAGAGCCTACAGGCATCCTTCTCCCAAGGAACAGCCGTAGTTAGATCCTACTTGTGGCTATTTTGTTATCCACACCTCAAGTCTGCACCACAGGCTTACATGTTGTGAGACAGCACAGTGCTTAGTTCTCATGCCCCCAGTCCTTGTCCCGCACCTTTAATACTTCCTCAAAGGAATTGGTCAAAATCTTCCTGTCGATTCTCGAAATACAGACATTTTCTGAAAAACGTAACTCTAGTCTTGGGTCTTCTCCACTGGATGGGAAACAGCAGTTGTTTTCAGATGTGAATGCACTGACACAGTACATATAAGTCAGGCATTAAAGAAGCTTGGAAAACACCTCATTTTGAATAGAAACTGAAGCAGCAAGCTGGAATATGGTTCACACAGAATTAGAAATAGCTGCAGACACCTTTGCCAAATCTCAGTAAGTGTTGTACATGAATACGAACTACATTTGATGCAAGAAGTTTATCACATTGGCAATATTGTTTCTCTTACTAGAAAGGAGAAACAGTTGCACGCAACATACGAGCAAAGACATCTACTAGGAACTGCTCAGCAATTTAGACTTGGACTCCTATGAGTAAGAAAGATGACCGAAAGGTCTTGTTCCTGGTTTTTGGCCAGATCAACAAAAGTGCATGATCAGTCTCTCACGTAGTCTGCTGACACTTCTGCTTTGGCTTAGGACTCAGATGTTTGAGCGCAAACCTTATGTAAATGATAAAACAATAATTAACTGATCTGATCAGGCAGTCAAGAGAAGCTTGTATTTTATATGAACAGATTCCCCTGCTATTTATTCTCATAATCTTTCTTACTTGCGTTTACTTTTACAAAATCAAGAACCTACCAAAAGCACCTTCATTTCACAAAACAATGACAACAAAAGAGAAAGAAAGAGTTCATAATTTACTGCCAGAGTACTGTGCAGTGACCAGGCCTTCAAGAAATTTCAGATAATACATATCCTCCAATCCAATGACACAGAAGCCAGGTGGCAAAGGAAGCAAGGAAATATAAAGACAGATAACAGTGAATAAACTGTACAGATTTTAAAAACAACACTAAAATAAAAAAAAAAAAGGATGCTAACAACATTTTGCAAAATAAAGTACATGAAAGGTTGTGCTAGAGGCATATCTATGTTGCATTTTTCATGCTCATAAATGTTCTGAGCCAATGTTATTACCATGTACCCTCGAAAGTTATTTAAAGTTCAAGAAATAGAGGAGAAAGAGAGACACGCTCTGTAGGTGTCAGCATGGGGCTCAGAATGCACTTAAGGAATGATTTATATTATTGATTTACATGCTTTGAAAAAAATACACTTCTGCATGGAAAAAGAGAAGTGAATTAATAACCACAGAGGATGAAAACATCTTTATATCTATAAACCTGAATGAAAGGGTAAACTTCAAATATACTGTTTTATTATATTTGTTTTCTAGAGAGAGTATGTTTACATTCAAAAAGTAATTTCAGGCTTACAAGAAGTCTGGCTCAGTTTAGTGCTTACTTACATAACATAATGGTGGCTTTCAAGAAATAGCTAGTAGAAATGTCAAAATAACATCAGAAAAAGATTTTCATTATTTTAAACATGGCCAAAAGCACAAAGCTCTTTTACTATCACAGGTATCTGTTTTCATTGTTTCTCAGCACAACTATACCCTTTAAAATGTTTGACCCAGGATCTATCAGAAAAATTAAATAATCTAGTCCCAATCACAACGTAGTCTCTCTTGCAAATAGTCACCTTCCTTGTGGAGATGCATGTGATAACTTCTCAGGCTAATTTCAAGTTCATCACCATCCAGGAAACACCACCTCTGTTATTCTCCTTTTCTATTACAGCCTACACCAAAATTGCTTGCATGACTTTTACTTCTCAGATATGGCACTAAGGTCTACCACAGATTCCCTTGTGCTGAGCAAAGCACAGCCTTTCTAAAAATCAGTCTCCAGACTGCTCATGTTTCTGCAGTGACTTTCAAACAGAAGTGACAGTCATAATCCACCACAAAATGAAATCTCACAGGATAGATATAACTACTGCTGCCCAGGCAGGTACACATTGTACCAAGCCCTCACAGAATGCAGGACTGCTGGACCTAGTCTTACATCTTTTTATGACAGAAGCCGAAACACTTTGGCAAGACATAGGTCTGACTCTTACGATTTACAGGCACCACAGCATCCTTCAAAGCCTGAGGATGCAGACAGCAGGGAGCGTCTCTGAAAAATGGAATGAAAAGCAAGTCACTGTACATGACTCTACACTTGTACAGCAACAATGCCGGGACTGAGAGAGACAGGATTGCCTCATTATCCGGGTGTGGAGGGCCAGAACTGAGTCTCCAGCTTCCACATGAAGGCAAGTGCTCCCTGAACATCTGCAACACTCTCGTGTCAGCTCTCTGACATCTTTGCAAAGTTCTGAGAAGTAGGTGGCCATTACAGTCTGGAAACTATGCACGCCTAGGGGCTATTGACTGTGGCAAGGCAATTTAGTTTTGCCATGGGTGATGTCTGAGATGACAGCACTTCCCTTGGTCTTCAACTGCAGTGTGATTTCCCACATTCCCAGACAGCAGTACAGCTACTAATGACGTGCATATGGATTTCTTCTTCAACATGAGGAAATGTCTAACCACCCCATGATCTCATTTGCCCTGTTGGCCTTGTGCAGGCCAACTGATTCCCACTCAGAGGACAGGAATTAGTGTGAAGAGAAGGGGTGAATAATGCTGTGCTTTATTGTTCAAGCTCTATAAATTCTGCCTTTCAATCAGGCCACTGTTTGGATTAATTCTTTGCACTTTATGTGCATTCCTATGCCAAATTACATGTGTTTTGTTTGCAATGGACTTTTACATGTGGATTAAAAGATTTTCACTCTTGATTACTGTGACTCAGTTTAGTTCCTGAAGTATTTCCTGAGCTTTTCGCTCCCTTTCTGGCCACTTCAGGGTAATGCAGCATCTCTTCATGGACTACATGTTTCACTTCCTGCACTACTCCAAGATTTAGTGGAAATGCTACAGTTTCCTTCTTCCATATAAACTGGGCTTTAAACACACAGTTAATGGGGTCAATAGGCAAAGGACTCTACTGAATGTGCAACAGGAAAAAGATAACAAAGACTGCCTGGACTGCAAACAAGAGAGATTCTTTGAAGCCAGGATACTCTAGCCAAGATTTAATAAAACAATAAAAAGAAAACCTAACTGAACCAAGAACAATGGGCAGCATCACAAACTAATGGTTCTGACCTGCCAAAAACACTGAAGAACAAAGAAAATGAAATATAAAGCTCCTCAAAACAAACAGGAGCAAAGTCCCACACAAAGCTATACACAAAGTGCAAGGCACATTAGGGCCAACCCCAAACATGTGTGGGAAAGTACAGGCTGTGTTTATTACGGTGTCTCCAGCATGCATTTTTACCCTCTTCTCATCTTTTGATGCATGGGGGGCAGTACAGGGTAGGTCAGCCTGATTTTTCCCTGAGTTAATGAGGAGCCTCCTGCAGGGCATGGGAAAAGTTAGGGAAGCACAGCCTAGCGTGCTCCTGGTGACCGATCTCAAGCTGGAGAAAGCACAAAGATCGAAGGTTGCAGTTGTTCTGCACTTGGTGGCGATACGTATGCCAAAGATCATCCAGGCTCCGGAGTCTCCAAGTGCTAGTGTCGGCGCTGCTGCGAACAGCTGCCCAGAACATCAGCGGGGAAAGTGTTTAGACCAGGCCACCCCACAAGTCTCCAGGGTGTTAGCAGTCATTTTCTCAGACTGTCCAGTTGGCTCCGTTGCCAGTCTATAACAGTGGAAGATTAAACAGCCAGGCTGAGGGAGAAAAAAAAAAAAAAGCCTGAAGCATTAGCAAACTTTGTGGCTGGCACCCACTGTGGCCTGCTTGACTGTTTCCTTATCAGCACTGAGTCCTGGTTCCATGGACATTCTGGCCAAAGCCCAGAATCCTCCACCCTGGTAAAGAGCACTGCAGCAGGTAATGCTCCTCACGCTGAGGGTGATCTAATTAATTCCTATGAACACCTCAGGCTAAAAAGCAGGGTGTCAGCATTTGCAATGGTGGGTGTAATTGACTAACATGACTCGACAAAATAAAAGCAAATTGAGGGATAAGGGGAAAAAATAGTAGCTTCAGTAAACAGTGGGTTTAGTAGTGCCTCAGAGCTCCCAAGTAGCAGGGAGAGAAAGAAAGGGTATCAAGATCAGCAAACTGAGGATGTCTGCTCTCCTCCTTGTGGCTCTCAGGGCTTGCAGCATACGGCCTTTGATGAAGTCCCACGCACAGAGCAGGGGTAAGCTCTACTCACCCAGGAGAGGCGAACAACCTGAGCAGGCAGGGCAGCATACTCAGTCTCACCCCCAAGAGTCCAGCTGAGCTGGGCATATTGATACTGGGGTAGACACAGCATACAAGGAGGAAGAATGATGTTAAATGACAGGCTTAAGGACAGCCTCCATCATTAGTATATATTGGTGCAGGATGTGAATCTGAGCCGAATCTCTGTGGGGTACTGGAACCAGCTGTCAGAACAAGCCACTATGTAAGTGAACACGCAAGGAAAGCAAGCAGATATCTAAGGGATCATGTGAGCTGGATCAAATACAAGAGGGAGGGCAGGATTATGGCTTGCTCTGACTATGGAAGAATAAATGGGTCTAATTTGCACACACTTGCTGAGATCCCTTTGCCACATGAATCATGAGTAAGTTTTGTCAGTGGGATTTCAGTTGCCAGAGAATCTGTCCTGGTTGTGACATGCCAGGTGGAGCTGTCAGCAGTGACAGGTAGAAGAAAACTCATCTTTTAGTGCCTGAACTTGAGCCAGTTCAATCGGGGAAGTGATTGAGGGTGAATAAATGCAGGACAGCACTATGGTATTTTCACAACCTCTTTTCTGACTGTAATTTCACTATAAGGAAGTTTGTTGGCACCTATTGGAGGAATAAGTGCATAGGGGGGAATATCGCCTTTCTCCTCTTGTGTTGTGCTGAAAAGTAGAATTAAATTATTCTGCTCACAGACAGATTGTTCCAGTAAAATAGAATTTGAAGCCACCAGGGGCTCATTGAGAAGAGAAGCTTTTACACTATATGAAAAGGCAAGAGACAAAACCCTTGCCAAACTCCTTCACTCTTTATTACCGACAGCTGCAATGCTGGATGCGTCTGGATGCCTTTTAAGTGCCAAGGGGAGTGACGGAGGTGGGATGGCATGTGAGCAGATGAAATACATGGCAGCTCTCCCCCAACGGCAACTTTAATTATTTGCACTGTTGTATACACAAGAAAAAAATATACACATATTGGGAAATCATTCACTCTGATTCCTGTGTCAGGTGGATTATGAAAAACACTCACTCTTGCTGGTCCATGGCAGAACAAGGTTTTAAAATATTCAGAACTTGCATATGCCTTTGTCACAGAAGGGAGGAAAAACAAGGTAGAATGTATTTCCTAAAGAAGGAGGACATGAATGTATCAAGAGAGGAAAAACAGAGGCACTTTGCTATATGAACTGAGATACCCAGCAGAAGCGAACCAAATGAAACTTAAAGCCAAAGAAACATCATCTTCTATATACCTTCATTCTGGAGAACTTTCTAACACATCCTTTCTTGTCCTTTCCGCATTTTAAGATGACTGGAACAGGGAGAATCTGACTCTTTTGTCTATTCAGTGCTCAACAAACAAACAACAAACTGTGCTTTCTTAGGATCAATTTTCCCAAATCCCCCTGCTCCAGGATCCAGGAGCTTATGTGACATTTCAGGGTGACCATTCAAGATGTGACATGTTCTGAGTCACTAGCCATGGTTCAAAGTCATAAGTCATAAATAAATCCTCCATCACTAATAATATAATCTGTGAAGCTAGACTAAAGTAAAAAGATGCAGACAAGTCGTCTTTCTGTAAGCTGCAGTTTAACGGGTAAGTACAACTGACTCAGAAATGACATCCATGTGCAGGGTTGCCCGGCAAGCCTTGATATACTTGCTTAAGTAGATGTCTTACGACTATCAATACCTTTTCTGCTTGAATATGGTCCTGGTTCCATTCTACATGAATTTCTCTCTGCTGCTGCTAACTTCAGCGCTCTGATGAACAAGGCCTACACGAGGATCGGTAGGTTTGAAGTGCAGCATGATGAAGACCTGCCAGCTCAAATCCCAGCTGTGCTAGAGAAAGCATGCACCGTATCTTCTGAGCTGCTCAGGGGCAGTCCTGAAGCCTGTTCTTTCTTGGATCTTGCAAATACAATGTTTGTTCATGCAGTAAGCTTCTTCCTCTTTGTGTTTATGTAATGCTGGCTGCCGTACCCTTACAGCATATATACCTAATTATGAAGATTTTAATACATCATGTGAGGCCACACAATGAGGACAGGATATGCCAAGCTTTTCAGAGCACATTTTGTGGCATTTCAAGCAGATAACCACATCTTTCCCTTGCACGCAGGGGCGTTAAATAAGTATATTTTACAGATAAGCAATCAGAGAAAGCGGTTGCTGGGCTACTGACCTACAGCCTTTATTTGAAAACCGGAGTCAGATACACAAAAAAGCTCTGTAAATTGCAAAAGAAAAGAAAACATTACAACTTGCCTCACAGGGGGAGTTCCTCAAAGGAGCTGGAAATGCAGTGCTGGTCATGACAGTGTTTGCTGCTGCTGGTGTTTTGCTGGTGTTAAGGAGGAGTGCACAACCTGGATAAAAGAGCAGGAAGAAGGTCAAACAGCAGCACTCACCTTCTGGTTTCAGGGTTTGTGAAACCTCCCCAGAACCAATGTTAGTTAGCTCCTACTACAGGAATGACAGAGAGCAAAAGACTTTCTCAATTTACTAGGGATGTAGCTTCACCTACCCAACAAACATACTCGGGAAACACATTTAAGGAGTCTGCCTACAGCTATCTTCTGTTGCTCCATGACTTTAGATTCATCCTCCTTGCAAGGCTGAATAACAAAATGCATCTTCTATGAACAAAAAGTAACTTGGAAGTGAATACTTATCTTGGCCAAAACCTAAACAAAATACAGCTATGGCAAAATACCACCAGAGTAATATTAATGCAGCTGGAGGCCTCTTTGCTCCATTAACCATTTGTTGTAACAAGAACAAGGTCAGTAGTAACAGTAGGGTTTTTCCTTGGCATCTTTGCATGAAAAGGTGTGTACTTGCACTATTTCAGCTCTGCCCTCCAGCTCAGGAGGGTACCACTACTTAGAGCCCAGTTATTTCGGCTTTCATTGAAATTGCCTTTACAGCATAGACAAATCATGAATCGGCAGCACTTGCCAGCTCCCCACAGTACCCTCTTCCCAGCTCTGCCTTCATGTTTACCTATGCCTCCATCACTGTGGTCTGTAATACTGTGGGCTAAACCATCAGATGGCTTAAATCAGAACAGCTGCACTGCAGCCTGTACCAGTTCACACAGAAGTAAAAAATCTTACTCTTCATGTTTAATTCTGGATCTAACTTTCTAAAACAATGTTGGGATTATACACCATTAACTCTACTGTTATTATTATATCCCTTTAGATGCTCTGCACCTCAGCAATAAATGCCTCAAATGATTTACAATATTGCATTAGGAAAAAGCCTATCCTGGCAGGCAGCCTGTTTGCCAGAACTCAAAGAGCAGTAGTTCACTGCTCGAAGTATAAACCTTGAATGGTTTGTATGGTAAGGATTAGAAATGAACTATTGGGATTTGGGTAGGGGAACAAAGTACACAGTAATTATACACAGAAGTGGAACTTGAAGGACAGGGGAGCAAAGAGAAGGAAAATTAGAATGTGAGCAGGGGACAAAAGCAGCAGTACAGAGAACTGGAGGAAGTAAATAGGAAAATCAGAAAGAAAAAAACAGATCAGTATGGAGAAGGGTCATGCAGATGAACACATGGCGTGAAGTTGTTTAGAAAGGGTCAAGATTTGTATCTGGTGTCAGTCATGGAGATCCGAGGTACCACTCTGCGCTCTCGAGACAGGAAGAGAGCAGGACAGTCTTTTGCTCAAAGCACTTAGAGTAGAAAGATGGCTTTTGTTTCACTGTAAGTATACAGAAAAACACGCCTTGTGTTTTATTCCCTCTCCTCACCATTTGCGTATCTTTTTTGCTCTCTGCTGTTCACTCTCTGCACTTACTATTTACTTCACACACCTTCTATTGAAGGAAAATGGTTGTGCTCTGGGCTTCCAATTCGCCATGGAGAAGGATGGGATTCAGAGGAGCCCTGCATCCAGCCACAGTCCCCTTCTTCAAACGAACAGTAAAAGCCAGAGGGAAGCTTTTCTGCAAGAGGGAAAAACACACACACATACAGAAGAACCTAGGTGAGCTGCGGAGGAGACTCCTGGGCACACAGAGAAGCTGCAGTGACTATTCTGACCTGGTTTGCCCAGGGCATGTGGGCACCCCCACAGCTACTCAGTCGTTTCATGTGGAGTCATGTGCATGACCTGACCGTGGGGAGGGTGGCAGCAAGGGAAACAACCCCTAGACTGTGAAAAGTGACTTTCCACACACTTTGACAAACCCAAGTGAGAGGACACATTTCAGTGTGCGCTGTGGGGTGTCCTAAATACTTGGCCTCTACAGCTCCACAGGTATAAACCCACACAAGGTTGCATCTTGGAGATGGCTTTCCTAACCACGGCTTCTGCAGCCCCATAGAAGGGAATCTTGGAGAGGGATAAGTTCCTAACATGATTCCTCTGCCTTACAGCCTAGGTCTCTAGTCAGCCCAGCTCAGCAACATGATCTCTCCTCTCTGTCAGCACTGGTGCAGTCTCAGGTAAAGCACTGAATCCTTTTATGCCTCAGGTTTTGCAGCTGTGAATCTGTTTGGTGAGATGAATAGATGAAAAGAGGATATTTTATTTTAAACCATACTTTCAAGCTTCTAATCCCACTCATTCTGTCAGTGGCTTAGAACTTTGGGCAAGTTTCCAGCTCCAAACAATAAAGATACACTAGCTTTTTGCCTTTAAATTAACCAGTTTAAAAGTAATAGTCATCTCATTCAAAGCAGAAGGTAACTTCATACCTTTCATCTCCTCCTCTATCCACATGGCAAGTTCTTCTTTCAAATGGTGCAAAGTACTGCTCTTTCTGCCCTGTAAAATCACCATCACTATAACATGATTTTCACTTTTAGTGAATCACTAATGATCCTTAATACAGATTCTGCACCCAGGGTGCAGCTCACAACTCTGTCAAGTACCAGAAGGCTTCCCAGTAATAAAAGGGCACAAACTGGGATTTATAGGGAAAAAGGTAGAGCGCAAAACTAGCCTGGGTGAAAAAGGTGCCCTTTGAATATAGAGTTACATTAGGCATTAAAGATGCCAGAAAAGAAGTAGAGTGACCAGTCATTTTACCCTCTATATAGGCTAACCAGTCCTTGGGGCTGGCAAAGTCCCTGAACATGCTTGCTCAGTGGGGGTGGTCCTTCTTCCAATAAACCAGAAAAACTGCTGTGATTAACACATGTAGGCATAAAAGGATGATGATATTCCTGACTTCTCACCGTTTTTACACCATTGTGTACTCAAATCTATACTAAAAACCAGTTTAGCCCAGAAAACGTATTTGTTTTCTCCTTCCCTGTTCCCCTAAAGTTCTCCTAAAACTATCTGGTTTTTTGTTGTGGGTTCTCGGTTTTTGTTTGTTTGTTGGTTGTTTTCTTTTGAAAGAAAGGAAAATGATACAAGAAATCTGCAATCTGTTAAAAATTGTAATACAAAAATGACATTTCACACGCAAACACACTATAAAACCCCATACCCAGGAAATCAGTTCTTTCTTTTAACTGCTTGTTAAAACCAGAGTAAAAATTTCTTCACTTACAAAATGTAGGGTAGATTACAAACTCCTAAAGCAAGAGAATCTGCTGGTCAGGTGATACTGGCAATTTCATTAGCTTATGAGAAGAGGAGGCTCCTGAACTAGTCAGATTTTGTTGTAATGATTAAAAATTTTTCCCTCCAAAATATTCTATCTGTAAA
Organism: Leptosomus discolor; assembly: GCF_034619465.1. NCBI lineage: Eukaryota > Metazoa > Chordata > Aves > Leptosomiformes > Leptosomidae > Leptosomus > Leptosomus discolor. Next base: position 18,670,995 of record NC_141392.1, on the reverse strand, counting down.
GTGGCTGTCAGACACTTAGGCACCAGTATTCAAACTCCAGATCATTCAAATCGTTCAAATACCAGCAGAACTTCCTAGCTGAGACTGCAGGTCAATTAAATACCTGCTCACAGAGTCTCAGCTTTGACTCACACACCTCAAAAGGCAATTCACTGTCAGCGGCACATGCACCTGCTCCTTGGTCTAGCCTGAGAAAACATCTGGGGAACACCCCAACTGCAACATCTAGACTAGAAATATTTAATTTGCTAGGAGCCTGAATCACAACTCACTTCAGAGGAAGCTGAAATAAATCTTTTATCTGTGGCTTTTTAGTAGGGCCAAATTTGAACCTGGAACCTCACATGGAGGTGAGAGCCATGTTTTACTGTTATTTTCCACAAGCACCCAAACCTGTTATGGAAAGATCTAAACCTGTACTGGAGTTAAGGCTTTTTCAAATTTTTCCTTTTAAAAAATCCCCAGCTTCATTCATCCTGTTCTTTAAATGTGAAGTAGTTAAGCAGAGAGTTGCTTCCTCATGTTTTACCCCTCTACAGAACTTGATTATATTTCATTGCGCAGCCTGAGGCTGGGATCCAAAGAAAATGACAAATTATAATGTGTCCTGAATTCCTACTGAAACAGCTTGGCTTGGTGTCCAACTGAATTCATTTCATGGCCATACGCTATGTAGGATGATGTAAACAAGTCAGAGCAGCAGGAGGAGTCATCTAAGTAGCAATTCCTGCCTGGAGGCCAGAAAAAGCTCACTGTTGATGAACAAGTAAGGGCATAAATAAGAAGCTATTACTTTCTCAGAAAAACTCATTCCTCCTCCACAAATTAATTTTTTATGAATTTTCAGATGTCCCATGCACTGGACACATTTTCTCTGCTGCTCTTTCTTACTTTGTCATACAGCACCTACGATTCCATGTATTGCTACTCCACAAAGATGTCTTTGGCCAGCACTTCTCTGTCTATGTGTACTTCTCAGCTTTCTGAATGTTTATAATTCAAACTCACATTAGCACAGACACTGCACTGATGAGGGAACGCTAATCTTACTTTATTGGAAAATCAAGTAAATGAGGAGGCAGGAATGCCTATTGAAACCTGCCATGTTGGATATTATCATTAGTGACAGAAACCTCTAAAGATTTAGACCTTAGTAAGATTAAGATGCAGCTTGTGGATATGGTGGGGAGAACTGAGTGATCCAGTGAGACTGGAGCACTGTGAGAACATGAGTCTCTGCTTTTATTTGAGTGATGAAGTAGAGAAAAGCTGTAGGGTGTTAAACTTGTTCCTAAGCAAATATTTTCAAGCCTTCAGAATGAGCTACCTTTCAAGCAAAATCTAAATAAGTTCACGTTTTTTTTAAGTCATATTTTTTTCATCATTTAATAGCAAGAAAAATTAGCAACTGGAATAATTTATGAAGCAGATAGAGCAGGCTCTTGATTCAAAACCAGGTGTAAATCAACTGGATACTCCAGTACAAACTCTTGGGTGAACTTCCAGACCCATATTATAGAGGACACAAGCACAAAAAACTACTCTGGTATGTATGGACATTTACCAAATTTAGGACAAACTCTCAGAAGCCAAATAGGTCAGCTACTCAAACGATTCAAAGAAGTACATGAATCTTAAACATGAGTTTGTTTTCAATAGCTGCCTCTATGCTAGCAAAGTTGGGCAGAAATGAAGCAGAAAAAGGGAAAATGCTTTTCAACAGTCAACAAAGAGTTATCCTTTAATGCCAGAAGGATTTGCTGAGTTCAGAACTGCCAGAGGTTAGAATTTGTTGCTAGAAGCACGGCTTTTGATCAAGAAAGAAGCAAAAGGATTAGTGTATGCAAGACAGGAACCTTAAGACGGCACAGCATGGCAACAGGTTGCTACTTCATCATTTTGCTTGCAGGGAGAGTCTGCTGGGCTACTATCACTAGGATATAAATTAATCCAGTGGTTTCTTTATGCATTTTTGCTTGAAAAGTAAACTAGCCCCTGTAGAATTAATTATCTATGCTTTTTTGGTCATGTTATCACAAATTCAAACTTTATAGGTTCCTATTTTAGATGCCATCTGGTCTTTTGATAGATGCGTGCATGCAGTCCTCCAACCACATGGCACAGCCTGAGTCACTCCTTTCATGAATCAGATACTAGTTTTCCTTATCTCACCTGGTAATGTGTTCAACATCCTTAAATATTCCATAAGGCAAAGAGTGAAAATTACTGTACAATCCAGTGGTTACAAGAATTATTTGAGAGACGGAAGACATTACTTTCAATCCTTATTCCAGGTAAAATTCATAAAATGTGGAAGAGCAACCCCAGGAGAGACTTAACTAATCATTTTCTTTTGAAGTAGACCAGAACTCCTGACCACAATCTCGGAAACTCTGCATGGAAATAGGAAATATAGGTTCAAATTCACTTACACTGAAGAAAGAATCAGTCCTTGGTTTGTTATACCCTGAATGAATCCTCTAAATTCTGGGTCACTAGATAATATACTATCAGCACCTCCAATATTTTTAATTTTACTTTTTAAAAATATAACCATTGCTTTTCTAATATGCTTTGGCTGATTAAACAGTATTTTCCCAGGCTGATTTTTTTTTTGGTGAATTTGAGACAGAAAGTGAAATAATTTTGGACTAGCCAAAAGCATTACACTTTTTTTTTACAGTAAAATTTTTACTTTTGCCCACACTTGCTGCCCTGCAAGAAAAGGTTACTGAAGCAAAATCTAAGATATTGTTAGCTAAAAAGAGAAATACAAAACTACTGAAACAAATTCTCCCTTTCCTATTTTTTGGCAATTTCCTTTCCAAATTCTCCCCTAAAGCAGAGCTCTGCCAATCTGTATTAGTAAATAATCTGAGTTTTCATCTCTGTCTTGTACCATACCAGGTATATTACATATACAATTTCTACAACAAGAGGAAGTATGTTATTTTTTTGCAGTAAGTTACAATCCATGAAAGCGTGAATTTATTAGCAAAGACATAGGACCACCACCATCTGAAGTCTTAATGTGTGTCTGCAAAGTATGCTTCTTCAAAGTAATTTCCAGTGTGGCACTTCTATCAGTCTGTTAAATCTGTATGTCTGATCGCAAATCAACACAATTCGGCATCTAATTCCACATCTGCCTCTCTGAAGGTGTCTTTTGCTCCTGCAAGAATAGTTGATTATGACTCAAACAGGAATACGCTTTTCTCTAGGGGTCATGCCTTTCTGATTTTACACCCTCTACACAGACTAACCAGTTGCATACAGAACAAGTACTGTGACACCTCATTGGCCATTAATAAGTAAAGAGATGTTAACAAACAGCTGGCATTAGGGATTTTTTTTTTCAGTTAAGAAAGGAACAAAATCAAATACATAATAATAATAAAAAAATCAGTACCTGCACAGATAAAAGACTGTGAAAGAAAAAAACCCAAACCCAGCATCTCCTTGAAGCTCAAAGATGGAAGCCTTTGGCTAACCGTAAGTTTAAAAGCTCTCCCCTCAGTTTTGAGCATGGCTACATCTTTTCCTGACAGCTCTTTTGTGTAAGCAGAAGCATTTGGGAAACCCCTTTCTCTGCTTTACATCTCTGAATCACTTTTTGCCACACTTGCAAAAAGCTGATGAAAACATCCGTGTTGCTCAGGAGAAAAAAGACAACTGAAATGCTGAAAGATGACATGTTTTGCTTTGCGCTGCCATGCAGATGTAAGTGACATCTAAAACATCAAATCATTCCTCTGTTTTGTGTAAGAAGTCTTATGCCAACAATACTCAAAACAGAAAAGATGCAAAAGCAGTAAAATCAGTCACAGAACTGAGCAGGCTTGTAAGCGGATAAGCAGACATACCCACAGCTCGAGCTCTTGCTAAGGCAAGCCAGTCTTTTTTGTTGCTGGGGTGGAAGATAGTGCTTTTCAGGCCTTTTGGCTATGAGTAAGAACTCTTATTCTCAGTACTTGTGGTTGAAAACAAGCCGTGTGGTCTTCTCCTCAAACTAGGGAGTGACACTCTGCTAAACAGGTGGTTAAATATGTTCTGCTTTTTACATATTCTCATTTACATTCTCAGAACATTCTTTGCTGACACAACTGTTAAGTATTACACTGCTTTACGCAAATAGCTACAGATAAATGCTGCATGGAGGGCGAAAGGCAATCAAACCAACCCCTGTGGATAGCATGTGTGAGAGAGGGATTGGTCACTTTACCAACTGGCTCACCACGGGATACAGGGTGGCATCTTCAAGACGGTTAAAGGAAGGTCCTAAAGTATCTAGGTTATGTAGCACAATTACAAAGTATGCAGGCGCAGCAAGTTTTTAGAAAACTCAGGCTACTATCTATCTTCTGCTGTATTTTATTAGACTACTGACTGCTGAAGAAAGGATAGAAAACAAGAGGAATTACAAAGACCCAGGAGTTGGCCAAAAACAAGCTACTTGCTCTACTCATTTTTCATCTTTGAAGTTCTCTCCTTCCTCTCCCTTCTGCCACATGCTGTGCTACATTCTGATTAAAAGCTCCAACAAACGACACATTTCATAATTCTGTAAGGCATCTAGCTATTCAGGCTATACTTCCTCTGCATTTTTGATCAGGACTTTGGAAGAGATAAAGCACCAAGAGCATCTTAAGAACCTGCTGCAGAACTAATGCAGTTGAGTACAGGAACATATCAAATGGTCCGCTCCAGGTAGACATCCAGAGAAACAGCGTGTGTTATGGAGGATATTGGTTTTTTGATAGTACTAAATTAGTCTATTAGTATTAAAGTCTCAGGCATTAAAATTCAAAAGAATCAATGCTTTTGGAAGAAGAGGATGCTGCCAGGGGGTTTGGATTTACTCACTGCACATATCTCCCTCATCTTCTCCCTCGGCACAGTCGCTGATGAAATCGCATGCCTGCCCCAGCCTGATGGCTGTTCCATTCCAGCAGCTGAAGGAACCCTCCAGAACCATTTTTGAGCCAGAAGCAGGTCCTAGAGAAAAAGAAAACAATAACTGATCCGGATTACTGAATTACCTTCCTCTCAACCAACAGGTTGTAGAGTATCCTAGATAACATTGAAGGGGAGAACACCCTATGAAATCCTCTCAATCCAATAACAACTTGATAAAGTCATTATTTTATTTTGTTTGACCTGTTTAATCTTGTCAAATATCTAATGGTCCATCTAACAGAGAACTTCAGTTCCCCAGGTGTTTCTGGTGCTTTAACTTGGAAGGCATCTTTGGCCCTTGAAAAGAGGGCTGAAATCCTGCAGCCTGCTCTGTGGTACTTCTGAAGAACAACACAGTACACACAATAGATTTTTAATTGTATGTCAATTTACTGCTAGACTAACAGCCCTGAAGACTGATATCCTCTCTGTCTAGCTCAGGAATAACCTGTCTACATGGTTTGGAAAGAACACATGCTTTTATCATAGCCTCCTGTCAACATCTATTACCTATGACCTGGATATACCATCCTGTCATATTTGCTCTGCCAGATAGAAAACAGTCTGATCTCTGCTTGTAGTTTCATCTACACCCGTTCCTGCTCCAGCATCTTACGTTTCCTTCCCCTTGAGTCAGAGAACCCACAGCAGACTACGTCTACCAAGATTCAAAAATCACCAATTCATTTTATCTATGTTAAGCAGTAAAAAGCAGCTAGCAATGTGGAAAGGAAAAAATTGTTATGAAATGAGGTCACTGAACACTACAATCAGAGGCCAGTATCATCCATTCAGAATTGATCTTGAGTACTTGTCCCTTAGCATTGTCCTTTTCTGAAGGCACTGGATTCCCTTGACAGATAAGAAGTCAGAGATCATCCAGCCTGATTGGTATCATTTTCCTTCCTGTAGGAACTCTCTCATCCCAAAGTCTTCAATTGTAGCCAAGTGAGATACCCCCCCAAAAAAGAAAAAAAGAACGTGTCCCAAGAGATACATGCTCCAGCTATCTGGATGAGGCAGCAACATCCTACAGTCAGTTTGGATGGAGGAAGCCAAGCTTGAGAAGTACAAGAGCCCTTTCCACAAAAATTTGGGTATAGATGCAGTTCACCAAAACCTTCCTGACTCTCTGCAGAGATGTGACTCAGTTCACCAATCCTAGAAGGCAAGCCTACAAGTATGAAAAGGTCTGTGCTGTGAATTCCCCACTGCAACAACTCCTGCCCTGTCTCACATTAAATGGGTAAATGCTAAAGATTAAACCAAAGCCTCTGGGCAGAGTGAGCCATTGTTCGCCTAACTCATCCATGCTTGCTAAACAGCACAGCTACATCATGTTCTCTGGTACTACAGGGAGTTGGGAATCACTGGTGATTCAATTAGATGCGCACTTGATATTTTTATTTATATTGCCTGCCAAAACTAAAAATTAATGAAGCATGTAGGAAAACAACCACTATTTCTCTTCAAGCTTATTTTATGGCGCAAATCAATTCAGGAGTGGGGGGAATACATGCCAAACCTTTTTAATAAAGTACCCCAGCTCCTGAAAAGGGTGCTCTGTGTTATTGTCAGCTCGATTTTTTTTTGACTGCCTTAGAGCAATTCTGGCTTGCCGCATACAGGCTGCACAGTGCCCTTGTATTTCAGTCAGGGTCAAGGCTGACTACAGAGAAGAGCTTTGCAGAAAAAACAGACCAAGTAACTCGGAGCTGGTTGCTGACAATTTCTGCAGGCCCCTTGGTAAGGGTTTAAGGCAATGAGAAGATATCCTCCTTGACCTTGCCGTGCTCCTTGCAAAAATGCACACTGCTCAGAGCCTTCTGTATGTCAGAAGCAAAGCTCTTTGCATGTCACAAGCCAGTCACAGCAGGCTCAGGTCAGTGTGCAAACAGATGCTTGAAAACTGTAAGAAGCGACTCTGGTAACTCAGTAGGTGATCCCTTCTCTTAGGGGTATGCAGTGAACATATATGGCACTGTGTTGCTTGAGACAAGGCCCAAAGTGCTTCCATAAGGTTAGTAACATCATGACACTCTTAAAAATGTTGAAGTCCTACTTTAATTCAGAAGTACTTTTGTCTGTCTGAATTACCCTACAGATGGTTTTGAAGAAACACCCACATTTACTACTAGCTCTCATGTCCCACTCAGTTTATCTGCAATCTTTTCAGCAATGTCCATGTTTTATCCCAGCAATATGCAGAGATTCAGAGGAGGGGTTATCACAGGCTAAACAGAGTTGTTCTGTTTACTCAGTTCATTATAACTTTGTAAAGGCACTCAGTTTTCCAAGCACATGACTGCATTAACACTAATTATAAGGGAACCAAGGCATTCAAGAGCACCCACTGCCTTCCCAGGTGTCTTTGTTGCAGCCCAGGAGCACAAATCTCCTGAAGCCAAATGACCGTAGTATTTAAAAGATGTCAGTTGCAACTAGACATCAAGCAACTCCAGGAGCTTTTCCTCCAAAACAAAGCAGCAGATTTGCATGCTCATTCATCTCCACGGAGATGGGGCTTGAATCAGCTCGGATTTGCATTAGATGCATACATACATGCTCCTTGTATAGGTTAGAGAACACAAATAGCAAAGCTAGAGCCTGGGGAATGGCTGGGCTCTGTGACAGTTCATGATTTAATCCTGTCTCCTGTTTGTTTGCTTATTGTGTGCACAAAGGCAAAATGAATTGGATAAAGGAGATGATTAACTAGTAAAACAAATAGATAACCAAAAAAATCCCAAATACAAACGACTCATTTAATGAGCCACTTGATGCAGATGTTTGCATCCAAGCTCAAGGAAACTTAATTTTTAATTAAAATATTTTGTAACAAAAATAGACATTGGATCTTTTAATTCCCCAGCCCAAATCACTCCTGGGAAGGTGAGCCAGAATGACCTGGATCATTGAGTCAAGTGGCTGCAACTCACGCACAGATGATGTGTAAGGAAAGGAAAATGAATGGTATCAAATAAGTATCAAAGTAAAATTTGTGGGAGACATCCTTTATATTTACAGCAGTGTTTATGTAGCCAGTGGCATCCATAAATTACAGCAGTCATTAAGCTGCACCATGGCTGGCTTGGAGTCTTATAAATCATTATTTAAACAGCAACATTAAACAAATGGCATTTCAGGCTCTAAATTGAAAGGAGAAACAAACAACTCCTTGGGGAACAAGTGCTGACTTTGTACCTCACAGGTCCCGATTCTGAACGCAGTCCAGCCTTGGCAGTGTTCAACTCCAGTACTAGGCCCCAGACACAAATGACAGCCTGGGCTCTTGACTGCCCATGCTTTTGGACTTAATTTGCATACAGCAGGATGGAAAGGGGAATGTGGCTTAGCCTAATGCAGGATAAACAACTTACTGCTCAGACTGTGGGGCCAAAAGGGATGTATTTCATTCCTCAGCAGATTTTCACCAACTTGGGTTGCCTCTTCTCTCCTGCCTCCTCCCTTGACTAGCAGAGAAACTGAAGTGCACTAGCAAGCTCTGAGGAATCTGTCTCTGAGGAATGTGGCCAGAAAGATTGTGATGTTTGATCACTGCAAATTGGGAACCTTCAACTTACTGCCACCACACTTGGCCAGGTGGGTCAGAAGACTGAAATTCTTACAGGCATTCACAAAAGTATCCCTTATCTTGCAAACTGGCTACGCTGCTAATTATCATGCAGGACTAATAAAGCTGAACATAATTATACCTTCATGAGTAACATTCAAATTCTCAGGCTGTAATTTTTAATGCTACTGAAAGCTTTTGGGACCAACAGAGTCAGGTAAAGCCCTCCCACTCAGCACACATTAAAACAAGAGAGCTTAACAGGACAGTACTTGGCTGTTGTTTAAAAACCCTGTCATTTGTACTTTGCAAGAGAAGGTGAACAGAAATTGCAAAGACCCGGAATGAATGTGCATCCTCGTGCATGTTTTACCAACAAGCAGCTGCTCTCTGGGCTATCCCTGAGGACCCCAGCTGGACACAGCTGAATTGACTCCAATGGTTTTTGGGGCAAGACCCTGTATGCACACAAGGTGAACAATTTTGATTTTTAATTGCATGTATGTAGTAAGAATTACCTGCCCATGGGAATTCACCACGCTTATCTCATCATATGAGCTACTTCTCAAAAAAGAGAAACTTTCCTACTATTTACACATCTCAAAAAATATTTTCTAGTGGGGTATTGCTGCAGTCTAATATTCCTCCACTAAATGCCACTAAAAATCAGGGATTGCTCAGCCTTACTGACAATGCTTATCTGTCACAGGTACTTGTCATTAACTTCCCAATTTCATCTGCTCCTCCTTTGGTTTGACTTCAAGGCTTTGACTCAAGAGATATTTAAAAAGACAGTACTTAGGGGATTGAAGGTTTGTGTGAAACAAAGAAAAGCTGCTCTCTAGCTATAAAAGCATAGTAAGAATTCTGGAGAGTTCCTCATCTTGCTATTTCTGATGGGCACATCACTTCCTTACTCTTCATCTCCAACCCTCCAGCCTTATAGCAGCACAGACAGTTGAAGACTGATGGCTCACTTGGTGATGAGGATAGCCATACTCCAGGACAAAGTAAATTTTCTGTTGATATGAGTCATTAATATCACTGCTTTCACCATTAGAGAAGTTGGAAGGTATGAAATAAAGAAGGTAGGAAAGTGAAAGAACAGAATGACGAGTTCATGTTTAAGGGAACTGAAGCCATCCTTGACAAATGGCCATTGAACTCCAACATGACATAGGGCAGATCATGTAAGTCAAAACTTCCACAGCAAGCTACACTGCCCTCATTTTCCAGGCAGCCACCCCAGGACACCTGTATTCAGATCTGCAGAGAAGCCAAGTGGTTACAGCTGCAAAGAAGTCCAGTGCGAAAGTTATTTGGAAAATACAATGTCCTTAAAAAAACACTTTGAAATAAGACTGGACTCCAGGTTTCTTATACCAGGCAGTCAAAATTAGTCAACACTTCATAATTTCTGGCTTTAATCTTTGTAACAGCATCATTACTGTTGCTGTCATTGCCTAAGGATGCAAGTGAAGCCACATTTGTAAGAGGAGACAAATTCTTTTTATTAGACTGCCTGATACAGGCAGAAAAAGCAGCCCATGTTTGAATATGCCTGCGAGCTTGCCCATTTTTCCAGCTACATAAATTGGCTTTAATCTTCTTATTTCACTTCCTATACATAAAATGGGAATAAACTCATCACAAGAGCTCTGTGATGTTCATTTGATTAACACTTGTAAGGAATTAAGATGTTATGATAACAGAGGTATGAAAAAACCTGTAAGGAAAACTCTATCTTCACAGTGCAGTTTGAATAATCTACAGTATAAAATGAACTGGGCCATACATTTGATGAAGGCAGGACAGAGGATAGTAAATAACTTCCCACTGAGGGTGCACCCCCCTGCCCTGCATACTAAGGGCACAGCATTCCCACAGTACAGCTACTCCAAGGCAAGAAATCTTGCTCATTAGAGCCACGTAGAAACAGAATTTTAATTGCACAGAAAATGTAAACATTTCAAAATGTATCTAACCATAAAACAAAAATGTCAAATTTCTCACAGAACAAAACTTTCAAAACAATTCTGGATTGGAAACACTGACTAAAGAGGTTAACACATAACTAAATATTATCATAAACCCAGGAAATTTGAAAACACATGAATTCAGACAAAGATAAAATGTTGGGCAGGAAACTAAGTGGGAGCTTACTGGTTTGAAACTCACTCATGTCAATAATTCAGCCAGCCCAGTTCTAACATGCTTTTCCTCTCTGCTGCTGCTGCTTCAAAGCAGGGATGTTATGCTTAGTATACAGATTTTAAAACATCTGCTCCTTCAGTGTTGCCTAATGCCAGTATGATTGCTTACACTGAAGAAAGCTTCACAGCACACCGGAGGAGCTGGCACTTGTTCACTGCTGCATTTCAGAAGCATGATCTTTCTACAGAGGCATGCAGCATTCAGACTAGCCAGGCCCTCTGTGTTCTCTGGGAGATGCTTTTGACCATGTCGAGTTACTTTTCTTCCAACATTAATGTTGGTGTGATGTAGCTGTCCTGAATTTACAGCAACAACTAGCTTTCTTAAAAGTATAATGAAATAAGAATGTGGAATAAGAAAGTTAGCTATATTTCATGCTTCCTCATTTTTCAATTAGGGAAGTTGTCTGAGGTTCTAATATTCATCTTCATGACTCCTGAGACAACAAATAATTGCTGAGCGCAATAAATGACATGATAATGTTTTTCCCTATTAATCTTGCACAAAATGTAGCTGCTTTTTTGTTTTTGTTAGGGCTCATGGTAACATATGTATTTTTTCCTGTGATTTTTTTACCAATGAATAAGCAGCTCCAACAGCCAAAAGAAATGGAAAATATTTATTCCCAAATATCTATGAAACACTGTGTATGCACAGTCATTTGACTTTTTAAAAAAAATTCATCTCACAGAGAAGATCTTTAAGATCTATATGAACATCCTAAATTAGAACAATACAATGGGATATATTAATTTTGCTAAAATGCCAAATCTCATTTCTTTTGGTTGCGTTTTGTTGCCCTTGTTTCAATATCAGACTGCATTTGCTATTTGATTCCTTCTTCTCTCAGGTACCATTGCACCTTCATGAGATTAAAAAAAGCCACAAAACAACACACTCCCTGCCCCCAGCTTTCATACCTCTCCTAAAAGTGGTGATTACTATATTTGTAACAGTAAGCAACTGATTAAAAGAAGATCAAAAATGCTTTTCTGCGACTTTCTGTGAATTTTTCAAAATACATACCTTGGAGGGGGAAAATAAAAAGGTCCAATTTCTATTACTAGCTCTGCCATTCCCATCAGACCTCTCTGGGTCTGATTAGGCTTGGAGACCAGCCCTTCTCAGCAAGCAATCTTACCCACAGGAAACACCATCCAGACTGACTGCTAGTTCACTGGATGATGAATGTCACTTGCCACATGTGGCAGACACTGACAAAATCATGAGGTGGGTTAAGATCTCTAAGCTTATTTATAGACAACAGGAGCAGATTTAACATGGGTCCATTCTCAACACCAGACATGGAACTGAATATGAAATAAAACAAGGCTACTAGAGAAAGAACATGAAAATAGTGCTTCCAAACTTCATGTGTGCCTCTTAGGTGAACGGTAATAGATGATTAGATAGGAAAGACACGTAATCTTCCACATTTTGCTTCTTAGAAGGCTTGAGTCAAATCCACTCTTAATTATTAGAGTAAGTTTTATCTTTGCCTGTTCAGCTTCCCCAGTTCCAAGCACAATCAACTATGCCATGATACATACTGGATTTTTTTCAATTCTTGATTCTTAGAAACACCACCACCAAAAAAAAAATAAAAATCAGTAACATTTTAAAGATGAGGAAACTGAGGTTTCCTCAGTTGAAATCAACGAATTTCAATGACTTAAATAAGACTCTAAATCGCCCAGAGCAGGCTAACTCTCTGACTCCTGTTCCAACCTCTACCAGTTAAACTGAAGTTGCCCAGATCCAAAAAAAAAGCCACAGAAAGGAGAGACTGGAGAAGATCGCTTGGCTCATCAAAAGCTGATTCCACGCAGGTCAGATATAACCTCTCTCTGAACCCTACAATAATAGCATCTCAGTTAATCTCTGTCACGCGCTTTTAGCACTGCCAAACCAGTCAGAGGTATATTTCTATGCCTTGTCATGAAAAACACAAATAGAGATATGATACTTAATTGTATTCAAACATCGTTTTAGATAGGAATCATATTTTTCATTTCTAAAATGCAATTCTGCTTCTATAACTGTTTAAAGCAGTATCTCTCCTTTAGCTGTCAGCAATATTAAATTAAGGTTTATGGCCTTACTGCAGATCAGTGCTGGGCACGAAGGGTGGAATATCACAAATCAGCACAATCACAAGCATGCATATGTGGTCCCTTTCAGCAGGGTGCAGTGATGCATCCTCACATCACAGCCAAATGCTTCGCTGTGCAAAGCAGTGACCCCGCAGTAGAAGAGCAATAGTTCCAGGTAGAAGCAGAAGCTTGCTAGGGAAGCAAGCTTCATGTCGTTCCCTTCTCCACTGTGCCAACCTCTGCAAAATTCTGCAGTTGTGGAAAAGCAAAAGAATTGTCATCAAGGAGCTAACTTCCACTTTGTTCAAAAACTGAGCAGCAATACCTTAAAAACTCAAAGCATAAGCAAAGTGAAATTGCACATGAGCACTTGCTGCAAGGGAGAGCAATAGTATTGGTGACACACAACAGGTTTGCCGCTGGAAGGGACTTAATGTGGATGGAGACTATCCAGCTTTCAGTTCTAGGGAAGCAAAAGGAAACACTGCAGTGTTACCCTACCTCCACTCATGCCTGAACATCACTATGTTGGTGGATGCTATGACTCACTGGTGACTCTTCCAGCTGAATGCACTGACAACTGCCTACATTTCAGTGCTCTGAAGACAGTCCAAAGGGATGGAGGAGTTCTTTGCTCTTGCGTATCAGGCTGTGCTTCAAGGCTTTGCTACACTTGAATAAAACTACCCCAGGAGCAAAGCTGCTGAAGGTCAACGGCTCTCAACATGAAAAAAAGCCTGGAGAAGGACTTCTTCCTGGCATCCATGTCTCTGCCAGAGGATCTCTGCTAACCCTTGAACATGCAGAAGACTTACAAATTGGGAACGCTTACAGAAAAAAACAACAGATGTCAGCAAATAACACAATGATTAGCTCTGTGTAAGCCAAGGTAGGTACTGAAGATATTAGGGAAAAAAACAAAAAGAAGGATGACATTACAACTCCAAGGTGATCGCCCAGGTTTCAGGCAGTCTCTCTACTGTCTTGTGGCATGCTAAGAGACACTTTGGTTAATGCTTTCTGTGCAATATACTTTCCCAAACATATACTGAGAAGCAGAAAGAATTATAAGAGCTGACCAATATCATTGCTCAGAATTACCATGCGACGAGGATGAGATGCCTGTGGGTTGCTAGCCACAGTAGAATAGCTAGACAAATGTTAAGTAATATTAAAATGGCTTTTTTATTATTTTTAATAACATGTTTTGTCTTAACAAAACAGTTTCTATGTGTAAAGGAGACAACATCTCTTACATCTCTCACTGCAACTCTAGGTTTTCTTTAACATCTTTACTCTTCAATGAGTAAACTGTGCAACCAAACTCTCAGAAGATTTTACACAATTACTCAGAACTGACAGTCATTTCTTTTACAGTTCTTATCTTCAAATTTGACACCAGAAAGTGTATGCCAACCCAAAATATTACTTTATATGCATTTTGTCAATAGGCTTTCTGTTGAGTGCAAGCTCCTCTTCAAGGTTCCTCCAACCCCTCTTCCCCCCCATTTTGCTAACTGACTCAGCTGGCCATTAATTAATCTCTCAAATATCGTCAGCAATAGTATTAAATTCTCACTAATTTGCTACTGCTATTATTATGTAAAATGCTCCTCCCAGCTAGGTAGGTTTCAGCAAAGCGTAACACCTTGTTGACTCGAGATTAATCTATTTATACAATGCAAATGTATCTCTTCCTAGCAGACAAATCCTTTATAACTGCAAAACAATTCATTATACAAAATAGATAAGTAGGAGGACACACAGCTTACTGCTCATTCTTCATCACAACCTAGCAAACATAAACATTTGGGTACAAAACAAGTAATAAAAAGAGAATATGAAACAGGAGTTGCTAGCCCCATGTCAAAATAAATGGGGTTATTCTGGGTTTATGACAAACAGGGGTAGTATGCTACCCATGAATAATTATGGGAAGATCCAGAATGAGAAGCAGAGCACATGGAAATGATATACAGAACACAATCCAGCCATACATGGACAGTATTCTGACTCGGAATAAAAAAATAATTAAGCATATAAAGAACTAAAAGAAATATAAACCAATTTAAGGAAATATTGAAATTCTTACACTTTCCACCAAAGATCTACTGGATTGTGGTGCAGTTTCAAAGGAGATGTTGGAACAAACCCCATCAGTCTAGGGGAGGGTATCAGGTAACAAAGTGTACTGGAAAGGACTCACTCAACAGCACAAACACAATGAATAATAAAGAACCACCAAACCTTCTTTTGGCCATAAAATGGACTAGGGGAGACCTAAAAGGTGTTTTACATTCACATGTGTCCACACCTGGTCTTGGAAGTATCAATTTAAAAGACCAAATAATGATTAACATTAATTTTGATACCCATTTCATCAAGTCTTCTGTGTGAGCAGTGGCCACCTTGGCAACGTAAGCCATCTTAGGGAACACTGAGTCATCCTGGGTTTTATTATGATCCACTGATTGCTCTGTATTTGTACTTCCATTCATCTTAAGCTGCTCACAGTCCTCTCCATGGTATAGTTTATACCAAGTGCAAAGGGGTTAGATACCAACTATATATTTTTTACAAAGAGAACAGGTAAAACACCTGACTTCCAGCCCTCCCAGGGCTTTAACTTAATGGGACATGGATGCAGTTCACCACCTATAATGAATGTCACTGACCAACTACTCTCTGCACTACTCACTGTAGTACCTCAAAGCTTGGAATGTAACCCATAGTGCACGGGGAATCGACATTCAGAAAGTTTAGTGAAATATTATCAACAAAATGAACTGCCCTGGAATTTGTACTTAAACCAGGAAAAATGCCTTGCCTCCTTTTCCAGGATTTCTTGATAAACAGCAGTAGGACTCTTATGTGGCAGTAGTTACAGTAAAGGCTCTCAACTCCACTTTGATCATGCCTGTCCTTCCCATCCCACAAGTAATTACCACTGCTTTTTAGTGTGTAATATAATTTTAAACAGTCTGTCAATGAGGTATCACAAAAATGATAAGAGTGCCCTGCTCTAGCATCTAATATGGTTAAATCAATATTCCACTGTCCCACAGGTGGTAACACAGTCAGAAAGCTCAGAGGCCTCTGTGTTCACAGCAGTCAGGTCTTCATGGGCAACAGCCACTGCATTCTCTGAAAGGTTTTCAGCAGAACAGTAGGACAGATAAGTTAACTAAGACCTGGCAAAGACAGGGCAGCAAATCCAAATTATTGGCCTCCTGTGTGTGAAGCAGTTTCAGCATAGAGAGTAGCAGTTCACGTTTTCTCTACACTGCGAGAACTCATCCGTCCTACATCCATTTCAACCTCCCTCTCCTGTTAAGTTCAGTGACAATCCTGCTGGGAAGGTCTCTGGACAACTCTGCTCATCTCTGCTAGCAAAAAGTAGAAGTGAAAGGTATCTCACATCATTCATTAGGCCTCTTCCAGGTAGACCATGACTAAGTTACCAGCTCATCCAGGGTATTCTTAGAAATAAATAGCCTAGCATCCTTTTCTCAATACCCAACAAAAGGAAGAAAAAAATAAATAACCAAGGACTGAGCACAAACCAGCCAAAATACAGCAGCCCAGCATCATTTTTTGAGGTACTTCAAACCAGCACTCCATTTGTGTGTGAAGGGGCCTTGAATTGCTATCAAATCACCTTCAGAAATGCTGCCTATCAAATAAGGAATCTGACGGTCAGGATTTCCAAATTGGCTCTTATGCTGTGACCTTGGATAAGTGTCTTCACTTCTTCAAGCTTCCATTTCGCTGCCCATGACAGAAAGAAATAACACTTTGTGGGGAATATGTGGCCTCGCTATTATTTAGAACTAGCACTATGTGAATAGCATATTTTTGTTTGCACAGAAAAAAAATAATCTCATTTTTAAGAGCTATCTAAAATGAAAATGTCCCCTGCAGAAGAAAAATGTTTGCTCAGCATTACTCCAAAAGATTTTATTTGACCTGAAATAAGATATTGGTTAGCTTCAGGAAACTTGTTATTGTTCAAAATTTGTTTCATTTCAGATATTTCATCCTTCCTTTATGCCTTTTAACATAGTTTCAAATAAAAATACTAAATTCCACGGAAAAAGTGTTAAAATTTAGCTTCTTCCCTTACTTTTTTTTGTCATAACACTTACTAAGTTTGACCAGAATTTTGAGTAGCTTTGTCTCACTAAGTTGCATTTTTAGCAAACAGAATAAAAATGGAGATGCTGCTTACCCTTGTGTAACACACAGAGGCTCTCAAGTGAAAGGCTGTACTGAGTGTATCACTAAATGCTAATTCACAAGCATGGAGGATGACAGAATCACATGAGTCATTACCACATGCTAATGCAGCACCTGTCTGAGGAAGCCCTGGGTCATTTCAGCTTGGTCCTGTCCCCTGAAATCTACTCAGACAGTGCACCAAAGAGACAACGTTTTATCATGTTAGCAGTGACAGGACTGACAACATTCTCTCCATTTGGCATGTATCAAAATGTGCAAGTATTAGCAAAACACAGATTTAACTGAGGGAACCTCAGATTTGGAGAGTAGAGAAAAACAACCATGAAGGCTGCACAGTTTCACACAAGCACTACAGAGGTATTACGCTGCTATTGCTTTCTCCGTGAGAAGCACTATGTAAAACAGTTAAGGTAAACTCAACATTAAAAATTTCACTGACAATTAAGGTGACAGATTAAACTGATCTACATGCAATCTGCAAACTGATTTGGCATTCACTGATTAATGCAGTAAATTAGATACTAACATCTCACATGCAATGTAATAAATCACTAACTTCACTCAGCAATGTATACGTGCTGTCAAACAATTTTGATGCTGTGTAAGTTATTAAATTTTCTGCAGGTGAAGCACTGATTACAGTTTTAGGACGAGATTATGAACAGAGACTTTCAATTTCTGACCAAAATTACTTCCAGACTTTGTTACTGGAGTACTTGATATTATTACAACTGCTCAGATTTCCAAAATTCCAGTAGAAATTGCTTTTTGTTATAGTGGAATATAGCAATAGACACCTACCAGCACCAAGTATGGACCCAAGCTTATTTTTAGCGGACATGCATTTGAAGGTGGAGAGATGCTTTAGAAATGCGATTTATTTCCCCAAAAAGGTGCTTTAAAGAAATGCTGATACTCAACACAATACAGATCTGCTGTTTTAAGAAACGGCAGCAAGAAATACCACAGAAGGGCCCTGAGATTAAGTATTTGTCCCAACTACTGTAAACAAGGCAGAGTCCCCCTCTCATGCTTTCCTACGGGTAAGTCAACAGATTCCAAGTACTTTCAACTATACAGTCACAAATTCACAAGGTGAAGGTATTCCCCTCCATAAATCCCAGGCAGTGCAAGGTTCTAGCCTTAGGTTGTCAACACTAATGAGTTAAACCAGAGCGTAACAAGATCCTGGAGTCATTTGTACCTGTGGTACAGGTAAGTCCCTTTGGTTGCAGGCAGACATCCTCCCCCAGCTGCACTGGCAGGAGATGTTATTGCCTCCATCTGTTCAGGACCACTTTCTCTCCTGATCTGCTGATGAAGCAGCATGCGCAAGTACTCCAAAGTCAGACAGGTGACACCAGAATAACAGTTCTTACCTACTCAGGTGTTTTATGTTAACCTGTCTCATTTTAAAATGGCAGCTGCTCTCTGGGCTGCCTTAAAACATCTTACAGACTCTTGTGACCTGCTTAAAGACTAGAGGAGCAAAGCCACAATACAGTGGTGCTACAAGGTAGAGGAATAACTCAGTGGCTGTGCTCTAGTCACTTTAAAAAAAAATGTCATTACGTGGGAGTTCTGATACGTGATAATATTCTTACTATTCCATGCAAAGCAATTTATAGAAGAGGGACTTTTTCCCTTTCCCTATTTTAAAGAGGGCATACTGTGGAACATCAGCCTGCTAACTCCCATTACCTTTGCAGCTTTGGGAAAACCCATAAACACAGCTTGGTCTTTATTTGAGACATTCAGATAAAGTCTGGTTCTAAAATGAGGAGAATAAAAGCAACTGCAAGTATGCTCAAGTTCAAAGGAAATCCTGTCTCAGTTTAGAACTGCACAAGAGGAATCTTTCTTTAAATCAAAGATGGCAATAAAAGGGTGTGTTTATGTACAGGAAATCATAGCAGATTCTTTGCAGAACCTTATTAAAAATTATTAAACCACCACCCACATATAACCAAAATAAATTTGGTACAATTTTCTGTTCAGAAAAAAAAACGTTTTAAGCTTTCCTGATTAAGAAGAAACATCGATTACACTAATGTAATGGAATAGAAATTCCCTGACATGACTTTTAATGGTATATCATGCCTAAGAAGTCCTGTTCATTGAAATTTAGGCTAGAACTCAATGATCTCCAGGAACTAGATTTGAAATGACTAACTCCTCAATGTAACCAGATATCCTTGTAGAAGTAGGATGAATTAAGGTTAAAGACAAATGCTACATATAATACGGATCTTAACCTCATTTAGAAGCAATGTTGTTTAAGGCTTTATTAAGGGATTGATTTACCACGTCTTCTTAAACAGAAGTGACAGAGTCATTTCACAAGGGTAATAAAAATAAACAAGATAATGCAAGAGAGGGAATTGCACCTACTGTTAAGGAAGTATCGGAAAAAATAATGTGGATCTTCTATTACCACTCTTTGGAAAGCAGCATGGGATCCAATGACCAAATGCAACTCAATTTCAACAGATTTTCCAGAAAGCCTTCATTGAGGTCTCCCATAAAGGCATGTGGTCAACAACAACAACAAAATATCAAAGCTTTTACATATAAGTGATTTTGTGAAGATGCAGAGTAGTATGATCCACAGGGCTCCATCAGAAGGCTCTTGGCTGTAGCTCTGCTTCTACCAACCATAACTCTACTTTTGACAAACCACTTCTGTATCTGAATGTTTTTCTCTGTGAAAGAACTGGTTTGTTTTGTGGTTTTGGGGGTTTGGTTTTTTTTTGGTTTTATTTTTTTGGTAGAAATATACCTTCTTTTCCAGACCCGTTCATAAAATATCCACAGAGAGTAAAAACCCAGGGCTGATTTCTGGTTTATAACTTACATAGGTTTCCCTGAAAAGCTGGTGTTTTTTTTTTTAGTGCAGAGAGGCTTCCAGGTCTGACTGGAAGCATCCTGTCAAAGCTGCATAAATGAAGCTTGTTTTTGTAATGCTGGTATTGTAAAGCATTCTTGGATAGCACTATTAATCTTCCACTCAACAGCCATTTAATTTTTTTCAGGGTTTATCCTAACAGACTCTGAATAAACTCCTGCAAAATAATTACTATAAAATGATTTATCTAGCATGCTAACCAGTAAGCATTCAGGATGTTCAATAGAGAATCTATTTGTTAAAGATTCCTTGCCTGACGCTATTCATTCAAAAGTGAGGAATGGGTGGGCAGACTTTATAGATTATAGGTATTAAAGCACCCACTGGCTTTAAAACGATAGTTCTGTTAGAAATTCCAGGCTACAATTCTTCAAGCAAAGCATTGTCCCCTTTCTGACACTCTGATGATGCTATGATGTTAAAGGTGGAATGAATTGCTCTCTGAAGTGCCTCTTTTTCTCTCTGTTGACTACAGAGGGACCCTAGAGACTAGCTTTGACATGATGCCTAACTTTCAGATAGCTGAAGTCACAAAAGATGAATACCACCTTGTCTAACTTCATACAACAAAGCATCTGAATGTCTGAACTAAATCTTGCCTAGGGAGATTGAATCCCATGACGTCGTGAATTAGATGACTGGTTTATTATACGGATTTTATTCCCTGACACTTCAGTTGAGGTCTAGACTGAGAAGTGTGCTGAACTGCTTGGGAATTAGCTTTGCAAGTTGGAGTTTAGGAGAAGACTTTTTTGTCTCCTATCCACTGAAAATATTTTCTGGCCTTTGTTCAAATGCTAAAAAAAGCAGCCAGCATCAGCAGAACATAGATGTGCTAAAAAAGAAGTCTCCTATACACTATGAAGACAAAGAAATAGGGAGAAAGCGACAAGTCTGTTGCTTAGCTGTGTAAACTGGAAAAGAAACTGTCTTCATTTCATCTAATGCCTTTCCTACGCACTCTTTATGAACACTTAGCACAACCTCAAGTAAAGCAAGATTCCTTAGGCAAACAGCAAAGCTCTGCCACGACCAAGCTCTCTGCCTGAATAACTTTTGACTGCAATTTTCTGAAGAGGAGACCCCAGAGACAGTGCTTAATTATACCAACATGGTCACAGCTTAGGCAATGCCTAGCATTAACTAAAAGCTCAAAGCTGACAGCAAGTTACTCATTCCTGTTTCATCAGTCAAATCCCTTGACTTAAACTTGTTAGAGATGCACCAGTAAACTGCTGGTTATTGTTGCTTCAAGAAATGGGCTGATTCTGTTCACTGACTACTACTTTCTCATTTCTAAGATCGATGAAAGGGCTATTTAAAATCATTTCTACTTCCTCCCAACTAATTCCATCCCAGGTGTCAGCTAATCTAATGCTTACTCACTGCCCGCCCAGTCACCTTTATTCATCTGTTGCTGCTTGCCTTTGCATTTGTGCTAAGGAATCCACAATCATCAGATTTGTCCTTTGCTTGTACTCAGTGCACAGCCCAGACTACACTCACCTGTAAGTACCGCTCTGAGATGGTATAGCAATATGAATAAATGGAAACAATAATAAACTCCTCTGTAGCATTTACAGAACAGTATCACTGTGGGCTTGCAGTGTAGGAAGAGTAATTTTGCACGACTGACTTCCATTTGGTGGCATCCTGCCTGGTCATGACACTTCAGTTTCACTTCAGCAATTACCCTAATTGTCCAGGAAAGGAATGCACTGTTTACTTGAAAAGTCAAAAAATAATATGAACCAGAGAATGTTCTGACTGCTATTATACTCGAGAAAGACGACTGTAATGCATTACAGACACTGCTGATGTCTGGTACTGCTAGTAACAGAAGCAAGTAGAAGCACATTTATTATAATTTAAGAGAAGCTACATGAAGTCATAAATTAGCCCATGTTCTACAAATCAACAATTAAGATGAAGACTACAATATAAACTTATGGAGCAATAATTGCCCTGAAGGTTTTGCATTGAGATTAGATAGGCAGGAATGTTTTATAACTAAAGTAAAAAAGGAGGAATAGGCTTGTCCAAATGACAGAAATTGCCTGATTTCACTTGGGAGCAGGGGAAGTTGGAGGTGCTCCAAAGACGAAATTAGAAGAAAACAGAAGACAAACACTGTGAGCACTCTATGCAAAGATTAGCATGTCAAACATCTCTTGGAATAGAACCTGTTTCCAACATACCACAGAAAAGGTTATTTTGTATTTCTCACCTGTCTTAGTCAGCTGTAAGTTATATTTTTAAAAAAATATACTGTGTACACAATGTATTTTCAATCCAATTTGAAAAAATCATTGTAACTTTATAGTAATATGTATCATTGCAAACATTGTCAGCTCCAGACTCCTTTACTTACAATGAAAGAACGGCTATGACTTAAACCTTACTCTTCTGTTACCTGTGAAGAGCCCAGCAATGACAAAGAAACTGAAATCCAAATCAGCGATGTTCCTATCAAACCTCTTGTTAGACTCCTCCAAAAGCTTTGATAAATATACAGGGACAGATCTTCAGCCAATGCAAGCAGTTGAAGCTCTAACTATTAAGGGGATGACGCGCAGTGTGCTTTACAGCTTTCACTAGCAGAAGCTTCACCCAAGTAATTTCATAGTTACTAACTTCCTTTACTTTGGGAAATAGCTCACATGCAGTAAACACTTCTGTTACTTTGCTGCCTAAGCCACTTGGCAATTTTTGTAGACAGATGAGTCACTTTTACTGTACACATCAGTAACAAAACAGTAGTAAAGTGCCTGACGAGTTAATACCATTGCCAAAATGTCACACCTAGCGTTTCTGATCTTAGTGATTGATTTCTTTTTGTTATGGTTTCATTAACATATGTTCATAAACACATAAACATACACTGTTATTCCACGAGGCGTTTAAAAGAGTCAACAGTGACTTTCTATAAATCAACAGCAACACAGATAATATTACAGAAATATTGAAGTTCCACCCTTTTCATCCTCATCTTTTTTTGTACTGTATAACATGATGCTGGATTAATGCAGTTGTTGCTTACAGCTCTAAATGATATCTTAAAAATCCAGTACATAATTTAGGCTTAAGTACAAGGAATATTCACCACTGTAGTCTCCGCAAAATTATTTACTCTAGATTGTGCCTCACACAAATCAATCAAAACATCTTAGATGCCAGTATGCCACAAGCCATCATCTCACAGAACCAGACAGATTGCCTCTCAACCCTCAAAGTTTTTAGGTATCAAAATAGTTATTTTGTTCATCTCTATTCACATCAAATGAAAAATCCACCATTAATACTATTTTCAGAACATGACAAAACTCTCTGTAAGAGCTGACTAAATTATATTTCCTTGTAGATCTAAAAAACATTTCCAAACCTCTTATTTTGCTTACAAATTTGCTGATACTCCATCAATCATGCCCCATGAACAACACACTTCAATCTGGAATTGGACGCAGAATCCAGCTGACTCATTTAGATGCTTGCAACCTCAGAGTTGTACAAAACTTCAGCACTTCAGCTAGCAATCTTTTAAAGAAGGGGCCAGGAAAAGTATTCTTAAAATTTCTTCCATGTAATAAAACTTGACTGGTAATTTAAGATCGTGCCATTCGTGTGTGACTTCTGGATCAATATGCCTTACTAGCAGAGCTTTCAAAGGCTCAATTCATAAAAGCCCTGTATGTCTCATTTATGGACGTGCTCTGTAAAACTGCCTCCATGGTAGCACAGTGCACAGTCTGTCCTTTCTCATCTTCAAAGGTGGAAGACGTGTCTCAGTGCAATTCAGTAATGATGGCATTTTCAAAAACTCCCAGTGGACTACGGAGCATGGTTCCCATTAATTTGTGCTCCTAAGTCACTTGGCAACTTTTGAAAGTTCCTCTCTTTCCCCACTTTTTCATGACTTCAAAGTAAAAGAATTGCAACATATGGGTTTAATGATCCTGACCGAGATTCTGATGTGCAGCTACTGGTTATGAGTTTCCAAATACAGCATAAAGGAATCTAATTTGTTGAAAGGGCATGCATTCCTTTTCAGAAAACTTTGTTCCCCTGTTACAGATTCTTAAATCTTTTAGGGAGGGAATCGATGCATTTGGTTTAGTCAGTTGGTATTTCTATCTATGTATTATGGATTTGATTTGGAATTATACAGTTGAGGCTTTTTGGTTTCAGTTGTTCTATTGCAGAGCATCTACTTCACTGTATCCATCACTGCTGGTCCCAGCTTGCCACACCTCTCCTGTATTAGATATAGTGCAGAATTATTAAATAGTGTATGTGGTTTGTTGCAGTAATTGGTTTGCTAAGAAAGCCGGCTGTAGTAGACCATGCAGAAACAGAACAGCAGGACAAAGCGAGCAGGGCTCCCTGATGCAGAAAAAGGAAGGTTTTGGACAAGAAAAGAGCTGGGCAGGGTCTTATAGCAAGACTAGGGCAGATTTGCAACGAGACCTCTCAGACACAGAAAACAAGCTGAACTTGAATACTTTAGAAGATAAGGCCTGAGATATAGAAGTGCCCTGAGCCAAAATCTAAAGAACTCTTCACTGTGGTAAAGAAAGAAGAGGAATTATACCTTTGCTCAATCTTGTATGCGTTGCACCAGTACAGAGCAGTGGTACCTCAGCATCCAGCGTTGGTATCAATGACACTTCCGCAGGCTTTCAAAAAAATAAGGTTCTTGCTGCTGACATTATTTAGTCTTCTTCAACCTGGAAGCACACACAGAAAATCTTCTTTCCTTCCTGTCCCATCTTCTCCTCATTCTTGTTCTTCATCTTCCAAAAATTATTTTGCTCATCAATGCCCCTCAGGCTCTGGTGAGTCATAGCAGAAAAACGGACTAGCTTCCACCTGAACATCCCACATATTTATCTTTGCATCTGACAATTTTAAATGTTAATTGATTAATACTTTTGCATTTCATACAGTTTTCACAATTCACTGAATTTCCCTCAGTCTTAGTTGGTTTCTTTGCTGGTTCAACAGATTATCCATCTGGTTAGTTCAGTCTGGTTGATTGAGTGGCTATCTGATTAAGTTTGATTGCTCCAGTTAATTAATTGGATTGTAAATGTTTATTCCAATCACTTTCTAACTGGTCAAACTCTTTAATCATTTCCACTATCTAGAGCAATTATTCCTGCCTGATATCCTGCCATTTGTTTTCAGTGCTACTGGTTTATTGTCATCTCTCCTTTCCTCACCTCTCATTCTCTCATTTATTCTTTTACTCATGCAGTCTGACTCTTATCCTTTTTGCTTGATCATCTTCCTCTTCTGTTCTGACTTTTGAAGCTTCTCTGCTGTCTCACCTCTTCTCAAAGACCACTGTAATTCTTCACAAACACAAATCGAGTTCCAATGCCAGGTCTTAACATCTTCAGACATCAGTCCTTTATAAACCAAAAAAAAACTTTCCCATGGCTAATAGGGAACTTCATGGATCTCTGTAAAACAAAACTCAGAGCAAAACTATCCCTGACTTTGCTTTAGCAAAATCAAAGTTCTGCATGCTCTCTGCTACAGGCTAGCAGCCTTTGCAAAATGTAGGGGCTTCTGATGGAGAGAAAAAGTAAGAGATGGACTGTCATCTACTTACACAATGGAATCAGCTTGCATAAATCTTTGAATCTGGAGTAATACTGGTTTAAAATCATTGGGTCATCCATAAATCATCATTGTCCTGCCCATTTCTCAAGTGATAATAGTGAATCCTGTGATTGTTTCAATAAATTCAGGCAGTTAAAACATCACAAGAACTAAGTGGCAGCAATTAATAGTAATAAAAATAAGTTCAATTTGGGGAAAGCAGATTACAGAGTTCATTTTCTTTCACTGAATCAATGGCTCCCCTGTTGAAATAAGCCTTAATTAAGGGAGAAGGTCAGGATAAAAATCATATACAGCATTAAAAAGATAATGTATTGGCCAATTCTTCAAGGTGTTAAAAAGTACTTAAGAGCCACAACTGCCAACATTTGCAGGGGAACTGAGGGATTTGCAGTGTGTCTCAAGCAGCTTCCAGTACCTCCTATGAGAAGGCCCTTCTCTGTTGATTATTAAAACTTTGGATTTCTGAGGCTGGGATTTCTCAATTCTGTTTCTTAACCCAAATCACCCAACCTTTTTTGAATTTAGAGTAGATCAACCTGCCCACTCTGGTAAGACATTAACTTTGTCTAAGATACACCCACATTCAGTCCTGCTGTGGTAGATTCCAGCCTTTCCACCTTCTGTATGAATACATCAATTTTAAAGACCAGTTTTACGTGCATTATTACACAACCTAAAACATTTCTTTATACCTCCCTCCTCATATCTTAAAAAACCCAAATATATCAATTGATTACTAAATAAAACAATAAAACACTAGGTCCCTTTCACCAACATACTGGCATGACAGACCTACGAAAACCAAATGCTCTAGATATTCAGGTTCATTTCCCACCTGCTCACCCCCCACCTCTGGCAAGTATGCTAATGTTCAAAATAGCTTAAATTATTTAACATAACCATCACTGTCTACATTTGGCTCCACAAGAAGTAAGTGTTCACAGTCAGCAACAGAAATACATAATCACCAATTCATTACTGTAAGAAGCTACTCTACCCCTAATTGGGTTGCTATGCCTTTTCTAGAAGCAATATTAAGACTAAATTTGCTTAATTTTTTATTCCTAGCGTTACTATAATTTAATTTTAAAAAGATGAAAATGAAAAATGAAAACAAAGATAAGCCCCATAACAAGTGCATTAAATTTATTTTACTTAAATAGGCACAAACCACAAGTGAAATAATTTTCACTTTGGAATTACCTTAAAATGATTTAACTTCACTACAGTCACCACACTCATCTGTAAAGGAGTTTTTTCTCCAACACAAGATCCCTACAGGACTAAAACACTAGCAGGTTAGAGATGGTTTTTGGCACACAACCTGATATCAGAATAATCAGTCATACCTCTTGGGAGAGCAGAGGTGAATGGGGAGGAAGGTGGTTGCCAAAGCATTTGGAGGTAAATATTCTTAAAATAGTAAGGCTTTTCCAAATGCCTACTTTGTGAAATTATATCCACAGGAAAACCAGCTCAGTGGTATAAATAGCATAGGCCACTCCAAGGAAAATGCAGCCAATCTGCCTAATTTTATTTTTTTAAATGAAGGATACGCAGAACTAAATCCAAACATACTGAATAACTCTCATTGACTTCAATTAGCTCTGGATCTATCCTCTGACTTGATAAGCTCCTTAACTGTGGCATTAATGCAAAATGAATTTCTGCAGCTTTGCTTACACAAAAATGGCCTAGATAGGCCAAGTAAGTATTAGGGTAAATGTTGGTCGTAAACCTCAAATAGAGACAACTAATTCTGAAATTTAAGACTACTTTTATTATTTATTTTTTGTAATCATGTCTATTTTTCAGTTTTATAACAGCAGCACAATACTGACTGTGCTCGCTGTTCTGTCCACCTGCTTCCCTCAATTTTTGGACAGTGGTGGATCTCCAGAACATGTAAGATGACATGGTTGGTTCCACTGAAGGTACATGTCTTCTCTCCACTGTCCCATAATTACAACTAAGCAAATAATTCATTAAAAAATATTGACACAATTAAGTTAGTGGCTTCATAAATCTTCTGTAAACATCTTGAAATTTTACTCAAGTGAAACTTACTTAGAAGTTATACAAAATTTTTTATGAATTAATTATTAACATCTAAACTAGCTGTAAGTATGTCATGTTGGACTTCAATTAGAAACCTGTGTTTACATTTTTCACAGTGAGAACAACCAACCACTGGAACAACTTCCCCAGGGAGGGGTGTCCCCATTACTGGAGGTTTTCAAGATGCAGCTGGTCAGGGTGCTAGGTAACCTCACCTAGGCTCCTTTTCCCACAAAAGGTTGGACCAGATGATCTTCTGAAGTCTCTTCCAACCTCGGCTGTTCTACAATTCTATCAGATACACTGATATTATTTCAGTTCTCAGTTTGGAAAAGCTTAACTTTTCTAGGCAATTTTCTAGTAGGAAGCATCAAGAACTCATTTTGAAAAGGGCTCACTGGTATTTCATTAAGTTCAGTTAACCACAACATCCTGTCAGCAAATTAATTTATAAGACAAACTGCAGAAAATGAGCGTATGTGGGAAAACTGAAATCATACATATTCAGGTTTTGTCTGAATACACAAAAACATCATTTTAGTAATGATTCAGATACATAAGTAATCCTGTTTGGAGAAAGCCGTTATTGATTTCCTGCAGTTGATTCATAAATCTGTTGCTAGATTATTTATCAAATACAATCATGAAAAACTCTATCTGGCAGTTGCTCATATTTCTTCATACATGTTGCAAATCCATATGCTTACTCTTCCCTCACTATCTCTTTTTCCAGTAAAATTACCTTCAGGTCTTCACATTTTTTTCCTTTCTTGAGAGGTCTCTGCTTTGGATAAAGGATTTTGCTTTCAGTACAACCTTAACTTCAACTTTCAGAAATTTGCATATGTATTATAACCATGAGATCATTACAGAACTCACTACTTACAAGCTCCAAAGGTAATGAGTGTATTTCTATGTAGATACTTTCAGTATCTACTGAAGCTATTGCTGAGTGGACAGAAGCATTATCTTAAATCAACAACACACAGTTTCTCCCCTCTCCAAAATAAATATGTTTTTTATGTTGCTTACTGAGCTTGAAAACTTGAAAGCTAAGTGCTTCCTCTTGGACAGGCTGCGTGTCTGAAATAACTGCTTTTAACAGCCTCAGAGCATCATTAAACCTTTAACATGTTTCAGAAGCATTTGATCTCCACACCCCTAACTTAAAAAGTTACTTAGAATTGGTAAATCGAACATTGCTAAGTAAAACAACGTCTTGTCATTTACTTGTGCTTACTATTTAGTACTTCAATTAAGACTTTTGGAAATAAGTTAGCAAATTAATTAATTTACAACTGCAATAAAAAATCAGTAAGAAACCCATTAAATATCATTAATAAGTCAATACATTACTTAGGAAATGAACTCTATTTTTATTACTAGAAATTACCATCAACTATAAAATGCCACTGTACCAATTACTTTACTTGTAGAAGGAACAAAGTCTTAACTGACATTATTAAATCAATATATTACTCCTCTGCAATTCATAATTCTTTTTTTCCTTTGGATACTGCACTTATTTAAATAATAAGTTGTAAGAAAGAAAATTAGATGATCAATAGTTTAGGTTTTACACACTGACAAACACAATCTGCTTCACATTTAGGACAGTAATTGAAAGTCAATTGGCTGTAGGATGATGGGCAATGCTACCTGTTAACCATCCTGATTCAAAACCTAGAGAAGTTCAAGCAGCCTTTCTATCGACTGTAGGGACTTTCTGATTGGAATCTAATCCTATGGTGCAGGAATATTTTCAGAAAAAAAAAACAACAAACAAACAAAAAAAGCAAGCACTTAGCACATGTCAAGCACTAAAAAGCCCTTAAAGAATGAAAGCCAGAGGATGGAGTGCACGGGAAGAACGGTGGTGATGAACTACAGCAACGATAAGAGATGCACCAAATACAGTTTTGGCAATCCTGAGCACATAAAACAAACCCCAAAAACCCCAAAAAACCCCACAACACCCCAAAAACCCAAAACCAAATGAAACCCTTCAATCTGTAAGGGCTTTGCTTTCAAGCTAATCCAATCAAAACTGATTATATGATGTGAATTGGGAAATGCAAAAATTTTCAAGTGACATATCGTTTTGATTTACTTACCTGCTACACTGTTGAATGAAGAAAGGGAAATGTGGAGGACAATTAAGACAATGCAATGATAGAGTTATGCTTCCACTTAACAATTTGTAGTTAGATGGGATATGAATCTAGAATTTTTAAATTTAGAATTAAAAAAAAATCAGAATTTTAGTCTGATTTCTAAAAATTTGTAATTCCCCATTCGATCCCAAATAGGCTGTTACTTTTTCAGTTCAAATGCAATAAAACATATCATCTTTTCCATGATTAAAGAACTCAAAAAATGGAATTCCCAGCACTCAAATAAAATCCCAACCTCAAACTTCTACCTTCTTCAAGTCAAACCTGTATCCAACTATGGAAATGGTACCCTAATTTCCCAAGATTGTCTATGCACCTTAACTTGTGCATATGGTCTTCAAAAGGCTTAGAAAAATTGGGCTGAAGGCTTGTCAGTTTTTCTCAGATATTTCTTTCCCAAATTCACAAATGTTTTAGGTGCTTCAGTGACATTAAGGTATCCAAGTAGTTAAGCTGCCCAAAGGCTTCTAACAGCTGCTGAAACATTAGATTTAGATTAATCTTTTCTTACTGCTTTCCCTATTTTCTCCAAGCCTAAGATGCCACCCACAGCTGCTCATCACCACCTTCTTTCTCATAAAAGGACAGAGTACCACATCTTCAGCTGTGTACAAAAGGCTTAGCGGTTTCAACCAACTGAAAAAAGAACAAGTGGTTTTATTCCCTGGTGGTATTATTCATACATTGTGTCCTGTAAGCAGAGCAGGGGAGTAGCCAGTTACTACAAATCTGTAGACAAAAATAGGAGATTTGTTCCTTCTTTTGCTCACAATAGAACTCAATGAATTCAGCAACTGACATCTGTCATCTGCAGAACAGTGCCCAGTATTGGTAGGAGCTCACTCAGCCAACATTATTCTTTCACTCAGCTGACTGTCTGCCACCTACAGGTCTCCTTCAAGCACTCCCAAGAGAAGAATTCATATACCTTCATGGGACGTGAATATCTCCCATAGTCTGTTGTAAAATTTGTTGCAATGAGTTACAAAAGCACTGTGGATTCAAATCACTTCTGTCCCATTCACTTTTTTGTTTTGGGGAGTTGAAATACTGTCTTTTCAGCCTTAGAGAGATGCCAAGATGCATTCCGTACATCAGCAGCAGAACAGGCACATTCTGTCTGAACATGCCATTGCTTTCACCACAATGGCAAGCTGCTCCTTGTTGGAGCTTAGAGATCACCTTTATGTATGGGCAGTGCAATAAACCCCTGAATACAACTGGCCTTCATGGAGAGCAACATAAATAACCAAAATAATGTATATTCTCCAGCAGATTTCCCTGTCCTAGACAGGCTGAAAAGAAGGACATGCAGCTCAACTCAGCAGTACTCCAAATAAATAAAATAGACAAAAGGTAACTTGTTAAGTGCTATAAGTAATAATATTCTTCACTGACATACCACCTAAAGATTTCAGTATGATTCACAAGCTACATAAAGCTGGTAGAATGAAAATGCAGCTGCTTCTGGCATGAAGCACTAAATTTACATACTTTAATTGATAACAGGGCTTGTATTTAAAAAAGTAACCCCCATTAAGGCTGCCCATTATTAAAATTCCACACACTACATTGAGCTATTTGGGGTTACTCAGCAATAACTGCTTTGGAACATTGCCAAAGGCATATTATATTAGAATCAAGTTTTCCAGAGTTGTTTAAAAAAAAACCAAACCACAAACCAACCCTAAAATTTGTTACCAGGAACATCAAAAAGATGTCTCACAAACTATATCTGTCTAAGAACCACTCATCTGTTCTACTTTCTACTGCAGAAAGTGAAGTAATTGGGATAGGCATCTGGCAAGCCAGGATGAATACTGCTTTGATTCTCCCAAAATGAAAAATTAAAAAAAAAAAATGAAAATTTTCAAAAAATGAAATTCTTTCCAAAGAGAAAAAACTCAATTTCCTTCGTTCAAGAAGTTAAAAACTTCTAAGGTAACATTAAAAAAAATGCTTCCCTGGAAGGGATCCTTTTTTTTTTTTTTTTATTTAAATGATTGATTTGACAAGAAGCTTTCATTCTATGAAGGTTCTGTAAGAGCCAGAAATCATGCTCCTCTCCAAAAAGGCATCAAAAGACTACGAGCTAGAAGCAATAAAATACTTTGTTACCTGTACTGCAGTTCTTCATCGCAAAGGAATCCACAGCTGCTATGCTCTTGTTCCCATTAGCAACATACTCCAGTGAGATCCGAAATGGTTTCTCTAGATGTCCAACTCTCCTTTGAAGCAACACCCATCTGGTCTCATCATACAGCACGAGGAAAGAACAAAGGAGAAGAGCAGTAAGAAAGGCTACTTTACAAGGACCAAATCTCCCAAAGCAGCAGCTCCACATATGACTAGTCATACTGTGCCCCCTAGCCCAGCCCTTGCTCCCCTCACAGTGCCCCATGGTCAGGGTCTTTCCTTCCCATGGATCTTATTTCCACCCAGGTAAGATGTGGAAAACTGAGCTAAATAGTAGCTTATTGCTCTCTTCTGTCACACTTCTGTGCTCCCAGATTTCTCACAGATGTCTGCCTCCTGTTTAGAAGAAGCCTAACTTTCTTTGCAAAGGAAGCTGTGAAATCTGTAGCACACATGCACACTCCCTCTAAATATCACTCCTCCTGCTTCTCACTGGCAAAGTCTCTGAGTCACTCAGGCAATAAGCCAGTCTCCAGGGCTTGCACAATAGCTTAATTCCCAGCACTGCGTCGTCGGTTGAGGTAACACTTTGCTTCTAATGTAGCTGGCTGCAACGTCTACACACGCATGAAGCACTACAAGTAAAATATGCCATTTCTCCTCCTCACACTTCCTCCCCACCCCTGCTTCCCAAACAAACAAAAAATCCCACCAAGTAAATCAAGGAAGTAAGGAACTGGATTAGTAGCCCTGGACACAAACATCCACACTCCAAGAATGTTTCTACTTA
This sequence comes from Leptosomus discolor, assembly GCF_034619465.1. Taxonomy (NCBI): domain Eukaryota; kingdom Metazoa; phylum Chordata; class Aves; order Leptosomiformes; family Leptosomidae; genus Leptosomus; species Leptosomus discolor. The sequence goes on along the minus strand of NC_141392.1, from coordinate 18,638,228 downwards.
GTCTGTCTGTTGCCAAGAAAAATGAGAACAAAAAGTCTGAGCTTAATTTACTCTCTGAGATGCTAGAAGACATCAAGGCCTGGTTAACATTCATTTTCTCCCCTCTGATCAGCTGTGTCTGCTGCTCCACCTGAAACACCTTGCCAGGCAGCACAACTACTCCTAGACCCTCAGCTCTTACACATCACCCTCTGATTTAACTTTCAAATGTTCTGTATCCAGCAAGACATATGTAAAGGAAGACAGTAAAAATATAAGTATCTGTCTTTTCCCCAACATACCAGAATTCTGATCTGCAAGGAAAACTTCAAGGAATACAATACTTGTATGATAGCATGCTCTGGCCCATTTCACCTTTCATGCTTGGGCACAGACTGTCAGTAAAAAGCACTTGTTGACACCATTTGCGAAGGGCTGCTTCCCAAGAGGTGTGTATTACTCCAGCAGCGATACAGAGCCCATCACACATTTCACCCCAGTTTATTCAGTGCCTGCTTACTAACCATAAACATGGTCAGAGACAAGAGATTCTGTAAAGCCACTCAGTCACTACTAATCCACTTTTTCACATTTCTTCTGTTACAGAAAAAAAAAAAGATGCAGCACCAAGGCAGAAAGATCTCTTTGTAGTGTACTGTAACTGGTCAGCTGGAGCCAAAAAAGACCATAGGGGTCTAATAAAGCCTATTAGGAAATGCTCTTTACAGCTCCAGCTGCAATTTTTATAAGATGAGAACAGAAAATTATTGCGTTTCCTTAAGTTGCTTTCAAACACCAATTTTAAGCATTTTTGAGGAAGACTGTAACTATTGCTAGTCAACATAATGAGTCAGGGGCAACACATTTTTCATTGCTCTCACAACAATGTTTCCTCATCAAGTACCACCCCCGCCCCCCGGCGTGTGGTTTGTGCTTGTACACAGGCTGTGCACAAGAACACATTTTTCCTGGGGAAGGGAACCCACTGGAACAGATGCTCTGAACAAAAGAAACTACACAGTTTATCTGGCATCATACCAACAACCTCCTTCTCCAGAAGTACGCCAAAATTTGGATGCAATCAAGTTAAGACACACTTCTGAAAGGAAATATAACATACGTGTATGACATTTGCAACAACCATCACTTGTGCCTGCTACAAGCATGGATCAGTTCCAAATTGCAGACTATAGACTGCTACCAGCTAGAAGACTTTTCTTTGCTCCAGAGGCAGATACACTGTTTATCTCATTTGGGACATAACATTGTCATTACACTCCACTGAACTGGACTAAATTCCCAGAAGGCAAGGAAGCTGCCAACAGGTATGTTAAGAACCTGAAGAAAAGTCCTAAGCAAGGGCTGCATGAAGACCCTGTCAACAGCTAACACAGTTCAACTTGCAACTCAGAAAAGCAAACTCTGCTTTTTAATGATTTACTAGTTTTCTTCTGCCCTCCTTTTCCAGCAAGAGTGAAACAAGCCTAAATTTAATTTTCTGTTTACAGTTACTTTCATTTCCCCACCTCGTCTTTTGATTTCTGTGCTCGAGGTTCCTGCTTGAGAAGGGGATGTCATCCTCGCTTCTTTTCCATCCCTCTCTCTCAAACAGATAAATCTGCTTTTACTGAAATTAAATAAAATAAAGCATTGAGAGTATTTTCAATGCCTAGCTTCTGTGTGCATTATTTCTTTTGATGTCATCTCAAGTTAGGTATATTATAGGGATTAGAGGATACGAATTTCCCTATAAATAGAGTAAAAAACCACCCCAGATTTAATTTTCGTTATGAAATACAGAAGCATCTGTATGTCATGAAAATCGTTCTCCTCAGCTTCAGAAGACTGATGGATTTTAATTCCAAGTACACAGTGGCTCTCAACAATGATTTCCATTTCTGTGCTACTGCTAACCCTCTGGATAAATAGGCCAGGAGTTTTAGGAATTGCTTTTCTGAGTTACTGGTGCAATAACTTTATTTTGAAATTCTCAGGCCTCTCATAGTTTACCACAGAAACTTTATTAACTCCCAGAGCTGTTGCCAAGCACGTATTTTATATCACCGCAATACAAGACTGGAAAAGGCAGACTCACTCAAGTCCAGATTCATTACAAAATACATTCATATTTTGTGTACAAATTCCTACAACAGATTTTCTGAGATTCAAAGATTCATGTGAAAAGAAATCCCAAGTATCAGCCTTTCTTCAGAGATATGAAAATAAAAGAGCTAAAGATGACATCAACTCATGGATTTATCAGGGATACCAAAAATAGCTACTGGATCAGTATAGAGACGACGGGCAAATTCAGATGGGAGTCAATTCGGCCGTCATTCCATGGCAGAATAGGTACTCTGATTTCCAGACCTTTCCCTACAACACCTTGTATTTAACAGACCCATACTCATTTGCAGATCCTGTACTACAGGCTGCCTGGCAGCAGCAAGATCTACTTCAGCATGACTGATATGCATTAGATGTCATTTAGTAGCTTTATTAAATCTCTATTAGCGGCCTATATGTTACAAATCTCATTTTAGAAAGCATTTACAAGGTAACAGAAAAGCTACGTCAGTCATCTTCTGACATAGAGGGTGAAATACCAGGTGTGGAACCTCTTCATACTGAAATCATGCTTAACCAACCTGATAGCTTTCTATGGTGAGATAATCAGCTTGGTGGATGTTGCTTATCTTGACTTTAGTAAGGTTTTCAATGCTGTCTCCCATCCCATCCCATCCATGGAAGTACAGACTGTGTAAGTGGGCAGTGAGGTGGACTGAAAACTGGCTGAACTGCCAGGCTTACAGGGTTATCATCAGTGGTACAAAGTCCAGCTGGAGGCCAGTCACTAGTGGTGTACCTCTGGGCCAATAGTGGGGCCAATACCATTTTCTGTCTTCCTTAATTATCTTCCTGGATAATGGGACAGGCTGCATCAGCAAGTTTCCAGTCAAGATGGGAGAAGTGGTTGGTACACAGGATGGCTGGGCTGCCACCAAGAGGCACCTTCCCAGGCTGGAAGTTCAGGCCAAGAGGAACCTCATGAAGTTCAACAAAGGGAAATGCAAAGTGCTGCCTCTGGGGAAGAACAACCCCTTGTATCAGCACTGGATGGAAAGCAACTTTGCAAAGAAGACTTGCAGGTCCTGGTGGACAAAATATTGAACAGAAGCTAGCAATGTGTCCTCAATGACAAGGAAGGCCAATAGCTTCCTGGGCTGCACTGGGAACAGCAGATCGAAGGGGCTGTTCTTCCCCTGTATTCAACGCTGGCAAGACATATTGGGAGCACTAGATCCAGAGTGGGACTTTCCAGGACAAGAAAGACATGAACTTACTGAAGTGAGGCCAGCACACAGTCACAGAGCTGATAAAGGGACTTGAGCACCTGACATATGAGAAGAGGTGGAGAAAACTTGGATCATTTAGCCTGGAGAAGAGAAGGCTCAGGAAGGATCTTATCAATGTTTACATGTTATGGGAGGATGGAAAGGAGACAGAAGCAGATAGTGGTATCCAACGAAAGGACAGCAGGCAAGCACATTTTCTTGGATTGAAAGACATGAAATTCCATTTAAACACAAGAGAAAACTTGCTTATTCTAAGGGTGATTGAACACTGGAACAAGTTGCCCAGAAATCTTATGGAGTAGCCATCCTTGGAGATATTCAAAACCTGGCTGGATGTGGCTCGGGGTAGCCTGCTCTAGCTCACCCCACATCGAGCAAGGAAGTTGGACTAGTCAGTCTCAGAGGTTCCTTCCAACCTCAATCATTCCAGAATTTTCTGAAACCTAGGTCCCAAAAGCAAATTACAGCAGATAACAGATTGCTCCTGTTACCCTCTGCATAACCTCCAAGCACTCTAGAGAGTGATGAATCAGACTGGCAAGCTGACAACTGCAAGGACAACGGCATCAGATACTGTGCACATAGCTATCACCTCCACACAGCCTTCAACATCAAAACCTATTTCTACCACAACATTTGCCATAATAACCACAATGATGTCTCTAGATACTGCCTCAAGCAATAAAAAAGACCACAGTTTAAGATCTTAATTTAATCCTTTATGCTGTAAAGCAACATACTATAATGTATTTTTTAGGCACTGCTCAGTGTCTTGATTCAGCAGGCCAGATGCACCCAGCAGGACCTTCACTGAAGCTACAGTAAGCAAAAAGGTGCCTCAGATATGTAGAATCTGCTATTTAGACAGAAACTAAAACTACCATGGTATTCAGTGACAGAGTAGCTCAAAAAATCCTATATCCAAATATTTTCAGACTTCAGACAAGTTCAGACCTGGATATATTATCTAGAGAGAATCAGTTGCTTAAAAAAAGCCTGGGCAACACCCAGAGTTTCTCTTACAAGGCTGTATCGCTCCTCTCCAAAACAGAATATGCTGACAGAATCTGATCACCATACAAGGGCTGGATTCTCAAACAACCTTCTATATACTTACTTACACTCTTTAACACGAAGGTATGCTAGAAACCACCTTGGGCCTTGCACAGCCCAGCAAGGGTTAGGTGTTAAAACCTGAACAAGCCAAAGTACTTCTCTGTAACCTAACCTTTCTTAAACCTCCCACCCATGACTCAGTTTGCCAGCTACCAGGTTTTGCTCCTCTGCTTCTATTTCACATGTAGTTACACAGTTTCAGAAGCCGTAAGTTTTCATGGAAACTTAATTTCCAAGAGATATTTATCGTTTAGACACTCTTCAGTTGTTCATGCCGCATGTAGCTTCAGGAGGAACACATTCTTGACTAATTCTAATCAATATACTAATGCTTTAGATGCCATTTTGCATGCTCCTCTGGGTAATGCCCGCACTGATTAATTGCAAGTACAAGTCAGGATTCTCTCTTACAGGCAGTGAATCAAAAAAAAAAAAAAAAAAGTGTGCAAGAACTCTCAAGTAAAGTCTCAAGCCAGAACACCTGCATGCTGCATTTGTCTGTCTTCATGGATAAATGATTTTGAATCCAATTAACATATACATACTCATTGGGTGCTCTTTCATCCTGCTAAAGAGGGGCTTCAAAATGCTTGATTCCAGAAAGCTTTGAGACTTTGGTCTTGACATCTCATGTACAGCAACCATCTTTGTGACCATTCCCCAGACATCCATCTACATCTGGAAGGTAGAATTAATCTTCAGGCCATCAGCCAGACAGACACCTGTGTTGCCACCTGTGTCTTCAGTACAGTGTACTTGTCAGTTTGCACCAGCCCTTAGGCATAAGTTAAGTTTCACCTAGAACACATCCCAGCCTGTCTCTGATAAAGCCATTGCTTTCTCACATTTAAAGGACAAATTGAAAGCAAAAATCTTCAACATATGAGAAGAACATGGAAACAACTAGCAAAAAAAACAAAGAACCAACCCTTAAATCCTGTTGCCTTACATATAGTAAGTGAGGGCTAAATGGACTTCAGCTGTGGCTTGGGAATTGAAAAGCTGCTTAGCCCTTCCTGGGTCATGATTCAGCTTCTGTGCTCCCAGCAGCTATTAACAAGAGGCTAAGGGAAGACAAGAACTTTGAACTATTCCCTTTCCTTAAGAAAAAAGTTCTCTGAATTCAAGCTGATTTGCTCTCTCATCTCCACTCACCGCAGAAAAAAAAAAAAAAAGTGCTATTTAACAGACTCCTCATAACTAAGTTGAGTTACGGTGTGATTTTATTTCTCCAGGTCCAGGCTTTCTCTCATCTAAAATACTCCTATTGTTACCAACACTTATCATGGTATGCCTGGGAGGAAAATGCAACGAATCTCAGCAAGGACTTAGTTTTATCTCTTTGGTAAAATGTTCAGCTAACTTTTGGGAATTACAAAATTAAATAGCAATAATAGCAGCTGCATCAGAGTATTTCACATTGAAATCCACCTGTGGCACGATAAAGGTAGTGAAAAAATTAGAAGCTGATTTTTGAGAACGAAACCTTGTTAAAGGCAGAATTAAAAAATTATCAGTAGGAGTCCAAAAGAGAATTTTTCCCCTTTACTAGATTACTTGCTGAAAGAATATAACTTTCACCATCCTGCATACCATTGCATAATTATACAGGAGCTTATAACAGGTTTTAATCTTGCCGCCATACTGCTCCAGACTTTCTTTTGCTTCAGCAGTTAATGGGCACTACACAAAGGAAGAACCAGGCTAGACCTTTTCAGGATGTAGCAAACAGAAAATTAAAAAGTGTTTTCAAGAAGACGCCAATACAATTCTAAGACATTGAAGGAGAAAGAAAATAAAATGACCCATAGGAGGTTATGTGAACTCTTTTCTCATTAGTTCAAACAATACAGTACACTGTCCTGTAATTACTTTTAATTATCAGCTTTAAATTAATTTTAGTTTACTGATCTTAGAATCACTTAAAAGACGTCAGGGCCTGCATTTGATGCATGATGATATAGTCTTGAGAAGAATTTACTTTCTAAAATGGAAACAAATAAAGTTACTGTGTATTAATGCAAGAGATTATTTAACATTAAAGAAGGTAATTCTGGATGTGCAACGCAGAAAGTTTGCAATGAAAACTCTTCTGCTCACCGATCATTCTACTTAATACAAAGTATTAAAAATGGTATACATTTTCTTCTATTGATTCCATGCCAGTTGTCTTTCTACCCTTTTCTATGGCCTTTTGCATAAGCAAGACATAACTGTTAGTGATAGGTTAAATACAGATTAAGACCTTTATTAGTGTCATTGGATCAGACCTTTAACATCCCTGTGACTGGTTGCAAGAATGCTTCCCTGCCCTTCCCTCAAAATGCCTTCAGAAGATGGCTTAACAAAAATTTTTCCATAAAAAAGATTAAGTAATTGTAACTTATTTTCTTTCCTTTTAGTCTTTTAATGTTTTCAAGATAAAACTAATAACACCACCACCTCACCACCCCAAGAAAATGCTCTCTAATTCTGCTAGAGTTGACCAACGAGTCAGACACAGTGTGTAATCACCTTCTGTAATCTACCTCCTCTAGACCAACAAGATTTTGGCTCCAGACTGCAATGATACTGCCTCACCTGTGCTGGGAAGGAAACTAACTCTACCCTCCTTTTAGGACTGCAATGCTGGGCTCTTCTGTACAGCTACACTACTGAGAATTGTACAACTGGGGAGATACCACATGGCAGAAATTGCTTTAGGTTTCACTGCAGCCTCACAATTAATTCTAATTCTTGTGATTACAAATGGGAATCTTTTAACAGAATTTAATACAGACAGAGGCCCTGGAAGAAAGAGCACAGGAACTGCAGAGGGATTCAAATACAGACAATGAAATGAAGGATACTGTATGGTGGAGTGCAAATGTCTTTCCAACAAAATAATCTGGCACCTTTGCACTGGAATGTAACCCACTAAATTGAAGGGTTATTATTAGCTCAGCTTTCCCTTTTAAAATGTCTACGGAAAGAGTAACCCAGATACTTACAGGACGATTTTTGTTACTGATCATTCTGAAACTTAATGCTACTGACGTGCTAAGAAGCTCATCTTAAGCTTCTCAAAAGCTCTGTTAGCCAAGTGGGGCTGAGACATGAGAAAGCATTGTTGATTTTTAAACGACAGAACAAATTAAAATAATTTGCCACTTCATCACATCCAATAAACAGTTCTGAGTTTTTCATTGGAGCTCCCCACTGACATGACATGACTAATCACTCCAGTAAGAGACCACTGCAATTGCAAATACAGTACAGCTAAACAACTTGCCCAGAGGAATATGTGCATCTGGCACTGAACTTTCCTTTCTGTTCCCCAGTTAAACTATGCAAGGCGGAAATTTCTTCCACCTCTTGAGAAGTACACAGTTGGAGGCACTCCTGGGATGCTACAATTAGTAACTGTATTCGAGATGTAGCATCAAAACTGATGTGAAATGAACAACAGCTCAGCACACCTTTCTGATGCACAATGGCTCTTTAGCGTCACCTTCTCATGTAGTCCTCCCCCTGTTTGCACACAAGCTTGATTACATTTGCTTTAATGAAACTAACGCTGACAAAAAGTGACGTTTCACTGTATGAAACCAAATCGCAATAACTGCTGGCAGCCTGTAAACCAATGCAATCCCAGGAACACTTAGCATTCAAACCATTACACGCTTATACAGACCTCACAGACCCTCAGCAAAGAAATCAAATACCTCATTTTTCAGGTGGGTGAAAAGAAGGCACAGGAAGGTTGTATGACTCATTTAGTCAATAACTAGATGGCAGAACTAGGATCAGAGATAAAAATTTCTGATTCTTATTCCTATGTCCTAATCCACTGCATCATGCTGCTTCTGATGAGGGCAATTAAATTTCATGCTTCAGGGAATAACTTAATTGTCTTTGAGGATCAGAAGGAAATTCCATCCCTTCAACCCAATGTTCAGCACTGCTTAGGTGTGCCAAAGAGTAGTTTTCATTTTTTACTTAAATATTGAAAGTAAAAAATAATCTAACCTTAATTACAGTAAAGTACAGTCAAGGCTTCAGAAAGACAGGATGTCTTTTCAAAGAGAAAAGTAGTGGCAATGTATTCTGAAATAACTGAGTTCTCAACAGCCGTGTCTGGGAGACCGATTAAACTGGGATTTTTACCTCAGCACTCAGCAATGGATTTTCATGACACAGCCAAAGGGAAGCACGAATATTGAGGCTGCTCACCATCTATACAGTGGAGTAAAAGCCATGGAAGATTTTAGGTTCAAAGGCTGAAAGAGTAGATGAGAAGGAAGGCTTTACTTAAGGGAACAGCTGTGCTTAACTCTGCATCCTTTCGGGATAGGTTACAATTATCTAGCAGCTTTAATAACCTAGACTTCAAAACAAGGCATCAATATATCCAAAGAAAGATTAAGGACTGTATGGATCATAAGGTTCAGAAGGATTTACAGAACATCCACGCCAGGCATTCCTGCCTACTACAAGACAGTCCCTAACCTTCTGTAAGAGGCTCCTAAAAACCATTCATCAGGTCAAACTCCATAAAAAAACAAACTGTCTGGTTAGGAAAAAACAGCCTGAATGGATTTCAGAGATTCCCAGAAACCAAAAAGGCTGGCAGATAACCCTCAGCAAATGCCACCTTTCCCATAACTTCAGCTATTCATAGTGTTTGGCTGCAACACAGAGGCAGCCATATGATTGCATTGGCCATAGGATGTGCCATATGCAGTGCAAAACTGGTAAGTAAATAAAAATAGTATTTGCACGTGGTGCAAAATAAATTGAAGTGAAATGTCTCCCATAAACCTGTACAATACAGAAGATATCTATACGTAAGTAATGTGAGGGATACCATGAAAGGAAATTACATAGGTGACAACAAAAGACTTATTTCCTGATGAACAACTCCCTCTTCCAATTTATTTTGCTTCCTTCAGACAGACTGTCTGTGCTTATCCTATACCTGGGGCTAAATGTAACAGTCGCTCCATCAGCAGATGAACTCTCACCAGTCAGGGATGAGAATTGGGAAAAAGGAGAGAAGACCCGTAGGTGAAAGTACAACAGATTTAACGAAACTACCACCAGTACAAACAGAAAATATTTAGCTGAATGAATAGGCTGTTGTCAGAGTAGCCTTTAGTAGAAGCAGAGGAGAAGCAGGAGGAACCCCAGCAGGAATAACCTCACAGGAGCTCCCTCTCCTCAGTAAACCTCCTCCCTTTATAATAAGCAGAACATTAGGCATGGGCTACACCTGTAGCTATCTCAGGTCAGCTGCCCTGGCTGGCTTGAGCCTGCCTAGCATGGCTGGGCTGGGATTCTGTCCCAGCCAAACCAGGACACAGACTTTTGAAAGAAATGACTCATTATGCAGGATCTGAATGGGGAAAGATGAGGCTTCGAATGCAGAAAGGTTGTGTCCATTATTGGTTATGTAGTGGGTATTATAAGAGTTACCCTGTTGGGGAAGGGGGCCTTTGAATAGTACAACTCAACGCTGAATGAAGAAAGATGTAAAAAAAAAAAAAAGAGAGTGACTAAAACAATCACCTTGTCAGCGTACTCAAAGAAATGGAACTTGGGATGCCAGTATCTACTCGTCAGAGCAAATGGCACATCAGAAGTCAGGCAGCCTGTACCACCTAACAACTTAAATGTCAACTTTAAAGAGAGAGAAACGCCATGAAAGCGAGGTTTGCACAGCTTTCAACATAGGAGCAGTCACAGCAATGCTATCGTAGTTGATAACAATGTCCTCGCTATCTTACTGCATTTGGAATATACAGGACTATAACATCTGCTGTGTAGGTCCAAATAGAAGAAATGCTGCCTACAGTCAAGTCTAACCTTTGCTACACGTGTTGAGCCTGTTTCTGTCCCACTGATGTAATCTCACTCACTGAGTACTGGTCATTTCTGAGAAAGAGAATTGCAGCAGGCCATGCTGAACATCCAGAAGGGAAACCAAGAGTAGCCAACCACATCTGCCACTGCATGGAAATACATGTTTAAGCCACTGTCTGGGATCTCAACTCCCCAGAACTTGGAGTGCAGAGATGTTTTATTTAGCTTGGCATACATTTCCCTGTTAGTCTCAACATTTGGCATACACACTTCCTTTAAGCATAAATAAGAAAAGGCTTGACAAGGAACATGCATAGAAAACAGACTCCACAAGACGTTCTAGTACAATTTACTGGCTCCTTGCAGTCAAATAAAAAAGGTACCTAAACCAAGAAGCTCATTTCCTTGGGTTAATATTGCCAATGAAATGAAGGTGTATTTGAACAGTGATTTTAAAACAGCATGAAAACTTGATGACTGTCTTTAGTGTTTACTGATAAAGAAATGCCTTTTCAGGCATTCCCAAAACAGCAATCCTGCCAATGTTGTTCATCTCAGTATCTCATTAAATTGTTTTTCAAATTCAAGTAGTCTTTTTTTTTTTTTTTTTTAACTTCATCAGTAATTGCAATTCAATAATGTTTGCTGGAATAGCTCTTCCCTTCAGACACCATTCTGGGAAGGAGATCATGCACTGCAGCATCCTGGAAAGCTCAGAAACATGAACTCGGACTCAAAGACCCTGTCTTGCTTGCAAACTCACCTGTATTAGGCAAAGACTGGAAAGAAAACCATTCCATGATTCCCTCACAAAGCAGAAATGGGAGGAAAGGTCCCTGCTATGATATTCCAGTATGACATTAGGTACATTGTGACATTTCTTCAAACTGAGGTATAAAAAGGTATACTTGGTGCCTGAGGATATTGCAAGACTCAATTAAGTTAACAATACCTAGCTCAGTGGAAAAGGACAAATTAATCCAGGCACCCTTCCTAGGGTCTGACTTAAACCCGATTTTGAATACATAAATGAAACTCTGAACAAGGATGAGTTTTGCTATATGAGCCTGCAATAACCTTTGAGCACTTCAGACAGCAAAGGCGTCAGGTAAGCAAAGTATCTGTGCAGGGGTACATATTGTCAGCTCACCTACAGGGAGCACAAACTGGGTAGCAACACCAGGACTGTAATTCCTGACATTAATCATCTGCTTCATGTCACATCAAGAGGATTTTTCAATGTACTATTTTCTAGGACCGTTTCCTCACCATTCCTCCTCTCCTGAGTGGAATACAACCATAACCTGAGTGCTGCAGGCTGACGGGAAAGACACAGTAAAATCTCCAGCCCTTTCTTTCCTCCCTCACTGCTTTCCCACATGGGCTGCCTGAGTACTTGCTTCAGAGTAGGATTTTGCCTTTTTCATCAAAATTTAGATTTATTGACTCTCTAAGTCTCACGATGACCTCTAATTCTCCCTAACAAACATAACCACAAAGCTCTCAGGCTCCATATCCGCCAAGAACAATCAATACTGTTGAATAAAAACCAGCCTATAGACCACAGCGGCCCTTGTCTCTGCCTAGCTCAAAGGTTTTATGCAGTTTCAGCTTGTTCTTGGGTGAACCAACTCCCGGGAAATTAAGAGTTCAGATGCTCCTGCACAACCCTTTTTGCATGGGTAAACTGCCTCAGGATATATCGAACTCACAAGGATGTTAAATCTGCCTGGGTCTGTAGGATATGCTGAGCTGAGCAATGGGCTGGAAGGAAGACACCATTATGCTAAAGCTTTATCAGAGCAGTCAAGTGATTGCGTTTCAGTCAGTAACTCCATCTCTGCCGCAACCCTACTGAATACATCCATGTTAGCCACTGCCAGCCGCATCCTGGCTTTGCCATTAGCCCACACTAAGATGGCTTTCCACTGATTAAACGCATTCATCTGACATGATGACAAACTCTTCTGGACAGTAATTCAGAAATGGGCTGAATACAAGGATAAGGAAAAAGAACGGGTAAGGAAGGTATACCGAGAAAGACTATGGGTACACTTGAGCTTCTGTCGACTGCCTGAAGTTTTCAGGCATTAACAAGGACTGCATCAGCAATTTAGCCCTTTCACTGCAGTCCCAAGGCAAGAGAGAAATGGTGGGGTGCAGAGAAACCACTGGCCTGGGGCCTTCATGAATTAGTGTGGACTTCTCCCCACGCTCTGCTCATGTACAGCATAATTTCAAGAGGATCTTCTCTGTATGTGCAAATTTAAAAATCAGCGCAGAATATAACACTAATGACCTTTTGGCCTAGTAATATTTTATATTCACTTGTAGTTTAAGTCATTGTGAATAACAGAGAATTAGGATGTCTGGTTTTGTAGGTAAAGTGAATCTAGTCCAAAGAGCGTTATGGCCTAAGAGCAGCCTTCCCCCCACCCCCTCCCTTTTTCTTCTCCTTTTAAAAACTGAGACAACACACTAAAAGCCATAGCAAATTCTCTTCATTAGTTCTATCTAGCAAGTGGCTGTGTTTGAGATTCACATCTACCAAAAAGGCCCAGAACATGCCACAGATCCATCAACATTTTCAAAGGTGAATGAATAAAGTACTTAGAAAGCAGAGCAGCTGTTTCAATTATAGCATTAGCAGCCCAAGCCCTAAGCACTCAGTGCTCCTGAAGCCTAAGGGTGGGTAGGAACAGAGCCATCTCTATGGATTATAATTAAAAGACCAAGGCCAATTGCACATTCAGAGCAAACAGGCAGCAAATGCTTCGGTTGCAGTTGGTCATTTTCTGTTTCAGCCTTCCAGATTTTTTTTTTTTTTTTTTTTTTTTTGCTTCGCAAATGTGAACAAACCCCTTTTAGAGTATGCCAAGTGCAAGCAACTCCAGCATTCCCATCCTGCTGTTCATAGGTTTTGCAATTTCTACTTAATGAAAAAAAAAAACATTTAGGCACCTTCTCCTCTCCCCTCCTACTTTCACAGGGACAAGTTTGTACCCTGAGGCACTTAGTGGATGCAAAAAGTTCATTTCCAAGCAGGTAATGTCCCATGTAAAACATTGCTTCATTGAAAGAAGAGAAATGGTGAACCTATGTATTACATTTCATGTCTGCTGATGTGAGCCACGTAAATTCAAGAACTTGCCTTACAACTTTTGTTAGTCAGACATCCAAGTTCTCAGACAGCAACAATTATACAGAAAATAATGGAATTGGCTCAAAAGCACACACAGAGGTTCCTCCCTTGAGGGAATTTCTGTTCAACCACACACAATCGAGGGGACAAACCAAATTCAATTTTACTAAACTCCAACTAAACAAAAAGTCAGTTTTATACCTCTGACCATACCAATAGAACAGCATAAATAAAGTAGTTACTTCTGGAACAAGACCTGTCAGCATTTTAACAGAACACTAGAGCATAATGTAATTCCCTGAGCTTGAACAAGAGGTGCTAGGGAAAGGCACTCTGAAGTTCTCAACATACCATTAAATAAAGCTTCATGATGTCCACGGATGATGAAAGTGGGGAAGCAGACACACAACACACAGGAGTCCACCACAAGATTCTGCTAAAGGCTCACAGAAATTGCAGCCTGAGGTCAAAGCAGTGGATGTGGCAACCTGTCTAAGCAGCAACACTCTTTCTCTTCTGCTAGAAGCCCTGAACTCTGTCTCCATAAACATCCCACTTCAGTTAACTCAGACATGAATTCTACCAGTAGAAGAAAGATTTCTCAACCCTACAACCACACGGGGAGGATTAGTTTCCAGCTACTTTGAAAAGTAGATGTTAGATGAACAGCTTAGATAATGAAAGTATGGACTGGAGCATCTGACATACAAAGAGACTGAGAGAGCTGGGATTGTTTAGCCTGGAGAACAGAAGGCTCAGCTAGCATCTTACCAATATGTACAAATACCCTGCTTTGGCTCTGCTTTGAGCAGGAGGGCTGGACCAGATGATTTCCAGAGCTGCCCTTCAACCTCAACTGTTCTGTGATCCTGCACAGGTAGAAGATGCTCCACTGGCTAAAGATCTCTGTCTTCACTGCTGTTTTCTTTAATAAAGCATGCTGAACTGCTGGTGCTCCTGGATCAACGGTACTGGAGACTCAATAGTAGCCACATCTTCTATTCTTCTTTTTCAGATATAGATTCAGAGCTTCAGTTGAATGAACCTAACTTGCACTGAAACAGGATACATGGAAAAGAAAATCCATATTATTATCAGCTTATTGAAGCAATCTGTGCTTTGCTCTTGTTGATGTAGGCCTTGAAAATGCAAAGAGCTAAAAGAGCATCAAATTATTAAGGAAGCTTCTGTCGAATGTTTCAAACCTCGCTCCCCTCTGAAATTAATTTCAGAGGGAAAGAACCATTTTCCTGTTAAATGTGCAAAAGTTAGTAAGTCTCAAGCAGCCACTCCCTGGAGGGAAACCCTTCAGACCCTATTAGACATTCTGCTCTGTGCTTGGTTTGTCTTGTACTTTGTTTTTCTGGTCACTATTCTCTATGAATAGAGTGGGAAAGAAGAAAGGAGAAAAGGTTATTTCTTCTTGTTACTTTGCGTCAGCAAAGGGCAACATTCAAAACTCTGAAACATACACACCTCCATAAACAGGGCACTGAGGAGTATGGGAAGATCATATCCAGGCCAGAAAGTTCATCTGTTGGTAAGTGAGACAATGAGCAGGAGCCAGGGAGAAGGACAGAAGGGCAGTTGGAGAACCATAGCACTGGCAAACAATGAATGAGGCAGAGTACAGACAAGCACATGGGTAAGAGCAAGATGGCCAAACTACATGCAACAGCACCAGCTGCCTCAGACACGATGCCCCAGAGGCAGCCAAGACTGTGTCCATATTCTCACTGTGACTGTAGTTTGTGGTTCACAAGATGGGAAAACAGGTGCTCTTTGAACACTTCTGCATGAAAACAACAGCCTAGTGCCAGACAAACAAAACAGTGTATTTAAATACTTGAAGACCAGCACAGAACTTCTGCCTCAGCCTTGTATTGTTTTCCCTTTCCTTCAGCCCTTGGGATATCAGGGTACAGCCATGAGTCAAGAGGAAAGAAACACTCTTTGTGCTATTTAGCGTTCTCTAAAGGGCACTAGGCAATCCGTGAAACATTTCAGGAAGAAAGACACTGGAAAAAAAAGGTAGTCATCTTTCTAGGGTGGAAAACTGAGCTGCACAAATTACAGACCAGAGGAGACCTCAGTTGTTGTTCTTTTCCTGACATAATCTTTACAAATTATCCTGTACTTACAACTTTCACAGAAATATCTCTTACTATCAGAAAGAGCATATAACTCAAACTTGAAGGTGTGAATCAGAAATCCTCTCTAAAAATGCCCGAGGAAAAAGATACTGTAACAAAAGGAGTTTTAATAGTGAATTACAACATCATCATTTTCTGGGAAATGGGGGGACGGAGATGGGGACCCACAAGAAAGGAAAAGAAAGAAGAATGGGGACAAGGTGAAGACAGCAGATTAAAGATAGGACATAGCCTCCTGAAATAAGCAATCTGTGTAGAAATGGGTGAGACTAGTGAACTTCATTTCATTTGAAGAGAGGAAAAAAAAGAATTCCATTACAGTGGAGAGACCAGAAAGGCACAAACTAATGCCCCAGCTCTTGCAATCCTAGTGATTGTTCCCAGTCTTATGTTCCTAACTTTAAGTCATATGTTTTAACTCAGCCAAAAGCTGATGATGATCAAAAGCTGTTTGCTTCTAACAGCTTTTTAGATTCAAAGAGTTCAGCAGGGTCAAAGCCTTCCCCCCTCCTCCTTTTTTATTTCTTTTTTTTTAAAGATTTTTTTCTAGATTACCAACCCTGGTACAGGTTTTTACCCTCTGAGGACAAACTGGATTTGGGTGTTGGACTACCATTACAGCTGTGTCTCTAAATTCTGCTGGAAGAATACCTGCTAAATATGAAAAAGAACCCAACTATTTTTATGTGAAACAACTACAAAATTAATGCAGGTTCAATAATCCCTCATTTCTAAACTTATCCTGAAGAAAAGGTAATGGCAATATGTGGATTATGCATCAGCAAAGTAAAGTCAAGGTATCAACAGAGAAAGGCATGTATGGAGCTAGGGCAGCTGAGGTGACACTCAAAAGAAGTCAAGTGAGGCACACAGAGAAGGAAAACTTCTGGAGATAGGAACAAGTGACACACAGAGACCTAATCACAATAGACAAGGATGCTGTATTCATATTTGTGATGTCTGATGACGTACAGAAGATGAAGATTCTTACCCTAGCTATTCCTTCCCCATTTCCGGGTGAGGTTCTCTTGAAAATCATGCTGGGAGTCTGTGCAGACTGTGAAGACTAAACCCTTTTCTTGCCACTTAAAATTATTCCTGTAGTCTATGGTTGAAATATACTGGCATTGCAGGAAGACATCTCTGAATAAATGGAACACTTAGTCTCCAAAGAGGCTAGCCACTTAATGCATTAAAAACAGCTAAAAAATGCCAGAAGCATACTAAATGTCTGCAGCCTTCAGAGTCATGCCTGAAGAATAATGAAAATGTGCATGACCCTGCTTCTGACCAGATCTAGGATTACCACCAGCTATGCTCTATTGCACCAACCACCACAAGAGGGGTAATGACAACTTTGGCAAGTATTTGTACAAGTTTCCCATAAACGTTCAGATTCGTATCCAAATTCTTCTTCCTTATCTGAACAGATTTACCCACCCTTAGCCCTGATCCAGAGAAAGTTTCTTGACAGGGCCTTTGGAGTGCTGTAACAGAGTTTTCTTCTAAATTGTTTTTCTTACATGTATTTTCTTCATCTCTCTTCACTTGCAAAGAGCAGAGAACTAGAGCTGAATCATTTCTATTCCACAGAGGTGGGTTTCTGTGGGAATAATGTAGGAAAGCAACAGGTGGCCAGAACAGCACTTTTCAATGTTCTTTCAGCTAAGCCTGCTAAGAAAGTGTGTGCAAGCTGACAATGTACAGCAGCTGTGTCCAGCCTGGGCTAGACACTACAACTTGAAACATTCAACAAAAACTGTCAGCAGCCAAACTTAACACACATTTGTGAAGTTTTCCTTTAACAACCCCACCAGTAACGCACTAGGAATTCCACTGGTCAATTACTGCGGAAAGGACTTCAACAGTATTACTTAGCCTTACAATCTGGTGTGGAATTAGAGTTGAAGTCACCATTACCATCAGAATTTAGTCTTTCAACCAAACACATTAAAAGTCTGAGCTGCAGATGCATCCTTCTTTTCAGGGGATGACAATGGAAAGTTGAGCTGTAACTCTTCTGGCAGTACAGATGTCTCTTTATAGAGAGTCTGGATGGGAGAGGGAATTCTCATCTTCCAAAGCATGTGAATACGCATGAAAATAATGCTATAATACAAAAAAATAACTATTAAACAGTCAGAATAATTTTTCACCGGAGCTTCTCTATTCATAACTGTGTCACTCCATACCAGAATGAGAAGCAGGTATTTTCAGTAAAAGGGAAACTCTAACAGAAAAGAAAAATTGCATGCCATGAACAATTATTTATGCCTAATCGGAGGCTCCTGACATGTGAGGATTCCTGGGTTCCACAAATTTGTATTACAGAGCAAAATAGAAGCCTTGAATCTCAGCTTTCTAAAAAAGGAGCAAAATTAAAATACGTAAAATGATATATCAGTGGGCGTTTAGCATTATTTGGATAGTTCCTTTAGATCCTTCAGGAGTCAAACGTGTACTAGCAATTACAATTTTCTTTGCTATTCTAAACAATAGATAACTAAGTATAGGTATGTTCCTACAGAAAGCCTCAACGTAATTTCACAGAAAAAAAATGACACAGAACTTCCAAAACAGGCAAACCATGAAACTGGCAAAACTTGGTTCAAGTCTGGATTCCACTAAATCAAAACAAATATTGTTAGCTGTCTATATTGCATTACAAACAATAATAGTTTCTAATAATATTGTTATGGCAAGAGTCCCCATACAATGCTGAGTTTGACACATCACTTTTCTTATAGCAACCACATGATATGGTCTTCGAAAATGTTATGTTGTTGGTAGCTTTGTGATGCAATTTATTCATGGGTGAATTTTGGCCAGCAAGCAGACTTCGCTCTTTTTGATTTTTTCCAACATCACTTCTCAGCAGAAAACAAACTGCTTCCTGGGGCAAGGACACTTGTACTTTGATTAAAATTCTGTGAAAAGATTTTCAACTTATTGTTTGAGCCTACCTCTGCTCAAAAACCCATGCTGTAGGATTAAAAGCAATTTCCTGAGCGTAAATTCAGGGTTCATATCACCGACTTCTCCTTTAACAAAAAACTAACGTGGAAAGCTTCAGTATCATTTGCTAGCTTGCCAAGACAGCCATTTATGACATTTATTTGGTGCTTTTCATCCAGAGTTACAAAAGCTCATTCCAAATCGGTGCTGGGTATGAGCACACTGCTGGGTTAGCAAAAAGTTCCACCTTTCACACTCTCTGGTGGGCAACTTCTCACCTTCCTGTACCTGACCGCATGCAGTCAAAACAAGAGGCTGTTGGATTTCATACCTGAGCAGGCATCTGGAGAGGCGAACCACCCTGTGCTCGGCATGGGCTCAGCAGGAGGCATTAGCCTATTGGCACAACAAGCTACTCAAACAGCTCTGAGGTAGCTGCAGCTGGTAAAAGCATTGCTCCCTGGGTTGTCCCTGCTCCATCACCTTATCTCTCAGGCAAGATGCATAGTAACTCCTCACACGTTTCTTGTTGTACAGGATGCTTCAGAGTTTTCCTACTGTTACTCAGCTTTCTCAATGGCAATTCTCATTCTGTTTCCTTAAAAGAGTATTAGAAAAAAAAAAAAAATTGTATCTTCTACCTTTAACAGCCTAGCAAGTAAATCTGGTGACAAGTGAAACAGACTGCAAATTGCAGTTTGAGTTCAAAGCAATTACCTTTGGATCAGACATCCTCTAGCGAAAACAAAATGCTCATTACCTGTTTAAATGATGGTTTAATTGTCCAAAATTTTGAAATGCTTATAACTTAAACCTCAAGGTGCTTTATTTTTTGCACTGTACATAAAAATGTGCAAGTCTTGAGAGCACTGCATAGACACACAACTACTTCAGTAATTCAAGTCTGAGTGTTTGTGTCCTATCCTTCTGGTCCCATCCTTCCCCTTCTAACTCAGGGAATAACAACAACAAGGTTCAGATTGTTAAAACTTGCAAATATTAACAGAAAAAGAATTGAAAAATATTAAACATATGTTTATCAAAAATATCATCTGGAAGATGAAGAAAGTGCATTTTCTGTCTCTAGTCAAATGCATGCCACAAGCAAAAGATACTGATTTTACGACTACCTCAAAAGACATCTTAAATGGTCTTCAAAATAAGGAGACAGAAAAAGAGGGTGGGAAGAATTCATTTCCATTAACAGCACAGTAATACCCCGATGCTCTAACCAAGCCTGAGGCACCTCTGTGTGGAAAACATGGTAGAGACACTGTGAGGATACACCTGTCCCAAAGCACTTGAACTGCTTGGAGGAGCAAAGAAAAGGCTGCACATCTCCTTTCGCTCACAATTCAGTACTGTCAGAAAGCATGTATTGGCATTGCTACTTCTCACATTTTCATCAGCCATCCCGTTTCAATTTGAAAATCTAGTCAAACCGATGCTGCTATTTCCCCAGCTTTTATTTGAAAGCAGAAAATAATTTGTAAAGTTTCACTTCGAGGAAGCTTTATGTGTAAGCTCTGGCACAATATTCTCAGCCTACCTCTGTCATTTTCATCTTAGTTGTGCCAGACTGACAAGCCTGGCTGTTATCTTCAGAGCAACTGCAGACTAGAGGCAGTGCTACAAGTATTTGCTCATTGCCCACCAGCCTGACCCAGTTATGACCTTAACAGCATCTTTTCATTAAGAAGCAGAAAGCAAGGTTGGTATCCAGCATCTCTTTATTCCTTGACCTACCCATTCACACTGCAAACAAGAGTGCGAAGTAACGTCAGGTGTAAGGGAGATGGCTGTGATCTGGGCACTAAGCGTAGGCTTCTCAAAACCAGGCACTGAGATGCACTTGAACTTTACCCCAGATGAAGTCAGGGATGAGCACACCTGCTTCGCTGGGCCAAGAGTCAGACAAGTGTTCATACTTTTGAAAATCCTACTTGGGTTCATTAAGAGTTATGCCAAGTTCACCAACCAATTTCAAAACAAACTGAAAAGCCTTTGGACAAAAAGAATTTTTGATCCATGCAACAAATGATCAAATGTTCAAAATCTTTCCATTTTCTTCACATAAAGAACACATTATTTCAATTTTCTATTTCACTTCCAGTTACTCTAACCTTTATCAGGTTTATCAGGGAACAAAGAGCACACCAGCTGATCCTGAAATTCACCAAAACACCCATGATCAACCAAATCAATCCATTAAGTGCAGTACCTCATACATCTATGTGGCACTTAAGCGTCCACCCACATACCAGCAAAACAACATTAGTCATAGCCTTGACACCTTCTAAATCCCTCAAAGATCATTTGCAAACTGTGGCTTACAGCAGCAGTATCTTGTGGCTCTTCAATGTAAGGCACTTAAGAATCAGACTCTTCCAGCCCACAGCAAAAGTACTTGTGCAGTGAAATACCACATGTAATGTTATGCAGCGTGGCCAAAAAAGCGAAGCACTCATAGGATGTTAATTAGCTCTAATTGAGCCAACGTCCTAACCTTTGTCTGACACTAGTGTGCGCTTTCTTTTAAACCTTCTCAGTGAGAAATCCCCTTGTAGGTCATCCACAGCCAGTCCTGTAAACACCTCTCTCCATCAGATTCTCTTACAATTAAATATCAGAGAGGGCACCTGCTGTGCATGTTTCCCTCTGTATAATTCTGTGTTCAAAAAGCCTTCTGTTGTTAATCAGCGCTGATTACCAATCTCTTTGGTGGTAATTGGGGTATCATGCTGCAAACCACAGCTCTGGGAGAATACAAAGTTTCAGTAAAGGGCATGACCATAATCTCAGCTTCTGATCCACGTGGATCGACTCCAGCACCACAACAGTTAGTTAATGCTAACAGTACTATAATTTGACAGAATGAAAGCAAATTTTGTCGCTTTACAAAGCAATAGAACATATCTTTCTGTAACACATCTTGCTTAAATCCTCAGGGCAGTGTCCCAAAACCAGAAATTTGATGCTGTCAGTGTCAAACTCAGTTAGTGAGTGAATGTGCTGGCAAACATAGCTCCTGAAGCCATCAATCAGACAATGCTTCTCTGCTTTTTTCAAGTTTTGATTACATCATGAAATTTTTACATCTTCTTTTCCCTCAGAATAAAGGGCGTATGTTGAAGAATTCTTTTAAAAAATATTTTTTCCTTCTAGGGAAACAGTTTTCCCTCTAGTAAACATGTCTGTTACCTTTAGTTTCGTTATAAAACAGGAAAAAGAAAATACTGAGAAATTCAATGTAGAAGGTGTGCTCTGGTTTTAACAGCAAATCTCCTACAGCACAGCATGAACATAACACAGCAAAATAAAACTGGCTGTTACTGGATTTTCTGATTGTGAGAACAAGAGGATGGGACTGAAAGTTTACCATCTTTTCCCAAGTCTGCTAGAAGCCATGAAGCCAAATGCTCAATTGCTATTTTATGTTCCACCAAGGAAAGGCTGCAAAAAATGTGCTGTACAAATTAAATACCTAACAGAGGTTACCCTAGAAGAAAAGATCCTAGTTTACAAGTAAATCCTTAGATTAATAAAGTTAACAGATGCATTTCTACTTACTCTTGTTGAATTTAATAGCTCAGTCTTAGGGAAAACAGGAAGTAAGAAGACAAGCAAAATTAACAATAATTACAGATAGCTCTAATTCATCATTCCACTTTTTGAGTAACTTTGAACGTCAATGTGTGCTCTTACTGAGGCAGGGGAAGGTGGGAACTATTTTGTCCATGTCCATGTAGAATTAAGCTACTCTAGTTTGTGGTCAACAATAAGTCTGTTCCATGCAACTACACTGAGGCTGCTTGAGGTCTCAAAGGTGCTGACAGCAAGTGTTTCTCAAAAAATTTTCTTGCCCAAAACTCTGAGACACTCTGTTGGCTAATGCTAAGGACAGTCTGCCTAAAGAGAAGAGGACTTAAATTGAAAACGCCTTTTTCTGTTTAGAAGGTCAAATCAAAATCCCACCTCAATCATAAGTGTGTGGGCATTCCAAAATGCAGCCCTCTGTGGTACCTGCTTCATTTCACAAAACATACGAAATACATGCAAGGAGAAAGCAAGCAAGAGGGTGAGAAAGGCTCTGTTGGTTGGAATATTCACCTGGCAGTCACCAATCCCTGCTTCAGTAAGCGTTCGATATTGGTTATTCAGACTGATACTGCTGCCAGGAGAAATCAGAGCTGTAGTTCCAACCCACACAGGCATTGGCTGTGAGACCTTGTCTAAAATACAAGTTTTGCCCTATCACACTGCACAGATCCTAACTTATGAAAATGCTACTGGTTGTCAAAAGCAGTTCTTTCTTCTATTTCTGTCTTTTTCTTCTTCATCATTTTCCTTCTCTTTCTCCTCCTTCCCTAGTGTTGATGGTGTAGAGGAAGTGAAGTGGATCAGCACCTCGGTAGGATCAGGCAATAAAATAATTTTCGAACTGTTTTATTTTTTATTAAAAGACAATTATGACATGGTCTTTGTCACCCTCTTTTTACAACAGCTAGAAGGTTGAAAGCAAAAGAAAAGTTTGGTCATTGGCTCATCTCTCTCTGAAGAACAGAGAAACTACAGAAGATTTTTATTCAGGGGTTTTGTTTTGTTTCTTTCTTCTCTCCTGCCTGTCTTTCATTACAAGAAGATCAGGCCTTCCTCTGTGCTGGAAGGCTTGTTAGGTGGTAGGTTATGACTCCACAAAAGCTACAACCTTGCTGTACAAGCAGCCCCAAGGGAATATTAAGTCAGGAAGACACAAGGTTTCTTTTCAACTCCTGAGAAACAAGGTTTAGAAAAAAAAAACCACCTTCCAAAAGCTGTCTTGCCATTCATCTGAAGGCTGAAGAAGCTGCAGGTGTGTCAACTATGATAATGAGGTTCTTGCAGACCGAAAGATAAAGAAATAAATATTTGCTCTGGATTTTCTCTTGCCTCAGAATTACAATCCTATCCCTCCCTTTAGAAAGTGTCAGGAGGCAAGGGTGGGAAACTGAAATTCCCTTTAAAAGTAGTGAACATAAGCAACACATTTTCTGCACTCACCACCTTCAAAACACTGAGCTAATTCAATGCCCACCATGATCCCTGGGCGCTACTGAGGTGACATGTAATGAAGGCAGAGGAGGCTGAAAAGATCAGGAGGGAGTTGCTGCCAGGACAGCAGTGACAAGAAGGCCTGCTGCCAAACTGGTCGGTGGAGGGGAGGCTCCACCAGCAACACAAGCTGCAGGCAAGCACAGGGAGGCCCTGGGAAGCAAAAGCAGCTCTCAGGAGAGCCTCGGCTTGTCTTCACACTGCTTGTCCCGGTAGCATCTCTGAATTTGCGTGGTACAGAGATGATACCAAATGCTCGCTCTCCTCTCTTTTTGGATCCAGTTACAGTTCTGCAGCTCTGAAGAGGATCAGCCCTAGAGCATACCCCACATATTTTGTCAGGGTTCTCCATTCTCTTCTAATGTCCTTTCCTCAAGTACCACAGATCACTGTGCGGATGCAGGCAAAATGAGGAGACACTATGGATGGGGGCTGCGAAGCAGAGACTGATGACTTCAATCTGCTGCAGGGCTTTTAAACACAGAATGACACTCATTATTTCAGCATTTGCTCAAGTCTATATTACTTTCTCGTTGCTCTTGCTGTTCTCTCCTGAAAATCGTGCTGGACGATTTCAAGCATACATTCTTCTGGAGTTCACATAATGCGCCTTGAGCAAGTCTGCAATGAAAGCCTAACCTTTCTCTGTACATAATGACGCAAGAGCAAAAAGGTCTATCCTACTTTGCAGGATTTTGTAAAGTATAGAGGGAAAATGATCTTATTTCATTCTCCCTCTGAACTTTTCAGCTCCTGAGAAAATGATTCTGCATCTAGCCTAAACAGAAGTGTCTCGGCTGCTTTGACCACGGTGCTGTGTTGTCTAGGAGACACCAGCTGACAGAAGGTATGGATGGGTCCCTCTTAGGATATCATTAAAGTTAAGCTCCTTTTGCATGACGAACTTTAGTACTAAGGAATAATAGTTTCCATGGGCATCATGGAAATTCAGAAACTGATCTAAACCACAAAGAAAGTCCAGAGAGTGTCTAAACCAGTGCGATTTATACCACCACTTGACCTTCTCCTTGGACATATTAGCAAAATCCAAATTGGTAGATTCTCCAACGTAGAGTGTTCTACCTTTACACCCTGGATTCTTTGGTATCATCATTAAGTTGCTGACTAAGCAAACACTACCTGGTAATGAAAGTATAACAAAAAGCAGAATAATACAACAAGGAATATAGGATAGGGGATTGCTATAGTTATATGTCAAAGTAGTCTGTCCTCTGCTAGAGGTTACATCTTCATCAACTTCTGCTCCTTTGAACATACACAATAAATTTATACCCAGTTATATATGTTGAGGGACTCCACTGAGGTGGACTCCACTGTCTTTGATACTGGCCTTTTCCTACTGATAGAAATCATTTGATCTCGCAGACAGCCAGAATTCTGTAAAGCTGCTGAGAGCTGTCCACTCCCACCAAAAGTTCTGAAAAGATCAGGACATACAGGCCACAGGATTTAACACTTAGCTCATCATTTGGGTGGTCAGAATTATCACTCATTTTTGAACACTGAGGAAGGATTTGTTAATGCAGATCTGTTCCAAGTTTTTAAAACTATCTCTTTCTTTGTTAGTCAGTCTAGAAAAATTCTAAATGAGGGAATGTGGGTAAGGCAGAACTTACAATAGTACATATCAGCTCATAGTAATATAGGGTCAGCAAGTATGCACCTGGGGTAAAAAGGATGTGTAAACTTCACTGGCAGTACTAGATAAACCGTGGCTTAGGATCTTAGTGCTAAAACGTTGACAAGTCCCATTTTGGAATGGTACAAGTGGATGATAGCATCACAGAATAAAAAAAAGGGTCCTGATTGGAGAACTACAGACACCTGCAAAATGACTCAATTTTGCAGTCCTAAATGTATAAGGAGAGATTTAATCTAAACTAAATCTAAACTGAAGTTTAACATGTCTTCTACTTCCATAGTTCAAATCTTAGGCATCGAAGTAAGGCTTCTAGTTTGGCCTTACCATGCATTAAACATGGAAGATTCTGCTTTCAATCATGCTATCACAAAAAAGAGATTCATAAACTTAACTGATTCAGTCTGGTTTTAGATCTGTTTAACAACATACAGAGCAATGACAGAATAGCTGTATTTAAAAATGACACTATGTAAAAAACATTAAA
Organism: Leptosomus discolor; assembly: GCF_034619465.1. NCBI lineage: Eukaryota > Metazoa > Chordata > Aves > Leptosomiformes > Leptosomidae > Leptosomus > Leptosomus discolor. Next base: position 18,612,448 of record NC_141392.1, on the reverse strand, counting down.
ATTATTAACATAATTTGCTCTCCCTGTTACTTAAAAAGAGATTTTCTTTCTTTTTTTCTCATTTAAGTGAGAAAGCTAAGATATAATCGTACAAGACAAAACTCATTCTGTTTTTCAAGCAAAACTCTGTTTTACACCAGGAGGGTTTCCAAGCAGCTTAGGTAGGTGTTTTGCCTATGTGGAAACTGTAGTGTTTAGCCTGTACCAGAAACAGAAACTGCTTTCACACAGCTCTAGGGAAAACTGCTAGCAACTCAGAGAAAAAATATCATGTTGTTCCAAATACCCTTTCTTTCAAGATATTTATCAACTTTTATACTTTTGTTTAAAGCAGAATGCTCACAATGAGGCCAGTGCATTTTTCATGCTAATAAGGACAAAGAATTAACTGCTCACTATGCCAGCAGTCAATTTTGTGTGAAATAAAAGGTAAGTAACCATTTTCAACAAATCAAAACACGAGTTACAATGCCAAAATTATAGTGGAGCAGCTCATGGATGCAATCTCAATCAGTCAATTAAAAAATAAAAGGAAAAAGATGCTGATGCTTCCTCAAGCCCCACCTATGGAGCTGTTGTTCAAGTGAATTCTACAATACAGACAGCCAAGATCTTTTTAGGAATTAATTCCTTTTCAAGAAATGGTGTTTGTTTTAAGCGAGAGCTTTTCCTATGAACATACTGTTCAGCTGGGAAATATAGATTCCAGCAGAATCTTTTCTGAAAGAGAAATCCCTCTTCTCCCCACACAAAAAAAGATGCAGTAAAATGAAACTGTGGAATGACAAAACCATTGGATAAGAGCTGAGGAAAAGAATGGTACACTACACTTTTGTAATGCCTGTATTCACCAGAAACTATTAATAAGTTTACAGTAACTGTGAGTATAGGTACTATAATGACTTATTAATATTTTCCAACTTCTCTCATAAATGTGAATTTCAGTTTTGAGGAATCTTGGGGGTAGATTCCCATCCAGTCTGAGATTTTCCACAGTAAGTAACTGCCTCAGGCAAAGCACAAAAAAAATATTCCCAGGTTACTTATTTTTTCTCTGATTTGTTGTTTGGGTTTTTTGGGAGGTGTTTTTTTTTTGGAAAGGCAGGAAGCTTGAAACTGCAGAAAGATTGACTTTCTGTTAGTTTTTCACTGTCCCAGGTGAAATATTTGGGGGATACTTTTTGAATATGCAGTGTTACATAAAAAAAATCTGCTCATATTGGGCTCTTAAAAATCAGTGAATACTTTTGATGTCCTCTTTTTCTCAGCTCCCCAACGGAAAACGGCAACATGTACAGGTTTTATGACTAAATTTATGATCTCATAACAAAGATAATCTGACTGGGCTGGTGTAGAAACAAATCAGCATCTGAAGTATTCAAAATTCTAGTTGTGAGTGTGGTAAGAATAAAACCCCTAAGGAAACAAACAACTTTGTCTTCTGAGCGAGGCTTGAATCATTTCACTAAATAAACCACAGAGGCATTAACTGAACAATAAGAGCAAAAAAATATTGCATAACTACTCATTATGTTAGCATCGTCTATCCTCTGTGCTGAATCAAGTATGTATCTTGTACTAAAAATACTGAGATTCATATAATTAAAGACTGTATCATAATGAATATAATTACAAGAGAGATAATTAAGATCGGACAGGAAAACATTCTGGCATTTCATAAATTTTAAATGCTTGATTTTATACTGCAGTAACATTCTTTGAATGTGCGTATATAGGTATGAGTATAGTAAGCAGGAGGGAACATAAACAATAATGTCAGAGACTAATGTTCAAAGGAAAATATAGATATTAATCTCATTTTTAATTACAAGGTTTGGAGAGTAAGACCCTGCTGAATGGTGGAGAGGTCGTGAGATCTCACGGTGGTTTTGGTCAAAATGCGGGATGCCTCATCCATGTTGCCATCTCAGACTAAAACTGAATTAAAGCAGTTTTCACCTTTTGGATGTTCAAAAACCAGAGAAATGCCCCTTTTCTGGGTCTGACTTGGCACAGCAAAAGCAGAAGTAAAAAAGCTGACTTAGATTTAAGGATTTGAACATGGAAGGGCATGAATATATTTTAATAGGCTAAGATTAGGGGCTCTAGTGTTGCTAGCTAATTAAATACATGCAAACCCAAATGCAAACCAAAATACCCATCCCCCCCCCCAAACCCTTTTCAGGTGGCACAACCAAATAAAAAAGCAGCACAAAGGCAAAGGATGGAACCAATGCATGAAGCTTGTAATCTCTTTTAGAAATATCTTCTTAGAGTCTGTAAAAAAAAATTACTATTTTTCCAGTTTAAGTTTTAAATTTATCTCTTGACAGCTTAAAAAGTCTGCAACCAGACCACAGAGAGGAGGAAAAAGATCTCTTCTACACTAAACCTCTGAAAGTAGACTTTTCTCTACTTTTAAAGACACAGAACTTCCTGATTTGAAGGCTATTGCCTGAATGTTCTGCCAGGCTGCCCAAGCTAAGCTCACTGCAGTGAAGCAAGTCTCCCACCAGCAACATCCACCTCACATTTTTAAAGGATCATCATAGTCAACTTAAAATATCCCTTTTGCAATAAAGTAACAATTCTGTTCCTTGACTATAGAACATCAGAAAACAATGGATGGGATAAATTTATCAGAAAGATGTTACTGAAATAACCAAAATTTCCTCTCTTGCACGTGGCCACATAAAACAAATAAGGTATAATTACGGTTCCCTCCTCCTGAAAGCAAATCAACCAGAATTCACTCCAGCAGGACTACCCTATTCTAAATAGGGCACTAAACCACAGAGATAAAAAAGGCAGTTGAGCATTTGTATTGCACATTTCTCCCAAGAAATCCCTGAAGGACCAACTCTACATGGATTGCTTCACCTGCTCTTTGGTAAGGGGGCCAAACCAGAGTGCCCATTGAACTGAAATCACAGAGCAAAAGTTTGTTATTCAGAATGTAAGTCTGGAGTTTGGAGCTTAATCACACTCCTACAGATTGGGGAGAAGGACAAGGAGCACAACTAACCTTAAGAATGATGGCATTTCTCCTCATTCTTTAAAACCCATTTCTATATGCTCCCAGCTTACCTTGCCAGACTTTTTCTCTCAGTTCTCTATCTTATACCTTTTGCTCTGCTCAAACACAAACTCAAACAAAATATTTATTTACCATGTCTCTTATCCCCATCATTGCTGGTACAAAAGTCATCCTGTACTGCAGATCCTGCCACCTGGAACAGGTCTCATACAGCCATACCTCATGACTTTCCTACATCTGCTCAAACAAGATGCGAAACACAGTCCTTTCTCTGCTAGATATGCTTTCCAAAATGTTATCACTTAATGTCCCCAAATGCTTTGGGCAACAAAAAGTGGCCCAAAAGTTAATAAACATGCACTGTATTAGTTTAAATACAAGCTACAGCTAGTCAAAAAAATATCATGCAGGTTTTTTGAAAGCTTCCACAAACTTTTTTCTTTTTCTGTCAAAATCCAGTATTGCACAGAAACTTGGAGCACCAAAGCTTCTGAGCAGCTCTAATAAAACCCAGAACTTTTAGCTTTGTAGAATATGTTTGTGTCTCCCTCCAAAAACTGTGCACCAAGATGAAACCTTCACAGTGATCCCTTTCTTTCAGTGGTCAAAGTTTAAGAGGATTTTATGTTGTTCTGTTCATTAAGATATTTAATGGTACAAGGAAAAGGTTGCCTTCAGGTCTTGTGAACCAAAGTATGCCAAACAGAACCGACCCATCAGTAGGATACAGCTTAACCATGACATAACTCACAAAGGCAGGCTAGTCTCGGATAAGGAGGTCTATGAGTGATTAGAAGGCAAAATAGTCATATATCTGCCCTCATTTTTGTGAGCTACAGCTGCGGGAAACCCTGACAAAGTTTGCAGTGGTAAGGGCAGGACCCTGCCTGGTGGAGGAGGCAGCAGAGCTGAGCAATGCACTGACTCCCAGGTGCTGGACAAAGGGCTGTCAGGTTCACAGTCTTGTTTCATTCCCTGGCAGAGCCCTACTTTACTTCTTAAAGGGCAGTCATGTTCAGAACCCCTGCTCGCAGGCTATTTCTGTGTGCATTAGATACTCCCTATTGCTTTATTTTGAAGAAGTGGTTGAACCAGAAGTGCCCAAACCATCAATAGTATGCTGCGGATTATGCCCATTCTTTGAGAGGTTTGAAGAGACAGCACTTGGTCCAAAGGTTGGGCATTTGGCTACAGAATCCCCTCGATTTAGGAGGGCATCAGTCGCAATGACCTGCACATGGAGTTGCAACTAGAGGCCTGCTGGCAGCAACAGTCTAAAATCAGCATACTAGATGCTTCTGCATTAGCTGCTTCAGAACTGGCTAAGGAGCATTCAAAAAGAGAGAACTTCAGATGTAGCTGCAGTTAATTAAAGAAGAGACAAATTCAGAGACGGGTAAATACCTGGTACAGATAATCAGAGAACGAAATGTGTAAGACATGTTTCAAAATTAAATGTCACCGCAGAAATGAAATGAAAAACTGGAGACTCGTTTTTTTTCTGACCAGTTCATTTGCTGCATTCTCAAGGTTAACATTTATCTGTTTACATTAGACCAGTAACATTACCAACTGCACTGAGGTTCTTACATCCTTTGTATAAAACAAGGGAATTAATCTCAAAATATACTGAGACATGCAGACCTCAGGGACATCAGTTCAAACCCAGTGAGACTTTACTTAATTGCATATGTTATTTATATATTTGTATGCAGAGTACTTGGGAGCAAAAGGTGTCATATGCTTTTTTTCTCCCTTGATATACTGATGCCCCATATAATCCTGAACACTTCACAGAAACAAACAAACAAAAAATCACAATCACTTCTTACTTTTGCTTGTATGTATTTGCGTGCACATGCATTCCTCCTGATGCAAGAGGAAAGGGTGATGAACTATACACCCTGAATATAAAACCAACATCAATGGCACAATCAAAGAGCTATGGACAATTTTCCATAGTTGATGATTAGCAGATTTAAGAGACAGTGAGACAGAAAATTAATCCTTTTCGAATTTAAAATATGAACATAAACACAGGCAAGTACTTTACTAAGCTGTTCTACAGATTTGCAAATAATCATCAGTTTAGTATCAGGATTTTATCATCTATTTAATGCCAGGATAAGCACAAGTGGGTTTTGTTGCTGTTTTCCTTCCCTTCTAACCAGGGAAAGAAAGACAGCTTTGACGTATCACAGTTAACTAGAATTCAAGACATCAAAATTTAACTCCCGAGTGTGTTCCCTGTCAGTAAGAGCGCAGAAATGGAGGGGTGCCCTAGCTCTCAGGTGTGAGTGCTGGGGGTTGTTTATTTGAATGTCTGATACGAGTTCAAATGACAAATCCTGAAGAAATTCTGATTTCCAATCACTTCCGTCATCCCTATCCCAAAGCATCACCAACACACCACAAACAATAACAGTGAGTTTTTGCACCTAGGGCCCCTAATTCCTTCAACTGAAATAAACTATTGCCATGGAAAAAAGATAAAATAATAACCTGTGCAAATCAAAACAGAAATAGCAAATAGCTTAACCTCCGTTCCTGCTATTTCTCCTTTTAAACAACAGATAGGGCCCTAATAGCTACACAAACTTTCAGAAGGAAGCCAAGACAGAAAAGAAACGACCACTACCCAGTGTGACATGTTCTTTACTAATCATTTCCAAAGGACAGTCAGAGATGAACTTTGTGGTCAAACTACAGAACGTTTTGAGAAAACACCTTTGAAAGCAAATTTCACACAGCTCAGAACTTCCTGCGGTTGTCTTGACCTCCAAAACATTTACCACAACATCAGTAGCTTAAAATACATCACAGCTTCAGGTTTAAAACAAAGGCTTCTGAGAAGTGTGTAAACCTTTTTAAGTACTACTGTTTCTAAAATGGAGATAGAAATTTCTTGAGAAGGTGTTCCAAATCCTAGCTCAGAATTGTTCAATTCCTGGTCACAGAAGGAACCAGGAACACCAAAATAAAGCTCCACTTTCTCTTAAAAAAGGTCAGTTGCAAACCCTGAACTTCAGCAAAATACGGGGTTGAGTTTGCACTCAAGTCTCTTACTCAGTCATGTTTGACATGACCCTGTCTGTCCCGCTTCAGCCAGGACAGGTCACAGTTACTATTGATGTACTGCAAGGTACGTTACTAGACGTAATTAGTACCTTACTACATGATCAGCTGGGAAGAACAAATAGAGTACTAACAGAGCTCAGGTACCACCAGGCATAAAGGACCCATGAAGGTACAGGATTCAAACACCTTAATGGGTTAGTGACTTCAGTAGCCACCATACATCCCGCTTCCCAAAGCTCTGGGGAACCGTAGCTTCAGAAACCTGTCCCGCTGCTTCTTCCCCTTTCCTTAATTAAATTGAAAAGTGTAAATAAGAAATACAGCACATGGAACATTTTGATGTCCCTCAATAAATCTACTGGTCATTTTAAGACAGTACCAAGATACTTTAAAATAGGGTATTTGCTCCAGGCTCTGCACATCTTCAGTCAATAAGGTTTGTACGTCATTTTACAGAAGGACAAAACCCAGAACTATATAGCAAGAGTCCAACTTTTAACCCGATTCAGATTCTTTGCCTAAAAGAAAGACATGCTTCAGCAGTACAGAATTTGAAAGAACAAATACTATGACTGGATTTTTACAGTTAAACTAAAAATAAACCTAAAGTGTACTCTGAAGTTTCTGAAGCAACTTAGACTCTTCCTGAAAAGTCTTAAGATACGTGATTATTAAATGCTAAATACAGAAAAAAATCCAATTGATTTTAAAAGGGCAGTCATAACAGTAAATCAAATAATGACTGCTAATAGACAGTTTTATGTGTTCTGCACCTTGTTTAGTTCCAATCTCAAGGTAAAAGAAATTACAACAAACAAGAGGTAGGCTACTTTGGGATAAAGTATTTTACTTATGGAAGAGTTAAAGAATTAAGTGTTATTATCTTGAGGGTATTATACATCTGCGTAAGGTAGTGAAATGATCATGATGAATTTTGGTCAAGCTTACTGGGAGCAAGGGGTGCGTAACACCCAGCAGGAACCTCAGTTTATATCACTTTAACAATCCTGTTAACAATAAATTAGGCTTGACGAAAAACATAATAATGCATTTCCTATAAATGAGATTTTAAAATGCTTAGTCTGTAATCTCCAAGGAGCCACTAAAATTCTGCTGTTACAGGTCTTGTTAAAGCCTGGTCCAGTTCAGTAAACAATATTATTCTGTGTATGGGGAGAATTACACCACTCCGAAAGCCATTTTTGCCTTGGGGATAATTAAATGCATATTGTACCTTAAAGTTACAGCACCAGGAAGCCTTTGTATATTGAACTCCTTTAATTACAAGACAGTTTCCATATTTCTTAGCCCCAGTTTGTTGTCTTAAACATGCTGGTGAAAAACTAAAGATGGCTAAAATTCCTCCTTCTGTTTTTTACTTTGCCTAAATTACTGTTTATAAATATTAGCATGAATCAGGTCACTAGAGCCAGAACCTTTCACTTACAGACTGGGTAGTTTCTACCTACAGTTCTCTTCAAGGCAAGCCCTATAATCCTTGCGTTTTAGCGGTTTGCTACATGCTAAATACTCAATCACTGCACGCCAGGGAAACACCAGCAACAGGCCAGGAGAAAAATTTTTAGCTTTTTGTTCTGATTAAGCTCCCTCTCTTAACAGGTGACAGAGTGAACTCTATCATGACTATGCAGCCTAGCCTCTGACTCCAATAATTTGGATTAGATGGATGTTTTTTGAAATCTGTACATTTTTGCATTATTAATAGGATACAGTTACATTAAACGAAACAGGAAGGCAAAAACATCTGGGATATGCATACAAATAACAAATATGAAAGTGTGGCGGAATTAGTTTTCTCCATCACCCTTGTAGGTGAGCATGGATCACAGCGGTTCATAGCCCTTGTAGCCCATCGGTATTTTGCTGGCATTAGCATGACTTGATTCTCGCTATCTCCTCTTCATCTTCTTTTCACACAAAACATTTATAAAAAAATAAATAAATCTATTTTTCGAATGCTTACCTGAGAAGCCACTTGGGACTCATGACCATACCCAAGTAGCACAAAGAAACTGTTGAAATGACATTTCAAATTAGGTAGCAATTTTGCTTTAGCTCCTGGGATGTATACAAATGCAATCTATAAAGACAACAGAAGACAATGCAGGTAGGAAAGACCTGTCCGTCAGAGCCTAGGGAAGCAGACACAGGCTGACAGGATGTGTCAGCAGGAAAGCAGGGGAATGAAGTGATATGCTGCCTATTCTATTGTTAAGCTGACCACAAATATGTTGAGACCCATCATTCTGGGACCACCAAAGTTAAGCACCACAGAAAGCTGTGCCCATTTCTGCTCTGCCCTACAGTGGTATGTTCCTAAACCACAAAGATAGCTGCTCTGAATTAAATGCAGTCAGTGAATTTGAGGATGGCTGAAGAGAATGATGGATTGCAATTTATATGCTGCACGATACCTTCAGTTTAATTGGACATATGTACTTGATGTTTCTTTCAAATCAGCTTTAACTGTAGACAGATTCAAATGGCCAGCAATCTGATCTGAATGCAAATCGACATACAATCAAAGAGTTTGAGATGTTCACATTGAACATGCAGATTTGGCCCAGGAAAGGGGAATTCAGAGGGATTCAGTATCTTGATACTGATGTGTTCAAGTGGCTGGATCCAAGTTTTTGAGACCTTATCACTACGTTCAGCGTATTTGAAGGAGAATTGCTGTGGAAGAGAAAACTGAGTAAAACAAAGATAAAGATAAGCAGAGACCTATGAAAGGAGAGCCAGCTAAAAAGAATAATACTGTCAGTTCTGGTGTTGTCCTTCAGGCATGTGAGGCCTTAGGAAATTCCCTCTGCTTTTCATGCCTTGGTTTCTGGTATCTGCAGAAGGTGGCTAAAATACTCTTAACCTTTATACTGTTTTAGTACCTAGGCAAAAGCTTACCATTTCAATAGTTATTTGGAGGGACAGAAAGTCAAACACTTACTGGTAGTTTTAAATCACACGTCTTTTGTGTTTGTAACCAGAGTCAGCACATTTTTAGATAGCGTGCTAAATCATTACAGCTTGAACCAGGCTGCACTGTGAGACAGGAGATACCGTACAGAATGAAAAAGCAAACATTTTGCTGATGCTGTAGCCTAATATCATATTAAAACCAGTAAGCCAAGACTTACAGGTGTATCAGAATGAAGTATTTCAAGTATCACATTTAATACCACATCTCCCCGACTACAGATATTTACACTGAATTTTCTTTTTCCTGGAAGATAGCGTGTTTTGGGGTTTGGGGTTTTTTTCAAGTGAAAATTAAATATAGGAAGTATAAAATACTGCACAGTTGGAAACTATAAACACTGTAAGTGCTGCAAAGTGCAAAGAAGAGAATGAGCCTAACTTTGCTTTCCTTGGCTATTAATAGAAAACAAGTTTAACTCAGTTTTGTTCAAAGAATAATGGCATTTATCATGTCTTTGTTAAAAAAAAGAAACAACAAAAAGCACAGCATACCAAATGGCTGCATCTCATAGTTAGAGGCTAATTGCTTTCCAACTTTTCATTGAACATTGAACCATGTGAATGGACAGACAGCTGCAAAATGAAATGCAAGTTGTCCTTAAATTCTTAAGTCCTTACACAGCACATAAAACAAGTGTAAACCTCAGTCTAAGTAATATTTCAAATGTTTCAGGGATTAACCATTAGTATTTGTATTGCCATAGCACTGACAAGTCACAGCTCCGTATTAAGGCACTCCTCCTCCTCCCACATTATCCCAGTCCTCTGGGATTGAGATCCAGAAGATTCAGCACTTTGATTAAGTTTATGTGCATGTACTCCCATTTGTGTGCTAACACAGAAATGAAGTGCACTTTGTTAAAGACGCACGTTAGGTCTTTCCAGATGCAGTCATGTGTCAACAGCAGCAGAGACGAGATGCCGGGCTGCACTGTGGCAATGACATCTGATACAATGCTTGAACACCATGTTGGGCTGATGTCCACAAGGAGCAGTCAGCAGTTAGAGGATAAGAGCATTGCTTTGCTCTTCATTTAATGTGTTCCATCAGAAAAGTACAAGTAACAGTGTACACACCAAGCACAAATGGTTTCTGTTATGTTAAGGAGAAAATATTGCTCTTGATCGCATGATAGATTTCAGCCAGGCTTTCAAATGCAGAAGCCTCGTTTGTACCCAAAACAGACCCCTCGGGCTAGAAGCAAGACAGATCCTTGAATGTGAAAATGAACAACTACTGAGTGACACTTTCTGTACACAGCTACTTACTAACAATTTAGAAAAGTGGATGTAATAGGTACATAGTCATTTACGTCTTCAAAATAATCTGACTTGCCATCTCTTGTGAATTCATTACATGTCTTGCAATATTTGATGTCTTTCTCAATGTCAAATAACTATTTATCTCTAAAAGTTTCTAGTCATCATTGCTCTGGGGAAAAAGGTTTAAAAATGTGAGGGAAGGTTTTAAAAGCTTGAGGTAAATTAACAGAAGTTGCCAACAGTATTCTTTTTCAAGCCAGATGCATGATTTATGAATATTAGGGAGTGGAAATATGACTAATAAAAACAAACAAGAGAGAAATTCAGTACAAAAGTGTATGCTTTATGAAGCTCATTGTCTGAGTACTTGGTACACAAAATAATTTGAGCAGATAATCATATGTAAGAACCCAAACCAAAGCCTCACTCTCCATTCATAATCATCATAAATTACAGATATTTTAAAGCAATCTGACAATTAACCTCCAACAGAAGCAGGCAGTAGTTACAGATGCTTGGGTAGCTCCTTCCCCTCCTTCTTCCAGAGCTGCAAATTGAAATGTGCTAGTGAAGCGAGTGAAAAATAATATACTTCCTCAAAATCCACAGTGTAAGAATTAACTTTGCTTTCATTTAATGTCCCAATCCTGATCACTTCAGCAATGACGCAAGAAAGAAAAACAAAATTCTGCCACCACCCCTGAAAAGAACTTTTTAGCAGTACTCAGTGCCAAGGGCACTGATTTACAGCCCTAGAGCATCTGTAGCTTAAAGCATTTCCCTAAGGCTTCTTAGGAAAAAGCATGACTAAAGCAAGACAGATGGTCCCTGAGTCATGGCTGGTGAGGCCAGAGTCCCGCCTGAGAGGGCAACAAGATCACTGATACGCTGGTAGTTACCCAACAGAGTGTGGTATATTCAATACGGCAACCTTTGACTTAGTTTTGAGGGTAATTGAGGCTGGAGAAAGCATTTATCCTGTGAACATATCCCCTCTGATAGCAAGTTTTTCAGGCAATTCTCCTCAAATATGCTTTTGTGATGGCAATCCACACCGTATGAATCTCAATTCAATTGCACACCATGGGATCATGCTGGATGAAGAATACCAGGATTCCAGAGAGCAGTAAGGGAAAAGCATTTATCCCCAACAGGCCAAGCTGCTGAGGATTTCATAAAACACAACAATGATTCCTTCTCCTCCAAAATGACATGACATGACCCTATGGGTCTTTTCTGCCATGTCTCCACCTCACAGATCACTCTTGTTGATATAATTGCAATATATGGGGTAGGAGGGAACATAAATACAGAGCCAGCAGCAGTGGTATCACGCTGAAGCTAATCAATAACAGCACAGAGCTTCTGGGGTTTTTGTTCTGTTCTGTTGGGGTTTTTTATTTTCAAGAAATAAAGCCACTCTGGGAAGTTGCATAGAAGGCAGGGAAACAGCACCTTTCCTCTCCTGCAGCAGGTCTGACTCTGGAATTGGACAGTTTGGGTGATTCCCAGCTAAGAGGTGGCACAGATCTAGTACAACAACTCCTGCATTGTGCTCTCAGAGAACAAGCACACCTATGCATTCAGACGCAGACTGCAGCATGACAGCTTCATCCACTCTGGGCTGCAGCCACAGCACATGCAAACTCCTCCTCGGTGCTATCTGCACAGCTTTGCAGGCCCTTGCTGCAAAGTCCTGCCCCCTCAGTTGGGCTTTTGAGGGAGACTCAGTGCCATGCCACATGGCTTCATGGGACTCAGCCCCAGACTGAGGCCTCTGGGCCCAGAGGAGTGGCAGCCCTGGCACGCAGCGGCAGACACCACCAGTGCAGAAGCCTGGAGTGTCTGTCTGCTCCGTTTGTACCCAAGTCTCAATTAAAACAGAAGACAAGGAAGGCATTTGGAAGAGCACAGGAGGAGTGAAGTGTGAAAATGAAAATCAGCCTTGGCACCAGCTTTTCCAGTGAATCTCTACATTACAGTACTAATTACTTTCCTTTCAGGTGCAGGCTGATTTATCCAGGACTGGTTAGCTCTGACATAGATGACAGAAGCCCTGGTCTTGCCATGTCCCCTGACGTTCCATACCGCAGTAAAAGATGTGTGCAAGAGACAGGGGCTCAGGAAGCAACTACAGCGTGAGGTTGCCAGGGCAGTAGTTTAGCTGAAATGTGAAATTCCCTTTTTGGTGTGATTACACTGTCTTCATTTTATTGAGGACACTGGCATTTCACGAATGTTATCTCTCAAATGAATTCACTGGATTAGGAAAAGAGCAAATTATTGTTAATTATGTTATCCTGAAAATATAATCATCACACAAATTTCTGTATCATCTATATAATCAAAGTGTACAAACAGTAATAAAAATGTCCTTCCCATTAATCTGAGAAGCCTCTCCTCATTTCAGAGCTGCTAGTGTTTAAGCACACATTGAAACATTTAAAAATATGAAACTGTAATATAATTGCCAAAATTAAACTTAGTATTTTTACGCCTGAAGTAGTAGTAAATAAGCTTACATTGCACCTTGGAAGTGCAGTATGTGTTTTTCTGCTTGCATATCATCTAAACATTAGATATGCCAGACTAGCGGCCTCACTAGTTCTACAGTCTGCCTCTGGCATATAGCCATTACACAATACTTGGGAAAGAGATAAAAACAGCAATGCTGTAACACGTGAAATAATCGTTACAGCACAATAAACCAAAAAAGAGATCAACCTTTTCTGACCTCTGCAAGATATTAAATTCCCTGCATTCATTCTCTTCCCAGGTACTGGATGAACCAAATGATCTCACAGAAAGAATGAAATTCACTGTCAAATATTGTTTTGCTAAGGATAATAAAGACCAAATACAAACTACCTAAGCTGTGATATGTAGCTTCAGACCTGACCTAACTTTTCTGAAAGTTAACAGGAATTTTTACTCCGAACATCAATTTGAGGCCCATCATCAGTATACAACACTAGGAGAACACAGCTGGGGATACAAAAGAGAGCTTTAGCTGAAATTAAGAGATGAAAATCAGAGGTCAAGGTTTGAATTTCAGACAATAGAATCATAAAAATGTTAACTGAAAGTCACCTGGACTCTATGATGAAGTGCACCATGCCCTTTCCAAGCACAGGAATGAGGTCCTCCAGGTCCTCCAGTTTCTTGCCTTTCCAAAAAACTGGTATAACACTTGCATCAGGGATTTGCTGGCCTCCTTCCCAACTAACATAATTTGTCATAGACATTATACACCAGCCCCACAAACACATCAGCCTACTTTTTCAGCACCCTTGGGCACACCCAGCTCCACAGATTTGAGTACATCCACCTTCTGTAAGCAATCCCCGACTCGTTGCTCCCCTGATGTTGGCTGCACTTCTCCTTTCCAAACTGTGCTAATATGCACCTAAGTCTCAGATCAGGCTATGCTTGTGAAGACTCAAGTTAAAAAAAGCCATTACTTTTGCCTTTTACCAATGCACAAACACTTTTGCTGAATTTCCTTGTACTACATACTACTAGAGTACCTTCTTGTTAGCTTTCATGTTTGCTACTCATTCACCTCCAGCTGGGCTTTGATATGATTTTGGATGAATTACTTATGTCAACCTTTTCACAAATGCCCACTGTTTTGGATTCATAATTTGACTTGAAGGCAAGAACTGACACAAGCTTAGGATATAACTTAACTCGGGGGATCTATGTAAGAAACCTAAGACCTCAAAACAGTCAACAGACAGTGAGGTTGGAGCTTGTGGAAGTGGTGTGAAAATCCCCAACAGCACTGCTAGCTGGCCAACCAAAAATTCCACCAGAATTAGCAGATACAAAGGTCTGGTTTACAGTGCCTCATGGCTATGAGTTCTGTGAAACAAAGTAAGTAACTCCTAACTAGGGCTTCATTTCAAAACTACATGTGAGTGCTCAAACATTTCCAAAAGATGTTGCAGCCAAATGTTGATACTTTGGGTGGTCGAACAGCACATACTCTTTAACAATGTTCCTCAAGGCTGAGAAAATAAAGACAAAAAGCCTCACTCAGGATTGTCCAGCAAGACAACAGTCAAGCTGAATGCAGACCTTCACTCCCTTCCCAGCTCAGTCAATGACACTGGAACGCATTGCTAATACGCAAAACTGAGAGCACAATAGATTATTACAAAAGGATGAATTGCTAAGAAAGCAAGTGGAGAAATCTTTTCACACTAAGGAGACACTGTAAAGTGAGACCACATATTCTGTAGCTCTTCATGGAGACACAGTCAGCAAAAATGCCCCCAAAGTAGAAATCAGTTGGGACCCTGGAGTGGCATAAACCTGTGATATACCATATACACATCTAATATTACAAACATTCACAAGCCTAAAGAGTAAGATTCCAGTCAGTCAGACAGAAGATGCTAACAAGCATCAAGAGCTGCTTGAATTTAATTCAATGTGCTAAATGGATCTCAGGACGGGTCTATGAGTCAGATCCTCTTGCAGGGGAATCTCACATGAGAATCTAAAAGCCAGCAGCATCAGCATCGTGACAAAAGTTCTATGGTACAGAGAGGGTAACATATGTATGGAGAGCTCAGACTAATGTCAATCAAGCAGCAACTGGGGAAAGAGGTGGCAGCAGTGCCTACAGAAGTGCTCCAGTGAGTCATGTTGGGAGAACGGGAGCAGATTAAGCTGTTAATTCACTCGCACAGACGTTTACTCACTCCTAATAAAACCAACACACAGCTGTAACAGTTGTCACAACTCAAAGCCTCCTTCCACAGTAACAACGATTATTCATACTTCCAAACACTACAAGCTGGGAGACAAGGAATGCTAACAAACAAGCTGTCAGTGGTAATACATGGCGATAAAACTACCTGGTCAGAAAAGGGCTAGGTCTTTGTAATAGCATCTAATGTTAAAATTAAAAAGAATTTGTTAAGAAGACACTGTCGGGAATTTTCTGGCTAAAGATTTTCATCTAAAAATGAAAACCTAATGGAACAAAATTTTTGATAGAAATACACCAATCTCAATCTATCTAAAAAAAATTTTTCATTTCATGGTGGAATTTCTGTTAGCAGAAAGAGGGATCAACACTCACCTCACCTCAAACACCACTAGAATAGACAAATCCCAGCTAGGAGCCAGACAGAGCAATATCTCACAGCTGATACTCATGGGGAAGCAAGTGGTCTAGTCTGTGGGTCTACTACGTGTGCCAGGATATATTCCAGGCTGTTCTGCAGGACAGAAGAGAAGGGCCTGGCAAGGAAACACACACTTAACACTTGAAAAGGCGTTGGCTTTGTTACGACATAAAACAATTAAAGGTAAAAAACGAATTAATGACAAACAAAAAATCTCCTAAGATGTTCTTTTATTAACCTAATTATTTCAAAGCCTAAAGCAGTTTCTAGTTATAGAAAATACCAGGGTAAAAAATGAGCATAAAAATCTAAGATGTAGAAAAGCAGATAATCCAGCATCAACTTAATGCAAAGTTTTTTAAAAAGCCTATTCCGGTCCTGGAAACACAATATTAGACCAAGAAAGATCTGATCTAGCCTGTGTTCCCTATAACCCTCAAAGCCAAATCTCAGCTCTCACATTTGGGCCAATTCCCATGTTTGGCCAACTCTCCAAGTCCACATGGGAAAACAGGGCAAGCCATATTGCACATCAACACAATCCTACCACCTGTGTGCTTGGATCTGTCACAAGATGTTGGCAGCCTGCAGAATGTAACACAGAAGGCTAAATGCCCTCCAAAATTGCTGTATGCATTTCTGGTTGAATTCCATGTGGGAGATCAGTATACTATATGCTAGAAATAGAAAGGAAATGGTAGAAAGGAAGGATATCTATTTTAGCAGATTACAAGTGGACACATCTCCACTGATTCAGTCAGAAGAAATGAAAGAACGAATTTCCAAAGATCACCTGAGATTTTAAGAAGCTGTATGTAACCTAAGGACATGAAAGTGTTCAACACCAGCACTTTGCGCTGTGAAGATTCAACTTACACTTAAGTACCATGCTGAACTACAAAGCTCATAATGGTGAGTGAAAAAGAGCTAAAGAATAGAAAGAGAGCTTAGTAGACCCAAAAATTTCATTCTTCATAACTGTACCTCTGCACTATGGGTATTGCCTGTCTTCCCAAAACAGGGCTTTCCTGCCACTTGTCCTAGTCAAGGAAACCTGGATTGATCTGGCACTTTTATCAGCAACTTCTAAGAGAGATTAATGTCAATAGCTGTTACAATGAGTAAAGATTTGCGTTAATCTTAACACTCCCTATAGCAGCAAAGACTACACACAGAATGTTTAGGATTGGTCTCTCAATTTTAATTACTGACTTTTAGTTGTTATTCTGACAGGGGGGTGGGGGGTGGGGGGGTGGCAGGGGGAAGAGAGAGAGAGGAGTACAAAAGGGAACAACAGGGACACAGTGTTAGCCAGTGGTCCCAAGTCTGACCTAACCCTCCCTATAGTATAAAAGTATCAGGCACTTACACCTGAAGACTGCCATCTTTTTACTGCAAGGCAATAGCAAGGGTCATGGGCAATGCTAGGAAGAGCACATCCCAGCAGGTCAAGTAGTGAGCACTTTCTAACAGGAAAAAACTCTATCCATGTCACCATACTGACTAGTGCTGGCAACCTGTATTCAGACTTGGCAAGAGTCCACCACCACCACTGACAGTTTGTTGAATGGATTACACTCACTGTAGCAAGATAGATGGATAATAATAATGAAACATGAAATTGTAACAGGCATGTCTTCCAGCCTCTTCTAGTCTGTCTGAAGGCAGAAAACACCTCCAGCCTCAGTGGTGGTGGTGGTGCAGAGTACTGTACTCTCTCTAGGAATCGAACATTTTGTGAATCTCTATAAATGTCATGCTTTGCCCAATATTCAGAATTAGGTCAGGTCTCGCTTCATGCAAAGAAATGTCTTTGTTCTTGTTTCCCAATGAACTCTGGAAGTTATTCTAAGGTGTCGTACCTGCTCTGGGCAACAGTTTATCCTGAACAGTGCAGTGATTCCATCTGTTGCTCTATTTTATCAGACTAAAGTCATAAAATATCTCATTAGAAAATTTGCTTTTAGCACTTGGAGAGCTGAAGGTTGGGATCACGATTATGGCTGTGTGATGAAGAAGCAGCACTCTCAGAGAACAACAACAGAAAAAAAGAGCAGTATAAACAATGTGATGACAAAAATTCTTCAATGTGAGGAGCAAGCATTCAGCAGGACAACAGCTCAAAAATGAAGAAGTCTAATGCCACCACACACAACTGTGACACAGCACTGCTGGACTCTGAATACAGAGTTGTGAACAGTCCCTTAACATTGCTGGTCTTCTAATCAGCCATCTGTAAGACAGCAGAAAAGATATTATTAAAAAAATTTATATGATAAAGTCATGCAGATTTTTACCTCAAAGGTGTTGCTGGAGTGCAAAGCATTAAATTATATATGGTGAAACTGTGTCATATATTAGCATAACTTCTTTGTCCCTCTAGCAGTTTGTCTTTCTGCCTTAGGGAACTTCTCACACCATCTCCCCCCACCCCCAGGATAAAGTTTGCCAGTAGCCAGCATTCGGAGTATCTAAAATCAACATCTATATCTACAATTTACTTGTCTGACTGTTGCTGCTTGAAATTGATGTATTGAAATTTACTTCCTGAAATTTCACTTATAAGATAAAAATTGCAAGGGATATCTGGACAAAATTTCCTATTTTACTTAAAAAAAAAAAGAAAAAAAAAAAAGAAAAAAAGAGAGGGAATGCCGTTTAAGTAGATAATTCCACATATTTCTTTCGCCAAACTTAGCTGCCACATGTTGCATATGTTAAAACAGAAAGATGTAAAAATACTTCATAGACACAGCCCCCAATTCTATGTATTTCACAGCATATCAGGAAAGCAAAATACACGTAAAACTTGGCTGCGCTCCTGGCTGATGATTTAAGAATTGACTGAAAGACTACTCAACTCTACAGACAGACTCATAATCAAGGGTGCTTGAAATGGGCACTGAAAAGACCTGACGCTACCTTGTTCAAGACACACACCGTAAGATATCCATTTTTCTAAACATTCTGAACATTAAAAACCTCATGCTCCGCTTAACTGATGCTATGCACACCTCTTTCAGTTGCCAGTCTCTAAGTGTTTTACACATTCAGCCTTACAGCACCCACACTTGACAGGTTATCATCTGCAGACGACAGCAACAAGGATGTTTTCGGCTGCTATTTGATCTTTTAAAATCAGTTTGTTTTGATTCACATTGTACCTGCTCCATGTGTGTTTCCTGCAAATATCATTGTAAGCATGTTTACTACTACAAATAGTCACAGAAGAGCAATTTTAAAAGGAACAGCAGAGTATTCAGAACAAGCTCACTTTGGTCTCTCTGGTTTTTGGGAATGATGAACACCACAGGAAAAAATCTAATCTCAAAACATTAGAAATATTGAAGGAAATAAAGGAGGAAATACAAAACCCTTTCTTTCTGAGTCAAGCTGCTTTATTTCTAGTCAGCTGGACACTGAGAAGCACCTGTGTAATTGTACTTGCATCATAGATGGGCCACCACATTTCCTCTACAAAATTAAATTACATAGTTTTGTCACAGTATGTCTCCAGTGCAGTGCTAATTAAGATGTTTTCTCTCACACCTGAGCTCCAAGATTAACCTAACTCAGATGGGCAACCTCATGGCAAATCAACACTTGAGTTGCTTATTCTGCAACAGTGCTTCACACTCACCCTTGTTTGCCCAGAACTTTTGGGGCTTGTATCTTGACAGTATGTGGGACTGCAAGTAAACTGAGTGGCTCAGATCCTCCGCCAGGCAATTGTGAAGAGGAAAAAAATTCACTGTCATTTTGAGTACAGAAGCAGGATATCGGGATGCCACTGTGGCTTGCAATCTCAATGGAAGAAAAAGGAAAATTAACTACTTCATTTAATTAGAGAGAGACTCACTGGTTTGCTAGAATCATTTCTGGCTAGCAATAAAGCACTTAGCAAATCTCTTTCAACAAGAAGTATTTTGAGAATACACTGATAAGGCTACACTATAATATCACTAAGATGTTAATGATACTGTTAACATAGGCTTAATGTAAATATAAATGAAGGAATGGTGATGCCGATATGGATTAGACATCCTGCTGTCTTGATGCAACATTATTAAGGCACAAATGTGAACAGTACATAAGATTTAAAAGGCAAGCTTTATGGCATGCTTCTTTGGAGACTTCAGGGCAACTACGTCCAGTATCCCATTCTCCTAGGCCACAACAAAAGTGAGAGCAGGGTAAGACGCTGGCGCGTTTCCAGAAAGCAGTAATTATAACAACAGAATAAAACCAATGTTAACTGCATCTCTTGATTTCTGCTAACATCAGCCTAGGCTTTCTGTAAGGTCAGAGTGATTAGTCTGTCAAAGTGTTAAGATGTTACTTTGACCCCATCTAACCTTAGGCCAGCCTGACAGTATGCCAAACTGAAGAACCTTAAAATAAACCACAATTTCTTTTTCCTGCCCTTTATATGAGCTAATGCAGAAACTGGAAATAGGACTCAGTTCCTCTTAGACTGTTTTCTGCAGCTTAATGGGGCAAACAATTAAGTAGGAACTTCAGTGGCACGCCACTTCTGGAACAACTGTTGTCTCTAAGACTGTTCAATCTATACACCCAGAAACTAACACACTAAGAAAAATAATCACAGAACCACAGAATGATCTGGGTTGGAAAAGACCTTAAAGACCATCCAGTTCCAACCTCCCTGCCATGGGCAGGGATACCTTCCACCAGACCAGGTTGCTCCAAGCCCCATCCAACCTGGCCTTGAACACTGCCAGGGAGGGGGCAGTCACAGCTTCTCTGGGCAACCTGTGCCAGTGCCTCACCACCCTCACAGTGAAGAATTTCCTCCTGATATTTAATCTAAATTTACCCTCATTTCATTTAAAGCCATTACCCCTTGTTCTATCACTACACTCCCTGATCAAGAGTCCCTCTCCACCTTTCCTGCAGGCTCCCTTTAAGTACTGGAAGGCCACTACAAGGTCTCCCCAGAGTCTTCTCTTCTCCAGGCTGAACAACCCCAACTCTCTCAGCCTGTCCTCATAGGGTGCGTGCTCCAGCCCCTGAGCATCTTTGTGACCTTCCTCTGGACCTGCTCGAGCAGGTCCATGCCTTTCTTGTACTGAGGACTCCAGAGCTGGACGCAGTACTGCAGGTGGGGTCTCACCAGAGTGGAGTAGAGGAGGAGAATCCCCTCCCTTGACCTGCTGGCCACGCTTCTCCTGATGCAGCCCAGGATGCCATTGGCTTTCTGGGCTGCATGCACACATTGCTGGCTCATATTCAATTTTTCATCTACTGGCACCCCCAAGTCCTTCTCTGCAGGGCTGCTCTCGATCCACTCACCGCCCATCCTGTATCTGTGCTTGGGCTTGCCCCAACCCAGGTGCAGGACCTTGCACTTGGCCTTGTTGAACTCCATGAGGTTTGCACAGGCCCACCTCTCCAGCCTGTCAAGGTCCCTCTGGATGGCCTCCCTTCCCTCCAGCATGCCGATTGCACCACGCAGCTTGGTGTTGTCACCGAACTTGCTGAGGGTGCACTCAATCCCACTGTCCATGTCTCTGACCATGATATTAAACAGCTCCGGTCCTAACACAGACCCTTGAGGAATGTCACTCATCACTGGTCTCCTCTCATTGGACATTGAGCCGTTGACTGTGACTCTTTGAGTGCAAGCATCCAGCCAATTCCTTATCCACCGAGAGGTCCATCTGTCAAATCCATGTCCCTCCAATTTAGAGACAGGAATGTTTCTTTAAATTGTCAAATGCTTTGCACAAGTCCAGGTAGATATTGTCAGTTGCTCTTCGTTATCCATCAACACTGTAACCCCATCATAGTGTAATAAAGAATGGCTAACTAGCCTTTAGAAAGCTAGCTTTTAGAAATGAACTGCTGACCAGCCTTTAGAGATAGGGAGGGAGGCTGATTTGTACTAAACCTTATGCATATATCCATTGCTGACTAACTAACACTTTAAAGATAAGAATGAAGCAGAAACCGCCAAGCGAAGGACACCAGGTGGAATCCTCCAATCAGACTGTGGGGCTCAAGGAACACAGAAGACTAAGCAGGAGAGACAGGGAGGGCAGCTAGCAAGAGCTGGTTCTGTGAATTGGAAAAGACCCAGGATGGTATAGGGCATGCGCCACAGGACAAGTTCAAAAGTTCAACCATGAGGAAGACTCAGACCTTCATCCCCAACGACCACCAGGGACCCCTGACGGGGGTGTAACTTGGGCGGACTGAGGCGGGACTATGGGAGGAACTTATGTTAATGAATTCCCGGAAATAATTAGAATAACCCAGCCTTTTCTTAGAAATGTAATGAATAAACTTGAAAGCTGTAAATATAAGGCAAGAATCCTAACGCTTGGGTGCACACGTATGGAAGGAGCTATCCCCCGTGCTGCCCTGCGCCGCAATAAAGAATACCTGCTTAATAACACTGAGTTGTTATTGAGTTTTCTCAGATTCAATAGAAGGCCACCAGATTTATCAGGCATGATTTGCTCTTAATGAAACCATGTTGGCTGTCACCAATCAACTCCTTATTTTCCATGTGCCCTATCATTGTTTCCAGGAGGATCCACTCCATTTTTCCTAGTCTTCATTTTATCACTGACATACCTATATAAGTTTTTCTTGTTGCTCTTTATGTCCCTGGCCAGATTTAATTCTCTCAGGGATTTGGCTTTCATAACCTGAGCCGTGACTGCTTGGACAGTTTCTCTGTATTCCTCCCAGGCTACTTGTCCTTGCTTCCACCCCTGTAAGCTTCCTTTTTCTTAATTTCCCTCTCTCTCACTTTAACGCATATTTGAAGTCAAATTCCAAAGTGAAAGTACATATCAATAATGTCATTCAGAAATCAGAAAATGGAAACTGAGGTATGCAGTCAGAGCCAACTAAATACATCTCAGAGGGAAGAGCTAGAGGCTATTTCTTGGGAGCATAAATGGAGCCAAGTGGTGGATCACTTGGCTCTCTAGTCAAAGGAGGATGGCAGATCTAGGAAGGAGGCTAGAGGAGGAAGGAGAAAAATCAGCATTCTAACCACAGAAATAGATCTCTGCTAGCAACCTGCTAATACAGAAACTCTCACTGATATTTTAAACTTTTTTCCAAATTGTTGTGAAGACAACTGTGACCTCCCGTGCAAGTTCATAAAATTAATTACAGTGTAAGAAATAATGAAAATAACCAGCTTCCCAAACACACACCACTCCTGGGTGGAGGGAGGGGAGTAAATGAAACAAAATATTTCATTAATTCAAAATTTTTAGGCATGGTAAGAAAAATGCAATTTGCACTCAGCGCACAAATACTGTTATTTGGTAATATCCAGCTTCTACAACATGAGATCTGTAAATTCAATGTGGGAGACCACCCTTTACTAGATATATGCTGCAAGTCTCATTTTCACACTGGAATACCTTCTTCCATTTAAGCACAGTGAAAGTGAAGAGATTCACATACTCAGCCACTACTAGTGTAACCCAAACTTCATGTGTGTCCATCAAGTATCCTAGGGACAATCGACTCATCATTCTGTGGAAGTATTAATTTAAATTTATAAGGTAGAGCCAGATGCAAAAAATCTGAATTCTGCTTACAGAAGAAATACTAACTGCATCTTTCTTCCCTCGCCCTGTAATACACAGAATTCTCATTTTAAACAATAGCTGAATATGCAATAATAATTTGTAATGTGAAATACTGTTAATGTGTTTCCTCTGAGAGTTCCTTTTCCAGAACATAGCCAAAACTACTTTTATTGCTCAAGTTTTCATTACAGAAATGCCACAGTACATATATCTTTGGTCTCCCATGTACCTTGCTACAGAGCATGAAAAGCTAACGACAAGGCTTTTTTCCTGCCTTCCCCCCACCTCCTTTTTTTTTTTTTTGCTATCATCAATGAACTAATATTTAGATAGATTTACTTTCGAGCAAATAGTAAATGACTGGGAAGCTGTTTCCATTTCTCATTCTCATTCTGATTAATGAGCTGGAGGAACATTCCCTCCCTTCCTTCTCCTTCTGTAGTTGAAAACATATTGAGTTTATGCCTCTTCTACATCATTAAAAAATAATTTTAGAATTGCATTCCCTAGCAGATGCATGGGACTTGCAGAACACTGATGATTTTTCCAAAAGAGAATAAGGATCAGCAAAGCCACCCTTCAGCAGTCATTCCAGGATGAAGGATGTAAGAAGATACAGTACCAGACTGTTGAAACAGAGTCAGAAAGCAAAAAATATGCCTGCATGTGCATGTACATGTGCGTGTGTGTGTCGCTCTCTCTCTCACACACACACACAAATTACATGCACAAGCAATGACACCAGCCCATAAACAAAAACCCCCTCATTCCATATAAAGTCAAGCAAAAAGAGAAAGACAGAGAAAACAGTAAGTTTTTCAGGAGTGGGAGAGATAAGGCCAGTTCCTGTATATAATATAATGCGTATATGAGGGAGAGACACGACGAGGAAGAAAACCAAGAATATCATACACAGAAAAGAGCAGACATCAAACATAGCTCAGTAAGTACTGAGAGTGGCCCAGAAACAAGACAAGAGAGGCTTCTGGGCTACACGAGCTGTGAACAACAAATTTTTATGGTGTTTGACATCTCCAATTCTCAGGAACATGAGGCCTTCAAATCAACAGGATGACCAAAACCACTGGCCCACTGCCCAACTTTTCTTCCTTACAAAGACAACCTGTGGATCTTCAAGTCTGGATAAACATTCTGGTCAAAAAGGTCTGTATAAAAAGAAAGTCAATAAAGGCTATGTCTTTGCCCCTTAAGAACATCCTGAACTTTCCTAGAGGATGTTTAAAATACTTTCCTGAGGTAAAAAGGCATTATAGTCCACTTTACACCTAAACACTGAGAAAACCCACAAACCCAAACCACTCTCACTAGGGCTGTCAGAGTCCAGGAACAGAAAACAAGATACTTTCTGACAGATAATTGAGCAACAGCTGAGTAAAGAATGACTTTAGCCTGCAGAGGTTATTACCACGGCTTGCTGTGCCAGTACTGAACAGTTACATTACAATGAATGTTGTTTGTAAAACCAACTCTATTATCAGTCAATAGATAATAACTGAGCATAATCATGGCATAAATTATTACAGAAGACTACCAGAAGTCATTAAGAAAAAGTCAATACTGGGAAAAAGCAGGCATATCAGTCCTAGAAACAAAACAAGTCAGTAAAAGGCAATATTTCAGATTTGAAATCTAGCAATTTGACAGACAACAACTTTTCACTCAATAATTAATAAACTTCTTCTACACCAGAATGGTTTTTCTCCACAAAGTAACTTTACTCTTAAATCTCAGAAAACATGGGACCCTTTGGCTTTGCTATTACACTTCATTAAGTTCAAAAACCCGAACAGTTTGTAAAGTATCATCATAGCTGCATTTTTAAAGCAAAATATGGATATTCATTTATCAGCACGTTTTACTTTGCTGATCTGTAGTATTTCTCTCAGAGTCAGTTCATCATTCAGTCACACTCCCTTATGCTGCCATACTGCTGTATGGCACAGTCACACACAGACACTGAAATGGTGGTGTTATTCCTTGTATAAAGAGTTTTCCCATCAGCACTCATGATGATGTTCCTCAAGTCATGCAACTTCCACGGCATGCCACATCATGGCTGGAGAAGACACGCTGTCTCATCAGAGGGATAAAGAACAATCCCCGTGAAAAAGGACACACAAACTTTGTTGCACATGAACTCAGGCAGCACGACGACTTCCACTGTGATCCTGAACAGATAGCTAAGAATGTATTTGGGGTCAGTTCAAGAAATCAATATTTCATCTAGCTTGTCCTGAGGGAAAACACTTAATCAAAATTGAACTTTTCCCATGAAAAGTTCCAATTTCATGGAAGATACAATTTCCAGATAAAAGAAAAGGTGCAATTGTCCTAAATGATTTCTGCCTTTTCAGTGGCAGATACTGATACAACGTGCTTCCTTCCTGCTTTTGCCCCCTCCATGACATCCCTGAGACTCTATTATACATTAGGGCTTTCAATCTTTTCAAATGGCAGTTTCCCTCCTAAGTAAAATCCAGCTTCAGAAGAAAGGGAGAGCTCCTTTCGCTGACTTGCAACATCTCTCCCAGAACGCAGGCAACACAGAACATGTTCTGCGTTCTGGAGCTAAAATGAAGCCTATCCATTGCAGTTAAGCCTGTGGCTCTGTCAGAAATGGAAAACTAATATGACATTCACTTGCTTAAAAAGGAAAAAAACCCAATCAAAATCCATACTATTCAAGTTGACTGTGGAGGCAAATAACTCAACTAAAAAAAGCCATCAGGATTTTGCAATTTTAATTTCTCTGCTCATTGAAGCTTTCTACTTTAAGGCAATTAAAACCAGGCATCAAAGGCACATGAAATTGGGATAGGGTAGTGATTAATTTGAGAAAGAAATGTTCACAATTCAGTTAAGACAGACAAAACTCAGACACCCATGCCTTAGGAGTGGCGAATGTCAATGAAATAAGGAGAGCTGTGAGGGGCATGGGGGAGAGAACGTGGAAAGAGTTATGTGCAATGTCAGAAATTCATCGGCCACATGCTACTCATGATGAGGACTCAGGAGCAGATGCAGAGCTAGAATTTTCTTAGCCTATGAACAATTATTTTTTTGCCCCTACAAGCATTTCTGTATTGCAACAAATGCAGAATCTAGATTTTGTGCATATTCTGAAATTCAGCAGATTAATGCCTGCTCCCCCAAAAATGCTAGGTCACTCACCTGAGGTGAAGGAGATACACATTAACATCTCTACCTGAATCAATTCCTTCAATGCCAAAACCCTAGGCATCAACATTATTTCTCCCCATTAAAACCAGAACTCTTCTAGTAGAAACAATACCCTAAATGCAGTGCCACTCAGCCATGGTTATATTGAATACCAACCTTGCTAATGGTCTGCTAGAAGATCTTTTTAATCATTTATCGTGTCCATCTGTATAGTACCATCTACTTCAGCAGGGTCTTAATGTTTTTAAGAGTCCTTCAGATCACTTGATGAAAGCACTGCTAGAGAGCTGTAGCATCACTTGCTTTATTTGTGTGACCCTTCCTGCGAAAATTCACCTCAATGAGGCCAGTTTTCAAGCCTCCAACAAGCTGATGTTTCTGTCCTCTTGGAAGAGATTTTCCTCCAGAACTGGCAGCTGAATTGCACAAGGGAAGATGTCCAGCACTAACCCTGGGCTGCAGCAGGCAGTACCAGACCTGGACATACAAAATAAGCTGCTCTGTGCCTCCCCCGGCCTTTGGATCCAGAACACATGAAGAAGAAATACACTTGAGACAAAGGCAAGCACGGCAGAAGCAAGAGAAGCAAGGAGTGAAGATGAAAGAAGAGAGAGAATGAAACCCATTGAGAAGCTGGAAAGCCTGTTTAGAAGGAAAGCCTGGAAGACGAAAATAGAAGGGAAGAGTATGTTGAGACAGAGGGAGCAGGGAACCAGTGAGCCCTGGGAATAAGGGCGAAGAGATAAGAGCTGATGGAAAGGCAGAAATTCTGCTGTCCAACACAACATTACTCTCCCAGTTTTCAAATTATTAAGGAAAGAAGTCAGTAAAAGTATATAGGATTTTTTTTTTCTTTTCATAACAGAATACTGGTAGCAAGTTGTAAGTGAAAAGAAAGCAAGATGTTCTTGAAAAAAACATTTAAAAATTGATAGTAGTCTGATAGTCGATAAACATTTAAGTTGATGGTATCTCTCATTGTTTGAGAGGGGCTGTTTTACTAGGCTCTGTCAACTGCAACTGCCTTGATACTGGTAATCAAAATCCCCTATCTAAAACTGAAATAGTAACAGCAGAGTCAATTCCCTTTCAAACAGTCCAGATACATGCCCCAGCCTTGACCTGGAGAAATTGCCTAAAGGAATGAAAGAAGCCCAAGTTCCCAGACAACTGTCTTTTAAAAAAAAGGAAATCAACTTGTGTCAGATGCTATCTAGAGACCTCTAAGAAATGAGCCTCTGAATAGCTCATCTGGCATGAAATAATAACAAATTGCAATCACCATGGTTTTGATATTGATCTGAATTGTCACAAGCATTAGTCCACGCTTCCCACACCACAGCCTCCGGAAAGCCAGGCACTTAGAAAGCAAAGCAGCAGAGATGCAAAAAACAGTTGCAAAAAACTGTCCCCATTCAAACTAAGACAATATACAGATCGATCATCTCACATTTTTATTTTCTTGTGTGCTAGCATGTTTAGCTAGATATGCTTAGGATGTCTAGCATCCTAAAAATAATCAGGTCATCCATTGCACTTAATGTACTGATAGCAATCTTCTAACTAGCACACTGCACAGAGAAAGTTTTTCTACAGTTTGTATTTTTCTTCTGCTGAAGAAAATCAGATTATTTGGCTTCTTTATTAAAAAGTATTTCGACATAAATATTTTGATAAAATCTTCCCCTTAGCGTAATTTTGTTCTATTATAAAGGCATCATAATAACTGGCCACTGATCTGAACATGACAGACAGCTGAGCTTGTCTCATTTACTCTACTGCTTGTATTCCTTCCTAGATGAAGAAGAGTTATAAAAACTTCATTGCCTCATGAAAGATTTAGACTTGCACCGATCTTCTGCAGTCTTATCTTCCTCATGTGAAGTCCATCAAGGATGGCAGTCGGTGCTGCTGGTTCAAGTCCCAGTTTAGAACAGCTTTGTCTTGTCAAAAGAAACTTTATTATGCGTCTTTGTGGCCTCAATCCATCAGCATGAATGGCACACCAAGCCAGGGATGATCAGGAAAAGCTCCAATTACATTCACTAAACAAGCTTCACTGCTGCTGTTTCCAATAGAAAATCATATTTAGTCAGCCTGATATAGGAAGCAACAAATATCATAAGGTTACAGACTGATATTTATAAAGAGCTGGCAACTACACTCAGTGACTCAGAGAACTCACTGTCCATAAAGAAAAACAGAAGAACACAACCATTGCAAGAAAGGTACGGAAAAGGCAAGTACTTCCAAATGCAATGGGGAGGACTGTTCATTTCTATATACAAGATACAAAAATGCTGCTGTGCAAGCCATGAATGTTCATGGTTTTGCTCTATTGATTCATTTTAAGAACAAGCATTATCCAGCACAGTGTGTGGAAAAGCCTTCTGCCACAACGCACAAGTCAAGAAATAAGCTGTATAAAGCAGTATACAAAGCAGATCTGACAATCCTGTCTGAAACCGGTGCCTTTGGTGTTGGTGTCAACCCAAACCCATGTTTTTGCCGGACTAGCCGCTGACATTAATCGTTTGCCACTGCCAGTACAAAAGAGCCCTTGAGACAGTATTTTGTTACAGGAATATAATTTCTACTGTACCAGACATGTGCTATAGAAAACAATAAAGTTTCAAAGCAAACAAAGGTAGCTATTTGACAGAAAAATGACAGAAAAGTGCTTTCAGGCATTAGCAATACTACTTAACAAATATGGTACATGAATTTTAAATTAAAACCTCTGTCCTCTGTACTCCTGCAGAAAGCAAACCTGTTCAGTACTTTCCTTGATCACTGAGAAGAACCCCAAGCCTCCTCCTTTGCCACCTCAGCAAGCATCAGAATCTAAATAGTTTCTTAGCCTTTATTTCCTTCAATTTTCCAGTTGGTAATTTATTAAAAATTAACTTGCAAATTCCTACTGAATAAATTTTTGTTTTCCTTCTAATATGCAGAAGTAAATTGCAAGTTAGTGGTCAAGTATATCAGAGTTTTCATAGTCTTTCTTGAGTGGAAAACACCTGATTCACCAGCACTTGAGAATAATGGGCACCATTTTTGGTGAGGCAGCAATACAGAGAGTGTTCTTTAAAGGGATGGTACAAAGCTGCCCTATGGGACTTGAACCCTGTGGTGTGAGTCATGAAACAGAACTGAGATAATTTAAGAGCAATACCTGAGAACATGGCTTAGAATGCAGAATCAACTGCATTACCACTATTCTAACAGCCTTAGCACGGGTCAACGGTGTGATTTTTAAGTCTTGCAAGGTCACCAGCACCTAGTTAATAATCTCTCTCTGAATTTGAAGGGACCAATACTACCTTGTAAATCTTATATAGTACTTATTACAGCAGGGTAGATTTGCCTTGGATAAGAAGGAGATTCTTAAGCATTAGCAAGAAAAGCCCCAAGGAAATTGCGCACAATGACAATACCACGCTCCAAGGCAGGATTGCCGCAAGGGGAGTTGCACAGAACTCGGAAGGTTTTTAAGGTCAAAAATAACTAGGAGACACAGGAATCAATTATACCGCAGGCTAGTTATAAAACTTTGCCAACAGCAGAATGACAGAGAGCTTAGCTTGAGGGGAGCAGAAAAATAACTGGAAACAAGGCTGGCAATATTAATGAGACATGTTGCCTAGACTCTGGAAACAAATGTTGGAAGCATTTTGACTGTGGGAAAACATACTTCAACACTACATAGCAAAGTATTCTAAAGAGACTGCTTGTAATTCTGTATAGCAGAAGGGACACCTAAATGAAGAAAAGAAAGATGACAAAATAAAGTGTGTGCGCATGAATGCTTGGGAAGAGGAGGCTGGGTGGTGTGTGTATGTGTGGCGAGTTATTTTCTTGTTTAGGTCTTAGGAAACAGAAATTCATTCTGGCATGTCTACATTGAAAGGCAGTGCAACATGGGCTAGTGTCAACATGGGGCTGTAAAAATTAGTTTGGAATAACTTTTAAAAATTGAAGTAGAAGCCTCAGGTGAAAGGAAAACAAGTGATCCATAAAACAAGGGAAACAAGTTAAAGGAATGAGAGATGGGGGGGAAAAAAAAACGACTCAGACTTTGGAAAGTGAGAACAGCATAACAACCAGAAAAGAAGAGCCTGCAAATAATTCCAAAGGACACAACATATAAAAGTTTAAGAGAACAAATTTTTGTACCCAGGATTTGGACTGTATAAAAGTTGGATTAGGTTGCTCGGAGTGGTATGAAGAAATGGCTTCAGTCATGGAAGAAATAATTTATACTAAGGAATCTCTAGTTTTAAAAGAACAAATGCCCAAACCAGTCACTTTTAAAGATGCCCCAACTCTGTTACCATGGTCAGTTAGGCATCATTTCTACAGTGTCAGTTGTGCCAGCCTCTAGGGTTTCATGCACAGAAGCAGCTCCCAGAGCCCAAAGAGGTCACTAACGTGTGCCGCAATTATTTCGGAAGTCACAAGGATCCTTGTGCCAATGCACACTGGGCAGCCAGCTCACAACCCCAGCCCTCCTCTGCTCCAGTGTGTTCAGCACTATGCGAAAGGCAGCAGAAAAGGCTACTCCAGTAGTTATCCGTAAAACTGACCTCTTACCCTGAAAAATGTTTATTTTTCGTCTACTGTTCCATTCTCTACACATTAAGTAATTTGCTTCTAAAGACATATTTTGATGTTTGACAAAAAATTTTCCTCATTTGCTACTTTTATTTCAACTTTAAAATGGCTTTTTTTCCCCCTCCACGTCCTTTTTTATAATTGTAATTGGAAGTAGACTACACAACTTTGCCCTTCCTGTTTGCATTTGAATCTGGCAAACATCACCAAAAGGCAGCACTGACACCTAATAACTGTCTGATAACATGTATTAGAAGACAAGAAAGAGCACTTTTCCCCTCCCTACTGCCCCAAAATTATTTCAAATCAGTTTGATTTGGACTGTAATCAACAGCTAAAAAAACCCCAAAACAATTGCAATTACTCATTACTGAACTTATGCTGGTTGGCTTTGCTTGGTTCAAGAGGTCATACAATACTGTTGCTTCACAATATGATATACCAGAAGAGTGAATGGCACTAAAAATTTAGTTTTGGGTAATATTAATATATCATTCTTTGTAATAAATAGTCTGCTTCCATATACATGTCTGTAAGAGCAAATAAACTGCTACAGTCCAATCTCAATTGACAATATAGTAAATCTTTCTGGAGCAGTTTGAAGCTTCTGCTTTGCTGTACTTGAGGTTACATGCAAAAATAAGGCACGCTGTAAAGCAAACCAATGTTGCATAAAATCTACAAAAAGAATCCAAGTTTATCTCAAGAAATAATACAGCACTTCATCAGCAGCAAAACCACCAAGAAGTTTAAAGCAAAAGCATACAGACAGGTACCTACCTCTAGTGCTACAGTGACAACTTAATCTACGTAACCTAGTGCTCAGATGGAATGGGAAAACTCTTTCCACATCTGCAGACATTTGTATGTCAGGTTCATACTGTTTCAAAGCTCTGAAGAGCTCCATTTCACCTTACACGTTGTGAAGGGTTTTGATTTAAATCTCCTCATCCACTGAAAACAAACTAGCAATGAACTCCTCAAGATGCCACAACCAAAAGAATTAAAGCTTTCTTCAGATCTAGACTTGACATATGGAAAGACACAAGGTTTTGTTAGGTGGAGATGAAAAACGTCTTTCCAAATAAAAGCAACTGCTATGAAAAGGACTGATTCTTCACAGGTATCAAGGACAGTACCTTTTGAAAAGGGAAGGGGGAAAAGACACACCAAAGTTTTTTTTTTCCCCTCTCTTTTTCTTCCTTTGTGTTCAATTCGACGGACTGAAAGGGACTAAAAGTTGGCTAGTGGAAAACAGCACAGGAAAAGTTTAAGTGCTAATTTTCTGTCTGGAACAACTGGTTTCCTCTCTAAAAGCAAGGATTACTGGTGCCTGGCCACCACAACGGGAGGCCTTAGTTTCTAATGAATCCCTAAATCCAGATTATTTTCCTGGATTACCTGAATTTATCAAATGTATAGTTCAGACTTACACTCCTGATTTAGAAGTCTCTGAGTAAAATGCACTGTAAGTTTTTTGAGACTTATTTTGATGTCTAAAAATGAGTTTAACTGCCCATATGAAGTACTCCAAATACACACACTTTGGTCTTCATTCTTCTTATGTCATAGCCCAGGCATTTGCAAAACAAAGGCTTGAACTTAGTAAAGTGTTTTTTCATGGAGAAGAAGGAAAAAGCCCCATCCACAAAAAAAAGCCAGGCAAATTCATATTACAACTAACCTGCAAAAGGTACTTTTAAGGTTAAAGAGTTCCAAGAAAGTAAATTCCTCCTATTAAACTCATGGTCTATGAGACGGACTAGTGAAGCTATTGGAAAGAAAGAAAACAAAAAGGAAAAAAAAAGAACAAGAGAAGGAACAACACTAGTACAAGAAATAACCTTCAGACTTCAAGCCCCAAGGTCAAATGTGACAGTGATTCTTTCATTTATTTTTCTTGACATATATCAATGCAATCAATCTCAAGTGAAGTTGTAGATGCCAGAAAGTGAATAGCCTATCGTGATTTGTAGTAACCTTCAAAAACAGGTGCTCTTTCTCTGTTGGAAGTGCTCTGTGCAGAAATATACATGTACCTACTGAAGTACTGGCTATATAGTGTAGTAGTAGTTTATGGCTTCCGTGCTCATGCATGCGTATTCAGATCTCAGGTTTTATTTGAGACACACCTTTTACTTCACACATTTACACAAAAGTCTTCAGATGAATCTCAGGTTTATTTAAGGCTCTAGACTAGTCTAGAGATCCTACTCACATCTCAAAAACCACATACGGCTTGCAAAGTCATTTTATGGCGTCTGTATAGGTATGCTTAAGTCAAAAGATGTATAGTTCAGTACCACCAATTCTATGCAGGGATTCCACAGCCCACATCCCCTAAGCGTGGGGTGATAGAACAGATCACGCTGACCTGTCAGTGACACAGCCTCAACCTCTCTTTGCCTCCAAAGTGTTGTGAGGATTTGTAAAAAGAGACAAAGTCTCACTAACATAAAGCAATTACAATCTAAAAACACACAGAAAAATATCTAAGAGAAACTACCCTGCTCTTTTCTATAGAGGAAAAGCAGTAACATGACAGAACAGGAGGTGTGCCCAGCTCATGCAGGAGGTGTGAGATAGATGTCAGAAGTGCACTCAATCCAGTAGCTCAAATCTTATCTTTTGAACCCCCACGTGAGCAAGGCTGGCATCCTGGTATTCCTGACGAAGCAGCTGATCTGAGGAACTTCCCCACCTCCCCTCTTGACAGAGGCCTCAATTACCTTCACTCATGTGAACTGTATTAAGATCCACTTGCTACATTATTTTTTGGGGCAAGAACATGATTATAGAATTAGTGATGAGGAAGGTCTGCAATGGAAGACCAAATTGAAGTTATGCTGTCATTTGCTACTGGCTTATTAAAAAGCTTGGTTTGATATATAGCATATAATACCGCAACTTACGATTAATAGTGCAGGCAGAGATGTAAAATAATAATGGTAATTATAACGAACAACGTTATTTTTGTCTTTACTCAACTCTAACTTCTCCGAAACACACAGATCAAAAGAAATAAAAAACAATCTCGTATTACAAATTCTGACCTTGTTGACAAGTTTTCCTTTGTGTTTTCCTCACTCTACTAAGCACATTTACAATTGTACTAGGTTTGTAATTATAAATTTAACAGATGGGAAAGCAGATAAGAGGGGAAATGAAATCAGTGGCCACAGTGACAGTCTGACAAGCACTCAGAAGTCAACATTCAAATCGTGGAAGTAACTCTGCTTTGCTAAATAACCAATATGCTATGTAAACATGCTTGCTGCCTCCTAACCTTTAATAACACAAAAAAGGAAGTCCATTAAATAGCAACAAGAAAGGATTGTATACAGCACCATGGGAGCAGTAAAACAGTAAAAGATAGTACCCACATCTAGTGGCATTTGGGATAAAGTAGAAAGTGCTGTGTTCCATGGCAGGAATTATAACAACTCTTTTGCCATGACAAAGGATCGATAGCACCGCACTGATTCTCTCCCCGTATCATTTGCAGGTGCTTGTAAAACACAACAGAATTCCAAGAGATGCCAGAAGAGACTACCCACATCAAAAACACATCCACAAAGTCAGATCATCTAGAAACTATCATGCAACAAATCTAATTTTAACGGAATACGGTAATGTGTTGTTCCCCACAGAGGAGTACTACTGATTGTGCAGGAACTAAATTAGAGAAGGTCTGATCAAAGATGTTCCAAAACCCATAGATTAAATACAGAGTAAGACCTCTCTGCTCTTCAAAAAAAAAAAAAAAAAAAAAAGGTATACAATTCTGTTGAACTGATAAACAAGGACATAATTATCTTCTGAGTGGTAAGCATAGTTGCAAATATTATGTAGAAAAGTTATTATTGTATTTGGCAAAGTTTCTCTAGAATACAAAACAAGCATGCCTTTGCCAGCCTCTGGTGTTTCGTCACTCAGGAATCATGCACAGCTATCACTTCTGGCATACTCTTCTCGGTGTCTGTTCCATCTGCCCTATCGTATTGCTACATAAGGCATCTTACATTAGCTAGCTTTCTTGCAATAGATCAGCTGCAGTGAAATATGTTAAGTAAGAAAATAAAACAAATATGCATCTTCCACACAACAATTTCTGTAATAACTATGCCTCATTATGGAATTGGTACAACTCTAGTCCACAGGCTTAGGCTATTTTTTTTCTAGACAGAACGAGACCAGAGGAGCAAACAGAACATCACCAGTTCTGCCTTTGAGTCTTTATGCATGCCAAGAACCCTTTGAAATCACACCTGGTATTTTGCACAGAAAGACAACACGGTTGAACCCTGGCAACAAATAAATATTGGGTGCTATGCCGTCTCTACCTTACAATAAAATTTCATAGCTTTACATATATTCTACTTAAAATCATCTCCAAGTGCTGTCAACCAAAGCCTTTGCTTGCCTGGTTTCACCCTGAATGAAACAGCAATACCTGACAGCATCTCCCTTTCTTTTCTTGTAAATGTAGGTGAACTGTGAAGACCTCGTAAGATATTAATATATGTAATTCAGGTTATGCGGCTTAAAAAGAAAAAAAAAAAAGAGAAAGGTAAAAAGATACTGACACCGTGCACAGTTCAAGATATGAGAAGATTCACCCTGGAATTCATTTATTGCTTCACCACCCTTCAGGTGCATTTGTTTCAATAAAACGTACTCTTAATGCTGTGAGCTTGATTTTAAGCAATGGCACGGACTCACTACAAGTCACTGGGAACTTACGCACACTTTACACCTCTTGTTTGCAAAACAATATATAAAGCGCATAGAAGCAAAGAAGTGTCACCTGTGAAACTTTAAAGTGTTTTTATTTCTAGCACAGGCTCGCCACTGAGGAATTCAATTACCTTGTGCCCAGAGCTAGAATCCTTATAAAATTTTAGAAATCAAAAATTCATTACCAAACAATACAATTCTTTGCAATTTCCAAGACAAAATAAAATATTAAACAGAACAGATTTCCATTGTAGGATTGCTAGATCATTTAAGAACTTTATTAATTATTCTTGACTTCAGATCAGCTATTCTTATTTCATATTTAAAGAAAAGGTTTTTACAGAAGTGAGATTTGCATGTTTTGTTGTCAGAGCTGGAATAATCAAATATTACTGCTCCAAACAAAGGGCAGAGGAGCACTCATAAATCCTGGAATGAAGGTTCAGGGCAAATTGTAACACAATAATGGGTAGATACTTAACTATCCTTACATGACATTTCTGCACGCACAATATCAGAGCCCTTCCGCACTGCTGAGCTGAGGGCAGAGCAACTACCTCTCACAGAGAAGAGACAAAACTAGAGGGGGGAAATGAACCAATCAGTGGCTCCAACTGCAAAGTTTTGTAGCACACAGAGTACCAAAGAGTCAGCCATACAAAACCATGGAAGCCACAATCACGTCCTTACTACCCTGTGTGCCACAGAAATGCTGTTGGGGAGCAAGCCACACTTCTTGCAAACGTATGGGATAGCCAAGCTATAACCAAAACCACCTTCTTTAAAAGCACAGACTTGCTTTACTGTGGTGACAATCTCCATCTGCCACCTGGAATGCACAGCTGAGTAGTCCATATTGTCTCCAGCAGATGGCAAAGGCAGGAATTTGTTATCATAGTTAAAGTGATCTTTCCCTTCCCTTCAAGGCTCCTTACACTTGGCACTTGCCTGCCCTTCTGGTGAGTTCTGCCTGCCCACAGATTCAAGTTAGAGCTCCTCCATGCAGCACAGCAAAGCATTTTACACACAGCAGTATTGCCTGCAAGTGCCAAGGAATAGTGGCATTGCCAATGCAGGAGGCACTTGGCACAAAGCACAGCATTTGCAAAGAGCTAAGGAAGAAGACAGCTGCTGCAGCTCCCCTAATTACCTTTCCCCAGACATCAACAGTAATTTACAATTTGGATGATGTTGCTGGAACTAAGTATGATCTAGATCCACACACAAGCTCTCCTTCTCACTTTTATAGGCCATGTGTTATATGAGAATTACAACTATTCAAACTGTTTCTATGAGTTAGGTTATCTCCCATTATGTTTTTTATTGCACATTCTCCTTTTGCTACTGGAAAATACAGAATTTGCTGTAGACAGTAATCAGATAATCACATTTTGTTACAAGCAAAGCCAGCAGGACTTGCTATTAGAAACTCTCTGTTACATCAAAACAAAGAACATTTGAGATGCTTAGTAAAAATTATACCTCTCAACACACATTTCACAGCAGAAGTAAAAAAAAAAAAAAATTAAAAAATCAGTATATACAACAGGTAAAACATTAGCCTCACATATATCCAAATTCAATTCTAAGTTACTCCACTACTATAGCACTTTGAAATACTTAGGTGTTCAGCTCCTGCTGTTTTGCTGCTAACCAAAATTTAAAAGAATGCACAGAAAGTCTGACAAATTAAGACATCATCAACAATTAAGATTAATTGCACAGAGGATAAAACATTTCAAACAGTTGCACCCTTGAAAGACCAAAAGCTTTCCTCCTCTGGCAGTAGCTCTGAGCTGCTTTACTGACAAGACTTAACACAAATGTGTGACACAACACAAATGCAAGACAAAAACTTAAAATGTATGCAGACACATGAAACTGTAAAGACTCAGTAGATATTCTTGGGTAAAGAAGTAGTAAGAAGAAATCAGATAGAGTGAATTAGACAGAAAAGCTTTAAACTTAGGATGAGTACCCACACCATGTCTGTACTCGGCAAGCACTGAGAATAAAGATCATTTCGACTTAGGAGACTCACTGTTACATGGATTCAGTAGTTTGCTGATGCTTTGTATAATAAAATAAGCTTCTACAACAATTCAGACCCATGCAAGACAAATGTCTACTTGGCGTGGTGTCCTGCTCCCCTTCGTAGATGTGCAGCATGCATTTTTGAGGCTGTATCGCTATACAATCATGTGATTCTTCCCAACTCAAGCTGCGAGCCAAATGAGAGGATGAGACTTACCCCTGTTTCTCTGGACTCTCCACTGATAAGACTTCACTGCTGCTTTCGTCAATGGGAAGGACACGAGCAATATATTCTCCGCTCTGCTGGTAAAACTTATAAACAGCCACTTGAACTATGCATTGGTCACTGCTGCTTCTCAGCCAAGGGCTCAGGATGATGGGGCTTGGCCTCTCTGACGCATTGAGAAACAGAAACGAACCTAGAACAGATGAGGCAACGGGAAAGCTTTAAGAACAAAAATAAAACGCAAAAGCCTCACAGAGTGCAGATGAATACTTGTGATTTTTATGCCGGAGCTCACTCTGCAGCCCTTCCATACCTCCCAGTCAAAGCTTATCTGTGCTAACTAGTTTGGAAAGTTTTCCCATTTTGTATTAAATGCATTCAGATCTTCCCAAGCAGGCAACATTTTAATTCACCTTTGGATGGTCCAAACCAAAGATTACATTTAGATTTATCTCCCAGAAGAAAAGACATAAAGTGGAAAAAGCCATAAATATTAAGAGCAGGGAAAAATACCAAACAGAAACAATAAAATGCTATCAACCAAGATACTTCCGAAGTTAAGCCCAGGCAGGTGATCAGGGAACTTTAAGTTTAGATTCTTGCTCTCATGTACCTATTCTTCCTGGACTTAATCCCTGTCTCTGTAACCTCTCAGGTGTGGTCCAGACCCAAACATTATGGCCTTGGCTCAGTGAGTTCCTGATTTGACAGCTCATATATATATATATATATATAAATTTTTTAAATAATATTTTATATCTATTTCTCTCACTCAAATAAAGAACACAAATTGAATAGCATTACTTTTGCTCTTCTATAAACAGAAGAATGCAGCACTTTTAAGTCATTGGAGTCAGGATAAAGGCCCAACATAATTTTATTTCTTCAGCAATTCATTCTAATGTATTAATTTTATATTCAGCTAATCCACATTAAACACTTCATTATTATCCAGTACATTGACTCCCTTGGCCTAATTCTATTTCAATACAATCTGAGGCTTATCCAGTGGGACAGAGGTAATGTATTTTCATCACACTGTTGCTCATTTCAGCTAAGTCAAATTACTCCCTTTTGGCAGCTGACCAATTTACCAATTTGTCCACAGAGCAAGCACACCGGGGTGTGCAGTTGGTAAAGGAAAGGTGCAGTTAGGTAAACGAAAGGGACAAACCCCTGAAGCAAGAAAAACTGTGATATTCCACAGGTTCTAGCCAGATTGGTCAAATAATCCAGATGAGATTTCATTTCCTGGAGCATTCATTAATAAAGCCTGTCCATTAATGCTTAAAACATGCAGTTCTGATGAACAATTGTAACTCCATAGAGAAAGAAACTAAGGCTCAACAGGGCTGTAATTTAAACTTCTTTTTATGTGTCCATGAATTTTAGCAGGAGCGGCAGCTTGTTTTTGAAAATAACAAGGGTGACTCTTCAGAGGAATGATCTTCCACATCACTGAGCACGGCTCAGCTGAGATCCAGGGTGTGTAAGAAATCCTGTGGAGGGGCCAGGAATGGTTCCTGCTCACCTTCACCTCCGTGTCTAAGCTTGAGACCACAAGGTGCAAACCAGCCACTCTGAGCTCCTGTGGTAGTTCACCTCATCCTAAAATGAATCTGGTGAATTGTCCTTTGGTGGTTCCCATTTCTCTCCACTGAACTGAGGGGCAAGAGCTCAGATTTGAGTATCTCACTGCCAGCTGTCAGTTCAGAACAGGGGAATTGCACCCGTGCTCACATACATCCCCTCTGAAAAAGTCTGATTTGGCAATTCATCTCAGGTCACACACTAGGTAATAATGGAAGGGCTAAAAATGAAACCTGGATTCATGTCAGCTACCATGTTTCCCTCCCATACACACATTTATCATAAGCAGCATTTTTGACATACTTGTCAAAAACAGCGTTGTTGACATCCGCATCATGTTAACGACGTATCTAAAGCTAGAAAACATTTGTACTGAAAGAAACATGCAGAAATACATAAGGTACAGCCTGCTCAGATGTTGAGGATTGTAAATAGAGAGGAGTGAAATGTAGTCACAGCATTTTTTTTAATAACAAAATTCCTTTATGTAAAATAATAGCCTTTAATCCAGTTACTAATGGAATGGTTTGATGAGTTTAAACAAAGTCTGTTATTGTAACAGTTAAACACACACAGTATTTTTGCTGGTCAGTAAAATAAAAACAAAACCCCAGCCACATGTGTCATCCTTCCTTGTCTCTCCCTTTTGTTGCAAACAAAAGGGAATTAGAGCACTAAATCTTGTGGCTTTAATTGTACCATCCCCACAAGAACACTGAAATCTGTGACATGAAAGGGAGCAAAGAGATTTCCGCTGGTGGCAGAAAGACACTAAGCATTGCAGTAATTGCTGATGGTAACTTGCCAGGTGCAAGAGCCATTTGCTCATCTTACTGCCTTGCAACAGGGAGTCAGATTTTAAAAACAACAAACAAACAAACAAAAGCAGCTCTGTTCCTTCTTTTCTTGCAGCGGTTCCAAACAAAAAGAGCTTCCAAGGATAGTCCCTCTTACACCCTGACCTGAGGCCAGGTTTGAAACATCAGTGTTGTCTAGCAGTAGACAAGGCTAGCTACTACAGCAAATTTGAGAGATAGTCACTAACCTCCTTTGTTTCGGCTTTTCTATTTCTACCCTCTATTTACAGGGCTAACATTTTGCAATTGTGGTTTATTACTTATCACATGGCCAGTTCTACCTACTAAATTATATTGCTAAAAAGAATACAGTTTTGCCATGGTGGAGTCTACCCCAGCACACTCTCCCGGGGTGCTAGCAGGAACAGCCCCACACCACGCTGCTGTGAAGCGATGCCTAGAAAATCACTCTGAAGGACACGACTATTACATTGTGTTGGCCTCACCACTGGTACAGTCTTGTCAGAAATGTCCTCCTAGTGCATACTTTCGGCGAAATCACCTACCTAGGCAAATACTAAAGCTATGACTGATTATCTTTTAAATTTTTTTTATGTATTTTATAAAAAAGTATTTTAAAAAGGAGAAAATAAAAATAACTTTGTTCTTGCTTTTGAAAGCTCAACCATCTAGTGGGTGACTTCTTTGTCTGCTGCAGGGTTCTCTTTTTGCTCTTACTGCTCATCTAGTCCTTAAGTGCTAACGAAAGAACTATCAGAGCCACATCTGGCTCTGGTATTACTGGAACCGTTTCCAAAGTTGAAATGAGGGGTATTTGCTATGAAACCACACAGAAAGCACAGAGGCTTTGTTACACAGTAGAATTTGAAGATTCCTGTTCATGCACTACGAGTCAGATCTGCTCATCACAGAGCAGACAGGCGAGTTCTTATAGTAACCAGGCCTAACACCTATAGTGTACATTAACAACACTCACACTCTTTTCCACATAAACAATAGACTCGAAACACCAATTCAGACAAACCCAATTTCATGAATTTTCTGTCTCCAAAGCATACACAACCTGTCTGTCAGTCAACTACAACATACACACACACACAAGAAGACAACAACCCGCTGACAGAGGCACAAATCCTCTTTCATTAAAGTTGACAGTACTTATGCTACTGGAATCGATGGCATCAAACCCACCACAGGAGTAATTAACATGTCTGAAGTGAGAAATGATGTTTGAACACAAATCCTTATACTTCTCCCTTCCCTCAAAGGCACAATCTCTCCATTACTGCTTGCCTCTGTTTCATGTGACAGCCTCCCACAGGATCAATATGAGCACCATTTCCAGGATCAGATTAGAAACCACTACTTAAAAAGAGTTAAAAGGTCACATAGACATCGATGCCCCATCCATGCCGAGGGACAGAAGAATATTCTGTTACACACCAATGGACTTTCTTGGCAAAATTAGAAGCTACGTGTTCATTTGTATTTCCCTCCAGTGGGAGGGAATCTATGTGGCGCGCTCTATCTGAGATCACTGTGTAGACCTGTAAGACTCTAGGGTTCCAGCTATAATTTCCTTGCACTTATTTTCTCCTATTAGCTTGCAGCTCTAATAAGGCTCTTGGGATCTTCCCGGGTGAATAGCTAGAAAAAGCACTGTAGCTTCAAACAAACTTCTGCTGCTATTTCGATATCAAGGGATATAAGCTGAGATGAAAGGCCCCTTCACAGCCATGACGCCAGTGTCACGTTCTACTGCTGAGGACTCTGAAAGGTCTATTCATTTTTCAGAAAGATGTTCACCAATGTGTCTTCTGCCACAGGTTTTATATCGGGCTCTGGCTGCACAGTGCAATGCCAACACTGAAAAGATGCAGTTAAAATAATCCCATTGTAACTAGATATACAGCCACAGACCCAGGCACTTGGCACTTCCTGAGTCCTCAGCTCATTCATCATCACCATGCAGAACCTTGTGGCTGCAGAGGGAACAGCATTCAGTATTTTGCACCAAATACTCCAGCGTTCGCATTATAGGACAGAAACTCTACTAGCTGATATTGCTCTGTGGTGTTTCAGAACATGCTGGTCTAAATGCAAAACTTTTATTTTCCACATTTTCCCTAAACATTCACAAACTGTGGGAAAGACCTAGCAATAGTACTCAGCTTCTAATTGTACTTTTCCCTATTTTTTTTTTTAATACCTGCAGTCATAACATAATGGTTTTACTTGTCCTCATGTGTTCTATCTGATATCATCTCTGGCAACTTGCTGTCAATTCAGGCAAACACACATAAAAAGATACTTACGCTTAAGCACAGGGAATTATTGCAGTTGACATAAAAGGAATATTACAAGACAAATTAATATATCCTGCATGAAAAATTGCTGTTGATCCTTTGGAAGCTTGTTTACAACATTTTAACATTCATGTAGCAAAAAGGGAAGGATGGCTTATCAGCTTAGTAGCAAGATGTTTTTGAGATGATGAAGACAGCTTCAAGTTGTGCTGTTCAGGACTAATGAGGTAACAGATATATTTGTAAACAAGAAAACTGATGTTAATGTACTATGCATGTACAGATACATTACAAACAAAGCACCTGTCCAAAAAAGTTTTCAAGTTAAGGGCTATAGACGGATAAGCTACAACTCAAAACCACATCAGCAATGAAGCCCACTCCTACAACCTCTGGCCCAACATCCTTGTCTGA
Organism: Leptosomus discolor; assembly: GCF_034619465.1. Taxonomy (NCBI): domain Eukaryota; kingdom Metazoa; phylum Chordata; class Aves; order Leptosomiformes; family Leptosomidae; genus Leptosomus; species Leptosomus discolor. Next base: position 18,569,418 of record NC_141392.1, on the reverse strand, counting down.
TACGGATGCACAAGACATCTGAAACTCATGCCAGTGAATGCTGAGGCAACCCTGAGATGTTCAAAAGACAGAGCCATCACTTGGCCCTAGGAACTGGACACATTTAGTCTCCTATTGCTAGCCCTCTCAAAAGCTGATCATCTAATGGCTACCCAATAGCTTTGAATGCACCCTGCTAACTGCTCATACTCTAAATCCTTCCTAGTCAGTCTCAGGTAAACACTGTACTGAGCCAGGTCAGGTTCTTCTGCTATCATCAACCTCATGATGCTCAGCGAGGTCAGTGTACCCTATTGCATCCTTTAATGTTTCTGAGGCAGCAGACTAGGAAAGATGGCTGCAGCCCAAGACGACAGCAGCCTGAAAAGTTACAGTGGAAAATAAGGTTCTCCAGGAACTTATTCACTGCAGAAAATAGCAACCAGGTCTTCTGGGATAAACACATGGACGCAACTTCTCAACTTGCACCTGAGGTCTAGGATTTTCAGCATGAGATGTTCTTGTATACCCGACGTCACACAATCAAATAAGATTCTAAAGACATGACATCAAACAGGGCAAGGGGACATAAAAAACAGTTGCAAATGTGGCATGCATTAGAATTCATGAAGAGAGAAGGTCACAGTATTTGAAAATATTACTTAGCAACACATCCAAGCCAGTAATACACACAGAGCAGACATCCAGATACCTGACACAAATTAAAGCATCCCCATGCCAATTGAAGCAGATTTCTTCCGTAATAACTAAAGACCATAGTTTTCTTATTTTAACTTACTTTCTCGAAAAGCAAGGCTCAAAACACAGCTAGGCTGACTTAATCTGATCACAGTTATAAAGCAGCAATTTAACAATCCTTTGCAAAACTGATAGATTGTTATTCTGAACATAAACTCCATCTTCCTACTAAAAGGATTTTATTACCTTTCACGTACAAGTTCAATACTTTACCAGATTAAATTAGAGCTGTAAAAACTATTAACAGTCAACGTCTGTTGGGGACTGTACAGTAGAAAAAAAAAATTAAATCAAGTTTTATGGTCTTTGGAGATGCTGACTGGAAAGAACATTTCCACTAGTATCACAAAACATCCCACAGAGCTGGTCTTCGGATTATTCATTTTACACTTAACTTCTGAATTAACTATTCAAGCAAAACTCTCATAGCAGGAGCTCAGTAGCTGGTAAAAGCCATGGAAGAACTGGGCACTACCTGAGTGACAACATTAAGAAAAGATACCGTTACACTTTTTTGAGGCTTATTTATATGGATTTTCTAATTGCCTCATCAAGGCTCCAAAATGCCTTGAACGAGAAGAATGTGAATAGTCTCTGGCGCCGAGTGCAGTGTGACTGCATAAGCACCAGAAGATTTGCAACATGCTATACTTGCATCCAACTTAAAATTCATGATGGTAACAGCCTTTGAATTATTACAAAATTTGGAGCTGAACAATTCTTAACAATCTAATTATGGTAATTGGATGATATCTTACCTCTTTCGAAGACGATCAGAATTCTTGCTATTAGCTTAAATAGAACCAGGATTTCACTTCTAATACCTAGCAGGTATGTGAGCACGTTTCTCTAGATGACACAAGAGCAATGTAGAAACACTAATGAATTCATACCAACTCTTGTGTGCAGTAATACATTTCACAAACGGACAAGTTAAGGCAGACATTAAACAACTGCAAACAGCATGTGTCCAATACTGGTATCAGAGCAGAGATCTGCAAGTCAAAGGTCTTTAAAATTACCTGCTACTCAAGTATTTTTCATTTCCTAAATACAGAAAGGAAGGCCAATAATCCATCAAAGCAAAATAAAGTAAATTTTTTCCTCTCACTAAGGCATCAGGCAAATTTGATTTGCCCCATATGGTTTCTCTTAAATTCAAAGACTTTGTTCACATAAAACCTCTCCCTAAAAGAACCAGCATTCACTGTGATCCTTGGGGAACTGCAGCAGTGCTATAGAAACATAACTTGAAGTTAGGAAAGACAGGAGTCCTCCCTTTTCTCACACTCCAGTCCCAGAAATTTTCCTTATTAATTTACCTATTCTCTTAGAGGCAACCCTGAAGCCTCACATGCAGAGGGAGCAGTCTCCTCGCAGCGAACTTCACATAGCTCTTTTACATGTTTCCCATGTTGCTTCCCTAAACTCAGGTGTAGTATGTGAGCTGATATCCACAGGAACACTATTATAAAACTTTATTACTATTTATCAGTTTAAATTCCAATAATCCCTAGCATATCCATATGGAAAGCTGAATCCCACTACACTACTTACTTTAGACAGACAACAATAAAAGATGGTTTTCCTCACAAAGCATTTTACATGCAGTTTTTCAAAGGAAAAATCAGAAGGAAGAAGAAGAAAACAATTAAAATCTCCAGGTATTGCCTTCTGTAATGGAAGCTAGAGCCAGATGCTGTTACAGCCCAATTCCTAAATGACTCCATGGTGTTTGCTCCGAGCTGAAAAGCACTGTACTGAAAAAAGTAGTTAGTTAATTAAAAACTTAAAATTCAACGCTGAAATTAAAATCTTTCCTAGTGAATGACAAAAGGATGTTTAAATAATTCAGCCTTGCACAGCTGATTAAGCAATACCCATCTTCTCTTTTGCTGCTGACAGAGGTGAACGGCAACTTACTTTTGAGATCTCTGTTCTGAGACTAGAAGATGGGAGAATTTTCTGCCATCATGAGCAAGACACAGAGACAGACCTAAAGGGAAAGCTAAGAGGAAGCTGGTGCTGTCAATAAAAACAGCAGCTGAATGCCTGTTCAGTACTTCACAGTGTGTGCAGTAGTTAAGGGGAGAGTGTGAAAGGAAGCCTAATGCTGTGCCTCTAGTTGCCACTTTGCTCTCGAGTATGCTTGTTCAATTAAACTCAGGAGGCTAGAAGCTTAAAAATTAAGAAGTTTGACAATACTCTGACGCACTAGTACCTGAATAGAAATGTGCCTGGAACAGAATGGGTATTGCAACAACTCACAGTTCAGTAACGTCAGAGACCACATTAAACAAGTAGCAAGTACTGCCAGTTACTCCCCTGAAGAACTAGAAAAGCCACAAGAGAAGGCACATAATTAAATCTATTTGATATAGTCCCTCCTCCTTTTTCATTCTGTGCCAGGATTAAACTCATCTCATAGAAGCTGCCATTAAGTGCACAAGAGCCATAACTCAGACCATCAGAGAATCATGAAATTGGTCCACAGATAACATAAATAAGATAAATCTTGAGGAGATGGTGTATTTTAATGTCTCATACATTTTAATCTGTCCTTGTCAGCCTCTCCTCTACATGCATGTACATCTATAGACACAGTACCCGGACAGAATCAGCTAGCCAACTCTCCCCGGAAGTATTGGAAAGGTGATGATCCTATCCAGAGCTTGTTAAATGCCTGATAGCATAAAGCATCTGTCACCAAATCCCTGCCCATCCTGAGGCTCAGCCATCCTTCCTCCATCTCTAGTCTCCATGTCACTTCCATCCCAAATCTGCGTTTCAGTAACTCCGTTATCACTTCTGCACTATTAATTCTGCATGCCAGTTTTGTCTGGCAGACCCCTTTCTGCTCACCTCTTAGCTCCAGATCTTCCTCATATTTTCTGTGCCTTCCTAAGTCATCATCACAGGGATGAAAAGACAGAAGAGTGTCTTGGCATATGAATTATAGGATGGAAAGAAATGCAGTTGGCAGAAACCTTTTGAGGACCACTCTGCTCTCCTGTGAAAACTGCACTGGCTGCTGGTTTTCCTTCTGCTGATTCAAAAAATCCCCTTGACATTCACATATAGGAAAAAAGCAAGCTTCACCCACGCACCCCTTGTCAAGGAGCAGACAAGTGAGGGGACAACAACCCTTTACCCTATGTCTGACAACGGGTTAGAGCTTCTCTGAACATTAACAGACATGCTGAAAAATGATGTGGCAATCAATGAAAGAGAACAGGAGTTCGGGAGCTTACACATAACGACTTTTCCCTGGGCCTTCAGTTCGCTTATAAAACGTGTTCTCCAACACAACAGTTAAACTTCATGTTTAGATAGCACTTTATAAATTCAAAACATTGTATAAACATTAAGTGATTAAACCTCAAGACTCTAAAAATTAATTTTTCAAATTGGAAAAGATAGCACAAAATTGAGGCACTTGCCTTCTCAATGGAGTAAAATCAGGTGTCACACAGAATTAGTAGTTTGAACTGCTCAAGTGCCAACAATATTATTTATGATGGCAACATTCATTTGAAAGAGCTGGTTTCATCTGCTTCTTGCTTTTAATTGAACTCTACCTAATCTGCTTGTTCATGAAATAAAACAGATTCTGCTTTCTATTCTAGAGATACTGGAACAGGAGAGGAGAAGGAAGGAGAATGGTTCAGATGAAGGCTACATGTCCTTGTGAGATAAGATCTCAATAGACTGGACTCCAACTGTCTGGTATTGATTCTGGCCTCTGGAGGGCCTTCCAGCACAAAGAAGGAAACAGCCTGCCCCCTGCTGTCACTGTTTCTAACTGGGATCACTGAACCACACGAACTGGAAGGCTCCTCCGAAGGTCTCCGTCCAATGTCGTGCTCTGAGCAGGACCATCACCAACACTAGATGAGGGCAGCTGCAGCTTTGTCTGGCCATGTCTCAAAAGCCTTCGGGCATGGAAATTCAACAGCCTCTCTGGTTAACCTGTGCCAGCATTGCACCCCCCTCCTGGTGAAAGTCTTCCCTAAAGGCCAACCTGGATCTCCCAAACTGCAAACTGTCTGAGTTTGCCTCTTGTATGGTCTGTTATGCTGAGAAGCATTTGGCTCTGCCTTCTTTGTGCCTCTCCATTGGGTGGTTGTAGGCCACTACTAGCTCACCTCTCAGACACCTCTTTCCAGCCTAAGCAAGCCCAGCTGCCCCCACCTCTCCGAGGCAGTATGTGCTGTGGGCCTCTGAACACATGGGCAGCCTCCACTAGGACCTGCCTATTTCTCCACAGCCACCTTGACTTGGGAAGGAGAGCTGAGGCCAGACATAGCAACCCAGGTTTGGCCTCATCACCTCTGAGCAGGATGGGACTTCTCTCAATGCTGGCTGCTTTCCTCCCACCTTATTTGGGGTTGGACAGCTGCCTACCCTATTTGCGATGAGTTGGGTCCTCCATAATCTGCAGGTCCTCTTCAGCAGGACTACTCAGGCTGCTGCTTCCCAGACTGAGGGAATGCTGCACTGGTAGGTCCTGGTCCGAGGGCAGAGCTTCTCACTTCTGGTGGCTCCACAAGGCTCCTGTTAGCCCAACCCTCAAGTTTACCAAGGTCCCTCTGGAGCAAAGCTCTGCCATTCATTGCATCAGCAAGCCCCCTCTCCTTTCAGTTGAGGGTCATCTACAAGTTGGACCAATGTCCTCATCATCCAGGTCATGGATGAGGATACTGAGTATTACCAGCCCCAAAATTGGCTCCTGGAATCAGCTCTGCTTAGTGCTGGCTGCTGCTGAGCATGAAGCCACCAAGTATTATAAGCCTCTGAGCATAAAAGTCCGTCCAGTTTTCAGTCTGCCCAAGAGGCTGCTCACCCACCCAGCTCTCCTCAGCTCCCACATGAGAATGCTGGGGATGATGCTGCCTAAAGCCTTACTAAAGCCAAGGTGAAGTACATCCATGGTTTCTCCTTTGCTCATACAGCCAGTCATTTGACACAGAAGGACATCAGGCTGGTGAACTACTATTTGTCCTCGGTAAACCCATGCTAAGTGTTCCAAATTATTTTCTTGTCCTCGACCTGTTTGGGAATGGAGTCCAAGAGGATGTGCTCCATGTTCTTTCTAAGGACTGATACGAGGCAGATGAGCCTGTAGTTCTACAAGTCCTCCCCCTTGCCCTTCTTAGAAATAAACATACTACTAATCTTTTCTGGTTGCCAAGGACCTCCTTCAATTGCAATGATTTCTCACAGATTTTAGATACAGCACCTTTGTGCTTACCCAGCCCCAGCGATCTGAATGCATCCAGCATCTCTAAGTGGTCCCTAACTTTGTGCTTTCCTGATCCTGGCTGCCCCTTCCTTGAAACCATACTGTTATATGTCCAGGTCTGGGGGCTGTCTTGGCCTGTAAATGCAAAAGAAAGTCACTGAGTACTTCCACATTCCCAGTATCACCTGTCACTAGGTTGTGTTTTCAGCTCCTTCTAAAAAAGCTTTAACGTGTACCAAGGAAGACCAATGGTTCATTTTAAATACTTGTTTTTACAGGGCCTAGGAGTCTCACTGAAGGCCAGACCTCTTGACAGAGAATACCTCAGAAAGTCACTGCACTGAAGAGTCCAAGAGAACCAGGGAAAAGAGAGCTGGCAGCTATGAATGGACAGACAGTGACAATGGCACACAAGCAAACAAAGAAGAGCTTCAGTCATGTCAACAGTGACCATTAAAGCACATGTATCTCAAAATATTTTTGCTACAATGCCAAACCATAATTCCTGTGCCTTGTCTCTTCTCTCCAGTTTGCTATTCTTACTGTCATTGCACTGCGATTCACTTAGAAATTACATTTCTGCTGAGAAAGAGCCATTTCTTCTTTACTTATTCTGCAAACTGCCTATCACACTTTTGGGCTCTGAATACAATGAACTGCCTGAAATAATAAGAACATTGCTTTCTCCAGCACAGACAACCAAGCCCTCCACTATTCTAGCAGGCAAATACCCATGGGGCTTCACTGTGGGTTTCATATGAGTATAAATTGTAGAAGTTCAAGCTCTCAATGAACATTATGGATGAGAGACTGTACAGCTCTTTCACTCTAAAAACAAAAAAACACTGCCACAGGGGATCTGCCCACTGAACAGGGCATGCCAATCATCTCACATGTTGTAATCCTACCTTCAGTATGCCTTTTAAATCAATTCTACTTCTCAGGAGATAAATGTTTATCTTAAAAAATAACAAATTTGGACAGCACAAAGCCTAGCTATAATAGAGAAACCTTACATGAAATTCAATTAAACAGCACTAACCATTATACATCATAGGAGTTTTCTTCTTCATGGAACAATCAGAAAAGAATACTTAAATGTCTTTGAAATGTCATCACAGCCCTACCAAACATTTTTGCCTCAAAATCAAACTGAGGAAGTCACATACATTACTGTTGGGGGAGAGGTGGGTGGAAGTGTATCTGTGGAGTGGTACAAGGCTTTTCTGACCAACTACATTCACTTTTCAGTCTTACTGAAGCTACCTAATGAGAGAAAAACATCAAATAGTCAGACTTATCATTCTGTTGGCATCCTGAACAAATTACCTTTAGCTCACTGACATTCTAATTTTCTAGAAACAGGTATAGTTACGCTAAGAAGGTTGTGGCTCGTGCATCTATCTTAGTCATAATTATTCCATCCTCTTTTCACTTCCCTAAGATATAGCATAAACGAGAAACTCCATTCTATTTGTTTTCTGTTGGCTGTAGACTAAGAGAACTATTATTAAAAGACTATCTCCCTGCACTAGTTTTAGCCTGGAGATAACAGAACAAGGACTGGACGGCCGAGTGAATTGGAAATGGATTGTAGCTTGTAACGTGGATTTTACAGCGCCCAGGACAGCACTCAAGAGTTTAGAAGTTGGCTCTGCCTGACAGAGTGATTCCAGCTCATGGTTTCAGTGAGTTCTCATCACAAAGCCATTGCCATTATCAGTATCGAAGCAAGACCTTTTGGTGAGGTGGTGTAAATGAAATTTGTGTGGTTCCTGTACTGCAGATACACAGTGGATTTGGACCTCAGTGCTGCCTGATTCTATATGCCCTAAATCTCATATCTATCTAAGCCCTAAATGCCTCCCAGTGACTATCCCTAGGGAGCAAAATCACAGTGAATGTTACACATCAGATAGCACGTGCAAGAAGTACAGAAGTGATTTAGGAGCCCAAAGAGACCTGGCCCATGTGTGGGGATAGCTTACCTTAACTTTGCCCTCAGCTTTTCACTCTGATGATAGATGACTTAGTGAAGCACTGGTAGAAACACCTAATTTCACAAACTGATGAATTATGGTAAACTGGTGCACTGGTTTATGCAATATGGTATAGATGAAATTCAAAAGTAAGCAAAGTGAATTTAAGGTACTTCTGGGAAACCACCCATGTTGTCTTTAAATTCACAAAGGTCACTGGTGTTTTAGTTTTAATAAGGCTGCTTCTAGAAGCCTGTACTGTAAATCACCATAGTATTAAGAGAGGAAAGATCTTACCTCTTAATTCACTTTTACACCATTCACATAATTTGCCTACATTCTGCATTTCACCTGCAGGTCAGCTTTCTTTGCATGACTATACTGCCTTCCTTTCCTAATTGGAGGCATTAGCACAAGGCTGACAAAACTTGTGGCAAGGGATAAGTTATTTAAACCCAGACAAGATTCTGCTTTCTTTGAATTCAAACAAAACCTTATGACCACCTGTCAAATGATCCAAGGTTCAATAAACCCACGGTTTTTTGAAAGCATCACTTCTGGCTTTAAATCAGTCTGACAGCCTTCCTTTAAGGATGGAAAATAAACTCCCCTAGGAATAAGCAAGTGGAGGCAGCAGACATGTAAGCTGTAATACAACAATGAAGAGCAAACAGAGAGTTCTCCTATTTCTTGTGACATCCAGCCACATAGGATTTACCACCATGGCTTTTAAATAACCTGAGTCCTATACAGAGCGAATGTGCTATTGGCTGTTTTGAAGTGGTTGGCAGAGAGTCCATAAAGGTTACAGGAGATGCCCAAGCTTCACTGAATAACTCTCCCTCCCTCTTACTTTTAGATAAAGGTAAATATTGCAAGGTTATATGCAGTAGAAATACACTGCTGACAGCACATCACTATGGAGGCACTAATAAGCCCATAGGTATTTGTGCATATATGTCATACTTGACAGAATGCACTTTTACAGTTCCTGCAGGCAGTATTTTTCATCCTAACTGGCAAGATTTTAATGTTTCTTTATTAAACTGTTTTTTAAAAAAAGGGGAATAACAGGGTTTTTCTGTTCATTACAAATGCAGAACTGATACTGAAGGGAACATTGCAGAGACTTTCAGACAGAGGCGGCTTTCAAACCATTTCCGTCTTTGAAGCTGAACTATCAAGGTACTTAATTTAGTTAAGCCTCAGTGTGGCTGTAGCCCTTGTTCTAGATACAGATAATAGGTTTTCTTCCTTCAGGACAAATGTGTAAAAGGAATCACACAGAACTGCTGAAACAGAAAAAAAGCTGCCTTATTTTGGTGGCCTTCAACACTAAACAACTACCACCCAACATGATTCTTGCATCAAGAGAAAAGGTACAGTAGTCACTTTCAGCTCTTGGGATTCTTGTAGGAAAAGCAACTGAATGGGAACTCTGAATACAGAGAGGCGGAGACAAGAAGGACATTGGTGAGACGCATGACACCAGCATCTTCCCTTCAGGGCTATAATTCAGCGTGCAAGCACAGACAGATGAGATGGGGAATCTCAGGACTTTTGTGGTTTGAGATACCCGATATTCAAAGCCTTTGCCAGAAGCTAAGCACCCCTACCTGACAGCCAAAAATGGCAGGCCTGGCTCACAGTCATCATCTCTTGCTATTCTATAGACACTGACACCTTCCAGATTGCAACCAAATCGAACACTAATAAATGTGTCAGTGAGTCTTCATTCATTTTTTAAATTTGCATAGAAAATAGTATTAAGGCCAGCATGAGCAGTAGTCCTCATACTTAGGAAGTTTAAATAAAATGAGCTGATTCCAACAGTTCTTTTCGCAGTGGTCCTTACCTGGGATCCCTTTCTAGCACTCTATTTCAAAGAAAAAGGCCTTCATACACTGTAGATACTCTAAGCATGGTTTCCGAAGTCAAGTTTGAAGCACAATGGTAAATTAAGTTTTCACTAATGCTTCATGTTCCACACTTCTCTAGTAAACATGAGAGGCATTATTTACAAAAATGTCAACACGGTATATTTGACTAATTTTGCAAAGAAAGTAATGAAAATCCACAAACTCTTTCAGGGTGACCCTGAAACAAATTATCATAGAATCACAGAATGGTTTGGGTTGGAAGGGACCTTAAAGATCACCTAGTTCCAACCCCCCTGCCATGGGCAGGGTCACCTTCCACCAGACCAGGTTGCTCCAAGCCCCATCCAACCTGGCCTTGATCACTGCCAGGGAGGGGGCAGCCACAGCTTCTCTGGGCAACCTGTGCCAGTGCCTCAGCACCCTCATAGTAAAGCATTTTTACCTAATATCTAATCTAAATCTACCCTGTTTCAGTTTGAAACCATGAGCTCTCATCCTATCAATACTCTCCCTGATAAAAAGCCCCTGCCCACCTTTCCCGTAGGCCCCCTTTAAGTACTGGAAGGCCAGTACAAGATCTTCCCAAAGCTTCATTATGAATTATGTTGTACATATTCTTTTCTTCTTTAAAATAGTGTATAAGCTTTACCACTTTTGAAGGTTTCAAATACAAATTCCAGAATGACTTTAAATGGAGGAATGTCTTCCTTTAATTGGACACAGCAGGCAACTAGAACTTGGTAATCATTTTACATCACCAGACAGCCCACAATGCCAAGAAAGTGCTCTCTTGAGAAAATACTAACCTGGTACAGCTAGATGGAAATTGGATGACACCTTGTATTATAGTAAAAGCATCAACTTTGTAGTAAACCAAGCACACAAGATGCAAACCACACAAAATAGCGTGGTGAGGAATGATATACAAAGCCATAAAAGACAACCTTCATGGTCCTGTACATTTCAGTCTGCAGTCCTCAAATTAAGAGGCCAATATAGAGCAAACTCAATTTGATGCTATTGCTGGAAATACTAAAGGGTGTTCAGGGGTTTGACATCAGTCTGCTATTTGCAGGTTGTAATACCTTGTGCAGTGGAGATGAAGGCTGATCAAGGATCACGGTTCATAAACACTTGGAATATAAACCATTCTGAAATACAACAGCACTCAAAAGAATCAAAATATTTCATATTTTCTAGGGAGCTTAAGTACTGGGTAAAGCTAGCACCACGTACATTATAGCATGCAGAATAATCTTGGCTTTACAGAAATAACAGTGACAATTTGGTCCTTGGCCTCTAGACTTCCAGCAGGGCTATCAATTTACGATGGAGGGTTTCTGTCATGTGGATATTTACCCAGTCGGAAACCAAGTTGCAGTTGCTATTTATTTCATGTAGATCATCCTAAAACCTTCACAGCTGGTAAATTTTGGCATTTATAATTCAGATATTCACAAGTACTTCACCTCTCACAGGTGCTGACACTTTCTCCAACTTTGGAGTTATTTCAGATAGATTAGGAAGATCCCTCCTGCCTTAGCACTCAGCATATCAGGTGAGACTTCTTAAGTCTCAATTATAAAAGAATTGTCAGTTTTAGGGAAAAAAGTTCTATCATAGTTCCTTAAGATCAGGGTCCACTTGAAACTAAAACCTTTAAACAGTGAAAAAACAAAGACACATTTAGTCCAACCTTTATTCTTCTACAGCTAACAAATTACCCCACTTCTGTCCTGAATAAAATAAACCTTTATCTTCCACAAGCAAAGAAACCATTTCACGCTTTCCCTCTCCCTCTTTGTGGATGCACTTTCAAACACAAAGTACCAAGCCTACTAACTACACCAGTCCTCATGTGCACATAACACTGCAAGAAGAGAACAAGGAAGATCACATACAGAGAATGTGTGTGCCCTAGTTTTCACTGGTATAAATTTCTTCATAGTACCTTGTATGAGGTGTTTTTGGAACTTGTGATGAAAACAGTCTCCGTAACACAGGAATATTTTATTTATTGCTAAAAAGTTCAGTTATTGATACTGTGCTTACACAGTGTCAAGGTCTTTTCTGCTCCTCACAGTGCCCCATCACTGAGCAGGCGGAGGTACACAAGGAGCTGGGAGGGGACATGGCTGGGACAGCTGACCCCAACTGGTCAAATGGATATTCCATATCGTATGATGCCGAAGGGGGAGATGTTCGTAACAATGGTGTTTATCTTCCCAAGTAACCATTGCACATGATGGACCCCTGCTCTCCTGGAGATGGCTGAACACCTGCCTGCCCATGGGAAGTGGTGAATGAATTCCCGGTTTTGCTTTGCTTGAGTGCACGGCTTTTGCTTTACCTATTAAACTCTCTTCATCTCAAACCGGGAGTTTTCTCACTTTTACTTTTCTGATTCTCTTCCCCATCCCACTGAGTTGCAGGGGTGGGGGGAATGAGTGAGTGGCTATGCAGTGCTTAGCTGCCCACTGGGTTTAAACCACAACGGTGTGTAACTGGACAAAAGGTAGACCTTCCAGCACCAGGCTGCTACTTGTTGGAGGGGTAAAAATACTTAAAAGACAGAATTCTAACATTCCAATTTTGGGGACATTTTACTCCATCTCCTGGATTTGTTTAAAAGGTTGAAATAAACACACTTGTGTACTGTGTCAACCTATAACTTAGTACTGCTTTTCCTGTTCCATGCAAAGGTAGCTTCTAAATATATATATCTATAAATTCAATTTTCCTAGCACATTGAGAGGATATATAGTTTAAGAAAAGAAATCTATCCGTGGTTTTTCATTAAAGCAAATATTTTTTCCCAGTCTGCTCTCCTTACCTCACCATGCCCAGAACACTCATGTTGACAGGCGATTGCTTTGTGCTACCTTGATAACAAGCCAATTACTAAGTATCTGAAAAAAAGTGCCTCCTATAAAATTACACTGTAGTTAATGAAGCACAGATACCACCCCTAAAATGGAAAAGAAAACCAAAAAACAAAACCCAACAATCCAGAAACCTGACTATTAGATGTACTAGTAATCTGGCCATGAAATGATAAAGGTTTGACATCCCATAAATTGCAAGCACCCAGTTTGGCTGTCGGGAAATTGCTTGCATACAAGTCACCTCAAATCCAATAAGCTTTTCTGAAAGTTTGATTATAAGTGAGATTATAACTCTATTATATTAATCACTGCAGAAGAAGCAGACAAAAACCCCATACCAGACAACACCCTAATTGAGAACAATAAGAAAGATGAATAACATATGGTAGTTCACATAGGTGCCACAGCTTTGTAATTGCTAAATTCAATTAAAGGAAAAACAAGTTGGAGATTCTGCTACTGCTGTGATTTCAATATTATAGTTCAAAAAATAAAGCCTTTCCAAAACTAGACTGTACTGAAATAAATCCAACAACAGTAACAGAAAAAAAGTCTGAAACTTTTTGGATAATATATATCAATATGAATTTGTAGTGAATATGCATACATTACAAGAGAATTGTACATAAAACCCATAATAAATATTTTGCATTTCTGTAGCACTTTTCATCTGAATCTTAAAATGTGATTCATAATATATTAATTCTCAGTACCACAAGTAAGCAAATGACATAAAGGGATTTAATTTGCTCACCTGGAAAAACATCACATTTTGAGAAAAGGCCAGTAAGCCTTTAATGGTGTCAAGTAACACTATGAAAGAGGATAAGAAATGAAGAAGCCCTTATCCAACCACATACGATGCAGAGAGAGGAACGCACCTCCACATCAAGACCTCAGCTATTATCCACAACTGTCTTTTACCAAAATACAAGTGTCTGCCTGTATTAGGCCAAAGAAATACAACTTTCTTGCGATCTCATAAATGTTAGATTACAAACCCTCAAAAAGGAGGAATACCTTTACACTTTGCCATTTTGCTGCTAAAGGCAGGCCACCTCCTCCACTCATGTCCAAGTACGTAACACACTAGCTTACAAACTGACACATTTTGCCCTGGGGAGAAAGATGGAAATGAAATAAAATGTTACCGGATGTTACTGCAATTGGTCATTCAGGGAGCATTACTCTGACTGCCAACACACCTCAGAGAGATGTTCTTCAGAAATGTGCTCATCTACAAAATTAATGGAGGGGCTAAACAGACACGTAACTATCATGGCACACAAACATGAACACATAATCTGTCTGAGGAGTTTCCACAGGTAATTAGAAAGGTAGCAAAGCAATGGCAATAGGATGCAAGGCGAGTACATACAGAACAAGACAGAACCAAGATCACAGAAACTTAAATTTATTCTAAGCAGGTTTGTCTGTTGGTGGGCTTGTTTATCAAAATGTTATTTTTTAGTATTTCCTTAAGCCTAATTTTTAAAAGCCTAAACACAAGAATGACTTAAAATGAATTAGCAGTAAGCATACCAAGATCATTAACAGGCTAAACAGCAATATGCTTCCAGGGCACCATGCTGCCTCCAGCCAAGCCTCATTATCCTTCTGAACTCTAGTTAGAGAATAAATGGATTGACGTATTTGTTTAATGTCTAAATTTTATTAGAGGATTAACTTTTTTATTTAGCATTCAGCAAAGGCAGCAGCAAAGGTATTTGTACTCTGTGAAGTGGTCTAGAAGAGGTGAAGGGACGACTGAATGAACTTTGTTGATGCAACTGGATTGGTTGAACAGTGCAAATTCCTACAATCAATATCACTATCACTTCTTCCTCTCTCTGCTCTAGCTACTAGCACACAGCAGCTTTCTTTGAATTGAAATTTCTTTGAAATTCTCAGTCTTCAGTCACTGATATTCATTTTGCATTTTTCTTTTCTCCGGTTTTGGTATTTTTCCATCATGTGCACACTGGTTTCTCTTTAGGTATTACCCCCTCTGCTGCAAGTAGTCTTGCTGATACTCCATCATCTCTACCAGATCCTAAATCCTGCTTGCCACCATGATCTTCTACTAATTTTCTTCTCTCTCCCTTCTTTGGGATTCAGCCATGAAATCAAAGATCAATCAGATACTAGACATACACATTATCATCAGATTAAAATTATCACAGCTGCATGTTCCATTGCCTGTAATGAGTGAAACCGAATGAAAAAAAAAAAGAGAAAGCATCATAAAATGTCTGACAACCACACAAATTTATCTCTGTGACCAAGCTATGGTAGAAGGGGTACACAAGCTAATAAATGCACAATAAAATGTGTAGAAGCCAAAGCCATAACTTAAACATGATCTGGCTTCCAGCACAGCCGACCCAGCACAAAACTGCCTTTGAGGAAGTACAACTACTACACAGCTCAAGCCTCAGCTCTGAAGCATACTTTGTGGTCTTTGGTGAGACTTTATTGTTTGCTTGTTTTTAAAGGCAATTGAGGCAGGAGTCCTAAAGAAGGGGATGAGAAACTTGACAGTGATAGAACGAGCAAATGAAAGATGATGCTGGGTCTGTGTGACCCTTCATCAGGCTGCTGACGCCAGCTGACCACTCACATGTCCCAAACCCTTCAGAAGACCAGTTTCTTTTACAAGTTTTTCTATATACTTTGGATCCTACAACAGGGCATCACTCTTCCTTCTCCCCCCAAGCAGAAAGGAGCACTTATCCTCAGCTACATTGGACCCTTGCAACTTGGTGGACAGATATTCATCATGTGCACATCTACTGACAGGCTGAAACAATCAGGTGTCTGTCTCTACTATAGAATCTGCTCAGGAAGGTGGTGGTATCACAGCAACACTTGCAAAAGCATGTGCTCAAAAAGCATTTTTTCACCCCATACTTAATTTGTAAAAATCAGAACAAGACTTTCTTTTAAGAACTTTATATGACAAGATAACACTGAAAGGCAATCAGAAATATTTCCCAATAAATAAATGCAATCCTATAATAAAAAAATAAATACTTGGCCTCATCCAAAGAGCACTGAAATTACTGGAAAATTTTCCATTGAAATGTCTGGGTTTTGCAGTCTTCTCATCAGTTTCAGGGAGCTTTAAAATAACCCTTTTTCATGTAATTTTCTTCTACAATAGGAGACGGTTTTAAATTAATTTAGTATTTCCCTTACCCAGGAATATAGATCCTGTAAACCACTGTACTATAAATCATATGAATCATGAAATATATCTCTGGTGTATCACTGGATCTGGTGAGTCTTGTTTTCTTTCAGCTGGACCTTGTAGCACATCTTATCAAGGCATTTCTAAGGTGCACATTGCCATAACTGAATAACGTAGGAATATTCTATTAATCTAGCCATTAATTATCTGCAAACAGATGGAAAGTTTTTACAAACATGTTCTGTACGGGAAATTATTTGATGAGTGTTTTGTGTGCAATATAGATTGCTCTTCAACTGCTTAGGAAGTATGTGTCTTAAGAGAATTCAATATTCTTAATTCACTGTTTGAACTTTATGTGTGCGCTGTAATGCAAATGCACTCTCTTCCTGCATGAACATTAACTCTTAGGAGGCAATGCTCCTTTTCAGAACTGACTGAACGCAATGCTTTTATGGAAAGCAAGAAAATATAAAAGATGCAGCTCACTCCTAAGAAGAGTCAGACAGAAGAAGATGATTAAGCTACAACACAAATAAGCTATTTCAAACAGAAATCTTTAGACGAGCAAGCAGCAGGCTTAAGATAGTGTTTGTAAAAGCATTCCATTCTACATTCTCCATGTAAGAGACTGCTCACTACATGATGGACATCTTGTTACTGGAGACCTCCTCTTTACTAGAGTCGGGTGCAGAATATTCATCTGAACCTGAACAGCAGGCTTGCCTTAAAAATCCTCCTTACCAAGATCCTATCCTACAAGGCACTCCATGATCTACTACTTGACTTAGCCCCGCTAGCCAGATATGCGGCTACAAGTTTTTGTTACTCTCACAGTTGCTTGGGCATGGGGGGGTGTGCATTTTTCAGCTGTATCAAAGGAAAATACAAAGTTTTCAAAACTGCTGTCCTGTATTTTTTGGAAAGAGACTGGAATAAATGCAGTGTTCACGGCCAGTCTCCCAGCTCAAAGCATGAAAATCATTGCTTTTCTTAGAACAAGTATACAGGTCAACATTTAAGAAAGTGTCCCCATGCACTACCTTGCTACCATGATATGAATCCACTCTAAGGACTGACTGATAGCGTAGCTCAGAATCTTTGGCTGCACTGCTGAAGCTATCAATAAGGGTGGCCAAGTAGTGCCAGCTCCTGTGGACAGTTCTTTGATGGAAAAGACAGAGTTCTTTAACACATTTCCCACTGACTATCAAATGCCCTGCAGATGGCGATGACTTCCAGCATCTCGTGACTGGCTGAATTTGAAACAGTGACCCAGGTTTGAGAAGGTCCCAAACCTGTTACCAATCTCCTGGCTTAATGATATTTTATTGCTGTGAAGACGGAAAGCTGGTCCTACCAGTTTGCCATTCTGCACCCAAGCATATACCTGCACCAGCAAGGAAGCAAAAAGCACTTCTCCGAGCACTTTGTTTTCTTTCAAGTTCCCCACTCGGGAAATGATAGAGGTGTTGAATAGAATCCTTGGCCAATTGCATAAATCAGATTTCGCTTAAGTAGCTAACGTCAGCCTCGGGGGGAGGGGGGGAAGGAGATTAAGTGTTCATTTCCAGGGACCAGCACATCTTTTGTGCTTCAAAAGCATTTGAAAGAATATAAATCAAAGCAGAATATGAACCGGCAAAGCTAATTCACTGCCGAGCTGTTTCATCAGTTGCATCTTTCTCAATCTCCTCAGCCAGGTAACATGGCCTTTCCTTGAAAGTTACACAACAAATCAAATAAGTGGGTACTGGGAAGAAAAGAAGAGGGGAGGAGAGGTAAAATTTATTACTGCCTAAAAGGGAAGGTGACTCATAAGAGAGTGGTATTAACAAAGTGACAGTATGAGACGAAGCAGGAGCGCTTTGAACTCATTCTAATGATCTAATGACTAATATAATCCATTAAGAAAAGCAAGGGCAAGATCTTTTTCACTGATTAACGTTGTGCCTTATCCATGTTTTTAATAAAAAATTTAATATATACTGCTTCTCAGATATCTGCATGTTTAATTAAATGCTGAAAGCTTCCAGAAAGTGTTCATTTCACTCCATCAGATGAGATAGTGAAATATCCAACCCTTCACCACGGATCTGGAAGCAGTAGGGGCAAGTGAGAAGGAAAGGTAAAAATGAACAACTTTATCATAATAAATACAAGAACACCCGCTGGCTTAGCAACATACCTGTTAAGTATGTTGTGTGAAACCCCTAGACACGTACTACAAGAATGTAACGCTAATATTTTATTAGGCAGATGTTTTATTAAAGCTAGAAATAGCATAAAATATCTGGAAAATATTAAAATTCTGCTCTTATGCTTCAGTGATGTAAAAATGAATGTAACTTACTTTTACGGACATACATGAACTTCATACAATCACAATATTTTAAAAAAATCACCAACCGAACTCCACACTCACGATTTACTCTACGACTGTATATACATTTCTAACGCCCTCAAACTGAAACTGAAGAGAAGACCCACCTTCTTGATGTCTGTCCAAGCATTATGCAATCACTTAAAACTGTGAGTTTCTGCTATCAGAAAAGACGCATCAGCGTATGTGCAACTAAGGTTCTGCCAAGCACTGTATAAATACCTTTCCCGCTCAGACCGATCAACTGCCATAATGCATTTTCAAAGCAGAATACATTATTAAAAGAAATTCAACTTAAGTGAGCAGTTGAGCTATTTTTGGTTCAAAGTAATTGACAGGGATCCAGATCCCATTTCACTTTGTCACAGCTGGACTACTTGATCATAATCTTGAATACATTCAAAATGGAAGCCTCTTGCCAAGACAGTGTTCAGCTGACTGACTCAAATGGTGGCAAGCCAACAGCTCTGTTCAGACACAGTCCACCCTTCTGAGCACTTTGCTACTGTTAGACCAATGTACCCAGTACTGATTCAGAAGTAGTCTTTAGCAACAGCAATTACACTTGTTCGTTTTTTTTTTAGGGTGCCAAAGTAGTTATGAAGTATACGAAAAGACTGCTTGCTAATTGCTTGCAACTGTTTAACATTTCAGCAGTGACTTCTTACTATTCATAGGTATTTTATTTGCAAATTCAGACAACACTTGTGACTTTGTACAGTGTTGAGCAAATCACTGTTTATTCATGTGTGCCCCCCCCCTTCTTTTTTTTTTTTAACACAGTAAGTCTACTCTGGGATAACACTGGCATATTGTGAAGACATGGCTAAAGGAATTCTCTAAAATGCAAGGTTTTATGTCCTAGAATAACAGGGAATTTCCAAGGGAAATTCAGCATTACATCAGTATTTTTAAAAGGTTTGGAGAGATGATCCTGACATTCTGAACACCAGAGAATCAACATGGGACAGGTTAAAGGGCTTCAGAACTGACTGATGAGTCTTACAACATGATAGACAGGAGATGATTACTAAGTAAACATATTTTCACAAGAGAGAGGGGAACGGGTCCTGCTATATAATATACACTGAGAAGAATACAACAGGCAATAAAGTCTGCAACTGGCATAAAGGCAGGATAATCATAAATCAAAGGTCAAACCATTGTTTGAAAAGAAAGCCAGTACAAGCAACCTATACTTTAATAAAAGTTCAGTGCCAAATGACATGCAAGAAGAACACGGCAATAGTGACTGTATAAAGATAATTGATCTGGCAGTGACACCAAAAAGGATATGGTCATAACACTGGATGGTCAACTAAGCTTGTGGTTGCAGTCAGGCACTGCCAGCAGCCGTGACGAGAGGCCCAACCTGTGTTGCTCTGACGTGACGACTGGACTGGGCTTTGAGCACAGTCATGTAGAAGTTTTCTGGACCTCAGACCTCAATACAGCTCTCAATATCAGCAACATGGTTTTCAGCCAGGCAGCGAGAGGAAGCAGAGCCTGGAAGAAGTTTGACTACAGCCAGCTAAGACCTTTTACACAGGGAGGTCCTGAACTTGCATCTTTTAAAATGTGCATTTTTGCCTTATAAAAGAACAACTTTTAGTCACGTAATTAATTACTTTTCAGGATAACTGCTGTACAAAGGATAATCTGAACATGACCCTTCCACCCCCAAAACCCCTCTTCCTATCTTTCAGTCTGTTGAGACGCTGACATAAATTAGAAGTGCAATGTACTGCCTTTGCCAGAAACTTGATATTTTCACCCTCTCTCTTCAAACAGCCGAAATAACACAAGACTTTGACAATGTTTAGTGTGCTTTGCACACTACCACTCAACACAGCAAGCAAAGCAAATGCTAGCTATCTCTCACCAAAGCGTATTTTTAATAAATAACTTACTGCAATCAATACAGAGATTACTAGATCAATTTCTATACACTATGTACACAGGAGGTCAGATGATCTAATGCTCTCCTTTGGCTTTAAAATCTATTAACTAATTCGTTTTCCACAGATGACCAAACATGACTCCAAGAAGAACAGTCTTCACAGTCTTTCACCCTGGACAAGGAATGGGCAGGGTGAAGCCACCCTGTTAGGGAAATGCTTTTTACTAGAATGTGTTAATTTTCAACTGATACCATTCAGTTTAGGTACAAATTGGGATATAAATGTGGTATCCAAGAGCACTGACCTGCTGAGAAGATTAATGATGTCCTAGGTGTGTGCAGGGAATTCCCAGACAAGCATACTATCAGTACTGATACTTAGCTTAAATGTTTTATCTTTTCCAACATGAAAAGCTATGGCAAAACCAATTAGAAAAATGTGATGTCTTTTAGTGTATCCATAGCCGAGGCTGTCCAAAGGAAAAAGATTAAAGATGCACTAAAAAAGGTGGAGAAGTCCAAAGTAAATCTGATTAGTATGGGAACTTGGATTTACAATGCATAATGTGATCACTGTGATCTAACTCCCTCAGAGCACCATCTGTGGCAGATCAAAAAAAAGCAAAGTGCTTGTCCTGCAGGCAATTCAACAGTAGCTTACTGGCCATAAGCAATAACCTCTTAACAATGTGACTTACCAGCTTTTCCCAGAAGGCTGAAGACTGCTCTGTTATACTGTTACTAACAATAACCTTATTCAGCAAAAGGTTTAGAGAAGAGAATGTGAACCTCGGTTAAGATATGCAAGGTCTAGCCTTTAATCTGAACTTCACCTATTTTAATGCTTTGTTACTACATAAACTACACTGCTGCAACTGTACATGGTGGTATTCATTCAGTTTTATTGTATCTATCATCTTTAACTACTTACAGCAGTTTTAAGAACCTCATACATTAAATCAAATGTCAAGACAATCACGTCACTCAAAAGCTTTTCCCAAGCCTAAAACAACAGCCTGAAAATGCAATCTCTGCAAGCTGACTTGAAAATACTGCAAGTACTCTTCCTAACAATGAGTAAGACTCCACTACAACTCCCAGGCTACATGAACCTCATAGCATACGAAGACAGGAAATTTGTAGACTACAAAGGCAAGTGACTGCTAAACTTTTATTCTGGGTAAGGGAAAAAACAAACAAACAAACAAAACCCCCAAAACCCCACAAAAGGCAGTCTCCCCTAAAAGGAACTTTGAAGGAAGTCCTACTCATTAAGAAAACCCTAAAAATCATCCCAAGGGTTTTTAAATCACAGTGTTGGCTTGATTTCTTTATATGATCACATTTACAGCAGCATGGTATGGGAGAAAAGTCCAGGATTTCAATCAATACTCAATCTTATTTAAAATGCTATGCAGTACCACCAACCCTGTGAAGCGTGCCTGGACACTGACTCACAACAGCTTGGGAGTAAATCCCCACATCCAGGACAAGAACAAAGACAGTGCAGGTGTGCCACTTCCAGGCTGAAAAGAAATCGTTAGAAAAGATGGAGAAAATTAAGGAACAACACAATTATATTCAGGAAAAAAATTAATATTACATGAGCTCTCTGCTACCATAAGCAACGCCCATGAAAAGATTTTTGCAGTTTTTCCAAGTTTAGTCCTGTAATATCCCAAGCGTGCCAGTACATACTTTCTTATTTTGAAGCCAGTGAGCTGAAATATGGAATTGCAAATGTCAATGCCGTGATTTGCTAGGCAGCACTATAATAAGAAGTGGGATTGTATCCTTCTGAATTATTAATAAAACCACATCCAATCATTCCCTTTAATGGCACTTTCTCTGTAAAGTATACAGAATCCTTTAAGAAAAGGCCACTTCTCTTTTGTACAAGGGATACAATTTTTAAGTATTTTAATGTCCTTCCTCTCAGAAAACTATCAAACTACCTACACTATCAAATTTTTCTATCACACTATCACATAAATTTTTATTAAGCTGCAAATACAATTCAACTCAAGAACAGGTAATTGCCATTATAAGCATAAAAAACCTCAACGATGATGAATGCATTACAGACAGAATAGAACTGGCTGCAGACACAAGGCAGGAGACCGCTTGGGAGTGTCCAGAATGCCCCGGGGCAGTCCAAAATGGGACTGATCCACACACCTTCAACAAAACAATTCAAGCCAACGAAAATGTGCAGTCTTTTTTAAAACCAGGATGCTTCCTAAGCTTCTTTGACAAACGTTTCACTGGGAAGGACTCTCTATCAGGGATGGGATTGCTAGTCAAAAACAAAGGGGAGAAACGTTTTTTCCCCCTCCGCTTTTGGGATAGTTTAATCATGCACATCTCATTAGTCAAGAAAGATTACAAGTCAATCCAAGCCCTGAAAGGTAGCAGAGAATGGTATTTCTACCAGTGACTGCTATGAAACCCAATGCAGTAGAAAGAGTTTCTTTCTGTGAAACCCTAAAGGGATATTTCTGCAAGTAAAATACAAGAAAATTTTGTGGAATTAAAACAAAATACCAGTCTAGTCTGCAGGATATAGATTGTGCTTCCTAAACATGTTTCGCCTCCATCAAAAATAAATCAATGTGACTGACTGTACTACTCTTGCATCTCCAACAAAGAATTTATTAAGTTTCTGCCATTTTATATTGATTTCATATAAAGTAATTTAGAAACCTTCTCTTTCTTTAGCATCGTACACATAAGTTATGTGAGGTTTTTGTTTTAAAGAGATACCAAGGACATGCAAGCTATGAAAGCTACAGGCAGAGATTTTGAACACTTAGTCTAAGTATAGACTAAGCACTTTCAATCATCATGCCAATTGTTTTTCAGATTGATTCCCTGAAAAGACAGTGATTCCAGAAATGCCAATTCAACTTCAGATTTTAGAATCTAAGGTTTTCTGAGTCTCTTCACCCTAACTGCAAACCTGGCATGTTGTTTCATCAAAAAAAAAAAAAAAAAAAAAAAAAGAGACAGTTTAGCTATATAAAGGACTTTTGTCCCAAGTTGTGTGCCTAAAATGTGTGCACCTTTGTATGTGTCCTAAAGTATGTCAGCAAAGGTTCCCAGGAAGGAGTGAGTTGTTACAAGAGTTCACTTGTAGTCACTACCCTCATTTTATGCCACTGAAGGGAGAGGGCTTGCCCCTTTTCCATTTGCAATGCCCTAACCTTTGCAAGTCCACAGCTCTTATGCTAAAGGCCATTTCCTCTGCAATAAATCTCACTGTCACAACATCTGCTTGGCCCCCTAACAATGTTGCTCCATGCTGTGGCAGCAGATACAGCAGTCTGCAGTTTATGATTCCAAGCAACCTCTCTCTCCTCTGCCTCTCCAGGCTTCCTCCTTTCCTATGACAGCTCTTGAGAAATACAGTTTGGTCTCACATTAGAGTGCGAGATCTGTCGCCACCTTCCCTGCTTCGTACCATTTATGAAACTTACTGCTTAGGTACAAATCCACATGCATTTATTTATGTTTTTAAATAGAGTTTCAAGAAAAGAGAGAATATGCTTTCCAGTCAGTTAGCTACCATACCGATGGCACACTCTCTTTGCAAATAAACTTTGCTCTTGTAGAATTTGGCTTTGTATCAACTTACACTGTAAATTGCAAACTAATGAATTTGTATTGGCAGAGGAGAATGTTTCTGCTTTTACAGACTACAGCATTTACTAGTAAACAAGATTACTAGGAACAATTCCCAGTTTCCCCAGCAACTTAGTTACTCATCTCTTACAAGGCTCATATGCTGATTCATTCCTCTCTGTGGTCCCAATGTAATGAGTCTACTCCTAATCACCAGCTAAAATTACAGCAACTGAATGCCAAGTTTTGTGAGTTCTGATATTCTGGAAAGTTAGAGTATACCTAAGTGCTAGGCACAGGACTTGGTCGTATCTTGATGTCACCAGAGCTCTAGGCTTCTGCTTTAGGAGCATCCTTCAACATTTTTGCATGTCCTTTCAATCATTAAACTAAAAATAAGATATGCAGACCAAAATAATTTCTTATTTTCTCAGACCTCCTCCCATCTTCCCATTTCGTAAAACCATGGAGAAACCTTTAAGTTGGGAAGCCAGAATTACTGCACAAGTGGGAGCCTACCTACAGCTATTTCACAGTGGTCCCTGTAATATAGTTCCTCATCCCTCTCACCCGTGCCTTCCAAGTGCATTTTATTTAGAATAATGGAAAGACACTTTTTTAACTTGCTAGGATCTCCAGCTCTCCATGGCAGTTTTTTAACTTGAAAACTCCTTACATTTGCCTCTGATTTTTATCAATTACAACTGAGTTTTGTGTAGTAGTTAGAAATATACTGTCAATTATAAAATCATGTACCAGCTACGTAATCAGCGTGACCAGCTAAAACCATTGTTGATAAAAAGCAACTAATGGTCTTTACCTGTATTCTTTGAAAGCTGGTTAATAAAAGAGTGATCTAAGAGTAATATGTTATTTTACCTGAGAAGTGAATTAAGCCACACTACTTCAATAGCAAGCTTCTGAAGTACCACAGATCTGAAGTCCTTGTACACATAAAACCATTACAATTATGCATTTTAGCAGATTTGATAAGCTTCACTCAAAAGGGAAGCACAAATCACTTTGCAAACTACAGAAGTCGTCCACTAAACCAGTGGAAAGCTTTGTCCAGGTAAAGAAACATTTGTATAAAACATTCTAATTTTAGTCTGGCAAGCCTTAAAGAAAAAGCACAAATAAATAGCACACATCTGCTATAGACAGATCTTTTACAGGCTGTTATGTACCTAACAGAGCTCAGGTATCTCAACCCATGGAAATATAGGAGAGTCAGATTCTGTAAGCTTTTTTAAAATAATTCAATAAATCTAATCTTTTTTTTTTTTTTTAAACCAAAAAGAACACAATTTCCTGTATGTTAAACAGCTCTCTACTAACATTAGGATGAAGAAAACTCTAGCTATTGAAATGTACCAGTTTGAAAACTGATAAAAGAAAAACCTTTTATAGAACACACTATTAGCTTCTGGTACTCACTGCAATAAAGTATTGAAGCCAAGAGCATGAAAAAAAAAAAAAAAAAAGAACGAACTAGCTTTATAAGATAAAAATATCTACAGCTCTAGGGAGATATCAATGCTTGGTTATGACAATGTAAGCCATCCCTGCTGGACATGGCCGGAACATGGGTTTAGGTCCTTATTCCATACTGCACATTAGAGTGCTTCTTGGACCAGTCCCTCAAAGAGAACGATACAGTACTAGTGTCTGCAACAATATCTTAGACTTCATGAAATGCTAGTTCCATGGCATAAGAGGTCTCACCTTCAGTGTCAAACAAAATTTGAAATGTTATCATTGTCATTCCCAAACTAGGGCCTCCCCACAGGTTCGTTCACTGGAGGTCATCATTAAGTCTCAGCCTCTTCAAAATTAGCACCTGTGGGAGACTCTGGATTGATTCTGAACAGTTTACTGGGGCAGACAAGTCATTTTATGAAGCTTCTCCAACACCACAATCCATAGATGCTTACAAAATCCAAAGCACTAAAACAAGTCTAAGGGCCTATAGATTTTTTGTGCTCTGATGAAATTCTGTAGGATAATAACAGAAATTTCCTACAACTTAAGAAATGCTAATTTTCACACACCTCTGGAGAAAAGCCTGAATTCCTACTGAATTGAGCTAATATACCTCATATTTGCGTGTTCCTGTCCCAAGTTAAAGACAGGGAAGGAAAATTAAATTGAACAAGTACATATTATCACATTTCAGGACCTGCAGCCAGATTTGATAGTGGAAATTTCATGGTAAGTATTCTTTTTAGAAGCCCAGCCTACTTCTCCTGTCACATATGATATGGATGGTTGACATGCACAAACATCGAAGATGTTAAGGAAAGTTACTTCTATTTGCTTTTGGTTAAAGGAAAGCTGAGCTTGCCAGTCTGTCTGCTGTAACAGTCGAAGTTCTCTATAGCTTTTGCTATTTCAAATGATTTTATTAAGGCAATGAATGACATAGTAAGACTTACCTTAGGGAGATCAGATGCAAGTTTCTATGCCTTTAAGGCCATTAAAAATGATCAGACTAGAAGCTGCTACACATGAGAAGTCATAAAGCACTTGTTCTAAGGACAAATATCACTTAAAAGAAACCACAGAGGAAGACACATTCCTTTTTTACAGAAGATGGTACCATGTTCAACCATGAGCAGCATTTTCAGAATCTAAGCACACAATTTAAAAAACTTATAAAGCTAACCAGATTTAATTTAGCTGATAATCTGAATGCCATAATAACCCACAGACCTCACACAATTACTGCATTATACTTTCTATGTTTGTCAATCCATTTTCAGGCGCTAATTTACCAAATGATGATTGCTGTTTTTACGAACTACATTAGCTGGAATATACAGCCCTTGATTTAACTTGTTCTTGGCTTCAAAAGATCTTTGCCAGAAGTTTCATTTTTAGACTGAAATTAATATTTTCCTTATTTTTTTTATTTTAAGGAAAACAGCTTGTTCTGTGTACAAAACTAATTTTTAGCAGGCCAAAGGATGTTTATACAAGTTCATGTATATTTTTAAGTTGTCTTGCTACAACTTTTAGCAATAATAAAAAATCCAGGTTTAGTTAATTTATAGCAGTTACTATAATTTAATTAAGTTCACAATGTTGAGGATAACTCATAATTGTAATATTTGCTCATTCAGGATAATTACTTATGTTAATATTTTGAATTTTTTGAGGAAGAAAAATAAGTCTAGAGTATTTTAATTTTTCTCAGCTGACATCTTCACAAGGATTAAATTTTCTAAGTGGACAGCCCTCAATAAAACCTAATTAATTCGAAAGAGACTAGCTCAATCAGGCATTCAGAAAAATCAGTTCAAGTAAAATGCTGCAAGGTACTATAGTTTTTTTCTGTCTGCCTGACTCCTAGTTCATGCCAGGCTGACATGGACAAGCTGTGTGGCTTTCTGTCCAGTTTACTGCATGTCCACACCACACTTAACACTGTGAGGAGTAAATGTCTAATTCCTACTTTGGGACTGCAGGACAAATGAACAACAGAAGTTTCATCTTTAGCGATCACTGGACAGCAACACTCAAATTTTCAGGGCTGAAAGCACAAAACTCCACATATTGGCACAAAGGACAAAGGCGCTCAGCTATGAATGCTCTTCAAGGTGGCTGGCATGGGCTGCCCAGGTTTTTATTGGGAGGAAGCTATCACAGAAAAAAATCTGTTGTTGAGGTGCTTTACTCAGTTAAAATTTGAATCACAGAACAGCCCAGGTTGGAAGGAACCTCAAAAGATAAAAAGAGATTATCTAGCACCCTGCCCAAGCACATCTTGAAACCCTCCAGCGATGGGGAAATTCTTCCAGTGAATGATTGTTCTTAGTGTAAAAAGAATTTTTTTCTTATGTTGAAAGGAAACCTCTCCCAGAGCAACTTGTACCTCTTGTCCCTTGCCCCCTCCATGTGGCTACTTCTGAAGAGAGCCTGTCCTCTTGGGAGCTGCCCTTTAAGTACTGGAATACTGTGATGAAGTCCCCCTGAGACTTGACTTCTCCAGGGAGAAAAGACCTAACTCCTTCAGTCTTTCCTCACAGGTTAGGTTGTCCAGCCTTTGATCATCAAAATTAGGTCCACGTTTTTGCACATGGGTATACATTTTTAATTTCAGGGGAGGTCAGAGACAATTCTCATCCCTGAGAAGAGCACCATTAAAACCTTATTACAACACTGAAAACTCAATTCTGTTCTTTCTTTGACTTTGTTCACTACTCAGCAAAATGCCTTCTTGTTAATTATCGACTTCATCATCCAGGGACAGTTTAATCACAAGACTGTCTGCAGTTCAGGCTATCACAGCAGTACTAGCAGGGAATTTTGCACTGCATATAATTGGCCAGGTAATTAGAATACAACACCCTTAACTGCTCAGTTACCAAATGTAAATGGTGCAGCGCACAGTGCTTGGCTGGTGGAGGACTTGGGGGAACCAATGCAGCCAAATGCCCACTTTTATCTCTTCACAATGTAGCTAAGCAAACGGCTCCAGTGGCTTACTGCCACCCCCTTCTCCTGTGGGGTGGTGGAAGCCCTTTCATTCTGTGATGGAAAAAGAAATTCAGCAAATGTATTGTATTTCAGGACATCCAAATCCACATGTAAATAGACCCATAAACCCAGGATTTTTGAAAAGCAGAGAAAACCCAGCATCCTGACAATGGCAAGTCAGAGATGATATACTTGTATGAAACAGTATCACTGCCAAAATTCCCAGTGTTACCGTGTGGGACAGGGTTCAGTTGCAGGCTGGGAGCTTATTACAGCATCTGCATGGTCTGAACTACAGATGTTTTCAGCATGCCGTAGTTCTGTATAAATGGACAGGTGCAGTACGCAGCTGGGAAGAGCAATCCTGCTCTAATAATTGCCTTATGGACAATTCAGAAGTTACCACAGTTGGTATTTTAGAGCACGAAGTACGCGTAACAGTAGTAGCAGGAAACGCTGTTCTTTCACCTGACGATGGAAAAGATGAAGTGCTATGTTAAAACTGGCGAGATTACCAGCTCCCTTCACTGGAAGGCTAAGTCACAGCTCTGATATTTTCGTAATCTCTTTCTCATTTCCATGCTAAATAAATTTGTGACCTGTATTTGCTCACATGTTCCTTGGTCAACACTTCCTTCTTCATCTAGCTCTCTTCTGTAATTCAACACTTGCCTTTCTTTCTTCAAATATATTTATAAACATCAATATCTGCTCCTAATGTCAGTAGACTAAAAGGGGCCATTTTGTAATCTCACGTGTAATCTCTGTGGCAAGATCTCTGCTTTCTATGCACCATTCTAGGAGTCGATTTCTACACCTATTCCCATTTCAGATTTCCTTTCTCAAACACAGCTGACCAGACTGGTGTGCAGTACTCTGCATTAGGCACTGTTACTGGTTTATGCAACGGCAATAGCATATTCTTTGCTTTACCAGAAAATCTTCACCAGCCTTGCAGCTGACTGCTGTAGCAATTAACAGAAACTCTCAAATGCCTCTTACCAATTCCAGCCAACAAAACCCCTACTTGGAACAGAAATTCTTACTATGCTCCATGTACCAAGATTTTTCATTTTCTGCTACAGTTTTTTGCCTCCAGGACTCCAGACCTAAAGGCATCACATTATTCCTTACTTTATTCCACTATTACATTAGCAATGCCTCTCAATCCTATATGGCCACATTCATCCCACTGCTTCTGTGTTCTCTACGCTGTCTAGAGGCAATGACTCAAATTCTTGTATCGGTTGGTCCAACAATCCTACGCCTTTCTCACCGCTTCTCCTTCAGGAGTTTCTCTCTTCAGCTTGTGAAGAATCCGCAAATGCCCACACAGGCTTTCCAAATGCAACTACAACGCTTCATTTATATGGGAATAGGATAAAGCACCTCCAGCCACAGAAAAGAACTGATAAATTTTATTTAGTTTTTAAGAGAAGGAAGTTGTTAATTCAGGGCATTTGCTACTTGTCCATGTTCCCAAATTAAGCCTTCCTTTAAGGAATAAAAATAACAGCGTGAAATTCTTGAGCAGACAAGCCCTACGGAAAGCTGCTCTCTGGGTGAGAACAAAGGAAACTTTTGCAAGCAGCAGCTAATTCAATTGCTTGTTGCCTTAGTGTCCTGGTTACATTAAACCTGCACAATATGATTCTCACTGGAAGGAGAAATCATGAGCCAGACATAATCATTAGGCAAACTCAATCATGTTTATATTATTCAGATATAATCAGAACCTTATCATTGTAAGGTGTTTGAAAAGTACAGTGTTTACAGCGGGGGGCTTGCCACCCCCCTTCCTCTATTGTAAGGCTACAAAAGATAAAATACTGGACTCTCCATTTCTTTGTAGATTCAATTCAGCACCACAGAAATTACTTTGCTAGTCTAAAAAAAAAAAACCAAACCCACAAAAACCCCACCAAAGCAAATGTATAGAATATTTATCATTGTGCAGAGATAAATTGCCTTTGACAAAGCAAGTCAGATCCAGAATTGTGATAATCTGTGTACACATTCTGAAACAGTAACACTTTCTACAAACCAGTGTCTTTAAAAATGTATTGAAAATACAAACAATACATAAACAGAACTTATTTTCTATTCCAGGTTCATATAAATTCACCATCATTAATACAATTAGAAGCTTTATGCCATAGTGTAAGGTCAAATATCCTGCAGGTATTAAGTAAATAATTTCTTTAAATTAATTTTTGTCATAAGCACCTACACTAACGCAGGACCTGTCTCTTGATAAATAGAAAACTAACAGAATGTCAACAGGGCTGTGTTACCTTACCTTAAGGTAATTTAGGATGTTATCCAGAAGCTAATTTGACTGAGTATAAAAGATGGCCCAAACTTGTCCAAGTACCTGGATGAACACAGCCAAGCTGTCAGAGAAGTTAACCATACACATTGCATATTTAACATGAACAGCACTTGCAGGATCTCAGAACTCTTAAACCAGTCAATTGTTTGTATTTAGCCACACAGACACGTTCCAGAGCTTTAGATAAATAACCTCTACTTATCAGGGGTGGATATCTTTTACACCATATTCATTTAACGGTAACATTTTTTTGCTAAAAATCTAGAAATTTTTTTGCTACCTGAACTAATGCAACAAAACCAGTTTACAAAGTGAGTACTTTATATCAACCTACGTTACATCAACAACACTTCACAAAAGGTATTTGTTTACAACAGGGGCCTAGACATTAAATAACCAATCTAAAAGTCACAGAAGTCAAAGCTAGAAATTTCATGCATGCTTTACAAGTTCCCCATCTTCTTCGTATCATTATTTAACTAAATATATTTCAAGAATGTTCTTATTAACCCACAGGAGTTACGAAAATACATCAGTGTATTTTAGGATTCTTAAGACCCCTAGCTACAGTCCTCATACCTAATGGGGGAAAAAAAAAAAAAAAAAGATAATGTAAGACTTTAGATTAAAAAAATCTGTTCTCACTGGAATCTAACAGACTCTGGAAAGCCCTGATGATAGTCTCTGCCTCACAAAGCTCTTTATATTCCTTCTATTTATTTTTCCAATTTCAGAAATAAAATCCACGCTACTCCCAGTTAAATACTTGTCCACCCTTCCCTTAAGGACAAATTACTAAGATGCTTTTCCTATATTTGAAGTACTCGGCCTGGCTAAAGAACCCTGTGATGTGAGAAGTCATACCTGTTTCACTGGGTACTTTGTACTTTGCAAAGCCTTGACTGGCTCCGGCATTGGTTCCATTAAACTTTGTGTCTCATTGTAATACGATTTCAATACGGTGACTAAACGTACTTACTTTGAATTAAGTTTCACAACTATCCAAGACAAATACTACTAAACCCATGGTCTGTATCATGATGTTGAGTCAAGAGAACAGGAAATAAGTAAAAGTTTAATCCAGAAGTGAGCTGGGATTTAACTCTTTTCTGAAATCATTGCAGCAAGACCACTCTTAATGCGTTTAGCAACAATTAATTCTCAAAGCCAAAACAGCTGCACATTGCTGATGCTCTCCAGATGCAAGCTAAGGAATTAAATCATGGGATAATTCAATTGGAAAATTGCTTGTAATTATGGAGAATGCAGCGTCTGCTTGACTCCTCGTGGTGATTGGTAGTTGCTTTAAGAATAGTGAGGTAGTCTGAGCATTGCATAGTGAATACAAATAAGTAGCTGTGTTAGGAGAAATCTCATTTAGTTTCACAAAGATATGGGTTTAACGTTGTTAAAACTGTATTTGCTGACATTAATGATAATCCATTTTCACTGTCCCATTACTGCCAACCACCCACTATCACTTACACACAGAACAGTAATATTAACTTATAGCACCTTCCCTCTGAAGGAACTCACAGTACTTTGTGAACACACAGAATGTGGTCCTACTCTAAACAACGATCATCCAAAACCGGTTTGTTCTTTCTCACCTCATTTAATATACATGCAAGCTAACAGGCTTGTTCTAACATGTCATTTAAATCTCTGATGCCACAAGGCTGACAACTTCTGGGAACGAAGAAGGGTGCTCTTCCACTTCAAATATTAAAAGTAAAATTCTCAATTATGATTCAATGACAGAAGAGCAGGCTGCACAAAGGTCTAGTCAGAGACCCTCTAGTATAGTTGACAACAGGGAAAAAATCCAGAAAAAAATGGTCTTTCAGATTGACAGTTACCAGTGCAGAAAAAAAAGCCATTTTGTCATCTGTAAACTGAGTACATGCATTCTTAAAAATAACAGGATGATGCGGTTTTCTACCCTCACTTTGTAAAATAGTCTTAGCAGAACTGATCCTTATTAGCATTACAACATTTGACAGTCTGCTGACTCTTTTAAAAAGTCTTGCTCATTGGCAAACTGAGGGACAACATGGCTCCTGCAAGTGATTGTATTCCTACCAAGTCAGTGATGGAATGGGAAAAACACCTAGGAATACTGATTTCCTGTTTCCTGGTTTAACCATTAAAACACACAGCTCTTAGTTTATAGAAACACAGTTATGGTAGCAGTGGTTACTGTAACACATTAAGACAATAAAGCTGTATTTTAGCTACTGAAATGTTTGCCTAAATTTTTTTTTCTTTAGTTTAAAAAGCATTAACAGAAAAACCTTTCGGCAACAAAAGACCAATTATTTACAAGTGGCTTCACAAATCAATCATCCAATATCAAAGTTGAAGTTGTTATTTTTAGCACTATTAACTACACAATAATTAAAATTGATTACAAAGTCACAACCCCTCATTAAGTTGCTGTCAATTGGGGGAAAATTCCGCAAAAGCAATTAAAAAAAAGTTATTGTAAAAAGATTCCCATCAATTAAAGAGACATCTGGTAATACAGAAAAGATGATCAATTATCTCCTGCTCTCAGTGCTGCTACTTTATAGAGCAAAGGTAGTGCAGGGGAGAAATCCTTATAGTCGTTATCACCACCTAAGAAACAGAAACATCATTGTGTTGGGGCCAGTGACAAGTCATTCTCCTTCTATAAATATATTCTGTGGTGACCAAAGTGCAGGTCTGGGTAGCAGAGATGACATGCTATCAAACAGATAACACGTTCTGTGAACCAAACACTGCAAAAAGGCAAGCCTTGTATTTCAGTCTAACAAAGACCTTAAGCACATGCTGTAAGCATTTGAGTAGTCCTAAGAAACACAGAGAAGTTCTTTGTGTATTTTATTGTCACACAGCAGATAACGGTCCTTAGCAGGACTGAGCCCTACAGCAGAGTTTTTCCAGTAACCAGATACACTACTATTTCTACATTACACCCTCCCTTTGCTGCTCCCCTAGTTTCCCCCTCCTTGAGCTACATGCCATTGGCTTAGGCTTTAATTCTGAAGAGAAATAAAATGGTGAGTCCCACCCCCCCTTTAACTAATTTTCCAAATTACTAAAGAGTTCACAAAATTTAATGTTTCTTCCCTCCTAAACTTGTTTCACAAGCTTGCAAGGTTGTCAAGCTGCTGTTGTCTAAGTTTCTGGTCTAATACCAACTCTGTAAGGGACTAAAGATGATTCTATGATTCTACAAAATGGATCACAGAAATACCCTGTGCAGAGGCAAACCCCACTCCAGCCTTTCTGCTGTCCCTCCCCCCATGCAGGAAGTGTGGAACATCCACATACATAGAACCACAAAATCATTAGGTTGGAAAAGACCTCTAAGATCATCAAGTCCAACCATCAACCCAACACCACCATGCCCACTAAACCATGTCCCGAAGTGCCACATCAACATGTTTTTTAAACGTGACTCCATCACTTCCCTGGGCAGCCTGTTCCAATGTTTGACCACTCTTCCAGTAAAGAAATTTTTCCTAATGTCCAATCTAAACCTCCCCTGGCACAACTTGAGGCCATTTCCTCTTGTCCTATCGATTGTTACTTTCAGACAGCTGTAGAGAGCGATAAGGTCTCCCCTCAGCCTCCCCTTCTCCAGACTAAACAACCCCAGTTCCCTCAGCCGCTCCTTGTAAGACCTGTTCTCCGGGCCCTTCACCAGCTCCGTTGCCCTTTTCTGGACACGCTCCAGCACCTCAGTGTCTTTCTCGTAGTGAGGGGCCCAAAACTGCACAAAGTACTTGAGGTGCAGCCTCACCCATGCTGAGTACAGGGGCACAATCACCTCTCTCCTCCTGCTGGCCACACTATTTCTGATACAGGCCAGGATGCCGTTGGCCTTCTTGGCCACCTGGGCACACTGCCGGCTCACGTTCAGCCGTCTGTTGACCAGCACCCCCAGGTCCTTTTCTGCCGGGCAGCTTTCCAGCCACTCATCCCCAAGCCTGTAGCATTGCGTAGGGTTGTTGTGGCCCAAGTGGAGGACCCGGCTCTTGGCCTTGTTGAACCTCATACAATTGGCCTCAGCCGAGGAGCACTCAATCCCCTCATCCAGATCATCAATAAAGATGTTAAACAAGACTGGCCCCAATACTGAGCACTAACCTCCCTCAAGTACACAGAGGTGGGAAAAAGCAGCAAAACATTACTTCCTTACACTACCACCCCAGCTGGTATCTCTGAGGTAAGAAAGGCATTGCACCCAGCAAGGCTGCCAGTGACACAAAGCACATCTGTATCACCTCATGACAGTGTCAGGCTTTAAGGAACATCCCAGACTTCAGCTTAACATGCTTTTTTATCCAGAGATGATGAGAAACTGGGAGCTACTGCAGCAATTTCACTAACAGGCCCATGGCAAATACACCTAGGCTAGCAAAATGCCATTTCCTGCAGTCTGTACCCCCTCCTCCAGAAAGTGCAAGATGCTTTCAAAGGAGAATGAGAGATCAATATCTGCTAAAGATCAGAGGAGGAGGGGGGAATAGGAAGGTGCTTTCAGAAAATGTAAGAAAAAGAAGGCTTTCATTACATTGCAGAAGTGAGAGTAATCTCTAGTTCACTGAAGTTTCTGCAGCCTGTATTATGAATAGTTTTAGCAACAAAGAAATTGTTCGGTAACTCAGTTTAATTTTGGAAAAAAAAAAGTTTGGCTTGCTGATAAAAGTAGCATACCAAGTAATCAATCAAGTAACCAACAAGTTAGTTAATTTTTGCAAGTCGTTTAGGTCATTCTTGCTGCAACGCCCATTAACAGCTTCACGCTTAGGGTCAGTCTTTGGTGCCCCATCATCCCCAAGAGTTAATGGATGTAACATTAAACAACGCACATAGCAATCAGTTTGTAGCTCTAATGCAGTACGTTTCACCTGCCCACCCACAACACACTCTGAAACATATCATTTCATGTAGATAAAAAAATACATAGTAGAGTGTGGTGAAAAGCATTGTCTGTAACGTGTGTTTTTTCTATAGAGTTAATTCCTATCTTGTAATTCAGGGATATTCCAGTCAAACGCCT
The DNA here is from genome assembly GCF_034619465.1 of Leptosomus discolor. NCBI lineage: Eukaryota > Metazoa > Chordata > Aves > Leptosomiformes > Leptosomidae > Leptosomus > Leptosomus discolor. The sequence continues at coordinate 18,533,736 of NC_141392.1, read as the reverse complement.
TCATGCAAAAAGCTCTTCCCCTGAGTTAAGTGGCGCTTTACACCCACGTGAGGTACCTCATCTTGTTGAAGCTCAGTTATTTCAATTACACTTTGTCACTCAGTCTGTAATGAAAATACAAGACAATGCTCCAGCACGTTTTTAAGGTTCCCCATACCTGTCCAGACAGACACCTCACCGTAAGTGAGTGGAAAGAAATGGAAGTGCTCGGCTTCACACAGCGCTCATCCATAACAAACTCCCCAAACATCTCACCTAAGGACATAAACAAATGCACAACACCAGCAGTACTTACCAGTACTACTATTGGGAGCATACTAGCTCTCATATGACTTTGCAATGGAATTTCTCATTACTACCAGGAAAACCTGAATGCCAAATCCCAGGGTTTCATCTGCAGTGAAATATGCCTTAGTCCTGTCCACCAAGTCCTGGCAAATGCCCACTGTACAACAGAACAGGAGGTTTAGTGTTAATGGAAGCCCAAATTCAGTTTCCAAATAGTCAATATTTTAACTTTTAGTTCTTGAGTCTTCCTTGATTTTAAGGCAATCAGGAATAATACTGCTGAATCCAAGCACCCAAATATTCCAGAAGTTCATATTCAATTCAGCTTTACATATGACAAAAATCACTTGAGTCCCTTGGACAGCAAATACGTACTATTAATCATTCATTCTGCATGCTGACTAGAGAGAACTGCCTGCAGCAAGTCAAAGATCAACCCTGAAAAGGCCTGGAGTACATTTTGGTCATCCCTTGTTTCAAAGCCATTACAATTATTACTATTTTTTTCAGGAGGTTTACAGGTATCCAGGAACCCAGATTTTCTGTTTTCTAATTATGTGATCAATTCCTTCAGCAAAGCTAAAACTCCTTCTGCACCTTCATTCACCTTTCTCCATGGATGGATAAGAAAATCAGCTACCTATTCTACACTGGTATTCATACTTAAATAAATGTCCATAAAGAAACTTGCTATTAAAAATGTTAATTGTTACTGTTCATTCAGCTGTTGCCACTAATTGCAAGTGCCTTGGCATCTTTACTAAGTAGTCATTTTTAGAATCTACTCTTGCTTAACAGATACTCCTTTGGCTTGGTTAGTCATTGGAAAGGTCATTACTTCAGGTGGAAGCCACAGCTTCAGAATCAAGATACATAATATTGTACAGTATCTTATTCTAGGACTCTTGCTTTTAACCCTTAATTGATGATAAAACAAAGATTAATTAAATTATCTAAACTGTTAATTCTTCAGGAATCTTAATTTGACAATGACATGATAACACTAAATATATTGCCCTTAGCCAACTGGATAGATAAACAAACAACTACAGAATTAAAATGGTTTTGCACCACTGTGTAATTAAGCAGTGAGGCTACCAGGACAATATTTTCTTCTCCCCTGATCTAAGAAAGTTCAGTATGTAAATTCCAAGCTTTGTATGTCACAGTAAACTTTCACCTGTAGTGAAGTGACCTTGTTGACATGCAGGATCAACTCAGGCAGGCAGGCACAGTCTGCCGTGTCCACAGTTGGCAGCCTGAAAAGCTGTAATTTTTAGGGCACTCAAACATAAACGACCCTCTGCCTCCTCACCAAATACTTCCACACCTTCAGGAAAAACACTGAGGGCAGAATTAAACCTGCATCATAATGTTGTTTTAACATGGCCTTTTCATTTCTACAGTGCTCTGAAAAAAACACCTTGAAACGAGAACATCCTTGAACCATCAGCTGCTCAAAATCAATACAAGAGTTCTGCAGCTTTGGCTTTTCTCCGATAAACAAAATTACTGTGACAGGTGAAAACTAGTTGTGATCTAACCTTTATTATGCTGTTTATGTGCCTTGCAAGGCTCCAAATGACTGCCAGAGATGACTATCTGTGGTATGCAGCAAAAAGCTTCCCCTCATTGCCTGACCTTTCCACTTCCCCACTGGAAGCACACGAAAGCAGCAGGACGACCCACACTAAAGGCAACATAGAAAGCGAGTTATTGTAGTTCTGTTCTACATCAGGTTAATTCTTTTAATACAGGAAATGGCAAGCAACAAACCTACTGGTTCTGCTCTTTGAACACCTCTTCAAATCTGGAGAAGTCTACTCATCATCTTGTTTACTCATGTTTACACCAGATAATTTAGAAAGTCAGCCTCTCACAGAAAAGTGGGAAGATCTGCTCACAGACATAGAACAGTAAAAAGAAAAAATGCAGAACAATGGCTACAAGCCCACTGTTTCTTGAATTCTTAAGGAAATGCCATTTAGAATTAAGCGGTGCTTGCTTCTTTCTGTTGTGACACTGGAGCATTCAGCTAACAAAGCTGACTTTCATCTGAGTTTGCAAGTGATACGAACCATTAATATCAAGTCAAAATGATTTCTTTAAAATACTCTTTTTTCATTTTAACAAAAGACAGTCACTTGTATTTATCTTCTTTTAAATTCTGTTTATTTAGAGAAGGTAAAAGACAAAGGTCAAGCATATCTAGATTGCTTGCATTTGATAAAGACTGTGCCATTGAAACTAAAGGGACTTAAGGAGACTTAGAGAAAGCATCCTTTACAAAGGGAGGGATGCACAATGTAGTTCACTGCACGGAAAGGCAGTGTTGCTCAGCATAGGAATCGTGTCTAGGACTGGAGATCCCAAATCAACAAGATACTGTAGTATGCATCCCAGCAGACTTACAACATAACATGGAGGGCTATACTCTACTGCTCCCCTCAGCACACAGTCTCCACACAGGCATGTCTGGAGAGTGAGAGAATATTCTGGGAAATCTAGCCATAAGTTTGCTTCCCTCTCCTGCTCTCCCAGTATGGCCATTCTCATGTTCATCCATTATACCATCTGTTTAATCACTGTGTTCTCAAAACAAGCAAAGAAAGAAAACAGATGAAACTTCAGGGATAGCTTCTAACTCATAGTTGAAAGGATGACTATTCTCTAAAATCTAGGCAAGCTGCTTGGGGCCGCTGAAACAGGCGTTGCATGGTAAACGCGTTCCTGTGTGACCTGCTCTAGGCTAACCTGCTTTGGCGGGGGAGCTGGACCAGATGATCTCCAGAGGTTCCTTCCAACTCCTACCATTCTGTGATTAAGAAAAAAAAAAATTAAAAATACAAACCAGAATCATCAGTATCTTATCTCTAATACTGCAACCTTCTTTGTCTACTTTGAGTAAAATAAAATAAGCATGCTCTGTTTAAGTTGCTATAAGAGAAAACCTGGGGATTATACAGCTAAACTCATAGGTCCCCATCCCCTTCAAGGTAAAGGTAAATGAAATTACGTCAGTCAGCTCTAACATTAACAATTCCTGTAAGATTTCACCTCTGAAGGCATGTCTAGGGAAATACTTCATGCCACACCTCTGAAGCAGAACATGCAATTGTGTCTTTCCTAAAATGAGATCTTACACAAGCATTAGTACCAACATATCCTTTACAGATTTGCATCTAAACAACTCAAATTTCATCAGAAAACCAAGGACAGAAATACAAAAAAAAAAATCGATCTTCTCTTTCTTTACCTAAATTTACCTGTCTAGGCAAAATGGTCAAACTCTACTTGGGTTTACATTAGCCTGCCCTAAGATGCTGACTGAATCATAATATTTTCTCCATCACAGTTACAAATTAACAATTTTTTACTGCTGGTTAGTTAGCTGGGCTTTGTCACAGTTGAGCTTATTGAGTCACAGCAGTAAAATCTCTCAGCTTGCAGAGGTCTGTGACTTCTTTAATGTATTCATTGAAGCATAGGTGTGTAAGACAGCTACTGCAACACAGCAACAGGCATGTTATCACTGATGTGAAGAACCACAGTGAAACTATTCCAGTTCTTGTCAATTTACTGATGCTTCTAACATAATCTCACAGGATAGGTCTGTAGAAAAATCCCACATGATGATGTCTATTTATTATAAGTGGACCAAGCCAACTCCATGAGAAAAATACTGTAGAACAACAGGCATCTGTTAGTACTAGTTAGGTTGCAAGAGATACAACAAGTTTGGCACAGCTAGGAACACAACTCACCTTGGGCTATTGATTTAACCACACTGTGCTTTAGTCTCTCTTTGATGACATGGAGAACGACTTCTCCCAACTCTTTAAAACTGCATGAAGTGCCATATTCAGTAGATCGTTCTCAGAGCCTCATAGGTAAAGTGCTAAGGAAGCACAGGTTATTGTAGTAATTGGCAACGGATGTAAATAGACTATGGTTGGTAAGGAGTGGCAATATGCAGCCAAGTGGCTTGCTGATACTCCTTTATCATACATTATATTTTTATGTACAGAGCCATATGTGTGAGCTGTCACTGGCATGGTAAGAAATTAAATATACAGAAAATAGAGGTGCCAGGCAGGTTAGAAAGAAATTTAAACTATCAAATAACAATTTATTAATTCATTGAATAGTCTTTGCACAAATATGAGTTTTCTATACTTGAAAAGTTCAATTAAAGAAAACACAAATACAACATATGTATGGATGTACACAAGAATTTGGGGATAAAGAACACTGCCCCTACATTACAGAGGAAAACAAATAACTACAAATGTGCGTTAATTCAGTAGTCTTTTCCTACAAAAAGGTCAAACACAGCCAAGAGCAGGATTTGTTTTCCTCCAGCTGTCCTTTTAATACACCTCTCACCTTGCCAAGGAGAAAGTGTCTCTATGAGTGAGAAAGAGACCATTTTACAACCCATTTATTCTTCATTGTCTATGCCTTTCCTGGATATACTTGTTGAAGTACATTAGTCACAGGTATGCAGCAAGCCATTCGAGCATACGAACATCTGATGCACACTGAAATTAATTTTTCTTTTTCAGCTCAGGGAACAGAATGCTTCATGTTGAGTTGCACACAAGTCTTCACTGAATTAAGGAATGAACAAACAAGACTTGTAAAATCAATAAACCCACGTGCTTATCCATAGTCCATGTAAATACACACCAACTCTATAAACAAACACACTGGCCTACAGCAAGATAATAATTTGCCTCTTTAGAAGCTCATTAAAGGGAAATAATTTTGCAATAACAAAGCACAAGTGTAGTAATAATGAGAAAAGAAAGCTGCAAAATGCTAAGAAGACCTGGTCCATTTCTTACTCTGACAGAACACGAGCTGGAATCTGACCGTCACAAAAAGGCTGCATTTTTATTTAGTTCACAACCCAACGGACTCTGGAAGCAAGTTTGGTTTGCATTTTGTATATTAATGTTGCATAAATTCCTATGGGGCTGTGTTGTAACACTTTATATGTATACGTTACCAAGTTGAGTATCAAAATTTAACTAGAACAGCCAGAACTGTTCACTGTAAATAATACTTTTTATTTTAAAACTCTCTCTGTTGACAAAGAACTTGATAGTCATCTCTACAAATCCATAAATCTCTTATTCGCAATAAGATTGATGAATAATTTTCAGTCCATGTGTTGCTTCCAGATCTCACTTAATTCTTCTACTGTTTCTCTTGTGGTATGTAGCTGATCCTTCAAGTCACACACCATTACTTCCACTGACTAAATGCCTACATCTTAAAGAGGAACGTATCTATCAGAAAACTGAATCCCACTTTGATTAAACAAAAGTGCGAAAGTTTACAGATCTTCATAGGATACCTGTATTTTATCTGAATGCTTATAAGTAATACAACTAGGGTGGCATCATACCACAGCAGTATCTTTTTAAGGACTATTCACCATCTGGATTGAAACCTTTGCAGACTAGGATGAGCCACACTCTTCCCAGCATTAAAAAGAGGGGTGCAATAAACGTTCAATTGTCAAAATTTGTGACAGGTTCAAAAACATTTTTCTTCCAAAATAGAAATTCTCCTGAGAAGACAATTCTGTGGTTTTCTTTCAGATCCACCCTGTCAAAACCTCAAACTCCATGTAATGATTTACTAAAGAAAAGAAGAAATTCTGTGATATCTTGTTTAAAAGACGCACAAGACAGTTTAATTCTATGAGATCAAGGCATATCCTCAAACCAGTCTTAAGGATTACTGTAAAGTGAAGGCTTTTGTCTGTCTAGCATGAGCCCAGCTACTCCATTTACCTTTTATTCTTTCCCCTGGTAAATAGCTATCTTTTTCAGTGAGAATTTTTTCCCCAATTTTTAGTAGAATTTTAAGTGTTAATGTCTTTTTTCTGCTTAAGAGTCCTACATGAAAACAACTTCTCAATTACTTACTTCTTGCAAGCCTACATTGATTTATACTCTACTATTTTGTTAATAAAGTGATAATCTAAACCAAAATATTATTTATTATCTTTTATTATCTGCCTCATTCATCTTTGTCTGAGGAATCATAAATTAAAGCCACAGCCATTTTTTCATCCTGCAGTTGATTGTCTCCCATTTGCTAATATGCTCAGTGCCTTAGCCTTGCTCCATTTCTTTAGTAATTATTACAAAAATCAAAACCACATTAACACAATGTGCAGATACTTCTGGGTTTAGAACTTATATAAGAGCTTTTCAACTAATCAGTGGCTGGTTAGGACACTGTCCTCATTCATCTCCCACTTCCCCTGCCATCCTTCATGAAAGTTTAATCTACATTTTCCATTAAGGAGTCGTCTCAATAGGCGTTCACATTTCCAGGGTGGCTTATTACTTTTTTGATTCTTATTCGAAATTGTGGTCATACCTCCTGAACTTATCTCTTCATCTGAAATTTTTATCAAGTAGCTGCATATTTTCATAGTCCTGAAAGCTTCAGATAACAGAAGCAGAAATTCAATTACTTTACCTAAAATCACAAGGTTTAAAAAGAGGAGCAGGCAACCTGGTTGCATCACCATAGTCAGGACTGGTCAAGCATCTAATCCTTCAAGTTTAAAACTGTATTTACGGTTGGAAACAGATCACTGACATTTGATCAAGCACAGATCTGAATTTAGTTTGTGCATAACTTGTTTTGGGTCCAGCTGTTGCTGGTCTTTCCTCCTTAAATACACAAGATTAATTTTGTACTAGTGGTTTCTCTCTTCCTCTTCCTTGTAAAATTTGACTTGGAAGGAACCAACTGTGCTTCCAGGTCATGGACCACAATTACTGCCCTCCACAAGTCCATGGGCAACACAGCAACACAATGTTGCTGTTAGGGAGCTGAGCCAGTGCCTCTCTGGAGGAAACTAAAAGCACTGCAAAGAGGTAGCAGGAGAGATGAATTCTGGAAAGGTACACTTTCTGATGGATGTTAAACCACCGGCTACTCACAGCTGTATCCTAGAGGCCCCCACAGTACAGAAAATCCTGGGTTTGAATCAAGAGTTGAGAGACACAGAATTTATGGCTGGTTTGACCCATCTCAAGTTTATCAGAGAGGCAAATGACTCTCTCACTTCAGCATGACAAACACATACGTCCACACAGCTGCAAAGTGCAGCTTCCTTGGTCTAGAAACTGTCATTCTAACCACAAACTGGGTTGTCTAACCTGCCTCCTTAGGAAATACTGCCACAGTTGCAAGATCTCCAATTCTTCACATTTCATTACGATAGACTGCAGTACATTTGCTGGTATAATATATTATGAAGAATCATAAATAATTAAGAATTAATCACACTTGTCAAAATAAATAAATGCAGTCAGTGAGGCAGAATGCTTGAATTTTTTATAGCATCTTTTTGCTTATTCATGAATTAAAAGAAAAGAAGTCTAGTAATCCACAATGGATTGCCTACTCACTACAGCACATACAGGCCTGATTCAGACCCCAACAGTGGAAGTTTTCCTGTCAATCTTTAGCACAACAGTGGAACTTTAACCTTAAATCTCTGATCTTGCAGAAAGTTACATAAGTTTGACTTGGAAATATTAGTAGCTCCAGCAGATCTTCACATACCATGCAGGGCCCAGTTGGCAGATACACTAGAGAACCTATCACTCACTGGTCCACTTACAAGATGGTGAGGAATGGAGGAGAGTGAAGCATTTTAGCACAATATTTTAAAAAAAAAAAAACCAAAACTGACAAAGTACCTTGACAGCCTCCCTTCTACAGATTTCTATAGACAGACTGTCCTGCAGTTCTTCCTAACAAATACACAATATTTTTGCATGGTTCGATACCATTCACAAGGCTTTAACAGAATAGCAAATAATATTAAATGTTTAAATAGCACCTTTTCTCTGACTCTTCAAATTGGTCTGAAACCCGTAGTGCATTTCTCTTCTTTTTTTCAAAGGGAAGAAAAAAACTGGGCTGGGAGGCGAGGGAGGGACACACCACCACATCAACCCTACCAGCACAGACCAAAGATCCATTAACTTCAGACATCTGGCTCTGAAAACAGACAGGTGTCGATACAGAGGAAAGAATACATGAACAGGGAGAGCAAACAGTTGCACTTCCCCACCCCTGGCCTTCAGGGACCTGCTGCGCAAGGACTTCTGAGCCAGAAAAGGTAGTCTTGAGAATTCAGTAGCTGTAACTGTTTTTCTTCCCTGCATATATCCTGTCAATTTGCTCACTCATAGAAGGTTTTAGCACCACAATACCCTGTGGAAAGTTCCACAGCTTTAGTGTTTCTTACATGCTGAACAATCTCCTTTTGTTTGAACCTGACATCTACTAATTTCACCTGACACCGTCCCATTCTGTATTAGAAGAAATAAAGAATATTCCTTCTGTACTCATCCTTTCAGTGCTTGGGAATTTACAAACATTTAGACGTCTTTTATAAAGATTTTACAAAATTCTGATCTTTATAATACTTTGCCATGTATTCCTCTAGATGTCTCTTGCAGGCAGGGTAGCCCTAGTTAATTTAAGTGTTCCTAAAAGACAGCCATTACATACTTTAGATCATCCTTGGTTCCATTCTTTTAATATCTTTCCCAGCTATACTAAATGATTTTTGATGCATGGGAACCGGAACAGAATGCTGTATTCTAGATATAGCTTCCCCACACGTTTATACTATAGCATATAGTCCCTATTTTCTACTCCCTTCCCAGTAAGTCCCAGCATCACATTTACTTTGTGACTGCTACTGAGTTATGTTTTCACAGCTCTATTTTTACCCCCAAATCAGCTTAAGTGATTACAACAAGCTCAGAATCAATCCTTATATATGCCAAGCTCTGATTGTTTCTCCCACCACCTCAATTCAAATAATCTACACTAAATTTCACCTGCCACTATTATCTGGTTAAGCATCCTTTTTCAATTCCTTGCAGACCAGACCTCCAATCTTTTACCTTGAATAATTTAATATCAAACTTTGCCACCTCACCATCTATCCTTATTCAGAAGATCAACGATTTGTGTGAAACCACATGCTGAACATGCCAAATGAGTGGAGCACTCAAATGAGACTGTAACCAAATGCTGAGACACTTGAAACTAGTTCTTCCTCTAGGTGGCTTGATCCATGCTGATTTGTTCCAGCTCCTTGAGACTGAGCTGTATCATGCTGCAGGGACAGGGGCAAAAATACAGAATTCCTTCCAATGTCTCTCTTTGGGAGATCTACCAATGATTTCCTACTGAACCTTTTACAGAAACTTACATGAAGCACAATGAATCATACCCAAGGCATTTGTCTCTATCAATGTCTTGACATGACTTGATAGCCAACTGACAAGGATGAGCTAAACCACCCCAAAATCTAGTTATGCTATCTGTTTATCTCTGTGCATTACGGTCTGCAAAGGAGATGAAATGAGATTGAGATAATTGGAAGTACAATTTGCAGGAAACAGTGGGGGTTGGAATTACTGTGCTTAATTATTTCAGATTGAAACAGACCACACAACTATCTGTGCCAAGTAGCTGTAATTAAAGTGATTTAAAATAGAGAGATGCTAGCTCCAAGTGTTGATTTTCAAATGAGCCTTTATACACACAAGAGTTACAGGCATCTATGAGTTGCAGACCTACAGCTCTACTGAGGGGTATAAGAGAAAATTACCACTGAGTATTTCCAACACACCTGATAATTTAAAAAAAACCCACAACAACCCAAACAAACAAACAAAAAAACCACCCCCAAAAAATCCAAACAAAACAAACAAGCAAATAAAATATCCCAGACAACTCAGCCTGGCACCGTACAAATTTAAATCCACTCAATCAATGTGACACTGGGTACTTGCCCGTTGGAATAGAAGAAAACAGCAGAACACTAACTTCAGCCTAAAGTACCTATATTCCAGATGAAGAAAAAAAAAGAAAAAAACCCCAAAACCTTGGGCTTAGAAATGGAATTTTATCCCAATAGGCAACTGGACATCATCAACCAATGCTACCCTTGGTTTTGGGCTACAGGGCCAGCCAACAGTCTCCCCTGCTTCTGCTATGACATATGAAACTGAGTATAGACAAAGGTAGAACTTCACTGAAAAGAATCCAAAAGAACAAACATCAACCATATGCAGCACTGCAACAACCCAGCCAGGCCCTTCACCTGGAAAAAAGACATTTATTTCCTCATAGGTTTTCCCCAGGTTTTTTCCCACTCCAGGAAAGTGACAGCTACTCTTCTCAATTCAAAACAAGCAGGTTTTAATTCCTAAATTTCAGAGGCAGCTAGCTTGCACTAGAATTTAAGGGAAAAAAACCAAAAAAAACAGCAGACATTCTGATTTACCTTAAACTTCCCCTTAACTGTATCTTTGTGGCAAGAAATTTAGCATGCACATGTGTATGTTCTTTGATGTGAAAATCAGAAGATATTTGGGTGCATCACAAATGTGGTCCATCTGCTTTACACACGAAACAAATCCCACCAAAATGACTCAGTTTGCTGATGAACCAATGCTCGAGCAATGGGCCTTAAAAGTTAATTTATAATGGCTGTCTGGGGAAAAGTAGTATACTATTGACATGGATGAGAAAACAGAGTTAAAGAATATGAGCAAAAGCAGAACTGAAACTTTTCCTCAGCATATGCCTGAACATAAGAACTGTAAGGAGCAGTCAGACTGCAGGTCTGCAGAGTCAAATGCCATTTCTGACGCTGGCTACTGAGAAAAGCATCCTTTCACCTGCAGCTTTCTGTATAAGAGGCTTCTTGAGTCAGAGACTGTAAACAGACTACTGAATTAAACACCCAGTGATGAATTTATTCTGCCAAAATTCATGATCTTTCTTTAAACTTATGCATACTTCTGGCCTCCATAACATTAATTCATGCATCTTATTACCACAGTTTATTCAGGTACTACATGAAAAAATACCTCCTCCTGCTTGTTCTATACTTGGCACACACTAACTTCACAGCTGCTTCCCATTGCTCTTCAACGTGCATTTTTATAGACCTCTAAGTCCTGCCATTGCAGACAGAAAGAAAGAATCTTTGTCTGTTTAGTTTTTCCTAATACGGAAACTGTTCCACATCCCTGATAATCTTTGCTGTCCTTCCCTATACCTCTTTGTTTGCCTGGCTAAAGCTTGTAGCTCTAACTCCTCCATTTCCATTTTGTAGCTCCGTGCTCATCAACACCACCCAACCCTTACATGGAGAGGTTTCAAGCAGGTATCACTAGCAGCAGGAAGGATGTTAAGAATTTTTCTGCTTTCACAGGATTAGAAGAGCACAAACACATCTAAAAATCTTTTTAGAACTTATACTCTTAATGAAATATGCTGCTGTTCATAGATATGATATGATATGGTCATAAGCAGGAAAAATAATTCCAACAAACCAAATTTTCTTCCAAGGAAGGAGACAAGTCTGTTGCACTCCCCTCTTCTCAGGCTTCTGAGCTCTCTTCAGAGACAGAAACTTTTTTCTTACATTAAGGGTAAAACCCATCTTTTGTTTTCTTACCAAACAGAAAACCTAAGCCTTGGACACAAGGATATTGCCTAAAATGGTCTGCAAATAAGCAAGCAGTAAACAGGACCTAGAGCAGAGGTAAAACCAGACTCTATCTTATTCATCTCTTCCAAACACTGAATGACCTTAAACACAGGCACAATAGTACTGTTCCCATCCAAACATCCATGGCATGGATCAGCCTGATTCAGATGTTACACAACACTGTATTTGATATTTTGCTTCCCATATATATGATCCAGATTGCCTTTAGACAAAACCAGATCTTTCATGTGCAGAATGACTCCCTTTGTTTGTCACACTGCTTGCATTCATTGCCTGCCACAGTAAAAGGATTACTGATGTCTTAAGTATTTTAGGAAAGCATGTTTTTTTGGGTGGGGGTTTGTTTTTTTTTATTATGGATTTTTTAGGGGGTGGGAGAGAGGGTGTTTTGTTTTAAAAGTAACCACTACACCAAAGGCATTACATAGTTGTATTCATCTTACCTTTAGGTGTATTCTCAGAGTGATCTCTCTCTGGCCCATCCGGGATGTTTAGCTGTGAGATCTCCTCTGCACTCAGTCTGAGCCAGGCGTTGTTGGGGCCTTCCTGATCTTTTGAGGTAAGGGAATATTCCAGCTCACAAGGAGATTCAAAATTGCAGTCAAATACTGGAAAAAGGAAACAGACATAGAACACACCAGGTTAATTAAATCCAGCTTCCTCTGTGCTGGAAGGTGTGTGTATACACACTAGTTTTATACTTTAGTAAGTTAGGGCTTGCTTTTTTCCATAATGAGGTAGAAAGGAATTTAGTCCATAAACAGACAGGCAAAAATGTGTCCAAAATGTACCAAACAGAGAGGATCATTATGGAGGTAGCAGCAAATCAAGAGGAAGGACCAAGAGCCAGTAATTCCCCTTCAGGACAGATACAAGGGCAGCACAGGCTAAATGAGGGAAAGGCATCATCTAGACTGAAAAGGGAAATAGCTTAGTCAATTGATAAAATGGGACAGAAAGCCAATCTCTTCTGGGATCCTGGTTCAAATTCAACCAGGACCATTATAGTGCAAAGATTGCTAACATGCTTCATAGTTATGTTCCATCTTGGTGAGCACAGGACTCCACAAAGTGAGTCATATATCCTGGGCATATGGGACATGCTGGTAGCCATAGGGACTGACTGTACCCTGTGAAGCAACCTTCTGACCCCCTGGGTTTGAAACGCTTCACTGAGGCAGCAGAAGCAGCAGAAGCTTGATCTGCTGCCGCAAACTTTAGCCTCCAGGCAGTACAGCCAGCATCTGTCTCCAACACAGACGTTTCTTTTTGCGATGTTTCTCTTTCAGAAACCAATTACCGTGCTGGTGCAGTTATGATTCACTTCCCAGTGTCCAATTTACTATCACATAATAATTTAAGTTACTTAACACAACATGCAATGATAACCTGCACGGATTTTACTTTTAATTGTCAAGATTGCTAAATTTTCTGGAATGCCCTGTATACATTTGCTTTTGTCACCACAGTCAGCATTCAACACAATATTCAGTAATGGGAAGAAACTATTTCTGAACTCAGTGTTTCTGAAAAGGCTAGATACATTTGAAAAAGCCCAACAAAAAAATACAGCTCTTCTTTGCAGTTTTCTACACTGTCTATTGTCCTGCCATAGCTATGCAAGTGGAACAAATAATCTGAATTGACATTACTCAAATTAACTGATTTTTTTAAAACTTCAATTACATTCTCTATTAAACATCTAATTTCTTCTTAGTGTGCACAGATTTATGTAGTTCAGCCTATTCTCCTGGTGATATAACATTTGCTAATCTGAAGGTTAATACTGTTGCCCTCTCACTATACTTTCCCCAGCTAATTTGCCTTTTTAACAGCAAGCTGGAAGAGCAGAGTCTATTTTTCCAGTTTATATTTGATTTTCTTAATCAGGTGTTTTACCATTCACTCAACATTTTGAATGCTTCAGAACACCGTGGAACGTAAGGAATCCATATACACCACAAGCAGCAGTAATAAGGATTATACATATTTCCTTAAATTTGAATGCACAAGTCGCTACGCTCTTCAGGCCTCTATGTTACCCATATAAATTTCATGATACATGAAGCATGCTTCAATTTAGGCACCAGGGAACAGCGGATATATTCATGCTATACAGTTTACTACTGCAATATCATACCCAAACCTCAGACCACTTATTTCTAGTCCCTTAGATGTTCTTTAAAAAACAGAAAAACAAGCCCAACATTTTTTTAACCCTATAAAGTGTTAAGTGCCTATTAAACTTTGTACAAAACCCCAAATGTACAAAAGAACAACCAAACGTGTTACAGAAGATATACCGTCATTACTGTACAGTTTAGTTACAGGGAACACCTTGAGTAGTCTGTGCTTCAAGGCACTGTCAAAAAAAAAGGTGGCAGGGGAGAAACACAGCTCACGTGAGGACTTTTTTGATGGAACCCACAGGATGATGGACAGGAAAGCCCAGGCCAAGCACAACATGGGGCAAAAGCAATCATTTCAAATCAACTACTTCATTCTTTGTGGGCTTCTCTTCCCCATCAGTCTCTCATATATTCGTGAGCTTTCCAGCCGTCACTGCTTGCTGCCACTCCTCTCCCATCCAGCTGCTGGGAACAAAGCCTTTGTGCTCTCTTACCCTCTTGCCCCCAAGCAGAGAAGCCCTTCATGGATATCCACAAGACGCTCTCATTTTCCTCCTCCAGGCCTCACCCCCTGACGCTGATTACAGTGCCTACAAGCACTCAACAGCCAGCTCAGCTCCCCCAATCAGTCTCACTTTCCAGAACCTCCTCCTCAAAAGACAGCTATCAATCGGTTGTGGAGCCCTTAACACAGGAGGCCTCTGACCTACAACTGGGACAACTTAATTGGGGTATGTGATTAAATAATAGTCGTCACATTTAATGTTATGACCCCTGCAGACAACTAAAGCCTCTGCCTGGAGGGGGGAAAGTAAAGGAAAAGGCAGGCAAGTAGCAATACCATTTCCTTCCCTTGCAATGAATAGCCTACAGAGAAGCAGTCATGATCTAACGTGCCTGTTGTGGTCAAGCTGAATGGCCTTTACAACAGGTTATTTCTTGAAAGAGGAGGAGACTATTTGGCTCATACATCTGAGAGTGTCTGTGATTTAATGAAAACATACTTGCATCTTTTACAGAACTTGATAGTCCCCCCACATCACCAGAATATCTGCACTCTTCATAGGCTCCTATTTAAATTAATCTTGTATCAGACACAAATTTCAGTGCTATTATCCTATTCAGTACAAAGAAACGATGACAAAGAAATGCTATCTGATGCCACAGATGCAAAGTCTATGCGAGCAGCATCCAGTCTTCCAAGCCTAATGTTAACTTCCTACCCTCAGGCATTCCTTCTTTCACAATGTCCTTCACTATTGACAAAGTAATACACCTTATTAAAAAAAAGCATTATATACAATACATACAGGTTTTTCACTGATAAGCTGCTCTTGGTGTGGTAGCTGCTACAAGACCATATAAACCACATTCGCAAACACAGAACCTTCACAAAATTTGACCTGCTGCCACAAGTCACCTCCCATTTTTTATGCTTCTGCATTAAAAAAAGGTCTTTCTCCTTCCTTTTTTACTTTCGTCTTAACATGTTTAAATGCAATACCAAGTTTATTTTTTTTCTTGCCCAGCTAAGCACATAAAGAAGTAGCCATGTGCCTTTGGAAGCTGAATAAAAGCCATTCTGCCCTTTTCTGAAAAACAGCAAACACTGCAGGAAAGGTAATTAAACCTAACACAACTTTTAGTGATTATTTTTTTAAATTACTACCAATATAAATTGACTAGATACAGAGCTTTATAACTTGAACAGTGTGCCTAGTCAGTAAACTGGGGGGGGGGGTTGTGGTTTTTTTTCAAAGAGATGTCACAAAGATTTATATCCAACATATGCATTTATGCCATAGCTGTACTGACATTATAGATCCTAAAGGCTCTATAGGAATTTAAGTTCCAACAAATTGCAAAGTCTCTTTAAATATATTGCAATAAGAAAGGCTGTAGATATCAGTCATTTCAGTTTCTGGTACGTAGGAAGATACAGGATATCAACCACAGAGAGAAAATGGTTGGACTTGATGATCTTAAAGGTCTTTTCCAACTGAAATGATTCTATGATTCTATGAAAATTAAATTAAGCTACTATCCGATTGAAAAGACAGTGGAATCTATGTGCGTGTCTGATGACTTTAGAGTCTTGTGAGTATTCCAGTTTATTTATTTTTAATCAACATACCTAACAGCAATAATTTGTGCACAAACAGCTAAAACATCTGGCAACTACATCTGTTTCAATTAAACTGATTAGTGTTTTCTAATAAACAAATAACTTCAAATAGTAGTATAAATAATATGCCAAATCACAATAATCTGCAGGAAATATCCTTTTACACTGCTGTAGGTCAGATTATGGATCGTCTTAGATCATTTGTGTAACCACACATCACAGAAGCATGCCTTACTTAGAACAAAAATAATCTAAAGAGAGACATAAAGAGCCTGTTCTTGTTAAGAAACTACTCTGATTATCCTTTCTTCAGCTGCCCAACAACAGAATACGTTTATTTGTTTTAAACCAAATCTCCTTCCAACCACAAAAATCTTACTAGCAGGTAATTTCCTCTTAGACTGCCCCTTTCTAGTTCTACATGTGTCTGACTTAAAAGGGTCCTTTTCACTCTCGGTCTGCTGACTCTTACAGATCACTCCTCCTCCATTACTCTCAGCTGGTCACCCCTTTGAAAAGGTGTGGTTGCTGTCTCACCTCACTACAATAGACAAGGGAGTGGGTAGAGATTCTCTGTTCTCAGAAGGACCAGCTTAGAGATGTACAACCTCACTGGCATCTCATCAGGTTAAACATGACTAATCTGTACTGCATCTACAGACACGAGTGCACAATGTAGAGGTCACTTAAAATGATCAAAATGGGACCACAACCTCCCTCAAGAACACACCTCCTCCAGCAGCAACAACTGCTGCAGCAGTGTAGAAAGAGATAAAATATTCTTGTGCAGGATGTCTTTTTTTATACAAATATTGACAGATACTCCTTGTGGAGGAGACATAATTCAAATTGTATAGTAGAGATGTGCTCTGCTGAGTGAGCTTTGAGACCTCCATCAATACCCACTAACCTCTATTATACTCATGTTATAAGGCCTATAAGCTTTTAATTTATGACAGGGAAATGACAAATTGATTTTCCAGTTATTAATCCTGGGGACAGAGCCAGTTCCTAAAGCCTTCCCCATTCCCTCTGGGTAGAAAAGGGCACAGGGCATTCAATCTAAGGGTTTCATTTGCCTCATCAGGCCCTTCTGGATTTCTGTCCACCAGTACAGTGGTACACATGTGGGGTGATACAGGGAAGCCTACAGCAGTAAGTATTTCTCCCCAAAAATGGAGCATAAATAGTAGACTCTGTGCTCTCTGGCTGTCAGCTCCCCAGCCTACTGAACACCCAGGACGACACCAAATACAGGCTAGGCCATTGGAAACAAGCATTACCCCGCTGCCACAAAGAAGGGGTGAAACTCTTTGCAAATGGATCCCTAGTGCCAACTTTCCACTGTGTGACTGGAGGTACAGCAGCAATTTAAAACGAGTGAATCCACCACAGGGCGCAGAAAAACACAGACGGGGAAAGGCAAAAGGTATCAGTGGTCACACAAATTCGAGAGGAAAAACAACTGCAGGGTTTAACTGCCTTGTTCCTGCCAAGAAAGCAAGCCTGAAGAGACATTCTCACCTGCTTCCTTCCACTGTTCAGCACTAAGAAAGGGCAAACTGGCACATTTTAAGGAAAAGCATGACAGGTGCATCCCTGCCAGGCACCGCAGGCCTTACTACCCCTAGCAAAGGCCTGCACCGACAGTAACTGTCTGGCCTTTGGGCTGCAGCTCCAGGAGCCAACAAACATGAGAGCAGCAGCATGGCGAGACAGGGGAGGTGAGGAATGGGGGAGGCACTCAAGGTCCTCCACGGCATCACTCCATACAGCACGGCTTTGGGGTCCATCCCGCCTGACACACCTCAGTCACCCGCAAGTGAAGCGCTGAGGAGAGCAGCTGGGCAGCACACCAACCCCTCTCCCTGCCCTGAGACGCAGGCTGTGTTCAGCAGGGACCACCTTTTAATTTAAAGCTGCTTAGCACAAGTTACATTATTGCTCTGCGTCCTTCCTCTGCAGCAGCACATCTTCATGCATGCTCCCCTGACCTTGGGTTTACTGACAGGAACGCCGCTGTTCCCCCACTGACGGCCAGTCGTGATGAGCCTCCTCCCACTCTCTCCCTCACAACGCCCGGCCCGCCTCACCCACACGCCATGCCAGCCGCCATTTTGTGACCCCATGGGCTGGGACCTCACCTGGGGGAGGGGGACATGTCCCTTTCACCAGCTGGGGTATGGAGGAAGACGGGAGGTGTCCCGGTGGGGCTCGGTAAAGGCAGACCCCCAGGGTCTCGCCCTGTTTGCCTAAGAGCCCCCACCCTCTTCAAGGCAGTGCCCTAACCTTTCTCTGCTGCTCCTGCCCAGGGCCTCAACCCACCTCCTTGCTCCGTCGAGGCTTCCCAGCCCCTCCACCTCCAGCTCGCCGGCGGAGCTGGTGTCGCACCTGTCCCCGCATGGCCGGCCGGCAGGACAGCAGCCCCACCCGTGGCAGGCGGGGAGGGGGCCCCGAGGCGGCGGGCCTCCAAGGGCTCGTCAAAGCTCACTGTGTGCAAGGAAGATTTCAACGTGGCTGGTTTCTCCCCGGCGTTCTGCGGGGGGCATGGCAGGGGCGCGCTACCTGCCGGGCAGGGTCACAGCTGGCTGTGCCAGCACTGCCCATCCCTACAACACCTGCCCTGAAATGCTCGGGTTTCCCTCAGGAGGGGCTATTAAAGTTAGACTGCATCCTGAAAAAAAGAGTTCTAGAGGAGCAGTACCCCACAGGAGTCATAATTTCACCTGCTCCACAGAAGAGGGAATCACTCCCGGGAAGAGCGCTCGGGCCTTGGTACCAAGCACAGGGCGAGCTGCCTCCCTCCCTGGGGAGGCCAAGGCTCTCCTCATGCCAGAAGCATTTTAAATGAATCCTCTGGGGAGTGAGACACAGATGGATGGGCCACTGCTTAGAGAAAACGGCAATAATGCAACCATTCATTTATTTCTTATGAGAATCTTTAAAATGACAGCATATACTTTATATCAATCCAGCTCCTCAGTGTGCACCAGGGACTGAATCACCAAAATCTTTGACAGCTGCTTTGTTCTGTGGAAATCAAGCCACAAAGAAGAGGGCCAGGACTCCTTTATCAATCAATTATAAGCACAGTCTTTCAAGACAGCTACAGAGAGAGGTGTGAGGAGGGAGTGTTGGGAGAACAACCAGCAATAGCTCTCACTTTCATTCCTCCTGCTCTAAGAAGTGACAGAGCTCATCCTCCACACAAGAAATATTTGTCCACCAAGTCTCCCATGCATGCAGCAAAAACAATAAATGAAAGTGCATTTCTAATGCCAGTTCTGGCCAAAAGACTGAAGTACTGACTAACAGCAATTGTTAGAAAACATGCTCCAGTTGGCGCAAAACAGTGGTTGGATGAACTGTCATATTTTGATAATTCATACAAGGGACCTCTTGCATGAAGTTTGAGATCTCTCTAGAGAAAATTAATACTTGAGAGACAGGGAGAAAAGACATTTGTTGTCTTACTGTATGTTATTTTCTTATTGAAAAAATGTTGAGCTGTCATTGGCGTATTATCTGCAGATGAAAGAGGATATAAGGAAAATAATATCTTGAAAGAAAGTAAAAATTTCTCCCTAATAAGATTTTTTCTTCTTTCTTGCTTAGCACAGCCTTCAGTTTAGCTTGGCAGATGCTGTTTTTCCTGTGATTTTCCTCCCCCTGGATTTCAGCACCATTGCACATGGCAAAAATACCATATAATTGTTAAACAAGAATTCTTG
The DNA here is from genome assembly GCF_034619465.1 of Leptosomus discolor. Taxonomy (NCBI): domain Eukaryota; kingdom Metazoa; phylum Chordata; class Aves; order Leptosomiformes; family Leptosomidae; genus Leptosomus; species Leptosomus discolor. The sequence continues at coordinate 18,513,879 of NC_141392.1, read as the reverse complement.
CATTTGTATATGGGGTCACAGCATCTGCTATTTTATATGGAGCAATTCTATTAATCTGGTGTGAATAATTGCTGTTAATTGAAGTCTTGCCCTATTATATTCATAACACTATTTCGAAAACTACGTTAGAGTACTTCTAAGATCACAAAAAGAATGTGCTTGAATTAAGGTAGTACATCACTTTTCCACTATCTTTACTAAGAAAGCATGGATTCATTTTTCCTCTGGGACAAAGTATTATTTTCCTCATTTCTCTCCTGACTGTATCTCACCTTCGAAACAGGAACTGGTTGTAACAATTAGTTCATATCCATACCTCTCACTATGCCATGCTGAGCCAAGTATCATGATAGCTTTTTCATTCTGAAGATGTCAGTATTAGTCTGATTTGTTGTAGATTTACAAAACAAGTAGTCATGGGAACATAACTGTAACACGAATGCATCTGGCTGGTGCCCTCTTTCTCTCCATCTTCCCTTTTTGACATTCAGACTCATTGAGTTTCATGTCAGCAATATCTAACTGGTATCCATCTCACATGAATGAAATGGTATTTTGAATGCATGCACATGAGTACTTGAATTCAGAAAGTTGCACATAACCTACCAGAGAAAAACATCAATAATCTGATACCTTCCTGAGCAACTGCCGTGCCACTGAGCATCAAATACGCAGTGAGAATGACCCCAAATTATTCCACAGAAAAATTAGGCTAACACTTTTTTTTAATATTATTTTTAGCAAACCCAATTCAGGAAATCATGAACTCATCATAGACGACGTTCCATTAGAAAGTGTAAAAAACCCAACCCTGTCAAATTAGTTTTCTGAGGACATATTGCTGAGTGAAATTATTAATAAGTTGTTAATAGAGGCCATCCTTTGGATTATGCTTTTAGTAGCTATTAAATCAAAGCTGTGAATAATTATGCACTCTTGAAGGTGTGTGCTCCTCCTCTGCTGAACTCACCTTCTGTAGACATTCTTAAGCATACTAGTCATTTGGTAGCCGAATCTGCTATTCCCCTCTGAGTTTTAGTCCCAGTTAACTTTGGAATCATCACTATTTCCTGAACTTCGGGGGGGGGGGGGGGGCAGCAAAAAAAATCTGTAAACTGTATTGCAGAAGACTGACATGGCCTGAGAGAGGTACTTCTGTATTTTGCACAAAGCTAGTTCAGAACAGCCAAGGAGTTCAGCTGCTACTGGGGGGATCTGGCAAAGAGATGCACAGACAACATCTCCTGTTTCCCAAACCACCCAACATGGCAATCCTTATGCCTGCTATTCTCATGAAACGTGTTCTTCTTTCAAAACAGAATTTAGACGGGCTGAATTGCATTTGATTTTTTTCCAGTCAGTAGCACTTTCCGCAGTTGCCACTGTACCCTGCTCAGGATTGTGCTCCAAGTTCAGTGTTGTTGGCTGGCCTGGGGGGATGTAGAAGATGGGGCAGAGAGGGGTGTATTAACTGCATGAAGGCTTCCAGGCCTTAAGGGGTGTCTGTCATCTGGAACCCCTGTTACAGAAGCTTAATGGATTTTATGCAGTGGACAATTGATTTCTTATACAATTCCTATACAGAAGAGAAAATTAATATTCAACCAACCAGGACAAGAAATGAAATATGTGGCTGGGTGCAGTTAATCATGTAAGCCTCAGGACAGAGTTCCATCAGTGCTGCAAATGGGAGATTAATACGCTACTGTTAAGGCCACATATGCAGAATGCATCAAAAGTTAGTTGTAGCCACAGGAAATAGTTTGAGTGTACCTCAAAGAGAACAAAAGAAAACATAAAAATATGGAGATTTAAAGCCCTGCAGGCTGAATTCACAGACGATTTTGACTTCATGTAGTTTTTTAAGCCTATGTTTTCTGAAAGGCAGGTGGATTTTGTATCTCTGAGATGGTGGATGATTAATCAATGCTTGGATAGAGACAAATCTAGAAACCTCTAGACAAAATTGAAAAAAGTCTTGTGAATGCATCACTCTCAAGTATCCTGTTGTGTCAGTGATTATCTTTTGGGACTGCTGCATATAGTTTCAAAGATATCATCAAGCACTGTTCCTGTCAGAACTACTAGAGACAGTCTGTCAGAATTTTTAATTCTGAGCAAAGGAGCAGAGAACTTAGTTTGGCTGAGGAAGAGGGACCCTACATTTCCATCAAAGAGATTTCTCCAGTAGCAGAACACAGGGAAAAAGTAATTAAGACAACCAATACTGCCCCACTCCAGCAATGTCAGCCAGTTAATTAGATGGGTCCCATCAGATGATTAGGCAAACAAAGTTTTGATAGAAGTTGTATTGAGCACTCTGTAATCACAGTCACGCTGGGAGCAGTGAGCAAAGCTTCTGACAGAAGAGGAAAACACTCTAGTAGTAAAGGACTGCTGGGTTTTATTTCTGCTAATTCTGTGATTTGGGATTCACCACTTAATCAGAAGGCAGGGGTGGTCCTGGGACAAGGTTACTCACATAGACCTTGGATGGTCTAACTTTGTCTTCTGCCTTGCTCTGCTGAGTCCCTGAGTGACCTTCACAGAGCTGCTTAGATCCAGAGCCAATAGTCAGCTGCTGAAAGGCGCTGTCCATCCCTGTCATGCTCATAGCAGTTCTGGACAGAAATCTAGATTCCTGGGAAGTTTACTAATAAACATTCAGGTGCATATAAGCTGCAGGTATGCAGAGGAATAGAGAGAAGTTCTAAGAGTTGTCCTCTTAGACTTGGGCTGTTCTTACAGGCTCTACTGCACGTACCCACACTGGTGCTCCACACGCTGCATATCTGAAGTTGCAGGAAGTATGTCCGCATAGTGATGCTATGGGGTGTTCCAGTCTGAAATGCATGACTTTGAGGGCTACTGCTACCCCTTTAACTTAAAGGAGGTTCTGCCAACTTCTGGAACTGTTAAAGTGCAAAGCTAGGAAAAAACCCAAATTACTCCTGCCCCTATTCAAGATTCTCCAGTATTTTCAAGGCACACGTCCTGCATTATACCTACTGAGGGAGAAAATGGTTTAGACTTGTCCTGAGTGAAGACTGTATTTTCTGTAACATCTCATCAAATTCCTGCCTTTCCTTGCAAAACAGATGGTTGGTATATGGTAGAATTTGGTCTTGTGCAACCAGCTAAAATCATAATAAATCATTTCTGCTTAGGTGCAGTACATTTATCTCCATGTGATGCTGTCAGATTGGAATCAATGCTTTTAGGTTTTAAGAACAAAGCCTTCCCTTAGAATAGTTTTACTGAGAAACTGAAAGAGTTTAGGAAGAAGTAATAAAGGATAAATTAAAAATCATTCTTGCAACTTCTGAGAAAACCAAGTGAGGGAAAAAAGATTGTACTACTGTCCCTTCCAAAATGAAATTGGTGTGTCCTCATCATTCAAGCAGATACAACAGCTAGGAGCAGATATTGTATGCCAGTGGAAAGAATATATATTGTACACATAAAAGGCTGCAACATAAATTTGAAGAAATATGGGACTCCTTCATATAGGTAGGTCAAACTTTTCCCTCAAGCAGATAATTACAGGCTTGGGGTGAGTAAATCTTATTAGCCTCTCAGCACCTTATCTCCCCTCAAAGAGACTGGTAGTAGATATATAGTAGATATATTCTACTTCAGTCACTTTCTGGATTGCATGTTAGATATTGCCTTACGCAGTCCAGTCCTAACTACGACCATCGTATTTCACAGTGGAATGGCTATGGATAGGCAGTAAATAGGTCATACCAGAGAAAGATGAAAACAGATTCCCAAATTTAGGAAGGAATGGGAGTTACAAAAGGAGATGGCAAGAAAAAATAAGTTCCGTACACAGCTCCTTTCTTTATAATACCACTGGATTCCCCACCCAAATACTACAATGTGGGACCTTATTTTTGAGGCATCAGGGCAGGCTGAAGCAGCCCAGGTCATCAGGTACCTCCGTAGACATGGCGACGGCCAAGATCACGTCAGGCTGAGCTGGCCTGAAATGGGACTCCTGGGCCCATGGGCAGGGTGGGGAAAGGCCCCAGGGGTGGCTGGTGAGGGGCAGTAAGGCTTATTAGTGCCCTCAAGGGCTGACAGTCTGCATATTTTAGATGAATCACTTGACTTGTGTTGTTTTGCTCCAGTATTATACCAATATCCTTAGGCAGTTACTTACAGCCTCTTGAGAACAATATATAAATGCTACTCACTGTGTCGTCCTCTATGGGAGAAGAAAGGGGATGTATCTCTCATGACCCAGGTCAAGTTCCAAGCAGAGTAACCAGGAGGAGGGCTGCTTGCTGGGAGATCCAAAGTGCTCAGACCTTTCATTAAAAAAAAGAAAAAAAATGAAAAAAAAAAAAAAAGAAATACAAACATTATGTATGACGTAGCTGTTTGTATGCTATACACCAAGTGCAAAGATCTTAAACAGCTTTATAGACCACATAAAATGAGCACTGATACTCAATTACTTCTGTTGCTTCTTCCTCCCTGATACATGCGCACACAGGGAGACAGGAGATTAATTGCTTTACATCACAAAATTACTGTCACCTAGAAAAACTATCAAGTTTAATCACACTGATTCTAAGTTCTCTTTGATGACCTTTCAGTCCCTCAATTTGTTTGGGTTTGTTTAAGTTTTGTTAGCATGAGGAGATCCTGTACATGGAACAGGCAAACATGTATCCAGCTTCTGTTCAACAACCCAATGCAACTCAAAGATGCTTTTGGGGATTAGAATACTACAGTGACCCAGAACAGACAAGGATCTGTACAAACCTGCACTAACTCTGCAAGACCATGATGATAATAGAGGTGCAAAGAGAAACAGTATCTGAAATAACATGCAAAGTCAATGAGCAAAGCAGAATTCTATAAGCTTTGAAAGTATAGATTTTCCCTGTGAATGTTTGAGTTGGATTTTCCAAAGATAACAGGATCTTGAGTAGTCTTATCTCATTTTTTGAGGTCCTCAGGGAAAAGGTAGGCTTTAACTTTGTAGAAATATAGGCAGGCAAAATTTGTGTTTGGGAGGTTTGTTTGATGGAACAAAATAAACCTCTGGATTGCTGGTATGTTTTTATTTCTCACAGAAGCCATAAAGAATTTGTTGTTCAGAAAGAAAATAAAAAGTACACTTTTGATCTATTAAATAATACTTTTGTCAAGTAAGAATACTACAGTTGCTTGCTTGGATTCTTTTAGTTTAGGTGCAACGCTAAGCTTTGCTGCAATAACAGCAAAACAATTTGGTAAAACCTTTCAATAAAACATTTGGTAAAACTTTCTGTAACAATAGGAATTAACTAACTTAGGGTAATAATTAATTCAGAGTGCTGAAGAATTGTCCTCTTGAATGGATAAGTAGTAACAGATAATAAAAGACACATTTAAGAGGATAATAGTAAACAAGGTAAATGGCTGAGGCCTTGGGGAAAACACTGCTTTGATTCTGTTAAAGCTCTGCTTAGTCCCGCTTCCCACTTCCACTGAAGAAAAACTTGACAATTTCAGAGGGACTTGTCAGAAGCTTTAATACCAAGCATTAGTTGTGCCCTACTCGTTCTCCGTGCAATCTCTTTTTTAGCACGCTCCTGTAACTAAGTAACGATAGCAAAACCAAGAGAAAAATAACCACTTATGTAAGAGCTGTAACTCTTGCTCATTGCCTAGCGCAATAATATTCAAGATAAGAATGGACTTCAGGCTGTATTGTAAGCCATTCTTGAGTGGAAAAAAATTAATATCCCTAATGGCTCAATTAAACACTGTCTCTATGCTAAGTTACGATACAATAACCAAATATCCTCTATTGTTGTCTGGAATGTAGTGACACAGAAGATCAGGCCAGTGATTTATGAGGGTAAGTATCAAACCTAGTGTCCTGCCTTCAGCTGTGAATGATGAAGTGATTGGTAACTATGGAACAATCTTTATATTGGCTTTTCCTTCCTAACATCCAGACATAGTTGACACGTCTTTCAGTAGCCCCTGGTACAGCTGGTTATGGCAAATAATGTCAGGTTTCAGTACAACAGTTCTAATAGCCACTAAAAGCAGACTTTTTCCTACAAATCTGCTTCACTGATGCCAATACAAAATAATAAGTAAAAGAAGAATATTAATAAAAAATGAGATCCTGAAATAAGCTGTTTCGAAAAACAATGTGTTTTTTGCCAGATGGGAGATGTCTGACCAGTATCAATATCCCTGGTATATAACATCTGTACCCAGTGACTCTTCAAAATGTGGAATGATTTAATATCCTAAACACAGACCATGGGTCTCCCACAGACAAGAACTCCGGGGCCTCTTTACCCCTAACAGACCCAAACGAATGCAGATGTCATGCATTTAGGACTGACAGAGAGCCAAGCCTTGGAGTCACAATCCTGCGAAAACTTCACACAAACCTGAAAAACTGCCCTGTTCCCCGACTCTGTCCCTATGGCAAAATAATCTGAGAGAAAGTCGCTGAGGTGCATTTCTCTCCCTAATGCTGCAGCCACAGAACTCAAATCACTGCTACTTCTCTGATCAGTCTTATCTGGGAATCAGTAACACAACAATCAGCTGCAATACTCCAATTCCCTGGCACTCCTCACCTTCAGAAAAATGCCTCTACACATTTCATTCTTCAGAAATCATGCCTACCTTCAGCCTCAGCTAAGTGGAAATGTTCCCTCTGTCATCAATATATGCAGTAAATTGAAATAAAAAATAAAGTTGAACATCTGAGCAGAGAAGACAGGGCAGTCCAGGCACCTGAACCTCCCCTCTATCAGCAGCAAAGGGCATAAGAGAGAATATAAAAAATGGAAAGTTTTTCTCTATTTTTAAAGGACAGAATGGATTCAGTTCAATTAATTTTAACTTAAGAACGCCTTTTGCTCGTATTCCTTAGGATTAATTTTGGAATTTAATCTCAAATTATTTGCTTGGGCTACTGGTCTGAAGTTGAAGACAAGAAGATTGTATCAGAAGTTATGAATCTTTCCCAATTAAGTTATCTTAAGAGAAAGATGCTAGGCAAAAGGTTTTTGTATAGCCAAGAGGCTACTCTTCACAGTGAAGAATGATTTGATTTCAGAGTGAGCTATAGGTTAGGAAAAGGAGAGACCTTTCCTCTTCCACCTCCAGGGCATTTTGCATCCAGAAAGGTAATTATAGAAGACTGTATCAGCTAAACAAATGCTTCTTGTGCAGCAAGGGTAATGCAAATGTAGACCATGCTGTGGCCATTTTACAAAATAAAGTGGTTTTCCCCTCTCCAAAACCATTCATATCAAAGCCAAAAAACACTAAGAAAATTTTGTCTCCTTCTTTTTTAAATACGCTAACTTCCCATTCTGGTTGGTTGTACCAGGGTGCTCTGTCACTTGTCAACAGTAACCTTAACCTTTAAAAAAATTAATGGATTAGCAACTGGAAGCTGACAGGTCTATTTTTAGTAGCCAGAAGTATGGCAAGGTACAACAGAGGTTTCTTTGATATTCCTGCCTAAAGGAATATCCAGGGCCAAATCCTGACCCAAGGTACTTCATCACTTCTAGAAAAGTGCACCTGAAGAGAACATTTGACATTTCTGTTTTTAAACTCATGCAAAGGAATCTCCTTAGGGGATGTGAAATTCGTTCAGCTCACCAAGAGTTTTGGTAAATAAATAGAAAATGGTTCATGTGTACTGAAGTCAAGCCTCAAGGCAACAAATTCATTAAATAAAATATTTATGTATTATTTTAATGAAAAATACCCCTTTAATAGAATAACCCTGCATGTTCACATAAAAATGGAACAACAAGAAAAGCTTTCTACTTGGGTCATTTTTAAACAAACAGGATTTCCTCCTTCTTTTGCCCTTTCTGGAAGTAGGAAGAAATATCCCCAGCAATTAACATATGTAGCTTTCTAAAGTTCTGTGCAGTGCAGAAATGTAATTGAATTTTTATCAAAACGCCCATGCCTTTTTCAATCAAAAAGTGCACCTACATGTAATCGAATATTGCTCATTACTGCCTTTGGATATTGCTTCATCACTCAGTGGATAAGCCTTCTCACTTTGTTGAGCTGTATTATTCCCAGTTTCTCAGTGGTAAATCTGAGGTGACAAACCTGCATGTACCTGTCCTCTAGATTTCAGAGTTGCAACAGATGTGTACACTAATAACTGAGATCAACGTGTACTTTCAGCTACATCTACATCTGGAAAAATGTCTCAAAATCATTCATATTTGTTTGCATGGAAATCAGAAATCAACATTAGTAGTATTTGTGGCTCTGATTTATAACAGCAATCAATGGAGTAGTTATTAGAAAATATTACAATGATGTGTTTAGAAACACCTTCCATTAAGATCTGGATTTTCCAATCTCTGCAAAAGCCTGACATTTCAGAAAAGGTTATTCCAGTTCTAAGCAAAAGGCAGCAATTTTCTACAGAATGGATATTACACAGTTACCTTTTCCCCTACTAAGAAAAAAAAAAAAAAAGGCCAAATCTACTCAGGACCAAAGCAACTTCATTTCAGTAAAACAAACAAAAAATCTCACAGGCAGCTGACTGCCCCAGGTATGGAAACTCCTGCAGACTTCTATGAACCAGAGGCATGCCAAGGACATCCTGGGGAGAGGCAGATCCAACCCTGAGGGGCCCTGAAGCACAACATGTCCACCTTGCAAAAGAGCTCTCAGGACCCTGGCATTTATGAAGCCCTGGCTGGCTATGACAAGCAAGACGATTTGGCTCACCTCTGTCTAGCTAAGGGTGTACACCCCAGAGGTCCTTGATAAAGGATTCCTGAGCTCCTGGTTCCACAAAAGTTCTTGGTTTCAGTTTTAGGGGGGGTAAAGGGATGCAAAAAGGGGGGAAAAGACTGCCTGAGAATTCCCTGAAAGCTCTCAAATTCACGGCTGATCCTCAGAATCACACTAACAGTACTCATAAAGCCTCTTACAAACTTTCATTTTTCCCGTCTTCCCATCTACGAAAATACTCAGTCATCCATGAAAGCACAAAACCCACATTATATCAAGGTGATCAAGCAGCACCACAACCAACAAACAGCCCAAGTGAACCCTTTGTGAATAATCCATAGACTTAACTATGCTCATACAAATCATTGTCTAAATGACATTCAGAAGCAAAATCCAAATTCTGTTTACAGTCAAGCTGGAGAACGAGGCAAAGGGCAAGCTCATTGTATGCAGTTTCTCGCTCTGAATAGTTGGTAAGCTTTACTTACACTAATGGGTGGATGTACTCCAGGGTTTCTTTTTACAAACCTTTTCTAAAATACGAAAATGTTCACTGACAGTCTGTCAAGTTTATCTTTTTCAGTTGGAAAATGTATTTAATAATGCATTATGTTACAATGATTTTATGTCAAACTGAAAGCCTGATGAGTGCAAATCAACGATAGTATGTGTGTCACCGAACCTGTGCTGGCTTGCTGTAGAGAAGAAGTTTGCATTTAGTGGGCTGTAGCAGACCTGTAGATAGTGGATTCAGTCAGACGTACTGCATGAGGCACAGAAGTGATCAACAATGCTGACTGGCAGATGCTTGATGAGTAAATTTGGGAATAGCATACACTTCCTGTACATGAAGCATGTGTCACTAATAAAACTGTATTTAAGTCAACAACAGTGTCATTCTTCTGTCCCTGACTAAGTTTTGGGGATTTTTTGTTTTGTTTTGTTTGCCTTTGTATGGCTTATTTAAAGTTTTCTTTTCACCCCTTTCTGTTAGCAATGTATTTTTTTTCCATCTCCTTTTCACAGGGAATATTAACTTTCGGTTGAAAAAACCCAAATGCCTCAAAACTGACTAATTCAATCAGCAAATAGGTACTCCAGAGTGCCATTCTTTTCTACCAACTAGGCAGTCCTACCTACCACATCCCGTGGGCATTTAATGATGCAAGGAGAGTCTGTGCTAAGTTTGGGAGATGTGGTCTGATCAGCAGGCCTTGGCTCTGGAATAAGAACAGCACAAACCACCCAAATTACAATTCCACCAAGGCATTGTGACAGGGAAATACTAACAAAGTATCATGTGTTATTGCTTCTTACAGGAAAAAAATAATCCCCATTTTCCTGTTAAAAATGCAGGAGAAAACAATAATGTTTTCTTTGCAGCTTTCTGTGAATTCTTGTTAGTATTTGCATGTATATTGTAAAATCTAAGAAGTTTTTAAATTTCTACTTTGAAAGCAAGTGGCATGCAAAAAGCATTAAGAAAATGCAATTAAAATGACCAAGCTTATATTCTACCCAGCTCAACTAATATAGTTTAAAAATATACTGCCATCTAGAGTATGCTACTGCATCTCAGATGCTCTGCAGCTGCTGAAGACCTGCCCAGTAAGACACCACAAAACGGCAATGAATCACTGATAAAGAGCTCAGGACCTCGATTACAGCCCAGACTAAGAATGGCTTAAAGTTGTTACTCATCTGCGTGCGCACAAGAAACCTTTAAAAAAATCCAACAGTAGACTGATCTTTGCTGTAATCATCTTTTACAATACAATTAAGCATCTCTGTGGGCAACACATAGAAAACAAAGGACTAAGTGTTAGTAATTGAACTGCTCTCAACTCTGGTTTGTCCCCTCCAAAGCTGAAGCTGCTGGCAGGACTGCGTCACCGGGTGCGCTTCTCCTGCTTGTCTAACCTGCAGCTTTGCTAAACAAAGGGGAAAAGTGCTTTAGCAGCAAAGCTCCATGTACAAACACATATTCTGAATTTTGGATGCTTGTACGTTGTATCAGCTTTTAGGTATTTTTCACATCTGGAAAAGGAGTGTTGGGGGAGTGACTTTGTGGGGCTGGGGTATTTCAACACAGGGCAATACTTGTCCTTGTCTTTGGACTGATAACCAATTTGTCTGAATTACTGACCAGGTATGCAGTGAAAACCAGGAGCCATTATGTCCAGCTGTTTCCTGCAGCATGGACAGACCTCGAGACACTGCAGACAGCAGGAAAGCCAAGTCTGTGGAACTGGTAACCTTTCCACTGAGGCACACTAAAGTACTTCAGGTTGCAGATGTTCTGAATTTTTTCTGTACATGTAAAAATAAAGTGATCCTTCCACTGTTGTTTGGCGTATTTGTCTACTGTAGCTTAGAAAAACCTCCAACAAAACAACTGAAAGGCAGTGTTAATGTTTGGTACCTGTGTGTCAACATCAGAGTTCCTCCATTCGTAGTCATCAGGAGCCCTTCCACTGCCTGCTGGATGGGCCTCTAGAAGCACTATCCATCGCAATGTTCCTCATCCAAAGGACTTCAGAGCAGTTGCTTACCAGTATGACTGTTATACCAGTATATATGCTATACCAGTATGATTCTCATCTGTCACAACTGGGGTCCTGATCCCACTTATTCTCAGTGTGTGTCTCAGATTACTCCTCTACATGTACTTTCCCTCAGTCTGTACCCAGTTAACATAATCTCCAGAAGCACAGTGGCCAGGCTTTCAAGGAAAAAAGAAAAAAAAAAAGAAGTTGTTTCGACAGCATTTTAATAATTCATTACACATACTGACTTCAAACCATATAGTGCCTTTACCTTGGATTTCTGAATAGCTACTTCCATATTTAAGGGTACATATTTAACACATACAGCCAGTTGGAGTCCCTCTGCACACTTTCTATATCATTTCAAGTAGTGGTATCAAGGGAAAAAAAAAAAGAAACAAACCCAGAAACAACCTCCTGCTCTTTATACACTTAAACCCCTCTTTTGTACTACATTGACTGTGTACTAAACCAGAATGCATATACAAACTTAGACCACTAAGCAGTTATCACTTCAACGCAGCTGCAGATATTTAGATACTCAGTGGTCCACAGTCCCTGCAAATTTTAATACAAGCTCATATTTTTCTCAACACCCGCCTTTTGACCTGTGTCTCTTGTTTTCAATGTGAGGCGTTCAATGCTCACTTACTTTTGCCTCTATATTTCTTAAGTGTCAGTGGATAAAGACACAGGCAAAATTGCCTTGAACATTTAAATGTCTGGGGAATTAATATTTGAAGGTTTTGGTGCAGATCGGAATCTTTGAGGTCTGCAGGAGGCTTTTCACCTCAGAGCAGGCAGCCTGCATCACCTTCTAAATACTTCTTTGATCAGGATGAAAATGGTGGTAACTCACTCCTCCTCCCACACTTTCTGCCATGTCAGTACATCTGGCTCTGAAGACACTCATAGCAAAGTTTAGGGAACATTTTCTTCTTTCATCTATAGCAGCTAAATGCTCCCCTTCCAACTCAAATCCATCTACAGTCACACATGACCTGAGCATTTAAAAACCTCTCTTACACCGCACTGCAGCATTGAGCTTGGCTGGGGGGTGTAAAGAAAATTCATTTTCACACACCTATTGCTTATCAGAAGGAAGGACAAACTTTTTTCCTACGATTTGTAACACAGACACAAAAGACAATTTAAAGGTCCCAGTTCAGCCTGAGTTAATTTGGGAAATGTCTTGACTTCAGCTGATTTATCCAGGTTTCCCCAGGAACCCACATTATCCCATACTACTGTACATATACCCCTGTCTTTGTGAAAAAAAGCTTTTTGGAGATATGCACCATCGTTCTTCCTCAAAGAGCACAGGCCAATGTCCAGAACAGTCATTCATCCACCACCTGGCATAAGCCCACCTCAGGCGCAAGCTGGCCTTGTTTCACTGCCTGGAACAATTCAACAATGCCAGCTGCAAATGGTGGCCAGTAAATACTGGTTATTTGGAAGAAAGCAACAGCAGTGGCATAAGTCAGCCTTATTTTTCCTCATTACTCTCATTATTACTATTATTGCTTCTGTGAAAGGAGGGAAATTCTATGCTCATTGCACAAGCGCATGTGAAAGATAGTTGGCAGAAGGCTCAAAAATGGTCCCACATATAGAATAGAAATCCAGGTGTTGTTTTTTTTTTTAAGTCAGACATCCTCACCCCTTCATATTTAAAACAGGCCACAAGCAAAGGAAATAAAATACAGGAACTTCAGGTAAAAACTGGAGATTTCCCATACAAAAGAGGCAGAAATCGTGAAGCGATGTCTCCCATAGAAACCGTGCCTCGACCGTACCACGCAGACAGAGGGAACACCTTTAGAAAGGTCACTGCAGCTCCAGAGGCTTTGTCCAGCTTTAGTACAGGGACTAACTCTGAAACCTTGCAATTCAAAGATGGCATTTTGGAAGAAGAAACTTTGAAAATATGCTGGCCCTATTAAAACATAAAGTAAATGCTCTGAGGAATTATATGAAGCCCTATATATGTACAACAGACACAAACTGTGAAGCAGTGACAGTTATGAATTTCCTGCCATTTGTATGGCTAAAACCATTTATTTGCTGCATTAGGCATTTCTGTTAAGATATAGTGTTGCAGAATACCAACAAATGTGCAGGGTGTTTTGGTACCAGAGAAAATACTAGACATTTGTTATTGGTAGGCAAGCTGCATTATTTCTAGAAATAGCAAAAGGGTGCGATGACTATTTCAATCTAAAACACAGCTGTCTTGGCAGTAACAATAAAAACTACTTCATATCCCCTTTACTGGGAAAGATGCCAATGTGCTTATATTGTCTATTTTCACTGCAACATTTAATTTTGCTTAAGGTAAAGGACAGCATCTCTGACTACAACTGTGGCGTATTTAGATGTGAAAGTACTTCTCAAGGAAGTTCTGCAAGTGCTGCCAAAATGAAGGCCATAAAGCACCTGAGTGAGGCACAAGAAACTCTTGTCTTCACCCAGATAGACACCTCTGAATTGACTATAAGTAGAGATTATCAGAGGGAAATTACTCATCATTCTGTTTTTCAGGTGCAGAAGAAAAACAAAAATCAGTTTCTCTGGAGATACCCTGACTTTTTTGGTGGGTTGTTTTTGTTTTTGTTTTTTACCACTGTGTATTGCATTCGCATGGCAAGGTTTTGGTAGTGGGGGGGTTGCAGTGGTGGCTTCTGTGAGAAGCTGCTAGAAGTCTCCCCTATGTCTGATACAGCCAATGCCAGTTGGCTCCAAGATGGACACGCCGCTGGCCAAGGCTGAGCCCACCAGTGGCGGTGGCAGTGCCTCTGGGATAACAATGTGTTTAAGAAAGGGAAAAAGTTACTGCACAGCAGCAACTGCAGCCAGAGAGAGGAGTGAGAATACGTGAGAGAAACAACTCTGCAGACACCAAGGTCAGTGAAGAAGGCGGAGGGGGGTGGGGTGGGGTGGAAGTGGTCCAGGCACCAGAGCAGCGATTCCCCTGCAACCTGTGGTGAAGACCATGGCGAGGCAGGCTGTCCCCCTGCAGCCCAGGTTAAGAGTGGAGCAGATATCTGCCTACACCCCGTGGAGGACCCCACACCAGCGTAGGTGGATGCCCAAAGGAAGCTGTGACCCCATGGGAAGTCTGCACTGTAGCAGGCTCCTGGCAGGACCTGTGGTCCGTGGAGACAGAGGAGCCCACGCTGGAGCAGGTTTGCTGGCAGGACTTGTGACCTCACAGGGGGCCCACGCTGGAGCAGCCGGTTCCTGAAGGACTGCACCCCGTAGAGGAGACTCACACTGGAGCAGTTTGTGAAGAACTGTAACCCGTGGGAAGGATTCACACTGGAGAAGTCATGGAGGATCGTGAGATGGACCCCACATTGGAGCAGGGGAAACGTGTGAGGAGTCCTCCCCTGAGGAGGAAGGAGCGGCAGAAATGCGTCATGAACTGACCGCAACCCCCATTCTGTGTCCCACTCCATCACGCAGGGGAAGGAGGTAGAGAAATCAGGAATAGTTATGCCCAGGAAGAAGGGAGATGTGGGGGAAAGGTGTTTTAAGAATTGGTTTTATTTCTCATTACTCCTCACTGATTTGATTGGTAATAAATCATGTTTTACCCCAAGTTAAGTCTGTTTTGCACAACAGTAAATGATGAGTGATCTCCCCGTCCTTATCTTGACCCACAAGCCTGTTGTTATTTCTCTCCCCTGTCCAGCTGAGGGAGGGAGTGATAGAGCAGCTTTGGTGGGCACCTGGCATCCAGCCAGGGTCAACCCACCACACACTGTGGCAAAAATTTGCTCTGTGTAGCTACTCTCCAAAGATCTTAAACATTAACTAATCCTCAGCATACCCAATGGCATCCTGGGGTGCATCAAGAGCGTGGCCAGCAGGTCGAGGGAGGTTGTCCTCCCCTTTTACTCTGCCCTGGTGAGGCCACATCTGGAGTCCTGTGTCCAGTTCTGGGCCTCCCAGTTCAAGAGAGGCAGGGAACTACTGGAGAGAGTCCAGCAGAGGGCTACAAAGATGATTAGGGGGCTGAAGCATCTCTCTTATGAAGAAAGACTGAAAGACCTGGGGCTGTTTAGCTGGGAGAAGAGAAGACTGAGACAGGATCTTATCAACACAAATATCTAAAGGGCAGGTGCCAACAGGATGGGGCCAGGCTCTTTTCAGTGGTGACCAGTGACAGGACAAAGTGCAATGGGTACAAACTGGAGCACAGGGAGTTCCACCTGACCATAAGGAAAAACTTCTTGACTTGAGGGTGACAGAGCACTGGAACAGGCTGCCCAGGCAGGTTGTGGAGTCCCCTTCCCTGGAGATATTCAAAACACGTCTGGACATGTTCCTGTGTGACCTGCTCTAGGCTAACCTGCTTTGGTGGGGGAGTTGGACTAGATGATCTCCAGAGGTCCCTTCCAACCCCTACCAGTCTTTGATTCCATGATTCATGTAAGAGAGGTGAGTGATGTTGTAGAGCAGCTGATGCCACCAGCCACCACTATCCTCTGCTGGATGGCACCAGAAAGGTTCAGTTATGTGATACAAAAGGCGGTGCTCCAGCTCAAGATAGGTCTTTGTGTGTGGGGCAGGATGGCCCAGGTTATCTCTGCTGATGCAAACCATGCTGCTGTGAAGTCCTACTCAGCCTTATATTTGGCTTCTGGTATAAAGACAACCATCCAAATACTCAATGAGACACAGTCTAAGATAAGTAGCAAGAGGCAAGTTACTATCCTCTGCCTATGACAGAAAAGAGGAGCTTTCTGTTTTATCTGTTACATATTCCTACCTACTGCTGCAGCCTTCCTCAGATGTGGCAAAACTGGTGAGAAGGGCTGGACTGAAAAGCTAGTAGTAGTTTTCACTAGTAGAAAACATGAACCACATGGAAAAAAATTGGACATGATGGATTTGTTTCAGAATTATCTACCTCTTATGTGTAAGGTACTAAGAAACCATGGGAGTAAATGACCTGCTCAAATTCACATCGCAAAACAGTAGCAAAGTTTAGAAAAGAAAACAATCATTACTGTTCCCTTCTCCCCAGATGTCCCCACTTTTGGTAGTCCAGCCCTGTCTCTGCCAAATGACTTCACCCTATCTTGTGAAAAGTGAAATTCTGTGCAGCAGGAACAGAGCCAATGTGTGGATGGGGCTTTAATCTACACAAAAATAAAATAAAATAGCCTTGTAAGAATATCTAGAAAGACAGCAAGATATTTTATACTGATTTTTGTTTTTCATTTTTCCCCAAGTTTATGTCTATCTAAATCCTTTCCTGCAAAAGAGAAATAACTTCACTTCTCTTCCCCCCAGAACCTGCACTGTTCAAAAAGAATTTCCCAAAGTGATTACTAAAAGGCCTGTAAGAGAAATGATTACAAATGGCTGAGTTAACTGCTCCAGACGGCCTCATCAGTCATCATAATGTGGTCTCAGCACCAGACTCATCAGGACAGGCAACTTGTCATGACAGATGACACCTCTTTAAGATGACTTCCTCCCATGGTTTTTCCCTGAGAAAGTCCTCCTGGGATAAGGTGCTTGCAAATAGTGGTCCTCAAGCAATAATCACGGAAGGATCATCACCAGCTGCCTTCAGTGAGCTGCTTCAGTGTTGGGGCTTTTTTTTTTTTCAGTTTTACCTTTAGTCTCTGCACATGGAATCTTTTATCTGCATACACGTGTTGAAATCCAAGTACTTTCGGACATTGCTCTAAAGGTGAATTTAGAGATGATGATAAGAGCGACAAATTAAGACAGCGGAGGCTAGAAAAGGCTGAGACAGCACTACTAGCCTCACGCTACTTTTCCACTGCCAGCCCCAAATGCTGTAAAACAATTTGCAATCTATGCCTTATTTTCTGCATCTAGAAAAGAAAGAGTATGCAGACCTCTATTGTAAGCCTGCTATGGAAACTGGTAAATTGAGTATTTTGAGTTATACAGCGCCTTCTGTGATGAGCGCCGCTCTAATACCCATTATAAATAAAAGCCAACTTATCATCCCATAGATACTGTTCTGTGAACTGGAACTTGAGAGAGCTAATTCCATTCCCAGCTCCTTTTATCTGCAACAGGATCTAAGATAAATTGTGTAGTTTCTCCTTTTGCCTTGTTTTTTCTGCTACTAAAATGGAAGTAATGATGCTCACTGGGCTTGGGAATCCTTCAATAAAAAGCAGTAAATATTTTTATGAAGAAATGTCTAAGCAAGGTTTTCAAATTATCATTTCCCTTAAACTCTGTTGTCCTGTTCCTCACTTACAGTTTCTACAATGGCAAGGGTACAAGGTTTTACAAGAACAGTTGGCTTCTTAATGACACACATCTCAGTCACAGTGAAGAGGCAAACTATTTGCAATGAGCAGTTTGTTTGTGAAATTTGGCACTTGTTGGCTGTTTGCAAATTGTTCATGGACAGACCACAGTTGATGAATACTTTGAAATTACTCAAATATTTACTGCGAACAGATTTCAGCCCTTGGGGTTTTTTGTTTGTTTGCTTTGTGTGGTACTCCAGCTATGCACCAGTTGGTCTTTCAAACGCTTGTGGCACTGAATAGGTGCTGGATCCAAGCAGCAATCCAAATTTCTGCTTTGCAGGAAACTCCATGATTTCTCTTTCTATTCCACATGTTGGAATGAACAAGAATCAGGCTGAAGTTTCCTGGAAATCTCTTGTATAGGAAAAGAGCTTGGGAGCTTTTGTGCAAAGGAATTAAAATGTAAGTGTTTCATGTCAATTTTACAGTAAATTATATTATATATAGTACAGTTGCAAATAAAGTAAACAATACAAATGCTTCATCATGGTAAGGTCAAAACATTTCACTTTGATTTTCTTCCAGACTGAAAAAGACCCTGGCATTTTGTGTAAATTGATGTATTCCCAGAGGAAGCCTAGTGTTCAAAATTTATTTCCTGATGGAAAATCTGCCACTAGAAAACAACATAAGTAATTCTAACTCTCATGCATCTGACAAGATATGACTTTGCTATGCAGCTGCCAGAGCACCTCTCTGAGAATCCCGATGGGGACCTTGAACCAGAGAAGCCACTCAGCTTGGCCAGTCTGAAAAAAACTCATGGAAAGTCAACGAGGTCTTCTAGAAAGTTTAGTAAAGAGTAAAACGGAATGAGTACAACTATAGTAAACTCATAAAAAATGTTAAAATTAAAGAAATTCTCTATTGGCTACAAACTTCAGTTGGATATTTATTTTTATTGGCAGAGAGGGAGCTGCATGTCAGAGACAGCACAACACACTGTGGGAACTACAACAGAATGATTCCCCACCAGAATGATGCCACTGCTCCTTATATCCATACCCTTCTTTGATAACACTCACAGACAGTTTCAGAATGAAAAGCACACGTTTGCCTTTCCTTTGCAAAAAAAATTGGCCTTTCTGTCTACAAGCTGCCTGCACCTGTAGTCCTAGCCACACCGTTAACTGTTTTACAGTGCAAGCAGCTGATCCACCACTGAACACAGTAAGCTGAACTGGCATGTGCAGAGCTGCGGAGAGCCACTCTGTAAGTTTGTGTCCCATCAGGGAGGCAAGAGACTTCAGCCTTTTCATAATTTCTGGTTTCAAATTCACAGAATCACAGAATGTTAGGGGTTGGAAGGGACCTCCAAAGATCATCTAGTCCAACCCCCCTGCCAGAGCAGGAACACCTACAGTAGGTCACACAGCAACACATCCAGGCGGGTTTTGAACGTCTCCAGAGAAGAAGACTCCACAACCTCTTCGGGAAGCCTGTTCCAGTGCTCTGTCACCCTCACAGTGAAAAAGTTTTTCCTTACGTTAACACGGAATCTCCTATGCTCCAGCTTGCACCCATTGCCCCTTGTTCTATCATTGGCCATCACCAACAAGAGCCCGGCTCCATCCTCCTGACACTCGCCCTTTACATATTTATAAACATTAATGAGGTCACTCTTCAGTCCCCTCTTCTCCAAGCTAAAGAGACCCAGCTCCCTCAGCCTTTCATCATAAGGGAGATGTTCCACTCCTTTAATCATCTTTGTGGCTCTGCACTGGACTCCTTCAAGCAGTTCCCCGTCCTTCTGGAACTGAGGGGCCCAACAATCAGTTTTCTCAAATTTCTTCCAAGGCTTATCTAATAGCCCTCTGTCAATGACAGTATTAGCAATCACAGAAACTGTCAGGTGAGGATTTGGGGTATTTTCATACGGCTTAGCAAGTAGAGATAAATGGCAGCCAGTATGACCTTAGCAGTCACCCCTCCAAAATTCGTTAATGAACTGATTATGCATTACCAGTACTACAATTTGAGACATTCTGGGAAACTCTAAAATTACTTGATAAGTAAGTATTTGTATTAAGTAATCTGTTATTCAAAACTGTTGTAGAGAGTTATCTTGCATTAAAATATTTGCTGCACACCACAATACTGTCTTAAAGCATCTTCCCCCCTCTAGTCTGCATGCTGTGGAGATGACTGTATGGGCTGTAGCACATACTGAAACTGTACCACTTTGCACATGACAAAAGTCACCCCAGATTCAACTCACTCAGACGATGTGTTGTAGACTGTAGAGTCACATGTCTGTACTCCTTACCTAAGAAAAAAGCACTTTGTGAAGGTTAGCAGCCTTCTTTCCATCCCATTTCCTAAAAGAAAACCAGGCAAGAAGAAAAACAGGAAGCATGCTTTTCTCCCAAGACAACTTTATCTCAGGAGAGGCTCTGGTTTAGCAGGGTATCTTCAGTCTGTAAAGACAACTGGAGCAGGTAACAGAGAAAGAGACTACCATCCTACGGACACATTGCAACTTGCAAAGAGAGGGTATGAATAATTTCGTAACGTTCCAAATTATAGAGGCAACCAGACAATGCAAAAGAGAGCATGGAAAGAGCATTTTTACCACCAGATCACTGACTTTGCTACCTGGCCATCAAGGCAACTCTAATACAGTTTGGTAGTCAGGGTCCTGTTTTCTCTAGGACACTTATCCCACATCTTGATGATAATAAGGGTCCCAATAAGATATTTTAATACTGAGAGCACTCTCGATTTCACCAAGGTCCTCTTCAGTGCTTATCTGCCTCTTCCTCAGGTGTCCCTAAGCCATTATGGCCTCCTGCTCACCAATGTCCTACAGTCATTCTTCTAGGCTGCTGGAAGCAGTCTTCAGAAATTTCGTATATCTGCTTCAGTTTTGCTTTATTTCTCCCTCTCCCCCTTCCTCTACTCAAGAGAGTACTAGGGACTGGCTCCGTCCCTGCCCTCTTTTTTTATATCCCTGCTCCTGCCCCATAAGTGAGGGCAGAAGGCCTAGAATTTCTCATGCTGAGAGGGTACTACTATCTTGGTGTTGGGAGCTGGTACCAGAGGCAGCACTGCCTCTGAGGGGAGGTGTCCCCTGGCATTCAGCAGCCTGGTGCCTCTCACCAGGGCAGAGCTTGGTCTGGAGCACTTGAAGGACGCTGAAGGAATGGCAGGGTATAGGAGAAGACCGACTCTCACTGTAAGGGATTGAGTATGTTCTTCTGGGGGGGGAAACCTGCTTCTGTCCAGCTCATGCAGAGTTTTCGATTAGTAGGTGCCATCTCAGATGCTTGTGCTCCCTGAGCACCCACAACCTAACATTTATCAGGGAAATAGTACTAACTTGTCCAGTCTGCCCTTATTGCATTGCTAAAAATAGTAATTAACCTGTTTTTCTGCTCCTTGCTATCTCTGGAGTACACCTGCTTACACAAGGTTGATCAGAATCCAGCTCACTACTCACAGGAATTAACATCATTATCTCCTTGTACAGGCTGCCTGAGCTGCAAATTCACTTCCCTGGTTCTAAGTTTTAATCTGCCGGTACTTCTGCTTTCTGACCATTGCATCCTGGGCTGCATGTGGGAACATCAAGAACTTTCCCACCTTCCTCTCTGTTTCCTATTCTGAAATGCAGTCTGTCCTGCTTCTCAGGGCACTGGCCTCTATGTCTCCAGCAGAGACCTAACCTGCTGTTTCCACGATGACCAGCTAGAGCTGGAAGCTTCCTACAGTGCATCCACTACAAGCGAAATTAAGTCAAACTCTGAATTTGGAGATGTGCAAAAACAAAATCCAGACTGGAACCCTGGCTCAGAGGGATCTGTATCATCTTATGTTCAGTAACAGCAGAGTATAATGCCACTGTGTAAAATACTATAATGGGACTTTATATTAATGTAGCAACAGTACTCAGATGGACAATGAAAAATGCAATAATTTCCTAACCTACAAACACAACCTAGGGTCAGAGTTAAGCTGAATTTCTTCTATCCTTGTACAGTGTAGAAAGTAGCAAAACCCCTGTAAACTGAAATAATGGTCTCGGTAAAACCTGTGCAGTCTCAGTGCTTTCAGTGGTTAGGGTAGTTTACTCACCAGAACCTGAGTTAACAACACCATTATTGATAGCACTCAGGTGCCTGAGAGTCTCTGTGCTGTGCCAGCTATTATTTTTGGTGGATATAATGTAGGAAGGTGGAGATTCCAGCTTCCTCAAAGCTGAATTGGTTCTGCAATGCTAATAGAAGTAAAAAGCAATAAAACCCATCATGTTGTCACTACCAGATTTTATATGTGTCTGAATGTACATGGGGAGTTACTCTATTGATTAAATAAGGACCTTTTTTGAATAGTCATTCTCTAGAGTAGAATAGCATTTTAAGATTGGTAGTGAATTACATTCGTTTGGGGAGTTCATCAGGATTCAGTGGCATTCATGATTTTAGCACGCTCCAGTCTTGTAGTAAGAGCAAAACATCCTACAATACCTGCCTGCAAGGTTGGTTTGAAGTGGAAGCAAAATTCAGCACAATCCATAGCT
This sequence comes from Leptosomus discolor, assembly GCF_034619465.1. Classification (NCBI taxonomy): domain Eukaryota; kingdom Metazoa; phylum Chordata; class Aves; order Leptosomiformes; family Leptosomidae; genus Leptosomus; species Leptosomus discolor. Next base: position 18,491,752 of record NC_141392.1, on the reverse strand, counting down.
ATTGTTGGGTCAAAAGCCAAAGATTTTGTTAATATATAAAGCTTCCATGTGCTGGCTAAACATCAGGGATATACTTTACTGAATAAATAAAAAAAATCTTCTGTGTGGTTTAAGCATTATCTCTACCAGTATCTTACTACTGGCTGACCTCCAGGCAATACAGAACTAGTAAAAAAATCTAAAACCAACTGGGATACAACCTAATGCCTGCATCATCTGGCAGAATCAGAGAAAGAAAAGTTTCCTCAGTCAATGTATTGATTTTTTGAGACTTGGCTCATTTTTTTTTTTAAAAATATTCTTTGGAACTTAACTTCATCCTGAAATGGTGGTGGTAGGGAGAAATGTAATATTTGTTTGCTTTTCTGTTTATAACTGAAGAAAATTGTGATCTGGCAGGTATATACATGATCTAAAGGAGCTAGAAGGGTAAGTTTTATCCCTGCTGAAAACAAAGACAGGAAAGGTTTGCAGATCAGTGAATTTTGTTAAATTCAAGGAAAACTCTCCTTATAAAATATTTCTAAAGAAACTCCTTGCTAAATTCAACAAAATTAGTGGAATTACATGAAGGATGAACAAAGGCCACTGGTGCTTAGATTTATTTTTCAATTTAGACTACATTTTGTTTTAAAATCAAGTATGTGGATGACTACGAATCAAGGGCTGCAGCTGGTACACCAGAGGGCAGGGCTGCCATCCAGAGGGACAAGGACAGGACAGGGAAACGGTCCCATGGGAACCTCATGAAATCCAACAGGTACAAATGCAAAGCCCCACACCTGGGGAGGAGGAGCCCCCTTCAGGGGTACAGGCTGGGCACTGCCTGGTCAGGGAGAAGCTCTGCCGAAAGGGCCCGGGGGTGCGACAGGCTGGGCATGGGCCAGCAGGGCTGCAAAGATGGCAAACAGCATCCTAAGCTGTACCAAGATCACAGCAGATTGAGGGAAGTGATTAGGCCTCAGCACTTGTCAGACCACTGGATCCCGTTTGGGACACCCAGTACAAGAAAAACATCAGTTAACTGGTGGGAATTCAGGGGAGGCCACAAAGCTGGTCGGGGCAGGAGCAATTGACCTGTAAGGAAATGCTCTGGGATTGGGGCTTCTTCAGCCCAGGGGATGGATGGCTTGGGAGGACCTAACAGCAGCACCCAGTATCTAGGTGAAAGTGACTGAGAGGTGGAGCCAAGCAGAGATGCGTGGTGAGAGAACAACAGACATGGGCATAAACTGGAGCTGGTAAGGTTCTGACTGGACATAAGTGGTGGAAAAAATCCCTGTAAGAATGACAGGACAGTGGGACAGGGGCCAAGAGAGGATGTGCAGCTTTTCAAGCCTCAACTGGACAAAGCCCTGAACAACCTGGTCTGAATTCATTGTTGGCCCTGCTTTGAGCAAGAGGCTGGACTAGAGACCTCTCATATTCCCTTTCCAACCTGAATTGCCCTAAGATTCTATGAAAAAAATATGTGAGCCATAGCGCATTTTCAAGATGACTTAGAAGACTGATGAGTTTTCATTTAAGAAAACTATGACTTCTGATGGCTTGGTGGAAAACCTATTTTGAATGCTTCCCATCCGTGAAAGCACAAAAGCAAAATTCAGCTTGCATGAATCACAGCAGGTAAGCACCAAAATATTTTGCCTACAGATACCTTTTCTGGCTTCCCTGTGTAGTTTGAGGCATTCAGGAGCTTCATTTTGCAGATGAAGCAGCAGATAGTCTGTTTAAGCGACCTGCTCATGTTTGTACAGATTCCATATCACAGCCCAAAGCTAAAAGGCATGATTTGCTCTCATTTTGCACCAGAAACACACCTTCCAAGCATTTGGGGGACATTTTGAATGCTTTGTATACTACATAGAACCTTTGTATAATGCTTATAACATTTTTAAGACAGCTTCTTGATGCTTCTTTGCAGAATACAATACTGTATAATTCACTACTGAGAATAACAGAGACTGAAACCTCAGCACTGAGCTTTAAAACAAAAAGTAAACAGAATTTCCTCTTTTTTATATTTGTTTTTCATTCTATTTGTGTTCTAGGAAACTGGCCTAATAATGCCACAGTAATTCTCTAAGTACAGCTTAATCCTAAACAATAACAACAAATGAGTTTCATTTGATCTGTTCAAACACAGAGCATGTTTGACAAAAGTGCCAAGGGCTGCTGGTGTTAGAGGGATATTGGCAGAAGCCGTTTCCTCAGTTATAGAAAGGAGGAAAGGAGACCATTTTTAGCATTTGCTGAGGCAGTTGCAGCACATTAACTTTAGATCAATGAGTTGCTTGATTATTCTACTTCCCTATTGAGTCTCTTTCAAGGCTTCTCTTTACCGACCAGGAAAATAAATATACAAATTTAAAATATTCTCCCAGTCTTTATCTTCATTCACAAAGAAGGGTTTTTTCAAAAATGACTGTATGTCACCTGCAGCAAGGCAGAGCTGCAAAAGTGTCACTACATGTCACTAACTACCTAGTGATGCAGTGGCCACTCAGAGGCGTTTTCAGAGGGGCTTTGACAACTCTGGCTGCCCCGGGTTGTGACTGCATCCTAGCTGAGAAACAGAAAAAAAGTACATGATTCCTATTTTTGCTTAGATGAATCCCTCTCAATTCTAAACTACCCTTACAACTTGTTTCTCTCTTTCTCCTCCCCCCCCCCCCCCCCATGCTACCCCATCCCTGGCTCATCAGTCATTTGGAGGACTTGCAAAATATTATACCTGCACGTATATCCTCCAGTCTCACCTTGTGCCCAGCAGAGCTTGGAAAAAGTCAAGCTGGGGAACTCAGACCTTTAGCTGGCACAGAGAGCCTCACACTTGCAACCACGTTGGGAAGCATCAGCTTTTGCTTACAGCAAACTGTCTGCTCAAAGGTCCCTAAATCTGCCTTTCCAGAGCTCCCTACCTCTGCTCCAGCCCTCCTGACTCCATCTTGCTCACTCACCGATCCTGCTCAGACCCACCTCCCTTAAGACTCAGTATTACTCTACCTGAGATCTTCCAGGCAGGCGAAAGAGCTGCCTCCTCCACATCCACTATCGGTAGGAGTCACCCTCAGTCATGGCCAAGATCTGACCAGCCTCTAGAGCAGAAGGTTTCTAGAAAAGCCTTTTCTCTAAATGCTGAAGACAGCTAGGTATCTGGCACTAGAACACTGTGAGACTGGAAAATCTATGCCCTTTGATTTTAGTAATGTTTTAACATGAATACTACCGTAGAAACTTCCAGGCCCCACTTGACTGTCTTAGAAAATAATTTATAGGAATATTTCGAAAGCTAATCTCCAATAAAACTGTCTCTAGAACAGCCTCCTGCAGCACATAAGACTTCTTATTCTTCAGTGAGTAGAAGAACAGTCTGAGTTTCATACCATTATTTCTCAAAGCTATGCCTGTTTCAGAGATGAGGTCTGCTTAACAGACAACTATTCCTTTACCTTTCTACGGGAATCTGCCTATGCCCTGAAGCAGAGTTTAAGCCATCCTGAGTTTCTTATTTTTCCCTTTGCTCATTTTTGGATTGTTGAAAGTTTAAAACAAGATATACCATCCCTTTCTGGACTGACATCGGGTTCTTAATAAGAGTGCTCTGGGATTTCTCCCTATTCCAGCAAAGTCCTCTGTCCTTTCAGTTGCACAAAGTAATGGAATTTGTAGCCATATAAATGCATTAGTGTTGGGCAACGCGATGAACAGACTTACGTATTTGTACAACACTGCAAATGAGTATCATAATGTTTTACTGCCTTGCAACTGAGAAGTCACTGCTACAATCATTTGCTCATCTCTGTGCACAAGATACCCATTACTCCTAAGGGTGTGAATAAAAAGTTTACCAAACTGAGACATAGTAAACCAACTGTTAACAACTGTATTTATAAAACAAAAAGAAACAAACAAAAACAAACAACTACAACAAACCCCCAACCCCCAAATGTGATAGAAACTTACTCTATCTTCCAATGTGTACCTAGAACACAAGCAAGGTAAACTCATCCCTTCCTAGACAAACCTTACTAAGGACTTGGGAACAAGACTCCTGGGCTTACTGTATTCCAAGTTCTCTATTCCAAGTTCTGTCTTTCACTTCTGTTTCTGCCTGTGGTGACCTTCTACAAATCATGTAACCATCTAAGCCTGGTTTCTCTCTTGGCATGTATTTTGTGCCATCCTTTAAGCTTGCAAAAACTAAAGAGGATATGCTAGAACTTCATATTTTTCTTACGCTAGTTAATATGCGTATGTCCAAAATGTCTTAATTTAGAAACCTAGAATATAGCCAGAAATTTGAAAATATCTGAGCATACAGAGAACAATCAGGTATTTACTATCATCAGATAAGAGGTATTTTATAACTATTAACAGACACAAGCCAAAAGGCTACTAAGTAGAGATGAATGAACTGGAGCAGCTGATACTGTTTCCAACTAAACTCACAGAATTATTTGCATTGCAGCCTTTTCTTGCTGCTTCTTCCTCCCCTTTCTCTAGACCACCTCTCATTGTACATGAAAGCACAGACATGGCATGGACTCCAACACACCCTAGTTCCAGATCAGCCAGGAATCTTGTATAGATCTGGACTCATATATGAGCCATGCTTTTACTTCCAGCTGAGGTCTGGATTTTCGGAGAAATCTAAACAGAGTTAGCTTTGTACATCCCACAGAGATTCATCTGGAGCAGCCCAGGAGCTTGCATAGTACACTGTTTTTGTTTCAGCACGTGACTAACATGGAGTTAGTCCTCATATGCTTTACATCCATTGGCACACTCCTCTCCTCATTGCCATTATTTGGGTAGCACTTACATAGAAAGGAATGCAGTCAGCTCCCCACCAGATTTCCACAATTCTACATGATTCCTTATAGAAAGATGGCATAAGGGGTAGACTTGAACATTTGTTCCAGTCTTACATTTATGCAGCTAAGCTGTTCTGGAAATTCCCAGGTTTCTTAGGATCTCACTTGTTCAGACTAGAAGCCAAGCAGTTAAGCTTCGCTTCAAGAAACACAACACAAACATTTCAGGGGTATGTTAGCACATGAGAACCAGAAAGCAAAACAATTACAGGGAGGCACTGTTTACCTTTCTAAACTTGGTTTAGCTTGTGCAAATATCATAAAGAAGGAAAAGCAATAAAACTGAAACACTGCTCCATAATGCTCCACCTGAAGTGTGAAGGACAGGAAAGGAATGAAGACTAATGTAAAAATCAAAGGTATATGTATTCTTCCCTTTGCTCAGGGATATTAGGGAACTAATTCAGTCTTCTAATTCCCCACAGTGTAGTGAATAATTAGAAGGGATTTTCACATGTTTTGCCACCTCTTTGAACCACTTAGGCAGTGGAAAATGGCTAGGAGCTTGGGAGGTCCTCATGTCTGAATGGATCTGGTCTTCTGATGTTTTGCAGGCAGGTGTGAACTTGGTCTGCAAGCCCACCTTGCCTTGCACACCCTAAGTCAGGCGAGAAAGTAATGACAAGAGCCTTATCTACCAGTGCCAAACCAGGTGAACATGTTCCCCCTTTCAGCAGGGCACACCAGCTCCGTGTGAGTATAGCTTTCCTGTGGCCATGTAGCCACTGGCAAGTTAAGAACACCAGCACATGCACTCTCATCTGCCTGCAAAATACTAGGCGGATCTGCTTGAATGAATCTTGTACTTCCTAACACCAAACGCAGTCCTGCAGCCACTCCACTGAGAGCTGTTCAAACCTCCATTGGACTTCCACCCCTGTCTACCATAGGAACAAGACCTGGTTTGTTTTTTTCCTAATAAGCCTGTCAATTTGCCCCAGACTCCTTCAGCATCTATCTTCCTTTCGTATAGGTCCAGTTTTGGCTACAGCAGATACGGTAGCACACAGGCTCAGCGCTCCCCATTGTCCCAAAAGACTACTCAAGGCTATTGCCACAGTAACAAAAGGAAATGGTATCCTTAGAATTGAGCTAATGGTGCTTGCATGCAGGCAAGGAATGTTCTGGTGGCAGCTCTCCCTGAAAGCCATGTTAGGTCAGCTGAGCCCTCTGACAAAATGTGCTAAGAACTGATGAAGAAGAAAGAGCTCTTGCAGAACAGGAGGGCTGAGGGACATAGGAACTCCCACCGATGCTGCTTCACTGTGCCATTCTATGTATGCACAAAAAATAAAGAGATACTAAATCAAAGACTAATTTCTCTGTATGTGTATGTCAGAGTGGTTTCCTCCCCCTTTCAAAGGCTCCCACTAGCAAGAGAAGTAGGGAGGCTCAGCAAGTGTAGATGCCAAAATCAGTGCTTTCCAACATTTTGCTGGAAGCACGACTGTGAGCTTTTTCTGGTGACTTCAAGTGGTAGAAAGAACGCTCCCTGTAAATGCAAAAAATGGATCGACTTAGAAATCTCGCTGATTTTTACCAGAAAACTCATTGATACTAAGCTTGGTTTGAAAATAGAAAGGTAGTATGTGCACGATCATTAGATCATAAGCAAGAGCCAACAGTTTGGTTCTCTGTGGTCCTAGAGTTTTCCCATTACTGACAAATACATGAAGTGGTCACAAATCAGTTAAGGAATTATCTCTTCCTTTTTTTTTTTTTTTTTCCTTAAAGCTACAGTGAGCCTCATGGAAAAAACCAAGGTTTTATTCTGAGCACAGCTATTCCAGCCTGTTCCAAAGCCTGACCAGCAGTTTCCTGAGCCTCAGATTAGATGGCTATTCAGGACAGAAGCCTCAGGAGTTTGAGCAGTTTAACTTCTCTTCTGCTTACTAGCAATGCAAGATTCCCCCCCCACCCCAGTATTAATCCAGTCAGGCCACTTCCTTCAGTCATGTTTCTATGTACTCCCACCAAGTTATTTTCTCAAGCCTTGAGAAATTTGAAAAAAAACATACGCATACATATATGCACATAATATACATGCTCACACTAGCAATTCAGATGACTAATTGGAGATAAAAATCAATTATTTTTGGCATGCAATCAAAGCACTGACTTTTGGCATTTTCCAGAGAATATTTTTTTTAAGTCTTTCACATTCATTGCAATAAAAAAGAAGAAGCTGGGTTCTTTGTCCAAAAGCCTTCAGATTTCAAAAAGATATTTAAGCTTAACACTTAAAAGTTAATTCTCCCTTGACAATGTTGAGAACTTCCATTAAAGCAAAAATTATTATTAGCATTCTGTAACCCTTTGTAAACGCACCCATTGTTCAAATAAACTGACCTCTGCAGCAATTGACCTTAACATTGCTCAAAAGCTTGACAGTCAATTATCTTCTGATCTCCCTTCAATGGGCCTTGTGGCTGGAATTATCAATCCATCATCTGGAAGGTAAGTATAATAGTGTCTCACGGGCATTTCTTCACGACTTATGCCATAAACACACTGCTGTAGAATAAGTCAAGAAATTCTGTCTCAATTCCACTGAAGCGTACCTAAAAAGCAATGATACACCAAGAAGCTGTTCTCCCTTGCAAATATCTCTGAACACACAAACAGAACCACGATTAAAAATACCTAATGGGTCAAACACAACGTCATCTACTCCTTGGCAATACCATCAGACTCACACACAGTACTGGACTGTGCCTCCACCAAATATCACAACTCTGTTAAGTCTGTAGGACACGAATTTTGGGATGCTGCAGGAAGATGAAATTTTCTCTCACTCTCACTCTTTTGCTTCCAGTCAATCTGACGCCACAGGGGGCATGGGACCTGCTGCCGGTAGGGGCTTGCAACACGGTTGAGACTACCCTTACCTCTCTCTGGCTTCCAAAGCATGATCCCCCCTTCCCTACACACAGCTGCGACCCCCACATTCCCCATTCAGCCCATAAGGACAAGAGCTCTCTTCCACCACTCTGCCTGGGTGAGCAAGGACAGCCTCCAGCACAGCACCACCACTTTCACTCTGGGGAGACACGCACATGGTTGGAGGAATATTGCGGATACTGGAATATTGCTGGTACCTGAGATTCTCCCATTGTTTGCTGGTCATTTACAATTTGGTCATTTACAACTGCAACACTGCGATGGCCTTAATACATCACCTTTCCCCAGTGCCAATTCAAAGCTAAAAGTGCTTTTTACCATTACATCTAGAACAGTGAGGAATTTCTTTACAACAAATTAAAAAATCTTCTGCACTCAAAACTCTGAACTTAAGACTTAAAGGGTGATATAACTTCTAATATCACAGGCTATACAATACTAAAACTACAGAAATATTGGTTTATTGCTAATAAAGTAAACCTCAGCTGTGTTCAATCTTGCTCACACAACAGAAACTAATCATATCCCTGGCACACAGATTTCTTCAGTAAAGACTATGCATCTTTACAGCACAGGCTTTCATAAACAAGGGCTCCATAGAAATACAAAAGCTACTGCAGCCCTTGTACAGGCCTCTTGTGGGGGAAAATAGACAGTATCTTGGGAGCTGGAGAGCAGCAATGAAGAACAAAACCCCAGGTTTCTTGAAAAGATAGATAAGAAAGCATGGAGAAGGAAGCTGGTGAAGAACAGCAGGCCAAGAAGCAATAAAGCACATTATACCGATACTTATCTGGGTGGTAAATCCTGCACTGCGATTAGTAACCCTTCAGTGATTCCTTAGCCCAACTGAGATTTAGGGAATCACGTAGCCCTGTATTAGCCAGTACAAACTGCTCCAACCTTCACTACAAGTCTAACTTTGAGTTAGTCACATTTGAGTCTTCCTGAGCTATTGCAGCTCATGTGCACACACACTCAGTACTGTGCCCACAAAGGGCAGCCCAAAACCAATGCCAAGATCTGAAATTTCAGGTATATATATAATCATTGCTGATCAAAGGTGGTTCCCGATGGACAGAAAAGCAGGATGAGGTGAAGAAAAGGATTATTACAGTAGGATGAAAGCATTTGAAATTAATAAACCAGCTAAGCTAGAGATGAACTGTCTTGGTGTTCATGGTACCTCCTCTTCTGACATTTAAAACATGCTTAAGATTATCCCAAATGTCAAAAGCAGATATATACCAAGGACAACCACCACAGGACTCATCAGCAGTTTGTCTATTATTACTGAATTTATAAAGCATATGCAACAGAACAAGTGTGACTGATGGCTATAAAAGAAACCATTGGGTTTTGATTCTCAAAGGACCAGACACCTCATTTTTTAGGTCTGCCTCATCTACATAAGGGTCTAGCATTTCAGTACAAGCCACAGCCTCCTGGGTGTCCCCTGGTATGGGGGTAGAACTCAGCAAAACAGGTACAGCTGCTCATTAGCTGTGGTGCTTTTCAGCAGCGTGAAAAAGTTTAGGACTGAGGCTACAAGGCTATGCTCCACATTTACCTGCTTGTTCTTTCATGTGTAAGATGGAGTGCTGACCTGTCTTACAACTTCTTTTACTTGTCAGGATTGACATGCCTAACTGGTGATCAGATTTTATAATTCTGGGATTCTCACCTCCAAGGAACTCAGCCACCTTGGTAGTATTATATTTAGCAAAATTCTCCACTGTTCAGAGTAAATATTATGCCTCTTGCAGAAGATGACGTACCACCTGTCCTGGACCACAAGTCAGTCAATGCTAGTGAGGGACATGCAAATTATGAAAGAACCCACCAGCTATTCCAGGGAAATATTAATGGCTTTTCTCACTCTCGCACAGCAAACCCAAAGCAAAATGGCCACATTAGTGTGAGTGCAAACAGTAGATTGTAACAGGGACAGAACTCTGAAAAAGTGCTGCGTATATTTATTGTGATGAGTGTTTGGTTGTAAAATGTGGGAAAAGTGCATCTTCATTAAGCTAAGCTCTGTTTTCCAGCTGGAGACATAGTAGTAAGTTTAGATAACGAAACAAGATCTGAGAAAAACAGTATAAAGTAGGAATTACTTAATGCTTAGGTAGCCTACATCTACCAATTAGCTAGCCTGTACTTCATCTTGGCCTTTTCTTCCATTACTAGAAGCTCCCAGAGGAAGTAATTTTGTAAGAGAGCGCACCGGAAGGGAGAGTATCAGATAGCCAACTCCAGCAAGTGTACAGAATTTATCAGGATCCTCAAAGACGGCGCTGTGGAAAAACTTTGCAGCTTTATATACAGTCCAGCCCCAGGGGAGGAGAAACACATTGGTTGCCACTATAAGCACTCCCTATTTCTATTCTGACCTGAGCTATCACCTCCAGCCAAGATCAGCTCCATTTTTCTATGTGCTGTCTGCACACAAAGAGAAGATGCGAAGCAGGATGCAAAACACAGCCTGCCAGGTAAGTCCTGCTTGGGAGAGTTGACTGGGGCTACATAGTCAAGTTTTACCTGTGATTTCATATGCATCATTACACCTTGTCTTGCAATGGTTGGGTACACTGTTCCCTTATACTGGGAAATAGCTTCTATACTATGACCTGCAAGTGGTTGTTTCAATGAAGGTGGCAGATGAATTGCTTGAAACGTGTGAGAAAGAAAAGCAAAGCCACCTGGTTGACAAAGGTAGGACAAAGCTTTGCTTTAAAAAAGCTGAAAATGAGAAGATTTTGTATCACATAGGTGATGTAGATAAAGCTATGGTCAAACTGGTAGCACATTGTGTCACTCATTCTTCATTGCTTGGTTATGATCTGAACTTCCCTCATATCCTACCTTTGGATAAAGAACAGATTGTGTAAGTGGTAAGTGTTGGCAGGACTGGAGAAAGCAGACCTAGATCAGTTACAATTAAGTAGGAAAGTTTCTTTCTCATTCTTTAATCTTTTTGAGGACTGAAAATTTGATTTTTTTAATTCCTCTCTGGAAACTAAATAGGCCTCCAAGAAGGACCATCGAACAGCTAAAAGGTGGGGTTTATTTGTGTGTTTTTAATAGCACAAATAAAGAATCTCTGGCAACCCATGACAGGGTGACAAATAGGCAACCCTTGCGATTATTATTAGCCCATCTGTGAACACCCACAGTGGAGTGCTCTGAGGAGAAAAAGCATGAGACAGAAGAGAAAGTACATACTCTGCCATAATTTAAATTCATAAACTCAGAAAATATGAACACGTTTCATTGTAGTGTGTAGCCTTTAGTGCCAAGGACCTTGGCTCATAATAATTTAAACAGCTAACAATATAAGATTTATGGAAATAATTTAGCATCTCTTAAACAAAAAGTCTGGCTTACTCATCTCATATGTATATAGAACTAACACTTGAAAAACCAAAGCGGATAACAAAAGCCACTGGTACATTTACCAGAGTCTTAAAATTATATTATTGTCTTAACTTAGGTCCCAGTTACACTGACTTGCCAATCTTAGCATGAATATTTTATAAGTGTATAACAGCACGCATGTAGACAGTATTTTTCCAGGCCCAATTAGCATTAACACATGCAAAGACAAACAGACAGAGATACAAAGACAATTTGCAGTAACCTCTGTGTTTCCATAAACCCAGGGAACATTATATGCCAGCAAATGAGTGGACAGTAAAGGATGTGGCTGTACCGGTGCCAAATCTGATGCACAGGAAGGGGGAAGCTCAGGAGAGAACTTGCATCTGGAGGATCTTCGAGAGGGAAAGAACTCAGCCTAGCCGCCGAGGTAGAACAGAGTTAGTTCTCCTGGTTTTGGGTGGGTTTGTTTCTTGATTGGTTGGTTGGTTTTAATGGGAAGAGAAAAATAAAAATAAAATTTTGAAAATCTTCAGGCTGTCCTGCTCAGGAAGACAGAAGACTTCCAAAATCTCAAATGCATACGCTTGCCTGACATGAAATAATTCCTGCCATCACCTGGAAGCAAGCCTTGTCATAAATTCATTGACATAGCTTTAGATCTAATCTGAGCTCTTTCATAGCACCAGCCCTTACATTTCACCCACTTGCCCCTTTATTAAGCCCCACCCTTTCTGCTTAAAACAGATCTCCCAGAAAAGGCATCCAGAAGCTGTTGGCAGCGGGAGGACTTGCTGTTACACTTTATTTTAACACTTCATTACTCCCTCTCCCCTTGACAGAAATCTGTGCTCCAGGTTGGGATTTGTCACTTTGCACATACAGGTCCTTTTCCTACCTCGCTACTGCCAGAAAAACAGGACATGAAGTCTCCCAAAGTGACCCCTTGATCTTTTCCTGATCACCTAAAGGGACCAAGCACTTAAATTTCCTCACACTAAAGCATTTCCTTTGGCTATTAAATAACATTGCAGGCTTTTCTTCATTATAATACAGGTTAGGTGAAGGGAATGGATGACCAGGTATGACCTTCAGGTTAGAGCACTCAACCAGGAAATGGGTTACTGAGGTTCTGCTTCAGAGAACATTCAATAGCTATACACAGAGCAAAATAGCTTCTAGAGAAGAAATTGAGAGACAGAGTGCTCGGACAGCTGAGATTATCCCATAAAAGGTCTTAGAGGTCACCTGAACTTCTAAAGCCCAGTATTTTCATCTGCTGCCTCCACAGTAAAAATGATTTTTTCATTTTTGCATAAGCATAAGTTTTTATTTATGTCCTGCATTTGCTTTCAGCCCTTTCACTCTTCTACGTCTCTGGAACCTCATTTTTGACCCGCCTGTGTGCGTATAAAAAGCTTGTGTCTGCTGATCATTTGGATCCCTGCTATATTGTACGAGCTGATGCCACACTCTTCAATAATGCATGAAGCTGCAGCACTGTGCTCAGAAATGCAAAAAGGATGTCTTTTAAATGGCTTGCAATGTACCAGAGACAAATGAAAAGCAAGTTCAGTAAATATCAGCCTATCTCACAGCAGAAATTCACGCCTCTGTAAGGATTCAGCTGCAAGTAAAAAGTTACATCAAAGTCCCAGTGCTGTAAACTTCGGTCAGGTACTATGTTCTGAATTTCATGCAGGATTTTTTAACATAGTCAAACGTCGTTATGCATACTACAATAGCTCTCACCCAAAATTCACTTAATAAATGTAAGGGTCTGACTAGACATATGCATCATGGCAAGATAAACTAGCATGTGGATTTACAATGCATTAGCCACTCCACAACAACTGCGCACGTCTGCGCACCTACCCAGCAGTACAGGAGGCAACAGCTTACTCTTTCTGAGGATGCCTTGTGCATGGGACACATCAGATTTGTCACACTGCTGCACTAAGACCACATCAAATACAGGCAGAGCAAGCTCCAGGATGTCTAAACCCATCCATGTAGATATGTCCTAAACATCCGTTTCAGATGCAAGAACGGGGTCTAGTGCACATATTTATGCCTCTCTAGAAGCTGGTCAGAGGAACTTGAAGAACCTGCTACTTCCCCATGCCCGAATGAGATCTGTAGCTAACATAAAGGCCTGGCTCTTCAGTCCTGTTGTCCTTGGTTTAAGACTCTTGGATGAACACTGTATCTCATGCAAATGGCGACATGGTACATTATAAACAAAAGATCACTCCTAATAAAACGTAAGATGATTACAGTCTTTGTAACAGAAAAATCGGATGGGCTGGGAAACATCTAGCAAAGCTAAACTGTTTTTTTCTGATGAGTGAAATTTCCTGGGAATTTTGTTCAGGATTATGGGAAACAACAAAAGTTGTGATGGCCTTGGTTTCCTTAGGGTGGGCTATCAATCCCACAGGGCTGACCCAGAGTCCTAAAACAGCGATCAAATATCTCCAGTTAATTCTAAGATCAGGCCAGTTTTGCACATAAACCATTTAATTTTCTTGTGAAGAGGAACAATTTGCACGCAAAATCAGCTGGCCAAGATTTTTTCTATTTTGAAGTTGGTAATTTTGTAATTATTGAACAGTTAATTTCATGATAAGGGGGGAAAAACAACCCCAAACTGATCCATGCCTTTCTTTCAGATAGCAAAAATACTCAGAAAACAACCAGAATTTGCGTGGGATTTCTGCAGTTCATTTTCAGTGGTTTTGTGTAGTTCTCTACACACTGGACACACACTCAACTCTCCTTCTAAAAGGTACTTCCACAGAAGCTGGAAGTACAGACCTCAAATGCTACCTTGAACTGTCATGCTTCCATCCCTGACAGAAACACGAAGACTCTCAGTAAGAAATTGCTGGTTGTCCTGTTGCTAAACGAGTTCAGCTCATATCCATCATAATAAAAGTAATTTGATCTAATGCAGCATTAATGCAGACACAAAAGGTACAGGAGAATCTATTGTCATTAAGTGATTCATTGATTTGCCATTAAGGTGTTAGCATTTTAATTTATTTAAATTATTTGTTGCATGTTAAATGAGCAAAATAAATATGCATGTTATGTTTCGCTCTACTCCTACTGCTCAGAGAAGCAGTGTCAGCAATACACCCTGCTCGCATTTGGCTCATCACAGCGACCTCGCTAGAGTGAAGAGTCAGACACGGCATTCTAAGTCAAGGACTGAAAAGTCAGGCGACTCAATCCACACTGAGGTCTTTACAAATGCTCCGAGGCTTAGCTGGGCTGAGCACCCACCAACAGTAAAAACCAGAAACTCTTCAAAGGATTGGACCCTGAAGTTGAAATCTCCTTTTCAATGCTATGGCTTTGCAAAATACTGCATCCTCATCCTACATGGGATGAGGAGACATGGCCCTGTTTCTTTAGCAGACTTTATGCCTGGCTGTGTTACAAGGCACATTGCTTAACAGAGCTCGCCTTGCTATGGCGTGAATCTAGTTCACGCATCAGGAGCATTAAGCTTGCTGTTTACCTTACCTTGCTATTGGTCTTATTTGCAAATTTTGCAATTATTTTCAGTTTCTCCAGATCTCTGACAAAATAATGTTAGGTAACAAGAAGTTTCTGGGGAATCCTCTGTTTCTAGAAACATTCCCTTTGTACAATAATTTTTTACCTTAAAGTGCTTAATTTACTTAACATGGCCTATATTGCTTTATGTAGTGCTTTATCATACGTATCATATTGGATAACATAAAATGGCTCAACCACATCTTAAACTGTGCTGGGTCAATACAGTAACTTTATGACATCACAATCTATGACTAAAACTTATACTGGGTCAATTTAAGAACAATGTCATTTGAATCTGTTCAATCTGTATTTTCATAGTTTGTCAAGGAAAGGAAAAAAAAAGAAAAAAAGAGATAGGCAAAGGGGAAATAAAAAAATCTGTTTGGTGTCAAACAAACAATGGGTATACATGACAAAGAGTGCCCCAGTAAGTATGATCTCTCTGTGTAATTTATAGCCTGCTGGTGAGGGCTCTCAGACATGGTGTGAACATGTACTACAGTCCCCACTCTGCCTGGCTCAATACAGGGTTGGGAAGGCCCAGGGCCATGTCACAAGCCACCTTGGGGCAGCTTTACATTTGCTCTCCATATCAATCAATACACATTTATTTTAGGTTAAATTCAGCTGCTGTAGGAGGGAAGGAGGGAGAGAGAGAATGCTGAAATACGCCCTCCAGCCTGGCAGGAAGGGTGTCTGAGACAAAACTGCTGTCCTGAATTGAGCAGAGATCTGAATGTGGGTCTACTAGATAAATGTCTCAGCTGATGCCAAGGAGAAGAGAGGCTCCTTGGTTTCTACATCTTGTGATTCTAAACAGCAAGATGCAATGGCTCATCAATTTTAATTTTTCTTTCATTTCTCATTTTGATTAAACTGTTTACCAACATTCCCCCCCTCCTTCCTGCCAACAATTTTAGTAGTTAAGATCCATGTTTCTTGGCTAAGCAGTTATCCTCTTCAATCAAAACGAAGCAGAGCACGCACGCTCCTGCAGCAATGGCCTATCTTAGGCCAGATTTGTTCACAGGACCTAGTCTCCCCAGACACAAGCCAGCATGCAATCCCATGCTGCACTTGGTCCAGCCACAATGTTGTCCTTTTTTCCTCAAGGACGTGTCATTCCCTCCCTTTGTGTTTTCCCCATCCTCCCTGTTTCTCACCTTGTACTGATGCAAATGTGCACAGGGCTGCAGACTGAACTAGAACATACCCAAAGAACAGCAGAGCGGTAGTTAAGTAGTTTGAAGAGTTACGTTTTTTTAAGCCGCTCACTTCATTGATTTGTCTTCCAGTTAAGTCCCTCAAATAAGTGCGCTGATATAGCTATGGTGAGGCCAGAAGGACATACGCAGGAACAAGTGGACATGGTGAAAAGTCAAACTGACTTTGCCAGCAGAGACACCACAGAGTGAAGCCTTCACCCCTAGCAAGGCTGTCAGAAGATCAGAAATGACTTTTTAATGACATCTGATCAATTTAGGGCTTTTGTTTTCTACACTCGCTGAATTGCATATCCCCACGTAGCACAGAATTTCAGCAATGGTACCAGCGGGAGTAAGGGAAACAGAAGATTAACAAGGCAGATTTGCACTTGTGAATGAACCTTCAGACAAATGGGCAATTTTTATAATGATGAATGCTCAGTCTCCTCCGTTCTTTCTTAATAGGATCACGAAACAAATTTACCATGATCTATTACAAAATGATCAGGCAAAGCTTCCAAAAAGCCACACAACCAAGGCCAAATCCAACATTGCTTTATCAGGCAATTTCACGTGGAGATGAAAAATTCCTGGAACAGCTAAACCAATATTATGCAAAAAGTATGTTGTATTTACCAAGAGCCAATTTTGAGTCTATCACCACAGCATCTAAGCAAGCAAGATCATAGCCTTGCAATTATAATAAGGATGAATTGATTTTGTCTCCCCTCTGCAAGCCTCAGATTTTATGATGGCCTTCAACAAAATAACATGTTAATTCAATGTCATTTTCATTTTAGCTATATAGAGTCCTTTTTTCTTTGCCATAAGAATGAAGTATTAGAAGTTATACTTGCTTGTGCATTGATACACTATGTAAAGGACTATGTAATAAATCTTTATTTTCTGTCTCTGTAGCCATGTTCAGTTCAGTTTTCCACAGTTTGGTCAGCATGTACCAAAAGAAAGGAGTAAGACCATCTATTATTAATAGTAATATTAAAAGGCATTGTAGAAGGAAAAATGATTCTCCTGCTGTCAAAGAAGGAACAGGCTGTGACTTTGGCTGAGATTCTAGAGAGATGTGACTTTTTTGAAATGATAGCCCCACCCTACCCAGTAGGTGTATTCAGGCCCATGGAACTACTTGATTGAGTGACATTTTACAGGACTTACAGTTATGGGCAATTAAGTCATACTAGGATTTTTCTATGGCAATCAAGAAGGCAGTACCTGATACCTGTGGAACAGCAGCTACACACAGGCTGCTGAAAGCAGTGCTGATGACTCCATGCATGACTGAGCTGTGGTGAACTCCTGCCACAGCAGCCACTCAGACTGAAAGCTTGAGCCATCCATCTTCCTTAATCTTCCTGTATGCACTTACCTATTTTGGATTCTACCATTCATGTTTATTCAGCATTTTGGATTGCTTTATTTCCATCCCCCCTATGCAGTTACTTGGAGGAAGTTACCATGCTGCTATCAAATTGCAAATAAAGTCAGGATATTGGATCACAGCCTTCATAATCCATCAGACATAGCAATTCAGAGGAAGCTCTGTAGGACCAGCTTGAAAGATGAGGCAGAATGAACACTAATAAAAGGTTTCCTAGAGGCGCCGGTTGGATTTGGAGGCATATAAGCCACAACACGGCTCACAACCTTTTCAAGCAGCTGCAGCTGCTGATCAGAGTCAAAGAACAGCTGCACCAGCCACTACTCAAGGTTGAAACCAGTCTTGTGCTGTGGTTAGGTGTGCACTGTGCTGTGCAGGTGCACACTGACAGCAGAATCAGGCCCACTGCATGCCACTGAGTAAACCTATTGTCTCAGTTGCATTATGTAGTTTTCTTGATAGGCTTGACAAATTACATCTTAATTTCTGCTTCATATTAATAAAGTGAGACTGATCTCTCTGGAAATAAACATCCACGGAACTAAAGGAAACACACAAGAAATAGCAACAAAATTCTTTCCTCCTCTGTAAATCCTCTCCATTTTCCTATTTAGCTCCTACAGCACTATGAATTAGTAAAACTCAACATGAGATAAGCAGCAAGTCATTGTCACTGTGGCATGTGGAAGGAAAAACTGAGGTCCAGTTGATAAGAAGGCTCAGATCAGCAGCAGGCAAGGACAAATGGAAAACCCTTGTCAGAGTAAAGCATTCTCCTCAGAATGCATGGGATGACATCCTGTCATCGCGACTTAGTCTTGGCCATCTTAGGTTGGCTATTAAAGGAAATCTCTTGGAGAACAACCACCAGCCTACATTGTCCTCTTATCTGTAACAACAGGTCAGAGATGTATACGAATACTTCTCGAATGAGAACAAAATGGCCCCGACAGGGTTATTCTGGAAGTTCTGAACCAGAAAGTCGCAATTCTTATTCCAGCCACTACTTATGACAGTAAGGCCATCAAACACACTCTAGGAGGGAGCTAAAGCACTGTGTCAGCAGAACTAAATGTTAGTCGACACAAGGATAACAGCAACGCCTGTAAAATGTAAGGGAGTAGGACCGTCTTACCCACACAAGATGCAGTAATAAAGCCAGAGAAGTCATGTATTTTTCTGAATTACAGTCAGACAGCCCAGCAGATAATCTGTAATATTGTCAGTTCATAGAAAGATAGAATTTTTGGCCAAATAGTTCTGTTTGCTCATCACTTCCATGAGCTCATTGTTCATGCAAACCCCTCAGTTACTTTAAAAAATGAAAGCAAGCACAGGAGCGAGCTACTGAGATCCGGGACAGAGGAAAATATTCAAGTGGTTTAGAAGTGAGCAGAGAGTAGAATTTTAAAAAGGCTGATTATTGCTTCAGCAAGTTTTACGGAAGCGAAAATACATCACAAATGGGACAGATCAGCCTTTTTGAAGGAAATGGATATTGCTTTTAAAAAGCATATCAAAGACCTCTTGCAGGCAGGCAACATTTGTCTGAGATGGAAGACATCTATCTGCAGGCACTCAGATCCCTACATGAAATGTTTGCAGGTTTTGCAGTCACACTGAGGAGAAGAATTCTAAGGCTTAAGAAGGGCTGAAGTGACTTTCTGGAAAGGGGACAAGGGATATGTAGGCTGAGGTGTTGCAGGAGAACCTAATCTCAGAGCCTCCCTGATGACTTTCTGGGTAGTTAGAAACAAAGCTGGTGGGACTTTACAAAATGCCCACTGGTTTAAAAGAGCTGCTTGGGAAATCATCCACTTACACCTGTACAAAAAAGTCAGTGTCTGTAGAACCAGCATCTGAAAAGTACCATCTCCAAGGGCAGCGATACACATACAAAAAAGAGCAGAAAGAGAGGTACATGCACGGTGAGGAGATCCATCTTTAAGGCCAACCTCCAGGCACAGGTTGACCAGCTGAGCTCCTTTTAGATGATCAGCTCTGTGATAACAAGGCCAGCCCTTGTTTCTTGCCAGGCAAAGGGGCTGGATGCTGTCTTTGTTGCCTCCTATTTCCTAACAAATTAAAAAAAAAAAAAAAAAAAAAAGTGCAGGAAATGTCCTGCCCATTCCCATCCTCAGGGGGAGGAACAACACAGATATCTATCTTTCTCTCCAGAAACAGTTTCTAGCATTGATTCTTCCAAATTTCGCTTTGAAATGCAAACATGAACCATCAAATATTTTGTTTACAAAACTCCTTCTTTTCCAGTGACAGATGAGGAGCTACACAGAAGAAGAGGAGGCATTGAAATTTCACCTTTTTAGCATTTTACCTATCAGTTCTTCCAATGAAAAGGAACAAAGCAATAAAATATTCTCTGCAGTAAACTCAGCGTCCAACCAAGGTATCAGCGCACAAACCATGACTGACAGAAAAAAAAATCAAAACTCACTTGTCTTATTTCACTGGGGAAATGAATGATGAAATTATAAACAAAATAGATGGTTAAAAGTAATTATACTTACATGGCACAATGCTTTAAGGCACCTTTTTTTTCCTCTGAAAAACGGAAACTAGATTTTCAAAACACTTGTACGGTTGACAATTTGCAATGTTGTTCTAGTGAGTCTGCAAGACCGCTTTTTTCATAAATATATTATTTTTATCTTGAGAGCATTCCATCAACAATGCAAATAAAACAGGCAGGCAAAGAAAGGCAGATGAATAGAAGGTGAGAAAAGGAGGAGGGGAGAGAGGGAAAGGGGGGAAAGAGGGGGAAAGAAGGGAGACAGAGACAGAAAGAGGGCTAAGCTAGCTAGCTAGCTTCAGTAAAGTCAAATAATCCCAAGTTAAGTAGTAAGCCATAATAGCAAGTGCATATGGGGATCAGGATGCATAATATACGTTTGGAACAGAAATAGAAAGAACAAAATAGATCATATTTCAAGGAAAGAGAGAATTGGAGAATGAGGAGAGAAGAGCCAGGAAGTAATATAGTATTTTTTCCCATTACTATAGGACCAAATCTAGAGGCTGTATATCAGTGAAGGAGGCAGTTAGAATATTACAGAATGGATATAAAAACTGTAAAATATATGCAGCATTATTCAAAATGTATTTTCAAGCAGAATAGTAACAGCATATCTTCTGGCTCTGGCTATAATATCAGGGTTTAGACAAAGCATGCTGGGGAGCTAACCAAAAGGAAGGAAATGGAGAAATGCCCAGCATGTTTCAAGGACTAACAGGAATCTCATCAGCAAATAAGGACAATAAAGACCAACAGATGATGCCACAGTAAGGCTATTTGCAACCGCTGTCACATACTAGAAATGCCGAATCTGATACAGTCTCATGACTTTCCAAATTTTCCAAATCCATCCCATATAATGACTCTAACCCCCTCTCCTGCCTTCTTTCCTCCACACTGGCCTCCCTTCCACTTTCCCAAAATTTGTTTTCATTTAAAAAAAAAAATAAAATGAGAATAGAGCAGCTTGGGGTTTTCCCAGAGCTCCTGCCTCACCTCAGGACTTTATCAAGGGAAGCATTACATCCTGCCTCCCTCAAACGCACATTCTCCCCAGAGTGGCATTAATAAGTCACCTCCGGGACTCATTTAGCATGCCTTGCAGGACCAGCCCCAGCTAATAAAGCTGGTCCACACAAACATGGAGAGTTATTCCTGGGGCTACAGGAGAGAATATCTTGGATGCCTGATTTTCTTCCTCAACTAAGTAAGTACTACAGTTCAGCCACTTCTCCCTTGCTGATTAGCGCTTTACTTTGCAAGTAGCTGTTCTGAGATTAGTGTGCAACGTATTAATTTATCACCCTCACAAGAGCTGCCATGAGGCCCTGCAGGTAACTTTTCAGCAAGCAACCCTGTATGCAGAAACTCACAAAGAGAAAATCAGCCAAACACAAGTAACATGTCAAGGTATGAGCTGCACCTTTACCTTCTTTCAGCTACTAGGTTTTGCGATGAGGGCTCATATCATCTGCACACCACTGCATCCTTCTGCCAGCCCACCCCAAAATAGCTACAAAATTATTCAAAAGGAAATGTTATGGAACCACCCAGAGACAAAGCTGGGTTTGATATTAAGATGTGGTGCTCAAGAATCTAGAGTTTCAACAGGAAAATGATAACCCTACTGTGAAATAAAACAGTCTTACCTTCACACTGAAACAGTGCAGTGAATATACAACCAGAGGGAAAATGTTCATTTGAAAACAATAATATGACTTTTTTTGAAAACCTCAGATGCACTTGCTAAAGCCACATAAATTGTGATTTCTAACCTAAAAAACCTGTTCTTGTAGAAATGGTACCACTGGGTTTCCGAGTCACTGCTCTTCTCCAATTTCAAACCTACACCTGTTTGATTCCTAAATAAACTGCTGCTTTCCCCTCCCAAACCATGGACAAACCCTGGGCTCTTTCCAATCATATGTCATCATTAACAGGTGGACTTGATAGCTCGTATTATCTATACCAGGCAACACAGTCATCAGAGAGCTCCCCAAGTGATAACCAGAGCTCACTGGTTGCAGGACCAACGCAACCACCTTCAAAGTACATCTGTGCTCAAGTGCCTGGCATTGCTCTCCGTACTCCTTCACTAGGGAAATGGATATAAATGAGCTTCTGGAGGGACAGGCAGGCACCTCCAGCACTGGGGCCAAGCCAGGCGGAAAAAAGCAAGCCAGCTAGGACCGACTCGAGCAAAGGTAGAGATGGCCAACAGCTCAGTAAAGACGGGAGAAGTTATAACAAAGATCAGTGAGATGCAATGTGCAGGGGAAACTGCAGTACTATCTACACAGCAGAGCCGCATTCTCAGTGACTTTTGATAAGCCATGTTAAGTTGTGTAAATAGCCTTTACGTTGGCAATGTATTTACTTAAACCCTGGTGATTCGAGGTGGGACAGCTACTGCGGGTATTAGTTACGCAGTTGCTGTTCTGCTGCGCTGGGAGCACACAATCACATTTCTCACAAAGAAAAAAAGGACCTGTGGGAAAGGCCACGTGCAGTGTCTGTTCCAAGTGAAGTGCGGCTGAACTCTGAGCTTCATCATGCTGCTGAACACAAAAATAACGAGATGAAGAAACATCTGGTTACTCACTGCTGTTTGCATTTACACATGTGGTATACAAGCAACTCTGTGAGGACAGTTCTTACACATCCAGCCCAGCTACAAGTAGAAAGGAAGAACCTAATTACTTGAAAATTTTAGCCCAGCCTGGCATTAACAGACAATCTTGATGAGCTTTAGGTAAATATTTCAGTACTTCAGCATTCATTAGTCAACTCTCAGTCACAATATGTGGCATCTGCAGTTACCGCAACGGCCAAAGGCTAATGCAGGTACTGCCTAATACTGTGCACATAATACCGGTACATAATACTGTGCTGGCCTTAAAGTAGCACTTAGTATCCAACTATCACATGCTGCAAAGCCCACCTGAAGGGCAAGGTGCATTACCCAGCTCTGAGCTCCACGATGCCATGGGTGAGCTAGCTGAAAGCTGTCTTTTGTAGTCCTGAAGTGCACCACAATACCTACCGTCTCTTAGTTCCATTTGACAGCAGATCCATGTCTTTGCTCTGGTCTCTTCTTGTGAGTATGCTGCTGGGTCTACTAATATGGGGACTTTCCAAAGCAGCAATGTGAGGGGAATACTCTGACAATTGAAAGAATTCTAACACTGGAAATTACCAGCATTTGCTGTGGAAGTCTGTACGGTTACCCCTGAAAGCTGGAATACGGCAAGTGACAGGAATATGACAGTGCTCTCATTCAATCTATGAGAGTTTCAAATTAGGACTGTCAACTAGATTCACTGAGCAGCTTATGTGTAAACATAAGCTGGATGCATTGGCATAATAAATGGTCAATCAATAACAGTGAAAGGACAGATTAATAAAAGTTGCTTCTGTCAGAGGACAAATTGAGGACATCAGAAAAGATGAAATCCTATGAATACAATTGCTTCCTGTGAATAGTAACATTCAGCTCTTGTTCTGATTAGATGGAATTGGTTCAGATGAGCATCAAAAACTTCTGAATGCTTTTCTAAAACTGCTGAGGCTTGTCAAAAATGCACTGCACCAATGCCAGAAAAAGACAACAAAGCAAAACACCAAAAACTCTCAAACCAATTCTGAAAGAATCCATGGGATTTTGCAGCCGTCCTTATCTGCCCCATTTGTGCCTTCCAAGTTTTCTTATCTGCTCAGTAAATTTGTGTCACAGGGTACCTTCAGAGCCTGAATAGGTTTGGACGAGTAAGCTGTGCGCTGCTTTGCCTCATGCGACTCTAAGAAAAATAGCCACTCAGTCAAGCCCAGATTCTAAACTCTTTACCGTGGGCAGAGATGATGATATATGCGACAGAAAAAACCCACAACTTGAATTTTCTAAAAGCAGCATGAGCTAGCCACATTGGCAGTTTGAAAAAATCTTGTTCTGACTTGTAGTGCTGAACAAATTTGATGGATTAGTCACTTGCTGAGACCTGATACAGAGTACCAAATTACTGTATTGGACATTCCTCTGAACATAATGCATTATATTAAAATATATAAATGCCATCATTTAGAAGGTAGCTCTCTGGCAATGTTCTTAAAGAAACAAGACTCTGATGTGCCCAGCTGCATTGGTATTTAGGCACATGTACACACGTGAAGAAAAATATCATCTGAGTCTTATCTGAAACATTTTCTTTAACCTATTGCCCTAGAAACCCATGTACACCTCATGAAAGCAAAAGAAGAACATGGTAGCGGTTATCCTCCACCTGCTCAAAATGCAAAAAATCCCCAGGTAGAATTTGGAAAGCAATGGCAGAAGAGCTATGCTTTGTCTTTAGAGACAGAAGTTATATCTATGGAGAGCTGGATGTTAATAAGGGAACT
Organism: Leptosomus discolor; assembly: GCF_034619465.1. Lineage (NCBI taxonomy): Eukaryota > Metazoa > Chordata > Aves > Leptosomiformes > Leptosomidae > Leptosomus > Leptosomus discolor. The sequence goes on along the minus strand of NC_141392.1, from coordinate 18,467,497 downwards.
ACCTAAACAGTCAAGCTATCCCAAATGATTTGCTTCAACCAAGAGTCACAGAGCCACCTTATTCTTTCTGTTGTCTGTCCACAGGGAACAAAACTGGGGGGCTGACTGAGCTAAACGGTCCCTCACAGGAGTGCAACACCTGAGGAAACAATCGAAACAGCTTCTGACACTTACAGCCTCAGAATTGTTGCTGGTGGCCCAAATACTGAATCTCTCTCACTTCTGCCATGAAAACAGAAGACAAGATTTCCTTCTTAGAGAGTGAAAACTCATCAGATTTACACCAAACAGCAATAGACAGAATACAAAACAGGATATTATATGCAGCATGGGGATGCTACATGGAAAAATTTTATATATCCTCTGAGGTCCAAGAGAGAGCTTCTATGTCCGGGATTTGAAGGCACCATTACACGTTATGTACAGGAATGCAGAGTCAGTGCTGCAGGATTAAGGCCACAATGACATGAGAAATAGCTCAGAAACAGGCAGGGATACATTCCTGCCCCTCTCCAACCCTGAGCCCATGCATCTTCCCACACTTCTCATTGCATCTTCAAGAACCAGGTACAGCAAATGCATATTCCCTACAGTGAGAAGAGTCATCAAACTTGAATTGAAGGCTTACGTATTTTTAATATTGCCTACTTTTCATTAAAATATTTCAAAGTACTTTAGTTTAAAAGGTAGGTTTTACCAGCAGTCCCAGTTTACAGGCAAAGGGCATAGGCAAATTGGTCCATGTATATCAGCCTGCAAATTGCAAACTTAGTGACAGAGTGCAGAGCCCTCATACCATCTAGGATCATCTTGAATGACATTTCTCTCTCCTGCTTTGCCTTCTTTCTCTAGTGTAATCTAGCTGCCCTCAAAACCCAAGATTACTGCTACTGCCTGCTTCATGAATATGGCAGAAATCAGGCAGAACAAACAAAGAAAAAACACAAAACTTTTAAAATGAAAATCAGAAGTGCCAAGGTGTAGAGTTGTGGTCCAGTCTTTCCATCATCCCTTCCTAAGTCTACACCATGATTTATTGCAAGCTTCTAGACAGAAAAATGAAAGAATTTCATTTTTTTCCTCTGAAAAAGCAAGTAACAGAGTCAAAATTTGATGGAGTCAAAATTTTCAGCACTATTTTGCTAATGAAAGTGAATTGTTTTTCTTCACTGAGATTTCCTATGACAAACAGAAAACAATTTCCCAATTTCCTGATACCTCTAAATTATGCCATTAGATACTACAGAGGCTGTTTCAGTCTTGGATTCTGAATTTTGTTTCTGTCCAGCAATCTCTCTGCTGAGAGTCTCCTCTATATTCATTACAGTCTGTTCCTATTTGTTCTCTGCCATAAGGTACATGTAACTGCAAGTCAGCAGCAAAGATTTTTTTAAAAAATAAATCTATCAAGTCAGTGATGGTAGCATATGGCCAGAGATATAGCATCTGTATTTAGTAAAGAGGTGGGCGATCCAGACATACAGACCTGTTAGCCCAACCCTGGCAGAATTCAAGGCTGAACAGGTTCTGAAGTGTAAAATACTGGGAGGGAATGGAAAAGAGGTTGAAAGGTATCTTGGATTTAGCAAAAGCTGGCGGATCTAATATAGATATTTGCTAAGGTAATTGATTTTCTAAACAAGGACAACGCCTTATATTCCACCTGCACAGACAAAATATTTGAGATAACACCACGGACGGAATCTATGAGACGGGGAAAGCTGAAGGTTAGTGGAAGACTTGAGGGAGAAACAAGGGAGTAACTAAAAGTAAAGTAGTGATAACCAGCTGTCCTGGAAGGGAAACTCACAGTGAGAAGTCTTCAGTCCATTCCTGCAAATATTGCTGGATATAAATTCTGTAGCTGATTTCCAGACTGAACTGAAACAACCATATATTACAGATCTGTAAGGAGTGTTGGGGAAGTTACCTGTACACAGAAAACAGGGACTGTTTCAATGTTATTCACAATGACAGTAGCTCACCCTTCTGGGAAGAGGAGGAGGAACATAAAGCCTTAAATGAAGAGTTGGGTGCCTGGATGGAAGTACCAGACTACAGAAAAAGTACCTGTGTTGTCACACATTTAGTGATTAACAGTCATTATCAGCCAAAATGAGACATAAGACACGTCTGAGCTGTCAACTGGAGTATAGATCTGCTCTGGCACGTTCCAGCAGGATGACTTTGAATTGGATCACATGGATATTAGTGTGAACAGAAAAATGGAGGGGGAGCAAATATCAAATAGAAATACAGTGTGAAAAGGTAGAGGACTGCTGTCTTTAATATGTGTGGAGACAAATAGCAGGGAAAAACAGAGTCATTAAAGCCAAACAGCGTTATTGGCCTGTGAGCAAACAAATACAAATTGATGTTAAGAAAGTACACCTGGAAATGAAAACAAAGCTTCTGAAGAGCAGAAGAACAATGTTCAGCAATAGCCTTTTTGCAGCAGTAATGGGAAGCAGGAAGGGAATCTCAGCTACTTTTAAAAGAGGTTATTTTCATCTTAAATGGGATTACAACTGGTGAAGCAAACATGATGACCCAGTATATATCATTCCTCCTACATTAGGTTTTTCTTAGTTCTGCAAACTAATGAATCCTTCCTATTCTTTTTACAGATCATCTCCTCTTTGTCATGAGAGACAAGAGGATTGTTAGAGTCCTCCGCTAGTAATGTTACCTTTGGCCACTGCAATGGTTAATTGTAATCCCATCACATGGGGTCTGATCTTGTACGGTTCTGAAGCCCTTCAATTCACATTAGAATCAATAGCATCTAGAGTAATTGATGCAAGGTGCTTCTAAGAGGCTTCCTTTAACATGAGTACATCTTCCAGAGAAACACCATGTATATAACAAACACCTGAAAACTATTGAACTCTAACAGCCACTCTGTCACTGCACAACTTTTCTTTATTTTTGGCCTTTTATAAAGCACCTAGTTTTGCTGTAGATGTACTTGGACCCACACAGAACAGCAGACACAAGCAACTGAACAGCAATCCAAGCAAAAGGAAGACACTATGGTTCAAGTGCTATAATTCCTGCCTCATGTGAATAAGGTGGCAGTGTCTTTGAGTTTTCTACTAGGTTGTGAAGGAGAAGGAGGAAAGGCTGGGGAAAATGCAGTCAAACATACTATTCTCATCATTACATGAGGTTAACCCTGGACATGTATTGAACCCCAGGCATCAACAATTACTTGGGTTTTTTTAATTACCCTAACATATATGAAGAAAAACTACTCTAAGATGGCACAGAGAATACCACCATAACAAGCAAAGGCTACCACGAATTGCCTGCACAGCCACAGAGCCCACAGCCCTTAGTGGTGGTAAGCAGCTCAGCAGTCCCTTGGTAAGAGAACTGCAAACCAGAAACTGAGTACTTCCACTGCTGTAAAGGTAAGTCCTGTCTGTACTGAGAATCACAGCAGCAGCTGAAAACTATTGCCACCTAAGATCTGCTCAGGCATTCAGTGAAGGAAGGACATGTCCTACACAAGTTGCTGTAAAAAGGCAAATTCAGTGTATGTATTAGAAAACACCAAGTAGTGGGAAGAGACAATACTCATGTCTACCTGGGCCACAATCCAATGGAGACAGTGGCACAGGGACTAACAGTCCACAGAGGGAGGTCTAGGACTGCTTAAGTTCCTGCTGTCACCAGAAGCCTGCGTGAGGTGCTCTGGCAAAGCTGGTACACAGATCTGTAGATAGTAGAAGCCCTGGGGTGCCAGACAAGCTTTTTTTTGAGCTGTGGTTTAAAAATTGGCCAGAGAATACTTTCCGTGGTAAGTACGTGGTGTTCACTGGGAAAAGGGAAAATACAGTATTACCCTTAGAGACCAAAGTTCAATTCTCTGCCATCGAACTTGTTACGAATCACCTGCTGATCTGATGGGCATCTAGACTCTGCAAGTCTAGGCACCCACATGGCATGGGCTGGAGTTTCCTAAATATTATTTCAGGTTTTGAAGATGGGAATATGAACCATTAGTTCTTATCTCCCCTACATGGTTACTGCAAAGATAAGTAGCTGAAAAGATTGTGAGGTACCCAGATGGTACGATATTAATGACTTAGATTGACAGAAGCTGGTCATCCTTTTCAACATGGCCTTGGTAATTGGTAGATAACTGAAGAATCTACATAAGACCCACTTCATTTCTGTTGAAAAGCAAGATGAAAAAGGTAAATCTTTGAGATAATTGAAGCACACTAATCTTCCCTAATTATCTGTATTTCTCTTTAGTACCTTCCGTGCTCTCACTACCAACTCCTGCTTGCTCAGGCAGTTATCATTGCAGGAAACAAACAAGATTTCAACCACACAGTCCCTACTTGTACCCCTGTCACAGCTGCAATGAAGAGAACACGCTGATGAACAAGGAGAAAGACTGACAAGAAGCAGAGGGTATCCATTAACCTCTTCAACAAAGAACATCAAACACTAGGTTTTATTAGGGAGAGCAGGACAGCTTAAGAGTTAGCACTCCCTCCTGCAAAATTTAATTAGGCTGTGATCAACAGCCCTAGTATATTTATCCAACAATGACTAAATTAGCCAGTGCTTCTCTGAAGAGACTTCTTGGACTTCTTGTTCATAGTTCCCTGAAAATATCACCTCAACACTCAACAGAAGTCAAAAAAAAAGCAGCAACTTCAGAAAATATTCAAAAACAAATCAAGTAGAAGCAGGAAACATTATTATGTTACAGTTCTGGTCCCATTTTCCCCTCTGAGATGCCTACCTCTTCCCCTCCTTCTCAACACAGACATGAAAGAGCTAGAAAAGCTTCAGGTAGCAAAAGGCAACAAAAATTATCAGCCAAATGGCAGACCTGGAGAACTTAAATAAGCTAGAATTCTTCATCCTGGAAAAGAGATGACTTAAGTGGTTTATAATACGGGAGTATGAAATGATGACTTGCAGGGAAAAGATGGTAATTATTTTTCATAAGTCAAAACCTAGACGTTCACAATAAAGTCATCTGACAACTTTTAAAACACAATTGTTTCTCAAACGACACAGCTATTAAATTGTGACACTCAGGACTACAAAATGTCATGAAAGTACAAAGGGTTCCAAAAGCAATGAGAAAAATTCTTGGAAGAAAGGTCTACAAAAAGCTATTAACCAAGATGATGCTGATGGAACTTCCATCTTAAGAAGTTCCTCTGCTACAAATTGCTGGAAATTGGGATATAATACTAAGGAATGCACCTCTTTGTCTGTTCTTACACTCTTACACTTTTTTTTTTAATTTTTTTTTTTTTTTCCAAAGCTATGACCACTGGTGGACATTATAGGTTCCTGGTCTGATCCAGTATAATCATTCAATGTTTGAACAGCATCAACTATTTTGGAAGCCAGCAAGGACGATTACTCTCACTTATTACACAAAACCAATGAATAATATAGAGCTGCATCACCAAACTTCTGCCTCAGTCTCGGATTTGTGGTACAGCTACTACATGGAGGATGTCATTACAAGACTGCAAATGATATACGTCACCAACTGCTCTGTGGATTGTTGTCCTAGCTGGTTACCATTCAAAGATTTTACCCTATCTCACTTCTGAATTTGTATTACTCAGATGTTCAGTTCTTTTACTATAGCCATATAGCTTGTATCAGCAGCAACAACTGAAGAAGTCTTCAGTGTTACTTGTACAGTTAATAAGATCAGAAAATGCAATGAGATTCATCCAGATGAAAGACCCCACTCACACACAATCTTTTTTTTCAATCATAGTATATAGTGTATCTAAAGATGTGTAACTGGTCTGCTAGCTGAGGTTAAATATTAAGGGAATGCTGAAAATAATAATGGGAGGCAGAGTATTTTTAAGGCTTGTGGCTGAATTATCCCAGGAGGGAAAACAAAACATGACAAGCCACCAGACTCTGCTGGCTTATATATCAGTTCATCCAGATGATAAGACTACACAATCCTTGCTGTTTGGTTTCATTTGTGCTTGTATGTCATGGTTTTAGCATTCATAAGATCATTCAGGCTTATAGAAGCCTCATGCAATATTAAAATGTTTATGCAACCCCTTTCTGTGCTTTAAGCAGTAACAACAAGTTCTGAGTGTGCAGAGAACAAGAAAAAATAGGTTCCACATCTCAGGAGGAAACCCTACTCCGGTCAAACAATGGTCTTTGAGCCATCTTATGATTAATCAGAGCAGTAATTTTTGCATCAATTAGCGCCACTTGCATTCCACCACTCTTGGCATGTGTTTTGAAGTTGCTTCTGGTCTCAGATGCATCAATAAGCTAAGGAACACGCTTTTATTTCAAGAAATTGTCTCTTCAAAATAATTTTGTCCCTACAGGTAAAGCATTCAAGCCGTATATCACGTGACAAAGATTAAGATACCTAAAAAGGCATGCCACTTTGATCTAAGTGGCGTTTTACAGAACCACTTGATGCTTAATGAGACATAAGTGCTATAAGCAGCACACTCAGAGGAGAATCTGTAGAAGACCTCCACTTCATTGTACCTTGGCTTAGCAGCACGAATGGCCTCACAGCAAACTATCATGAATAAAGTAAAAAGTGGGGGAGGGGGGGATAAAAAAAGGCAGAAAAGGGTTAGTGTGAAGGGACTCTGATGTTAAGAGGACCAGCTTGCTCAGATATGCAGCTGGAATGGGACTGTTTCAGAGGCACAGAGGGCTGAAACGAGAGAATATGGGATAAGGAGCTCTACAGAAAAGTGGTACACCTGTACCATCTGGAGGTTTCATGCCAATGCCTGTACTTCTCACATACTCACTTAAAATCTTGGACCACAATTCATATGGAAACAGCAGACCTCCATCCCATGCAGTTTTCATCAGCATATTACTTTTCTGGTCCTCTCTGCTACAGGAATGCTCCATTTACACTGTGTGCAAAGCTCAAGCCTTGGTTCCCAGATCATGTCTGTCTCTTGCAGTTAGCTGCAGTTTTGTGAGAGTAAAGAAGTCAAGCTTAGTCATAGGTTGGGGTTATGTGCACAAGAGAGTGTGTGATCCCATCTTCTCACCGTTGCATACCACTTAGCAGCATACTTTATCTATGTGGTGAAGCTAGATCCTAATGTCTGGATGATAACCAAGAAATTCTTTTTTTATCTTCTTTTTTATCAGCTCTTTTTATAACACTTCCTCACTAACTGTTAAGTTAAACATCTTACTATGTGTTGCCCATTAAAGATTTAGAACTCAGATAAAGCCAAGCTGAAAAATTCATGCTCTGCACTTGGTTTGACCATCCCTCACACAGCTGTTGACATGCTTAACTGGGGGCCCTCTGATGAGCACGATGAGCTGCATATGCACTAGCAAATACCCTGCAGGCCCCCCTGGGCTGAGCAGCAATGTTCAAAATGGCTCTTTAACATGGCACCAGAAGACTGCTTAATCCCACACTGCAGCCTTGAGATGATCACAAGGAGGCTTCAATTACTTTTTTCTTTTTTTTTTTTTTAATTACCTTAAAAAGATTTTATTCTTTAGAATAGCAGGGTTTACGTCCTTCAGTAACAGTTTGGAAAGCATGAGTTCGCAAACTTCCTAACGATGTGGTGCTTGTTACAAACACGCTTTAAAACATAGTCTCCGAATCCCACCCGGTAGCATGTCTGCAGCCGCATAGCCAGCACTGTGCTGCCTGCTCTGAGCTAGGCCATAACATCAAGAACGGTCTGAGGTTTTCACACTTCATAGCTAAGCACGGCCTCTAGTTGCTCATTTTAACCCAACTGGACGCTTCCCACCAATAAATACACAGTCCAATATGCATTAGCACTTGCTGTTTGATCCAGTGATGAACTCCATGTATCAGTCAGCCACGATTACCGATTTTTTTTAACTTTTTTCCTTTCAGAGATTCGCAAAAGTGCTTCTTTTCTGAAAGAGCCTGAAGGCACTAGGCTTCATAAAAGAGGAGAAAGAATGAAAGGCTTGACAAGACTCTATGTAGCATTCACTCAGTCTAACAAAAGAGCTATAGAAAACAAACACCTATAAATATCCAGCAGCGTTTTCCCCCTTGTTTCTAGGCATAGCATTGCCTCATTTAGTATCACAGACAGATAAAAATTGGTTTTACACTCGTTAATCTATTATCATAGAATCACAGAATGTTTTGGGTTGGAAGGGATCACTTAGTTCCAACCCCCCTGCCATGGGCAGGGACACCTTCCACCAGACCAGGTTGCTCCAAGCCCCATCCAACCTGGCCCTGAACACTACCAGGGAGGGAGCAGCCACAGCTTCTCTGGGCAACCTGTGCCAGTGCCTCACCACCCTCACAGTAAAGAATTTCTTCCTAACTTTTGATCTAAATCTCCCCTCTTTCAGTTTGAAACTGTTATCCCTCGTCCTATCACTACCCTCCCTGATCTAGATTCCCTCCCCACCTCTCCTGTAGGACCCTTTAAGTACTGGAAGGCTGCTATAAGGTCTCCCTGGAGTCTTCTCCTGTCTGAACAACCCCAACTCTCTCAGCCTGTCCTCACAGGGGAGGTGCTCCAGCACCCTGATCATCTTTGTGGCTCTCCCCTGGACCCGCTCCAACAGGTCCATGTCTGTCTTGTGCTGGGGGGCCCAGAGCTGGACACAGTACTGCAGGTGAGGTCTCACCAGAGCAGAGTAGAGGGGGAGAATCACCTCCCTCAACCTGCTGGCCACGATTCTTTTGATACAGCCCAGGATGTGATTGGCTTTCTGGCCTGCACATGCACATTGACAGGTCATGTTGAGCTTCTCATCAACCAACACCCCCAAGTCCTCAAGGCTGCTCTCGATCCACTCATCGCCCATCCTGTATCTGTGCTTGTGATTGCCCAAAGATGCAGGACCTTGCACTTGGCCTTGTTGAACTCCATGAGGTTTGCACAGTCCCACCTCTCCAGACTGTCAAGGTCCTTCTGGATGGCCTCCCTTCCCTCCAGTGTGTTCACTGCACCACACAGCTTGGTGTCGTCAGCAAACGTGCTGGGTGTGCGCTCAATCCCACTGTCCATGTCTCTGACCAACATGTTAAACAGCTCCGGTCCCAATACAGACCCTTGAGGAATGCCACTCATCACTGGTCTCCTCTCATTGGACATTGAGCCGTTGACTGACTCTTTGAGTGCAACCATCCAGCCAATTCCTTATCTACCAAGAGGTCCATCCATCAAATCCATGTCTCTCGAGTTTAGAGATAAGAATGTCATGCAGGACAGTGTCAAGTGTTTTGCACAAGTCCAGGCAGATGATGTCAGTTGATTTTTCTGTTATCCACTAATGCTGTCACCCTGTCATAGAAGGCCACCAAATTTGTCAGGCACAATTTGCCCTTAGTGAAGCCATGTTGGCTGTCGCAAATCACCTCCTTATTTTCTAGTTAGCATAGTTTCCAGGAGGATCTGCTCCATGATCTTCCCAGGCACAGAGGTGGGACTGACTGGCATGTAGTTCCCTGGGTCTTCCTTTTTTCCCTTTTTGTTTCCCCTTTTCCAGCCGGTGGGAATTTTCACCAGACTGCCTCAGTCGAGTTATCACCTCATCTGTTTGCTCTTAAAAAAATTCACAACACAAAACTCTCAAACTGCTCCTTCCAGAAAGATTTGCTGCCTTGTCATTCTTTTTTGTGTTTCTCCATGTCCTAACTTGTACATCTCTTCTCTATTCAGATTAATGTTATGTGAGTAATTGAATTATCAGTTCTGATGCAGAACTGGGAGAGCATGTGTGTGGCAGGGAGGGGAAGTCACTGCAGGAAAGTGGGTGCAATCTTTTTACATCCAACATCCCTTAATCTTATTCAGGTCTAAAGTTGATGTGAGACCTGCTTCCCAGGAAAGTGCCCTCTAACCTGTAAGTTGCAAGGCCTTATGAGGTGGGTTGCCTTCAGTTTCTCCTGATGGAGATGCCCCTTTTTGTACAAAATGCTTAAATGTTTGTGGCCTTTCCAATGGAGAGAAGATGATGCAGTGACCCTCTGGAGACACATCTCACATGGCATGTGGGACATTGGAGCTCCAGCTCTTGCTGAAACAAATATTCAGGAGCTCTGCACAAAATAGAGCAGCATCTGACAGGGATGCAAAAGGTCTTGCCTCCCCCACTGAATGCAGCGCTGCTTGATGGTTTAGGTGCTCTCCTGCAATGTGGGAGTTGCGAATCCAAACTCCTTCCGGCAGAGAAGGAAATTAAACCTGGAATTTCTGCACCCTGGGCAACCACTCTAACCAGTTGGTTAAATACACAAAAGAAAACCACTGGCCATTTTAATAAATCTAACTCCTGATACTTTCTCCAGCTGCATATATTAAGTTAATATATCCAGAACTGGTAAAGAGTTCCAAGAAAGAATAAATTTCTTTCTTCATTGAAGAAATTATTCTGGAGGGGCACAGCCAAAGAAGAACCATGAGCTATAATTTAGGCTGTGACTTCTCCATGGCAAGAATGAATGAACTATTCTTTCACCTGGTGCCGAACACAAGTGGAGTCAGGATCTTATATTGTCCTCAGGCAACATCTTCAAGGAAACAATTAACAATACTTATTTTATCAGTTTACAATCAATCAATTACAGTGTCATCAGGTAAAACTCCCAATCAATGCAAAAGGCACTAAGAAGTCTTGTTAACAGGGACTGGTACTCTGACACCCTGAGTTCCTCACAGCCCCTGTGAAGTGCTGTGACCACAACCCATGTGTGTGCAAGCCTCTGTGGCTCAGTCCTCTGCTAGCCTCTTTCCTGCACTGCACCCACTTGTGCTGAACTACCTCATTTGGAGCTGCCTCAAATAGGTCAAGATGATGTGGCATGGTGCTGCATGGATGGTCCCCAATGTACCAGACAGCTGTTTTGGGGTTCTCAGTCTTCAACGGAATTGTCTCAGTACGATTCATGTGGAACGTGGGTGCCCAGAAGCCTTTGTGGATCTGAGTCCAGAAAATTTTAAAATGTATCAATAGAAATTAATAATAATATTTAAGTGAGTTAACATTTCTGAGGTGGAAGGTAATCATCCATTCAGCTTTTTCCTTCCTTCCTGTCTCATTAGACCTGCCCAAAGGATAACGAAGTCGCAGCATTTCAATTAAGGTGTTCAAAATACAGCCTTGTAAATTCAAACTCATCCTGAAAACCAGAGAGAAAGAAAAAAGCCCACAAGAACAGTTTGCCTAATCAAATACAACAAATTCAGCCCTAGAACATATTTTAATCTTTTTAAGTTTAAAAAAAATACCACAGAATGGTAAATATCTTGTCTGCTTTTTAAAAGCTAGAAAATCAAATATCTTCCACTGGTGAATTTGTCATATTTGATTTGAAAAGCACTGATTTTTCTCTCCTATGTTTCATTTCTAAATGAATATATACAATGTAAATGAATTTATGTAATATATACAGCCTCCTTTCAAAGAGGGCCATTTGTCAACGGTACATTAGCTAAGCTCTAAGCTACTAGCACAACTGACACAAGAATAGAACAACTGCAATATAAAACTATACGCAGCTCATTGCGGACAGTGAAAACTGTTAATGGCATATTAGCAAGTTACAGAGGATATAGTGCAATATTTTCAGGCTGCACGTGACCAAAGTATACATGTATGGGCACAAGTGCAGCAGCATCTTCAAAATGGTATTCCTCAAATGCTTAAGAAAATTTTCTGAGTAGTGGCCAACTCCTCTCCCTGTTTCTTCCCTGCCCTTTGACAGGAGCTGGCTGAAAATATAGGAAGAGTGAAGAAACAGGGAAAATTTTCTACTCCCTGGCACAGAAATAGAAATGAAAATTATTTTTAAAAGAGCTGGCTAAACCAGGTATGATTCCAAATTGGAAATGTTGCTACAGCAGCTCACAGCTGCCACAGCTGAAGTAAGTCAATCTGCTGCTCATTGCTGCAGTCCAGCCCCTGCAGTGCACTAAACCCCCCAGGTCAGGCAAACTCACGTATTGTTGATATCCCTGGCTCAGATGCACCACGGAGGGCATAGCTGAGTTGATGCCAGCCCCACAGGGGAGCTCACTTCTCCAAACACTCACACGCAAGCTTTCAAGTCCATACATTTTTGAAAGATCATGACTTTAAAACCAAATACTGGAGGCTGATTTTTCTCTACTTTACTTCTCCCCACTTTGCCACAAGAAGAGACTGTCTTTTCACAAAAACTCAATGGTTCCCTGTCAATTCCAAGAGTGGAATTAATTTTTTGCTTTAAGAAAAGATATCAAATACTGTAAGGTTTGCAGTAAAATTGCAGGAGTTGGCAAAAGTGCAGCTGTAATTATAAAGAGCTATCATTCTCTGTCAAGTTGCAGAATATTTATATAGGGATGGCATCCATTAGGTAGAAGCCAACAGGCCAGAGGTTCCCACACCCAGACCCTCGCTGAAGCGGGGTCAGGCAGCGCAGACAGCACGCCAGCTTCCCTGGCAGCACCAGTGCCTGCCAACTCAGGTGCCTGGTTGCATTCAGCTGTGCACTTACATGGCATCGGTGTAGCTTTGCTCACGATCGCTGGTGCTGCAACAGCCCAGAATACAATGTTTAGCTGTATGGACTACAAGAGCAGAGAAGATCTAGTCTTCACATAAATGATATTTGTGATTTAACACTGTAAGACTCTTAGGAATTTATTTTTTTTTGCATGCCATCTATCCAAATTTTCAAGAGTGCAACATTTTCTCATGAAATACAGGCAGTAATACCACGATTAAGCTGTTTATACGTTAGAAGTGAGATGGTTACGGTTCAAAGTTGAGATCAGTTTTAGACAGTATTAACTTTTTAGAAAATGTACCATGTTTTAGCCATATATTTAGACATGCAGTTGGTTGACACCTGGGGGTTTACGGCTTAGATATGGAGAACTCAGATTCTCTCTGAGCACACATAAGCAGCAGGTACTAGAGCATGTTCAGATTTCTAGAAAGCAGATTCTGAATTACAGTTATATGTATCTATCTAATCAAGAGCACATCTTAATATCCTAATTATACAGTCTCAGCAGCTGGATGAAATATGAAATATTGAGAACCACTGACCAAGCAATTTTAAAGGTTGGCCTAACATTTTTTGTATTCCTCAAGGGGGGAAAGAACAAGTACTTTACATTTCTGAGGAATAATGAAGCAGGGATGAAAGTAGTGATCATGACTGACTAATCCCTAATTGCCAAATAAATCTGTGTAGCTGTCTGATACCTGTATAAACAAATGCTTATTCCATTCCTATAAAGCCTTTCCATATACTGGACAGTTCCTATTACCTGGTTCCAATTACCTTTGGATTAGAAATACCATTTTGAAATATCCTATGGAAACGGATCTGCAGCCTGATCTTGGTTTTGGTTCCCTGGAGGAAATCTGGCACACTAATGTAGCAATGTGCACTCTATGTTCTGAAACTCTACCTGCTGATGATTTCTGGTCAGGAGAAAGTGGGATTGGTTTAGTGGTTGCAGTCCTCAGGGCTGAACTTCTACTTAAAGATGATATTAGATGCCCCCTCCCTAATTTTTTTAACTTAAATAATTTACATACTGGTCAGTGTAGCTGAGAAAAGCTGGTTAATAATCTGCACCTAGACAAAAACAGACACATAAATAGACAAGCATCCTCTAAGCTAGTTTCCAATCACTCAGACTTCAGTAACAGAGTGAACAGTTAAACCGTGGTGTGAGAGATGAGGGGAACGAGGAGATGGTGCTGAAGAATACCTTACATTCAAGGTGAGGAGGTGGCTCAAGGGAAAGAAGAGGGGACAACTTGCCTCCTCACTTCCCTTCTGTGCGTCTCTGCAAAATTTCTACTCATGGATTTCCTATGTTAAAAAGAAAATCAGAGAAAATAAAGGAAAAAAAGAGTGAGTGTTAGACTACTGGGAAGATATAGTCCTCAGAGGAGGCAGCAATAAATAATACTTGAAAATAATTGGAGTTTTTTTATTAAAGAACAATTGGGACTGAGGGAACAAGAGATTCAGCTCAGGTGCGATTTAAACTCAGCACCTAAAATAATGGGGAAAATAAATATAGATGATGAAAATAAATACAGGTCTAACGTCCAAACTACTTCATGTATGTGGGTCCAGACCTTGATCTGTCAGAAGACTAAATGTTCTTTGTTGTGTGAGTTCCTGAGGGATATCTCAAGGGCATAATTTTTCACAGCCCCACACTCTCCCTATTCTTGGAGTACGTCCCTCATTTGGTGCCTGCCCTGTTCCTGGTGACACCCATGTAAAGACCTGTCACAGGCTTCAGCACACAGGTCTGGGGTCTAATTTGTGACATCTGAAACATTATTTGCAAAGAAAAAAAAAAAAAAAAAAGTTCTTCACTCTCTAAATATACCAGCACTAAAGGATCAATACTTCCCCAGCACTGGCCATTTTGCTGGCACGAACACAGTCACGTAAAGGTAGTTTATTCTAGTTCAGGAAAGAAAGCAAGCTCCACATCACATACTGTGTATCTGCCACATGCATAACACTGTCTGCTCCAGAGTTTGGATTGCCATAACCATGTGCCAGAGAAAAAATGTCAAGTCACTCCCAGTAATCTCCAGTTATTTTGGCATCCTGTTGCTGCCGTATGGTTTGAACACTCACACAAAGCAATACAGTATCCAGGTTTGGGCCACGTGACAAAGCTTTGATTTACACACCGATAAGCAATTGTGTACACAGTTGTACTAGACTTCATCTGTTAGATCACAGACAGAGACACATTTTAATGCGCTAATAGTCTCATTACCTACCCATTTCAACCACAAACATTATACACTTATGAGTATTTGGGGCTCTGAATTTCAGAAGAAATCCTTGATTAAGAGCCAGCTCATAACCTTTAATTAATTAGCAGACATCCAAGCACAACATCCTTGAACTTTCAGGAGAATTAGCGTAAGAGATCCAAGCAATTAGTTAGTGCATTTCAGAATCAGACAAGACAAGAGCGCATGAAGGCAGAAAAAATGTTTTTTCTGAAGAGATAACAAGATATAATCCCTATTCCATAAAAAACGAAGAAAGAAAATCAGATGTAAAAGTACTGGTTCTAATTTCATCAGCATTTCCTTCTTAACATCCAGGGTATTCTGCGCCTTTTGAATTTTTGTTAAATAATCAAAATGCTGGTGTTGTTTGAACTGCAGTTGGCTTGGACGTTCAGGCCAGCTCCAAGAGACTCTCATCCAGACATCTCTCAGCAAAAGGTGCAGCAAGACCTCGCTGGTGAACTTCAGCCCCCCCCAAACCCCCACAACTCTGGCAGAATGAGAGATCCCATGAGATCAGATGACAACGTCGTTGTGCAACGAAGAGTATCGACAGGAAAGTTTATTTTACAAAGCCACACTCAGTAATCCTAGGTAAGTCACTTAGCTGCAGTCTACACATTTATGTAATCTACGTACCTAATAGAACTGTAATGTGGATTCATTAATTTTTCAAGTGTTTTGAGATCCTTGAATGAAAGCAGGAACTCTTCCTTGCACTACTTTAACCCTGCTAATTCCAGACTGGCTCAAAAATGAGGAAACATAGGACATGAACAAAACAAAAAGCCCAATAAGTATTCAAATCTCAAAAGGAGATTGAATTAATTTAACCTGGGGGAAGAGCTGGATTTCAGCCATATTTTATACCATCTGAAATGAGAGAGGAAAATTACATGTTCCATTCCCATTCTAGGCCATTTCTAATGAAATTTCATAATGTCCATTGATGTTAAATACTTCAGACTAGAAGAATCCATTTAAGACTTTTTTGAAGATCATACTATTCTCAAGGGCTACCACTTGGATGAATTTAAGGAAACCAACCCTCAGAAAGGTTACTTCATGCTCAGAACAGGAAGGAGGATGAAGACCAAGATCTTACTGCTGATCTGAAATGTATAATGTCACTGGGTTTACCAGATTACGACACATTCAAATCCCATTTGTTATCCATGGCCTAACATTAGTTCAACAGATAATAGCGAGTCTGTTTGAGCTGAAAATTGACTGAAGACAACTTCCGCACAATTTACTATCCAGCATGTTTTTATGACACACACTTGACTTAATTCTTTCCCTTCATGGTTTCTGGGAGCTCTAATAATTTGCTTTTACCAAAATCTTTGTCACTCTGGGCATGGAAAAGGACCTCCTAATATTTGTACATTCAGTCCCATCTTACTCAAATCCCAGGTTTTATGTATTGCTTTTCAGAAGTAGCTTTTGATGTAAAAACTGTAAAAGCATTTAAGCAAATTATGTGTTCAATTCCCACTATATATCAAACAGAACTTCAGTACATCCCTTTTTCTGGTGAGCTCCTAATCTAAATTTTGAGTCATATGCAAATAGTGAAAATCAAAAGAAACTTAGCTGTTCAGAAAAAGCCTAAGTTCCTCACATGACAGTTAAGCTTCCTAAAACAGGAGACTGGAAGGAAATAATGCATTCTGAGTAGCTTGCAAAAAGCAAAGTCTGAAATGCTCACACAAGAGCACACATTCAAGCACCTGCATATGTTGCTTATCTTCGCATACACAGGTAGCCTGGGCTGCACTTACATCTTTTGTTGACACAACTTCATTCGCCATTTTTCTAATAAATGCATACAGAACTCAAGTTCTTCATGCATCCTTAATCCCAGTTTAAACTGGGACCACAGTGTAGATGTAAAAGTGGGAAGTCATTGCCGTTTTTTGACTCACAGAAATGTGGTTATGGCATTTCGTATACTAAGCAGAAGAATACACAGTCTGCAGAGGAGAGCAGGGGAAGCCAGTTTTCAGTCCAACTGCTTAGAGGTTCTAATTTTTTATTCAGATTGAAATATTACATAGAATATCTCTATGGCCTTTTCCCCCATCTGGGGGAATTTTCTCAGTCGTCTTCTGGCTAGCCATACATAATCCTCAATACCTTTGACTGTGTACTGTATAGAGTCAAATTTTTCAATAATACTGCTTAACTTGACAAAAATCTCAGAACACTTCAAAAACTTATGATGTTATAGCCACCAGGGATAATGGGACACAGAGCCTTTTGATGGCTTCCTTAAGAGCATACCACAGGGCAGGTGCAGACTCACAGGCCTCCCCTTAAGACGGTAACACAAGACCTGACCAGGTATTTTTTTCTTAGCCTGACCTCCAAAAATGATCATCAGGTTGCCACAAGATCAGTAAGACCTCAGTATATGACTCAAGAATGCAACTACCCACAGGTAGAATTAGGTCTCTTTAACATGCAGAATGAGGGGCCTCTGCAGAAGCCGTTTAAGTAATAAAGAAGGCAGTCTACGCATTCGAGGGGCTGCATCTGTTCATCTTTTTCCAGAGCTAAACATAGTATTTGGTAGAGGCCACTTCACCAAAGGAGAGAAAAAAAAAGAGATTATACGGAATGATCCATCTTCATATAAAAGGTCACAGAACTTTCAGGATGTCCAAATGAGGAAGATGTATCCCTTGTTCATGAATAAAGATTTCAAAGACTTCAGAAAAAAATTCAAAGCGTGGCCATAGTTATGCAAGCTAGGCTAAATAAATAAATAAAATAAAGAAAAGAAGTTCACCCTAAAGGAAGTGTCTCCTATTGGGAGACAGACTTAGACTTAACTTCAAGAAGCTCTGTAAAACTTTCTCTCATACAGCTGATTATCCCAATCTCTAGAGACTTCAGTGTATTTTAGGCCATGTATGTGTGCTTGAATAGGAAAAAAAAAAGGAAAAAAAGAAAAAAGAAGGCAGTGGAGGCGAACGTTTAGTTGCATTTTGTGCAGTATTTGTATCAAACACAAGTCACAATAGGATACTAGGATGATAATTTTATACATTATAATGTCCATATGCATATAAACACACATCCCTTAAGACCTTCTTTACTTCTGTTGATACTTTAGAAATTATTCATCTGATTAATGAATTATAAACTGAATTTATACATTAATGCCTAATACTTAGGCCCAAATAATTCCTGGACTAATATATTATTTAAAAGCACGTAGGAAGACTAGAAACTGGGTTAATTTACTAGTATCTAGCTTAGGGCTCCAATTTTCTTAAAGACAAATTCAGTACATGAACAGGCAATTGGACATGTGAGGACATAAACTTTCAGATGTTTCAGTTATTAGAACCGTTTAAATAGATTATGTATATAAAATGGAGACTACAGTATAAGTCATACTTCAAAATGGTAAACTAAGAACTAAAAACTAAAAGCTCCTGAGAAGCATTTCTTGAAGTTCTGAATACCCCAAATACATTAATATTATCTGAAATAGGAAGAAGCAACATCCATGGCTGCAGTGACCTTTTAGATCCTTCGCACTTAGACACAGCAGAAGCTGTCCGTATTCTGTACTCTATGTCAGATCTAGCTCAACAAAAACAGAGGAAAAAAAAAAGCGTTTTGTGTCACAGTTACATGCAGGACACACTGACATGTAGGCAGCATACACACCACAAAAATCACTTCCCTTCTGAAGAAACTTTTTCCATCCTTGCTGTTCAAGGACGCAATTTTTCAGCAAATTGTATCAGATGGAAGCGTGACTTCTTTTTCTAAACCAAACTATTTGATTGATTTTAATCTCATTAGTATCTGCAGATGTCCTTAAGAGAGATGGGTTTGCACTTTCACTTCATTCCAACCTTAAAAAAACCCCAAAATACACACGCACAAAACCAAGCAAATGTTAAGGACTGACTGAATTGACGCTGTCAAATTCAGTGGCTCCATCTCAATTATGTTTTCCTAAAATAGACACAGACCAACTACATTCAAAGACTTAACCATCACCATGTGATGGGGAAATCTGGCATATAGTTTATATGAGTTTTGCAGATTTTACTTATCGAACAAGCAATGCCTTTTAATCAATATATTGATTTAAAATTGCTGCCAACCTTGCGGAAGTTCAAAGGATTGCTTGGCAAAATTTCCTAGGGTTTTATTTATACTCTTGTAAGTAGTGAGACTTTGCTTTTGCTGACATTGCCCATCAGTCTTTCCATCACAAGATTAGCTCCACCTTCTCCAATCCAGAAAGAGTACAGGGAGTTGGTTCTCAATTTCTTCAGAATTCAAGTTTTCCTATAATAAAATACCTTAATATGCTTATTTTTGAGAGAGGATAAGATGTCCTAGCTGTAATATGACTCAAAAAGAGTCTTTGGCAGATGATCAGCATGGAGAATTCTCTTTTCTCAAGCTTTAAAGGCTGAAAATTATAAGCAATCAAAGAACATTATAAGTGGCAAGTTTTGGGCAATGTTTTATACAGGCACTGTGATCTGAGTTCCTATAATATTAGAGTGCTATAAGATGCCTGTTCAAAATATTGCATTTAAATTAATCCTTTCAGTAGCTTTTACACCATGTCTTTTAGTACATGACACATTTTACACAGTATCATTAAATGTTATATTAGTAGTTCCATGCTCTGTACTCATTCAGGAGTTACTACTTCATATCCACAATACACTGCATTTATACAGTGGCCCAATTATTTCAATATATTGCCAGCTTTCAAGGGAAAACGTTCTTCCCTGGACCCACTACTCAAAAACAGTTGCATGTACAGACTAACAATAACGGCTCCAAGGAGAGGTAGATAATGAACTCTAAAGTGAGGTCGATGAACCACTGAATAGATTTACTTGATAATTGCTGCATGAGAGGAACTCTTCCCACCTCGAAGTTTCACATGGTTGCACCACATCTTATATCTTCCTCAAATATATTCTGAAGTTTCACAAGCCCTGCATTTTAGGACACTGCAACACAAAAGGAGCAGGGAAAGGCTTATTCCAGCATTTGCTGTACAGCCAACCATAAATATTTTGAGTTCAGCTGTCCCTAAGTGAGAAAATGGTAGAGACTATTAAATAGAAATCAATGGTCATGCTTCATATATTACTTTATGTTTTACCTTTTCCAGGGTTTTGATTATAAAATGTAGCACAGAATGAGCAGATGTGCATCTCCTGCTTTACGCTATTTTTTTCTGCTTTGCTGACTTCTCTGTTCCTTGTCCCATTGCATTGCATCCTAGGGGAAAGCAGATGAACTTCTGCAGGGAGACGGTCCAGTTGCCATGTTTCTCTTTTGTTGGACAGCAGCACTGCGTGCACACTTCTCGTGTTCAGAAAAGTACTTACAGAAGGAAACAAGCAGCACAGTATAAGCTTAAATCCAGACTAGATCAGGGATACTTACAAACAATCGACTTTTGATAGTCGCCAAGTTGTGTACTAAATATTTAACACTAGATTGAGTGAAAAGCATAATGGGCAATTGTTCACTCCCCAAGACCATCACCACCACAGCTTGCACTCTGCAGCAGTTTCAACAGAGCCCAAAGACTGTGTGAGCTAAGGGTGATTCGATTCCTTGTTGCTCCTAAAAGTAGTCCTATAAAAGCAAGAATGAGGTCTCAGAGTCCGGAGCTGTCATACCACCATTTGTGTTACAAATGCAAAAGGAGTCCAGAATTTGAAAACCTAAGCTGCATCAGAGCTTTTGAAAATCATATTCTGTGCTGTGTGATCAATCATATACTGAGAAGAGTGAGCGGCCAATGTGAACATTTTACAAACATCACAAGTGGTGAAATATAACCACCAGCTTCTGGACTATTGTTTTTTAATCTGATGCATGCAGTAACCAGTTATCTGGAAATGCAGTAATTTGTTAAAGCTGTATACAGAGTTTTATTCAACTGATAAAGAAAGGAGGGTATAAGCAAAGGGGAGTAAAAGAGTATTTTATTCGAAACAATACTCCAGATGCATCCAGAACAGTTATCCAGGATACATATAAACCCATGACATATGGAACAGAGTTTCTGTGTTCCTCCCTAAGAAAGTAAAAATAAAATACAATTTGTAAAAACAGAAACAAGGTTAAATTCACAGTCATATATCACAGAATGGTTTGGCTTGGAAGGGACCCTGAAGATCATCTAGCTCCACCCCCCCTGCCATGAGCAGGGACACCTCCCACCAGACCAGGTTGCTCAAAGCCCCATCCAACCTGGCCTTGAACACTGCCAGGGAGGGGGCAGCCACAGCTTCTCTGGGCAGCCTGTGCCAGTGCCTCACCACCCTCACAGTGAAGAAAAGGGCGTTAGAAAAAGCAAACAGACAAATTGCCAGAATGATTCTAACAGGCTGAATGAAAAAAGCTTATGTAGGCAGAATTTCAGCTAACAGAAATAGGAGATATTTATCTGAGTTACAAGACAGCGAGAATGACAGAACCACTAAACTCACAGGCAGGTTTCTAAAATTAATTTTTGTTCATATAACAAACCATCAGATTGCCAGCATTGACTCTATACTCTTTGGAACCACAAGCTTCTCTCATATTATGTTGTTCTTACTCATTTAAAGACAACAACTATTTCTTTCTTCCTCCAAACACAATATTTTAGTGTTTCTCATTGATCAGGTGAATCTTTGACTATGAGACCTTCCTAACGGAAACACTGGCGGGGGAGCGGGGGGGCGGGAAGAGGGAGGAGAAGAAGCACAAGATAATTTACATAAGTGCATTGCAATTATTTCTCCTTAATTATGCATGCAGCTGGCTCTATTTTAAGACATGCCATTGCATTGCGCACACAGGCAGTAAGGGTATCTGTCACTCCATGTGTCAGGCCTTTAACATTCTCACCCACCTGCCTGCAAATCACTAGCAGCAACCAAAGAGAAGCAGTCAGGCTTGTGGCAACCTGCCATTCATCAGCATTGTCAGAATACTGCTGGTGCCTCTTCATGTTTGTCTCATGCCAAGCCTTTTTTGCACTGTATTCAAAATAACAGGTCAATTTGCTCTTTACTACTTAAGTTACTCCATGAAATTCTCACTCGTTACTAAATTAGGCAGCCTCATTTCTGAAAACAGTCACACATATCTAAGCTGTCAGTTAAAAACAAGTTGAATTAGTACAAAAAATATACACAGTTGTGTTTATATCAATTAACACTGGCTTAAGATGAAGCTATGTTAAACTCGGCTTTGATCTTCCCTTAAATGACACTGCTGTAGTTCTTTTTTTTCCCTGGCAAAGAGTCTATCTTTTGTCCCAAATGTTTTATCCAAGCACATATTGAGGAAGTGCTGTGTTTGTCCAGGCTTTCAGAGCATGGGGGAACCTTATCTTTGGTAGAAGTTATTCATCCTGTTGCACCAGTGCTATGTGGAGATGCTCAGGAGAATCAGGATCTTTCCTCAAATACAAGGCAACACCTTTGCCATCCACAGCACAAGAACACATACCACAGCTGTAAAATACAAGCACAGTAGGTCTGCCAGTCTAATAAGACCTGGCACTACTGTCTCCCATGAACAGAAAACAAAGAAAAACCGAGACAGAAACTCTCACTCCCACCTGGCAGCCTAGCAGGTCACTCCTGTGCTATCCCATCTGCTCACAAATCTCTTTACACAAATGCCTGTATTGTTCACTGCCCCCTGCCCAACTCCTGCGACTTCTTTGGAGCAAAACATCTCATAAGGGCATTGCTCTCCTGGCCTCAGTACTGAAGAGTGGTCATGATAACCCAGCTGTGGGGAACGGTTAATAGTCTGGTAAGAGTTAGATACACCTAATATAATTCAAATAAAGGCCTCTTTCCTAATCTGATACCCTAGAAACCATTTAGCTAGAAGCCAGTGTCTTTTCACATGGCATTCCTGTGTATGGACTTGTTTTTCGCCATTTGCAGTACTATCCATTCCCATTTTGCTAGAAATATCCTGTCTGGGAAATGAGGTTACACAACAGTCTAACACATATTAGCAGCAAGGCAGCATCACTGCCTTCAACTGTCTTCTTTCCACCTTTCCTCTCCCCGCCTGCCTTCTCCAAAAAAGAAAAGAAAACCTAACACAGCTGGCAAAAGGAGAGTCAGACCTCACCAGAGCTAAATATCTTGTAGTGATTTAAAAATGATCCCCCATCAGTGGTCATTTATCTGGTGGGACTAGTTTTCAAAGCACTCTGAAATCCCATTATAGTGGGTAGAAAAAGACCACTGGGCTTCCTTGGACTGTCCTTTAACATTATTGAAGCTTATTTTAATTTCAAATATCATTGTTATTTGTGTTTCACTTAAAATATGTCATCTGAAGCTATGAACTAAAATTTTAATTCGTGCTAAAACTAACACAGTCAATGTTGAAAATGATGAAACACAACAGATCCTTAGATTGCACTAATTTGTCAGTACAGGCCCCAGCCATGTGGTAGGCATTATACAGGATGCTGAAACCAGCATTTTA
Organism: Leptosomus discolor; assembly: GCF_034619465.1. Classification (NCBI taxonomy): domain Eukaryota; kingdom Metazoa; phylum Chordata; class Aves; order Leptosomiformes; family Leptosomidae; genus Leptosomus; species Leptosomus discolor. Next base: position 18,444,190 of record NC_141392.1, on the reverse strand, counting down.
TTAGGTAACACATATAAACGAAAATTATTTCACCTAGTTTTGAATTTTTCCTTGCAATGCTGCTATGAAAAGTGTTCTGCCTGCCTTTGGTATTATATAGTACAGAGAAAAATGGGGAAGAGACTGATGATGCATCCACCCTGTAAAAAATTAGTTGTGATCACACAATAAATTGTTAAAACCATGCATGTACCACACAGGTCAATAACTGCTATGGCATTCACTACTGAAAGTCATTCATTGACATAAAAAAATCTAAGGGGTTGCAGAAAAACAATACACAGACTCATCAAACATCTTGTTCTAACAGCTATTTTTGAAGCAAAGGATATAGGCTATTAAAGTTCAGTAGATTATGAAACCACGCAAAATCCACTCATTCATGGAGATAAGATTTATTGAATCACTAGGACACATTCTCCCTGTTCTTTTAAGGTATTTCATAATGACACTGACAGATGAAAGACTTGGATGTCTGGCTCCTTAGCCCGTAACACTGCCAATTTTCCAAAATTTATCAAAATGACAATTCAAAGCTATTTGCCCCTAGTTATTATAGAAGGGTCAGTTGGATTTTACACAACTCATCTTAAATGATTGATGAAAGACACTGGAAAGACAGTCACCATTGCTTTCCAGGTATGCAATGCATTGCTCCAAGCTGAAATGCTAGACACACCTCAGGATGCAAAACACACTTTATAAAAGTTATTGATAAAACATGGGCCTTGGGGAAGCATCATTAGTTTTTGCTAAGAACAATAAACATTTTCTATTCCTGTGAAATCTATGTGTATCTGAAAGGATGTTTGAGGAGGAAACAGAAGACGAGTTGTTTACAGATGAAGGTTAGACTAGAGCTGGAGAAGCATTCAATGCTGAAGTCTTGTGAAAAATTCAGACTGTCAAAACAAAATGGTGAATATCTTGCCAGATTCATTTTTCTCTAAAGATATGGTCTGGAAACATATTTATAAAAAGAACACCATTTTAAAAGATCTTGGCCATATGCAATATAGAAGGTAACATTCAAAGCCACTGGAATCCTCTCTTCTGTACCCTTTGTACAACGTCAAAAAGGCCAAAGAAGAAATTACTCCTTTTCCTGAGATTTTTCTCTATTTTCTTCATAGAGTTAAGGCCCAAGTAGAATGCAGGCAGTCCTATGATTAATTAAACCACCACAGAAGAACACAACCCAGCTTAAAAGAGTAAAATAGGAAAGCAGTGTTTGTACTTCCACAGCCTGACTTGCCAATGCCCCAGTCTGGTCCTAGGAGGCAAAGGTCTGCAACAAGGCTCGAAGCTGCCTGTGTTTGCATTCCCAGCAACACTAACAGTGTGCAGCTGAAAAGAAACAGCAGTTTCTTATGGCTTTTGTTGGGGTTTAGTCCAGATTTTTTTTTGTTTTTTAAAAAGTTGTATTTTAAATATACAGACAAGGATGAATTTCACAAAGAACTTAGCTATCTTCATCAATTTCTTGAAGTTAATCCTAATAAAGGACACTGCTCATGCCTGACAGTCTTTGTCACCTATGATCTTAGCAGATGTCTATTAAAAAACCCCCACAAACTACTTTACAAACAGCAGAAAGCCCTGAGGTCACTTTTACCTACTTTCCTGCAATGCATAATCTTCAAAATTAATTTTATTTTTTCATGATAATTTCATGATCTCTTTTGATGCTGAAAATGTTATTTTCTTTTTTTTTTTTTTTCCTAGGAGGAACTGCATTTTTAATCAGGCTTCCCAGAAAGAGCTTTTACTGATCTTAATGGGAAAAGAAATCTCTGAAAAAAATATACCCAGGAAATGTTACTTCAGAATGACAGAGTTTATTTGACAGCACAGAAGATGAAACAGCTTAGGTCCTTAAATTCTCTCTTCTCTACAGACCACAGAAGAGTGATCGGAAAGCTGAACACTGAAATACAGTTGTGTCTAGAGACTGCTTGGCTTCTACCACACATCACAGGAACATCTGGAGAGATGCAATTAGAGCACAAACAGCTGCAATGCCCCCGCCTGCTAAGCTGAACTGTTTCATTGTCACCTTGTGCTCCCTCACTGACTGCTGCATCTACCAAGCGACCTACACTTCATAACTTGGTTCTCAACTGTGTTGTATTATCATACAAATATTAAACAGTAGGTTCACTGGTCTGTTAATAGAGCGGGCAGGCGTCAATGGGCTGACCTGCTGTCCCTGTGAGAGTGCCAAATACTAGTCCTGTGTAACAATCGGGTACCCAAGACATGCCCTAAAGCAGTTAGAGAACTCATGCACAACTTGGGATCCAATGATCTTGTCAAAAACCTGTCACTCTCCTAATGACAGACACTGCTTTATTCTGTTGATGTGCATGGTGAGCAATCACGTACACAGAGTATCATAAAGCTGAGCACAATATTCCAAGCAGAGATGCTCGGATCGCTGGCACTCAGAAAAAGATAGAACGATACGGTTAAGAACATGTATCACAGGGTAACAGCACAGCTCAAGCTGCCCTAAAAAAGCCTGGCCAAATCCTACTTGATGTCTGCAGTCACAGAATCACAGAACGGTTGAGGTTGGAAGGGACTTCCAGACCTGTTTAGGAATTGTGAAGACGAAAGTTGCTAAAGTTTTTGGTGTGCCAAGAAACTAACCTGCAGCTCCTAAGGCAAGCTGTAATGGTATAGATGTTTGCACTTTGCATATCCAGGTAGAGACGCAAAGCCGTGACCTTCAGTTGATGTTTTCTTACAGCCATAGAGCTCCAATCAGGCCTCAAGCACTTTAGTGACCTGGGGAAGCTCACTTGCCAGAGCATAGGCCTACGGTGGCACCATTGACAATGCCACCCATCGCCATGCACTGACCAGGCTGTGACTCACTGCTGGTTTTAACTGGGGTAGTGGCATGCATTTATCAGAACTAACAGGTAAATTACATCAGACCCCAAAAAGAGGGAGGAAAAGAACAAAGTGAACTATATGAAGTGTTCTAAGACTGAAGAAAACAGGAGGTCAGTTTCGCATCTTCCCTGCAGTATCAGAGATGTTCCCCAACGACACAGATTATAACACAACCTAAGGAGAAAGACAAACTCGCTTCTATTCCCTAGCACTTCAGCAAGATTACAAGGTTCACTGATGTCACTGTTTTACTGAAAAATTAGGATTGTGAAAGACTACAGAACTGCCACAAAACTTCACTTTCCACCTCTCTCAACTCTAGCAATTTGTCATTTTCTTGGGTGTCAGTCTTACTTGTTTTGATCTCCTCAACAGCTCCAATATAAAAGCTTTTTAAAATTGCATTTCAAGGAAAATAGTTAACAGGTGAAAACTTAGTTGTTTAATATACTAGTAAATATCTTCTGTTACTGAAGAGCACAGATGAATACCGGTAAAAAAACTGAGTCCCTCACTATTGAGACACCAGTTTAAAAACCAAGTAACTCTTCATTTTATCGATGATCATGGCTGATTGTGAAAGACTGAAACTGCCCTTATCTCTCTCCACTTTAAAGGGTAAAGCTGCCTGCCTCATTTTCCATTTAGCCATCAAAAAAGTTGAGAAGCCAGTAGTTTATCACTTTGCTGTGGAAACTCCCTTAGCTTTGTCACAGATTCAGTGCTACTCGGAGGAACTGCAGCATGCTGCTTTTACAGAGCGCCTTTGAGAGAAGAGTTACTTGTTCAGAAATGCAATATAAAAAACAGGACTTGGGAAGGAACCTGTGGAGGAAGTGGCATCAAAGCAGATCTGTGTAGGACCAAGTCATGACAGGACCAGTCACAGTGAGGTACAACTTCCACCACAATCAACCTCATTGGAGGAAGAGGCTATTTTGGGAAGTGATTCCTGTTTGTTGTAGTACAGAGTCATAACACAGCATTTAGCTTGCTCAGACAGAAAAGAAAAAAATCCTTTAACAGAGAAGCTTCTGGTAAAAACAGACAAACAAACAAATGGGTTTGCCTGGAAAATAAAACACAACTGGTCTCTGCATTTAAGGCAGGTGAGATTCAGATCACTGCAGCTGAACTTGCCCCTCTGCAGCTCCAGCTTTGGCTCTGATCCAGAAGGCCTTTCACCTGTGACTTTCTACAGAGGCGATTTTCAAAACTGAATCTTCATGAAACTGTAGCTCCAAAAATAAAGCACCCTCCCTGCCCTTGGGCACGCACTGAAAGGAGCAGCTGAAACCTCCTGTGTGTGACCCTGACAACAACAGATCGTCCAGAGAGGCCGAAGGGACCTGCGTCTTACCCAGAGAAAACAGAACTGCTTCCAGACCCCACAGGATTCTGTTTTCAGGAGACACAATGATCATTCCAGGATAATGGAACTGTCCATGAGGATCTGGAGACAGGCTTTAGTGAAGCAGTGACCAGGGCTGGGAGGTCAGTGAAGAGGCTCTAGACAGAGAGCCACGTTCTCAAAGCTACCTTGCAAGGCTTTCATTGCCAGGCTAGGGATATGCCTGGAGCAGCTCAAAAATCACCATATAAAGCTTTTCTTCTTAGAGCATCAGCATGAAAGTCCTGAGGCAGAATACAAGTTTATACTGTCTAGGATGGCTCACAGTGCACCCATGAGACGGAAGTCTTGGTCTTGCCATGAAAACAAAACTATGAATAAAACGGATGTTTCCCAGGATGTTATCCCAAAGGATCAATCAATGGACCAGTTTAGAATCTAGGAAAAAAAAACTTCTTAATTATTCTGGCTTGAACTGACACAGGAGATTAAAAGGAACTTTCATGTTAGTGGTAAACTAGTTTGGATAAGAGTTTTCATTATGTTTTAGGTACTTTGCCTGCTCTTCCTTCTGATAATTCTCTTGATGTAACTTTAATATAATCTAGTTTGACCTTCATATTATTTTTCCTTTCCTTGAGCATTTTAATCTGGACCCACTCTACCATCCCCAAGTGCTTCTGGGGAAAGGGATGACAGTGATGATAAAAGACATGATAAGAGACAAGAACATACTTCAGCTCTTTATCTTTGCAGATGGGCTTGACTATCACAGCTACTTTGGAACAGATTTTAGAGGCAGGAACAAGGCATTTTCTCTCCCTTCTTGAGTAAAAAGTGGTGTTATCCATTCAGATGGACATGTGAAGTTAGTTGACCTCTTTTCAGAAAGGATATTGCCTCATTTCCCCCCTTCCAGTCCTTTTACCCTATTTTTAAAAATAACTTTGTTTTCAAACTTCTAAGTAACAAAAGTGTATTTGAAATAATGTTAACATCATACACTGAGAACTTTTTCATGGGGCAGAATGGGAAAATTTGTTATCCTCTTTAATTTCAAGTCTGGGATACCACGTAAAAATACCTTTCCATGAAGGCATGACCACAGTAGCATAGGCAGGGTGGAAGAGGGGAAGGGTGCTTATCCTCAGTGACAAGACCCACCTGGTCTCTTCGTGCTGTACAGTACCTTAGGGTAACTCAAATATAATTTCAAGTAAAAGGTAAAAAACTTGAAACTAGGTCTTCAGAGAGGCAGTCTTTAATAAACAATGGATGTAAAATTTTTAAGAGGTGACTATGAGAACCTTCCACTTCTTTAGATATATTCTGCCTGACAAGCGCTTTCCTCCTGTCAGTGGACTCTGGTGAGCTGACATTTTTCCTTTTGCACTAGGATGCTCTTACTCCTTCATTCCCCTTATTGGGTTGACACTTCCTTGGTTTTGTTTAATTCAAAACCCAGACAGAGGATGCCAAAGGTCTAAGAGTTGGCTAGAGTAAGAGGTGCTTGATGGCTAAAGGCTAGAGTGCAACAATTTATGGTCAAAAGCCCCTTCCACAAAAGACTAAGAATTCAGGAACAAGGGCTCTCAGCATCTCACATGCTCATTTGGCCTGTATAAGGACAGCACAGACAATACTGTTTTGATCACCAAACTTAGCAGCAATGTCTTCTTTTGCTTACCATCATAGACTAAGTCCTGACAAAAAAAATGCCAGATTGAAAAGAAGTTCTATTTCTTATCTTCTGACACAAAAAATGAGGTGTGCTGTGTCTCCCCCCACACTTACAGCAGATGGCCTGATAGCAAAGAGCAGGAAAGATGGTTCTTGCCCAGCCTGGCCGTAGCTGAGAGTAGTAGAGTGGAGTAGATGTAAAATGTGAGGATGCCATTGGCTTCAGTAGGCTTAGGATCAGCCCCTTAAGCCTCCCATCAAACTCCAGTCCAAGGCCTTTAAGAAAACCTGGAAATTACTACTGCACAGATGAGAAACCCCTGCCTATGCTACAGCCTAAATCTGGGACTTGTCTCCACTCAGTTTGATCATTCTTATGGGATGACAGTCATCGCTTTCTCCACAGGACACTATACTTCAAAGCAAAGTAATATACTGCCTTCAGTTACACTAATGCAATCCCCTTTGATTTATTTCTTCTACTATTTCAGTCAACATCCCAGCAAGTCATCTACTTATCAGCTGCACATCTGCTTGACAGCTTTAGGGATCCTTCTCAAGCAATAAGTCCTGAATGTCTTTCCAGGGTCTTGTGCTCCAGCTCTTTACTGTTTAGAGGATATTGCTCTATTTATTCTCAGCTTCATAGTCCTCTTAATGTTTATCTACCAGCATCTTTCAAGCCATTGTACTTACAGATAAGGCCGCCTGCATCTGATTACTGGTCCAGTTATTATTTGCTGGTTTATCCTCTATATTTAGATGTATTTAAAATGTTTGCTGGCTTCATTTCCACACACTATTATCCTTGTCAAACAGTTGCAGTCACAACAATGATCCTGTAGCCAGCTCTACTAACATTTTGCTAATTCTGCCTCCTGCTCATACCCCCTTAGTCAGGATATTCAGAGTTACTAACAGCTTGTAGCTTACAGTGGAAGGGAAATATGAGCCACACTTCCACCTGTTTTTTATTTTTATTATTATTTCCAATAAAAATATTGAGATATTTGTTGTCTTTTAAACTTGATATTTCTACTGGTAATAAAATACATACACCTTTAAACTTTTATTAACTGTCTAATTCAAAGGGGACCTAGGTTGTTTTTTTAGTTACTTTTCATTTGCATGATTTGTCTGAAGTCATGAGTTTTCATCTCCACAGGAAAATCTGGCTAGTTGACATCCACAGAGGATCTCACTGACTTCAGCCTCAACCTTACACCAAGTGCTCAGTGAGATACCTAAAAGAATTGTATTTTGGTTGCAAAATAAACAGTGCTCAGACCCAGCTGTGTTCTACCACAGTCTCATCCTGTTTTTCTTATTGGCTTGTGCTTCTTAGAACAAAAAGGAATGTCTATGTTTCCTTCAACATCCTTATCACAGCTCCCTTTAGACAATTCGATCCCTTGGCATATCAGTGAACACACTTGTGGGTGAAGTGAGAATTACAGTGCATTTGTCTCACAGCTGTTCTGTGTTTCCTATCTAGGAAAAGGCTCTAGAAATACACAGAATTACTGCCTGCAGAGGTAACCTGACCGTCCAGCTCCTCAAGACTCGATCTAGTGTGTCATTGTCTGTTTTCAAGCCTGAACTGTGTCTTTCATTACACTAAAGGTCTCCCTTCCCATTAATCTTGTTGAGCAGCTCTCCTCTCCAAGCTCTGCTGCCCACAATTTGTGATTCCTTATTGTTGAGCATCCATCACACGTAAAATCAGTTCTAAGCACCCCATTACTCAGATATTTAGAGATGTCAAAGCAAGGCCTCCATGTAGCTCCCGGAGCACTTTAGAATTCCCTTCTGCTTTCCCATCAAAAAGGCAAAAAGGACACAAGCAGACAGCATCTTATTTGAGCTTACCAGGGAGGTAGATTTCCTTATACAGAAAGTTATGAGGAGGAGCAAGGCAAAAAAGGCAACTATATAGTACAGTTACAGTTAATGATGCATGAACATTACAAGGTTCAGCTGAGCAAGGACCCACTCCTGGGTCCTTCAGGTGACTTTTTCAGTGCCAACACAATAGGAGAACTTTCTGCAACAACCCTGTATGGAAACTAAGGTAAGTTTCCTTTCTCATATTGTAATTTATGTTAGACCACCGTGCATAGCACTTCAGGACTTAGAAACTACCAGAGCTTTCTTCTGCTAAACCTACAATTCAGTTTGGTTCAGGGACCCATCTCCATAAACAGTTATGATGTATACATACAACTTTGTCGCAATGAGATGAGGGAAACTGGGAAACTTCGGCAAAAAAATCACTACTATGAGGTGTCTAAAGAAGTTTCATACATTCGAGAACTTCCATTATTGGGATAAGCCTCAGACGAAGTTGCGCAGCTTGTCTCTAAGTAGCATCTCTGAAAACTTTGAATTCGCACCCTTTTAATAATAAGGGAAAGGATGATCAATTGGTCTCCAGGGTCTATCCATTAATGGATTCTTTTTCCCAGCACAGGATTGCTGTAGCTCATTCATTCACTCATTCATTCATTCATCACAACTCTGCAGTTGTGCAAACAGGCTCTGTAAACAAAAACTCTTTACCAGCAAACTCCCACCGTGCTAGCAATATTAAGTGGCAAGCATATGAACATCCTGCAGAGAAGCAGAGGCAAATAGTTCATTGATGTTTCTTTTTGCTCTTATCGGTATAGTTGATACTGCTTTACAACCAATGTAAAAAGATAGGTTACACTGGTAATAAACCTCAATACATTAAGTCTCCATACAGACTGGTTGCTGAAGGCTTAATATCAGTCATAATTATTATCCATAAAATGTTATTGAATCAGATCTTAAAAGTTAATGCTGCTTTGTTTCAGGAGATAAAGGACAGTAGGCTGGCAAGGCAGAGAAGGAAACATTGGGCTTTTTATCAATCTTTATGTGATTTAAAAACTTAACCACAAAAGGGACTCGGCACTTCAAATATTATCCAAAATCCTATGAGCTGGCCTAAGCAGAGTCCTTTGGCAAGAGCGACTACTCAGAGCACATTTTATCTTTGAACTTGGTACCACTGCCCAGATGGAGGATGTAACTTTTATTGAACTCGGGACTGGTGAATGCTGCCCTTCCAAGGCAGTGTTGCACCTCAGACTGTAATGTGCACTCAGTAGGTAAATCACCCCAGCACCCAGGGGCTTTCCTAAGCCGCAACCTCTCACCATGCGAGCCCTTGTTTCTCACATCACCTTCAAAAGTGGACATTCGCCTTCACAGCCCTAGCATTAATACAAGAGCTCCACATCTGCAAAGCAGGTGCCCCGACAGAAGGCATCAGGCAGTTAGTTAATGGAGTACATAAGCCACCCTAACATTTACAGCTAATAAAGACTGATATGCTCCCTGTCCACAAACATTTTATTCAGCTTTCCGCACTCACAATATCACTAATCCAGCTCTCCCTTTCCTCTTTTGTAGTATACAGCACTGCAACAATCTGAAGCCATTACTCATCTCTACAAAGAGCCAAGAGGAAGAAACATGAGAGCTGGGAAGGAAGAAAGGGGGCCAGTGTGTGCCCTCCCTGCCAAAACCCATAGTGCTTCCCAGCAAGGAAGAGACCTTGGCTCCTATGTAAAATGAGCCTTGTCTCCTCCTTTCCTTGGTTACTCAGCAAATACTAATCATCACACAGACGCAGAACAGAGAAAGCAGGTTCTGACTTATGTGCCAACTCTCAAGCCAGCCCTGAGTAGATTCACTCTCTGCCTCTGTAATACACCTGTTTTGCAAAGCAACCATTAAATTTGGAAGCTTTACGGAATACAACATTTTTCAAATCTAAAAAGTATGTCAAGGAAATCATGCAGAAGGGTAATAGGAAATACTTGCAGGGAGACCTGTTCTGAATTGTCTACACATAGATAAGGCACAGAATTCCTTTCCTTAAAGATTTTATTAACCTTTTGCTGATGGAAGGAGATTACTGATTGAGAGCTAGATGAGGTCAGTGCAGCAATTATATTTCGAATTCTCTTCAAATAAGTCTCTTGTACAATATAAGAAAAAAAGTTGACAAAATGAATTGTTACTTAAACCAAGTATTTTAGAAGAATAATTAACCTATAATAACTATTCTGGCCTCCTCTCCAGCCCTGAAAAGTAATCCTTTCTCATTAGTTTCAAGTTTAATTAGCATCAATAATGAAATGTCCCTCAGAAATAACCATTGCATCATGCTCTCTAACGCCGACATACGCTGCCCTACAAACTGAAAGGCCACAGGGCGATATCTGAAGATAGGGAGAGGCTTGGCAGATCACAGACCCTGCCAAAACCAAAAAGCAAACATTGTAAAAAGTATGGTATGCAACAAAACCAGATTTATTTGAAAGACAAGTGTCACAAACACAGTGTGGAGCAGAGAAGACTCAAAGGTGGTTTTGCCAATAACTGCTACAGTATTTCCAGTCAGTTATCAAGCCTCTCAACTGTAATTTCTTGTTCTTTCTTGGCCTTTTGGCTGAAGCAGAGAGACACATCACTATTTAGTATATTCTATATGAGAAAATTGTATTCAGCACTTGCAGTCTAACATAATCAAATAATGCTTTTTCCATCCCTGGCTTCTATGACCCCTCTGTAAAATAGATATAATAATGCTTATCATTGTCACCAGGGCGATAAGGCTTAAAGTACTTTGAGAATCTAACATGAAAGAGGCTATAAAAAGCCCAGACATCCTGATGCATCTGAGATAGCCCATTACTTAACGGGCCAGTAGAAACAGCAGGCGAATGCCAATGTACAAGTTGTAATTAGAGGTCTGCTGCAACTTGCAGAGCTCTGAAGGATCACCACAGATTTCTGATAGGTGAAATCACAGATATTCAGCTGCATGTCACAGGCACTACAGTGACTGCATTCAGAAGAACCACGCGAGCTTTCAAAACTGAGCTGGAAAGAAATCTTCAATAATATAAGGGGTACACAGCAACACAGTGTATGTGCTGGCTACACACCTGAAGTCTCATGGAGATAAGCCAGGGGCTCCTGAGGTAATAGGAGCCAACAGGGAAACACCGGTGAAATACCTCAAAGGAAGGTGTTCTCTAAGAAGGTGACACAGCTGACAGCTCAGCTGAAGTGTCTACCCCAATGCGTGCAGCATGGGCAACAAACAGGAGGAGCTGGAAGCCACTGTGCCACTAGAAAGCTACGACCTGGTTGCCTGGTTGAAACTTGGCGGGACAAATCCCATGACTGGAGTGCAGCTATCAATGTCTACAGGCTGTTGAGAAGGGACAGACAAGGAAGGAGGGGTGGAGGGGCTGCCCTCTACATCAAGAAATGGATAGTGTGTGAAGAGTTGTCTCTGAATAGCCATGAGCAGGTTGAAAGCTGAGACTGAGGCAGCAAAGGGAATCTTGTGGTTGGTGTCTACTACAGGCCACCGATCAAGGGGAGCCTATGGACGAAGTCTTCTTACTCCAGTTACAGGAGGCTTCACGCCCACAGGCTCTCGTCCTGCTGGGGGACTTCAACCACCCCAACACCTGCTGGAAAAGCAGCACGGCAAGCTGTAGGCAATCCCAGAGACCCCTGGAGTGCATTGAGGTAACACTTCCTAAGCCAGGTAATAGAGAGCCCTACCAGAGGGGATGCAATACTGGACCTGATGGTCACCTACATGAGCGAGCTAATCGGTAATATCAAGACTGCAGGCAGCCTGGGCTGCAGGGATCATGCACTGGTGGAGTTCACAGCCCTGGGGTATATGGGTCAAGCAAAGAGTAAAGCCAGGACCCTGAATTTTAGGAAAGCAAATTTCTTCGAGGAGTTAGTCAATAGGACACCCTGCGAAACTGCCCTCAGGGCCAAGGGCACAGAACAGAGCTGGCAGATCTTTAAGGACACCTTCCATAGACCGCAAGAGCTCTCGATTCCCAGATGTAAGAAGTCAGGACAGCAAGGCAAGAGACCGGCATGGCTGAGTCAAGACCTGCTGGGCAAACTAAAGGGCAAGACGGAATTGCACAGGCAGTGGAAGCAGGGACAGGTATCCTGGAAACAGTAGAGGGACGCTGCCCGGTTGGGTAGGGGCGGGGTCAGGAAGGGGGAGGCACGGCTGGAGCTGAAGCTGGCAAGGGGTGCGATGAACAATAATAAGGGCTTTTACAGGTATGTCAACCAAAAAGGGAAGGTTGAAGAAAGTGTAGGCCCCTGATGAGCAAGACTGGCAAGCTAGTAACGATGGACAAGGAGAAGGCCTCATGAGGTACTCAACAACTTTTTTTGCCTCACTCAACAACTTTTTTGTCTTCACTGGCAACCTCTCTTCCCACACCTCTCGAGTCAACGGACCACAAGATGGGGACTGGGGGAGCAAAGCCCCTCCCATTGTAAGAGAAGTTCAGGTTCGTGAACACCCGAGGAACCTGAACCTACATAAGTCTATGCAACCTGATGAGATGCATCCCAGAGTCCTGAGGGAATCGCCTGATGTAGTTGCCAAGCCACTCTCCAGGATATTTGAAAAGTCATGGCAGTCAGCCTAAGTCCCTGGCAACTGGAAAAAGGGAAACATTGCACTCATTTTTTAAAAGGGTAGAAAGGAGGACCCTGGGAACTACCAACCTGTCAGCCTCACCTCTGTGCCTGGGAAGCTCATGGAACAGATCCCCCTAGAAGCTATGCTATGACACATGGAGGACAGGGAGCTGATTTGAGACAGCCAGCATGGCTTCACCAGGGGCAAGTCCTGCCTGATCAACCTAGTGACCTTCTGTGTCCGAGTGACTACATCAGTGGACAAGGAAAGAGCTACAGATGTCATGTGTCTGGAATTCTGTAAGGCCTTTGACACAGTCCCCCATAACATCCTTCTCTCTAAATTGGAGAGATATGGATTTGATGGGTGGACTGTTCAGTGGATGAGGAATTAGTTGAATGGTCACATCCAGAGGGTAGTGGTCAATGGCTCGAAGTCTAGATGGAGATTGGTGACAAGTAGCATCCCTCAGGGGTCCATCCTGGGACCAGTGCTGCTTAGTATCTTCACCAATGACATTAACAGTGGGATTGAGTGCACCCTCAGCAAGTCTGCAGATGACACCAAGATGAGTGGTGCAGTTGACACATCTCAGGGAAGGGATGCCATCCAGAGGGACCTGGACAAGCTGGAGAGGTGGGCCCATGTGAATCTCATGAGGTTCAACAAGGCCAAGCACAATGTCCTGCACACGGGTCAGGGCAACCCCCAGTATCAATACAGGCTGGGGGATGAAGGAAGAGAAGGACTTAGGGGTGCTGGTAGACAAAAAGCTGGACATGAGCCAGCAAGGTGCACTCGCAGCCCAGAAGGCCAACCGTACCCTGGTCTGCATCAAAAGAAGCGTGGCCAGCAGGTCAAGGGAGGTGATTCTGCCCCTCTAGTCCACTCTGGTGAGACCCCACCTGGAGTGCTGTGTCCAGCTCTGGGGCCCCCAGCACAGGAGAGACATGAACTGTTGGAGCATGTCCAAAGGAGGGCCACAGAGATGATCAGGGGGCTGGAGCACCTCTCCTATGAGGACAGGCTGAGAGAGTTTTTTCAGCCTGGAGAGGAGAAGGGTCTGGGGAGACATTATTGCAGCCTTCCAGTACTTAAAGGGACCCTAAAAGAAAGAGGGGGACAAACTTTTTAGCAGGGCCTGTTGCAACAGGACAAGGGGTAACCATTTTGAACTAAAAAAGGGCAGATTTAGACTAGATATAAGGAAGAAATTTTTTTACAATGAGGGTGGTGGAACACCGGAACAGGCTGCCCAGAGAGGTGGTAGAAGCCCCCTCCCTGGAAACATTCAAGGTCAGGTTGGAAAGGGCTCTGAGCAATCTGATCCAGGTAAAGATGTCCCTGCTCACTGCAGGGGGGTTGGACTGGATGGCCTTTAACGGTCCCTTCCAACCCAAATGGTTCTATGATTCTATAAAAGTCCTAGAAAGAGTATGACATGGAGAAACACCATTTCCAATATGCCTTCTAATACACATCATTCAGCAGGTACTTAGACTAGTATTACCTCTTCCTAATAGATATCAAGAAATACACAGCACAAGAATCCATACTCACCACTGCAGTACCCCTGCTTCCCCCCTGCCAAGTGTTCTTTGCTCTTCAGCTTACACAGAACCATCTTCTCTCCCTTCGCCCAGCTTGTAACTTGGAAGCAGAGTCATGGTTTTCTTTCATCACAAAGTTTTGTAAGACAACACCAGAGAGAGTTGGTTGTCAGTAAGAAAATGAGATGGAGCCTGCAAAAAGAGCCTACACCTCTTCGCAGCGTAAAGCTACAGGGGAAACCCCAGTCCAAAATGGATTCAGCATATGCCCTTGTTTGGGCAGGAAAGGTAGTTCTTCTGCCTTGATGTAAACATTGGACTATCACTGAAAGACTTCTGAGATTTGCAAACTGAACTGAAGAGTTGCTGAAGACAAGTTCTAAAGGGGATGCCTCACATTTCTAGAACCATCTAGATGAAAAGTTCCTGCCTAATACCTCCACTTGCCATCTGTAACCTAGGAAGAAACAGGTAGGCCACTAAAGTTTTAAACAATCTCAAATTCCCCATTCTCTGTTAATTTCTGATACCTTAAGTAGGAAACCATAAAGGACAAACCTTCTCCCACTGTCTCCATAATGTTTTCCATTCTCAGGACAGCCAGCGCTCAGTGTTCTCAGCAGCCCTCAATAGCCAAAAGCAGCCAACACCTGCAGCTCCTCACTCCAAATGGAGATGGTGCCCAGCTGCAGCTGCTAAACGCACCCTGGCCAGCTGGCCACAGGCAGAGGAACCACAGCCTGTTCCACTCTCCCTCATGTTTCATGGGGCTACAAGTGACCCTGGTCAAGGCCTCACAAAGTATTCAAGTTGCAAATCTGAATTTGACCATTTGGCTTCAAGACAGGTGGTGTTTTAATAGTCAAAGGTAAGGCTCATAATTTTTCAAGAAAAACAAAACTCAGTCTCTGTAGCATCAAGCAAAACTGATGCCATTTTTAAGCTTCAGAAGTTTGCTGTCACTGAAGTGAAGGAAATAGCAGTCCAATGATTAGCACTGCAGAGATGGGAATAAATCAATATGGTAGGCTGTTTTAGCTTTGCCCTTAGAAATCTGAGAGTTCAGACTTCACCTTGTTGTCTTTATTGAGTTTCTTAGAAAGTAAAAGCACTAGTAATCCACAAAAAAACAGCACTTACCAACAGAGCTCAAAAGCAGTCAAAACTACCCTTGCTTTGCAAAGTCTGCCATGAAGGGAAGTATTTTGTGTCACACGACACGTCAATGACAGAGCTGTGTATGCACAACCCCTCTTCTGAGCCCAGTTCCTCACGTGATTCTCCTCCTCCCTGCTCACTCTGTGCTATAGTCACTGACGACAGACCCAATACTGCAAGATAATTAAGCTGGAAGTCAAAGCAGAACTCGATTCTTGAAGCTATCCTTCCAGCTACCTACCAAAGTTCTTCGGCAAAAGGAAAAATAAATGCAAGATACTAACTGATAGGCTGTTTTCAAACCACAAGGATTACTTCACATTTGGTACCTATTTTTCCAGACTCGTTGTCATCTTTCCACAATAGTTTACCATTTTCTTTAAAACACTTGACATTATAAACTTTTCTGAAGTCTGTTTGCAGCCAGCCACCAGCCCTTTCTAGTGGATACAGCTAGAACACTTCAGCTACAGATCCTACATGGCTAACAAGTGAAGATGATTCTCCTTCACTGCTACTGACATAGTTTATAGCTTCTGAAAGTAGAGATATCTAAGTCCTATCTATGCTGCCACAGGGAATTTCTGAGTAGCCATGCTAAGCAGCATAGTGACAACCATGAAGCTACTCAGCTGCCTCAGTCATAAATCAAAATACTCATTTAAATTAGACTTTAGTCTCAAAATGTGTTTCTTGCCTAAATATTTAAACACATAAATAACCTCCAGCCATTCCAGCTTGTCATTTTAAGCTTTCTGACATTTATTGTTCGCAAGAAAAGAAAGGTCAGACTTATCAAATCTGCATTTATGCTTCCATGACATTTTTCTCCAACCAAATTTTTCTGAATTAGAGAAGCAAGACAAATGTGGCACATTTCATAAAGGACCTTTCTCAGCTCAGCACTGCAGTCTCAGCAGCCCCACTGAGCTCAGAAGTGGCTTCTCAGGAAACAGATGCTGTGGCTTAATGGATAGAAGGAGATTTGGAAAGCAGGCAACCTGAATTGCTGTTTGCTGTTAGGCAAATCTACTGTGCCGAAAAAGTAGCTCTGCTAGTCTCCGTACTCGAGTCCCAGCTAGCCCAAGTGGATGGTTTGGTACGAGAATTAAAGACAGGAAATGTCCAGGCACAGCATGGAATTTGCTGCCGCTTGCGAGGAAAATCACAACTTGGACTCCCAAAACACCATTACCCCAGATGAGTTAGCACTGATATACTGAAAAAGGTGATACCTTCTTTACAATGATGAGGCTCATTTATTTGGGAGTTTTGTGACTAAACGCTACTGACAATCTCCCCTCACTTCTCCTTTCTTTGGCTAATTCACAAACATTGTCACAGATTTTATTTCCTATCATATAACGTTCATGCGAGATGTGCAGTGAACCAAATGACCAGATTACTTCAGGATACAATTCATCAGACACTGCAAAACTGCCTTTGATTTTAAAGGATGTCTCTGCATTTGTATAATAAAGCATTTAAGTCTCCTAGTGCACTTCTTTCCTGTAGGTATTTATTCCCCATTTTTAAGGATGGGGAAATAAAAGCACAGCAAGCTTAGAGAAAACATCTTTTTAAAATGTGCCGTAAATGTTCATTCAAATAAAAAAAAAACAAACATAATAAACTGATACTTGTGTCCCTTTTGGTGCTTGTTTACGGATGTTTTACTGAACATGCTTATGAATAACAACATTTATAAGAACAATGAGCCTAAAAGTAAACAAAATTTGCAGAAAACAGACCTAGAAATCATAAACACATTTTGTGTAATTCTGACTCCCATCAAAGACCAGCAACACTGCATAACCCTGGTCCAAGCAAAACAATGTGGAATAGTGATGACAGCATGTTTTCCGTGAACCACTCAAAGACCGAGTATCATTTCTAACATTATCTGGCAAATAATTGGCAAAAAATTTGCAAAGCCCTAAATTTTTGTGGTCAGCATGGAAATAGTGAACAAGGCATCATCAGTCAAGAGAGTCACAGAATCATAGAATAGTCTGGTTTGGAAGGGACCCTTAAAGGTCATCTAGTCCAACTCCCCTGCAGTGAGCAGCGACAGTCATATGTTATAAGTTTTCCTGGTGGTGACGGAGTTGGAAAGTGACTTGGACAGGAACAGGCAGGACAGCAGCAGGACCAAGGATCGTGCTGCCCACAAAGCCAGGCAAACCCTTCACTGGGCAATTGGTTTCCTCTTGAACAGGCATTTACAGTTCAAGAACGGACACTGTGGACTGACTAAATCCACATTTCTGGAGAGCATCGGTGACTGGAGGTCTAGAGGGAGGTGCTACAGACCTAAGACTTAGGGCACGAAGGACTGGGAAAGATGCTCCTAAGCATGCAGCACACTGGCACCCATGACAACGCATGGGTAGAAAGGGAAAACCTCAATTTGCACTAGTTCACGTCTAGAGTAAACCCAAGTGCAACTTGGGCCCGTCCTTAAGCTTTGGGCTGGCAAAGCTGGCCTGATAGCTGAGGCAAAGTGCAAAACCCCAGCGGAAAAGAGCAGAAAAAGCAAAACCACTTACACTACAACAAAAACCTTTCAGAAGCCCTACTCCAACGGTTCAGTCTCATTCACCAAGTTTTGCCACCGATTTAACAGAAGAGCAAGATCAGATCTCAGATGTCACATACAGTCCAGGATGAGAGAAAAACAGGGAACAAGTGGAAAGTGACTGATGCCTTTTACCAGTTTTCTGATCAGTGTGGCGCAACTCCAAACTCTGTTCTTTGAAAGCAGAAAAACAAAACCAAAAAACAACAGAAGAGAAATACAATTCAGAGACCTTGGTTAAATGCTGGTACCTCTAAAATATGTGGAAAGAATTCTGCGGACTTTACTACAGTCAGATTTCAGCTTGGAGCTCTGATCTTCATTTACAAAATGTCCACTTTCAAAAAGACATTTTCATTTACTGTGAAGTTTTTTCTAATCTTTAGGCAAAGGGTTCCTCCTGCAAATGAGTTCAGGTGCATGCTGGCAGTACCCTAAAGATGTAAAGCCTAATTGCCTCAGCATTATAGTAGTATTGGTATGTAGTGAATGCAGACAGTTTCAGGGAGAATACATGTGGCAAGTTAATAAAATTTTAGATGAAGGCGTAATATTTTGCCTAGCCAGAGGATGAAAAGTTATGCATTGCTATTTAAAAAATGTAATTGGAATGTTAAATCTATTTCATGAATGAAAGTACATTGACCTTTAGAGGGAGAAATGACTCATTTTCATCCCTGTATGCCCCTTTTCAACATACGCTTCCCACCTTTGCATATGTAAGTAGCAATTAGTTCTCATGGGAAGTTATTTTATGGCCATTTCAGCTTATTAAACTTCCTGAGTAAACTCACAAGAAACCTATTTAGCAGCATTTGTGGCTCAGGTGCCCTACAGTGAGTGGATCAGTTACCTGTGACACTGCCACGAAAAAAAATCCGAACGCCAACATAGGGTTAGGGTGCAAGGGCTCTGGATCACTATGGAGCCCATGCGAGCGTACAACACTTGCCTTGGTCTAACCCAAACCCCTACCTACCCACGCCATATTATCTGTGGGACGGATTTGCCAAGAAGGCCCCCATCCTACCCTATCTGATCTTAAAAGTCCTGGGAGTCATTTTAGGCCAGCAGCAGTCATACAAGGGGTGGTCAGTGCTGATGCTCAGATTGTTCTTTAATTGACAGTTTCTATATAGAAACAATTCAGGATTTTTTCCAAGAAAGCTCAATAACCTGTCCAGAGAGTACACTGCTACAGAGACCCACTGTATTTCTATAGCAAATCCTGTAAGACCAGAATTAAAACTGGCCAGGACTCTTCTGACAGAAGGGTTCACTAGCTGTTCAGTTTCCCACAGCAATGTACTTGTTTTGATTAAACTCTTTGGGAAAGGTTTCTTTGGAGGTAGGGTGGAATTTCCAGTCAAACCAAAGACAATGAGAGCAAAGTCAACAGCAACCTGGTTGTTGGGAGGTTCGCCTAATGTATGGGAGATTGGCAGCACTGATCCTCTGAGCTCGCCCCTCCCTTCTGCTGCATTTTTTGTTGTGTGTTTTTCCACAGAAATGATTGAAATGAATTTGATTTTTTTGTCCCAGAGAAGCACTGGTGGAAGGAGAAGCAGGCAATATTAATTCTGAAAGCATTTCCAAGAGAGCAAAACTCTCTCTTACCCTATTTTGAAAAGGCCAAGCTGACAGAGAAATGGTAGATATGCTGAGGACCACAGCTTCTCTAAACAGAAGCTTTTTCTTGCAGGATGCTCTGTTCCCACAAGGATGAGCATGTGAGAGAAATCTGGCATTGACAGTATTTACAGGATAACCCTGTAAAAATTCCTGTGAACTTTATGGTTTATGTATTAAACAACAGCAGTCCAGTAAGTACATCCTTTACTAATTGTCCAGCAACACATGGAGAAAAACTGCTGTAGACTTCACACAAACATACTGTTAAAAAAGGAAAAGGTTCACTTCAGCTAAATATCTTTGAGCCAGTATCAGAGACTGTAACAGTTAAAGAGAATAAAGCATTACAGGACTCTGTTGCCACCCTTAAGGTCAATGGGAATTCACCCCCTTGCCATTTTTTCTCATCCCAAAATGTAATTCATTCTCCATTCACACAGCTGATAATTTGGCAAAAATAATTTAGCAAGGGAATTTTATCTTTTCCTGGAAGTACTGCAGTCCTGGGCATCTCCAGCAGAGGAGAAAAAAAAAAAAAAAAAAAGCTAAGTATGTCAACATAAGTGAAGCAGCTTTACATTGTGATGGGAGGATTGTGTTGTTTGAAATCCATTTCCAATTAGCTTAACCAATGAAGGAAAGGCTCTGTTGCCTTAGGAAGGGCTTTAGTTAAGCCCTGTACACATTAGCTGCAATGGTGTTAATAATTGCTGGAATCTGCACACTTATGGGCTGGTAAATGCTGTTCATGCTGTTATCGCTGTGTCAGCACATCCTGCTGTCGGCAGGGCTACATGGCAAATTTAAGCATGGCAGTGACACATGGCGTTCACATAGGCAGCACCTTCACAAAGCAGAAAGAACCGACTTTTAATGTTTTTAAACAAACCCATGTCACAAATACAATGCAAAGCTGTGTAACGGTATAACTACAATAAGGTGTCATTCCTGAAAAAGCAAAGATGCAATTTTATAGTGACACAACTTATGCATGTTAGCAACCCTGGTGTAGAATTCAAGAAGAGACTAGGATTTTTACAGGAGATTATGAACAGCTGCTAGAAGTTATTACAGCGATATAGGTAAATGAGGTCCATATTCCTTCCCTCTGCACCTCCTTTTCCTGCATCCCCTATGAGTGACTTTGCACAGCTGTGTTGCAGTAAAAACAGCAGAGCCTTGTCTCCAACATGGTTTCACAGGGGCATAGCTAACTTCACTCATCTCCCTGGAAAAACACACATTTCTTCTCAACAGTGAGACAACAAACAACACCGACAGCCTTTGGGTTTTACTAACTTTGGTTAAAGCTCCATTTGCGTTGTATTCATAAGACCAGAGCACGTGTTAATACACATGTATACCCTTCACCCAGGTTAAAAACACACCTTCATCCTCAAAGAAGGCAAATGCATCCAGCTCCCTGATTGCTATAAGCACCAGAGTGAAGGTGGCATTAGAAGCTAAGGCTGTATCTTCACTGCCAAAGAGGAAGATCTGTAAAGCAAAAGAACTTCTACTCACAATAAATTCCACAAACAGGAAGGAGAGAAAAAAAAAAAAAAAAAAGACACAGTGGGTTTTGGTGTCTTTAATTTTCATTAGTTACTCTTTTTTTACTGCAATATAGCAGGCAAGACCTGCTAGAAGGTAGGGTGTGTTGGCCTCACCTAGCCACCTTGTGGTAGACAGCACCTCTGCGTTATCCCTGCCAGAACTGACACAGGAACAGCTAGCCCAGGTATCTCACTTCAGCCACAAGTGTAAGACTGACTCACACCCAGCCTGCTCTGACAGCCTGCTTCGATGCTCATTGCAGGCAGCAAGGAATGAGATGGGTTCAGTTTGTAGCTATTCAGAATGCTGGCCCAGCTTTTCAGATGAGCATCAAAAATCAGTTGCTCCAACTTTGTATTCAAAGCCCAGCACTGACTTGTCTCACCTCTTGTGAATTTACTTAAGTATATTCTGTGGTCCATTAAGCAGGTGGCTACTCAGGGACACACCATTGACTTCTACACAGCTTCATAAAAGCTACTTAACTTAACTCACTGTGACAAATTATTTGGCCCTGCAGTCCTCCAGGTATTATATTCTTTTAGCGGGAGAGCCTGAATCAGAGCTTGTGTTAAAGGCAGAACGCACACATGGAATGGAAATCTCTCTCCATCACTGGCCCAAAGCAGAGACTCGATTTCAGGTAACAGCGTTGCCCCATACCCTGACTGCAAATCGCTGCCATCCAGAACCAAAATTCTAAGCCAAGTTCTCTCTTGACAGAAGCACCAGTGCTACATGAGCCTCCTCAGATGTACAACTTCTTGTCTCACCGTGCAGTTCGCTAGGGATTCTCTGTGGTTTTAAAAGCGACAGAAATTAACTCAGTTCCAGATACACAAAATCCAGAGGAAAGCCTGCTTCTCCAGGTTTGTCTGTCAGCCATTACCTTGTACGTTTAAAGAACAGTTACCAATATTTATATCAATGCCCCACAGAATTAGTGTACAAATGGGCTGATCAGCCCGAGCTTTGGAAACGTTTGTGCTGTTCCCTGAGGTCTGCCTGTACATAACCTTGGAATCACTTGCAGCACTTTGAGGAAGCTTTCCTTTTTAAGATCGTATTTTTTAAGTTTCAAAGAACCTGATCTTGCTGTCCTTAAGACTAATGACACTTTAACCTTTGGGTCTTGCTTGCGGCTGTCTGGCACAAATGAACTCTTGGCATTTCGTAAAAATCTCTCAGCGCTCTCAAAACGGTCCTCCCAGCCCCACAAAAGCCCCCCTGAGCATTTCGCACCGGTAAAGCGCAGCCCTTAAGGACGAGCCGGTAGGGGAAGCCCCGCCTGCACCCGCCGGGCTGGCAGGGACCGGGGCTCCGCGGAAGGGCTGGACGCACGTCCCGCGGCCGATAGCACGCCGCACCGCCGGGGCTCCGCGGCGGGGGGCTCCGCGGGGGCGCACGCAGCGGGGGGCTCCGCGGGGCTGGGCGCGGGGCGCGGCATGCAACGCACGGCTCACCTGCCGCGGAGACGTGGAAGAGGAGGCGGGGGCGGGCGGCGCGGATGGCCGCCGAGAGCCCGCGCTCGCTGCCCGGGAGGGCGCCGCGGCGCTCGGGCATCAGCCGCACCCGCAGCCGCCCGTCACCGGCGCGCAGCCACCAGGCGAAGAGCTCGGTGAGGTTGAACTCCAGCTGCGCCCCGGCGGGGCCCGGCGGCGGCTCGCCGGCGCAGCCGTCCCGCAGGCTGCCCTCGCCCACCTCCAGCACCAGCTGCTTGGCGCGCCGCAGCCGCCGCCCGGCCGCCGAGGGCCCGCCGCGGGGGGCGGGCGGCGCGGGCCGCGGCAGCCCTCCGCGGGCGGCGCGAAGCAGAGGTGCGCAGTCCAGCCGCAGGCGACACCGCGCCGCGGCGCTCCCGGCCGGCCCCAGCACCAGCTCCCGCACGTAGGTGCGAAACAGCGAGGGCACGACGAAGTCCACCGCCAGGCTCCTCCTCTGCAGCCGCGAGAGGCCGGGGCTCTCCCGCGGCCCCGCCGCCCCCGGGGCCAAGCTCAGGGCGAGGCAGGCGGCGGCCAAGAGGCGGGCGGGCAGCCTGCCCCCCGCCATGACCCGCCCGCCCGCGGCGGCCGGCAGCGCCCCGTCCTGCGCCCGCGGGGCTGGCGGCCACGCAGCGGCGCCGAGGAGCACTGCGCCGGGCTGGTCCGCCCGGGGTGGCGCCGGGCCGGGCCGCGGTGGAGGCCGGTGCGGTGGAAGCCGGACCGCCGGGGCCGCCGCCGCGCCGGTCCGCCCGGAGCCGCCGCTGCGCGGGCTTTGCCGGCTCCAACTACCCGCCACAACGCAGGCATTACCCAGCGAGCGCTGACATCACGCCCGAGCCCGCCCGCCAGCAGCCAATGCCGTCCCCGGCAGCCGTCATTATGCAAATGTACCGGGGGCGGGGCGGGCGGAGACCGGGCGCGCGGCGGGGGGGCGCGTTCATTGAGAAAAAAAAAATTGCCCGGCGGCCCCGCCCGCCCCGCCGCCCGCGCGGGGAGCGCCAGCCCCGGGCCGGGGTGCAGGGCCCCGGGCGGGGGAGCGCGGTCGCCAGGTACGGGGCTGGGGGACGTACGGTCCCCCGGCACGGGGCTGGGGGAGCGGCCGTTCGCGGCCCGCAGGGGGAGGCCCGGCGCTCTGGGAAGGGCAGGGCTGGGGCCGCTCCTCCACATGTCCCGGCGGGGTCAGGGACGGGCACCGGCCCCCCAGCCCGAGGGGCTTTGGGATCCCGTTCCTCGCCTCTTCTCTCTTTTCTCTGTCTCTCGGTGCAGGCAATGATGGACAGAGCTCTTCGTTTTTCTCCCTTCCCTCTCTCTTTCCTTTCTTCCCATCCTTCCCTTCCCTTCCCGGCTTCCTTCCTGACCTTCTTAAAGGCTTTCCTCGGGGGGGGGGGGGGGGGGGGGGGGGGCAGGGAAGGTGAGAAGAAGTAGAAGGGGAGAAATCTTAGAGTGTAAGTCATTCTAAAAAATCGAACAAAATTCTTCCATTTCAGAATGAAAACAACAGCCTTAAGAAAGGTTCATGCAACAATTTCCCTTCTTTTACCTTTACTAAATACAATATAATTACTGTAATTACATTAGTGCTATGCCTTAGGATAGCTAATCATAACTCATTCATATTTCTGGAAGTTGCCTATATGAATTAATGACTTATTATTATCTCTTTAGTTTGATACTTAATGCATGTATATTTTTATAATCCAGGTACTTTAACTATATAATCATTAGAGCGCAATTATTCTGTCATGCGGTTATTCTTCTGCTTATATCAAACGAATGTTAATATACAGATATTGTGGAGCAGAACCACAGTGTAATGCCTCTGTAATTGTAGTGCCGAAGAGTGTAATTGCAGGCATGATGCTAGAAAAGGGAACCAAGGTCCTTTCTGTACAGAAGAGTTGAGGAAGGAACTTCAGGGCAGTTGCCAAAGGATTAGTTAGTTAATACCCTTCATACAAAAAAAAGTACTTTTGTGCCGTATTCAGCCTCATACAGGTGTGCTAATTCAAAGCCCATCCAAGATGGCAGCATTCCCCCAACTGACACTAATGGGCTTTGGACATACCCTCATTTTCCCTCAGCTCTCCTTATTTCACAGTCCATTAGATTCACTTGCCCAAAATGTGAAATTTAATCCTTCACTTTTAAGTTTTAGTAGTACTTTGGGGCTTGATCTTCCTTTTGTTAGACGAGAAAGACAACTGGAAACATCCTGAAATGCACACGAGTGTTCTGTGACATTAAATCCAACACAGAAGTATTTCAAATTGATCTGTATGCTTCTGTTCCTCTGAGCTCAGATTCCTTACTGGAAAAAAAATATGTTAAATGGACTGAATTAATCATGGGCCACCAGTCTTTTCATTCAGCCTCTTCTTTTACTCTAGCGGATAGTCGTACAAGCGTGCACAATTGTGGATTGAGAGCTACTCAAACCCGCCCTCTTCACCGCATTATTTGGGCTATCATCTTCCTCTGCCAGAGCATCACTGCTAGTGAGAAGAATGACAATTATTGCAGTCAGTGGTGTGCTGAGCATAGGAAATGTTCTAAAAATCTCTATAAACAGTTTATTGTGGGCTGTTTTCCTGCTTGCATGGGTCAGGCTTCCATCAAATGAAGTTGCTGCTGTGGGACTTCTACAGTTTTCAGTTCTCAGTGTTTCCCTCCGGGGTTCAATCAATTCGAGCCTAAATCTGGGCTCATTTCAGTAACTGGTAAGTCTCCCATTGACTGTAACTGGGTAGATCCAGGACACAAGTCAGGTTTTTAAGTCATGTAGTAGAAACAGAACAATTTAATTGATTCCTTTATGCTCAACATCTTGCTGAGATAGACCATGTCTTCTCAAATTGGCTCTTTATCTCGGAAATTATACAGGCGTCTCGCTGACCTTCATCTTAACTGGGAAGTCAAAGTTGGCCCCAACGATGAGTCAGGCTCTCTGGTCTCCTCAGAATAAGATCAAAAATGTGTGGTGGCACACTGCAGCCTACTCCCACAGTCCCCGCTTGTATTTGTGCCCGGAGTGGAGTCAGCCACTCGATCTTTTCACCTTCCTGCCTTCTCTACTACATTTGCCAAAAAAAGCTGTTGAGCAGGGGAAGGTTTTGTGATGAGCCTGAGCTAGGAGTAAGGGAATTTGTTTCTGGTTAGTGTCACTGGTGTGGGTGCTGTACAGACCCAAGAGGCTCTGCCACCTTTTGGGGGGATGTTCCCATGGGGAGAATACAGAAAAAGCCCTGAGATGCCTGGGGACAAGCCAAAGAGAGGGTGGCCTTTGCCTGCATTTGGGAGGTGATGCAGCCTTGTGTTCCTAATGCACACATGGCACTCAGTGAAATGAACTGCATGTGCTTGGGAAAAAAAAAAAAAGCATTCTAAGACTCATGGCAGCTAACAGACTGTTGTTTAACTGTCCCACAGGAATTGGGTAGTGCATTAAAGGATGGAGATGTGTACTTTTCCCACTGTATTACCTTGTTTCGTTCCCACAAAACACAAGAAGGGTAGGGCTGAAAACTGAAATGAAGAGGTGTCTTTATTAATAGGCTTTATATGAAATAGAAACACATGTTAATAAAAAAAAAAAAACCAAAACCTGAAAATGGCCCCATTAATGAGTGAAGAGAGGCAAAGAAATCAATGAGGGATCTCCAGTCATTCCGTTGCTGGCCTACCTTTTTATCTCCTTTTTCAACTGATCTTTAACAGGAAGAGCGGTGTGGATATTTGGGAAGGAATAGAAACCTGGACAGTACAGCTGCTAATGGTGGCCAGGTAAGGAAATACTTTGTTCAACTCTGTGATAGGTTGGGATCAGCAAATCTGGACAGTATGCTTCCCAGGTTTTTAATTTAGCTAATGAATTGACTCTGTCACTGGCAATTAATTTTGAAAAGCAGAGGAAAACCAAGGAAGTCTCAAAGGATGAGGGAGGGGAGGATTAAATACAGTACTAACCTTCACGATGGAGGAGAAAAGTCACACTGGTAGGTCTACCTTTCAGCGCCAGCAAAGAAGTGAAAGAGAACACGCCAGAGACAGGGGACTTCAGTAGCAACATAGCGGTGTGTGAAAGCCGAGGGTGTGACACCCCTGGAAGGCACGTTCTGCTGATAAAAGACTCATAAACCTTAAACATTAAAAACTTGGTGCCAGGAAATCTGTATTACCTGTTGGGGCTCTGATTGCAACTGTGTAGACGTTGGAAAAGACACAGTAAATTTCACATATCTACATTCTAGGAAACCTCTGCCAGAAGTTCATGGGAAATATTACTAGGGTAATGGAGCTGAGCAGTATCCTGCAGCCTCGAAATCAATCAGAAGACTGTTGGAGACTGGAGTGCTGTGAGTGGAAGATGGGTATATAATAGACTGAGCAAGCATCAGAAATTGCTTTGGTTTAGCATTTCTGCTTGTACTTAGCTGAGAATGTAAACAGCGTCAGCTCCTTAGGCAACACCGCCTTGGGAAGGCTTCACCACTGCCAAATGTGGAGATTGTAATTTGGACAGGCGTGTTAGAGTGTCAGCAAAGCAAAAGGAGAGAAATACTGTTGAGAAACTAAGCTGAGCTATCAACAAGGAGATGGTGTTGAAGAACAAGTGTTTTTCAGCTAGATTTGGGAAGTAATAGCGACTACTGAGTATAAGCAGTCCTGGTGGTGTACGGAAGAGAGGGAGATGCCATTTATGTTCTTCCCCTCCCACTGAGTTCCCAATACAAGTCATCGGTTATTTGTACTCCGGGGATATGTCAGATCCAAAGTGCAGTGACAAGGCCTCAAAGCAGTCTGTACACCACAAATATTTTGAAGAGAGAGCTGAGGATGGAGACCAATCCCAGATAAAATGTTTTGTACCTAGACATGTCAGCTCAGCAGGAAGAGTACAGAGGGAACTGGCAATGGGATATGGTGATGTACATTTTGTTTGGGACCGTGTAGGAAGAGAGCAGACTTCATGGAGAGGCAGCCATCGTCCCTCCACGCAGTGTGGTCTTGCTTCTTAAGCCTGCTGAGCTAAACTGCCTGACAGGCATGTTAGACCGATGGGATCCAGCTGACAGTCCAACCTTAACTTCAGTAGATCTTCCCTCACTAGGGTGAGGCAGAGCAATTGCTGATCAGTTTGCATCCAATTTATGAAAGGCACGGGTTGATTTCCTTGCTCTCGGCCTTGCTGCTGCTCAGAGTCCCAGGAAGAGCGAGACTTTGATCCGGAGCTTGAGGGGCCAGATCTAAAAGCCTGTAAATCTCAACTGTACTGACTTCAATGAAGCTACTTTGAATTTACACTAATGAGGCAGAAAGTAGATTCTGGCTCTTGCTCATCACTTTGTAATCACTCTGGCTCCCTGAGACAAAGGCAGTGAATCAACAATGCTGTGCTTTGCTTAAGCTACCTGTCCTTTCTTTGGCTACTGAGTGTTTCTAAAGTAGCCTTCCATTTGCCAAGATAAAGCATAATAGCCTCTTTTATTACCTTCTTTTTTTCATCTTCCTCATCATGTCAATTAGTGTGTTTGCATTTTAACACAGATCTTGCCTGAAAGCATTCTGGCTGCTAATGTCACAATTAGTGTTTCTTTCTGTTGGACCAATTATAGGTGATAATGTTACTATTTGACAGTGTTTGTGTTCTAATTAAGAGCCTGATTGCAAATTTGGTCCTCAATTCCAGCCAAGCTGCTTCTTTTTCATTGAGTATCCCCTAGTCACAGCTTTTTACACATCCCTGGAATTATAGATGAAAAATAAAAATAGATGAGTCATCACTTGTATGAAATATTTTCTCACTTTCATCCAGATTCATGTCTCCTCTTGTATACTCTAAGCATTTTTTATTATTTGGTGAGAATCTTTATCAAGGACAGAGCATGCCACAGATAAAAGCAGGATGGAGCTTTTGAGTGACAAGTCTAATCCATCACTTAAACCCCCGCACTTTCAAGTGTCAGACACAAACCACTGATTGTTAATATCACCAAGCACCAAGGTGCATCAGTACAACAGTTTTGCCCATTAAGAAAAACAAACAAATCAATGCTGAAAATGTGTCAGGCTATAAAATGGGAAAAACCACCCTATCAAGCAGGTTTTGAGACAAAAATGGAGTAAGATGAAGTACTGTGTTTATAATAGGGGAAAACGCCATTCTCATTTCCAAAAAAGGAGATATTTGGTCTCACCTTACTTTCAGCGCTATGTAAAATAGCAAGGGGACATTTGACAGCATCACCTTTCCTCTGATTCTGCTTGCCTCACCTTGCATAAATGCAGAAGTCTGCTTCTAAATCTGCACTAGAGTTTACATCCCTTTGGATGCTGCTGTGCACAACAGAGGTTATAAAGCGTATCGGTAAGAACAGATCAGGGTGGAAGCTGGTAAGCATCATGTTTGTGCAGTCCGTGTTGTGATTTTCATGCCGTGTAGGATCAAACACATCACCAATGAAGTGTGATTTCTCCCCTGATCACCTGAACGAGCAATATACAGGCACAAATATGAACTTGCCTTGCTTCAGTGCCCTCAAGTGAATTGTGCTCACAAGAGGGAAAAGACCAATTTTATGGCATTTGAAGTGATGGCTGAAATTTCGAAAGCAGTCAAGCTAGCTACAAAATTCCTGTTTCGCACATACCCAAGGACCTTGTTCTGTATCTGGGAAGCAGTTTCTCCAAGAGCACTCGTTTGACCGCATGAATTCAAAAGAGCTATCAAAAATTCTTCATCATAACGTGCCCAGTGTGAAGCCTGGTCCTATATTGACTGATAGAAACCACAGTTCCCAGAAACAAGGCCTCACTGGAAAGCTGCTAGCATGGCTTGCTTTCACACTGGCAAGAGCTCTTGCTGCCCAGGTACTCATTAGGCAGCTCCCAGTTGGGTCTTGCCTTCTACCAAATACATTTATCTGAATAGACTGCAGAACCAATGAAGTTTTGGGGACAGACTCCCTGTCTCTGAACCTTGCAGAGGACCAGCAGCTCAGCTCATCTGAGTCCCCAGGTCTAGTGCTAATCGCTTTATAGCTTAAAGGATTATCCCAGTAGGTGCACTGGACTTACAATTCACTTCTTCAGGGTTTTAGTTAAACATACGGCTAAAACATACAGACATGCTTATGCAAAGATTTAGAAGCACAATCACTTTTTACTTTAAGTGCTGATGTGGGCAAGGAAATAATAAAACACTGTGTACATTTCTCTGCCTCCATTCCCTTACAGTTGTCATAGGCTCTCAGGCTTTTGAGGTGCTCAGGAACCCTCTTGAGGTCATGGCGTTTCATCTGAAATACAGAACCTGTCTCCCTTGTGTAGCTATATACCTTCTCCCTCAGCTAGTCCCCCTCTTCTCCCTCAGCTAATCCCCCTCTTATCGAGGACATACTGCCTTCCTCTTTCCTGTCCAAACTTCATATGCCTGAAATTCTTCTGAATTTGTCCAGGTCGTCATGCTCTATGGCTTTTAAGGCTCCCACTGACATATTTTTTTTTGAATCACCTGTCTGGGACTTTTCTGCTCTTTGAACACCAGACTCTGTAGCCAAGCTACATTGCAATGCATTTCACATGAAACCCAAGGTTTGTGGTTTTGCTGTTTCAGAGCATCAGCCAGACTACGTCCTTAGTACACAGGCATACTCCCCCCAAAAGTGCTATGAATAGAATATTTCAGGTCTGCTTTCTAGGCTTGTGTCTTGGCACATCAGTGGCTTTTGAAACAATTTCTGAATTCCTTATAGGCAGTAACAGTCTTAAGTCTCATTCTCTGGAAACAGACCGAGTTCACTGAGGATTATCATGTTAGGATCATAGGTCACATCTTATCTTATTGCAAATGGAGTGAAAATCACCTTTTCTGAGAGGTGTGCTGTGACCTTAAATTCAAGCGGGTGTATACATCCGATCATTTTGTTTCATGTTTGTTGTGTTATCACAGAAGCATGATTTTTCCCATTTCAAAGCAAAAAATAGTCACAGCTATTCACCTTCTGTCTGTGAGGCTAATTTAATGCTGAGTCAAGCATTGCGAGAGAAATAATGAACAGTAAGTGCATATGCAAGAGACTTCAGGGAGTGGATTTCTCAGCCCACTGATAAGCTGATATTTAGGGCTGACAGCAGAATCAGCAAACTGCTTAATGAAGATGAACCCACTGCACTTAGGGTTGCTTTTCCTCATTAATTTCCTAAAGTAATACTTCCCCAAATCTCAATGACTGCCCAAGAGTGGATGGTTGGGGGCAGGGGGTGCAGTGTCAGGAATTCCTGAAGAAATTTGTGGGGATATTGCCTTTCTGTGTGGCAAATCGGTCAAATATCTATTTGCCTTTGCTCTAAACTTTTCAGGTTGGATAAAAAAGACAGTGATACTTAACTGCAGAAGACTTTCTTTCATATCTGAAAAATGTAATGCTGCTGCAGGCACATTTTGAACATGTTTGTGATACTCAGTAGCAACTGCAGTGCCTAACTTTAAACGGGAAAATGTTGGCTGGGGGCCTAATTTTTGTACGCAATGAACAAACGCCTTTCCCATTAGTGTCCATGAGATTGTTGCTCAGCATCTGTGAGGTGTTCCTCTGTGCTCCCAGATGTTGCTGATGTCAGCTTTAGACACGCCGCCAGCCACAGGAGGGGATTTTTAATTTAAAAAAATATGGAATGACCTCATAATAAAGATAATATTTCATTTCATTGTAAATCGAGAAAAAACAAAGTTCTGTATATTGCAGAGTGCAGTGGAAACTGTCCTCAAGAGTCCTCTTCACTTGCCTGCCAATTTTAATAAAGCAGTTGGTTTCAGATAATATCCAGTGTAGAAGAAACCAGAGCTGTGTTTCACCGTTTCTCTTGGTGCAGCTTGGCTATGAAACCCCACCATCCCAATTTGGTACTGTTTCGCGGGTGCTTTGGGATATATAAAGGAGGAGCCATGCTATCAGGGTCACAGAGCTCCAGACAAAGCTGAGGGAGCTCAGCAGCTCTCTTCTTGAAGCACTGGTGATGCTGAGTACTGAAGGAAGACCATGCAGTTCTGGAATAATGTATGAAAAAGGTACCCTACCCTCATCCCTAGATTACTAATCCTCTCTTCTGGCAAGTTTTTTCTGCTTGGATATTTACAAAAATAAAACTCATTGCCTGGGTGCCAATTTACTGAAATTTGAGAGTTACTGAGATATGTCTGCCAGCCATGGTTATTAGCCTGAAGCAGCTTTTTGTTAATAACTTGAAGGCCTTGGCTTATAAAAGCCTCTCAAATCATTCATGGAGACATGCAGACACATTTGTAATTGCTTCTGGTTTTCAAGTAGACACCGGCACTAGAAGTTTATAAATTGTGTGCATCCTTACTCTGCACTAACTCCCAGGAATTCGGTGATCCCTTCTGGTCCTCTGTGCCTATGGCAAACAAAATGATAGGGCATAAAACAAATGCCAAATTTCCAGATCTTTCAGGTAATGGAGAAAAATACCCATTTAATTGAGAACAGGCTCTTTTCAAGAAAGTTCTGCAGCTCTGTATGAAGATATCCTAAATGATTAAAGAGGTGTTTTTGTAAAAGCTGCATAATCAGGCTAGTATGCTGTCTGGAGTGCCCCTTTTAGTTATCTTTCTATTCCATGTGAAGCTTTAATACTAACGAGCATAAACAAGCAAGGGTAAACCTTGAATTTACTGTTATTAATAGGTTCCAATCTGCTGCAATATCATCCCATGTCTCTTCAGGCAATTAAAGTTGTTTCTTGCTTTTAAAGAAGCTTTAATGGGTGCAGCCAATGGACCATCTATTATCATGAATGTACTCAATTACTATCTTAGTCAGGATCAATATTTGCTTACACCAAGTTAGGAAAAATACTGAAAGCTTATAGAGTGGTTAAATGGCTGCTGATGTTAAGACAGCAGGAAAGCCTGAGAGCATTGAGAAATGTATGCTTAAATAAGTGCAGTTTGTCTTGATATTTCTGAAGTCATCCAGGAAATAAGTGCTGATGATCATCTTTTCTGACACCGGTACTGCAAATTTGCATCAAGGACATAAAGACTTCCTAAATCTCTCAGTGGGGAAAGGTTAAAAATTAACTCGCTGTTTCCCCAATATGATAAAGAATGTGTTCTAAGAAGCAAATTCACTACAAAATGCTCTGCAAATAAGCCGAGCAGATGTACATTCCATGTTCACACAGGAGCCTGGCCTAGGTGGAAAAGCCACCTCTAGATAATATCTCTGGGCTATTGCCAACCAGCTCTGTAAGGACTTAGCGGAGGAATGCTGTGTCCCAACAGGGTGGCTTTGCTTCCCCTGCAAAGGCAGTACGCTGGGGCCAGAAGAACTGATAGTCTCATAGTGGGCTAAAGAGCAAGCTTCATCAGAACCATAGCAATAGCAGCCAACAGAGTTGTCTGTATCATCCCCATATGATGATTTAGTCACTCCAGAGCAGGGCTATTTGTTGATGCAGACGTTGGAGAGGGAGTCTGGAGTTTCTGAACTCTGTGTTACATTTTCTCTGACTGAGTCACTTAAAATTTCTACTTCAGTTTCCAAGTTTAAAAACTGCCTTCACACTCTGGGAATTGAAAGGCAGCTATGAAGAAAGAGGCTGAAAGTGTAGGAGAAGCTAAGAGAAGAGGTCCCAGACTTTAGGATAGTAAGTTTCCTTGTTCGTTTGTCTTTTTTCTTTTTCTTTTTTTTTTCTTTTTTTTTTTTTTTTTAAGTTAAGGCTACTTCCAGGGCATTCAGAATGTTCTTTTGCCTTGGAAGATCCTCAGTGGGAAGGCCTGAAAATCTCCGCCTATTCCAGGTTTTAGTAGCTGTCCTAGATGATTAAGGTTGTCTTTGCTTTAGCACAGCCATGAAAGGCTGACCTATATTTCAAAACAGGCCGGGAGACAATTAATTTCTTTGGGCCCTTCTTGGACGATGTCCCAGAGTATCCATAGAGCCTGCCAAGCAAGCCATCAGCAAAGGATTACAGATTTCTGATAGAGAGGTTTGTTGACGGTCTATTCCCTACATTACGATAGAAACACTCTGGCCAGGTGAAAGGAAGACAAGAGCTTCCAATTAATCATTTACATTTCAGAAATGAATTGTTAGGTAACAATGGGTCAGTCATTTAATCTTACTGAATCTTAATTGCCTGTCTTGAAAATGAGCTGAGATCATTCTTGTATATATGGTATATAGTTGAGAGACTGTTGCAAGCACTAATTTGTATCATACCTTGCAAAGATGTGAGAGGTCATGCGAGACTAACCTAGGGAGCAATACTGGGCCTGGTTCTCAGTTACACTGAGTCTGCTGAGGCAGAATGAAAGGGTATCAGCAAGGATGGAGCTTTGGTTTTCCCTCCATGAATTTGCCTAGTGGCTTTTTGAATGCAGGTAACACTTTGTCCAGATGGCTTTTTGTACACCAAGAGGCTTAGCTGGATACAAAGGGTGACGAAACAAATCAATGTCAGAAAAATGCATCAGGGTCTATTAAAAAGAAAGTTGGGGCTTCCCCCCCCAAAACCTTAGACATCAGCTTGGGGGACAAGTAAGTGTGATTACAGTAGACTGTTCTTCAGGTCTTCTGAGACTTATTGGCAGCCCTGAGGATCAAGGGCACTGACCAAACCGAAATATCAAAAAGTGGTTTAGTTTGTTCAGACCTGAAATGAACAGGCAAACAAGGGAGAATAGTTTTCCAGCATGAAGTACTCCCTTATTCCCCTCCTCCATTTCCTGCCATCAATCATTTTCAATCAAATAAAATGTCAAGTTGTTTTTAGGTTGGTTTTGTTTGTCTTTCTATTTCAAAACTTAAGTGTAAATGTTTTAATGAAACATTTCCCTTTGGGAAACAGCAAACAATCAATTTTAGCCTTCACTCAGAAATGTCTGTTGCTCACAAGTTTGATATCAACATCAGTTCATAATCAGACTGACCTAAATCTGCATTTTTCAACAAGTGCAATATTGAAACAGAAAAGTGTCCAACCCTGAACTGGCACAACAGTTAGAGCAGCTGCTCTCCTGTGTACAGCCTCACAAAGAATGAGACCTGTTCTCTCCTGTCCAAACGTTTAGCATAAAGAAGGGATCCAATTCTATGTCATCATACCTGCATCAAACTTGAGTACAACCAGTGCAAAGAAATTTATTTTCACTATTCAGTGCATACTGGCCATGCAGAATGCTCGCACAGTTTGTTAGAAGTGCTGGGAGGTTCCTGAACATTTCTTAACCACCACGTTCAGTATTCAGCTTGACCCTACTAAATGCTTGGATGGACATCCAAGCAAGACAACAAGAAAACCCTATTGAATCAAGAAATAACTATATTTTAATCATATGTTGAGTTGCATTGTTTCAGTGTATCCTTTCCTGATTGCTTTTTAATCTTAAAAAAAAAACCCAAAACACAACAAACAGATAGAAACCTGCTTCCCTACATAATTATTTCTGTTACAATCCCCAATAAATGATCATGCACTTTTCTCACATATTTGCTATTTAAAAGTAATTTAAGTTTCTGTTGCATTCTGCACTTGGCACAAAAGAGCCCATAAAGACGCTGCCCTTGGCAGGAAAGATTATTTGCTTTCCTCAGGCCCTAATCCAGAGAGGTGCAGAGCAAGCTCAGCCTCTCCTGAAGTTGAAACAAGGTCCTTAGAGATTAGGACTTCTGAGACTGTTTTATTTCCACTGACTTCAGACTGGCAAGTCTTTGTTTTTCATCTTTCTCTAAAGTTATTTTAATTAAAACAAAACAAGTCAGAAAATCCCACATTTGAGCAAAGCAAGGTCCAAAATTGCCTTGTCTCTTTGTGTTTGCTTACTAGGTCCTCTTAGGAGTTAGGCCTCCAATTTAAAAGCATGTTGTATTCATGTGAAGGGAGAATGGAAATTTCCACTCCGCAAATTTTCCCTAGAATATTTCTGTTGGGAATTGCTCTGCATAAAAGAACAAATTTGCCATAGAAGGACGTGTAACGTCCATCTTCCTAATACACATATCCTTTGACAGCCAAGCAAATCAGACAGAACCAAGATGCTGCCCATGTAGAAAACCTGGGCTTCTATCCCAGTGCTGGATGACTGGGAGCTGTCAGTGTGATACAGTGGTGAAAAGCCAGTCTGATTCTAGGGTGCATCAGGCCAGGCTTTGTTGGTGGAGACAGGGAGATACCATATACAGTGTTGGTAAGGCCTCATTTCAGATACTGCAGCTCCTGTCACCTCCGTTCAAAAAAGATAAACTGAAATTAGAAGGGGTGCAAAGAAGGGTTTCTAAGACGAGTTCAGGAACAAAAGATCTATCTTATAAAAAGAGATAAAAAGAGCTTGGCTTGTTTGGCCTAGTGAAATGAGACCAGAGACAGGAGATAATGACTCTTTATGGATACATCGAGGAGTAAATATCAGGGAGGGAGAAGAATTATTTAACCTAAAGGATAATGCTGGAACAAGATCAAATGGATATAAATTGGTCATGAATAAATTTAGACTGGAAATTGGGGGAAGGTTTCCAAGCATCGGAAGAATGACATTCTGGAATAGCCTTTCAAATAGAGTAGTGATAGGCAAAGAACTTTAATTTAAACTTGTGATTTGAGTCCTTGAATAACCAAGTGGATTTGAAAAAAAAAAAAAGGCTTCATCAACTATTTGTTGAAGGTGTTGCTTATACTATATATTTACATAAAACTTATTCCATGCTCTGGAGCTTCTACTGATCACCTGCCAGGGATAGGAAGAATCTTTTCCCACTTTGTATATAATTTTGCTTCCTGAGCTTTTCCCCCTTTTTTTCCTTTGCCCTGAAGTATCAGGTATTGGCCACAGAGGAAGAGAGGAAGTAGAGATAGATGCACAGGCATTCCTCGAAGTGTTAAAATCTTCCAGGTGGCTTTGTTTATGTTACTGTCCACATACTTGGGTTTCCACTGATTGCCAGATCTGATGTCAGTAGGCAATTTCCTCCTAATTTGACTTTCTACTGAAGGGCATAGACTTGTTCACCACCTAAGACCACTTGAGAATTTCATCTAACATATCCTAAATATTATTATATCAAAAATATTATCGACAAAGTCAACCTCTTGTTTCCTTTCAGTCATAGATGATGGCTGCAGCTGAAAGCCTTTGATGACAGTCTGAAATTCATGATAGGGTGGAAAAGTGTTCCGTGTTAGTCAAGGGCTGGTGGAATAAGGCCAAGCAGCTGTTCCACAGTGCACAGGATGACACACCAGGATGCAGGCCTTCCAGACTTGGATTAACCGTGAGTCTCAACACTTTGAAACACAAAGGGTGATAAAGTGTTGTTGCTGTTGCTACAGGAATGCCTCTTACTCAGCATTCATTTTATCCTCTTTGTCTTACGGCCAAAGAGTAACACGTCATGATGTGTGGTGCTGGTTCCTATTCTTTGCATCCAAAACTGAATCAAAATCCTGAGGGGTTTCAGTGTGGTGAGACATGGAAAGAGGCAGCATTTTGTCAAGGCAGTAATCATTCTGCATCATCCCTGGTCAACCATGCATTTCCCCTCCAAGGGCAGCTGTTAAGTACATGGTGCAAAGGAAGCCCACATCCACACCTTAGGGTCAGTTTTCCACAGCATTTTCCTTTCATTATCTGCCAGAATTTTTATAAGGCAGTTGGACTCGTTCTTCAGTACCATCAAGCTGAAGCTTCTTGCAACAGTTTTTAAAAAAGCTTAGGCAAAACTCAGTCCTGCCTTTCCCTCTGAAAAAATCCTAGCATTTCTGCCCATTCTGGATACTATTGCCAGCCCCTCCTTCCCTCTAACCTGACCTGTGTCAGGATCTGACATGAAAGGATATTTCCCTCCTACAACCTGTCCGTGGCTTCCTACAGTGCACTCACTGGTCATTTATCTTCTTGATCTGCTCATTATACAGGGCCAGCTGGCTCCCAGGTCCCTGTCCTGCTGGAGCAGCATACCCTGTTACAGTATTCCTGTAGCCCATGAACCTCATGTGCTCTGGAGCTTATGTTAGTTATTTACAATTAAGAATGCTCTAAATAAATTCCTTACTCTTTCCTTTATGTATCCCAGAAGAAAGTCCACTTGGTCTGCAGATCCATTTGATCCTGAAGGTTTTGCTCACACTGGTAGCCCATTGTCTCCAGTACAGACACATGTCTTAGTAAGTAAAGGTTAAAGTCTTTGAATTCTGTCTGTCATGCAAACTCCATCTCTCAGCTGCTTTACAGAAACCAGTAGCGTAGCTTCAGAGATAAATAAGAGCAGGAAGACAGAAGTAAGGGGGAAGGGAGGAGTTTTCAGCTGAGATTTGAAATGAGATGGAAAGCCAGTGAAGCAGAGAAATACAGACAAGCCTGTTCCAGATGGCGGGAGGCATAGCGGAGAAGTTTCTCATCCCACCTCTGGCCAGATTGCATGGAGGGACAGAGAACAAGCAAAACTTGATGAAATTAAAGGGCATTACATGTAGGGAAAAAAAAAGCTTTTCTGCACAGGATGCAGTCAACCGGTAGAATATGCTACAGAGAAAGTCAGTGTTAAATACTAAGGCTGGATTTTTATAAGAGTGTTATCATTGCGTGATTATGAATAACATGCAGAGCAGTGCCAGGTAAGTTAAAGGTAATCGAATTTCAAAGTTTCCTAGGATAAGCCATCCCCTACCAGGGTCAGCAAGACATGCTAACCTTGGGATGTAAATTCTCAAACAAAATCCCACCACTAACTGGAAGCAATACAGGCGTGTGTCGCCATCTGCAAGAACTGAATACTGATCCTTGCTTGCAGACCAGGCAGTTGCCACACTGACCACTGCTTGTGCTGTTTCTCTGTGACCTTGGTGCTATTTGTGCTCGTCAATTATGCTGTTCCTGTTCATCTGGGTATTCAAATCTGCGTATTTCTTCCTTTGTATAGTCAGGGAAAAAGTGAAGTGGTGTGCATCCCTATCCACACTCCTGGAGGATTACTGAAGGTCAAAGCTAGGATAACCAGCATTTACTTCATGTAGGGTTGCCGTTATCTGAGCAGTTCAATTAAGATGAAGCTGAAAGGAAAGCTGCTGGGGCTTTAAAAGCTCTCCTCTCTCAACAAGCCCGTCTTCATGCCCCATACGTTTTATCTGCTTGCCTCCTGTTCTCAGAGAGCCCTGGGACGTCCCCCAAATGTATTCATTATACTGCACCTTCAGTTACTGCCCACACACCCTACTCCCCACTGCCTTTCCTCACAGGGATCTTTGGGATGTTTCAGGAGTTTAGCATGTTGGAATGAATAGGAACAACAAAAATTACATCACTTTCATCTGGAAAAAAATAAGCATAATTTTTTAATGGATGATAGGGAAATTCCTTCTCTCCCTTTTTGACCTGCTGCATTGATTAGTTACAAGAATATTCTCTGCTCACATCAGCTTTTGTGTCTGCATTTGATTGCCCACAAGATCTGAGGCAAGGCAGTCCTTCCTCATTTCTGTGGGACTCCTGGCAGAACACTCCTGACATGCACAGACAGCGCTGGGCTCAGTGTGAACTGTAACGTAACAGCTACACGCCAGCTGGTGAGGGGCATTACAGCATTGGTGACTAGCTTTGAATAAAAGCACAGTAGTTAAAGCATTTATTTGGGAAGTGAGGGATGAGGATTCATTAGGAACGTGCCTAGAAAGAAACTGGAGTTTGGGTAGCAGGCACGGGTAAAGCACTCCTGTCTCTGCTGAAGCCATCTCCAGTGCAACCAAAAATGCAAAATTCACATGCATAAAAAAGGAAAGGAAGAGAAACACCAGAAGAATGAGTGGAAGAGTGCTGGGTGAGTTGGAGGTCAATGGAGCAGGGGAGCAGGAGGATATGGTGCTGGTGTGGAGTGGGCATGAGGGCTGAGGGAGACAAGTATTCTGCATGCATCCTTCGTTACCAGCTGGAAGCACAGGTAAGAAACACAAGGGACTTCCTATTGTGTGCTTCCAGAAGTAGCAGGGCTAAAGGCTGCACATCACATTCCGGCTTACTCTAACTGGGCCAGACTCTAAGGAGTCTAACTCTTCACTTAAAAAGACAAAACAAATTACCAACAATCTGCTTCCAAGGACAAAAAGACCAGCTTGCTAATGAGGGACTAAGAGGAGCCCATTCCATCTGAAAAGACAATTTCACACCATCCCACTGTTCATTTAAATGTCTCCTTTAATAGCCAACCTTTTTTTCTATTAAGAGTCAGAATATAGTATTTATTCCTGTTGTTCAAAGTGTGGCCCCAAGGATTTTAATGGTTAAACTATTTTTATTCCATGTAATGGAAAAGGAGATGCCCTCTAGATGGGATATGAGGATTTACACAGTCTGGATCATATGCTCTACAATGGTCCTCCCATTTGGCTTGGGAGCCATATAACAATACAGACCGAAGTCCAAAACATAGGTTTTGGAAGAGAGGGAGGGGTTTATTTATTTGCCACTCTAGTTTGATTCCCTTTACTAATTGGGCCTCCTTGCCCAGAAACAGGACCAAAAATCATCCATGGGAGAAAACTCCCCAACGCAAACTAACAAAACAACGATAAAAAGAGGTCTTGTTTTATGACATGCTCCATTGGTATTGCAGCATTCTGCCTATGTGGGCATATTTTCTAACACATTATGCAAAAACAAGTCAGGGAAGATGCTGAGGATTGTAATTTTCTAATTTAATTCTGCCATTTCCAGTAATGGAAAGCCATACTATGGCTATTTATCTTCATAAGTGACAGATGCATTTCATTAAAACTTCCTTAAATAATTTCTCATGGCACTTGAAGGAGGAAAAAAAGGAGTGAGAAGATATCTATTTTGTAAGCACACACACATCGATGTTTTGAGAGCTGTTAAACACGCAAATGATCTATGACATTGCATTAAAGAGGTCAAGTAAAAAGACTTTTGTCAGGTGTTTTTTGAAATGTTGATGCCTGTTGAACACATGATGAAATAATCTGACATTGACTGTTGCTGGATGAAAACACACTAAAATATCACTGTACAGTGATATAATGACTGCCACTTGGGAGAATCCCAAAGCTCAGTGCAATGCTACAACAGGCAGATGCTTCTTCTCCAGATTCTGCTGAAATGTTGCCATGTAGGAGCAGGACGATGCAGCAGCTGTAGAGCAAGTGACTCTTCAGAATAATTTGGCCAAAAAGTGAATAACTTTGTATTCAGTTGAAACTGCATTTAAATAAGCAATGTTTCAGGGCAGGTGAATATTCACCTAATTTTCTTTCTGTGCCAGACCACTGATAGTGGAGCAATAAAATCTCTTTCGAAGAAATCTGTGTCATGTGCTGATGCACTTATAAAGGGTCGATGTTCTGTGTAAAGTCCTAGTCCAGGTCTTGGCATACAGAAGTTGCAAGGAAGCAATGAAAGCATTGCAGAAGGGAGAGCTGCTGGTGAGGTGATGTACCACTTTTCTGTTGTCCTCATATTCCATACAGTTTAGGGAAGCTTGAAGGCTTGCAACAGTTCCTAGAGGGTCATTAGGTCAAGGAAAATCACCAGTGCATCTAAATCATTCTCCTCACCTATTCAGTAAGCCCGTACAGAAGAAGATGGGATGGAGAAGTTCAGAGGTATCACTGTCATTATGTGCTCCTCATTTTCCCATTTAGAATAACTTTTTAACTTAGGGGGTTGGCAGATGGGGACAGAGCAGCAAAGAGAGCCTTGCCCAAACTCCTGTCTCACAAGCCTATCATCTGGTCTAGCAACTGCTACCCGACAGTGCTGGCAAAAAGTCCAGTGGCT
Source organism: Leptosomus discolor (assembly GCF_034619465.1). Taxonomy (NCBI): domain Eukaryota; kingdom Metazoa; phylum Chordata; class Aves; order Leptosomiformes; family Leptosomidae; genus Leptosomus; species Leptosomus discolor. Next base: position 18,402,989 of record NC_141392.1, on the reverse strand, counting down.
AGGTGAGCTGTTGAGAAAGTATTCACCTCTAGAACAAGGAAGTATTCTTCCATATGCTGGTGATACGGATGGAGACGTTTTCATGGTCTGTAGACAATGCTGTTCTTACTCCAGAGTCCCCCTGTTAAGGCCCCAGAGCTGTCAAGCGAGCTGGAAGAGTGCCTGAAGTGCCTGTTGCCATCCCCCTGGCACTCTATTTGGCCTCAGCACCTTTCTCTGATGCTACATTTGCTCTCAGCTCACTGAGCAAATAAGCCCAAGTGAATAAGCTATTGAAGAAATGCTGCCCTCTTTTTGGTTTGTGAACCTTGCAATCTCTTCTCATTGTTATTCCAATCTACTCACTGAACATGCTCCATTTGTTATTCTTCCCCAGTGGAGTTTGTTGACAAAGCAGTCATGGTGAGTACTAGAGCAGTGTAAATCATCACGGACTAGACAGGTGGTCTTCTTCCTAACTGACTGAAGAAATGCTAACTCTCTGACTAATAAAAGTCACCTTCTTAATGGAAACTAGCAAATGAGCCACAGCTTGCTTCCTCCAGTGTGCTTAGAAGATATGGTTTCCATAAGTAGAGTGCTCTTAGTCCTTTTCAGAAGGGCAGATCAAGCAGGTTCAGAGCAGCATTACCCAGGGCTTGGTACAAAAGCCCACACTTTGGGGCCAGAGCCTGCCTTCTCCCTCCAGCCAAGCTGGAATCTGCTATGAATGTCAGGGCACCCACTGCCCCGTACCCTTTGTACCTCATCTGGAATCTGCCTCCTTTGAAAACTCCAGCTCTAAAGGTATTTTATGTCATGGTCATTCCCAAGTTACCTGAATCTATTTCCCAGTCAGCACTGGACCTCTCAAATACAGGACTCAATCAGCAGTACGAGTTCAGCATGTAAGCTGGGACAGAACACATAAGACTTACCCCTCCTCTTCCCCCACTGCTCATGAAGTCAGTCTTTATTCACGTATTATGGCAATGGTGTGTGAGAAGGCGAGGCAGAACTCCCGCAGGCCTCTTCCCTTGCTCTGTATTCTGGTGTTATTACCACTGATGCTTAGTCATGCCAAATTCATGACAGTTGCTATTGAGTCATGGTGGCAGGTGGCTCCGGTTGGCCCTGGCTGCAGGCGGATGAGACTACCTATTCGGGCAGAGAGGACTAGTGCAGAGGAAGTCATGCAGAGAGCTGCTCAGGGGAGCTAGGCTGGCAGCAGTAGCTGATGTTGTCAGCTCATCAATAAAACCAAGCTTCAGAGGAGGCTGAGCTTTCTTACTCATGCTCTGGTGTTCAGAGCATGACTCAACTCCTTCATGCCACACAGCACTCAGAGGCCAGCCACACGGAAAGTCTTTCATCTAAACTTTTAGCTGGGCTGTTCTTGCCACCGCCTCTTCCTTTCCCTTCTGTTTTTGTGCAGGTGATTGGTTCGGACTGACATTCAGTGCTTCTGTGGAATGGCTTAACGGTTACCAAAAAGCAGAAGTCAAGGAGGAAAGTAAAAATTTCCCTTGCAGCTAATCATTGGCCATGCTGTGGAACTCATCAGACTTTGAGGAAGTAATTGAAGCTATTTGCACTTGTGGAAAATGGGAAAGACAAAAGTACAGGAAATTGCTTGTTGTTTTGCTCTCAGAGCCACAGCTATGATTACTCTCTTGTTGGATGAGATTCCTTTAGAAGAAATGGCTTCTAGCTAAAGGATAAAGAAGCCAGTCAGATTTTGTTTGGTTTATTTGTTTTGAAAAATCCTTTTCATGCGTCCTCAGATCCATAAAGACAATCTCGGTGTATGCAAGAAACACCCCACTGGAAAATGAAGAGCTGTAAGGCCCAGCTGAACACATTGCTCTGGCAGCTTCACCTGTCAGATATTTAAAAGAGAGGGGGGTTAACTAGAGCTCTTAGTGGATCTGAGGCACACTGGAGAAAGAAGAGCCTTGGTCAGAAATTGTTCTTATATGTGAAAATGTAACTTTGTAATAGAAATGACAAGTCAGTACTTTTGCTGAGTGTTTGGAATGTCCAGCAACAGACTTCATGAAGGTTTACCATCAGATGAGGCGCATGCAACAAGTATAATAAACAGACCATCCTAAGCATCACGTCTCTGACTCTGAATGGACAGACTGGTCCATCCTCCCAGGATGATGGATCCCCAAGGTGGCCCGGGATCCTGCTCAACACACCTGCAGCCCATATGCCCCTTGGAGATCGTTGTAACAACAATCTCTCCCAAGACCAAATCCCCTAATAGGCAACACAAGACTGGAACTGTGCAGGGAATAAGGGCTTTCTGAGAACTACTTACATGCAACCCAGGCATGCCAAGAATTTATCTTGATACCTGTATCTTGATTCCCAAATAACTGCTGTGAATTGCCTCCCTCTTGAGGTACAGGTTCAGGTAGCAGTACTTAAAATTGTGACCTGAAGAAACTCAGAGTTCTTCACAAAACTCCATGTATATGAAAAGCATCTCCTGCCAGCTATTCTGTGGCCTCAGCGGAGTATGAAAACATTGAAATGAGTGGCAATATACTAGACCAGATCTTCAGGTGACATAAATAGTGAGGTACCATGGTCTTCAAGCCATTTGTAGTTTAAAATCCACATCAGTAGGAATAGCATGTGCAAGGAGAGAGTGTCAAAGTTCTGTTTCTCTTTTTCCTGCCTATTTCCTTTATTTTATTATCACTATCATAGACCCATAGCACTCCTTTCTATCTCATTACAAGGATAAAAAACTCGAGTCAATTTGTAGTACATGATACAATAACTTGTGATCTATGTATATGATACCAGCTGTAACGGTCCCAGTAATTGAGTTAATACTGTTGGATAGAGTTTTTCTTTTCCAAAATGACACATTTAGTTTTTACATCTCCAGAGAAGCAAGAGAAGAACCAGCAAAGAAAATAAAAGATCAATTTGTTGTTGTTGTTGCATAATTTACCAAGATTTAAATTCTTACTTCCACTGGAGTTAGGCCTAGACAAGTGATGTACTCATCCAGATGCTATGGGGATGAGAGCTATGTAGCAACTGAAATATTTAATCAAATACTGAAATGAACCTGGTATGAGTGTCCAAGCCATTTCATGTTAAAGTGAATGAGAGCACCTCAAAGCAGTGATAGAAGCGCAGAAGTGACCACTAGGCAGTTTCAAGGCAAGAAAATGATCCTGATTTTTTTTTTTGTTAATGTATGATACTATTTTACATTTATGTGAGAAATCAAATAAATCCCTGAAATAACACTGCACTAGGTTCTGACATTTTCTGATTGTCAGTAGAATTGAGAGTCACATGTATTTGTCAGCTGGCACATGAGAAAATGCAAAATATAGTTGTAAACATGACATGAAAGTAAGAGTTAACTCTTACTTTCCTTTGTGCCATGCAGGCTCTTGGTACAAACCACTTTTGGATGTTCACTAGTGTATATGAGATCAGAATTTTATATTGTGACTTGCCTTTTAAGGCATGCCGTTGCCTATGATGTTTTAAGGGCATCCATGGGGATATACACATAATGTTTCCATGATGATGTACGTGGAAACAGCTTCTCTAAAATCTGCACCTGCTTACATCAGTTAAATGTTTGGCTCTGATTCTGGGTTTTCTTTCTTTCTTCCTTTATCTATTATCTTTCTTTTTAAGACGTTCATTGCATATAATTGATGGACTTAAGGTTTTTGTTTTCACTTCTCCAGGGCCCATTTTTAAAAGTCATCTTATCACTCTCATTCGCTGCCCTTGCTCTCCCCCTTCCTTCTTACTCTGTTAAATCAGACTCCATTTTTCCTCCAATTGCTCTGCACAACCTTGCATTCTGCATATTGACCTTTCATATGCTGCCGTTTGGATCACCAGCTCTAGCCATTACATTAGCAACACACAATTGCACCCTCAAGGTAGGCTCAAGTGCAGATCCTGCCTCTACAGAAATACCTTAATGAATGGAAAGATGCTGATGTCTTTTTGAAGTATGTTTTCAGGTCACGTACTAGAGAGGAAGGATTCTGCAGAGACTTGAAACTGTGGGTAGTGATGGGAGCATTTTCCAAATGTTTCTGTTCCACAAGAGTGCCTTCTGTATGGCCCTGTTCTCTGAAGTGCCCATGCATTATGGTTTTTTCTAGAGGTTATTGCCAAAGCCGCACCCCATTGTCACAGGGGGCTGTCACATCTAGTAAGCTCAGATGGATAGTTCTTGGTTGGTGGCACTTTCAAAAGAAGTGTTCTTGGTGACTCATTTGATCAATGTTGTCTTTGGTATGAACCATCATCCTGATATGCTGCAGTTTGGTGATGTCTGTTGCTTTTTTGGGAATGCAATGCGGCCATCAAAGTACCTATGCCTTTTTTTTCCCTTTTTTTTTTCTTTTTTCTTTCAGAACTCAACATATACTTTTCTGTGAACAAGCAACATTAGAACTGAAGCAACTCTGGCCTCTCTCCCAACAAAAGCACAATCTGAAAATGAAAGATGTCAAATCTGACATATGAAAGATGTCAAATCTGACACATGAAAGAATTTGCCCCATGGCTGTGTGGGTAATAAACATACAGCTATGTGGGACATGGTCTGTCATGGTTTAACCTAGCCAGCTACTAAGCCTCCTTCTGCTCTCATTACAGCAAGGCTTATTCAACCTTGTCCCTCATAGCAAAGAGTTTCTTCACTGAGATCTTCCTGAGGAGGGGAGATGCTGGGCTAGTCAATGACTACCTCAGTGGGTCTTCAATCAGCCTATGGCCCCGCTGGCAAACACATGCAGCCTCCCAGCTGAGGCAGGTCTTCCTCAGAGCTAGCACTGTCTGATAAGAAGGCTTTCAAGAGAGAGAGAACTTCAAATACGCAACGCCTTTTTGTTTTTGGGCTTGAAAGAATTAACCACAGCAAAAACTAGGCATGCTCACAACATGGGCACTCTCAGGATAAATGTGACTCTGAAACTCTGCAAGGCTTTTGGAAGTGAGAGAACGTGGCATTGCTTTGCACATCATGTGCAGGAAGAAGAGCTGTTGCACAGACATTTGGAAGCTTATGTCAATATTCATCATCCAAGGATTTAAGTCCAGGCAATTCATCTACTTTTCCCTAATTAATTAGGCAAACCTGCTTGCTTTACAAAAAAAAGCTGTGCTACAAGGCAACTCACAGCTGAGGGTTTCTAAGCAGTTTTATCCTGCTGCTACCAGGGTTTGACATTTCTTTTTCCTTTGCCTGCAGGGTTGCAGTGCCACACAGGTAACGACACTGCTGCTGGTACAGGATCTGCACAGCTCCCCTCCCTCCAGTCTGTGGTGTTCTGCTCTAGCCTCATCCTCACGGCAAACCTTAACTCAACAGCCAAGCCACAAATCTGGGACAAAAAGTTTATTTGGAGAAAAACGCAGTGTCATGACATAACCTAGGCTATTAGTGAAGTCTGAATGCATTTAGGACAATCATTTATGACTGGTTAAAAGGAAAAAAATAAATGAATGAGGGGAAAATTGCTACTTTTTATTTTGACATTTTCTAATATAAATCCTTTTATTTCTCATCCCAATGGGATCTTTCAAGGCCAAATTCAGTCACACTCACTTTTCAAAAATTAAAACAAATGAGTCTCCCTGCAACACACAACTGAAGCTCAAAATTAAAGCCTCTTGGTCAGATTTCACTCTGGGTCAACTCAGCCAGATACAAATTTTCCTGCTTTACCCATGCTGTTGCGGAATAGAGAATAAACTGTTTGCACAGCTCAACCATCAGAACATGCTTCCACATTTAGCCTGCTCAAGAAGCAGGTGCTGGTGGGAAGTACAGTGTTCGCAACCAGCACACGTTCCCATGGACACACTTTTAATGCAGAACATAAAAATATACAATAAAAATATTTATGCAAAAGTTGAAGAATGGGCTGCGAGCTCTCAGCATATAATTCTGTTTTCAGTGGGATAAGCAATCTTTCATATGCTTTGGCAAATTTTAGCCTAATTAAAAGAACAAGTAGATAACTACTGGTAGTATATGTGGATAAATTAGAGCAATAATCTAGTCATACATTCCAAACCTATCCAGAAATTTATGAGGACTTTCATGAGGTGCAGATGGACCCCTTAAAGCAAAGATCACAAGGAGTGTGGAGGACTCAGGATTCAAAATTTACACATTCTATGAAAATTTGCAACTCAGAGCCAGCTGTGTTCAGATGCAGTAACAGGCTTGCAGAGCAGTAGAGAAAACCGTCACCACATGCATGGTGGTCACTGTTACATACTACATGACTTGTTTAATGCACTGTGCTCTGCTGTCACACTTTTTCTTTCACCACCTGAAAAACTGACCTCTCTTTGTCTGGTTCCACTCCCCATACTTCAATATCATCTCCAGAAAAGGGTCCAGGAATGTCAGCAGAGTTATCTTAATGTTAAGATTCCCCTTAATATCAGCAAAAGGTGTGAGCAAGGAGATCTGCTGATCGATGGCAGCAGGTTTCTGAGATTCTGGTCTGACACCACAAGGCAGCCTTGACTGTCCCACACTCACTCTGTGTCTATGTGGAGGACACCTTCATTGCTTTGAAGGACACCTTTGCTGGGGACCTTAGGGATTTTGATTGGACTCTGATGCCAATCTGTCCAAACAGACATTTGTGAACCATCATGCAATTCTGGTATAAAAAAAATTTCCTTGACTCTCAGCTAGGCACATTGTCTCGTGAAAGCCTGCTCACTTCACTTCCACGGGTGTCCACTTTCTGTCATCCTTAATGCACAGGGTCTGGATGTTTCCCTATGGGGATATAAAATAGGATGCAGGGCTGTTAAACAAAAGAATGAGAAGGACTGAAAAGCCTATTCTTCTCTAACTACAAATTTGCACCTTTCCAACTCACGTTCTGGCTTCCCCCCGCCCCCACCCCCTCCCCCTTAAGTCCACTTTAACTGCTAGAAGAGGAAAAATCCCTGTTGGATCCCAAGAGCTGGGCACTATCTGACATCTTCACATCAGGAAACTCTGGCAGTGACTGCTACTGCTCCCTGACGTTTGATCCCAGGCCTCCCACATGTGGCAAGATACAGGAGGCTCAGTACCTTGGAGGTCAGAATGGTAAGAAATACAGATCCCTGATGAGAATGCAGGAGATGTGAGTCAGACATGAGCAAGACCCAGATTACCGTGAACGACACACCATCTGAGCAATATCCGCTTAATGATGGTCAGAGAGTCAGTACAGCTCTCATATTAAAACAACTAACATCTCCGTTTTCTGGGATCTATAGTAATACTGTGCCGTTCGATAATTTGCATTCTGGCCTATAAAAATCACTCTTCTTTTTGCTGTCTATAGCCTTAAAAATTGGCATACTTCTCAAAAGAAAAGATAATCTTTTCACTTGTGATTTCAATCAGTAAAACAATCCTATCTCCTGCTTAACACATCACTTCTCACTTTGAAATCTCATAGTTCTCATCAATGAATAGGCTGTATCTTGCTGAATGTATAGGAAAATTGAGGCAGCACCTGTGCTTTTCATACACTGAACATTTGTTCAAAACAGAGAGTCGGGAGGAGATCCACACAGAACCTCTGCCTCAACCTCTGGAGAACACTGCTTCCTTGCCTGTACACATTAGAGGCAAGAGGCCTTTGCACAGGTTGAATTTAGGCATTTACAACACCTGTCCACTTCTGTAGCGACCCTCATAGGTGGCTTTACGTGTGGCACTAAGTTGCACAGAGTCCTTTGTTTATAGTATATTGAAAGACTTGCCTTTGCTCTTCCAGTAACTCCATTTGAGACGTGATTAGACTTCATGATATGTCGAAAAGAAACTCTGAAATGAAATTAAATCACCACAGTACCATATGCCACATTCTGCCTAGGCACAGCAAGAGTAAGTTAAATTCACTATTGCAGCTGCCAGAGTGAATTTGTTTCTTTTATTGGCATATGACTCAGCTTTAATATTTTTCTAAGAAAGTTCTTGATAATTCTATGGACAGATAAGTAACATTAATAACAAAGAAGGGTAGGTCAGTTCCTTCCAACCAGCCTAGGAAATCTATTCTGGGTATAAAGGGAGGCAGAACAAGAGTTGGAGCATCCAAATTTTCTTCTTTGGAATGGAATACTCCTAACCTTTCTGCCCAGGACAGATTTTCTCATTAGTGAGAGAAACTATTATTCAGGGAGTAGCGTGCAAAAGCTACTGCATTCCTATCCTGGGTCAGAATATTGCCTGTGATCTTCACTAGTCCCTCCCAGAGCCTCAATTTGTTGGACCACGAAATACAAATAACCGTTTCACTACAGTACATATGCAGTAAGGCCTTATCAAACACTCAGTAAAGTATTTGGTGATTCTAGGATGAGAATATAAAAGCAGAATTGGATGCTGCTAATTTATACAGGTTCCTGCTAATCAGACATGGAGTTGCCCCTAGTCCCAAAATAGTTAGTCTTACACCAGTGCAAGAAGCCTCCTGAAGCTTCTGGAATGAAAGGGGAAAGAAACAAGGAGAAAAGGAGAAGAAAGCAGGGAAATGCCCTTAAATATCCGTTGCACAGATGACCTTAATTCTCACATTTCCTAACCTCACATTTATGTGATGTTACACGTTAGCAGTACGAGTGGCTTCTTGTGTATAGCATCTTTATTTATTGCTGCTGAATCCATTTTCCTTAAGAATTAAAGATCTGTTACTGCTGGTATTATTGGTCTGTTTTCTCCACTTTCTTACAGCTTTGAACTAAACCCAGTCCCCACTTCCTTCTCATGAAGTGATACAGAGCACTGTGCTGCAGTTCACAGGACTGCAAAGTGTCATTTGGTCTGTTTTAACTGTAACCATACAAAATGAAAGAAGCTGGCTTTGCCACGACTACTGGGGTTTGTAGAACTCTCATAACAAGTCATAAATAAAATACCTGTGGTATTATATATTTGTGGCACCGTTTCAAACATGAGCATTTCCATTTCTGTAGGCTAACCCCTATTTCCTCCTCCCACAATTTCACATCAGTCCCTAACGCTGTCACTCCCATCCTGAGGGGCTGTGTGCAAGCTGAGTATGTCTATTAGAAGGAGTTAATTCCTTTCAAGCTCCTTCTGTACACGGCTGTGACTGACAGAGACGAGTGCTGTTTTCAAGTGTCAGTAGAGCATGACCTCGAGTTAATACATTGAATGATGAAAGAAAAAAAGATTCATTCATCCTGTGAACTCTGTGCTGAGATTAGCCAGAAGTACTGAGCACATACAAATTGCTGTTTTGTCAGCACAGCGCTTGGCGGAGTTTTTAAATATTCCAGCTATTCTAAGCTATCATCCTCAAGGCTGGGGCAACTAAAAAAAGAGGAGAATCAAAATAGCATTTCCAATCCAAATGTCATTGTTTTAGATAAGAGATTTGGACCTGGACGCTTAGAGCAACGCATGATCTCCTGGCAGCTGCAGGAGCCTCAGTTTGATGTGAAAGGACTTGCAGTAATGTGCACAGAACTGTTTGCAAAACTCAGGGAAGGGACCACAAGATACATAGCCTTTCAGTGGTAGCTGCCAGTTTAACTCCAGCCTGGCCAGGAGCAACTGGAAGTTACAAGGATTTCCACAGTCTGTCTGGCCACTTGTGATAATTGCTCTCATTTCAGTTGCCTGTGGACATAAGTTGGTCTTCTGGATGCCATCTCTACATCTGGTGTTAGCTGAGTAGTCAGGGGCCACATACGCTATGGTAGGTGACCTCTTCTCTCACCCAAGTAGTTCTGTCTGGAGCCGAGTGTCTGTCTGTCTGGGGGGCACTGCCCGCATTAGCGTTTAGGGAGTAGATCTTATCTGTAGTTGGCTAAAACTTTAGAAGGTTGGGGGAAACCCCAGGAGAATACCAGTGGTATGTTTTTGTGATTTCTCCCCAGCTATATAGTTGGTCGTTTCTTAGAATTTAGAAAATAATGGGATTGTTAGCAGAGGGATTGGAAGAAATACAGTTTCCCTCCTTCCTCTGACTAGTTCTGGCGGTAACTATCACCAGAGGCAGGACTGCAGAGAAGATACCAAATCTCTTTCTATCTGCGCTTCCTATTGTTGACTTTGACAACTACATCCATTTAGGGTCAGATTCTATCAACATTGCTGCTTTGAAACCAGCAGACGTTTGGGGCAGACAATACATGCAGAATTTAGAGTACAATAACTTCAGTACTTTCAGTGCAAAGAATCCTCTGTTCACCTCTCCTCACTGCCTGTCTCCCTCATGCATGGTTCTCTTGCCTTCATATCTGATCCTGTGTTCAGACACCTCTGCATCATCTGTTCCTCTTGCAGGCTTAACTGAGTGAGCTGCTTCTCTCTATTTCCATTGTCATCTATCAGTTCTTTGAGTCCTTTAAAACAGCAAGATCCTTGTCTTTTCTCAAAGACGATCAAACCCTAAGACAATGCTTACTACCGTCTCCTCTTGCCCCTCTTCTACCTCTCCTTTTACAGCTGCCTCGGAATAAGGGACATACAAATATCTGCTTGAGAAGCAGAGGATAGCAAATGCCACCTTTTGTGGAGGCAGCAATACCTGTCCTGCAGCCCATTAAACCTAACACAGAGAGATCTTGGGGCTTATTTCTGTTAATAAACTTTGGTTTTTGGTTACTAACCAGCAGCAGCACCTCTTAAGAAAAAGACAGATTTTGCTGAAGCCTATTGGTTATTTAATAGAGTCCTTTCACAAGAAGGTAAAATTTACACTACCAAATTATTGGCAATGCTTCTGTGCAACATCTGTTTTTGAACCCAGCAACCCCTACCATGTGCTGACCCTACCCAGAGCTGTTTCGGTTAAAAGACATGGACTGCAGCTCAAGCTGATACAAAAAGCACCCCAGCTGCTATTGGCCAGTTTGTCATTCTCTACTTGCTTTTTCTCTCTGTTCATCTGCTCTGCCCTCTCACATGGTTTCTCTCTGCTTTTCGTGTGGGTCACTTACTGTGCTAAGGAGTAGCCAAAGGGAGAAAGGAGAGGGCATCTGTATCAGCAGTTATGCAGAACGATGTACAACGTACTTATCTGCTTCTACTTGTCAAGCACTTGCTCCAATGATGAGCTTTCATTCACCTGCTGCTGTGGGCAAAAGCCGATGCCATTTGTTTGCAAGGGCGTGAGTACACAGAAGACTCACGCTTGCTGCTGAAAGGGTGGATTAGTCAAACTGCCAGTGAACAGCAGAGCTGAGTCAGCAGTACAAAATTATAATTTAAAAAAAAAAGTCCAGGCAGTATTTGCTAGGGAGCTCTGCAAGCTTGCTGGGACCCTCTTCAGAGCCTTGCAAATACTGTGAGTGGTGTGCAGGCAGTCGCCACTGAACGGTGCAAATGGGAGGACTGCAGCAACTTGCGTCTTCCCACAGCTTCGACTGGAAAAAACCTAGAGCCTGTGATTCAGACGTGGTAAACTAGACTTGCTCTGCCATCTCCTGGCTGTACCAGATACCGAGTAGAATTGAATATGCTAAACAGCCTACTTTGTATCTCACTGCCTCTCGGGTCATGGGCCTAATCTAAAGTTCAGTGAGATGATCCAGCTTCAGCCTAGCCCTGGAAAGTATACGCAGAATGAAAGGAGACACAGACAATGCCTTTTGGACTATAAATGTGAAAGAAAAACTTTGTCATGACCTTACTGCACTCTATATTTGCATTTTAAAATACAATGAAAACATCATTAAAATTCTTTCTACGCCTACTTCTCGTACAAATGCGTTTTATTAGAGTTTCTCACCTTAAAGAAGAGGGAGATCACTGCCTCTAGAGGCATCCCCAATGTTGTAGTTGTCAGACTTTGTCCAAATGTTTAGGAATCTCTGTTTCTTTATTGCTCTATGGAAAGGAAGTTCTGTAAGCGTACAAAAAAGGACTATATACTTGTTTGTTTTGTAACATGGGACTATAATATGGAAAAAAGCCTCTAGTTAATATTCTTCTTCTTTCCCTCCTAGCTTGCAATGTCTAGCAATATTTCCTACTAATGTTGGTGCAGGGATGGAGATAGATATTGACTTTCATCTCTGTACAGAACTCTGGCTTTACTGCTCCATAAACTGCTCCAAGAGAATAATAATAATATGATGTCATGATTTATATGCACAATATAGGTTTTTACATTTTTATACGGTTTCAAATAGTATTTGCTTTCACAGTTTCCTTTTATCTGAACTTCTACTCAATAGAAAGTCATAGAAAATCTCAAGGAGATTGTAAACCTAAGGACGTATAACCTTTGGCAATATGAGTCCACAGGTAAAGTGGGAATGTGAGTTTCGAGCTCTTGTTGCTCCAAGTCTGCCCTTTAATTACCAGTTTACAGCCCCCCATTATTCCGTATTCATTAAGGACTCTGGTAGTCCACTGAGTGATATCACCCTTTAGAAAGATTTTTCAGAAAACGCAAACCTAGACAAAAGCAACAGTGACTGCATTTTGAAACCCACATTATCTTTGCTCTGCAGCTGAGTAACATCACATTCACCTGATAGGAGCACATTTCTTCCTTGGTTTACATGTAAGTGAAGAAGTGATGTATTTATAATGAGATTTATTTTCATGACAGGAATTGCATTGACAATTTGCATTAAAGATAAGCTAAATGATCTGTTCAAGAGTAGAACTAGCTTTCTCGCATTTGTTTCATTTAATTAACCCATATAGTATGTTAATTTTGGATTAAGCCCTGCCTTATGCCATCTATGATATCAAAGTCATCCTTCCATAAAATCTTTGATCACCTCATTCTCTTCATGTCTGTTAACGCTTTGAAGATATGAGAAAATGAGAAGGGCATTTTGTTTTAATGTTCTACCACCAAAATACAGTAACTTTTTTGTTCTATTCTGTCTGAAGTGAAATGGCAATTGTTAAAATTTTCAGCTGGACAGAAATTTGTATTTCCAGCCAGGTTAACTTTAAGTAGCTAGTAATTTATTGGAATTATCAAGTCACTTCCCATGTTAATCAAAAATAAATTATATTATATGAGGCCCCGATGACCTCCAAATGGAACTGAAACCTTTTAGGTCCTCAGTACAGTTCTCTACCACATGTGCTAATAAGTAATTGGTAGCAGAAGACATCTGTTATCAACCACAGGGATCAGTTGCATGAGGGAGAAACTCAATCAACAAGCTTGAGGGATGTAGGATACATACTCCATCACCAGATAATACAGATATTTTCCAACAAACAAAGAAACATGGAGACTCAAGAAAGCCTTGGATTGTTTCAATGCTGGATGAGAAAGAACAGACATGAATCTCTATAAATGCTGGTACTGCTTTCTCTCTGCTTGTTCTCCTTCCTCACAGCTCCTTCCTTCCTATAATATCATGTCCCAGTACAAGCTCCAACTTTTGCCCTTTTAACCTGCTTTACCTGCCTGCTGGCCCTGCTCTCCACTCCTCACCCTGCAGTTCTCCGCTCTCCACAGGGGAAGCTGCCAGCTATGGGTTGCAGCACGGAGCTGCACACAGGCAGATGAGCTGGCAGGGAGAAGCTGGAGGGATGGAGGATGCTCACTGGATATGTCACCAGCCAGGAATTTAGCTGCCAAATTCTAACAAGCTTCTGCTGAGCGTGTCCAAATTAAAATTAGTCAGAGTTTATGATTTGGCTGATTCATATTTTCCTGGAAGGAGGAAAAGAGGCTTACTTGATACCAAAAATGCCTCTTTCTGTAAAGCCTGGAAGAAGTAAGAGTTCCAAGTCAAAGTATTGCAAGATTTTTAACCAGATCAACACATTTGCCATACTTTCATTTTTATGTGTGGTTGAACAATTTTAGATAAAAATTTCCAAAGTCTGACTGACATGAGCTGCAGAGAAAGGGTCCCTAGAAAGACAGTGTTATAAAACATTCTAGATACCTCTGCAATGTCTGCCTTCTATCACAGTACCACAAAGCCTAATCACATCTCATTGCAGTAATGGAAACATTCCCCTTACCCTCAGTTCCAGAGCACGAAGCACAGGAGAGGCAACTTGAACCTCTTTCTTTACTCCAACAGTCACACCAGGAAAAAAATAGGGAACAAACCTTACCTAAAGGACATAAAGTCTAGGCCTGGACACAGACTTGGAACAGGGAGTCTCCATACTGTTAAACCACGAGCACAGCCCTGGCACAGGTCTGCTCTGGGTTAGCTAATGCTCTTCCAGAAAATGCTTGTGCATGGTTTGGGGATTTACAAAGGCTACAGATTGCTCCCTATAGGCAGTTTGGATGCCCATACCTTGTTTTGGAGGCTGTGTGAGTTCAGCTGTGCCTTGCCAGGAGTTTACTAGTTTGTTGACTACTTTGTTTGTTTACCAGTAGCTTGTTTACTAGTAGAGAGAGTTCAAACAGGCTCATAACTCCAAAAAATTACTGTGATCACCCAGGGTGACTGTAGCTTACTCCCCACTTACTTCCCCTTCCATTTATCATCAAAGAAATTGTCCAGTGGTACTCAGGTTGTTAAACTTGCCTAAGTAAGGCAGTTAAACTACCTATTTGGAACAACAGTTTTTAAAATTACAGCAAAAGAATAAAGAGGAAGGTCATTTTTATACCTGTAGCAAGAGACCAAAAAGATAGCACATCAAGCACATTTTGGCAGGAGATGAGGCCAAGGATCATTACTTGGTGGATTTAATAAATGTCATTAGCATCTGTACTTTTTCCCACTTCGTTCTTATTATGACATCTTGGCAAAGTGCTAAGAACTGTTTATAAGAAAAAGGTTATGGATGCTGGAAGACAGGAGCAGATAGGGTCACAAGAGCTTGAACTTGAGGAACATTATCTGCCAAATTTTTTTTTAAAAAAGAGCTTTTGGATCTAGTGAGGAAAGATCAAAAAGAACTAACATGGCAAAGTAACAACTGCAAAGGTAAGAGTGACAGATGTTTTTAAATTATGTGCAAAAGTCCAAGCATCATAATGGAAGCAACAGTTAGAAACAGGAGAATTCTAAAATGATCCAAAGCAAAGGGAAAGTGTAGGCAGAACATCAATGAACTTTTACAAATAGATAGAGAATCATTTATCTGGGGAGAGGAGTGAAGAAAATACTTAAATCAGTGCCATCCGGAAATGAATTAAAATCGGTTGAGTTCCAGTCCAGGGGGAAACTCTTAAAGATAGATTTTGGAAAGCAAATATGGTTCAGTCTGTCATCCTTTCTCTTTGAATCCAGTGGCATAGGTGCTGCTGAAGCTTCGTGAACCTGTAAGGAGGAAGATAAACAAACCTATCACTGGTGATAATTTAAAGCAGATAACCAAGGAGGAAGGAAAAAGAGAATCACCTCTTTGGCACCATCAGTCACAAATCAGCCAGGCCTAACTCAAGGCTGCAAAACTTGGGGAATCTGAAAAGCATTTAGAAAAATACATCAAAAAATTCTTCTGACAGATACCTTTCAATTAGGAGAGTTTTAAGGCCTGTTGCAGAAGCAACAGAATTAGTAAAAGTAAAAAAAAAAAAAAAAAGTCAAGAAAGACAGATGCTGTTCTGAGAGTAGAAGCAAAAGCATATTCCTGTGTTTAGATCATTTCATTAAGTTAGCTGTGTGGATTAACCTTGCCTGGAGGTGATGTGAGCCTGCAGCCAGCTCCAAGAACTAATACTGAGTTGAAATGCAAATCTTGAGGAGCAATTATGCAAAAACTCTTACTAGGCAAGTTTCGGGGGGGAACCTTAAAAATAAATTGTAAAGAACAGCCTGATCAGAAATGAGGCAGCACCGTGTGGAATATCAATTGCTACGCCAGGGGAAAGAAATGAATGTGCTAAGAATGTCAACTATGACCCTGCTGTGAAACACTAAAGTTCCCCAAAGCGTGAAGCGAGAGCAGCTAGCACTTAAGCCACCAGTATATGCATCCAGCCCTTCCCACAGCCAAAGAGAAGAGCTGGGCATTAGAGACGCATGCTCCTGGCCTGGGAGAACACCCTCACCTGCAGCAGAGCGCAGGGTCACTTCCAGAGCATGTCTTGGATGTTCGATCTGTCACAGCTGCACAACGTACCATCAAAAAAAAATGGGGCATTCTGCATCCCTGATTTTGCCTAGACATAAAGATCAAGCTCTCTCTTCAGACCCCCTTAGCAACAATGGGTTGGGTGAAATGGATTCCCAGATACAGGCAGAGGGTTTTTGTGGAGTTCTGCACGTACAGAAAACTCTGAGACCCAAACCCTCTCATAACCTGCAAGCAGTCACTGATCAGCTTTCTGACATTTGTTTGCTCAGGATAAAAGAAGCAACTATGCTTTGTTAACGTGAAGTCCTACAGCAATGTGGCTTCTCGTAATGAACAAGCAAGGTCAGGTTCTTTTCTGCACCTTGATCCACTCAGAGAATTACAACCTTTACAACAATCTGATTTTCACAATTTACATGGACCAATTTTTGGCCCTGGAGTAGATTAATGCACTCAAAAGACTGCTAAAACGTATGCCATTTGGCCATTATCCCTGAAAAGACAGAGTCCAGTGAGCCCCTTCCTTCTGCCTATGATCAATATTCCCCATGTGCCTGTCCCAAGCTTGAGGAAAGGTGGTCTGATAAGCTCCCAGCATCAGTATGAACAGCAGCCAGAACAGTATCAGCCCAGCTGCTTTCTGGACTGAAGAATCACAAAATCAAGAGAGAAGAGCAACAGCCTTGTCTTCGAGCAATTGCTGCTGTCTGTTTTTGAAGATGGTCCTTTCAGACAGGGTGACATGACAATTCTTTGACAGGTTGCCTGCGATCCCAGCCTGTGCTCTGTGTGATTTTGAGAAGCACCGTCCAAACTTGTCTTCAGAGTTTCAGCCATGCAGCCTCTCTGCACTAGTAAGGAGAGAATATGACCACATACTCCGTACTGAAGCAGGGACCAGGAAACACGGTTGCTTTCTGCTCCATGTTCTGTTGATCTCAGGGAGTAAAGGACCTGCCTCTTCTCCAGCACCTCAGTTTTGCGTTTGGGAAGCAGGGAAAAAAGTGCTGGTGTTTCTTTGAAGAACACTTTGACTGTGATGGGGTTAAGAGAGAATCAAAAGGAAACACTGCTGCTGCAGCTAAATAGATGCAAACCTCCTTCCCAGTGCTGGATTGATGTGATGTAAAATATACAGTTATAAACTCTGTAACCTCATGAACTAGCACAGTATAAGACTAGAGGCACCATCTTAACTTTGCTCCCTTGCGTGTGTGCATCACAACACATCTCTGATGACATGATTATATACAGCTTCTAAAATAATATAATATCAGGCAGTTTTGTTCTACAGCCTTATTTATTACTTCTGAGTCTGTTGTCTCTATTTAATCTTTTCCTGCCTGGAAGAACATCACTCCATCAGTGAATCAGCATCTCCTGAGAGAAAACGAAATGGAGCCACGTTCATAATATACAGCAAATCGCTGTCTTAACACTCAGTTAATGTTCCACAGTGGATTAAGAATTATTGTCCCAGTATTTCAGCTTAGTCCAGATTTAGTGCCCCAGTGGAAGAATTAAGGAGTAGATGAAACAGTGCATGTAAAGCTAGTTTCCAGAGCAATAGAGGAGCATGTTGCTATCACAGTCACTAAGGCAGGTACGTAAAAATAAAGGAGATGTCACAAAGTGGTTCCCTTTTCACAGAAGCTTGAGTAAGGGGAGAAGAATACATTTGGATACCACAAGAGATTTCAGTGGTATTGCTGGAAAGCAAACAAAGATAAGCTGTTTACACAAAATTATTTTAATGAGTGCAATTATAGACAGAAATATGACTAGCACCTCCGTGGTCCGTGTGTTGTTACGCATCATCCGGTTAGATACTGCCTGGATTGGCTACAAAAGAGACTTTACCACAGCTGACACACATGTCCTAAACCTTTACTCACAAAAGATTTCCCTGAGAGGTGAGGTCTTCAGTGAGGATCTAAATTTGAGAGGGATTTTCTCTCAACTTCCTACCTCTATTCAACGAATATTCCTACAGCTCCATATCTGGCCACTGCTCTCCCTTTCTCTTCTCTGCCCCTGACGTGCTCTTGCAGGTTTGCGATGACTAAGGATTGTTAAACTGTATGTGTTCTGATGGCATCTGAACTGTAAAACCCGGGAAGAAATGCCCCCTTGGAGCTTCATATGATCTTCCTGCAGCTTCAAATATCGGCTGTGCAACTGTGAGCTCACACATCTGACTCACAGCTTCCAATCTATTTCCCTCAACCCAGATTTGCTTTGGCAATATTGCCACCCCCATGTCTCTTGCTGACTGGACACCAAGCAAATTAAATCCTGATCTTTCTCTTTGACTGTGCCCTCTTGTTCTCTTTAATTTTTTGTTACTAAGATGCTGCCATGTCCCTTTTCTTTCAGGTAAGTAGCCAGACAGCTCCAGCTGCTCTCTATACTTTTTTGCATGTTAGGCTATACTTGAATACCAATGATTCTTCTTCTGCAATGTTTCTGAGACTCAGGGCAGATCATGCCCTTGTCCCCTTTTACTTTATCTTCTACCTGACGTTATTTCCCCCCTTTCTGGCCTCTCTGACACTGCAGCCAACCCAAAGAACAGCTTCCAGTTCAACCTCATTCCCTGCATAATAATAGTATCTTTAACACTTACTTTTCCCTCCTCATCCTTGATTTCCCACTACAGCATTATTTTCTACACATCTCTGTGTTCCACAGTGCCTTTATCAACATGCTTATCTTCTTTTGACATTTACTTTGCTGTTCTCCCCTCCATTCTGACAACACTGCTGACTCTGAGCACCAAGTATGACTTGTTTGTCACTCTATGCTTTTCCTTTCTTTCATGCCACCATGACATAAGGGACTTCTTTTTTACCTGCCAGATCAGTGACTCTTCATTTGCCAGGAGCTGTCTCTGTCCCAGGAGCCATGTACAATGACACACATTACCCCATCTTCCTTCAAACCCCTCTTCAAAACCTATTTCCCTTTATGACAGAGACAGACATCATAAAACCAGAATAACCAAAATACACAATGCCATCAGGCTTGCCAAGGGAACTACAGCCGTGCATTTCTTCCTTGTGCTGCTAGAAAATAAATCCACTCAGTCACAGAAAGGGAAACAATCAAATGTTGTTATTGAGCATGACATGATATACAGGGACTGAGAAAGAAACCTCAAGGTTTTAAGTGCATTCTGAACTCATCATCTCTTCACTGAACTATACGATGTCTACATTGAACTGTACAGTTGAACACACCGCTACTAGCTCCATTACCATCAGCCATTTTACACACCCATTTTACACAGTGGGAGAAACATGTGGGGCTGCTGGTTCCACTGGGATACATGACATATTTTCCACTGACCCCATGCAAGCTAAGCATTGGCATAGGCTTACATGACATGATGTGTTAGCTGTTTACTAACTATACTAACTACATTTTCTCTTATCAGTCCTTCCATGTCTCTACACTTGTTACTGTAAACTGAAACTAGATACCAATCTTCAACATTCAGGAACTGTCCCATTGTTAGGCTGTCTCCTTCTAATCTGTCTTAGAGAAAGATGAAGGGAATGCAGTTTACTTATTACAGTAACATGAGGTTTCTTCCCAGGGTCCCAGGAATGCCCAAGGCTCATAATGTCTTCCTTTTCCCACAACAGGAGACTTTCTGATGAGTCAATTCCTAATACTAGCAAGTGGGCCATCACTTCGAAGTTGGTCCCTCACGTTGCTGCTCAGTGCAACTCAATGCTATTTTGTCTGACCTTGACCAGAAAGGTCTGACCTTGACCAGAAAGTGGGCTGGTAAGCGCCTTTACAGAAAGTGTAAATAGTTGGGTTTGGGGAGAAGAATAGAAATAGAGTGCTTGTGCTACTAGCTCAAGTCAATCATACATCATTTCTGCTCTCCATTTTCTATGCTAGTCCATGCCTTATGCCAGGAGACATTTTTGTCCAAGAACACGGAGGGACATTCTTCCCTGGCGAAGGGAAGGGGAGGTAGATAATGCTGCTAGTGTAAAAGAATGAAGTGGACTCTTATGAGCTCTCTGGCCCTTGTTTTCCACCCTCAGTTTTCTGTGATTCATCTAATTAAGGTACACAGCCTGGAAAACAAGAGGCAATTTGGAACTTCTACTCATTAGCTGGGTATGAATGGGATTTTTTTTTTCCTCTTGACTGTCTTCATTTTATCTGCAGCAGCTCTTCATGACTCAGAATCCAGAAGGGCTGATGATTGTGTGGGTTGCCTCTGGCAAAGGCAAGTAGCTTCAAAGTGAGTGTCTGTCTGTCTGACTTTTACTGCTCTCTGAAAACAAACACTGAAAAGCCTATTCCCTGTGCAGCTGACCCAGCTGCCGTGTCTTGCCTGCTTGTTGGGATACAAGATGATTAATCTCCTTCTACATAGTTCAGTACTTAAACCATATGTGAAGGGGGCACAAGGGCTTTCAGATAAAGCAGGGATAAAAAAAGACTTGTTTTATGCTTAATGAAGAAATAATTTCCTTAAGAACAAAAAGCTCCTCGCAGACAGTGCTTATAAATTGCTTAATTGGAAATACACATAACAGTCCTACGAGGATTATCTGAGTGCTTCTGGCTGGAATTAGAGTCAGGAAAGAAAAGTTATTTTAGAGATACTAATAAAACAGGGGGTTGTGAAGGCTTCTGGGATATATACAGATGTTTTATTTTAGGCTTTGCATATAAAGCTGATTTTTAACTGATTTGTTATTGGTTTGCAAGCTCTGCTGATTAGCCTTGAGGCAGAGAAAATAAAGGGACAGACCCTCAGATCAGAGGGCAATATCACCAGAAAGCTATACTGATTTGTTAGCTGAGCCTTTAGGCTATCAGGCCTGCTACCACTGTCTAGGGAGCTGTTTGAGATTTAATCAAATGTGCCAGAAACACAGCTAAAGACATCTTCGGCAGTACCTTTCCTTGTTCCCAACAGGTATCAACCCCCTCAGCAATCCTGTGCTTTCTGCAGCAGATGACCATGCTCACAGGCCAGCTCCTTGCCTGGCGCAGTGGAAGTGCCTTCCTCCACATCCTGCCACAGTCAGTCTCACCAGCCTCCTCTTCAGAGCTGGGAAAATGGTGGCTCTTGCAGCTCCACCACCCCGGACTCCTCTGTCTAATGAGCTTTTTTGCACAGGACTAGTGCACCAGCAAGGCTGCCTCAGATGCCTGGATTTTACATGCTTTGCTAAATACTCTCAGCCACCCACCGCCAACTTCAGCCACCGCAGCTGCTCCTGTCCCTTGGAGGCAGCAAAGATGAGAGGACGGGAAGCACTCAGTTGCTTTTCAGGGCTGAAACTCATCTCTGCTCAGCGACCCCCCCCAAGACCTGTGCAAAACAATTTGCTTCTGTTTATAGCTCTTTCTTTAGAGCCTAGCTCCAGGGTCAACTTCTAGGGCACCTGAGGCCCTCCTGTTGCTGGAATAACACCCAAATCTTTGGTGGCTGAGAGTAAAGGCACCTGCACACCTTCCTGTGACTGGTTTTGCTTATTTGAACTTGGTTTGGACACTGCGCCCAAAAGCTGTGCCAGCACCAGCAGCGGCCGGGCACGGTGTAGGGCGGACGTCGGCGGCGCGGTCGCCTCACGGCCCCGCGTCCCCTCACAGAGGCCAACGGCCGCGCCTTCCCGCCGGCAGGGTCGCGGCGCCATCTTGCGGCCGGGAGAGAGGCGGCGGCCCCTCAGCCGGCTGAGGCGAGGCGGCGCTGGCGGTACCCACCGGCATGCTCCGTTTTGCTCTGGAAAATATTAAGACAGTGGGGAAAAAAAAAAAAAAAAAAAAAAAGCCAACTACTGTGCGTGTAAATGATCATGGTTAGCAGCTGCTCAGGTGGAAGAAGTTGTTTTTACTTCTTCATGTGCCGCAGCACTGGGCAAGCCTGTGGGAAGGGGGGTTTCTTCACAATCCCCTTTTATTTTTATCCTGCCTTGCCCAGCTGAGTTTCCTCCATTTTGTGAGTTACAAGCTTTATTTTCTCTTCTAATAAAAGGTAGCATTTGAGTTCAAAAGCCCCGCAGGGCTCTTGCGGTACTGACGACGAAGAGAGGCGGGAAAGGTCTAGATGGATCCGCTTCAAAGCTGTGGCGATCTGAGCACCGACCGCTA
The DNA here is from genome assembly GCF_034619465.1 of Leptosomus discolor. NCBI lineage: Eukaryota > Metazoa > Chordata > Aves > Leptosomiformes > Leptosomidae > Leptosomus > Leptosomus discolor. The sequence goes on along the minus strand of NC_141392.1, from coordinate 18,380,857 downwards.
CACAACAATGCAGGGAGCCATGCAGCGAATCAGGCAATAGCTGGGCAAAGCTGGCCTTAAAGCACTTGAAACACTTAAAGCACTTGAAATCTAAAACTTAAACGCAGAGCTTTCATTTTAAAACACACTCTCTTTTTCCTTGCTTTTAGCTAGTGAGAACATATTCATTAGCAGCTGTCCCACGTTCAACAGTTTTTAGATTTTATCAAGGATGGTATAAAGGTCCGCATGGAGAAAAAAAAAAGCAGTAGCTACTCAGACTAAAGCTGCAGCTGCCTATTTAAAGTCTGACCTGATCTTCCTAAAGGCAGGGAGTTGCCTTCCTGAACCTGAGAGCAGTTGCACCAACAGGTCCAGCATGGAGGCTTGGAAGCCACTGACACCAGCACCAAAGCGGGTCATTGTTTGTCCCCAGCATTACTCACGGGTTCCTGCCTGGCTGAGGCAGAGTCTTTTTACCCTGAGAGTGAAAGAAAGAGTGAGAAAAAGAAGTAAGACTCATGCAGGTCCACCTCTTTCACATCAACCATGATGCTTACATGCGCTTTCATGCTGTATGCTGTGTATCATGTGCAGTAATTTTTAGAGCTTTAAATTTGGGTGTTCATACCCCCACAACGCCGTGGTGGCAAAGGCTCAGGCCATGACAGAAGGGGGTCCCCAGGACTAAACATCTGCAAAAGGGGCTAAGAATGTGCATGGACAGGTCTAGGTTTGGACCTTGTCATTTAATTGACATTTTGTACTTGAAAGGATGATGATGATGAGTGTTGGTGTAAAATTGAGACCTTCTGAAACCTGCTTCATGTTTTCCAAAGAATATAAAGCACAAATCTGCTTCTAGAATCTGTTAATTTTGCAAAAGGAGAGCAGGGTAATTTTGTGGGAAAGTTACCAATAGCCTCCCTGTTCCAAATTTTGCGTTACTGACCTTACCTTGCACCTTCCTGAAGCTCACCAGATCTGAGCGAGGTGGTCTAAGAAAGCAGGTGGATTTCTGAGTGCTTAGGGAACACACCTTTAAGCAGAAACTTAATTTAAGCAAAGCTCGCTCTTCCTATCATTTCTGCTTTCCTTTCATTAAATCCCAAATTATGCATGGAATGTAATTTTATCTCTGTCTGTCACCATGCAGGGCTCTGCCGGCTGGTACAGAAGTAAGCCAAAGCCTGTAGCTATCACTGAAGTTCCGTTCTGCCCACAGGAGTCCCATAAAAAACATTTGATCAAGCAATCAACTATATTGGTGAGAAGTTTAGTGTCTGAAAATATATGCATCACAGCTGAAAATAGCATCTCTCTAAGATCAATAAACTCGGAAAAAAGAGACGGCTTACAGTGTCACTGCCTAACACCTTCCAGGCAGAAGAACAGAGATATTTGTCTTGTAGTTGCTCGTTTTTGGCTTCAGTCAAAGCCTCAAAATCAGAAGGTCTTTTAAAAAAATTTGTCTAGATTTCCCCTGCAATCTCAAGACAATGTGCTTTACACTGTGATGGGCATTGCTCCAGAGGAACAGGCATTATCTCATTGATGGAGACCCTGTAAGTACTTCTTTCGTTAACTGGGCCTAATTATGTTGAGTATCATGTACACATAATACAATAAAGTTCTTCAGAAAGTTTTGGGATGGGGTCAGTAAAGACACAGAAGTAGTATTTGTCCAAGTACCAGAGACAGATGTATATAGAATAAGGATTTCAGGTCTGTATATGCACTGCTATATTTTACAAGCTTAAAATGTAGCTTTCCAAGTCTTTAGTGGAAAGGAAAACTGGATAGGAAAGTACCACGGTGAGGTATTGAGCTGCTCTGCTGACTTCCATCCCATATGGGGCAACGCTTCCACACTGCAGGAGATACTTCTGTAAGCAGACTTTGCACAATTTATAAAAATCTTTAGGTCCTTCAGATGGACGATGCTTTTTAATTCTCACATGTCCTTGCAGGTTTTACTGCAAAATGTAGTTTCATAAAAATTTGTTTGTAAATTACTTATCTAACTTAAAGGGATGGAGGATAAAGGAGAGATCCAGTGCACATAGTGTATTTGGATTCTCAAAAAGCCGTTGCCAAGGTTCCACACCAAAGGTTATTAAAGAAATGAAGCTGTGGTGGGATCACAGGATTTATTTCATGGAGTGAAAGCTGGTTACAGCAGGGAAAAGGGTGGGATTTAGTGATTGTCGCGGAGAAGAGCCAGTGATGGGGTCTCCCAGGGATCAGTGCTGGAACCAGTTTTGTTTAATATATTACCAATGACTGGAGAAAGGACTGAACAGTGACATCTTTGTGTTTGCAGTGGTACTGGACTTTTTCAAGTATGCAAACACCACAGATAGCAAAAGACACCTGAAGGACCTCCACATGTTATATATCCCAATCCTATATTCCAGCTACTCCTTATGTTTTCAGATACATAAGGCATTCTGACTATAGTTCAAAATAATTTATTAATTTAATTAATGTCAGTTGATTAGACAACAAAAGACAAAGAGGCTTTCACACCTGTAAAGCAAAAGATGATGCGGCAATGAGGACAGTAATGAAGTTTTTGGTATAATATGTGTCTTTATGGAGTAACAGTGTGAAATTGTGGACAATTACGATAAGCCATAAAGATAATCTATATTGAATCCTTTTTAATTTGAAATAGTTTTGCATTTTGGTCTGGTCTTTCAGTTTTTGGTTCTCCTCTGAGGAGCAGGACTGAGAGATCAGAGATGGAGTACTTGAAAGACTGACTGTAATTGGCCTTTTCTGCCATTTTTGTCATCCTGGTTGTTGAGTTTCCTCTCTCTTCTTTTTTTCAAGAGATCATTGAGAATAACTAGGAACTATACTGAAGAGAATGTATAGGATCCTGGAGTTATGATCTGGTAATTGTTATGTACGCCAGTTATTGTAGCAGCCATGGAGAATGTGGGTAGCCTTCTGGCCTTATGTGAATGGTATGACCTCATGACTACCGGTCTCACTCTTCTCTCCTTCTGTTTATCTCCCCAATATAAGTTTTGTCATACCGAATGCATTTTGTATATTTTCTCAGGAAATATGTCCTCTTTGGAGTACTTACTACATTTGGGGTATTTGACAAACATAGTATGATGATAAGTTTTATCATTCTGGGACTAGAAGGCATGACTTACGGAGAGGGACTGAGGATACAAGTTTGTTCAGCTTAGAGAAAAGGAGATTGAAGGGTGAAGGTTGATGTCTACAACTGTGTCATGAGGGGGAGTGGAGAGGGAGGTGCTTATCTCTTCTGTCTGGTGTCAGGTGATAGGACGTGAGGGAGTGGCTTAAAGCTGCATCAGGGGAAGTTCATATTGGACATCAGGAAAAATCTGAGAGGGTGGTCAAGCACTGGTGCAAGCTCCTCAGGGAAGTAGTAATGGCCCCAAGCCTGTCAGTATTCAAGAAGTGTTTGACAGCACTCTTAGATACATGGTTTAACTTTCAGGTTGCCCTATGTAGAGTCTGGAGTTGGACTCTATGATCCTCATGGATCCCTTCCAACCCTGGATATTCTATGATTCTATGATAGCTGTGGAGAAACCTGAACATCAAACTTGACAGTGGAAAATTATCACTTCATGAAACTAGGTACTCTAAGAGCACTTTCTGCCACCCCATCTTGAAGTAAATGTTTACACTGAATTATCGTCTGACATTTTATGAAGCTATGGTAGGGGATCATGTATCTCTGCTTGACTGATAACATCAGAGAATCCATCACACACCATAAAAAATGGTGAATTATTCATTAGGATTCAGAAGAACTCTGATGGTCCAAAACTACCTTGATGACTTAGCAAATGAAAAGCAAAACATTAGAATTCCCTGGTCCAGAATTCCCTGGACCTTAGAGCTGTCAGTGAGCCTGATGCTTATGCCAACGTTTACGGTACTTTCTTAAATAGGGTGTAGTTTTATTGCTGCAACATATACAAGATTCAATACAAAGCATCTTTGTTTACAGCAGAAGCCCTAATGGGCTAGTGGCTGCTTATTATATAAAAAATTGATTGTCCCGTATTAATAGCTAAAAGCATGAAAAAGATTGAAGTAGCAAGGAAGAGTTAAAACATACGGGCACTCTCAGATACCTTGCAAATCTTTGTGTAATTCATCTGTTACGTGCATAGAACTCAAGTAATGACTCACAATTATTTTTAGAGTGATTATAAATACGCAACAGCACGTTGCAATACAGGGCTATGCTCATTGCCTTTTTTGTTATAAAAACTACCTCTGGTTACCTTTCTTAAAGGTAACCAGAGCTGTAGCCAGTATTCAATAATTAAAAATAATTAGTATAGCAAACTATGTATTTTTAACTGCTGATGCTCAAATTATTTGAAAGTCCAAGTTGATGAAAATTCCTGAATTCACTTGAAGGCAAATAATGACCTATGCGTTTTTCATTCTATTACTATTCACTTAATAAATATAGAACATTGAATTGTTATGAGGATCTTAAATATTAATATTGTGACAGAGACAATTCCATCACACACCCCTTTAGGCCTCCTTTCTTATCATATTCCATCACTACATGTGTATATTTATTTTCCAATTATTTTTCAATTTTAAGAAAGATGTTTTCCAATTACAGTAAAGCATTAAAATAATAATTATTTATAATAATTCATGTGTAATTCCTAAACCAACAATTTAAAAAGAAAAGATGATATTTTTTCAGCAGTTACAAAAATGACATTTTTCTCCCGCAAATGGGTCAGATGCCTACTTGTCAGTCATGAGATCTGGAATAGCTACTAGGGTGATAACCTTTGCAAATTAAACAGAGTATTTTGAAAAGAATTCTGTGCACTGTACAGCTTACCTTCATCAGTTAATATCTAGTTAAGAAGAACGTCTGAGAATAGTTTACAGACCTTAACCCAAGCAGGTATCAGCTACTCTATCCACATTTGGGCATTAGGAAAATGTTCTTCACCCAGAGGGTGGTCAGTCACTGGAACAGGCTCCCCAAGGAAGCGGTCACGACCCTGAGCCTGTCAGAGTTCAAGGAGTGTCTGGACATGGTTTAGTTTAGGTAGTCCTGAGAGGAGCAGTTGGGCTTGATCCTTGTGGGTCTCTTCCAACTTGAGATATTCTATAAGCACACTAAGCCTCCTCTGACTAAGGAGACAGTTAAGGTATTTCTTATGCGCCCATAATGCACAGCATGACAGAGTGGGGCTCGGTTCAGCATTACTAGAGATCTCCCCTGTTTAATTTTGTGTCAAAGAACAAGACCATCTATTGCTGAGGTTAAAAGCAACCTTGGAAAGGAGTAATACCACCTGCCTGGTTGCTCATTCCCATTACCAGAGCCTCTGTCTCCTTGGGTGGCACTGGCACTGGTGTGACAGCACCATGACCCAGCTTTGCTGGGGCTTGCTCGGTCGAGGGCAGGAGTAGGGAGCAAGTAGGCAGCAGCAGGGTGGACCTGTGTCTCTGAGACACTTATGCCAATGCCTCCTTGAAGACTTTGCGACAATTTCTCTCCATATGAGGCAAAAGCCATCCAATCTAGATGTCAGCCAGAGTGTGGAGAGTGAGGGTGTTACATTGCCTCAGTTTTGAGACCAATACCTGACGTTCTCTGTGACCCTGAAGCCGAGTTCCAGGAGAAAGTGGCAGGTGGTGATTTCTGTGCTTTTGTGCTTCTTGTAGCTTGTACTACGGTTGGGGAGTCTCCAGTCTATTTTTCCGCTTTCCATTTAACTGTAGGATCTGCTTTCCAGAAGGGATCTTGCCATACTGCCTCTCCCAATCCTTTTCTTCCCTTCTTTTCTCCCTGGTTTTCTTTTGTGAGTCTGACAACTTGGTGATCATCATTCCTCCTCCTCACAGCTCTGCACGGGAATCTGCCCATCTGATAGTGTGGGTGGGCATAGCTGGTGTACAGAGCACAGCTATCTTCTCTTTGTACGTATTCATGAAATTCACCAAAAGCCTTCCCACTAGCAATAAACCTCGGCTTCACAGGAGATCCATAGCAAAATATGAACACACTGTACTAGAGCTGGAACTGGGATCCAGTCTGGAAAATTACGGTTGTTTTTCCAATTCAAGCAGCCTTTGGGAGTCACCCCCAGAGAAACATGGCTTCTTGGCTTCAGAGCAGCTTCTGAAGTGCTAGAGACAACTGTGGGTGTCTTGGAAGCTGGATCCCAACGGCCACACACAGTCATTGATATCATCAGCTGAGTGTGGTGGTGCAGCCAAACGCCGTGTGTGCTCCCAGAAGGCATTGCTGCTGTGCTGGCCAGACGGACACGGGCTAGTATGGGACATGCCAAACCTATCAGCTGCATTTAGGTGACTCACTCAGGGAGGTGCACTCAAGTAACTGAGGCGTGGGCAGGATTTTGGTCAATGCATCATCTGCTTCTGACAGTGCTTCCCACCACACAAGGGAATATACCCTTTAAATTTCTCTGTTTAAATACCTGTCTTGCTGCCTGCCGGTGTGTGGGCTACAACTAAGCACAGCTGTGAAAAAACCTAGATGGTACCTAGATGGGACTGACTCTGAGGGACGCGTTAGCCCAGGGCTCCCTCAGCTGCCAGAGGCGCTCGCTGGTGCCCTGAGGGTCAGCCTCAGCAGAGCTGCCAGGGCATGAGAGAAGTTGAATTAGATTCTCATTCTCAAATACAGGAAAGATGGAAGCAAATAAGCCAGAAAACTTACATCTTTGGGGACCACATTCTTGTGGTGAAGTGGTCAGGGCTAGATCTCCCACTATGAAGGCAAGGAGAGTCTTGGCCTTCTTTAAGTGAGATCAATTAAACAATTCCCCTCTCTGCATTCTTCCATGAAACCAATAACTTATTATGCAAGCGCAGGCCAAAGTACTAACTCCTGTGGTTATAGATTGTATGTACTATTGCACGCTGAGGAGACCTGTGGGTACCGTTGGCAGTAGAGTCCAAGCCCTGTGATCATCATCATCAAAACCAGCTACTCATCATCTGAAACACTTTGAGTAGCTGTTTTTGGCACGGCAGCAGAGGAGCTGGGTGGTCCATATTTGTGCACAGAAGCCAGTGGATCGTTATGCCAAGGAGAGCACAGCGGGTGCAAGGTGCACACCTGCCCCAGGAACTTCAGCAGCAGCTGAGCCTACAGGAGAAGCTGGGGTTGGTGCTGGAAGCCTTACCAGGGCATCTTTCCATGTGGAGAAAAAACTTAGGAAGAAAAGGAGCTTGTTGATGGCACACAAACCAGACAGGCAATGGAGGCTGCCAGCACTGTTATATTCACTGGAAACAGCTTTGTCATAAGATGCTGTGAGCTGAACTCAAACCTAAAAGATTAAAATCTCCAAAACCAATTACCATTCGCCCCTGTTGAGACCATTCTTCTGATTCATCGCCACCTTGCAACAGATCTGTGAAATGTGGGTTCACCTCATCACTTGGGGTCGTCCTCTGACAACACAGCCAGCTATTGCAAGCCTGTGAAGGAAAATATTGTCTTCCTCAGATCACATTTTTGGAGGTAATGGCTCAGCAGTCAGAATGATATCATCAACCACCAAGATGAGCCAAAGCAAAATAATAGATACTGGTGGGTGGTTTTGACCAACTGGCTAATAAAAGACACATCAAGTTTATACTGCAAGTTTATTATAGTAATACATTCAGATTAAATTATTTTCACAGCTAATATACCTAATTATATCAGGGTATGTATATATATTTTATTCCCAGCACGTTACAATCTTTTTATCTTTAATCATGCAGCGAGTAATGTACAAACACAATTATATGGAAGATTTTTTTTCCCTAAAAAAGAGAAACCAAAATTACAAAAGTATGGCTTTATAAGAAAGTTGTATCATACAATGAACATTCGTTTGTACTTGGGCATGGCAACATTCGGTGTTAATCAGTGAACAACAGCATCTGTCACTGTCATGCTGATTCCAAAAAAGCCAAGGGAACTGGGAACAGGGAAATGCCCATCAGTGTCAGAGAGATGGAAAATATATATCTATATACATTCAATGTACGAAAAATGTAAAAAATGTTTTCAGGGATTAAGCAACACATTTATTTATATGCTGAAGTCAGAGTTATGGAGCCTTGAAGAATATAAGTACACAAACATTTTCTGTTTTCCTTTAGACCAACAAACATCGGGAGTGATGCAATTGACTTAAAAAGCGTTACTTCGGGTGTAAAGAGGTGTAACTGAGGTCAGAATTTGGCCTGCCCTTCCTGCTAATGGTGCTGCAGAAATAGACAGAAGCATAGGGTTAGGAAGTCATAGCTGGCTGAATTTTGCTGGCAGCCCAGAGAAAAGAAAGACAAAGATATGTGTTTAATAGATTTTATTTTTTTAAAAAATGGATCCGAGAGTAAAATGTGGCCACTATCACAAGCCCTTTGCTGGATGACTGTGGTTGTTGGTGAGCAGAAGCCCTTATGTTTGGTGTTCAGGGGTAAAACACCCATTTCAAGAGCAAAGCTGCTGCCTCTCTACAAGTGAAGAAGAGATGTCCTTACCTGTCAGCAGCACAGAGCTTGGAACACACACTTATCTCTCGAAAAGACTGCTTTCTTAAGGCATCGATCACTGATGTGTACAAGTACTGGAGTGGGCAGGTAATGTAAGACAGTTACGAGTTTTACCAGGAGAGGGCAGACAGAGACACAGACATGTATGTGCACACATGCACCCACACGTTTACACGCACACACACACAGACACACAAGCACACACCCCACAAGTCACTCGCTGTGCTCGCTGAAGCGATACTCATCGAAACTGAAGTCACGCGCATACACGCACAACTCAGATCCTTACAATGCTACTCCTCAAAATTGAAATTAAAACGACGTAACCTGCAGAGCCCACCTGTAATCCAAAGATGAGCAGACTTTACCCTCTCCCTTTTCTCTCTTGCTTTTATTCTTTTTCCCAAGTTCAGAAATACAGATCTTAGCTACACTTACTCAGTACGTATATATGCAAAATGTAAACATCACTACACAGCACCTAGTACCCTTTTTGATTAACAAAGTCAGTAACATATTTGTCATGCAAACACAGGTATTTTTCAAGATTACAGACTGTCACATTGCAGGAAGTGTGGAAAATAATTTGAGTTTACTTTCACTAATAACCTGGCTCGGAAAGAATGGAGAAAAAAACTCAACACAGACGGGGCTGAGGTAGATTTGGCCATATCTGATGTAATGTCACTGTACTCAGCAGGAAGACAAATGGGATCTCAAACTAACAGGCAGTTCACCACGAGATAAGCAAACCAGGTGTAGGGAGAAGATTCCTCCATTCCAGCAGGAGGATGCCTCATTCTGCATTTGTACCATAACCACCACAACGCTAATGGCCCTAAACTCTGGCCCAACAGGACTGTGCATAGAGGTCTGATGGTAGCTCAGCACCTGAGGGCCAGCTGGTGCTTGATCTCTTGTTAAAATGGTCAGGAAAAGGAGGAATGAGAGGGCTGTGGAGTGATCTTCCCAGCACGAGTAGCTGCCTGTTGTGCTCTGGGCTGAGCACACCAGAGGTTTTGCATGTTGGTCAATGGTGGGCCAGCAGCTTTCTTCCAGGCTGTGGTACCAGAGGCAGATATGCCCTAGAATTTGAGTTTGAGAGAATGAATCTCTTAGCCTCTGTCTGGCCCAGTGGATAGAGGACAGCCTCCCACATGGGCAAATGCTTGCGCATAAGCATTCGGCTGCCTGCTATAAATCCACCCACAAAGTGCCTGAACCCTGACCTTTGCAATGATCCACAACTCTTACAGTCACCAAGAGATCCCTGCAGCATTTTAGACCCACTTGCTCGCAGTGGGTTGCTCTGGCTCTCTGGGTACAGTCCCCTGCCTTATTAGAAAGTGCTGTCTCATTAACGCCAAGAATTCCTACTTGCCTCCTTTGATTTGTAAGTCGAACAGCCTTCCCCTCCCTCCTGTCTTTTCTGAAACTCTTTATAGCACCGAAACTCTCATGGTTTTGAGCCATTGCAATAACAGTTGATGATTTCCTTTCCCTCCTTCCCTGGAATCTCTGCTCCCAGGGCCTAATTACTATTCTAATAATATCCATCACCAGCCTCCTCCGCCTCTCGCCCACTGTCATCTGACATCCGGATGAGATACTGCATTGCTGCTGGGGACAAACCCAGTCTTGCTCCTCCGGACTCCAGGGGTGCCACAGGGGCCATAGTTGCCCTTGTCAGACTTGGGCAGCGAGCGCCTGCTTTGTCCTCTGCCTCCAGCTCCGGGTTTCTGGGGGCTGCCAGGGCTGGGGAGCCTGCAGGGCTTGGCAGAAGCAGCTCAGCCACCGCTTATAATGCAAATCTGCCTTGGGCTCTGCTGTGCTTCCCAAGCTGTGACAGCCTCCGACTGCTGCAGAGGCTGCCGAAGGAACAGCCTCTCCGCAAAACCCTCGCCCAAGACTGACCCTGAATTTCTCCGCCACCATTCACACCCTCCCTCATCACACAAGGAGGAATAGACACAGATGGGGAAAGACATGCAAGTCCCCAGGCAAAGGGGTGGAAGGACACTGCAGCACCAGGGATGTGGGATTTCAGGAGAAGGGTTAACCCCTTCTTGGCCTGCTTGCCACTTGTAGGGCTGGGCTGACATCTTCTCCATCTCACAAGCAAATCTGAATCTTCCATCTAGTGCAGCGTGGCAAGAATCAGCACCAAGGTGCTTCCACTGCATGCAGGAAGGGATGTCCGGGAGGAGCATCCTCATGTCTCCAAAAGGATGTTCCAGTTGGATGTGCCTGGCACATTGTGCAGCCCTGCAGGAAATCTCCGCCTGGCTGTGGCTGGCATCACCAGCGTCCTGGCACACGGGAGGTAGCCCACGCACAAGGAAACCGAGGGGAAGTGCTCCCTGTGCTGGTGGAAAAAAGGGTGCAGCTCCAGCTGCCTTGGCATGGGCAGGGAATTAGCCAGATGAGACACAAGCCATTTTTGCACTAGCAATCAAGATGTGAACACACATCCTTCCTTAGCCAGAGCCTTGCTAAAAGGGGTTTGTGCCCCACAGCCTTCAGCTCCAAATTTATTTAAAGAGATGAAGAGTTTCTTCACTGCTGTTCAGTACGGATCTGAGGAAATGGGTTATGCTACTTCAGCAGAGCAGAGGGTTGTGCTTACAAAGAGAGGAGAACATTTGGGCCAAAATAAGGGGTGTCCCCCAAAGGGAGTTGGGATCCTACTACTGCGTTGTTGGTGCTGGACATGGCTGGGAGAGCAGGACGGGTTGCCTTGAACAGACAGGGCTCTGCCTGGGCAGCAAGGCGCAGAGCTCCCCAGAAAGCAGGGCAGCCCCAGCCCTGCTTTCTGCAAACACACCCTGCCTGCAGTGCCCAGGGGAGTCAATGGGAACTTTTTGTATTTTCCAGGATTAGGCCCTCTGTCTGGACCCGGGTGGCAAAAATACTCTAATTGATAAGCGAGAACTTTTAACAGCAGAACATCATGCCCTAGCTTAGGATAACTAGCAAATGCCAGTAGCTCTGAGACCCACTGGGAAATCAAGTTAGTGAGCTATGTCTTTTGTGGAGATACGTTCAGCCCTAAAACACAAGTCAAGGAGAAATAATGTCTCTTATGAAGGACAGGGCTTCCTCTGGCCCTGCTCTGATTTCCGTTTGTTTTGTGGACAGCAGGGAAAATGGTTCCTTCCCCATTGCACAAGTCTATAGAGGCATCAGGGCTGGGATTGTCTTTAACTCTCTCCCTCCCAGCCAAGACAGGATGCTAATCTGCTCGTCTCTATCCCCCCCCACCAGGAATATACACCCACTGCCCCTCTCTGAACTCATGCCCTCCACACTGTGACCTGCTGTAAAGTAACTCAGTAAAATCAGGGACCCTTCAGGACTGCCTCTACACCCCTGCAGCATCAGCCATGGACTTTTTGGTTATTACTAAATGATGCTAGATCATTGTTAGAAAGGACACCTGACGTTTGAACCCTGTTGGTATGGGATGGTATTTCTTCCAGCTTTAGCAGAACACAGTCCCATAGTTACACCATTTGAAAATCCCACTGGGCACGTAGTTCCTTTTCATCCAGGTAGGTTACACAGGATACAGTTATCATATTGGGAATTCAGATACACTGACACCAGCTGACAGCTAAGAAACCAAACATAACACAGTCTCGACTACAGTTAACCCTTCACATGCACAACAAAACAGGAAACAAGAAAGGCTTTTGCCTTTAAAAGTGCCGTGCCTGCAATCAATTAGAAAAGACATTTAAAATCTTGTCACAAAATATTGGATTTTCCAGCATAGCCTAATAGGTTAAGTACTAAAATCACACTAAAATGCAGAGGGTGGTGGATGACCAGCTCCCCTAAGTTGCCTTTGAAAATCCAAGACCCAGCGAATAAAGTCAAGGAAAAACATTTACCACATTTTTTGTCGGTAGCTTTTTGCCATAGGATGGTAAGGGCTTTAGTGCCTGAGGTATAGGTAGTTCCTGGATGCTTTTAGGGAAGTGGGAGGGGGGAAGAGTCTGGAGAATAGTTTGCATAGCTTGCAGATATAAAGAAGCAGGCGTGTTCCCCACCAGGCTGTTGAATTTGTCTTCCCCCAGCAAAGCTGTCCAGTGGTCTGGATGCTCCTGCAGAACTTTCCGCATCTTAAACTGTGGGTTGGGCATGAAGAGCAAGAGGTAGTCGAGGCAGAGCTTCTTTGATGCCACATTGACTTTGGAGTCCCACATCTGCTCCAGGATGACGTCCAGTGGGGTAAGCCCTTTACTGTCCTCTATCCTGGGAGAAGCTCCATTTCCGAGGAGGATGAGGACCGTCTCTGACCTCAGCAGTTCGCAGGCAAGGTGCAGGGGGGTTTTCCCATCTTCCAGATGAAAGCAGCCGGTCCTATTGATGTAAGAGTTCAAGCTGGGGAGCTTGTGTGCAATTTTGATGATCAGCCCCAAAATATCTCTCCTGTCATATGTAACTGCCATGGCCAAGTGAGGAGCAGAGGATGGGCAGTAGCAGAAGTGTTCCCCAGGCACCTTGAGAGCCTCTTCTGGAAAATGAGACAGCAGATATTGAGCATAGGGCAGGTGGTTATGCACCACTGCATAGAGAAGGGCTTCTGAAGGTGAGTAGGTCCTTAGGCTGGCATTTTCCTCCCAGTAAAAATACTCCATAGTTCTCATGTCTTCCAGCATCCACACAGGCTTGTGATCTCTCACAGCCTGGTAGAACATATAGGATAAGAACTTGCAGTGCCTGCTCTGATCATCCTGCAGGCTGGCCTGGTTACTGGCCATGGCTCAGCAAATAAACAGCAGCTCCACGTAAAATCACTCCAGACTGTAAGATCTGTGCACTTGGAATGCAGATCCCGATGCTGCTGCAACCTTCAGGCTGTCATTGCTGCCTGGACTGCACTAGCTGGAATGCATGGGCTGATCATCTCCACCCATTCATTGTTTTTCCCCTCACTGCAGTGGTTTTGTTTAGGTAAGCACAATCCCACAGGCTCAGTTAACCCATGCCATGCAAGCAGATGGTTAGTAAGTACAACCCGCTCTGCGCGTGGCACAGGTTACTGGAACGCTGTCAGACTGCGAGTGATTTTATACACACACAGCTAGAGAGGAGAGAGGGAGAGACTAAAATTAGCTTGAGAGGTAAGGCGGATTTCTGTCTGCATTTCGTGTCTAACCAGATCAGCTCATACATTGCAGTAAGTGCAATAGCAGTATTCGTCTCTTTTTGTATGTCACTCACACACACGCAGCTCATTATATAGTAAAAAATATGTATCAGTGTAAAATGCTCCACAGCTGATAATACACATGATTATACGCTCGGGAAATCAAGGGATCCGTAGCCATAGCATTAGGAAGGGATCCCTACTTTATAAATAATGGTATGGCTAGCCACCTAGGAGACACTGATGTTAATGGAATGTCTATAAGGCATTCGTGATGTTTAAGATCCCAGCATTAATCTCTGTGGAGAAAAGAGTCGAACGGCATGCGGCGTAGCGATGCCCAGAGTCATAAAGCATGTTGCTCGGTTTAAACCCCTGCCTTTGTTTAGCAAGGAAATGTCTGAAGTGCGTCTCTGTGCACAGCAAGTACGTAAACAAAAGGTTAATGGCCAGACCCCACTGGTGGATGGAAAGCTTTGGTCTAAGCAGTTCTCATATGTCACACTCCAGGACTGGGGTCAGAGCCAGTTGCTATGGGGGGAAGTGGGATTACATGATCAGACTTGTGCAATGCCCTGGTAAAACACAGAGGACCAAGGCCCACAGGCTTGAGAGAGTAGTGCCTGTTGGGTGAGGCAGAAGGACCTGACTGAAATTAAATCCACAGAAATGAACTAAGCACCCTTTATGGCAACTTGTGTTTAAGGAAGGAGGGCTTCCATGCATCTTATAAATCAACAGATTGCAGTAAGATAGTATCTCACCATCTCAATAGGAAAACAGGGAAAATAAGGAAATCAAGAATTCTTATCCATTTATTAAGGAGACAAACTTATATTCAGTATATTCAAACTAGAGAATATCCAAGCATCAACTCTGAACATCTCCAAATGACGTCTGGGGTCATCCAAAGAGAAAACCAAAGCCACTCACAAAACTATGTTTAGCTGTAGTACATCTTCCAAATTTCTGGATGTTCAGGTCCACAGCCCAAACATTTCATTTTAGGGCCAGTTTTCATACCGTTGGATTAAACAAGCACATGTCCAGTTTTCACCCACCATTACTGTGGTTATGCATGAAAATGCTGCTACATAATCGCTTGCACGTGATATTACCTGTCCTGTACCCATGGTCACAATAAACCATGTGCATGCTCAGGGCCAGATCCAAAGCCTGCTGAAGTGCACAGGGAAGTTCCTGCTGACTCTAGCATGCTCTGGATCAGGCATCAGTCAAGCACTTGAGGATGCACGTTTTGTTTCTCCAGTTGCTAACCCAAAGCATCTGGAACATGGACTTAGGTGCTCGGAAGAGAGGCGAATTAGTATTTAAGTGGCTAGGCTCTTTTGTCTAAAGCTCTCAAGGGGTTTTCATACTAGTAAATCATTACTATACCCTAAGAATTACATGGATTTCACTATTTCTGTGTTACAGGCATGGGAAAACACACACACACTTCACTTAGCCCAGTTTTACAGAGCAGCTTATGGGTGGGGCTGGGCACTGAACCAGGAATTGCCGTGTCTTTGCCCAGGGGTTATGGCCACTAAGCAACCCTCACCTGCTACAGGTGTTAAGATAAGGATCCCAGGGAAGTGGTCACAGCACCAAGCCCGTCAGAGTTCAAGGAGCAGCTGGACAATGCTCTTAGTCATGTGATCTAGTCTTAGGTAGTCCTGAGAGGAGCAAGAAGTCGAACTTGGTGCAGAGACACATAAAATTCAAGAGAAAAATATTCTGCAAGTATCTCCAAGGAAGAGGGAAGCCGAAACCCCAGAATCAGGAATGGCCACCGGGCTAATGGCAATCACCTCTACACCACAGGTCCAGGATGTGAAAACACCTGTAATTACAGGTTACCTTGTAATTACAGGTTACACTGTAATTCTGCCCAGGAAGCCCAGCACAGAACTGGAGGAGTCCTTCACATAGTTTGCTCACCTCTGCATGGTATTAAACGGCACAGATCTGCCTGCTGTCGTGGCTCTTGTCCTTTGCCTGTATTGTTTTTTCAAGGAGTTTAGAAAAGCTTGAGCATGTGTTTGATGGCAACACATCTCTTCTGAATTTTATTACAAGCACAATGCATCTGTAAAACATTACATATCCATTAGAAATGGAAGACATTAACATGGAAAGCTTTACTGAGGAAGTGGAAGAAGATTAGGAGTTTGGGAGTTTCTGTTTATTTCTTTGAATTTTGATCTGTGGCTAAAAATACTGTATTCTATCTCACAAGGTTTTTGTTGTGGCTTCCTTCTTGGCCAAAGTGTAGTCTAGAAGGCGAGCAGAATCAGTTTTGACTCACAGAGACAGCGTCTAAGGGAGCAGGAAGAGTTTTGAAGGGTGAAACTGAAAAGGAAAAGTTGATTTTACCCAAAACACCATTTACTGTTTCAGCTGAGACCAAGAGGCTCTTTAGACCTCTCCCGGGCAGGTGCATTTTTCACATTTTGATGGTGATTTCAGCTCATAAAGTGATTTGGTTATCGTCAGCCTGTGAGAAATATAGTGTGTTTCTGAGTTATTCAAGAATCTTCTTACAGTGTTATGCTCAAAATACTGTTTCTGGGCAAAAGGGAAATGTACCTTATATATAAAGGCAAGAATTTATTGTTTGTATAGCTGAAATCTTAGCACTCTAATAAAAAAATTGTTATTACTCCAGGTCTAATTATTACAGAAAAATAAATAATACTTCCATACAGAAAAAGTTGATGTTGTTGTTACTAAAAACACACTTCTTAGCTTCTACCCCTATTCCCGGTGCTACACTCCCCTTGCCCTTCCTCATCTGGGTCCTAAGGTTGGTGGTTTCATTCTGGTGGTTGTGTTACAGGCAACTGGCAGCATCTGGAGTCCTTCAGTAGGAGGAATGTGAGGTTGATGGTGATGGTTTCTTCCTTACTTCAGAATCTTCTGGGGGTCAGTTTTATGATTGTTAACATGCTTTTACACCGTGTTTTTCTTCATTGGATTGAAATTCCATTTTACATCCAAATTTACTATATATGTTGATCATAGACACGTAAGATATTATTTATTTATTTGTCCTCTTTGCTGCCCCTAAAACCATTCTTGTCCAGCTCCGTATCTGCACTTCTTTAACTGACCATAAGTGAGTTGTTCGTATCTGTGAGGTCTCCAAAGTCAAGCCTGTGCCCCATCTCTTCCCATCCCATGCCTCAACTCCTCTGCACCACATCCTGTGCTTCCACTTCTCAAGATCTCTGCTGTCATACCAGGCCTATGACTAACTCTATTAACTCTGGCGTATTAAGTTGGAGTCATGGTGCACAGAAGAGCTACTTGTTACTGCTATCTGTATAAAACTATGGTTGTTCCATACAGTCCTAATCAAAGTGAAACAAATCAGCCATAGCCACCTGGTTAGAAGGAAAAAAATGTCCCTACAGCTAAACCAAATTTAAACAAGCAACAGTCAGGTCAATAAAAGTCCAGGCAAAGCCAAGCCTGACAAGCCTCAGTCCTAAGCCTCTACAAACCCGGTACAAAACCTGCGACCTGTTACTAGCAATGGCCATACTGTACTGCAGGGGCAGGGGGTTTCAACAGATCCTGTTTCTGGAATAAACGGAAGCAGAAACGCTTCGTGTACTGCATACTACTGAGAACGTGGCTTAGGCTTATCATCCTTTGTCATTTCTTCCTCCTGCCACTTTGTATAAAGACATAGGTAGCAATGAAGAGCACCCTGGGGTCAAGAGTGGGTGAAGATACCTTCTGGAAACAGACAAAAGCAACAGCAGATTTTGCTCACTGGCACTGAGAATAAATCGCTTGTTTGGCTGGGAGCGGGGCTTTCACGTTTGTCATTTCACTGTGGCTGATGGGAACGATGTACTTCCTCACTTTAAGGGAAGAGTAGGCATGCCACCGGCCCCAGCCGTCTAGGGGCTAATTTGAGCTGAGCTCAGCTCCTTCCCACCATGCCTGGGCACACACATGAAAAACTTCAAGGAAGAAGCTGCTTGGGAAACAGAAGAACAAAAGGCTTTGGGGAAGACTGGGACCGTCTCTAGCATCCTACATCTGTCAAAAACTCCAGTGAGATGTTCCTTGCTCTCTTTCTGCCTTTCTCCAGTGACCTTTATTGGCATCTATTTCTAGGCACAACTGATGCCAATTCCTCTGTGACCTTGGCACAGGAGAGGCACAGGATGATCTAGCCAGGACATACAAAGAAGTAAAGCAATTGCCAGGTAACAGATGCCTGAGCACAAAGCAAGAGAGTTACAGAAACCTGATCTCCTGATTCAGAGGCATGCTGGTTTTCAGTATCTGTCTGCTGGTCTTCTTCCTTTCCTCAGGAAAGAAAAACTGGTCTGTAGGTGATGGATGATAACCCTTCAGCCACAGTGAGCCTCTAGCGATGCTTGCTGTGTCCTGCTTTCCATGTCCAGCCCAGACTGTGCAGTGCAGCTTGTGTGCACAAGTGTGATGAGTTAGCACCCTTGTGCAGAGCCCTGCTGCACCACGAGGCTGGTTTTACAGAGCGTAAAGGGTTTCTTTTACACCCTGCTACACACTTACCAGCTCTAAATCATCCAGCTGACTACACAAGGCTTTGAGATGGTGGAAAAATCTACAGTCTGACCTGTCTTGAATTGCAGAATATTTCACTTCTGCTTGCAGGATTCCAACGGTGAATGAAACAATCTCTGACTATATGGCTAGAGGCTGGAAATGAAAATAAGCAGAGATTTACCAGTTTGGAAAGCATTTGAATTATATGTAATGGGACTAGCTGATGTGCTGCATGCAGAACAAATCAGTCCCCAGATGGTTATTTACCTGTAGAAGTTTGGAAGTGAAAGATAACTACCTAAAATGCAACCGTCATATGCAATATATGTAAGAGGGAGTTATCTAGAGACAAATGGAGGTTGTTCAGATCATGTCCATGCTGCTGGCTGAGCACTGCTGTAATCCAGACATGTGACCTGTTCATACTGCTACATTCAGACGCTCACTTGCATATTGTACCAAGACCTAGAGCACTCACAACAGGTAGGGGAGCCTGGGCAACATGGTGTTTTCTTGCAGGTTCTGGTTTATCCAGCCTGCGAAGGGCTTAGCCTGTTGTGCCTAAGTTTCACCTAGTGCTTCACCTCACAATTGCAATGAGTCTGAGCTCTACCGCAGCAAGCCACAAAGAAGCAGGCTCAGAAAATGCACACATCAGAGGGGCTGAGTGTGCCTCCACCCGTTCCTTTGTCCACTTTTAAGCTCAGGGTATAGAGCCCTTGATGCAGGAAGTGCTTCCAGCACATCACAGAATCATAGAATCACAGAATGGTTTGGGTTGGAAGGGACCTCAAAGATCATCTAGTTCCAACTCCCCTGCCATGGGCAGGGACACCTGTAGGACACATGTAGGGGTGTTGACAGGGGCAAGCCTTTTACAAGCAACAACAGCATGGTGACTACCAAGAGCACAGGTCAATGCAACGTGAGCATTGTGAGAGCAATGCCAGATGATGAGCTTCCTTGCAATGCACTTACAGTGAACTGGAGCTTGCTGCAAAGTGATAACATCTCCACAACTGTGAAAAAAGGAAGGTGTAAGACTGAAGATGGATCTTGACACAGAATCTTCTGTGTCTCCAGTTTCACGGGATAATTTATAGAGACTGCTTAGGTAAATGCAAAGTTTTCTTCTGTTTCCTACAGGATACTTAAGCAAAATCCCTGGCATTGTAACATTGTGGTCACCTAGTGCTAAAACTTTGTGTTACATCCTCCATGTCTGGAAAAGAGTAGCTGAGAGAGATGCAGATAGCAAAGCATGAAGTGTCATGGGGTTAGCGAAGTTCTGAACTCTGGCCCCTCACAGCAATTATCACAAATATTTAACAGCATTTCTTGAGTTATGATGAATGTTTGTTCCTTTAATCCATCTTCTTGCTTTAAGGAACAGAAGTTATAAAATACATGGCAGGTCTTCATCTCTACCCCAGGTGAAAGCTGAATGCTTTTTTTCAGAGCTACTCTCATCTCTTCGGGCATACACAACCTCCACGTGTGTAACTGCATGGCATTGGCGAACTACTAAGGCATGCTGAAAACTGTCTGGTTGTCACTATGTGACTTGAGTGGCAGATACCTTATGGCATAATACTAACGGTGGCCCCCAACTCAGCTACAACCTCACGTACCTTTAGATGAGGGATGTGGGAATATTGAGTCTTTCCCAAAGCAATTTCCCTCTTGGGTCTCAGCATGAGGAATGATGCAGGAGACAGGCGCTGGGGTCTGAACAAGTTTGAGCAAGGGGGATGGGTGCTGAGGTCTCCAGTTGGACTGGGCTTAGGACAAAAAGTGAGGTGGGACAAGAGATGGGTTAGGACCAGGACCCAAGTAAGGTCACAGAACTGAAGAGCGAACTTTCTCAATGTGCTGGAGAAGACATAGAGCAACAAGGTGCAACTAGTACCATCCGTGTTCTGAACGGGGCTCTCGTGGATATGGGATCCAGGGCCCAAATAAGCTATTTGGCTTATTGAACTCTCTGTTTTCAGGGAAACTGCTTGTGAGCAGCTGGTGGGGTTGCCAGAGCCTGGGGATTGTTGGGTGCTGCAGGTTGGTTGGGGCAGGTTCCCTACTGCCATGAATCAAATACTTTTCCTCTGTCAGCTCCCAGGGAGGGATTGCCCATTTCAAAAGGCAGGCACTCAGTAAACACTGGAATAACTCCAAAGGAAGGGTAAAGATGTTTCTAAAAATGTCATACATCTCTTCAAATATAGGTTAGAGCAAGTAGTACACTGAGATGTCAGCTCGGTTTAATCAGCTATGAAAACAAGGCTCATTTTATTCCATTTTTTGAAAATGCTTTTGAGACCTGATTGCACAGAGCCTGCATGTCAAAAATCCTGGTGTTTCCCATTTCTGTGAGCCCATTTGTTTCAGTTCCCAACTCCTGTCCTAATTTGAGACTACATCTCTCAAAGACGGTACATAAATAGACAGACTACCATGCCTCTTCCAGAAAGTAACCTGTCAGCTGAGCTCTGTTTAAAGAACAAAAAGCCCTTGCAGACAGTCTGTGCCTACAAATACATTGAACCAGATGCTGTTTTTCCAGTGAATGGCTAAGACTGCGAGACAGCCTTATATTGTTCGACGCTTTCCTTCCTCGTGATGATTACGGGTATTGGTGCCCTGTTTTACCATACTTCTATGTAAATGTGAAGGCTGACAAATACTGAGAAAGCATTCAGGAAGGCATGAATACATTTAGTTTTCAAAATTGATGAAAATAAATGCTTTTTTACACAACCCATAATTAACCTGGGGAATTCAGTGCTGCACAATATCAGCCAGGCTAAATGCTTTACAGTCTCCAAAGTAAGTTTTTATTTTTTCTGTAAATATTAAAGTCTTTGTTCTGTGTGTATGCAGCAGCTGACACTACACGAAAACTGCGTCTCCAAGGTCCTACCAGCATGTAGATGGGCGAGTAAATAAAAAACTATAGCTGTGTCATTCCTAACACAATGATGACATATTTGTCTGAACCTTCTTAGTAGTTCTAGTGCTGTATTGTGAACAAGAGCTTGTTAGAAAGTTAATGTCTGTGCATTTTTGTGGGGGAAATGCCAGTGCTATGAGACTAAGCCACTTTGTAGAATGTATCAGTTTCATTGCACCTTTTGACAAAACTCATGATCCAAAAAGGAATGAACATACATACTTCTAAAATTATTTTTACTGAATCCATTACAAAAGAAAAATCCAGGTTGTGAGCAGCTCTGTTAAACCCCACAGTCTCCAAGTTATAATCCCATAATTAACAGCTGGAGATTACTGAAAACAATCTTCAGGCTTAGTATCATTACAAAATTCTTTGTTAGGAAAGTCTTTGCAGTGTCTTCTGAAGCCTCAAAGACTGAGATAGACTACAAAGTTAATTCAGTCATCAAGAGTGCCAGTTCCTAGGCCCTGCATTTTCTTGTCTTACAGACAGCATACTTCATCCAGAGCCAAAGATAACCACCTGCCCCTATATTCTCTGCAGTTTCCAGTGGGTTTTTCTGCAATGGGCTTTTAATCAGGGATAAGTGCACAGTCCGATCAACAACAAGCACTTCAGAAATATCTGAAAATTGTATTTTTCCAAGTAAAATTCTTCTGGACTTTATTATCTCTAATGCTTTGTTCAAAGAATTGTATTGGAAGAGTGAATTCCCTGAACAGGGCACTTGTGATGATTCAGCCAGTGACAAATTGCTTCTACTACCACGTATAATGAGTTCAGAGCCTGCTAATCTGCAGCTGGTCATCTGTTTCCTTCTTCTTTATAGTTTAATGTGTATGTGAAGTTGGCCAGTGAGAATTCGCTCAATAGCGGATGGATTACTAGCAAAATGAAAGCAGGAAATTCTATAATGCTGCTTAAAGGAGAAGCTTTTTGATGCTTCAGAAATGCTTTGGGCATGGTGGTTTCCCATTAAGTCCATTGAGGTACAGTGTTTGCTTGGACCGTGAACTTTCTGTGGAAGGGCTGCACCCAGGAAAAGATCACCCTGGACACCTCTGAGCTGTCTGACGATACAAATACTATAAAAATCAGAAACTTTGAAACAGCTGTTAGTGCATAACAGCCTTTAGTGAGATCCCAGCAAACAGCTGTTGAATTGAACACTAAAGCAGAATTTAAAGGTCTTCACAGTCAAAGCCACCCTTTCACTGACTGAAGCCTCTGGCCCATATATCTAATTGATTCAAGACAGAAGAATAAATTCTATTTGTGCCTTATTAAACACACTTAAATATTCATCAACAATGCCCCAAAGGATGTTGAATTGCTTCAGCACACTGCAGGATTTAAGTTAATCACGTCTATATTATGTTTAAAAAGAGTCTTCTGCCCATCATGAGCAAAACTATCTCCTTTTGATAAAGTTGATAACTGGTGATAAGGAAAAAACTTTTACTACAAAGTAACCAAGGTGAGAGGCAGAAAGAAATCAGCTCAACTTTCAGATCTTCGCTGGAATTTAGAAGGATTGCTGAAATTTTCAGTATACATGTCAGTTGGATGCTCTTTTTCTTTTGTTTTCTTTTTTGTTGTTTTTAGGTGAAAACCTAGGAAGTAGAAGCTCTTTCCCTCCATAAAATGGAGTCTGCACAAACTCTTGTTTACAGTCACCGTTGTGGGTGACTCACGCCAAACTGGCTTTGCAAACACTTGATCAAGATCTCAACAGCGAGGTACTGAAATTAAACCAAAACATCAGTGTGGCCCTCTTTTCTTAATGGGATATGAGATAATTTGCAGAAGGAAAGATACACCACTGGCAGCAAAACTCCTCTGGGTACCACCCTGATAATAATGCAGGCTAATGAAGGGCCATGGCCTATATTCATGTTCTGGGACTGCAAGCTCCCCTTTGCTCAGCGGTACATGCTGCAGTTGTCACGTGCGTTGCACACTGAGCGTGGTTTCTCCCCTCTCCCTTGTTGTCTCAGGCTTCGCATTTCTGCACCAAGCTGTGGTCAGTGAATCAAAAGCCAGGCTCTGTGGGGGCAGGAGTTAGACTGGGGGGATGCTGCTCGCCCAGGCATCATGGATGGTGGTGAAACCTCAGCAGATACCTGAGGTGGCCCTCCCTTTGCTTTGCCTGGCAGAAATGTTGACAATGACAAACTATTCACAGGGAGCTGCTGTCCCTAAATGCAACATCTAGTGCCATTTGAGATGGGATAAGGATCTGAGACACCTATGCAGAGCTCCTAGAGGGACCTACTGATGCTCCTCACTTTTCTACAAAAGTAGCTGGAGGCCAGGGAAAATAACCTGGACGTTCTGACTTAGTACCAATGTTAGACACGTTGTGTGGCCTCACACACTTCAGTAGCCACCCTGTGTGACATGAGTGGGGACTCCTCCCTCATCTCAGAGCTGTTGCTTCAGGGGGCGTGGGTGGCACTGTGCTGTGCACACACCTCACCTTCTGAAGGCTGGCTCATCTGTGGGCACACTGAAGACCATGGCTGCATGTTCAAAGCTACAGAAATCTTCAGTGGGAAGACCTGAACATTTTTACAGAAATGGTTCTATTCTGAAGAGCTCCAGAAAAGCCTGTGGTGATGTCTGATGCTAGCAGGGCTGAAGAACAATCAAGGTTTCTATTACAGACTCTCTCTTGTCCTTTTACCTTCAGGGCTGCTGTGGAGCCCAGGGATACCCTAGCACAACCTTGCCATGCCAAGTCCCAAGGACAGTCCATGGGCTCACAGGCTGGCTTGTTCCCTGAGCACCGGAGCACGTGGCAACCACACAGCCCCTTGAGTAAGGCTCTCAGCTGGTCTTCACTCCTGCCACCCAGAGCTCATTCAGGCAGGTGACAACAGAGCTGGGACTCCTTTTTTTTTCCAGCAGCCTGGCTAAACACTGGTGGCAGCTAGAGATCTCCAAGAGTCTTGATGTTGGTAAGACGAAATGTTGTTCATCTCTAAATGACATTTGAATTTGGAGATTTAGATCTTGATCTGGGGTCCGAAAATAACCTGAAAATAGAATTGTCTTTGTGAAACAGAAATTCATTCTCACAGCCAGCACCAGTTGTCAGGACTCACTCCTCAAAATGAAGCTATCTATCATGGAGACAAGCATCTAACTTCAACCCAGATTTGAAACTGTTGGCTTGGAGGTTTGTAACAAAAATCCCGGTAACACCCCAACTGTTCTCAGGCTCACACTGAGGGGCTGCATCTGCTCAAAGTAAAAAATCTAAATTTACATGATTCACACATCAACTCGTTCTATGTAAAGACACTGTAAAAGCAATGCCAAAAAAAAAAGCTGTCTGTGTGCCAGCAATGCCATGTTTACATTAAAGCCTGTCAAATACAGCCCTAAAAACACTACATAAATAGGTGGAAATATTGAATGTGCTGCTGCATCATAAAATCGAAAGTGTTAAACTATTACAGATGGCTAATATGCATTATCTTCCTCATCCGTGAAAAAGAGAACTTCTCTTCATCAGGCAGAGGCACTGTCCTCCTGACAGAGACGGCTCCTGCAGAATAAGGGGTCGGTCTGTCATGAGCAAGCCTGCTCTGCAGCTGGAGCCATCCTCTCCCCACACAGCCCTGCTGGTCTGCTGTCCTGTTTGGCAGCTCGGTGCTAAAACAGAGTCTGCAAACTGTAAAAAAATGATGTAACCATATATCAGGGACAGAAACTAAGCTGCTTCCCTGTCGAGTATGTCAGCATTTCAGAGCTTTCTTTTTGTTGTGCAACTCTTTATAAGAGTGGAGAATTACTATTCACCCCTCACTTTACAAACTGGAAACTGAGGTAGACACAGAGTGATTTCCCCAAATAACAGAGGCAGTCAATGTTTCTTCCTTTTCCATGTATTATTTTTTTTTAACCTGCTACAAGTCTTTCCAGCTACCTTGGGTTCACACAAGAGGTCGGCCCAATATTTTAATATGAGCATACCAGTGTCTCTGTGACCTTCCCTAGCACCTGGTGAATGAACACCAAGTTCTGGAGTCTGGGCTAAAGCACTGTGAAATACACCGCTGTCTCTGCCTGATTTAAAGTCTCTTGTGTGCATAATCAGTGTGTTCTGCTCACATGCTCAGGCTTAAGTCCATCTCCAGATGTCAAGTCAGGAAAGACATTTCTTGCAACCAGTTTGGCAGAAACTTGGATTTTTTTTCTCTGATTTTTTTTCCTGCCTTACATAACATCAATTATGCCACACTGTCCGTTTCTTGGGACAATCTTGATTTATCTTGGTGACCATCCTGAACGCTGCCGCTTCCCCAGCCCATGGCTGCGATTGCCTTTCTTGGATTCTCCCACTAGAGGGGCTCCCCCACTCCCTTTTGTCGAGGTTGCAAACTTTCACTGCTTATCTCAGGCTGTAGATCCCCATCCTTCCCACCACTGCCATTCAACAGCTGGATATTGATATCTATCTCTGATTGATCATCAGTTCTCTGAATGTTCAAGTAAACATCTTTATCTTTTCTCCCACACAGGCATGTCTGGGACGGTGAAGAGGAAATCTCCATCAATGTCTCTAAGACTCACTCATTTTTCCCTTCCAGATCCTTGCTTTAAACTCTCTTTCGATGTCATGGCTGGAAAAAGCATTCAACAGAGGTTCAGCTGCTGATGTGCTGATATTATTGCCTCTCACACCACCCAATGCTTTTCATAGCACACGCTTTCCTCTCTGTACATCTTGGTCAATCATCATGTTGTAGGCTCCTTGGGGACAGGACTGTCTTTTATTCTGAGCTCATAAAACACCTAAGAAGGTGTTATCCTGGGGGGGGGGGGCGGGGACTGAGGTTATTGGTAATATACAGTAAGCCTTTCTCTGCCTGCAGGTCTCTCAGGCTTGAGGGGCAGAACCAGCCAGCAGACATCAGGCAGACGATGACAGGAGGATGACCAGAGCCTGGAGCCTCGCTTTGACACCCTCTTCCCTTCATGGACCATGTGGCTTTGATGACTTTATTCTGTCCATGGGTTCTCAGTATGTTGCTAGCACAACCTTGCACCCAGAATGACCTGCCCTTGTAACTATGCCTAGAAAAACCCTGGGTGGGAACTCTTTCCAAAACTGAAATTGAGTTTGAGAAATAGGCTTGAAAAATGTAATTGGCAGTTTAACCATTTGTATTTATTTATGGTTTTATTGCGTTTCTCACCATGGGCAATAGAAGTGGATGAATTTGTCAGCTCACCTGCCTGTATTCTGCTTAAGATTCTGTTCCATTTTCTTGATGCAGTCTAGGCTATGATATGAGCTTTTTTTCAGGACATCAACCCTTTCCCTCTGCAAAATCTCACATGGGTAGATTTCAAGGAGTTGCCACGTTGTCTGGGGTTCACAGATGTGTGATAATCCCTCTTGAACAAAAAAAATGGATATTCCATACATGTACAGTCACACTGACTCTCTCATCAGTGGCTATTTTGCATCCTGGGCTCCTGCATATCCATGATAACATGCATCCTCTTGCTGTATAAAATACACACCAGGCAGCCAATGCTTTCTGGAAAGTCTTGGACTAGTTATACACGGGCTGTTGTTCTATTCATGAACATATGTCTGATGCTTCTCAGCAACTCTGCAGTTAAGAACATGTGCTGTCATTACCACGGTAATCCCTAAAGGCAAACACAATACTGCATATGGTAAATTCTCCCGTTACATCTTACTTTCACAAGTTTAGTGGATTTTGTAATGCATGGGCTGGCTGACACATGAATTTCACATCCTAGAAAGAGGAAAGACATCGCGTACAGGACAGATAACCTTTAATGTATATCACAGTGGTTTTCCTCTGCATTTCCTCTATAATTGAAAAGTTTTAATTATTTAATGTGTTGACAGTTTTCCAATAAGACTGCTAGCAAAGGCAAAATCAGTTAAGCCATGAAAATCAACCTAACACTGAGAGCTAAAGTCTATTTCTGTTAGCTGGCAGAAAAAAAGCAGAAAAACAGTTCTTGATGACTGCCTAGTCTTTGACAAGCAGCGTGAGAATGAATCAACCTTTGCATGCCTCACTATTCAAATGTACCCCTGCAAAGTCAACACATGGAAAAAGGGAAAAGTCTCATCGCCTTCAAGCACCCACAAGGTGGTGCCATTCAATAATTTTAGGAGGAGAGACTCCATCAAGGCATTAGGGAAGAGAAGTCAAGATCCAGCTCCCCTTATGAATTACCATCTATAGCACAAACACCTCATTTTTCTAAACCGTAGGCCAATCATCACCCCAACAGCAATTTGCACTCAGTCAGTCCAAAGGATCATATCAACAATTTCAGGCTGCTGCCTCGCATCTCCTCCAGCATCTTCCCTGTTGCAGGGTTGTGTCCACCTCCATGCACAGCCCTAAGGACCTTCCTCCATATGAGATGGCTCTGCAGCATAATAAATCTCACATTCAAGACTGCCTCCCTATCAGCATGCCTCTGTGTTAAACAGAGATCACCTTTAACATCCTGACCCCAAAATATGCAGCTTAGTTTTCTCTGGATAGGCTAACAGGCATGGGAGAAGCCCCTGGTGAGGGTAACTGTCAGCCCCATAACAATTCCACTTCCCGTACAGAGGCTGCTTGTCCTTTCTGCGTCATCATCGCTTGCTCACAGGACAAACCCTGTCCTCCATTAGCAATAAACTCAGAGTAACTGAGTCAACAGAGTGAAGAGTGGAAACCCCTCATTTCAGTATTAGAAGACATCACCAGCTATACCACACATCTGCTTTTCCACTCTCATGAAGATGACCAGCTTATTTTCTAGTAGGTCTTGAATGAGCAGAAGATTTTGAGGACTCAGGGGCTTCCTGCCTGTGTCAGATTCAGATAGGTGGCTTAGAAGTGTAGCACTCCCTCAGACCTAGCCTGAATCATTTGATCTAGCATAGGTCCTCTTGAGATAGGGGTGAGCTTTTGTAGGGTTCAGCTGGTTGATCCTAACCTGCAGGTTCTCTCCTTCCCTTCAGGCCCTGTTCTTTCCTGAATGTCAAACTGCTTGCAAGATCAGTGACTTCTAAATCATGTAAATAACGTATGTAGACCAGACATTAAAATTGTTGCTTGAGGATGCACACTGACTGTCCTCATAAACACAAACGCCAGACTAGCAGAGTAAGAAGCCAAAGCAATCTTTCAGAAAGAAAGCTCTCTTTTGCAGCTCTTTAACAGATAAAGTTGCTTTTTTCCCCAATCAACTCCACTGGCGGCACTATTCATAATTCTAATGAAATTCTGATGATAAAGCAGCTGAGGGTCTTCATAGCACTCTGCCTGTGGCCTGGAGGCCTGACTCTGTGGCCTGAAGGAATGGAGAGGAAAATTGTATTAGTCTGTCCTTCAAAGGCAAGGAATTAAACTTGTGAACATTGCTGTCTAAAGCCTGTCAGTAAATCATATTTACCATTAAGCAATTGCCAGAACAATATAGGTAAATGAGCAGGAAAATGGTAATTTATAGCCTCAGTTACTCTGAGTTGCTGTTTACTGGTGGGGTGCCATAAAGACAAAGAAGAAGGAAACAGAAGACGGGAGAGAGTCTCTAAAGCTGACACGCAAATGAGGTGTGAGGAGACACATGCTGCAGGGAACAAAGGGACACAAAAGCAGAATATAGCATTTGTCTTGCATATTTTTGTCCTCTCTTTTGTTATCACTTCTATACAGATCTATAAAATCATGAAAAGCAAGAGGATGATAAATACTATACAATGGTTCATTGTGCTTTCATGTACGAGAACAAGAAACAAAACTAGCAATTAGCAAGGTCTCCAGGAGCAGAAGGAAGCGGTTCTTCATACTCTGTGCAGGAAACCTGTAAAACTCCTTGCCCGAGGAGATTGTAGCTGCAAAGCTTTACAGAGGTTCAAAAAGCAACTGGACAACTTCATGGAGGAAAAGAACCCGTGAGAGGGTTTTGACAGCAGCTCCTCACTCAGAAAGCCTGTAAGCTGCTGGGTAGCAGGAAGGCAGCCAGCACTGAGAGAAGTTATTTATTCTGGATGCTTTGTGGTCGTGAGGCCACACCTGGGTTGCTGCATCCGGCCTTGGCTCCCCTTCCCAGGTCAAGGTGGATGTGGGGAAACCGGCAGGGCCCAGCAGAGGGTGCCTGTGTGTTCAGGGGCCCCCAGCACATACCCCCTCGGAGAGGTGGAGGGAGCTGGGCTTGCTTAGGTTGGAAAGAGGTGTCTGAGAGGTGAACTAGTAGTGGCCTACAACCACCCAATGGAGAGGCACAAAGATGGCAGATACTTCTCAGCAGCAGCAGACATTAGAAGTGGTGACCATAGTTCGCTGTTTGGGAGGCCCAGGTTAGACTTCAGGGAAGATGTTTCTACCAGGAGACCTGCAGAGGGGACTTCCAGATAACATTTCCAAGATTCAGTTTCAAAATACTTGCATTTTGCAGGACTCCCAAAAAGTGGTAGGGGCTTTCTAAGACAAAATCTAGAGAGAGACAACATATCTAATGCGATAGCTGGGGGCATCTCCTTATTATTTCCTGTTTTGTACTCACACTGTTATGGGTTTCCACTGAGACAGCCTGTTATTTATGTACCTCATTAAAAGGACCGTTCTCAGTGTCACTGGGATGACACTGTTCTTTCTTTGTATTTTAACAGAAGCGATGCACTCACATCATGTTCCAATAAATAGGCCCTGACCTCCAACAGCAGCTGCACGTGAAATAAATGAGCACCTGCTAGGAAGCTGTGTGCCTGTTGTCTCAGCCTCCCCTGGTCAGGCATTCACAGGTTATTTTGGGCCCCAGTCCACTTCCAGTTCACCACGAATGAACTTGTCAAGCCATGGTCCTAAAGCGGCTCACTATTCACAATATTAATATTACGTTCATAAAATACAGGGGTACCAATCGGAGTACCCAACCCTCTCATGCTAGCTGAGACATAGACTCAGAGCAAAATGGCCAACACACTCCCAAAGAGTCTCCAAGGCACAGAAAAAAAATGAGCACAGGCTGGCTGGGGGCTAAAAGCAGGAGCTACCAGACAAGCTAACATGAGAGCAGCACATGTCAGCCTACGCGCTGCCAACTTTTGTTTAAGCATTTGGGCTTCCTGAGAAGAATTTCAACAGAGAATAGCAAGTGAGATCCGGGGGTGTGCTGGGGGAGCTCCTCCCAGCCACAGAGAGCATCATGAGACTCTGTTTGCTGAGGAAAGTATAACAAGAGAGAGAAAAAGAGCAAAACAGGATGATATGAAGATCTCAGTAATGAACATATGTAAGGCCAAGGATATACAGTGGAAAAAGACCATTTTTGTTTGATAAAAAAGAGAGCATCAAAGGAGGTATGTACAGAAGGAATAACATCTCCCTCCCCTAGACCTCTTGCTGGGGCAAATAAGCTCTCCTAAAGGTGAGTTGCCCCTCACCTTTTGTAGAACATTTCTGTGGTTTATCCATCCTTCAGCCTCATGTCTAGGCCTAAAATAAGCTTCTCTGTAACTTCTTCATGGTGATTTTGTCAATTAGCAACTAGAAGATATCATATGTTCCCTTTACTGTCTGCTAAGATGGGACCTATTTCTGTTTGAAGTGTCTCAACTGATTTCAGATAAAAGTACCCTAGAGATTAAATACTTCATAATGCTGGAACATCCCAGAGCTTTCCCTAGCTTCCTCTGCCTGACTGAATGAGATGTTAGAATATGGGAAAGGTATAGTCTTGTCAGAGGAATACATTTATGGGAAAATATCCTGCTTCTGCCCCCACTGGTGCAGGATAGCTTTTGGCATATTCAATAGCAAGTGTTTTGTCCAGTCAGGTTTTATATCATCTAATATTTATATTGTTTCTGATTAGTCTATATTTCTCTGAGATCCTGTTGTGAGGGAGTTTCCTTGGTATTATTTTTTATTTGCATTCATCTCATGGGGATGGATGAGCTCACGTTAAACAGTCTGCACCCAGAATTCAAAGATGTGATAAATTTGGACCTGAGGTTCCCCAGGCCAAGTACCCCTGCTCTAGATCAAACGTTAGATTGCCTTAATGTCCTATGATGCTCAGATCTGAGGGCTTTGAGCCTGCTTCTACATTAATGTGTCATTTCTCTTTATTACAGCTCTCCTGTTCTAGCGCAGAAACTTTAATGGAGGAGCCACAGGCTACCACTTGCAGCCTCAGTCCTGCTGTTTGAGGAGCAATCAATCAGACAGCAGTGGAACATCACATCTCATATTCTGGACAAGCAGGCTCTTCAAAATGTTTTCCAAGAAAATTATCTGCACAGAGTTCTGTAAAAATCTAATTCTACCCCATTAACCAACAGCTTATAACCAGCTCAGAAAAAAAATCAGGTATAATAGCCCTATGACAAATGTGCTAGCACTTAGTCAATTCATTTAGCTATCCACTAGATGGATGCTTTAAACCCAAGAGCCTCACACCTTTAACCTCCCTGTTTAACATTTCCAGATGACATGCCAAACATGTATCCATTTTATAAAACCACATTAAAATTAGAGATGGGAAAAGTCTGGTGGGTCATCTTGGTTAAGCAGGATTGTTTCATAAAGAATAATACTGAAATCACATTAAAAAACCTTCAAGAGCTTTTAGACATGAAAAGGACTGTACTGATTCTCCATTTTGCTCTAACCAACTTGCTTATTACCTGCCTCTCAGCTCAGAGCCCCAGTTTTGTGCTGAGGTACCCATTCCACAAAGACAGAAGAGAAAGGCGGTGCACATGTCAGCAACCCAGCCCAATGTGAGATACAAGACAACAGAGATGCTACCTCACAGGTCAGCCACGCTCGAAGCAGTGGGTCAGAGCTGAGTTACACACTTGGCAGTGTGTGTAGCACACGCCATTGGTCTAATTCTCATGGAGTTTTCCACAGAGCTTGTGACAGAAGAATTTTAGGAAGGAATTTATAGGATGCCCTTGAAGGTGATGTCATGATGTTTAAGCGGAGGAGCTCCTTCACTGCAGGGTGCAAAGTGGAAAGAACATCTAGTCAATGAGAATGTTGTCCCTTGCTAAATGGAGACATCTGGATTGCATGAAGAGAGGCCACAAAAGGCCTTAGAGGCACAGGTAAGAAATTTGGATTTGGTGCTGCTGACAGAGGAGTTTGCAAAGCAGTGGCAGGGGCTGGTGACGGTGCAGGAGTAGCGTGGTCACACCTTTTGTCCTCCTCAGTGCTCTGCTCTCTGCCCTCTCTGCCTTTGCATGGCATCCTGCCCAAGTGACCCACACTGCCTCTGTCGAATATGCCTCAACAGACTGTTCTTTTGAGCAGTCTCTTAGATGGGCTCTGATGTTCCTACCCAAACTATGAAGGTTTTGCTTTATTCCAAGTCAAACAAACTCACCAGACATAAGAATTGCTGTGCTGTGTCAAACCATACCACCTACTATCCTGTCCCAAACAGTGGCAAAAAAAAAAAACAGATGCTTGGGGAGGGTTTAAAAGAATAAGCTGGTATTGGACATCCAACTCTTACATACGCACACGATCTCTGCACTTGTTTTCACTACTACTTACAGGAACAGAAAGGAGCAGAGATAAGCAGGGATGAAGAAGGTAGATCAGTCAACCTGCTGTGGCTATGCAAAAACCCAAGTGTGTTGCAAGGAACCTGGAAGTGGAGTTCTCTCAACCTGTCCCACACCATAGCCTCTCCGCTCCTCAGCTTTTTGTTAGCATGTCAGAAATCTGTAAAAAGCTGAAATCGGGATGGATCCCCATCCTGAATATATTGGGGAAGTGGCATATTCAAAACCATTGAGGCTGTCAGATTTACAACCCAGGAAAGTCACTGGGACATAGGAGAGCAGCTCCTGAGAACTCGGCCAGTTGTAATCGAAGTCAGAGGCTAGATGTACTTCAGGGAGGATGCAGATCAGAGAATAAGAACAGAATATCAGTTGGAAAGAAAATGTATCACAAATATTAGGTTTGCCTAGTAAGACTATGGAATCTTTGCCATTTGAGGCATTCAAAATATGCTTAAGATGATCGAGAAGTACTTGCTCCTGCCTCAGCCTAGGAGGTAAAGGGTGGTGATGTCCTGAGCTGGCTTTTGACACTTCGTTATCTGAGTCTCTGGTATCAAATACTAACTTTCTGTGTCAACAACATGTCATTGAGAAAATGAACTGGCCTTTTTTGTTTCCTGAGGGGGTCTTAGTACCCTGTGGCAGCTGATGCCACCAAAGCATTTTTATTGGAGTCTGCTGTGGGGATTTGTCATCAGCCATTTGAATGCAAGCTGCCCTCACTAAACTTACAGGGACAAATATTTACCTGCAGCAGAGCACAGGCAACTGTAGCTGCAGGCTCCTCTTTATTTATAGCTCACTAGTGCAGGCAAGTTGCAGTCTGCCTGTCTTTGGTCACCTGCTCATATCTGAGGTTAACACATGAGTAAGCAGTAACTTCCTAAAGGCTAAACTGTATTTGCAGAAAAGATCACTTTATCGCAGTCACTGCTATGGACAGATATAAGGTAATACCTACAGACATCTGAAAGCTAAGCCTGCTTATCTGATGGTGTGAGGTCAGACAGAGGGGCTGTTAAGGGTATGTGTTTATAATAACAATTGTGATTGCTTTGCAAAAAGACAGCCCTCAAAGCGTTTCTTCAAAACACTGTCAGGTCAAAATACAGATTCCTGAGAAAAATTAGGGTTTTAATAATATATCATCTCCTATCAGGATACTTACAATCACCCAAACACAAAATAGCTGTGAGATACTTTCTTAGAGAGCTCAGGCTGATCAGATGTCACCTCGCAGAGTTAAGCTGATTAGTGCAATGGTTAGGAGGGAAACTCTTCCCCACAGTGGGCACAGTTAGTACCCACTGGTAGCCGAGGTCTTACCCAGCCTCCATGTCTGAGCACAAGCTGTAGTGGACCCAAAGCCAAGCATGGGCTGACAGGCCAGCTGATGCTCACGTCCAGTTGGCTGCTGCTTTTCTCAATTAAAGAGCTGGGTTATCCCTGCCTTCCTCAGCGTCAGGCCACCTGGCTCTCCACAGAGAGAGGTGCTCACTGTCCCACTGTCAAATTTGGCTGACCTTGGCCAATGGGTTGCAGATTTGCTGGGGAACAACTGAAGGGGAAACAGATGGACAAACAGCGTGAGAGCGTAAGCTGTGTTTCCTTAGAGAACCAGGCTAAACTGTCCCTCTTGGTTTAGAATAGCAAATACAGACTCACGTGTGCACAGTAACTGCCTGCTACAGCCTCATGTCTCTTTTGGCTTCAAAGCCATGAAAGCCCTATGAAATATTGCCATACCTGCCACTCCCAGCTATGGCAACTGAACTGCTCTCCTCCACGTATTCTGGTTGCATTGTCCCGAACTCTGCTACAGGGCACATCTTGTCACGTGGTGGACCTCCTCCTCTCCTCCTTCCCCACCTTTCTCACCAGGTCTGACTCCAGCCCTTAAGATTTCAACCGCTCTGCCTCTCCATCACACAGAGGGATTGCCTCTGAGAGAAGGTAACTGAGTTATAGCTGGAATACAACTGTGGATTGTGTTGTAGCCAAGCACTGCACATATGTGCACACAGGTTTTCCTTAATAATAAATATTGATAATGTATGTAATATGATAATTAATTATGCAATAAACATTCATCACAATAGCCCTGGAAAATGTCATAAAGAGGTGAGTTTAAATGAATATCTGATTGACCCAAAGCAGCTTGGTCTTCCCTCTGGGTGTTACCTCCTACCAATCCCTAAACCACGCAGATTCACCAACAGCATCTGGCCTTTGGAGCGGAGCAGGTTGGTCAGTAAGACAAGGGCTGTAGGCAGAGAAAGTTGCCAGGTTCACAGCAGCTTGTAAGGTGAAGTGGACTCAGTGGGAGATGAAAAGGGAGAGGGGTCCCTCTGTGGGCAGTAAATGCTGGAAGAGACAGGCAGTTGAGGTAGACAAGGGAGCACATTTTGGAGCAGGTTGATGGGCCTCCCTTTCAAAAAAACTAGGCTCAGGCTTAAGAGTTACAAATTTCTGCATGACTTGTGTTACATCAAGGAATCCAGGTTTTAAGAGGTACTGTTGAAACAGCTGCTTTCCTGGCTCCCTGTAAGCAGTATCCTGGCTGCCTGGTCCTACTAATACATGTACAGGGCCTGGTGTCTCCATAGTTCTCCCTGTCCCCAGCACTGCTGCCTTCCAGTGTTGGGTAGAGTGATCTTTGGTGGGCTGAGTGGAGGTGGTGAACCGGAGTGCAGCAGCCAGGGCTCATCCTTATCAGAACAGACAGAAGCAGTCCTGTGTCCCGCTGAAGGGAGACAGCAACTTGGTTCATTATTTCTCTCCTGCGTGCATGTGGAAGCAATGCAAACTCTGGCATAACCCTGGACTATGTTATTCATCAGAAGCCACTTGATGGTGGGATTTGGCAACTAGCCAGTTCCATGGAGAGTTTCCTTCTTGCAGCCACCATCATTTCATCTTTCCTATAAACATCTGCAAATTATCCTCCTTCAAATCCTGCCTTTAAACTTGTCTTTGCTGTGACTGCACCGAGAACTGCCCTTATCTCTTTCTCTCTTTTTTTCTTCCTTTTGCTTCCCTCTCTGAAATAAAGGACGCTAGATCTCAACGTGATTCCTGAACACTGTTTACTCCCAATCTGTGTTGTTTCCATTTCTAGGCCTGCAAATACAAGCTACTGTTGGAGCTCAGTCTGAAAGAAAATATCCCAGCATATGGTTGGCAAATGCAGCATGCTCAGCTCTTGTCTCTAAATCCTGTTTTCCAGTGCTTCTTCAGGGAATCAGCATTGATTAAATGTGCCAGTATATTTCATTGTATTTGGAGGATCTGCAGATCGTCCTTCAGAAAAGTGGAAGCATGAAAAAGTAACTGAGTAACCAAGAGCAGTTTACTGTACGGTGCAAACTGCAATTACATTTCGAAATGGTTAAAACCCAGCTCTCGGTAAGAGATACTGCAGTGACTCCCGTACCCTTTAATCCCTTTGCAAACAGCAGTTGGTGGCATTTGGTTAAACATCTGCCGGAATTGTGAATAAGAGCCACCAAATTCATATCTGAGTGCAAGACTCCTTTAGGGTCTCCCAAAATTTACAATCAATCACTCCCAGACTCCAAGCCCTCTTCTTCAGACATTGCTGCTGATCATGTTTCTTCAAGCTGTCATTTATTTTCTCTCTAGATTTTCACTGGTACGGCTGACGAGGTTACTAAGGCCTGCTCCCCAGGCTGCCCAGCTGATGAGACGGCTCAGTGGGCCTTGGTGCAGCTCTTGAGCGGGCTCAAGTTGACAGCCTCATTTTCCGTGGCCAGCAAGTACCAGTCCTGCTCTACAGCAGCAAGGTTTGAGCTGGCCATGTAGGATCCACCTCACCAGCCCAATGCAAGCCACTTTTGTTTGAAATCAGGACCCCAGAACCCAAGAAGCTGGAAATGTGTTGGATTTTTTTTCCAAGAAAGCTCAGATTTTCACATTTTAACTTGATCCCAGGCACTTCTTGCTGTACAGAAAAACAAAACAAAATAAGCAGTCTAAGGCTAATGTGAACAGACAGCTCTCCTTTTGTCCCCCCAAAATGCCACTCAATATTCTTCTGACCCCTTGCCTAGAAGACAAGTGGCATGTTGTCCTAAAGGACCTTTTTTTTGGCCAGTGTGAAACACGCAGGTTTGACGGGACTGGAAATTGGAGCCTCTTATTGAAAATTAAATGAAAAGCCCTGCCAAAGCCAGTAGTGACTAATCCGCTCAGACAATTACTTACGGGACAGATGACGATGATTTTCAGAACCCAATATTCCCTGCAAACCACTGTCACTGAAAACACTTTGCAAATTTGTCAGTGTGCCCTCCATCTAGGGCTTCTCCCCTTTCCCATTCCAAACCAGTATCACTCTGTGTTTTTCAAAAAGCATATTTTTAGCTCCTCTGAGAGGAAAAAAAAAGGGCTGATGCTGCGAGATTTTTCCACTGTACAGGTAACAGAAATTATAGCATGCAGCTGGGATTGCTCTCCTCAGATGGAACTGGCAATCATTCCCCACCAACATTTTCTGTCAGTTAATTAAAAAGTGCTGTCTCCCTGGAGGGCTGTACACACAAGGCCTTTTGGCCCAAATATTCCAGGTGGTTTAGTTCCACACTGGTGGGATCATGATGGGGGCCACCAGCACGGATGCTGACTCCAGACGATGTCAATCATGAGCTTGGGCTGATAATCATTGCCACTCAAAGCGAATTGGGCTAGGAGAGAAAAAGAAAGGGGAAAGGTTACATCCACAATAAAAATCAGCATCTAAAGATAAAATCTCTGCGTCAATGGCAGAATTCAACACCAGGCTGAATTATTAAAGCTGAAATTATTTTCTGAGGCTAATTTTCCTTTCCTTGCTTCTGTCAGCGGATCCTGCCTAGCAACAGAGGTGACCTCTCAAGATTGCTTCTAGCAGCGTTTCACGTGGCTCTGTTTGCTCGCTGTCTGCAGCTCCTTCCCATCCAGACAGCCAGAATAGCCAGTTTCTCTTTCTCTTCTCCTCAGTATTACCCTCCAATTGCTATGTGACAGCCCTGCTTTGTTGCATTTCAAGTTATAAACACTGTCAAGGGAAATTTAAATCCTCCAGAAAACAATTCATCTTTAAATAAAAATAAGTATCTATGAATCATTCCCTTTAAAAATAAGCACTTATCAGAATTCACACTGTTTCGGGGTAGGAAAAGCTTCTGTTTGCCTCTTAACAAAATCAGGGTAAATCTGTGACAGAATTGTCTGGTTTCCTTAAGGTTTTCTTCCTCAGCTTCAAGAAAGAATAAAGCCCAGACCACTATGGTACCAGCCAGTCCCAGCTGTTTTCTCTGCTTCTCTTTTCCAAATCAGGGTGGATTTAATCTAAGCTCTTAATTATAGACCCCATTCTAAAAACCATTCCCTGCTAAAATAAGATACCAATTATGCACAGCTCCTCTGTGGTACGGGGGCATGCAGTGAGTTAATCAGTTCCCTCACATCTGGTATGGCCCCTACTGCTCTACTGCTGGCAAATCCCTGCCTGCAGACTGCTCCCACCTGGGAGGGGCTTAACCCCTTTCTCACTGGCATCTGAACTGGTCTGAAGGCTATATTCAAGCACATTCACAACCGCAACCTGAAATGCTTCACCTTCAGCAACCAGGTCCCAGTGAGGACCTCAGAGGGCAGGGTCAAGGATGAAAATAGGAAAGTGGTGGAAAATACCTGTCAATTAAGCTCGGAACTGATTTTCTCAATGCCTGCCAAAGTGCAAGGTGGCACGCAGTGCAGGTCCCAAGAGCCTGCAGTCACAGCAAGTGCAGGACACAGGAGAAATAAACTGCACCACTCATCACGTGTCTGTGTGTGCTTCTTCTGTACTCAGAAGGGATGTTTATTCCTGTCTTCCTTGCCTGCATGTAACCCATTCCTTTACCTCCCTTCTGCTTTAATGTATGAGTTTGTACAGAAAAAAAAGTTGAGATGGGTTTCCACCATCACACAGAGCACTAAGGACCACCAGCAAAGCCCTTGCATTCTGCCAGCCTTTTCCTTGGCGTAGACTCACTTCAGTGCCTTGTGGAGACTTCCTCTCCTGTTCACTATAGCACAGACGACCTCCTCTTCCCTTGGTGGTCACAGCTCAGTCTTGCTGCAGCTCCAACAGCTATATGTAAAACTAACAGCAGAGTAGTATCAGGAAGTTATTTCCAATATTTGCCTTTCCACTTGATATATGCTGGTTTCTAGAAATGAGAAAAAAGACCAGTATTAGTTGGAAAACTGTGTCCTGCTCAGCTGGTAGGAAAGAATTCCTTGATGCTATGGGTCTCAGTTTGACAGCTGCTGTCATGAGCCAAAACCTGATTTCTAAACCGGTCTGTCTCACATTGAATGTTCATAATTCTACAACACTCTCCTAGATAGGAGGGATCACATAGCTTAGCCCAGGCTTAAATCACTCCACAAAAAGTAAAGCAGTGGAGAATCAAGCACACCGTGCACAGCAAGGAGGAACAGTCTGTAAAAAACTCACGAACCTTGCTTTGCTTGAGGCAGGAAAATCATTGGGTTACAATATTACAGTGAGATATACATAAATAAAAGGCCTCTTTTATAAGGTGGTCTCCTGCCTTAAAGCAGCACCTCAGGCTGTTTTCAAACGGTTTATATACACGGTTATTTCAGCTCATCATTTGCTCAGTTTGCTTACTTTAAGCAGCCGTGTCAAGACAAATTTCTCTGTTTCAACTTAATTTCTGTTTATCAGTTTTGTCCCAGCATCACCTAGACTTCTATGTTCAACAGCTAACTCAAATCTGGAGCTTGCCACTGCCTACATGCAAATGAAAGATCAAATTGTGGGTGTGGGCCAAAGAACAGAGGAACAGAAAAAACAAACAAGCTTCTTAGCAGTTAATTTAATAGCTAAGACAAGGGCTAAGGATCATTTGCCCTCAGGTACGATGAGTCAATGTAGACAGAGCTATGCCACACAGAAGAAAACCTCCCAGGTTACCCAGAATACAAATCCACGAATAATGAAGTCTTGATTAACTTAAATTGATCATTTAGCAACCATCTCTGGTTCGGTCCCAATTGTGACTGCTGACGTTTTGCTCACGGGCACATGCAGTGAGTCACTGCACACTAACCTCCCCCCCACACCCCCCCACCGAGATCCACCACGTTCAGTTTTCAGCAGCTAGAGACAACTATTAGTAAGGGTGAGCTAGCGCAGACCCAAGTCCGTGGGCTGCCCGTGGACGCCTGCAAGTCACCTGAACGTGGCTTGTGCATGCATCACTGTCCTAGAAGCTAAGCATGTGGGCAGGAGCGGGATGCTTCATACGCTGTCGATAGCCATTAACGAGGCCTTCGGAACGCGGAGGGTAATTAGCAACCACAGAAAACTCACCTGCCTGACACACGGTTCAACTCTGCTTTTAGTTACTTATCAGGTGCTGAAGTGAATTTGCCAGGGAAAGCTTTTCCTGGTGTTTCAGACAGGTTTTGACCTATTTCTTTTTAATCCATCTCCTGGCTCTGTCATTTTGCTTTTCTGCCCCTAGTTCTGAGCTGTTCCATTTGTTTCATTGGCTCCCATTTTTTTTGTGTGTAACTGTCACCGGATTTATCTTGTTTGCTTGCTATTTGGGGGGAAGGAGTATTGCATCGTTCTGTTCCTTTGGGAGCTAGCTACCCACAAGAGGGCCTTCAAACAGAAACACATTTGCTCAGGACTTACACGACCTGGGAGAGTCAGCTCCCTTTGCTCACAAGCAGTTACACTGCATGCTATGAGGCTCCAAGTTTGCTTCTCAACTTAAAGTAGCAATAAAAAAACAACCCAGACAAACCCCAAACCCCAGCAGGTTGGACTTACTAGATTTTATCTGTCAGGGGAGGAAAAGTACAGAAGAGCTCTGTGAGATACTACTGAACTGGTACTGGGGAGAAAAGGAAAAGAAAAAACACAGGTCAATCGAGTATCATGTTTAAAAGCATCCCAGTCCTTGCAATGTGCTGCTTCTTGATTTAGTTTATTCTCAACTATCTAAAATTGGATCTCCCCAAAGTGAATTAGAAACTGCCAAGTGTGTGCATGATTTTTTGGGCAAAAATCTGCAAGGAATTGGAATGAGATCAGGCATGTTTCTCTTGCTAACTGATCAGATCTGAACCCAAGATTCCACCAGACTGAGGTCAGTACATTTCCATGGAGAAAGATCATACTAAATTACAATAATTGAATTTAAAAAAAAAAAAAAATTTAGGAAATGCCAGCATAAGTGCTGTACTGTGAGAAGTTATTCCTATCATCCACTTCCTCAGCTAGCAGTGCCATTTTAACTCCAAAATATAGTCACAGCCCTAAGGGCACTAAAAGGCCTTAACTTCTCTGACCAGCCTCACCTGGGACCTCCACTCACACTCCCTGCCCATAGACTCCAGGGCTCCGTTTAAGCTCTGGACTGAGCATTTGTTTAGTTCCTGCCTGAGCTGTGTTGTAGGTGTGCCTGTCTGCAGCCCTGCCCCTGGCGTGGACTGTGGACCTCCCCCATAGGTATTCTCCTGGATGGTCCCCCAGGTGTATGTTACAGCTTGTCTCCTGTCCTGGTTCTGTGTCCTTTTGTTCTGCACAGAGTCTGGACCTGGTTCATTGCTTACTGTGTCTGGGGCTGTTGACAGACCATGCTACCAGGATCTGTCCCTGCTTGCTGTGTTCAGGTCTTGTAGGACTGTGCTTCACCAGTGAGGGCACTGCTTGTGCTAGGATTGCCTTTGGCTCCTGGCTCACCTGCCCTTTGGGAACAGCAGGCCATTGCTGTTCCCTGAGAAATATTCTGGAGCTAAGCCTGCCCTCACCTAAGTTACTGGAAGAAGCTGGTTCAGTCTAGTAGCCTGCACAAGGAGGTCTAGCTACTTGTGATGTTTCACCTTCACTCATGCAGAGCTCTCTATGCATACCTGCAAAAATAAGTCCATGAGGAATATATCTACTTATAGTTTGCAGCTCCTCCTTTTTACCTTAGCAATGGGTTTATACGGGTCCTTTCTGTTGTCTGCTACAGGTTTCTTCATATGTATCTACTCATCCCTCTGGAGTTTGCTTTCTGAATGCTATTGAGTTAGTCAGTGGAGGTGGGGGGGTGGCTGGTGGTGTAAGCATGGGCTAGGCATTCCTGCCATCTCTCCACATGGTGTGAATTATGAGCCTGAAGGTGCCCTAACCTCTACTAAACCACGGGGTATGCTTGGACATGCAGATGACCGCATGTTCTCAGGGCTCCTTCCAGGCCTGCAGCATTAGCCTGACTAACTGTCCTGTAAAGAAATTATCTCAGTAGCTCACTAGAGACCATACCGGCATAGCCCATGAGCCAGCAGCTCTTCAATGGCATTGCGCCTGCAAAGGTGACATCTGAGGGAGCCCAGCACCCTGTTCACCTGCTGATGACAACAGACTGTTTCCCAGGTTTGCAGTCCTTACAGCAGTATTTTTCCATTAAATTAAACCATCTTGCTGTGCTGGTATCTTCTCATTGCTGTTTTCTTCTCTTCATTGCTGTATGATTAATGTATCTGAACACAG
The DNA here is from genome assembly GCF_034619465.1 of Leptosomus discolor. NCBI lineage: Eukaryota > Metazoa > Chordata > Aves > Leptosomiformes > Leptosomidae > Leptosomus > Leptosomus discolor. The sequence continues at coordinate 18,338,517 of NC_141392.1, read as the reverse complement.
TGGGAGGAGGCACAATACACCTTTGCAAGTATACCATGGTCTTTCCTGTTCAGAACTTAGTGCAAGGTGGAGGCTGTTTTTCACAATGTGGTTTTCAAGGGCTAAGATATAGCATTAGATTGGTTAGTTTGTTCAGTCTAACAAGGCTTTTCAAACCAGTCTAGATTTTAACAGGGCACCTGTGAAAGTACATTTGCTTTTTGCTGGTTAGAAATTCATGAAGGGATGATCACTTCATCTAGCCTCCCACATTCCAGGCTGAGGCTGGACTATGAGCTAAATCCCTGTTGCCTAAGTCTTTCTGAAATGAATGGGAGTGAGGCACCTACGTGATGCCTTTTAAAAATCTGTCTAAACACTGTAATAATAATAATTAGCTGTCACATTAGCAGATGCATAGAAGTTTGACTAATAATGATGCAACAACAGTAATGATGGAATGCTCTTCCATGCTTTATTGGCAAATTACTGGTTTTGTTTGCTTTATTCCTGCTTTGTGCCTCCTCAAAAAGCATGGAGTGTCCAACTCTTCCGTTATTAAAACCTTCCTCTTCCAGTACCTAGCCGGCTGTGCCCTCCACCCTGTGCTCTGTTGGGTGTACAGGTCCCATATCAAGTTGTCATTGCTGCAGGTCAGCTCCCTGCTGAGGTACTGTTGACGCCTTGTTGCCTGCCTGTGATATACTTGTTGACGCGTAATCATCTGTGAAGGGAATTATCCCACTCGTGTCAAGTCCTGCAAATCTAGGAAGAAAGCTTGCTCACCTCTGCCAAATGTGAGCAGTCCCACTGAAGTAAGAAAACTGAATCAGGTATGTTGTGAGCTGCTTCCGTGCATGCTGTTCTACAGTTTTGTGAGCCCATCTGAGTTTAAACCTGTAGTATTCCTTACTCTTTTTGTTTTCACCTATTTCACTGGCCTATGAGTGACTCAGGCTACCTTTACTAGCAAGTCCCTTGCTAGCCTAACTTGGAGCCCATCCTGTGTAAGGCAAATCACATGTGCTGAATAATTCTATTATTTTCCATATAAGCAACTGACCACATGAAAGCCCCCAAGCACCCTTCCCTTGGGCTCTTGGCCAAAATGGAGCCTGGAGAGCACAACAAATGGAAGACTCTTTGCCTTGTGCTCCTGGCATAATCCTCTATTCCCCCTCTAGCAGGACAAACGGCTCCAGATCACTTGATTTGCCTCTCTTGTACTCTTGATTTTTATCTCTGCTGCAAGAACTGGACTGCTTACTCAGCTTAGCAAAGCACTTTAGAATCTTTGTGTGTGTGATACTGTGTAAGTACAAAGTCTCATCACTACAGTTCCGATGTAAGACCTGCAGATAGCTTACATCTTTTTGTCACTGCTGTACCTGGGAAGGAAAGAAATCCTTTCTCACTTCTGTGATGGTCTCAGTAATGTTCTGGAATAAACCATACATCGTCTCTCCTAGTTTGTCCCAGAGGCAAATACGTTATTGTTTGCTCAGCTGTGCAGCTGGTCCCTGAGTTGACAGCCCCCTCACAGACCTCTAGAGCATTTGCAGAAGGCGAGTCAGGCATTTTCTATTTCATCAGGTGTGGGCTTCTTTCACAAGCTTCATTTGTTGAAACACACCCTACCTTAAAGAAGGTGGTGCCACTGGTGTCATTGCTGCTGGACAGAAACCAGATTTGAAATCTGCCTTCTCAAGGTTTCTCCATCCTGGAGACTGCTTTTAAACATGGACACACATCTGCTCAGCTCTCCTCCCAGTCTGATGTGCACTCTGCCTTCACAGGGGTACTTGATTACAACCAAGTATTATTAGGTTGTCAAGAAGATCACAAAAAAAGCCTCTTCCCCACCATTTCAGTGGTATGGATGAAGCTACTTATTGGGTAGGCTACCATGTCCTGTTCCCTTCCCTTGGATGTCCTGTCTCCCCTTTTTATGTGGGCCACATGTTTCTTTCCCCATCTTTGCTTGCCTTTTTCTCTTTGCTCCCTCTGAATTTAGCATCTTTGATAAATGTCTTTGAGTGGGTATCTATGAACAAAAGAGAGTGGTAAGTCTAGAGTGGGGCTGGCTCTCTTCCTTTAAATATGTTCACCTTTGACACCCAAAAGTGTGCCTCCTCAGCATGGGGTGGTACTGTTAAAAGACTGATAGCAATATTGAATCAGCTCCAAGACCTTCAAGGAAATGCTGTGTTGACTGTAGCTAGGAAACCCCACCCAGAGCTCTAGGAACAGCAATGAAAAAGACTGATAATGCTACAAAGATTTTTCCTCATTCTCCGGTCTGTGAAGTGACAACTGTAACGGACCAGTTCCGTCTCTTGTTAAGTGCAACCACAAAGAAACAGCTCAGGAATTCATCTGGGCCTCAGGTGTGTATCTATCTATATTCCCAAGCTAGTAGATTCCTCTGACTGCATCAAAAAATGGTGATCCAGTGTAGCCATTAAAGTGTCCTATTCTGTATGTGCTCTGAATGTCTCTGTGTGGGGCCCTTTCTAGCCCAATCTGTCTTTGTTCTCATCCAGGGCTCACAAACAATAGCGACAGCCCAGACTGTTTGATGAAGTCCACGTGCATTGGAGTAGCTGCTCTCCCCCAAAATGTTTCTTTCCTCTCCTGGTAGACAGCTGTTGGGATGTTTTTCTGTGCCAAAGGAATGGTGCCAGCTTTACCTCCTCAGCTGAGGATGAAAGCTCATTTGAAATCACCTACTTAACATACAGGGGAGCTGGCAGCTGGATCAATGCCTGCCCTGTTCAGCTGGGTCAATGGAGCACTGTCCCATTGCATCTTCTCCCCACTCACACACATGGGCATCAGACCAAGACTTTGTGTGGAGGAAGTTGCATAATCGGATGGCTATCACCCGTGTGTTGGGCACCCGACAAAATCTCCCCCAAATAAAAGACTGATAACTCATATGACCTTGCAGAGCATTGCCACTGTACAGTGATTTGTGAGACAGCAGCAGAGGAAAGCACAAGCAGGCAGCTGCCTTACAGGTAGCCTGTCCTCCAAGGCACTTGTGATCTTCTGAGCAGGGTCAGGTTTCTAAACATTTTCCAGGAAGGAGGGATGGAGTGACCCTGTCCCTTGGCAAGATAAGGTGGTTATGGGAGCCTGTATACAGAAAGAATAATAATCAGCCTGACCCTTTACAGGAGTCCACAACCTGAAAGCTCTCCTTATTTCAGTAACCATCCTCCACTGTGGAAAACTGAAAAAAAAAGGCGGCCTAGCAATGCCAAAAACCTGCGAGATCCCCGTCTTGACTTTCATATGTTTGTATTGCCACCCATCCTATTTAGCAACCTTGCTTGCTTTGCTAGGCAATGGCAGTGAGTCCTGCTCACTTCGATAGTGACTGGCTTCAGGGCGATTTGTGTCCCTCTCCCAGCCTCCCTGAACCCCTGTGTTCACAACAGTGACTCTTCCTTTCTGCAGGAGAGTGTTATGCATTCCCTGGCATCGGGACTGCTTACTGTCTCTGTTCCTGACATCTTAATAGTGGCACATAAATTTTGAATCCCTCTTTGGACATTAAGTTCTTTCTTTGCTATGGCTCCCAGGTGATTTGAGGTTTTCAGTTAAACACCTTTTAAAAACTAGCCAACAGCTACTAGGTATGGTGACAGGGCAATGAGACCAGCCCTGCCGTTATGGAGAAGGCATGGAGGAACCTCCTTATCACTGACCTTCATGTTCTGATGTTGATATTAACTGTATAAATAATTTCCCCTGACAAAACACAGCCATCTGAAAAAGTATCTGTAAATGGCACTTCTGCCCAAGTCAGTTTTCAGGTAAGCCAAAAGCAACAGGTGTCAACTTGTGAGGGAAAATGAAACGTAATTAACTTTTTTCGTGTCTCAGTAGGCTTACTTTATGAGAATGAAGCTGTAGGCTGTACCATCTCCACTGAAAAACACAGGCTATCAGTAGCCACTCTCAAATAACAAGGGCAGCTAGTGGGATGAATCCAGTCTTTGATGTGAGGCAAAGCTGAGAAGACATAGAAGGGGCACCTAGGAGTCAAGCTGCCTCTCAGAGAGATCACAGCCTGTAAGTCTAGCTGTGTATTTCAGCTGCCTCCTCTCTGCTGCCAGAAATCCTGGGCACGGGAGAAACAGCAACGGAAAATCCCGCTAGATCATTGTCCCACCTCAGGCATGCCTGGTTTGGTATGCTCAGCTTTGCCATGCAGAAATCCACAAGTGTACTGGGAAATTAGTAGTGGTTCTGGAGACTGAGTAGGAGTAAAACCCGCTAAGCTGTAGCATTTTCTCTTTAAAGAGAGAAGATCTGCACAAGCAGCTCCCAAGCCCTGGCACTAATTCAATGGGATGTACCCAGGTCTCACTGTATTCCACTGAAGTTTTGTCAGAGGTTTTAATCAGATCAATATGTTGGTGTCTGAGTTTCACTGCACAATTGTTTCTGAGATTGTGATGAATTCCTCAGCCACTTAATTTTCTCTGAAATGCTTCCTATAGTGTTGCTCACAGTGCTGGAAAATGGATTTGAATGGGACAAATATTAAAGGTGGGCATTACTAAGGCTGTTGGGCTCAAGCATCTCCTTTCTCTCTGGGTCACGAAGTTGCAGTTCTAACACAGCCTTTTCTGCTCAGTAGTGCTGCACAGAGGACTGGTTCCTGCAGAGTCATTTGAGCTATCGTGATATGAATCAGCTGTGGAAAAGGCCCAGGGTCTTCTCAAATCCTGGCATAAGAAGTAAAGGAAAAAACTGCTGACTGCACTGCATTTCCCTGTGTCAGAGGAGGATTAATCAATGTTTTCAGGCTGCTTTGAAAATGAAAAGTGCCATGTGGTACAATATTGCCGTTCCTGTTTTTCACCCTGTAGCTGGTATGTAGCATACCCCTTACAAACTAATCGGAAATTGCTTTTTGTATTTTTCGTGTTTTTCAGTGGAGCTGCTACAGCCTGCTGCTTTGTTCTAATAAATGTGTCCTACCTCACACCCCCCACACCCCCCCTTGTCCCTCTTCCTCTAAGCTCCTCTGCAAGGGAAATAAAAACATCAGTCCCTGGCACCATCTGTCAAGCACAGGCTAATCCATTCTCTGCTTGTCTCATGGTCAATTTGGTTTCTTTCTGATTGGCACAGCTACCCTTCCTATTGCTGAGCCCTTGATACTATTCATAGGTTTGAGGTTTGCTTTATTTTCATTATAATATTATTACGATGACTGCAATGTTCAGACATAACATCTCCTCCATATGCCCAGCCTGGAGAAGAGTACAAACGCGCAACCACCCAGTAAGGCAGGCAGCATTGCTCTCCCCATTGTACAGCCGGAGCACTGACTTGCCCAGGGATGTATGGATGCCTCAGGAGCAGAGCTAAGCAGAGAGCTCACAGGTCCCTGGACGTGAGCCAGTCACTGACACCGACTGAAGCACCTTCGCTTTGCTTCTCTTTTTCCTCTTGTTGTGGCTTTGTTTACAGTGATCTCTCTGGGAGCTTCACAAAGATGATTAAGACGTGGACCTTCATATAGCTCCTGTGACAAGACTGAGCAGATCCACCAGAGACAAAGCTCACAGCTACTCCGTGAGGCACAGCAGCACATCAGGTCAATCTGTTAACAAACAGGGCATGTTAAACCAGTTATTTCCTCCATTTGATGGTGGTAAATTGGACCCCAGGCACGAGTTTTATGGCTTCCTTCTAATATTCTTAGTGCTTCTGTTGTCCCCATGCCATTAACTAAGAGGTGATTGCTGTCTGACAGGCTGCTCAGAGACTTTTCCCTTCCTTTGCATGATCTAAAGAGAGGTTGATGACAGGTCCGTGAGAAATGTCAATGCTCAGCTCTGTTCAGGATCAGGCCAGAGCTGACCATACTGAAGAGATCTGATTTTTTGGAGGTCTGCCCAAAGCAAATAGCAGGTCTTAACTTCTCGACGTTGACCCATCACTGACTGTCTACACTCATGCAGGGTGTTGTGCACCCTTCTACCTAGCTATTTCTAATGGTGAAAGAAAGAACCCATGCAAAAAGACACCAGCTGAAGAACAGCTGGGCATGTAAGTATGTGCTGCCTGCTGTGTGTTCACAGAGATGTCCCTTTGACTTTGATGTGAAACGACAGGAGAGTCCTGCTGAGACATTCCTTCCTGCAATTACTGCAGCTCCTCTGGTGATACCACACGGATAGGCCCAGGAATCACCACACACGAAAAATACACTTTCTCTAACATGGATGTGATATTGTTAGAACAGAAATCCTTAAAATGGCATGGCTTGCCCCACAGGAGAAGGAAAACAAATACCCTTTTCCACGTCTGTCTCATAAACAGCAACTCAAAAAGATTTTTATCATTGTGATATCCATGCCAAGGATGCAACCTGTATGTGAGCACTGAGCCATTGAAACTGTCAGGGAACTGATAACGCTTGCAACCAATGTCCAAAAAGGGCCACTTCCCCGACCTTTCATCTCCATCGTGGGCACTATTTAAGGTGTCATGCAAAGATTTCAACTTGACTGGCTGGATACACTGCAAGAAGTATCAGTCACAGCTTCAGTGAGGTGGGGAACCTGGCTGATGGCATCTCAGGACCTTTCCCTGACTCAGACCCTCACAGGGTGAGGCTCACTGCTCGGGCGGGCCAACCCCTCGGGCATGCGAGGCCCTGGGGAGGGGAGCAGCCCTGGACACCGGCATCCCCTTCCTCCCAGCCGGGTCTTATGCCGATGTGCCCTCGGGGCGGCAGGAGGCCTGGTCAGCAGGCTTTCTGGCTTTCGGCTCCCGCAGCAAGAGGTGGGCGCCTCCGGCAGCGCTGCTGAGGGACGGGGCCCTGGGGGGCAGACGCGGGGAGCGGAGGACACCGGGCTCGGGGCGGCGGCTGACAAGCGCTGAGAGAGGAGACTTGGCGGGCGGGCAGGGGCTGAGCGGAGCCGCCCGGCCCTGACTCCCCGCCACCGGAGTCCGCGGCGCTCAGAGCCACCCGGACCCGCCGCCGTCTCACCGGGAGCCGCCGTGAGGCGACGGGAGGCGGGGCGGGCCGTGAGGTGACCCGGGGCGGAGCCTCGGCAGCGCTGATTGACGTGCGGCGGAGGCGGGGCCGCGAGGGGGCGGAGCCGCGCCGCCGAGCCGGAGCGTCGGGGCTGTGGAAGGCGGGGGGAAGACACCGGGCACGGAGCCGCCGCCGCTGCTCCCCTGCGCCAGGTAACCGGGCGGGGGGCCGCACCGCGCCCCGCACTGCCCAGGGAGGCCGGGGCGGGCCGCCGGTGGCTGGGGAGGGAGGTGGCGGCCGCCGCTCCGGCCCGCGGCACCGTGTCTCTCGGGCCGCGGCGGGGCCCCGGGCGAGCCGCTCCGGCCCGGCGGCGCGGAGCGGAGCGAGGGGCAGCGCCGGCCCTGACTACCCCGCCGCGGCCCAGTGCCGCGACAGATCGCTGGCCTTCCCCCACCCCGTCCCCTCCTCCGTCAGCGTCTCCCAGCGTCGCCCAGCCTTCCTGCCCGGCCCTCCGCCCAGGGCCGGCACCGAGTACACCCTCCCCGCCGCGGCCACAACTTCCTCCCCCTGCCCCGCATCGCCGCCGCCGGTTCCCCTCCCCGGCGGGGCGGTGGCAACTTTTCGGGCCGGTTCCTGTGCGGAGCCCCGGGCGGGGGGGGAACGAGGAGCCGCGCCCGGGGCCCCTCCGCCGCGTCTTCCTCCCCCCGCCACCGCACGGCCGGGAGGGAGAAGCGGGAGTGGGGGCAGCGGGGCCGCCCGGGAGGGCGGTGGTCGGCCTGGGCGCCCCTCACGGCGGCGGCGGGGCCTCCCGTCAGCTGTTTCCTCCTGTTTGTTGTCAAGTTGCCTGCGCTGCCGGCAGCGCCCGGCGGCGGCGCCGGGGGCCGAGCCGGCGGCGGTTGGCTGCGCGCGCCCCCGTGACGGCGCTCAGCTGGGGCCCGCCCCCGCGCGGGGCTTTGTGTGGAGCGGCGGCGCGGGGGCAACGGCCGCGGCGCGCGCGGCCCCACCGCGCACGCGTGGGCTGCAGGGGCTGGGGGATGGCCGCCCCCCTCCCTCAGCCTGACGCCGGGCCCCAGCCGGTAGCAGCGGCCGCCGCTGCGGGGTTCGCGTCGCCTCCGCCGGGGGCGGCTCGGCTCGGGGCGGGACGCGGGCCGGCGTGGCCGTGAAGGGTTACGCGCGGGGGTTAACCGCCCTGCGGCGAACAGGTGGCGCCGCTCGCAGCGCGTGGGGTCAGACCCCCAGCCCCCGCCAGCCCTGTCGTTAGCGCGGGTGTGCCGGCTGCGCTGCCCGGTGCGGGTTGCTGTGGGCAGCCGTGCCGCTGGGCGCTTCCCCTTTCTCCCTTCCCAATCAGAAGGTGCTACTCGGTCACTGCTCCTTCAAGACTCACCGCCGACACAGCCCTGAGTAAACCCGGTGTCCCGGCCTGATGGGTGACTCTCACGGGCAGGCGGTTGTCAGAAACCCCGTGGGAGCTGTTAGTTGCTTATGGAGGTGCTCGCAGCTGTTCCAGCAATGAGCCAGCTTCTCCTGTCAGCTCTTAGGTTGGATTTTGCCTGTGAAAGTATGGATTCCCAGGGAACTGAAATATTTGGCAAATGCTTTTTTGCTCTGGAAAAGGCTGTAGTCAAAGCAAAAAGGAATGCAAAGACTGTCATCTGTCTGTTCGTTTGTTACTCTGTGTACAGGCCTTGGCTGTACTGTACAAGTAGATACAGATTAGCTTAATCCAGCATGCTTGTTTAAGAACAAAGGCTGTGTTTTGGACTAGTACATTGATAGAATTTAATAGATTATTTTTCTTTAAACAATAAACACGCTGTTAGGGTTAGATTGAAGGAATAACAAAGCAAGTACACAACTCGTGAGAGCGAAACACGGTGCATGGCTCTTCTCAAAGTGGTAGGTGTCGCAGAGCAACTCCTGATGCTGACAACTAATGGCAACAGATTAACTATTAGCATAACTAGTGTTTGTGGCCGATGGCAGAAAGTGAGGGTACTTGCTCCGTGGTTGTTAATATTCCCTCATGTGGCTGGTTCAGCTAAATAGCTATATATAGAGCTGTATAACAGCTATATATAATCTTTTTATGTATAAACTCATTCTGGACATTCGAATTCAAGTAACATTTGTGACAAATGAAACTGTCCATTTTTTTCTAATGTTAGTCTTCAGTAATACTATTTGGAGGCTTCTGTCATCTGCTACTTTCACTTCCGTAGTTGTAGAAGTACTTATCTTATAGCATGGAGATCTAATTGTTTATATGTAGATTTTAATAATAATGATGAGTTAGTTTCAAATGTGGCTGCCAAGTATGTCAGGATAAAACAAGTTGCACCTCAAAGCTGGTAGAGAAGATGACAAGAACAGATGAGATGTGTTACTTGTCATCTGACAGACCGAGAGTTGTACACATGCACACAAATATATGTATGTATATTTAGCATTCCCTCTGCTGGTAGTCATCACAAGCTTGAAGTAGTGTTGTCCAAGTTAGGTCATTGGTTCATGTTTGTTTACTATCATTTGACCTATGTTGAAATCTTGAGTTGCTCAGCTCTTGCTGAAATACGTAATTCCCTTAAGCAAAATTTAACTTTAAAATGTCTTGTTCAATGTGTAGAGGAAATAGCTGTACACTGTGGATGTTTGGTAGCAAGACTGTCTTAATTTTGGAGCCTTTACCTACGTTTGGGAGTTTCCTAGTTAATATAAACATTTCTTGGTGAGATGCACTAAGCATATTAGCACCTTTTCTGCCAGTTGGATGTAGTTTGTGTGGAAGTTTGGGCCATCACTGTCTTTTCATCATTTCTTTACAGTTAGTTTATTTGATTTTTCTTTTTCCCCCATGACTCATGAAAGCAGTAGTGTTGTCAGGTGAAGGGTTTGTATCACATTAGCAGATGAAAACAGAAAATCTGAATTGGTTTAGCTTTCTGAAAGTTGCAGAATGGATCGATAGGCGAAAGTTGTCTTATCTACTTAATTAGTATAAGAATAACATTTATTACAAACTAGGAAATGCAGCTTTCTTAAAAGCAGCTCAGGAATTAAGAGAGGAAACGGTGATCCTTTTCCTGTCTTAGGGAAGGAAAAGGGGGAAAAAGGAAGGGAAAAAGAAACAAGGAGACAGAAACTGTTGCTGCTTTTGGACTGTGTAGTAGTGGGAAAGAAAAATAATCTGAGTCAATACCATTTGTAGGCTAATACTTTTATATGTTATCTACCAAGTGTATTGTGAGGGTGTAAGTTACTGCGTGGGAGATGCTGAGATACGGGGGCTGTATCAGAACCAAGCACCCATCTGTATGGCTCTGCTCTCTAAGCTTGAAACAAAGTACCCTGTATTAGTGTTTGCATATACCAATATAATGTTATGGTAATGTATTTAAATGGTAGTATCTCAATGCGAAGCTTTCGCCTTACCTCGGAAAAAAAGCCGGTTTGCAATAGAAAACCACACTGGTGCGGCTTGCCCAAAGGCGGCTCTGTCCTGCAAGGCGGTCTGTTCCAGGCGGGTGCAGTGCACCGGCCTGAGCACCGCTCTCCTTGCTTTGCCAAAGCCCTTTCAGTCATTCGGCTGTGTTAACTTCCTTGTACAGTTTGCTACGTAGCTGGATGGTTCTGACGAGCATAGTGAACTGGAACAGCACACTTCTTACTGCACATTTGGCCATGTGTGGTGCGTTCTGATAACGAACTCTGCAGAGGCCAGAGGCCAGGCCCTGCTTGCTTCAACAGTCGCAGAAGTCAGTGGCAGACGGTTGAATCTCAAACCTCCTAAGAGACTGACCACATGTGTATTTTCAGATGCACCCCCTCTTGTGAGCAGCAGAAACCCGGGAAGGTAAGGAGCAAGCTGGGGTTTTTTGCTTACCCAGTGATTCTTTAATGTGTGGTCTCATGTAGCTGTGCTAAGTATTCTTTTTCCTCTTTTTGTCCGTCTCCGAGATGAGAAGAGGAAGCTTAAGCCCAGTTCGTGATATGTGAAGATGAAGTTTAAGCCTGGTTTGAGTAAGTACATCCTGAGAATGTTTTACTGTGCCTAGGGGAATGCACGACCCTTTTTCAGGGGGGATAGAGTCCTTGTTGGCTCACCATACAAAGGAAGATGCTTTTAGTCAGTGAAATGAGAAAGAAGCTGTCAGGTTTTTTTTATCCTTTAACTAGCAGCTGTTTTCTGTTGTAGATCTGAGATGCAGTAGATGGTGCTGAAGCAACACTGAGGCTCCTGAAATACCTGCAGTCCAGTGTGTATCTAGAAAGTGCCTGTTGGCTCTCCCAAATGTTGATGGTGCTGTGTCTTCAAGAGATGCGCTCTGGGACAAGAAAACACTGACTGTTAGTTTTTAAAATGTTAATAAATAATTCTTTGTGTTACTTTTTTGTTCTTTATTGCTTGTGAGGGTAGTCAGATTAGGTAGTTCAAATATCAGCCAAGTAGTGCTTCAGGTGCTTTCGGCTCTGTGTGCAGATGGTGGTCAGATTTAAGCTGTTGAATGTCAGCTCTTTGACAGCTGTAGCTCAGTGTTGCCAAACTCGACACTGAAAGACAGGTGGAAGTTTGGGAGCGTACTGCTCTAGGAATACGTATTATAGCATGCAGCCACAGTGCCTGTGTTTCCTGCCTGTCCATGCACTCACTGGGAGAAGCATGCAGGCAGGAAATCTTTCACAGTGTGACTTAAGAAGTTGTGTCAAGGTTTATACTGTCAAAATAATGCACTGTCAGCAAGCCTGACTAGCTAGGAAATACAAGCCATCATTGGTTCTTCTGCTCAAGAATGCAGGCTGATAGTGGTGGTCAGGGTGCCAGCTGACGACACAGTGGCATCATTTCGCAGTTCATAAAAGTACCCATCTCTGAACTATGTAGATTTGGCAAGTGGTAGATACTTTATATTCCGTTAGTGAAGGTAAATAATTCTGCCTTTTTTACACTGGAGCTATTAATTTAATATTATGACTTGGTTTTGGTAATTTGCATGAGGGCAGGATCACTAGGACTTAGTCACTGACACATATCCAACAAAGAATGCTTAGCTGACTTTAAAGATGAAATCATGGGCCAAAGAAACAATCTCTCTTCTTTTCCTCAGCATTTGGTTTTGTGAATAACCAAGATTCCTGTCCACTGCTGAAAATTCTACTAGCAGCATGATGGAATTGACGTGATAATGGCAGTGTCATGTTCTGGGGTTGTGAGTAGCAGTAGGGAACCTGACTGGCTCTCTGAACCAATGGAAGTTATTTTCACTGTTTTTAAGTGTAGAGAGCAGATGAATGGGTAAGTGCACTTCTTGCATTTTCCTCCCCCTAATTGGAGGAACTCAAGCTTTAGAAATCCTTTAATGTTTCACAATTCTTTGGCTTCTCTTCATTTAAGAGAGCCCTCCCACTGCCTATAAAAGCTGCCTATAAGTGGCTTTTCTGAGATCATTTATGTATGTGTGAGCGTAAATAGACACCCACACCTTTTACATGGGAAGTGAAAACTATAGGGAAAAAAAATTACACAGTTATCTTGAGTGACTTTGTACACACCACTCCTGTATGTAAGGGATATGAGCCTGAGAGCAATGGAAAATGGCTTTCCCTTGTTCTGCTGTGCTTCTGGTTTTCTCAGTGTACAATGGGTATAGCCTACAGCATTCAGGATCCTTACATAAGGAGAGAACAGTCTTTATGCACAGCAAGTACCTTCTGAATTGATTTTGTAAGTGAATACTATGTTTTTACCTTGTGAAGCAAAAAAAAGGGAGGGGAGAGTGTAAAATGATTCCAAGTTGAAATTAACTTCTCTAACTCACATGAGAGGAAGAAGCAAAAGTTCCTTGTTGCCTTGTTTAGAAATTCATGTTCAAATGCAGTATTTGAGGCCTGCCTTACTAGCAGTCATTTTGTAACTTTTTCACTACTTTTTCCTACTGTGAGCAGTCATATAAAGACTAGTGTAAGGTGACTAGTTTTATAACACTTCAGCTGGACCCTTATGGATTCATTGAAATCCTGTAGCAATCAAAACTGAGAGCCAATGGTAGCTGTAGGCTGCTGTCTATTTTGACTGAAATCTACCAGAGGGCAGTTAAGTGTACAGGTTATTTTAAACATTAGACATTCTAGTAGGATTATGTTATTTTAGCAGTTTCTTAAAAAGCATACTCAAAATCTAGACTGTTTTGACTCTTACAATGCAGATTGTAGAACTTCATTTTCTAAATTTTTAAATGTGCATTTATTTATTTCAAGAACACATGTTTTCTTATGCACTGTGTTCTGAAGAAAATCCTTCTGGTACTGGTTGGTTTATTAGATTACACTGTAACTTTAGTCTGGATATTCACACACTTGTGCTACCATCAAATGAATCTCACTTTGTCTTTCTGTTAGGACCCAAGTCTTACTGGAAGTTTCTTTCTCATTTAGATACTTGATGAGATTACTTTTAGCTTTTTGGGGTGATATAAATAATTGAAGATTTTAGGCCTTGTATTACTAGACAGGTTTTTCAGCCTTAAGTCTTTGAACATATTTATTTATACATTTATTTTAATGTTGAATATCTTCAGGACTTGACACTTCAGTCCATGCATAATGCCATATCCAGAAATAATACATTTGTGTGTCTCTTTGACTTCAAACTTGTTTGTAAGAATTACACTCACACTGTCTTCTGAAGTATTTGAATTTTAGTTTTAGTGACTCTGGGTTACTGCTTTTCTGGGTGCAATAACATGAATTATGTTTTTAGATGGGTGAGGTCTTTGCATTTTAAGTGTTCAGATGCACATTTTTCAAAATGGCATGCTTTGCAAGGTTAGCTTGTGTAGTGGTTCTGTTCTTGTCGCTTACCAAGCTTAGTGTTCGTGTTGCTCTTGGTAAAAGAGAGATGGTTTTGGATTTGTTTTATGTTAGCTTCTGAAAATAGTGACAGGGTGAGCATTGTGTTTACCCTGAAAGAAATACCTCTTTGGATGTTGATTCCACTCTTACAATAACTTACGATTGGTTAATTGTTGCCCATCAACACAAAAATAACATTATCCAAAATTAGTAAGGATGGCACATGGAGCTAGGCCAAGCGCCTTATGGGCATATCTGTCACAATTGCTTTTATTGCTTGTGTTTGTGGTTTCTTCTGGTTGGTGAATTTGACTGATACTTGTTTATTCACACTTATTGTCTGTTGATTTTCCTTCATGCTGTCGCTATTCACACTTTAATTTTTTCTTTTGCCCTCACTTGCTAGTAAAGATAAAGGCATATTAGAAAGGTATCATGCTTAGAGAAATTGAAGGAAATCACTTCCTCTATTTTGTGTGGAATCACAAGGAGTCACCCCCCTACACTCATCTGAGTCTTTGAAATGTTTTTGTCAAACTGAAGACCTGTTTTATTTATCCTTTCAAGAGGAGAAATGGGTATTATATCACCTCTAAAGGAACGAGTCATTCCATTGCTTTGAGTTTTTATGTGTCCTTCAGATGGGATACAGAAGACTAATAGTGATTTGAAAAATCTGAACATAAGGAACTTGTGCTAAAATCACTCTGTTCAATACTAGGAACCATTTTTCTTACCACACATTGTAAGAAAACAAAGTCGTGAAATAAAGCAATTGAAAAAAAAATATCATGATGTTAGTGACTTACGATTTTTACACGTAAAAATGCTGTTTTAAATTTTGTGTGTGCAGGTGCATGTTTCAGTCTATTTGCTTTGTGCATGTCAGAGTAAGCTTTGAGAAACTGATCTAAAACTTGAAATGGGTTTAATTTAGGTATTTGTGTCTCTTAAAGGCATTTGACGTGGAGTATTCAACTTGATGAGCACAAAATTTGGTTAATTTCTCTATGAATGGCACACTGTCTCCTGCTCTGAAAAGTAAAACCCACGTAACTTTAATATTGCAGTGTGTCAGATTCACTTTGCATTGCTGTGCACGACAGAAGCAGAGACAATACTCTTTTCTGATTCCATATCTGAAGCATAAATAGAGGTATATTTAACTTGTATAACTATAGATGTTTAGTCATAAAACTTCTGCAGTTGAAATAGAAATGACATCATCATTTAATTCCTTTGTCATGTTATCCTTCGTGATTTAAGTTTTCAGCTGTCTGATATGTTCTGTGCCTACTCGCTAGTTAACTTTGAGTAATTTATGTTAGTTGGTGTAAAGTTGATGAGATACTTTAATTTTCCCAAGCAGTGAAGACGTTTGTTTATGAGGTATTGCAGATCTGCTATAAACTTTCTAAGCTCTTTTTGTGCTCGTTGGAGTTGCTCAGGTATTTTAATGATGATGCTTTGGAAATAGCTTGGGTAAGTGACACAATATTTTGTATTCAGGTTAGACAGCTTTAAAAGTTTGTATATAAAACTGTCTGGTGTAAAGACTGGGTGGATTGTTTGTTATGTGAAATAGCATCCGAACCTTTCTTATGTTGTTATGTGTATGAAATCAGTGTCAAGTCAAATACAGGCCAGATAATCTGCTGTATTGGAAGACTAAAGCAACCTGGATGGTGGTGTTGTGTGGTTGCATGTCATAAATTGTGCAAAGCTGAGGGGAAGTGATAAAATAAATATATATTTAAAAAGGGGGGGGTGACTTGGGAAAATTAAACTATAATTGTCTTGGTGACTCAATGTACTTCTCAGTGCTTCATTTCACAGTGCTGACTAAGATGAGTGAGTTGTTCTGAATATACTGGAATGGAATTTCAGTATTGTATTAAAGAGGAAAAGAAAATAGGAAAGAAGTAGAAGCTTTTGAGTTTAAGAACAGTAGTGGTCTGCAAACGTCTGAACTAGATTTTAAAGGTTTCAGTACATGTTTTGCTCAGTTAATGTAATTAATTTGTATTTAGGTGTGGCACCTTATTGGTAAGATGGTCACTTTGGGAAAGAATTTGTCTTGATGAGAAAGGATGAATGCAGTCTCTAAGTTCAGTAATTCATCTGTGAAAGAGAAAACCTCTGCAGTCATTAGCTGACTTGGTTTGCAGAATATTCTGACATATATGGGGTGGGGTTTTGCTACAAGGTGGTTTTTTTTTTTTTACATGTACATGATCTTTCTTTTTGCTTTCAGGTCTTGAGTATAAACTTACGTAAGTTCTAAAAATGGGAAGAATTTTTCTGGATCATATTGGTGGCACTCGCCTGTTCTCCTGTGCAAACTGCGACACGATTCTGACCAATCGTTCTGAGCTCATCTCTACTCGTTTTACAGGGGCCACAGGAAGAGCCTTTCTTTTTAACAAGGTTGGTAAGAAGCTGAGGGTGAACTACTATTTGCTTTTGAAAAATGAGTTTGGGGGATATGAATCTGTCATTGAAACTAGCAAACTTCTTGGCTAAAATGTTGTGTAATTACTATTTTAAATTTTTAATTTTTATTTTGTTCTGTTCAGCTGTCTTTGAAGTCAAATTGGGCATTTACTATTGATGGCAAGCTATCTAAATTGGCTTATCTGCAATACAAAAAGACTATAAAGAGGATTGTGTGTATAGAGGCATTGTGCCAAAATGCATGGAGTTTTAACTTTGGAGACTTCTGTAACATGAACCTCAAATCGCTGTGAGAGTATCTTTTGTTTATCAGAGAGTTTCAAAGATATTTGCACTTACACTCAGTTAAAAAAATGGCTAGATAATACTCTTTGATTTCTAAAACTCATTTAAGCTAACAGTAGTTTGGCAACTTCAGGTAACCACAGTATCTTTTGCAGGCAATAATACTTTGGTTTAGATTAATTATTTTTTTTTAATTGATCAAATTTTATTTAATTCAGCAGATTGAAATATGAGTCATAACTCTGAGTGAATTGTCGCATTATTTATTAACCCTTCCATATAGATTTGTCCATTAGACTCATTGAAAAAACGGTGATCGCCCTTTGTTTTCTCACAAAGTTCCTAGTCATGTAATCATTGGTGTGTTTTGGTTTGGGTTTTTTCTTGAAAGCCGTTTGGCCTTTGGCAGAGTTGATAGTGGCGTCAGTAATGTCTTCACTTAACTGTGCTTGGCCTTGGGATTTCTGGTGTGCTGAATCCTGTCAGTAGTATTTGTATGTAAGTGTTAGGCTGCGTAGCTATAAAGGAGCTGTGCATCTGGCTTTTCTCATCCAATAAGCACTGGATCCTGGGGTTCAAATTTTTGTTATGTTACATAGTGGGATTTAATCACAGAAGTTTGATATTCGTGTTTCTGCAATTAGAAGCCTTACAGCTGAAGCAGAGAGACAAAGCACAGTCAGGTGGAAAGTTGAGAAAGCAGTGCAGCCACATCCTCTGAAGTCCTGTCGCGTATTAGCAGTTTGGATATAGTTCTGACATCAACTTTTCAATGAATTATACATCCTGGTTCTGTGGTGTTGTGCCTAAACCAGTTAAAAGTATGTTTTAAACTGCTGAGATAGCACACAAAAAAAGGTGAATGTTTAATGCCTACATTCTCTGCCACTGAGCCTTTCTTTTTCTTAGATTATTATTTTGAAAGCACTCCCAAGATTTTTAAATGAGTACCTCTTTTAATATTTTGGTTCTGATTTCTGGGAGTAAGTGATCACATCAGTTGCTAGAAACAGGTTACATGTTACAAGTGGATTAATAGCAATTAGTATGTAAGCTATTCATCAGGAATTTCTCACCCAAAGTTGACTACAGTACTCTGCACTCTTGTATGTCTTGTGATAGCATGTCATGTCGCAGTTAAACAGTGAGGGTTATACATCCCCATGAAGCACATCTTTAAAGCATTACCTTCTCAAGCAGGAGATTTTCAAGGGCTATTGACTTACTACAGTGCAGTTTTCGGTTCATGTGCAGTGCCAGAGGCTCTTTACTTCCAAAATGTTGATAGTTGTGCACATTGTTACCAAGCTTTGCTCTAGGCAGACTAATCCTTTCTATTCCCTGTCCCTGTATGTTTGTGTCAGGTGGTGAATCTGCAATACAGTGAAGTTCAGGATCGGGTCATGCTCACTGGCCGCCACATGGTTCGAGACGTGAGCTGCAAGAACTGCAACAGCAAACTGGGCTGGATCTATGAATTTGCCACTGAAGACAGCCAGCGCTACAAGGAAGGCCGTGTTATCCTGGAAAGAGCACTGGTTCGAGAGAGCGAAGGATTTGAGGAGCATGTTCCATCCGACAATTCCTGAAGAGACTTGAGTCTCTTCTTCAGGTTCTCTTCGATTGAAACTCAAAAATAATAAAATCAACAAAAAAATCTGCTTACATACACTGTCACCTTAGCATCAGAGTCGGATTCATGGACTACAGAGTGGGAAAGATTGTGAGAGTATTTCAGATGGAACCTTCCTTTCTTTATTCCTTTTATATTTTACTTTCCCTCCAGCAGCTGTTTGTAGAAAGAATGTTGTGCAGATGCTGTAACTTTTTCTCTCTTGCATTTACATCTGTTAGATTTGAGATTGTATCTACGGATACAGTGGGCTAAAAGAAGAATACTTACGGGATTTGTCTTTCGTTAGAGAGAAATTCAGTGGGGTTTTTTTAGTTTGCACAAACTGATGTCAGCATAAAGTTATTTTAAAACTACAGATGTTTTTTAAAAAGTATATTCCCATTTTTGGCTTAGGTTTTTAGTTAGGGTTTTTTGGTTTTTTTTACCCAGTCTTTTCACCTGATTTGCTAGCTAAAGTGAAGAGATCCGAATTTGTGCCGAGTGCTAAAGGTTCAGTGTTGGTACAGCTTGGGCTGGCCCTTGTGCCATATTCTTGTTGAGGTTGATTGGTAGCACAGAGCCCATTATTTCTTGTCATTCTTGACCCAAAGATGTCACCATTCCTTGTTTATTTGTGAAGTCCCATTCACCATGTAAACTGGTGTTGATTGGAAACTGTTCTTGAAATAGGGCAAAACTGCTTGGCTTTTTTTAACTTTAACTGATGTAACTTATAAGCATAGTAATAATATAAAATAATAGTTGTCTGTTTAGTCTTGCGTTGCTTACAAATCAAGCTGTGTAATGATAGGGATCCACTGAAAAACTACTGTTTCAGTAGTAATTTTTTTTTTCGTTTCTCTACTAATCTCATTAAATAGACAGGGAATTGCAAATCTTAATTCTTCTTCAAGTAGCTTTCTTTAAACCCAGAACTTCCTATGTTAAACACAGCTGCTGTGTAAAAGGAGAAGATTGCCAGCATGTTTGTTCATGCCTAGAGTTATGCAATCTGCATCTCTTGAAAAGATTGACTTAAACAGCTTGTTTTCAAATGCTGCTTCTGGTGTTGAAACCTTTATCTTTCAACTTTGTTGAACCTTTTCATTGTGATGTTACATTTTTATCTTTCTGGGCAGCAGTACATGTCAGCCTAGTAGTTACTAGTGACTTGGATTCCTGCTTTCTTCTTTCTTTTTGTAGGGGTCAGCTCTGTTTAGAACAGTGATCTTGCTTGCCTTTTTAGCAAAATTGCTCTTTGTTAACTCAAGGGTGCCCAAACACTTTAATTGTGTCTTAAGCCATAAGTTAAGATCTCAAGGGCTGAAATTTATTTGAATGTTAGATATGTATGACTCCTTATCAAGATAGAAGTTTGATATTTTTTTTCTTATTGGATAAATTGTGGTCAATGTGAAGTAAGTTACCCACAGACTTACAAAAGGGGAAAAAAGCCCCCACCCAACCAAACAGATCTGGGCTCTGAGCTTTCAGAATAGCTTTTCTTCACTAGCCACAGCTCCATATCTGAGATTAAAATGTGGAGGGTGACTATGCAGAGTATTTTTCTTAATTGTTTTGGTTGCCAAGTGGCAATTTGGACACCCCTGACTTGAACCTACTGCCTATTTCATGTAAAAGTAGCTTTATTATAGAATTGTCACATTGAAAGAAAACAGAGTAGATCACATACCAGAGCTGTGCTTGAATCAAGCTGCTTAAACAATAGTGTACTTGTGCCTCAAATGAATCAGTTTTTGCACTGAGTACAGTAGTACCCCATTATCTTGTACTTCTGTTCTTCACAGACCCTAAAAGCCCCATTAGCATGGTTCTCTGCAGTACTTTTCTTGTACTTCTGACATTACAGTACAATAAAGTATGTTTTGTCCTGAGCTGATAGTTGCTGTTCTTTCTGAGTAATTTTCATGGAGTCTGTCAACTGACTGACATAACCTGTCTTCCATTCTCTGCATTCACTAAATCACTGCATTTATGCAACACAGTGACAAGCAGTTGAGCATCCCTCCGAATAGGTGGCAAAAGAGTGTACTGTTAATTTTGGAAGGTGCTAACCAAAGCTTCACACATACCACTTGGACACTCAAAAGCCTTCAATTTACTCCTGTTAAAAAGAAAATAAACCAAGGAAACTGCTTATTTCACGAAATTGGGGGTGCCAAACGTCTTTCCCTGCCTTTGAAAGGGCAGCAAGCTAAACAAAACTCCAGCTTCTGCAAGAAATGTGTTTAACTTCTGAAATAGCTTGGGAATTGAAGAATTGGGAATTTGTGTATCTGGAATTCTGTGACCCTTTTTTTATTTCTGTAGTAATGTTAGGGAGAAGTCTTCTGCTAGCAGCTGGTCAACTTCATAAGCTGTAGCTGAAGAACTGAGGTGAGAGGATCATTATATTGGTGCAATGGGGCCTGGGGGGGCTTATTCTAACATAATATTAAGACCCTTTCATTTTGGTAGGATGTTGGACTGTGAGATGTTAAAGATTACATTCCCCAAAGTCTGTGATTTGAAAAACACTGTTGAGGTGAATTCATTAAAAGCCTACGAGACTTAAGGCCACTGCGGCTTTAAAACACCAGACTTTGAATTGCTCTTTTAGCCTACGTGCTATTCCCCTCCTTACCACCGTGATGGCTCTGTGGGAGAGGTTAGCCTCCTAAATTTTGACTTGAGCCTCCTTGAGACGTTTTGTGTGTGAATACAGATAACTTCTCTTTAGGGAACAAGATGATTGGTTACAGTGTGGCTGGCAACAGAGAAGCCATTGCTGTTTGGTGTTAAATGTTATTTTGTAGTAGTGCCGTAGCCTTGGATTCCCAAACAAGGCAGTGCTGGCACAGCGAACTTGTGCCTGGCATGTGATGGTGTGCCTATGCTGTCTCAGGCGAATAAGGAAGCAAGGAAATTGCAGTGCACGACAGACGCCACTGTGTGTTTATGGAGACCTCAGGATTTGTGCTCTTAGGCTGCAGCTTGGGCTGGCAGTGGTGCTGTGGCTTTTGCCTAACATTGGTTGTATGGGGTTTACGTTACCCGTGCTGTGATCTCATCCTGTAGTTGCAGTGTAGGTGCACCCAAACGCAATGTACTTAATGAAAGCTGCTGACTACCATTTCAGCAAAACACAGCTTTGGGAAGATGAAAAGATTGGATGGTGTGTTTGTGGATTGAAAAAGAGTTCTGATAATGCTTTCTGTGGATGTTCCAAAGAACTTTTGAAATGCCGTGGCTCTGTTAGAAAAGGTGCATTACACTGGGCTCTGAGGATGCCTACGATCAGCTGACACAGGCTTATTCTTACAGGGCAAACTTGCCTCTACAAATTTCTGCCAGAGCTGTAGTAAATAGTCAGCAGATCATCAGTGGATTAACGGGTAAGAAACCGGTGAAGCTGCAGTTCAGGACACAAGTGCTGGGTATAAGGAGGAGTGCCTGGGAAGGTTACGGTATTGACGTGGGAAAAGGCTAGCTGGTTAATCAACCCTATTTTAGAAGAGTAACCTAAGCTGTGGTGTTGCAGTACCATTCTGCAAAAGCCAGAAATAGTGGGTTATGTTTCCTTCTTGGGCCTGCCTTCACTTCTTTAACAAAACAACTAAGTTAAAAAATCCAATGAAGCTTGGTTTCCTGTGGATCTTGAGGGCTTTGTGGACTCCCTGATGCCTGACAGGAATGAAAAGCTTCAGGCTTTTTAGTTTGTTTGGGGCACTGATTAGGATCGCTCTCCAGTCTTGGCCCTGTTTTTGCAGGACTTTAAGGAACTAAGCAATTTTGAGGCCCCCTCTCTTCATAAGCTGAGTTAAAATTGCTCAATAACTTCAAAAGATAGCTTTGAGTGGTGAGGAAGGGTATGACCTGATTGATGATGTCACTGCGTAAGCCTTTTTCTTCTTTCAGGAAATCTGAAATACGATGGCCAAAGAAAATGAGTTCCTGTCTGTCTCATCATCTTTATATGGCAAAGGCATTCAACAGCTTCTGATGAGCCTAATTTCAACAGCGTGGAGCTGTTCCTGGTCTCGTAGTTACTTCCCTTGCCACGTCACTCTGGTGTAAGGATTTCTGGTACGTGTAGGAAATTATAAGGGGAGAAATCTCACATTTGCTTTCCAGCTTTTTGTTTATTTACTAACAGGGCTGCTCTTATTTGAGTGGATTGCTGTGATGCTAGTAAAACTGCTGGCAGTCTAATGCCAGCCTTTTGCTAGGTAAGGGACCTTCCAGCAGGATATTAGTGACTTTATCATCTCTTTCGTCCTCAAGTCTAGGTAGAGGTTGTTTGGAAATGATACTTGACTGAGCATCCTGGAGAACCACCTCATTCACCTTGTTCACAGGACACTTCCATTCTGTTGCTATGCTATGTCTCCACCTGATGTTACTGTGGGTGCGATCTGCTTAAGCTTGCATTTCAGCTCCTCTTAAAAAGGAGGTGACTGTGAGATAGCACTCCGTGCCTCTAAACGTGGCATTTCTCTCTCAAGGACCTGTGATACCTACAGTTTGGTAACAGGCTGCTGTCTGCTGCCCAGTTGGAAGGGGCAGCTGTGCTCCTGTTTGTCTTGTTACTGCAAAAATAAACCCTGGCATTTGTCTAAGAGGTGGCCAGAATCTCTCTGCAATGGGAGGCAGGTTATGGAAGAGAAACCCAGATAACTGAGGAAGGAAAACATTTGTATGTGCGTGTCGGGGGGGGGGGATCCAAGTCTTAAACTAAACCAGACCAATTTACGCAGAAGGAGCAGAGGTGGGAGAAAGCTTGCACCTTTTCTTTATGACTTGTGTGAGTTCAGGGAAAATGGACATCACTTGGGCATGGTAGAGAATCTATGGTCCCCTGATAAATGGAGGAAAAGGCTGAATGTAAACACTTCTGTTTCTTTTGAGAAAGCTCATTGAATGTCCTCCCTGTAGGACACTGATAATGGGCAGTGCAGAACCAGAGCTAAGTTTCTGGCCTCTCTGTGTTTGGGTGAAGGCAGCTGGGAAGTATTTGTCCTTCGAAGTACGGTCTGTTTTTGTTCTCATTATCTGAAGTGTTTAACACTATCAGAAACTTGCATTTCTTACAGAAGTAAAAATAGGAGAAGGAACAAAAAGCAATGGCATTAATTTGCTTTTCCGAAGCGTCTGTCAGGGGTAGGTGGGAGAGAGAAGGGTGTTCACACCTTAGGTTTTGATGGCCTGTGAGAGAAAAGCGTGCTTGCCTGACATCAGGATCCAGTGCTGTTTCTCTCTGGGACCCAGGGATGTTTAGATACGTGATTTTGCTTTGTCCTTTTGGAAGCATTTGATTTGACTGTTGTAAACATTTACAAGTATTTGAAACAGTAAGTTTACTGAATTACAACAGACTGCATGCCATAGTTGTTTGCAGACTAATCCCGGACATTGCAATAGTTGGTGAAACAGGGAAACTGTTTCCCTGCTAGGGGGACACAAAGCAGAGTGGCTAGCTCCTACAAGGGTGCTTAGCCAAAAAACTGCCTGGTGACTTTCATCTGTCCTTATAGACCGACTGAGTGTAACAAGAAGACTATTATTCTAAGCATAACTACAGGGTGAGTACAGAAGGGAGAAGAGGGTGTTTGTTACTTTTCAGGGGTGCTCATGTGCACCATCAAGAAGGTGGAATGCTCTGAGGGAGGTGGTGAGAACGCGTGTGCATCTCACAGACGGTGCAGAAACAGCCTCTGTGGCTCTGGTGCTGCTGGTGTTTGGCCAGCAGATCTTTCTCCCCATGCTACCTGTTTTTATTAGGTTTGGTCTTGTCTGGAAATCTGTGTGCAGGTATGTTTTAGTCCACACAGTGCAGCTGCCCATGCCCTCAACTAGAGCAAGTTCTTACACTTCCTCGGGACAATCTTTCTGCTTTAGGGATTAGGGGGAAAGTAAAACCTACTTCATCTCAGTCTGCACCCACGGATGTATGTGGTGAAATGCATGCAAAAAAGGCCATAACTGCATGAATCTGTAGTGATTACTGTACTTTCCCTGCAGAATTAGCACAGTTTAAGTATTTGGGGAAGTGCCTGCTTTTGGCAATATTAGAGGGTCACTTCTAGTATCAGTGTACCAGCATAATGGATTAGTCATTGCAGCTCAGGAGGGATCGATGGATTGTCTATTCCATGGCTCCCTGCTGAGGAGGGATTAGCTTAGTGATGTATTGAATAAGCCTCCATTCGTGGGATGAAGTTTCTCAGCGTGATTTCTTACTGTAGCCAAAAGTACATTAGAGAGAAACGATTTTGGTCACAAAAGTAGAACACTTAAAAATTGCCATATTTCCGATGGATTGGGTAGCACATGGTTATCCTGTCCCTGCATACTTGCATCTTGGGGGTGAAAGTGATATGTGATCACAAGAGTAAGGATTGCACCATTGTCACTGGTTTATAAGTACGCATTGAACTTGTACTTACCTCTGCTCCACCATTCCTAACTCTGGACCGTTTGACTTTTTAATATTTTTGTTTCTAAAGGTAATTTGGATATGAACTTTCTAAGGTACATTTAAATGGCAAAAGTAAAAGAAACTCAGATTAAGCATTTGTAACTGCAAGCTTCTTTATGACTGGGAACCCCATTTGGTGCAGTAACCATTACTACTTAAGCTCCAAGGCTGACTGCCACTTAACCAGCAGCTTCTTTTCATCAAAGAAGACTGAGCAGATGTCAGACCTGGGCTTTAGACGTTTTTGTCTGATGTAAGGTCTCAGCATGGGATAGGGAACTTTTTTTTCAGTTTGTATGCTGGTTCTGGTTAGGTTGGGGGTTGTTTTGGTTTTATTTGTTAGGGGTATTTTTTCCCCTCCTCATGCCTGATGTTGGTGAATTTCCTGCACCATTTAGGACTTTGGAGGAAGAGATGAGAAGATGAAAATTACTCTCTGTTTCCTACACAGACTGCTTAACTGATTCTCTTGCTTCCAGCCTCCTGAGTTGGAAAGTTTCCTGCTCCATGCATGTTCCCTGCCAAGGAGAGAAATACCCCATGATTCATGTGCCACATTTCTGGGAAAGGGAGGAACAGTTGGAGGTAGCTTACTGTCTATCTCGCCCCGCTTCATTTGCTCTATCAGGCTGCAGGTAAACTCAGAGCTTCTGGAAACTTTGGCTGCCTGTCAAAACAAGCCCAAGGCACAGAAAAACAACAGCTTTTAACACTCAGTCCAGTGCAGATTTAGGACAAAAAATTCCAGTATTTGTATGAAACCAAAAATAAACACAAAAGTTATTTCCACCGTAAAACTCACTTCAGCAGCATTGGTATTTTTATGTCAAAAGGCCAAAGGAGAAGCTGGTGGAAGTCTGCCACAGGGAGGGAGGGGAAGGCAAAGGCAGAGAAGGATGCTCTGGCAGAGGTTTTGCAGTTACTTACTGGCGGTGTTGATGCTTAGATATTGGCTCCAGGTGCCTTGGGGAAGGTGATAGTCATCACTGGCTTCTTTACCTGTCTCCTTCTTTTCTACCCCTCCTCTCCCTGCTCTCTGCAGCCCTGTTGTGCTTTGTTCCTCCTTCTGCAGTCTGTGCTTTTCCCTCTTGTCACCTCCCCACACTGCCATTTGTTCCTCTTTCTCCATCCTGCCCTGCTCCTTGCATTCCTGCTGAGTTTTCCGCAGGTGACCTTGTTCCTCCCAGCACGGCATCGAAGGCTGCAGTTCTCTGGTGCCAGGCTCAGCTCTTCGCTGCAGGCTTCTCCTCACCCCTGCACTGTGACAGCAGTGCTGGTGGTGTGGCCGTATGGTGAACCAGTGTAGGGAGACAGAAAGGCTGTTGCTGGTCTGATTCACTGGGCTGTCACGCAAACAGCGCACGCAGCCTTGCTAGCAGACTGCTGGGGATGATGCAAAGAGCAGCCAAAGCTTGCTTGCACTGGCACTATGTCTGAAATCAGGTTTTTATCCCTGTCCCTTCTGTGCTGCCAGGGAGGCATGAAGAACACGGACACAAGTGATCTTAGTGTTCTCAGTTCCTGCTCTGGTGGCACAGATGCTCAGGAGAGATGGGTATGGAGAAGGCTCTGCTCATCTTTTCTGCATGGGGCTGGTGCCCAGCATGGACGATGAACTGAGCTGGAACACTAACATCCTTCCGCAGACACGCAGGCCGTGGGCAAAAGGCGTGCACTGGTGTGACAGCCCTACCAAATTTCAAGGCACAACTCCAAAGTATGTGTCACAAAAATGTTTTAACAAAGTAATTGAACACTTTGTTTTAAATGGGAAAAATTATATACATCCCCTGAGCCTTGTTTTCAGAAATGCCTAACCATTTCTAGATGAACTGTTTCAGAACATAATAACTTAACCTGAAGCAGACCTCCAGCTTGGAAAGCTTCAACCCAAGTGTTTAATGCTTGATAAGTAAAATTATAACCAGCTGAAAATGGAGCTGTGTATTGGAATGTGCCAAGCAGCCTTAATTAAGGAGTTGCTTTTGCAGAGACACTTCAGTTTGCCAGAAAAGAAAGGAAGGCCCAGCTGCCAACAAGTGCATCAGTTTGGAAAGCGGGGTGGAAAACTACGTATTTGCATTGCATTTATTGTGCTTTGATATCTCTTTTCAGGATGCATACATACACCTGCTTTTTCTTGTCTTAAATGGGTAATTGTATAAAATCTAGCAGAGGCACATGTTTTTGTCCATCTTTTAACACAGTAAAGTTGTTTACAGTATTGTCTTAGAAATGGCTTAGTGACCTTTTCCAGCACTGACTAGCTGCCAAATAATCAGTGCTTGAAAGACTCTGAACCTGATTCTTCTCTCCTTTGCACTGTTGTGGTTTTGTTTGATTTTTTTTTTCCCCCCTGCTTGTCGTCAGCTGACTGCATTGGACCTACTCATTCCCTACAGGCTTGGGAATGTGTATTTATATATATATACAGAATACGTATACATATATAGAGAGAAATGAAATCATAGTAACTCGTGGGTTTCGGTTTTACTTGACGTTGTACACAGTGTTGAGATTGCTAGTCTCCTACAGCATACTTGAAAGCACCTTTTGCCTAAAGAATACTTCTGCAGGTTGTTCTTTAGAGTTTTGTGTGGCTTGTTGTTAGTTGTAAATTTCCCCATCTGCACCAGTTAGAGGACCAGACCACAATCTTTGTTATAAGAACACTAAACCATTTATTTTCTTTTTATTTTTTTTTAGGCAGTACAAAATATGATCCTGGTTTAAGGCCCAAGAACTGCCAGCTCAGGTGAAATGCATGCTCTAACCACTCACAGTTTAGGCTTGATGCTGTAGCATTAGGTCAAAGCAGTGTCCTTTCCTACTATCAGGCTTAGTAACGGATGTGATCAATTTTGGAATGACTGTAGCAAATCATCACAGTTTTCCACTCTGTATGCCGTGTGCTGCACGTGTTTACGTGTGATAGGTAAGAATGATACCACCTAACATTTTTATTTAAGGTTTTAACCCAAAGACTTCAAGGCATTTTACAAAAAAAACCTGAGAATGACTACTCAGTTTTGCATATGGATGCTCAGAGACTTCTGATGATTCACCTGGAGTCTACACTATAGTTCCAAGGTCTTATAGCTTGTGACTCTGGGAGTGCAGTGACCCTGAGTAAAAATCTGTATCCATCGAAGTTTGATTGCTGGCCTGTGGTGGCAGGGAAGTGCTGCTTGGTGAAGGCACACTGAGGATGTGTAACCTGAGGGTAACCATCAGGAAGGTTATATTATGCCAAATATTAACTCAGTTGTGCCTTATAGCAAGGCTTAGACTGGTGCTGAATTAAAACAATAGCAAGCAATGAAATGGTGTCATTTTTCAGTCACCTTTCAAAGTGATCCTTTTTAAGTCCTCTTAGACAAACAAATTTGGTGATCTGCCATCTTAATTTCTTCCCTGCTTTCGTTTCTATCTTTTGTCTCCATCTGTTCATCACAAGCTGAATGCTTCTCATCGTGACATCCTGCCAAACCACCATCCTCATTCTCAAAGACCTTTTGGACACTGTTCTTCCCACTGACAGGCCTTTGCCAGGCTCTGCTCTTCTCCAGTCCCATCATATACTTTCTTTTCTTGGCCCTGACTGCTCTGCATCCTCTTTCTACTTCACCAAATCCACGTTGTTTCTTACTAGTGGTGTTCAGAGCTCTTACTGACTCCTTTTTTTTCCCTACGTTGCAGGTAGGACTGGTGTGAAATGTGCCAGAGACTCGAACAAGGGTCCTCAACAAACGTTCCACCTTTCTGTTTTGAAACTGATCCTGGAAGTTTCTGAGATTAGTGTAGGTCATTTCTGTCACTCCTTCAACAAATGTGGTACTTCTGACTAGGCTGCTGTCTCTATGCTTTGAGTGTATCTGATTACCATCCCCAGATTACCTTTAATAAAATCTCAAGCTGCCTCGTCTGCAGCTAGTAGGGTGTGACAGAGGTGACAAAATTAACTTACAGGAGCGGAGGCAAGTAGTGACAGGGAGCACTGCATAGAGTTACCATTATTTTCCTCCTTCAGCCTAAGAAACAATAGAAAAAGAGAATGCCGCAGCTGAGCACTGCAGTATGTATCCATAGATGGTGGTCTGCCTTGCACACTCCCTTCGATATTTTTTTTTTTATAAAGGGCTATTTTGTGCTCCTCTGATATTTGATGTGGCCAGATCCCAGAGAGGAATGCCAACCACTGTCAAATGTCTACTGCATGTGTTGCTTTGGTTTTGTGTCCATGTGGGATAAATTCAGCTTCTCTGCAAAGCACCGGTGTTCCACACATCAGCTCTATTTTAGAGATTCTGTTGTTAAGAAAATGGTGTTGCAATCCCTTCCAACATCATCCGTGAGCTGACCCTTATGGGGTGGTCTGAATCCAGCTCAGTGCCAGCTCACCTCCTGGGGGCATCTGCATCCCACTCCCCCCTCATTAACTGTACAGTGAGATATGCCCATTGTAATAATCAGTGTTTGTGTTTGAAAAAATGGCTGGGTGCATACCACATGCCGTACATTATCAACCCCGTATTTTAATAAAGACCTCTTTTCTGACAGCACAAGGGACTCTGTGGAAGTTTCAAGATCTAGAAATATTGCAGAGTGAAACCTGAAGTAAAATTTGGCAGTTTGCAAATTATTTATTACCCAGGACTTTCACTGAATCACTGTAGCCTAGAGATATGGTCCTGCCTGCTTTCTTAGCCTTTGCCAGGTCTCTCTGCCTAACTTTTAGCTGAGGGGTAGGCACCCTGCCCTTATTGTGGAGAACCTTTTTCTGATTAGTGTAACCCGGCCCTCAAAACAACTATATGTCTTTAAAAGCTTTTCCCCTGAAGATTCTCATTTTATTTTCCTGGTTGGTCAAAGCTGCTAATGAAGGTGATTTGATTTGTCCTCACAGAATAACTTCATACCTCCTTCCCAAGGAGGCTGCAGTTGTAATTTGTGATTAAAATATTACAGTATTCCTGGCTGAACTGGAGGTCTGTGGGATTGCAGGGGCATGAGAATTTGTGACTTGAAGGATATATAATATCTGACTATAATCTTTGGGGTGAAATACATCTATGTCTCTTCAAGTTCTCAGGCCAGATCCCAAGTTTGTATTTTTTTCCTTCTGAAATAAAACTCGGGTCAGGTTCTTCCCAAAGCTGTGCTTCAGAACTGTTTATTACAACATCAAGCTTTGGGACAGAAGTTGTTAGTCACATGTTGGTTGAAGCGATATTTATAGGAAACCTAAAGCAACTTTATTTCCCCAGGGTTCCACCCTGAGGATGTCAGATATGGTGCTTTCCAAGGAAGCTGCTGCCTTAAAATAGACCAAGAGAATTCCTATTGTTCAGGTGACATAATGAGGCTGAGATGCCAATGCAGAGGGAAGCAGTAGCTGGTATGTTTTGACGGATTCTTTTTTTCCTTATGTTTTTTTTTTTTTTTTTTTTTCAGTAGTATGTTTTATGGGGGAGAACAGGGAAAGATCAGCAGCCAGCTTCTGGCTGGTGGAGTTGGGATGCACAGCCTGCACAGAGGGTGAACGTGACTTAACGCCTACATCTGACAGGAACTGATTTAGACATTTTCTCCACCTCTGCAGAGGGCTGCACTGCAGTATTAGACATCGGTGCCTGATTAGTTCCCCCCCTCCCCCTTTCTCAAAAGAGGAGAGGAAGAACAAGCAGAAGTTAATAGCTGGTGGCCAGGGCATTCAGTGTAGCTTTATAAGCACTGAGTTGAAGTCCTTGCCCAAAAATGTCTAGATAGGTTCTGATATAAAACCAGGTCCCCTTTGCATTGCGTCCCCAATAAGCATTGCACTGTGGGAAGGGGAGCCACTATAAGCGTCACTCAGAACAGAAATTCTGCTGAGGACCCAGGAACACATCTTAGTCAAGCTTCGTTGAACCCAGCACATTCTCACAGACAGAGTGAACCAGCGTTTACCAGCATCAGGCTAAATTTTGTTGTTGAAAATCCTACTTACCTCAAGTGGAGTCAGAAGGAGGGCAGCTGGTACAGCCCTGGAAATGAAGAGGCCTTGGATCTATACCCAGTTCTGCCACCAGCCTTGTCCTACAACCCTTTTCCTACAAGGTCATTTTACTTTTTGTCCTTCAAGTTACCCCCATCCTGTGTGAAATAAGCGGGCTATGAAAGACCTAGAAGTTGTCTGTCAAAAGTATAATTTTGTCAACTAAAGAAGCCATGGCAACATAAACCTACAACACAGTTTCCATCACAAGACTAACTTGAGTCAGTTACTGCCTTTGAAACATCTGTGGTGTGGGCTAAAAGTAGAATTTTCTACCAGAATTGGAGTATATTGAAGGTGTCACAAAAAATATCCCAAAATAGGGGAAGGAAAGAGGGAATATCAGATAAGAGGGGGAGGGGGAGGGAACAAAAGAGTGCAACAACAGTTATGAAATGCCTCAGCAGTTTCCTTGCTTTTGTTGTTGCTATTCTTTTTCCAGACAGACTGATGGGTTTACTGGATTCTTTGAATTGTGATATAGTGAACAGAACCACTGCTGAGAATCTTGTTAATTTTCTTAATACTAATGACATTCCTGCAAGGAATTACCTGCAGCTGGGCATTTGTATCACGGCTTGCTTCTGTAGGGACTGGAAAGTTGTAGGAGTCTCACCTGTGGGCTTTATCAGGATGTGGATAAAACAGTTCCTATTTTGCCTTTATCCTGCATTATGCTAACTTCTATCCTCCCTGCATTCCTCCTTATTCTGGGAATGCATCTATCTAGAGATGGGAAACGTAGGAATAAAATTGCCAGATGATATTTTTACCTGGAAAAATGCAAATGTATGCCCTGGAGGGGGGGGAGGGGGGAAAGTTGCTTCTCTGTGAGAGATATTTGAGACATCTGAAATAGCTGAGATGTAACGGGGATAATTTTGGACATGACTTTGTGATGTGACTAGCAAAACGGGCCAGTTTGGGACCTGCTTGTATGAAGGCAACATGTCCTTGGGCACATCACACTTGCTTGGCTCTGTAAACTGCACAAAGGATTTTTACTAAAGAAACACATTTCTACAATGCTTTTCACTTGATTATCTCAAAGTGCTTTAGTAAGCTCCGAACATACTGGGGAACAATCAACGCAGAAGCTGTGCTTTAAATCTTTCAGCAGTTATTTCTGTGAAAGTCCTATTTTCTCACTCTGTTTTTATTCAGACATCAAAAGGAAAAGAACAACAAGACAAAGGCAAAGGCAAAGGCTCATGCCCAATGTTTTTCTTTATCATTTTTGCCAAAGAAAAGAAGAAAGGAAACAAACACCATTGCGTGTAAATAATCTTTTTTTTCCCCTTGCCTACTTCTAGACCCACTTTCATTGGTTCACTATAATTAGGCAGAAGGTACTGAAATTATTTATATGTCAGACCTAATGGACAATATTGTAATTGTCTTTTAACAGATACTTTAACTTCTGAAGACTTTGAATCAAACCCTTTATTTCAAATGAATGCATACTTCAGGAAATTTCAGAAGTAATTGCCAGTTTCATGGTTTGTACCTGATACTACACTGAGCTGAAACCAGGATTTGAAAGTTTGGAAAATATGGCTACAGATTTTTTAGTCAAAGGCCATCTGAGATAATGAGCAAGAAGAAAGGAGGAGTTTTAATGTTTTATGGGTCAAGCATGTAGGGGTGTGTGATGTACTTTGTGCTTTTAAGATATGCCAGAAGTCTAATCCCAAGGCCAGGAAGGCAACACAGCAAGCAGAGGAATTTGGATGATAAAAGAAAGTATCAACAGAAATTGATGCCTGCTGTAGTTA
Organism: Leptosomus discolor; assembly: GCF_034619465.1. Taxonomy (NCBI): domain Eukaryota; kingdom Metazoa; phylum Chordata; class Aves; order Leptosomiformes; family Leptosomidae; genus Leptosomus; species Leptosomus discolor. The sequence continues at coordinate 18,306,042 of NC_141392.1, read as the reverse complement.
GGGTGTGCATTAAGGGGAGTTTAAAGCCCCCTTAAAGAGAAATAAATTTCTGCAGTGTTTTTAGGAGATTGCTGTCTGAGGGATGGACCAATGAGCAAGGTATGCTGGAGAAGGAGGACAGGTTTATGTGCAGCCTGGAAGGACGATGAGGAAACACTGTGGCTCCTGTATGCATGTGCCAGTTCTGTGGCTGTGCCAGGATCACCGGGCTTGTCCCAGCTGGTGCCCACACAGCAACATGTAGTAGGTGCCAGTGTTTTGGTGCTTGACATGGGGAATCGAGGGCCAGGTTTGCAGGGGTCAGCGAGCATCTTCTGCTCTCACAAAGGCAAGTGAGAAGTATGGGTACCTGCTTGCTCTGAAAATCAGGCTTTGCTGTTCTCAGACTAGCCCTTTTTGTAAGTACTGACCCTGCTGGTTTTGGGGTCTTGCCCTGGTACGGAAGTGTTTGGAGATGTGCCTGTGGAAAGGGTAATTTCTTTTTCTTTTCATGTTGTTTTCTATTAAAATATTCTTTCCCCCCAGGCTTTCCCCAAACTACAGTCTCCTGTTTCCATGAGGCATGTACCTGGCCTTGGCTGGTGGGTCACCTCTCCATTCACCCCCGGGATGTTAACCTGTGATGAACCTCCACTGATGTAGAGCTGATGAAAACCGGGGGACACACACACCCTGAATGAGAAGGCATATAAAAGTCAGTTGCCAAGGTAAAACAAATCTTTTTAAATCCCTTTCTTGGTAGGCAAAATAGGGACAGTCTCTGAGTGTGGCTGGTAGGGGGTGGTTCATGGTGCTGTGCTGGCTGCACCACACAGTGCTCTGGCCCCCAGGGTGACTCTCCTGAGGGCTGGTGGCACCAGCAGCAGGGACTGAGTTTGCTCACAGTGGGAATTCAGGAATTTTGTTAGAAGAGTTATGCACGCAAGTAACGGATATGTGTTGCAGTAGCTGTGTCTCACGGCGTTAAGCCTGCATCACCCATTATCTCAGTGAACAAGCCCAGGGTGGAAGGGCTGCTCCCCCCACCATCATAGCTGATAGCAGCTCTCTGTTCCCCTGTAATGGGCAGTCTCCCTGCACATAATGAACAACCTTTGGAGGACTGTGGAAGTAGAAATGCTAGGGTGTACGTAGGCCTCTAGATTGAACCTTCACCCTGTCTCCTGAAACAGTAATCACCGTGTAACCTTCGCGATAAACTATTTCCTGCGCTGAAGAAAGCAGAATCCAGACTGGCCGTGAGTGGTCCTGTAGCCTTGTGTGTGTAACAGATATGTACAACTCACGTCCCATTATCTGTTTTTGCATAGCGTCTCTGAGGGGATATAAACCTTCTCTCCACTCTGCAAGCATGGTGTTCACGTCAGCAGAGCCTGTTTCTCTGCTGCTTGGTCTTCTCTCTTGTAGCTATTGTAAATAAATGGCTGCTTCTCTGACCTGACCCACATGTGTACTCCGGTTATTCTGTGATGGGATGGAGAGGCCAGCAGCTTTCACTGTGAACAACATTGTCTACATCTTAGAACACCTGACATATGATGCTCTGTAGCGGGGCTGTTGGTGTCAAAGACAGGGCTTGTGCCCACCGTTTTCGAGTACCTGTGAGGCTGTGCTCTGGACTTTGGGCATTTCACTGATTTCTGTGTAGTGTGAGGAGAAGGCTCATTTAGTCATATATTGAGGGACTGGCAGCACTGCAGGGAAAGACCAAGAAGGGCTGAGCTGGACGGTGTTCCCTGGAAAGACAACAAAAGGTGGCACTCAACCAGAAACAGTTTTCTGAGGTTACCATTGGATGCTCATCTTTCTCTCCATCGTTATTCCAGCTGAGCAAATATTGCCCTCACAGAAGTCAGGGTTGCTTTACCACAACTTGTGCCATTTCTGTTGGCTAGAGAAACACAACTTGTATGAGAAGACATAGGATTTATTGTTAGTCTACTTAAAAGTTTTAATAGTCTGCTCAGAGTCCTCATCAATCCACTTACAACAATGCTAACAGTGATAAATGCTATTATCTAGACTATTAGAGAGAAAGGGGATAAAAGAAAAAGCCCATAACATACCAGTGCCAAAACCGATACACACACATCACTGTAGCCACTGCAGCTTTCCCCAAGTTAGGCTCACACCTCCGCTGCCCGGGCACCGGATTCGGAAGTCCTGTCTGGCACCCAGGAGAAGGTGGGAGAACTGCCGGTATCATAGACCCACCAAGTCCTTTGTTCCCAGCAGTGCAATGCCAATGGTGGGGCCCCTCTGTCTGCCTTCCCAGTGTGGTGGTGGTAGTGGGGTTTCTGCCTCCTCCTCTGCTAGACTCCACCTGGGGCTGTTTCCACCTCGTTTCTAAGGCTCTCCCCACCGTGATCCTTGGTCCTCAGAGCCAGGTACATCCACGCTGACCCTCCAGGCAGAGCTGTGCACGCCCGGCAGACCTGCTCCTCACCCTCCTTGCTGCCCGCCAGCGGCGTTTCCCAGCCCCAAGGTCATGTTCCTCCGTTGACGCAGCGCTTGCCCACGGGGGAGTAGTTCACAGTGCCGTGGCTGCCTGGATCGCCCTGTGCCGGAGGTTCCAAGGCCCCGCTGCCCTCCCCTGCCTGCGTTTTTCCTCCCGGCTCAGGGACCGATTGCTGTGCCCACAGCTGCTCCTGCTGCGCTGCAGAAATACAGCCAAGCCGTGCTGCTGGAGGCCTTTCGGGACCCCTTGGACCAGGCGAAGCAAAACCTGGGCGCAGATGGGTGAGGGCCACTGGAGTCACTAAATGGTTGCTGTTACAGCTGCAGAGCTCACGTGAAGCACCCTACAAGGCAAGTCCCAACCAAAGCAAGGTTCACGAATCTCTGTACTACATTTTGCTGTATTAGTACACAGCCTGCAGCCTGTTTCTGGTAGTGTCCAGACCATATTTTGTGGGCTATAGGCATACGGATCCCCTTTTGATAGTCCATCCACGTAAGCTGTCACACATGAGTCCAGCAAGGATGCTGCAAACCCTCCTGTGGCTCAAGGCTCCTTACCAGGACCGAGCAATCAATCTTCTTGGAGGCGTTTGCTCTTTCCTATCTGGTCTTGCCTCATGTGGGTCTGAGGGTGGCATGTAGGTCTTGGCTTTAGCGTAGAGCTGGTACTTGGTTTACTTAATATTTGATTATAAAATCCTGTCTATAAAGACAGGATAATTTGCACAATTAGCCAAACTCTTACTATACTCAGGATTACACTTCTAGGCTGTACAGCCTAGTTAAAAATTTCTGTAGCTGATAGGAGTCCTGCTGAGGAGGGATTTACACCAAGCACAATGCTTGGCGCCTCTTATTGTGGTTGTAGTAAGAGCAACTTGCTCATTCTTCTCATGTACTGCAAACCTTGCTTTGGTGGCTTCTTTACTGTCTGTGGGACTACAAATGTTACAACTGGATGCTTTGTTATCTGCAACAATGGCTCAAAACCTAAACCAAATGTTACAAGGCTTTGTTTAGTACACAGTTAAAAAGTTTCTAGTAATTTTAGTGTCACATCTAAAAGCATTGTATAATTAAAATCATACTGTTACAGTTATGTTACATGCACATGTATTACCCAACAAGTTAGACACGCAGAGGTGATTTCTGGATGCTGGGTATACACACAAACACAGCTGAATTCCACGTAAGTGATTACAGACACACTAGAATCCAAAGGATACATTTGATATTCACGTCTGGCTAAACTCTGTTCTAAACCCATTGAAAACTGGTACCCTCTCGTATGCAATTTCCATGTGTAAGTGCCTCCCGCTTGCTGGTGTCCTCCCAGAGAGGCGGCTGGGAGCTGCCCATCATCACTGGTGTACAGCTCTCATCTCAGAAACCCTCCTGCTCTAAGTTTCTAAAATCACATCATCATCTTCTCCATAACAAAATAAAATTTTTCATCAGAGCAATACATGATTACATATTACATGCATATGTAGTGTGTTGCTATCCCCACCACTGGGGAACCTTTAGTTTTCTACCCATTCCAGCACCCTGAACTTATACACAGGTGCTCTATATTATACTCAAAACCGCTCAATGCAGTTTTCCTAATGTAAAGCTACACTAGTGGTATATTTTTTAAAATATAACTTACCCTACCAGAAATTTCTACACTTGATCTGTTCATTTTTCTATTTGTACTACTCAAAATACTATAATGTTTTGCAGATACAACTACATGTTTTCAGTGTTACATATACAGGTATTGCATCGTATGCCGGTGGTCAATTAATCACAATTGTTATTGATAATAGGAAGTATGTTCATCCTCATCAAGGGAAACAGGGTTTCTCTTGTTTGGAGATGGTGACCCCTTTAAACTGGATCCATTTTTATCCTTGTCACCACAGTTTGCTTATACTTTTCTCTTATTTGAACTTCAGCAACAGTAACTGATCTAGAAGAAAAGGTTATATTTTTCTCCCTTCATCTATTCATATATGATAATAAAGCAAAATAAAAGCAGGAAAGAAAATGCTAAGCAACATGCAATGAATAATATCCATAATTTGGAATGGCTACTTATTCTTCTGTGCTACCTATGGAAGACAAAAACAGTAAAGATTATTATTAATAGTTATCTTAGTTAACCAAGGTAGATCACTTATACCCATAGGACTTTTGATTATATTAAGGATCTAATAAACTGCATCTTTGTATATTTTTATTCAATTTATTAGCTTATGTTCTTAAACTACTGCTCACCAATCCTCCATCGTATTTGTGTTCCATTGGTTCTGTCTCTTCTCTGTAACAGAAGAACTTTATATTTTAATTAAATCTATGACATTAATGCATACTCTGTATCATGATTGGTCTTTTTTTTTATTTTACCTTTTCTTCACTCTAAGAAAAAATGCTGGTCTTAACACACCAACTAGAATAAGGTATTACAGGTTTAACTTTTTCCATTCAAAGTGAACTTTGTCCCAAGTAAATTAGAGTATTTTATCGTTAATTACCCTCCCCTCAGACCTTTATATATACATGCTTAGTCTCCCATTTCTCCAGCTTCTAACTTTTACATACTGGTAGCACCTAGCATTCCTCTGCTTCAGTCCTTTTTTCCATTTTTTTGATACCGCTCCTAAATTTCTTTCCTGCACTACTCCCACATGCTTATGTGAAAACACACTACTGAATTTAACAATACTAACGCTAGGCATGAACTGCCTGATTTGTGTTGGTATCTTTTGAATTTGCTCTGCTTGTGCCTCTTTATTTTGCTGCTGCTTTGATAACAGGCAGGTACTATTTCTGAAAATGGTGCTCTTTTTTCTTTTTTTTCTTTTTTTTTTTTTTTTTAGAGTCCAAACCCTTCTGGATAGCCTATAGAAGAGCCAGGAAAAAAAGATGCTATTCTTTTCTCCTTGTTTTGCCCTCAGGGTTTGTACCATACCTAGGACTCCTATAACCTTTCTTGCGGAGTCCTTCATACCTATAGCTCATTCTCAGTCTCGCAGCTGCACATTGCTGCTCACGCACACCGCAGCCCAGTTGGTATCGCAGCCTGGACTTGCTCCAGTGCTTTATCAGTCCTTAAAGCTTTCTGCTTTTTTCCCAAAACAGCCTCTGCTAACTTGGCCTGAGCAGCGTTTGGTATCCCTGCCTGGACCCCTTGCAGTGAAACAGGCAGCAGGGCAGCTGAGGCAGAGCTAAAGCAACCTCTGCTCACCGCAGCCCTGGCTGCTCTGCCTGGAAAAATCAACTTCTCCCTCTTTGTTTCTCTTGTCAAAATAAGCAATCACAAAAACTCCTAATGCTTTACCCCTCCTGCATTTTCTCCATCAGAAGAGCCTTCTTATTTCGCATCGGCTGCAATCTGCACCCGGTGCCCCGGTTTTTCATGTGACACGGGTGATGCCCTGACCTGGGCGATGTCTCGTGGGCTCTGCTCCCAGTCCCCCAGTGCTCCCAGTGCGGGAGCCTTCCCCAGTGGTCTGGTTCTGGTCTGACCACGAGCCCAGGGAATGGGGGGACCAGCTGCCCTAGACTATGATGGGGAGGGCAGGGGCCCCGGGCCCACTTCCCTCTCTTCTCCCACTGATCTCCAGCAGGCGATCCAGCAAAACCCTGGTGGGAGCATTATCCCAGCGGGCCATATCCTCCCCATGCTTCCGAAGCTGCCTCCATATGTCCACTCTCATCGTGCTTAACTCCCTCCTGGCCACGGTACTTTGTACCACGACTTGGGGAGCTGCGCTATGCCGCCACTGCCTCTTGCCCTGCCACCTTCCTTTCCTCCCTTTCCCCAAGGAGGGGGTCTGGGAGGTCGCACCGGCAGAAGCACCAGTCTGCAGAGCCTCTAAATCCCTTTTCTCCCTGGGGTTTTCCCTTTCTCTGCTGCCCCTTCCTCCACCGGAGCTCCCTCCATCCTCCCTTGCCCAGGCTCTCCCTGACTTGCTCCTTCCCTGGGCGCTCCCTGGTTTGAGCTGGTGTGAAGCTGGGTCAGCAGTGGTTGTTTCCCCCCTGATAACTCTATCTGCCTGTGGCTGCACATTTCCCCTGCTTCTTCCCTCTGCTCCTCCACCTTCTCTTTTCACAGCCACCTGAGCACTGGTAGGCAAAATGGGGTTTGCTTTAAACCTTTCTGGCATCTCCGTAACTAGTGAACGTGGGCTTGCAGGCTTACACTCCTCTACGGAGGGGCTGCCATCTGGATTAAACCATCTTTTTCCATCCCAGCGCTCCTCATCTCCTTGGTAGGGTGTTCTTATAAGGGCTGCGACCGCGCTGTGCTTTGCCCCTAATGCTGCTTGTAACTTTTCCATCTTGGCCTCGCAGGCTCGGTGGTCTGTGGCCTTCTCTTTTAGGATCTGTATTTTTTGCACTAAGGCTCGGATTACTCCTCGCACCTCCTCCACAGCTTTCATACTGACAGCTAGTTTTTCCTTCAATGCCTGATTTTCATTCAAAATGGCCTTTTTTTGTTCACACACCTCTTGATACTGGAGAATGCTTCGCACTTGCTCCACAGCTGCAACCCCTTCTCGAGTTTTACCCTCCTCTAGTTTAAGCCGCTGAGCCTTAATTTCTGCTTTCAGTTTGTTGTTTTCCTCCCTTAGGTTCTGAATTTCTGCCTGGGCTGCCTGTTTTTCTTCAACTGAACTTTTGGCCGCTAACCACACAGCCCATGCTCCTGCACATTTTAAGGATTTTCGGGAGAACAGTTTAGACTTAGCCGCCTCTTTTAATTTGGCAAACTCTAGATCTGCCTGCTGGATACTTCTGCAAGAGTTCGGATCCCAGGGGTTTGGTCCCCACTGCATAACCCAGTTTTCCAGCTCTGACATCTTTTTGACTCCTCTAAAGGTATTTCAGACTTTACAGAAAGGGCTGCTTCCAAACTACAACTCAAGCAAGCTGAGAGAAGATAGCAGAGGCTCACCCAAGTTTGGGGTACTCCTCTGTTGTTTTTCTAGTGTAGTTCTTCCCTCCAGAAGATTTTCTCAACCCAGAAATCCCCCAAGCAGGCATTTCTAATTTAGCTCTTCTCACAGACAAGGCAGAGGGCTTTCATTCCCCTGTTCAGGGATGCTTAGAGGCATCCCTTGAGCATTTCTCCTCCTAGGCAGAAGGCAGCGGGCTTTCCCTCCTGCCTGGGGGGCTTTCCCTCCACTTCAAGATTTTCAACAAGTCTTTAAGGGAAAATGTGTGGCCCCCCAAAACTGGGTGCTATGCTTTAAGCAAAACACTTGCTGGGGCTATGGGAACACAGGGCAGCCTTGTGGCTGGTTGTCCCTGGCTGCCACAGGATGGCACCCGAAAAAAGCTCTCCCAGAAGGGCTGCTCACCAAAATGCCATAAGGAGGGCTCCCAGGAGGGCTGCTGCCTTCTCCACTAGTTTGATGCTCCACAGCTTGTGCCTTTATGTGGGCTAGAGAAATACGCCTTACACGGGAGAATCTGCTGTTTCACTACCTAAAAGTTTTAACTGTCTCATCAGAGTGCTAATCAATCCACTTACAATGTTAGATGATATTATCTAGAATACTAGAGAGAAAGCGGATAAAAGGGAAAAAATATCCCTTATCAGTATCAAAACCACCCCTTCCCTTAGCCACTGCAGCTTTCCCCAAGTTATGCTCACCCCTCCGCTGTCTGGAGAGGGCTGCAGGTGTCACAGCCCCTGAGTCCTTCACATCCAAGCAGTGCGATGCTGATGGTGGGGCTCTTTTCCAGTGTGGTGGTGGTAGTGGGGTTTCTGCCTCCTCCTCTGCTAGACTCCACCTGGGGCTGTTTCCACCTCGTTTCTAAGGCTCTCCCCGCCGTGATCCTTGGTCCTCAGAGCCAGGTACATCCACGCTGACCCTCCAGGCAGAGCTGTGCACGCCCGGCAGACCTGCTCCTCACCCTCCTTGCTGCCCGCCAGCGGCGTTTCCCAGCCCCAAGGTCATGTTCCTCCGTTGACGCAGCTCTTGCCCACGGGGGAGTAGTTCACAGCGCCGGGGCTGCCTGTATCACCCTGCGCCGGAGGTTCCAAGGCCCTGCTGCCCTCCCCTGCCTGCGTTTTTCCTCCATGGACAACTTCTGTCAGTGGCAAGACCATGTTTCATGAGCTATAGGCACGCATTACACCACCATCATCCTTTTGTTTTCCCCCAAGAGCCCTGTGCTTTGCTACAACAGCCACAGGAATAGAGGAGCAAAGGCCTTGTGCTTTGCCCTGACCAAAAAGAGCATCACTGCTGCTCCTCAGGTTTTTCACCAGGAGCTGCAAGGAGAGCAGTGGGTCTTTGGGGGCTTGGTGGAACCGTGGGTGATGGTCCAACCTGCCCTATGGCCAAAGAAATCCATCAGGCAAGCACAATAATCCTACAAAGAAACAATTCCCCAAATAAGTGAAACAAGGAGAAATAATTGAAGCTCTGCAATTATTAAAACACATGAATGCCTGCTTGTAAACCCCACCATCCCCACAGATCAATACTTTAAGAGATGCTTGAAGCTTTGTAAACTAGAAGATGTAATAGGATTAAAGCTGCAATGTGACAAGACAGCTAATTTTTAATTATTTCTAACTCCTTTCTAATTTCTACTTTGTTCTGAATATTTAAAAGCCCTTCCAAATGTATTTCACGAGTTTCAATAACAACCTACTAACTGGATGTGGCATTACAGCAATTTATAATCACCTCCCAAAATGGGGATCTAAATTAATCTTTCTACATCTCATTAGTTTAGCTATCAGAGATCTTTTACAAGATAATTGGCTTTCAGTGGCTTTAATTTAATTTATTAATACCTTACATTTATATTTCATAGATGCTGTCTTAATTATTGAACTGATACATCTCAGAAACATAATTCTTTTATACAGCATCAAACTTCTGCTTTTAGGGCTTTAGAGCCTTTCTAAAATGTTTTAATGATAAACAATAAGTCTTTGTTTGTGTTTGCCTTTAGAGTGGATATTAGTTTACTTTTGCCTTAGGTTCTCGCAAAGGAAAATTAGATCTTATTTTGGAACATCCTGTTTTGCAAATGAGGTTGGCTTTATTCTTAACCCAAAACTTACTCCAACTTTGTAATACTATAGAAGTGAAAGCAAGGGGAGGCAGAAGTAGCAAAAAGAATGTGTAATAAATAGCTAATCCATATCTGACAGGCATTTAAGTTAAGTATTTCCATGGGTAGCAGTTAGGGAAGCCCAGACGCCTGGGGGGTTGTGTCCCATGGCTGGGCTCTCCAGTGCCGGTGGTGATGCTGCCCTGCTGGAAGCTTCTCCTGCAGCCAGGAACATCTATGGCCGCCTCACCAGGTCCCTGCTCTTCCTGGAGTCACACCACTAGCTGGGTCGGGGGGCTCCCCAACATCCCCTTTGCTAATTAACCTGCAGGAACATAGTGTTTTGGAGACTTTCAGCCCTCTGTAAACCTTGGCTGAAGTGAACCAGGAGGTTCCCAAATCGGTGAGGACAGACAGACAAGCAGACTTTGTGACTGACCCCAAGAACTTCCTTCCTTCAGAAACCAATCTAAAAATGTGTTCCCTTTTGAATGAAGAGCAACGTTGAAACATCTGACAGTAAATGTGATGATGATAATTGATGCTTAATGAATAATCCAGGGTAGTGTTAATATTTTAGCTTCACAGAATACCCTTCACCCCCAGGAGCTAAAGCAATTTATAAAAGGTGTCCTGCCACCCTGCACGGTCTCCTTTTGCCATTTAATCCACCATTTCATGGGGACCAGTTGCATGACTGGGCTGGCACTGGGCAGGTTGCATAGCACAGCAGCGCAGAGGGGCTATGTCCCACTGCCCTGCTCTGGTACCTGCTCAGAGTGAAGTCCACTCGCTGCATTTACCTCTGGCCGGTGACAGGCCAGCCCGGCTTTTGTCACAGCCCAATGTCCCACAGAGCGGCGGACTTCCAGTTCTGTGGTGGGAATGAATTACAACGCCGCATCAAGACCCCCATCAGGGAAAATCTTTCAGGTAAGAGGTGTGCTCCCGAGTTTTGCTCTGACACGGAGGAGAGCAGCCTTGTGCTGCAGAGGGGCTGCTGGTGGGCCCCTCTCCCCGGCGGCTGCGGGGCCGGACCTCCCTTTCCCACCCAAACCCTCGGAGGTGAGGAGGGGGCAAAAAGCCCCTGCAGACCTCCCTCCCAGGCACAGAGCTGCTGCGCCCATTCCTCTGTTTCACCCACGCACCTCCGTGTCCCTCCCGACACAATGAAAAACCCACCCACCCAGTGCCCTCCGGGAGGGAGACCGCATTTACGGGGAACGAAACCCACCCGCCGGGCCCCGGGGCTGGCTCCGCTCCCTCCCGAGGGGACGGAAAGCAGGAGGAATGCCGGGGAGCCCCCTCCCGGGCTGCGGGGAGCCCGGCGCGGCGATGCGGGCGGGGGCCGGGCTGAGCCCCGCACAGCGCCCCGCGGGCGGCCGGTCCGCAGGGGCGGCGGAGGAAAAGCAGCCCAACAGCCCCCTCTGCTGGCAGGAGGCACCGCGGCAGAGGCTCTCCGCGCCGCCGCCGGCTCTTCCCCTTCCTCGGGGACGGGGCGCGGGGAAAACAAAGAAAAACCCAAAACCCCACCCCTTTGCAGGTCACTCGCCCCGCTTGCAACGTGCAACCGGCTGGGCTCATTCTTCCAGCTAAAGCATAAAAAAAGGGGAGAGGAGGAACAAGCAGTAGCAAGGTCAGCTCGTTTCAAGGAGCACCTGAAGCCTCCGGCCCTCAGGTAAAGCCAGTTTTGGTTTTAAACACGTGCTGCTGCTGCTCAGGGCGCTCTTTTAGTTTGAGGGCTCTTGTGCCTTGATCGCTGTTGTGCCACCTGGGTGGGTGAAGGCAGGTAAATTTTCTGGTAGGGAAGGGGTTGAGGGTGAGAAGAGTGAATTGAGGATTAAAGGTGTAAAGTCCATTAGTTAATATCGTCCCTTCTTCCCCATTCTCAAAAGAAACAAGCTACTGCTGTACGATGTTGCTCTGCAGTCATAGCTTCTGCCAAATCCCTTTGCTCTTGCAAATTGTGACCTCTTTGGAGAGAAGGCTAGTTGTCTGCTTTGCCTGCTGAGGATGGAGGGCAGGAGGACATAAAAAAGGGGCAGATGAGTTCCTGTTATATTATCATGTTGGTTTGGGCCAGTTCTGCATAGTGGCCTTTTGTATTTTAGAAACATTTCAAAATTTTAAAATAATAGTAAAAAAATGCTGTGAGTCTTTCTTTCCATCCCCGTTCCAAATGCTCCAAGCTGGCTTTGCTCTTTCTTGTAAAGCCAGCGGCAGCTAGGATTTTTTTGATGATGTGGATGCTCTTGGCAGCACCCATAAGCCAAAAGAGGTGCCATCCAACTGCAACATGCAGGGCTCAGGCATTGGGAGGAGCGAGCACCTTGGTGAGCCCTGGGGAGCCCCACTGAGCTCGTGGTGCTGCAGCCACTGAAGGTCAGGGTGGGACAGCTTTCCCTTCTCCAGGAGGCTCTTGACACAGCTCACCCACAGTCCAAGGCTTTTCCCTGATGGCTTGTTATTAAAACTGTACAAATAATAAATTCTTCCTTCTATCAATCAAATCAGAAAGAAAGTCAACTGCGTTCATTTTAGATCAATCTGAAATGAACATATCTGGTGGTTTGGTTTTCCCAGCCAAATGAAAAATCTTCCTCAAAAGACGCTGGCTGAAGCCAGCCAGGGGGGGCTTCATTGTACTAGTTTTAACCCTGCTGTCTGCCATGCTGCTGCAACTGTCTGCTGGCTTAAGGTGGCACTTGCAAGCATTCTTCTTTAGTCCAAACCAACCTTTTTATAGTGGATAAATGACTGGTCCCACCATGCCCCTGAGCTCTATTCCTATACTAGCCAGGGATGCCCAAGTGTCACGCAGGGCCAGCTCGTGACTTTGGCATCATGAGCTCTTGCCCCAGACAGGCAGAAACGCAAATGGAGGATTTCTAGACAGCTAGGAGAGTTCTCTTCCAAATATACACTAGGTAATCCTCAGCTTCTACCCAGGTCTAGTTGTTCACCAGACAGGAGGAGCAAGGGGTCCAGCACATGAGCCAAGGTCTGGATCTGGCCCTGTACGCTTCTGCCACCAAAATGTGAGCCTTTTCATCCTGCCTGCCAAGAGGCAAGGCAGTTAGTGTGCCTTGTTGATTAAAAAAAAGGAAATAAAGGTCCCACTTGATGCAGTTCAGTTAGGGACTGTGCTAGGGATCTCACTGCCTTTTGAAAGTCAGATGCATTGGAAATGAAAACATCTTCTTCCTCACAGCCCAATCCGGTTCCTCTCCACTAACAATATCCTCTGCAGCCAGACCCTTCATCCCAGGACTCCTGCTTAAGGCATCTTAAAATCCCTATTGATTTCAATGGGATTGGGTTTGAGCCACTTAACCATTTGCCCGCTGGAGCAAGTAGCCAGTCTCTGAGTTGCTGCCTATCGCTTGTGTGCTGCAGCGGGACTCATCAGGCCGCAGGACAGCATATTCTTGGCTGTATCAAAGGAGAGTACAGCGTGTTTTGTCCTTGCAAAAGGTTGTTATAAATGGTTTGGTTTCAAGAGAGCTCAATTAGATCTGGGAACACTTGCAACGAGTTCGTTCCTAATTATGGCTCGGAGACCTTGCAGTAGGCAAAAGACAGATGGATGCCAAAGAAAGAAGCAAACAGCAGCAGGCATTTCCATGGTGTCCTCTTTGCTGCTTATAAGGTGTGCCCTGTCCCGTGCCGAGTACTTCAAGCACTTTGCTTTACACTTCCAAGGCTGTCATATTTCTCTTCTTAAGTTTCCACGACTTTCCGTGAGGAAGCTGAGTACACTACCTGCCAAAGGCACCGACCCGTTGCCTTTGAGAGTCGAGAAATTAGGAAAACGAACATTGCTGCACCTGAAACATCCCTGTGCCAATGCTGCCATGAAGCAGCTTTCGATCTCCTTCCAAAGTCCGCAGGAGATCAGTCCTTGCCGATGACTTCTAACTAAGCAAGATAATGAAACCCTCAGGACATCAGACTGGCAGATGCTTTTTAATGGGACCTGATTGTCCTGAGTCCTGAGAGTGGCCTGGTTTCTTGGGGATTACAGGCGGCCTTATTTCAACTTTCATCTCAGATGAATATGGTCACTGAAGTCAGGTCAGTTCTTGGGGTGGATGGACTCTGTACTTGCCAGTCCTCATTGCGAAAACCACCTGGGTGCTCCTTCCTCCCAGTGCTGGTGCGGGCCCTGGAGCTGCCTTTCAGCAAGTCAAAGACAGACTTTTACTTTCCTTTTCTCATTTTCCACAGCTATAAAAATACACCTATGGGTGGGATTAACATTAACAACAATGTCATTAAATCATGCCTTGATCTTTGCTGCTTTGTTTGCAGTGATTCATACTGTAATTCTTGCAAGTATGGGTCAAACAGGAGTCAGTGCTCTGCGACTGCAGTCCTAGCTCTCCCCCATCCTAAATGTTGACCCCCCCAAGGCAGCAGGAAGGACTCTTCTGTTGATGACTGAGAGATGTGGGGGGTCCCTGAGCCAAAACCTCTTTCCAGTTAAAGCAACAGCAAACTGGCTGCTGGTTCCCTGCCAGCTGTAAGCAGTGGGTTTTGTCCTTTGGGACCGGTCCCACGTCCTATCTCAGCAGACTCAGTGCAAGGCTGGACCCAGTAAGGGGTTGGGCTGGTTTCCCCCCCTCCTTGTCTTCCAAGCCCCTGTGCCACTGCGCTCACGTGTTGTGCCCGGGAGCGTGTGACAGCTCACATAATGCCGACTGGCAGGTGACCACGGGAAATGCAGCACGGGTCACGTCTCTGCAAGCCAGGCTCAGCCTAAGTCTCCCAAGATGCGTCATTAAGACTCTTAGGGCTAAATCCCTCCCTGCTAAGTGCAGCCAGCAGCAGCCCTGCAGCAGGGATGCGCTCAGCCCCCCGCTCGTGCCCAGATGCACCGCGCTCGGCTGTCAGTGCTCTCTGAGTTTCTAACTCAAATTGCCTGGTGTGAACTCTCCTTAACCAGGACTTTATCTTTCGGGAGCTCAGAGCAACCAGAAAGATTATTTTTTTTTCCTTTTTGTACCTGACAGCAAGGTGCGAGGCTGGGGAGAGAGACTCTGCTGGGCTGCCTGTTGTCAGGGGGGATAAGACCATCCAGCAGCTTCAAGGAGGCCGTGATCTGAGGAGTCTTGCTTAGAAAAACTGACTCTTGCACAGCAGCAGGCCTTCACACCGCTCCGTGTACAGGCAAGGAACAGGAGAAGGGATGCGAAGCTGGCTGGCTCCTTGGCAGAAGGGGGGTACAGCCTTCCTCCTGCCTGCCTGTGCCTTGCCTGTGCTGCAGGCAGGCCCTTGCAGGGGGTCAGGCTGGCATTTGGGTGGTGATTCCCCACGGCACCTCTTGTGCAAATAGGCCAGCACTACACAGGCCTCTCTCCTCATGCCTGGCTGGTGTTTCAGACCAACTGTCCCCATGTGAACCCAGCCCTCTCCTAACTCCATGGTTCTCATTTCTTGCCAGTCAGGTCCCAGCCACCAGGCCAGCTCATGCTTGTCTCCACCTCTCCTGGGATTAAACTGGTCTCACCAGTCTCCATCTGAATTTCCTGCCTGTCTGAGGCAGGTTGTCACACATGTCCTGGGCAAGCTTATTTCTGCCCCCTCCCTTGCACTCTGCACCAGGGAGCCTTGTGTCCTCCCAGAGCAGAGGCATGGCACCCCATTCCCTGGCAAGACAAGCAATAGCACCTCTCTCCAGGGTGAGGGGGAGGCCTTATCCTTTCTTTCCCCATGAGAAAAAGATAGGAATAACATCCACACACCCCCCCAGGGCGGAGCAGACACCCGCCGAGTATCGCCCTGCTACCCACAGCAAGGTCACTGTAACGAAGGGCCTTGTTTCACACAGACAGTGGCTTTGGAAACATTTAGTAATTAGTGCCGGAGACAGCAAAGAGCTTTGTGGGAAAACTGAGAGCATTCCTGAAACTGCTCATTAACTATCCGGTTCCTTGGAGCCAAGCAGCTGTCTGGTGGCTTCCTACATAGGGGCAGGGGCAGGCAGGGGATTGGGCTGCACTAGCCCCCTGCCCACCCTCCTGCCCGCTCCCCGGCCACCATGCTCAGCCCTCTGCCTTGCAGCAGGGTGCCCCGTCTCCTCTCTGAGGAGCTGTGGTCTTTTCAGGCTGAAGATGACCGCTGCGTGGTCAGTGCCCAGCGGCTGCAGCATCCCCAGCTGGGAGGGTGCTGGGCTTTGCTCTTTCTCCCCCTCGGGGCCTTTGTGGTGCTGGGGACCGTGCCCAGACCCAGCACCCCGTGGCTTTGTGAGTGAGGGAGGTGTATTTGCGGGGTGGCCTGGAGACTGTATGGGAAGGTGTGGTAAAAGTCGTGTCCGCTTTTCTCCTGACGGCTCCACTGTTACACATGCTGCTGCTCCGCTTGGTCACGGCTTCATTTCTAGGTGCAGAGAGAGGGGCTGGAGAACAAGAGGCCATTCACCTCCATGAAAAGGTTTCATTCAAATATTCTTTAATTGTCTGGGAAAATAAGTGATTAAAGACAGCTTACAGAAGTTACAGCTGTAGGACACTGCTGAAATGTCCATGCTTGGGATCAGCTGGGTGGATATTATTACAATTAGGACATTGTTTGAAGTCACTTGGAAGTGGGTTGGTCCCGTCTGGAGAGGAAGAAGCAAAGGGGGCATCTAACTACTGTCATTTGCCACCTACGGGGGGTGGGGGGGTGGGGGGTGGGGGTGGTGAGAAGGTGGAGCCAGACTCTTCTTGGAGGCACATAGCAAGAGGGAACAGGCGTAAGTTGCAGCGAGGGAAGTTCTGGTTAGAGAGAGAGAAAAATGTTCACCATGGGGATGGTGAGGCCCTGGAACTGGTGCCTGGGGAGGTGGTAGGATCTCTGCTGTGGGAAGTGCTCATAGCTCGGCTGGACCAGTCCTCAGCAACCTGCTCCAGTTTTCAGGTCAGCCTGGCTGCGAGCAGGGGCCAGACAGGAGACCCTGGACTAGGTCACTTCTGCCCAAAGCTGCTTTGTGATTCTATGATCCACATCATCCATGTCCAGGAGGTATTTCCAAGAATAACCTGAGAGTTTACTGATGCGCCACATCACCAAGGTTGATATAGCGCTCATGCCAGCAGGGTAGTGTTGGGGTTAACCCCCGGACTCCCTAAAACAATGCCCTAAACCACCCATGGTCCCACAGGATCTCAGCCTCCACCACCTCCACGAGTCCCTCAGGCAGCTGCAGCTCAGGGCAGACACGGATTTATTAGCCAGGGAAAAACACAGGAGTTTCAGGCAAGAAGTTCTGGTTCATCTCACAGGTAGGTTTGTCAGCCAAGGTGCCTGACACTAACCTGGAGCTGTGATAGCGGTTTGTCTCCTCCTTGTCAGAGATAGGGAGATGACAACAAAGAACCTCTGTGGTTCGGAGGCTTTGCAGTTTTGTTTCTGTTACACAGATTAATAGGAGAGACTGAAAGACAGGTGCTGCGCAGTGCTGGACCCAGCTGCGTATAAAAATACACTGTTCCATCCATCTCCACATAATAAACACATTAAAAAGGGACAAGGTGTGTCTTTAACCATCTCCAAGGCTTTATGTGGGCCAAGCTGGGTTTGTTTTTTTTTTCCTTTTTACAACAAATGGAAGTATAGGACTGGTTTCAGGGGAGAGAAAGGAGTGGGAGGCAGAATATCACATCCTATTTCCTCTTTTAAACACTTGGCAAGGGAACGAACTTTCCATTCCCATCTGGCACAAGCAGACTAAACACAGGTTCCTTTCTGATAGCCATCTGCACTCTTCTGCTACCTTTTCCCATCAGTCTTCTGCAGGCAAAACGCAAACCCATGCGCTATTTAAAGATACTTGAACTTAGGGAGTGTAACCAAACGATCCCTTTTAGCTACCTTCTTTCCAAGTCACCGAGCAGCAAGTGCCAAGCCAAACAATAACCCCGGTTAATCAACAGGCTCAGGACATGAAAGCGACTCAGTTTCCTATTTGTGAATGCACAGATGTTGTTTATCTTGGATCTACCCTTGTTGGTCCCCTGGGATTAAATCACAGGCCTTTAGGTGGAGCGTGAGTGATTGCTTTTCTATCGAAGCAGCCCACAGCAAGCTTTGGCCAGCCCCGCTGCTGTACCATCCTCCTTCCCATCTCCCTAATGATGGGTCTCTGCTGGTCCAAGGGATCCCTGCAAGAAGTGAGGCATATTGTGGCACCCGGGACCATCAGCTCCAGAAACACTCAGTGCTGTAGAGCTGGGTTATCTCCGCAAGGACCTGCACCAGGCATGCCCTCAGGATGGTGAGGCTGATAGCTTTCAAAACACAGGCGCTAGGGAGACTGGGTCAACCCAGGCACTGATAAGGGAGAGGAGCTTCCTTGCAGATGCAGACATGAGCACCTGACTCCTCTGCAGCTCTGTGTTCATCCAGCCAGTCCTGCCTTGCAAGCCCAGCATGACTTTGGCCAGGTCAGGGAACACCACATTTCAAGCAAGGTGCTGGTTTTGGTGGTGGTGCAGTAGCTGGTACTGCTATGAGAAAGGGCCTGATCAGGCCCCTATCCCATCCTTGCTTCCAGGCACGGCAGCTGAGCTGGAGGTATTGACTGCGTCCAGCACACCCCGGTGAATCTGTTGGCTCCATCTGTGAGCAGGCTTGGCTACCACATGTCCAGAAGAGGTGAGACTCTGTGGTCCACAGCCAGGTGAGTAGGATGATTCCTTCTCCATACACACCAAGATGCTCTGAAGGTCCAGGGACATTTGCCAAGTGATGCCAGCTCCAGTCACCTCACTCAGCCCTGGCAAGGCTGGCTGCTGCTTCTCCTGCCCGCTTACGCAGCTTTTAATTTCAAGTGGAGAAGGCCATCCTTATCCCTCCCGGCACCTGTCGAACTGCTGTGGAGCCTGGCTAGCATGGCCTGATCAGCAAACCCGCCCGCAGGGGTGTCTGTGCATCATAGAGGTGTGGGTGATGCTCGTGCATGGGGTTCACAGAGCATTTTGAGAAGCTGCTTGTGGGACGAGTGTCACTTCTCGTAGCATTGGTTGTAACTGTGCTCACAACATGCTTCCTCGGCTGTTGAGTGCTCTTTTTTTGGGGTGGGGGTGGGGTGGGGAGGGAGTCATGGTGATAGTTTTCCATATTGCAGAAACACCCTGACTGCAAGACAAAGCTGGTGGTGGCTGAGGCTGTGTTTGGAAAGACACCTTCCCACCCACAAACCCTCTGGTACCATCTGCCTACTAAACAGGAGTCCCCTCCACAAAACTGGCATGCAGGCTTTCTCCGTAGCTGTGAAGAGCCGAGCAGCTCTGCATACTGTGTGGCTTGTCTGTCCTATATGCAAAGATCCATTGTTGTATACACCCAGGGCCAGGCTGCGGCCGCTTCCCGCAGAGGCCATGGCGCGGAGATGCTGCAGGGCCACGCATTCCCGGCAGAGAGCGTGTCCCGCACACGCCGCTGAGCGCAGATGGCCTCGCAGATGACAATGAGGAGGAGGAGGAGGAGGAGAAGAGCCGTGGATGCAAACCTCGGCAGGCAGCCGCTTTCCCTGCTCACCAGGGCTGCAGATGCAGCTTTAGTGTGCCTGACACTGGTCCAGAATGACTGGAAGACCTGGGTGAGCATCAGCTTGTGCCGCTGGTGGAGGCATTTTTCCCCTAACACGCTTTCTGCAGGAGTTTCAGTGCCCAGGTTTCAGTGGCAGGTAAGGGGCCTGCCCCCGCCTACGGGCACAGGGTGGGACAGGGTACATCATATGTCCTGGGTACCCCCAGCAGCTGGGAGTAGTACCCGCAGTGGGGCAAAGGGGCTGGGTTTTCCCCTGGTGCAATTGCACTGAGGTCAGTAGACGTAGAGGTAGGTGAGCAGAGAATGTGTCTTTTCTTTAGTGGTATGACTGAGCTGTCTGATTACAATTTTTCAACAGTAGTGACAGATTTAAGATAAAGCTCATCCCTTCCAATGCTGGCTGACCAGACAATGCAACTGCCAGAGGACTGCAGCCATCAGGCCGGTTCCTGACATGGGAAGTACCCAGGGCCATGTAAAACTAACTGCAGTGACCCTCGCTGGGGGCCTTGCTGGAAGAAGGGGTTATGTTGTGAAGACTGTGTCCCACCCATCTGTAACCATATAGGATGTGAGGAGCTTGGGCCAGGGTCCTTTCTCTGCTGCTTTGGGAACAGCAGGAGGAGCGGCAGGCAAGGGGAGGAAGGAACCATCCTGCTACGTGGTTATTCTGGGTGGTGGGTCATGAAGTGGGGAGCAAGATGCCTCGCTAGGAACAGCAATCCTCATCCCTGTTGGGGCCAGGCTGGAGCCTTTGGAAAAGGAGGGAAGAGCTGCCACTGAGTAGGCGCAGGACTGCAGAGCTGAGCTACTTTAGCTATTCATTCCTTGAGTCCCCAAAGAAGCAATTACTGCATCTATCCCTGTCTTAGCAAGCTCTCAGGGCAGAAGGCAAAAGGATAACTAGCCTCTGCTCTTGAGTAGGAAGCTGAGGATATTATAGGATTACTTCTTGCTCCTTGACAGATGTAGGCCTTTTTAGGTCAGAGTTAAGGTCGGTGCCGAGCACCATGGTTTGATTTAATAGGCATCAGTAATCCTCAAGACTGGGATGGGACAGGCTCATGACCACACGGGATCACAATGGCTCTTGCACACACGAGCGCATGCAGGAGAGAGCAGGGAGATGAGCACCGCCAAGACTCGTGTGGTCAGAGTCCCTCTCTCCTGAGAGCCTGGATCCGCTCCCTGAGCCTGGACGTACCATGAACCCAGAGGAGCTGGATGCCTGCAGGGACTCAGGCCTCCCAGCGCATCCTGGTTCAGGTGTCCTCTGCCTCTCATCTGCACTGTGGCCGTAGCTCTCCCTAGTCTGCCTTTAAAAGGCTTTTATCCAACAACCAGTGGGGCTTGAGGCTCAGGGCTGGGTGAGCAACTACCCTCCCAAATTCATTAAACTTTCAGTACTGGTTTTCTCTCCTCAGTCCTTCCAACTCTTCTTAACGAAGCTAACCATGCTGGGGAAACCCCTGGGGGCTGCCTTGCACCCACCCCATTCAGCCTCTTCCACACTTTCTGGGGCACACGCAACAGTTTACCTGCACTTACAGCTAGGGCATTGGCTCACTTATATTGGGACAGATGTGCCTGACATTGATAACGTTAGTCCTCTTTCCGTGCAAAAATAGTATTACTGGTGTAAAAGCTGCTTTGTGCTATTATAGCAGCAGCCACAGTGGAGAGCCACATTGCTTTAATTATGGCAGCAGAGCCAAACAAGTGCAACAGCAGAGACAAAATAATGTGGAAGCAACAAATTCCCCTTATGAGCTCCTGTGTTTTGGTGCCTTCCTGATGCTTGGATTTACACGTTGCCTCTGTCCCTCTTGGGCAGTGGACTCGCCTTGGCACTTCTCAGGCCCCCACTGTCTCCCTGGTGCTAGCAAGTGACTGGCCAGAAAGTAGGAAGGGCTGGTGTTGCCTTTAGGGTCAACTCTTCTCAGAGAACTACTCATCTGATCAAAAGATTAAAAAAGGCAATTAAATACCAGTGGGACATCCTGTTAAAAAAAAAAAACAGCTGCTAATAAATAAAACCCTAGTATAATGAAAAGGTGAAATGCACTGATTCAGTAAAAGATTCAATTTTTTAAATGAAAATATTTTCCATAGATGAATTCCAGCCAAAATGCATTTCACTTCCCCTGACAGAATATAAATATTAACCCATACACCCTTTGTTCTTAATGTGTCCTTTTGTGTTGGCATGACCCAGAACCACACTGAGAGCTCGCGTGTCGTACTGGCTTCCTTGAACACTTCCAGGGAGGGGATATCCACAACTTCTCTGGATCCTTGGGGCATCTCCAGAGCAGACCAGAGAGGACGTCTTCTCCTCCCCTGAATAGGAGGCTCCACTGCTCGTCCACGCTGTTTCAGAGCAGATCTCCTGCGAGTACTGTCAGGGTTTAGCGGAAGGATGGAGAAGACGCCTCCTTTTGCAGGAGCCTGAAGGAGGTGCTAGTGGGACATCTAAGCCATGTGAGGTCCTCATCAAACTCCTGTGCCTGAGATTTTGAGCCCGATTCTCTGCTGCTCAGTGCTTTACTTTATTGCAAAATGTCTCTGAAACTCTGCCCTCCTGGTGGGAGCAGCGGGCAAGGGAGAGGGCCAGGGAAGATTAAAGATGGTGCTGTTTCAGCCTCTTGGCTATTGGCTCAACCACACGTTAGCTTTTAACAGCACAAAAGGGCACAGACTGATTTATACCCTTTTCCTCTCCCCCTCTCCCCATCCTCCACAATTTTTATGCAGTGTCCACACAGAAAGTCAAGGAAGAGCTTTGCAGCATTGCCTTCCCCTTGTTGCCATCACAGAGACCAGCCCCAAGTGACAGACTATAGGCTATTTGGGGGCACGTCCAGGACCAGGTGCTGGGTGAAACACTGGCCAGGATGGATGTGGGCCTAATGAGCTGTGCTGTCTTTAGCAATTGAGAAGAAAAGTGGGGAAGACCATGGAGAAAACAGGGTCATTGTATTTTAGGTTTCTAGAGCCAGAGATGCGACTGTGTCCTCTGTCCTTTCCCCCCCTCGATCGCCACCCTCCTCTGCTCTCCTCCTGGTTATCTATAGCAGCTGTCACTGTGCAACCAAAGGCCCCAATTCAGCAAAGCCCTTAAGCACAAACTTAATTATCAGGACAAGCTTAAGGGCTTTGCTGAATTTGGCCTGCAGAGCTGGATGGAAACCTGTTCAGCCACTCAGGGCCAGGCTTGCTGGAGGGCTGCAGGCGCAGCTTCACTATGGCCCCTTCCTTCGTGGGGGTCATTGTAAAATAAAACCAGAGTTGACATTGAAAAAGCAGATCCAGTTCCCAACCCCTTAGCAGCCCATCCGGGTCCATAAGATCAAGCCCCTCTGCTCTGCCAGCTGTATCCATCCTTCTCGCTTCTTCACACAGGTCATGAACCCAATTTTTCCTCTCTGCGCCCCAGCCCGCCTTGTGACCAGGCATGCAGGGCAGGACGGCTGTGCATCCAGTGGATTTTTCTTCTCAAACACCATCTGGAAGTCACCACGAAATGTGACGCTGTGTGGAAAGTGGCTGGAAAGAATGACACCGTGAGAGCCTGTTTTTTTCCGAGGAAATAAATAGACCATGCACCACAAGTGCGGAGAGGAGAGGGTTCATGTCGGGTCAGGTGCAGGTAGGGCCATCCAGGGACAACCCCGAGTTTGTCTGAGCAGTAGTCACTGCCTCTTAGGAAGCTTTTGCTGGGCAGAGGCATACAGGACAGTCTCTGGTGATGCTATCAAGGTGGCAGTCTGTGGGTGGCAGTGGTTTCAACCTGTGCATAGCAACCCCAGGCATGCAAACTATTTATAAGGGGGCCATGAAACATGGAGGAGCAAAGCAAGCTACTGCATGCTGCATGGCAGCTCCCATGTTTGTAGGTACGAGGAATCAGGGAGAGACTGACCACCATTGCTCTCTCTGTTGAGGAGGGGGCTTTAATGTCCTGGGTGCTGGCGGGGGTGTCAGGCGAGCCGGACAGTCAGCTCAAGGACTGGCTCCGACATGGTTGCGGCAATGGCTTGGATTCAACTATTTCAAAGGGCACTGGCCGGTCAAACCGAGCCCCAAATTTAAATTTGCTAAAATAACTTTTTGCAAAACATTAGGATGGAGAGAAATGTTTCCATGGTTTTGTTTTTAAATTCCGAGTGGGAAGAGTTTATTTTTTCACTAAGAAACTTTCCCCGTAGGATTCGTGAAGCTGGCTGGGAGACAAGAGCCAGCGAGCTCTGCTCCCAAATGGAGGTGACCCCAGGGCTGATCCTGTGCTGGTCACGTCGCCTCACGCAGCCTTACTTAGCCCCTCGGCAAAAGGGAGGTGGCAATGTGCATGGCTGCGGAGGGTCTGGGATGCCAGCTCTGCTGCAGGGATGCTCAGCCCCATGGCTATCATGGTTAGTCCCTGTGACCATTGGATCTAAATCTGGACAAGTAGTATGGTTATATTTGCATGGTTGAAGGTAAATGCAATGAAAACTCTTGCACTGCAAGCAGGTTAGGGGAGAACCTGGGGAAATGATCCCCCGGGTTTATTTCTCCTTGGCTCTGGTTATGCACAGGTGCCTTCTGCGGGGATAGCGATGGTCTGTTCTTCACTGGCATGTGGCTCCTGCTAGATTGCTGCTGATTCATAATGTATGAGTGAATGGCAGTTATCACTTGTTTGTCTTCTGTTGGTGTATACTGTCCTGAAAAACAAAATATTATAGAGATTTATAAAATTAACTGAAGAAAAAAGCCAAAAGCCATGAGAGCTCGTCTGGTTTCAATCAGGTCAGTGCCCTGGAAATCAGTTTACCCCAGCTGAGAGTCCAAGTGCTGCTGCTTCTGCTCCCAGGTGACCAGGTAGTCCCAAGTGTTTAATGCAAAAAACACACAGCAGTTCAACAGGGGTCTGGTGAGCACGTGAGACGAGAAAAGAAGTGGAAATCAAGACAGGCTGGGCTCCATTTACTAGAACTGGCTGAAAACAGAAGGCAAAAAATTGGTAATTTGAAGTTCTTGAATCTTGCTGCTGTCACTGGAGCAGAGGAAGTGCACGGTGGTTCATTCTCATTTGCAATTAAATACTTTGATCTGATTTTATTCTTCCTTGCTGTGTACTGCTTCATGGATGGAGCCACGGATGGCAGGAAAACTCCTCTTGCTTTGCCCCCTGAGAGGAGTGAGAATTTTTTTTTTTAGGATCTGGAACATAATGAAAACTGATTGTTTGGACACGTGGATGTCTAAGGTGGTGGCTCAGCAGCTCAAGCGTTAATGGGGCTCCCTTACTTTCAGCCCAGACATTGGTATAAAGGCTTATCTACAAGGGAAAGCTTGTTCTTATTAAGGCAGGAGCTGCAGATGAGGGTACCACAGCTCCTCCCACTCTGCCTCTGTAGCCCCATCTTTTCATACCCGGGCAGGGCAAGTAAAGGAGGCATGGCTATGATGGGACAACTCCCCTGCATGGAGAACATGTTCCCAGGCTTCTAAAACATCTCCCCAGGCTTCTAAAACATCTCCCATCCCTGGGATACCTCAATACCTTCACAAAGACTTCCCCCAAGGGAAGGGCCAAAGGTGCAGCGTTCCTGGTAGACAGTACACACCTCACCCAAGACTTTGGGGGGCGGGGGGGGGGGGGGGGGGGGGTTAAGCCGTGCCTGATCCAGCAAAGCACCCAGGTGCAGTTGATGGAAATCACGGGAGGTGTGACTTTTCTTTCAAAAGGGCTGTTAACACGCTTATGGTTAATCGATCTTGTGGTGGCTTAGAGCCAAAGTGAGCAATAAAAGCACCGATCCCCAGGCCTCCCAATGGGAATTGGCCAGGGCAGGGACTGATGTTCTCACCAAGTCACTGGGAAGTAAGTCGTGCCCCCTGCACATATGTGCCCAGGGATTTCTGTTAGTCCTCTTCCCCCTGCAAAGGCTGTTATCTAGGTAGAACCTGAAAACTGTCTGTCCATGCCAGCCAGGACGGTAAGGCGGGTGTCCAGAGGACATGGGTGAAGAGTTGATCTGAGCGGTGGCTGTGGGAGCTGTGGAGGGTGGATGGAGGGGAGGGCGAGCCCCAGTCCCATCCCTTGGTCTCCTTCAGGGGCTTGGCTGTATCAAGAATTAGACATTTAAAGGAACATGCTTTCAAGGAGGGGAAAACCTTGGACCTCAAGCCTTGCTGAGTGCAGGAGGGTATTTAGAGAGACAACTCACGTGCTTGGTGCAAGAGGGACTCAGGGGGGCATGTGAGTTTTTCATTGGCTTTTATTTTGTATAGGCAAGACCAGGAAATCCATCGCAAGTACGTGTATGCCTGAGGGAGACAGGCAGGCTTGTTTCTGATGAAATGCCCCAGGGAACCGAGCTACAGCCCCATCTCGCACCCCACGTTTCAGCTGGACATGGTGGGAGATGAGGGCACTCAGAGCAGGCTATAGAGTTAATTTTAAGAGACCTCATAATATGGACTGACACTGCCTGAAGCAGCACCCTGTCTCTCTCCTCCTAGAGTGCTCTCCCAGCCCCTGCACATGCCATCAGGCACCAGCTTAGGTGGTTCAGCTTCAAAAAAGTGTTTTAAAAGTCAAGCCTCTGTCTTCTTTTAGGGCAGAAATTAGCAAAGCTGGTAAGGACAAGCACGAGTCCCAGGGTACGCAGCAGGCAGAGGGGGTCCTGCTGGCCAGGGGAACGGTTTCCCCAGTGCTTTGGAGACTTGGTTGTCTTCTTGCTCCTCTCCCTGGCTCCAAACTTCATTGTCAGGAGGCTCAGCGGAGGCAAAGGAGCTGTGCGCACCGAGTCTGCCCTGCTGCCACCCTCCTGTTAAGGCTGCAGAAGATTACAGGTAAGGTTACCGGTAGCCCTTTGCAGCGAGCTCACCCGCACCCACCCAAATTTCCATGCGTCTGCAGGGGCTAGATCAGCTCCTTGTGATTCATTTTAATCTGGCACAAAGCAGCAGCTTGCTGAAGCCTGATGTAAAACACCCACATACGCTTCCATTATATAATATGAATCTAAGAAGATTAAATTATCCGGTCTGAGGAAACACATGCACGTATGTATGTACATATTTATATACAGTCTGGGGCTTGGTTGAGTGGAGCTGAGGGCAAAGCTTCCCTGTAGAAATGCTGAACTTGCACTTGTTAGCACTTAAACACTGGGGTAAATAACGCTTATGTGCCCGTGCATAGACAGGTATAGGACGTGCTGCAGCGGCTGTATGCTCTGCGTTGAAGGTAACTTCTTACAGCAGCAGGTAGGAAGGTGATCTCTTATGGTAACTGCAAGAAAAGTTGTCGTTACGTGTTGGCTTATCCACTTTGCTGGCAAAGTCTGAGCAGCCGCACGGAGCAACAGGTGGAACAAAACCAGCCCCTGCACTAAACTTTATCTGCCAGCGTAGGGCAAGATATACCACTGGGTGAGAAAAAAAAGAGAAGGGAGGGCTGTCCCCAAAACCACCGGGCATCTCTCGGCAGCCTTAGTGGGCCTGGCCCGTCCCGGACACAGCCCGTTCCTCAGGGAGCTGCGTGAGCACCGTCAGCAGCCGGATGCACACAGGACTTCAGCTGGGTTTGGGGGTGCCCGGGCCTTTCACTCGAAGATGCCTTTCAGCAGTTTGGGGTCGGGAAGGAAAGGTTCTTCACCTATAGCGGTGCCCGGGCGGGAAAGGGATTCGCCGCCTCCTCCTCCTGCGCTCTCCCCTTCTTGATTCACAGCGGGGCTGGGCGGCCGCTGCCCCTTCTCCGCGTCGGGAGCGTCTGCCGGAGCCCCCCAGGGGGCTCCGGCAGACGCTCCCGACGCGGGGAAGCGGCAGCGGCCCGGCCCACGCTCCGGCTAAGCCCCCCCCCCCCGCTGTCAGCACCGTGAACAGGGGGGCTCGCCTCCCGCGGATGTAAACCCAGCCCCGGCCCGGGTGGTGATGCCCGCCGAGCGGAGCCCGCCACCGCCTCCCGCTCGCAAGGCCGGGCGAACGCGGGAACACGCACCCACACCCCCCGCCCCCCCCGGGCGGTGCGCACCGAAGCCATTCATGAAAATGTTGACGTCAAGCGGGGGGGGCGGGGACGCGGCCGGGGCTCCGCCCCCCAGGGGCTATTTAAGGCGACGCGGCGGCACCCTCTGGGCTCAGACGGGAGGCGGCAGCGGCAGCAGAGGTTCGGGCCGGGAAGGGCAGTCCCGGGCAGCGCAGCAGCGGCGTCCGCCGGTACCGCTGAGCCGCTCCGCTCGCAGGGCAGCGCCTGGGTGCCCCTCCCGCCACCCCATCCCCCCTTCCCCGGGCGCGGGGCAGCCTCCGCCGGGACTTCATGTCTGTGCTGTGTCCCCTGCCCTGGTGAGTGGGCGCTTCCCGCGGGGAGGGGGGATGGCGGGCGGGGGGCTCTGCCCCAGCGGGCCGCTGCTGGGGCCGTGCAGCGGAGCCCCCGCGGGTCTGTCGGGGCTATATCTGACCCCCGGGCGTGTGCCCCGGGAGGAGGCGGGGCGGCGTGAACTCCCGGGAGGTGATTTTCCGCGGGTGGGGGAGAAGAGGCTGGTGGCGGCGGGGCACACACACACACACGCCGGCCGATGCGAGCTGAGCAGTAGCGGGGTGAGACGCAATAGAGGAACTGCGAGCTGTGGGAACTCACTTCACTTTCTCGAGCTGGAAATACCATTAAGGCTGTAAAAGCAGAGCCGGAATT
The DNA here is from genome assembly GCF_034619465.1 of Leptosomus discolor. Taxonomy (NCBI): domain Eukaryota; kingdom Metazoa; phylum Chordata; class Aves; order Leptosomiformes; family Leptosomidae; genus Leptosomus; species Leptosomus discolor. Next base: position 18,278,297 of record NC_141392.1, on the reverse strand, counting down.
GGCGCCGTGCGCTCCGCTGGTGTGGAAGTCCCTGAGGTTGTAAAATAAGTCAGCAGGAGGTAAAGCACACAGCTTAAAAAGATCCAACACCCCCCGTTCAAAAAAATTAACGAGCGCTTCCACTTATTTGCTATGAGTTTTTTACTTCCCCCCCCCTTAGGGGGCAGAGCAGGAGGAAGCGGAGTGAACAGTGAACTGCTGCTGTTAAAGCTTCCCGAGGTGTTCTTGCGCTCTGCTCTTGGGGAGAAAGTCAGGGAGTTGCTCCCAGGCGCAGGGGTTGTAGCGCCGGTTTACGAGGTGCTGAGTTTTTTCCATCCCCTTCCAAGGGGGGGCAGGAAGGAAGGGACCAGAGACTGCCGACAGCCTCTTCTGATTGCTTTTCTTTCCCGATGCTACTTACATCTTGCTCAGCCCTTCTGGAGCCCCTCAGATCATTTGAATGCTGTCTTTTGTTTCTAGCTCTGATTATCTGAGAACAGCTGAAATGACTGAAGTGATGATGAATACCCCAGCTATGGATGAGATTGGGCTAAGCCCCCGCAAGGACGGCTTGTCCTATCAGGTGAGTGCTTTGCTGGCTGCTAAGGCAGTAATCCCCTATGGAATTGCCTGGACTGGACTGCAAACTCGGTCTAATGTACCTTTTCATAGCCCAACCTAATAGCAGGTCTTGCTGTAGTGAGAACTAGTCAACAGGCTGGAATGCTTGCTTGGCAGGGGCTGCTTGTCTAAAATATCCCTCAGTATCAGACCAGATTGGCAAAGGACTTGGTTGTTTCTGAAGTGTTCAAGCCCCTGCTCATTGAACGTTCATGGGGGTGCAGTGGGAGATGGGGAGATCAGTTAAAGAAGGGTTTGCACCACTCGCCCACCTGAGAGGACTCTTGAGGTCTTTGTAACATGGCATACAAATGATCTGCCTAGAGCAGGAGGGAGTTGTTTGTGGCACTTAGATTTTTTTTTTTTAAATCTATTTCTTTGTCTTTCCGACTCATGGGCCCATTGGAGAGGGTTAACAGTCTTCTGTAAGATACAGTGAGGCCAGACTCAGCCTAAACAAGCCTTGAAATGTCACTGGAGATATTATACCAGAGGGCATGAGCTGCGTTCATTCTGAAAGTTCTGAACAATGTAATTGGCTATTAACCTCTAGATCAATGACTAGGGTGAAGAAGTGGTCTTAGAAACTAGCTTGAGCCTTAATCCTTTAGTCTCCGTATCCCTTTCATTTCCTAGCTTATAGTTAATCAAAGGGTGAGTCGTGCATGTTAGCCTGCTAGAGCCATTTTTTCTTACTCTTCCAGAGATTTGTTGATGAGATTTAGCACAGTTGCTGAGTGCATGCAGATGACTTGCATCTGGTCTGTGTGTTGGGTGCATTATCAACAGATCCTCATGCAGGTTTCTTCATTTGCAGATGTTACACAGCCTGCACAGAGGCAGTTGCTCTAAGTGTGCATTCGAGTGATGTGTGCTGTTGTATGCTTGCATACTTACGCCTGAAAAATGAGCTACAAGGCAGTAACAGTGCACTGATGCATGAAATCAGCTGAACTTTGGGCCATGGCTGAGGCCTCCAGTGGAAGCCAAAGCTGCAGGGAGGAAAAGGGGATGCATTGCTTTTTTTGGTCAGAATTCTGGATTTGAATAGTGCAAGTTGTTTGCTTTGTTGCCTGTGTGTGGAAATAGCTGTGCTGTGCTTCAGTGCTTGAGTTAGTGGAAAGTACATGGCCTCTCTTTCCTGTAGAGGGAGTGTACAGCAATGAGAATGGTTTTTAAACCTGAAGCAATCTTAACTAGCCTGCTTGGGATGTTCAGTTGTCTTTATGGGTCACTACATGAAGAGGCTTAACCCACTCAGGTCAAACTCCTCTATCCAAATTTTCCAGTGAGAGGCAGAATCTAGGTGCCCTGCTTATTCTAATGATTGCTTCAGTGAGTTTTTTTCCCCAAGTGCTAATGACCTTGATAAGTCTGTTTGGGCCAACTGGGGAACAGGCCTGTTCAGTTTTGAGTGGATCATCTGAACTTGAAGGTGTGTGAGTCATAAATGCTGGCAACTCATATCTATGCAGGGATTTTTGCACCTTGGATCTCTTGTCTGTAGTGGTCTAGTCATAGATGACTTTTTTCAAATGCTTGCAAGAGCTGGGAACTGCCTGCCAGTACTTTACCTTGATGCAAGCCAAACTGATGGCAGCAAGGGTTGTGATGTTGAAAGGGAAGATCCTGATGGGGCACTAGCGGTTTTTGGGCTGTGTATGAGGTGTCTCTAAATCAGGTTAGTGTAAAGAGGATTGAGGAACAGGCTCCAGCCTTCCTCCTGTGGCTGCTGGGTTGAGAATGTCACAGTGTAAATAAAGGTAAGTTGAAAGAATCCTTAAAGGGCTGAAAACTCAAGTTAGAACAGCAAGGACAAATCTGATGCAAATTGCACTGTGAACTCTTTGTTCTACCTCAGGCTTTGGCACTTGGTGCTTCATCTTGCTGATGGAGAGTTTGGTACATGGAAAATTGTATGCTAGTCTGAGGGCTGTAGTGCAATAACTTAAAACCAGACAGGGCTAATGGAGCATGACTGCTCCTACACTGAGGCTTGTTGTTCTAAGCTGCAACATCTTCCTCCACTCGTTGGAGCTGGGCACTCACAATGTGAGTGTAATAGCCCCTGGCTGGCTATGAGAGGCAAAAAAAAGTGGAACCAGAACTGGGAAAGGCAAACTTTTAGCTACAAGTTTCTCTTGTTCTAGTAGTAGAACTTGGATTTACTTTACTGCAGAGATGACCTTGAACCCAGCTTCAAAATGTCTCCCATCAGGCTGTGTAGAGCAGGGACTGCCTGGGAGTTGGGCCATAGGGTGCTAGCTGTGAGCTTGGGGGCTGCTTCTGCCACCATATGCAGACATGGAACTGTCTGTACCAGAGGAGATGGTACAGCAGCTTTACTGGACCTGTAAAGCACATCAGTCTCTGTCCTACCAACAGTACTGTTTCAAAGTAGTTTTGCCTTTACTTGGAAGTAAACTGAAGAAACAAACTCATACCCTGAATATGAACTTCAGCAATCTGATTCCTCTGTCCTGTGGGGTTCACTAAACTTCAGAGCTCTTGTCTGTGTCACTGGTTATGGGGGGAACTTGGCTTGTTGACTTTTTCCTTCTGCCTCCCCCACCTGCTTGCCTCTGCTTGTGCCCTGGAGTGTCTGTCTGTCTAGACATTAGGTGAAGGTGTGAAGCTTCCTGGCCTTTCATGGGCTGGCCATCACTGCTTTTTAAGCAATGATGTGGAAACTCGGACTACAGAAGTCTTACCAGTGATAAGAGTTGCCTGTCTAGGCTTAGTAATTTGTACAGTTTCACTTGCAAAATATGCTTTCTTAGTGTGGAAATGCCTTTTTCTAGTTAGTACGCAAAATGTTTGTAAGCTAATGTGCTAATTTCAAAACTGTTCTTTGTGAAGCAGCTTTTATTACTGTATTTGCAACATAAAGCTCTCTGAGCCCCCTGAAGATGGTTCAGCCAACAGATGTAAAGGGCCTGAGCAGGAGTGAATGGTGAAATCGGGGGATGAGTCTCAGAACAGGGTGGCATAGACAAAACAGAAGATGCAGCTGAAGAGATGATGTCATGCTGGGTCTTGTGCCTGCAGTGAAGAGCTATTTCTGGATCTTTAATAGATGTCCCATAATTCCCATGGGACTTACTAAACAAAAAACTCGTTGAAATGCAGCTGATGGCTCAAGATGCCCCTGCTACACACAGATGTGCCTATGGAGGGATGGAGGGCTTTGTGTGCTTCCTGCCTGGTGATCTCTGGTGAGCTGGGCCTTTTTTGCTGCCAGTCAGAGCTAATGTCCTGTTTGCTGTTTTCCAGCCCCTACATATACCTGTTCTCTGAAAAGCCTCATCAGCACTCTGCCAGCTTGTCTTCTGATCCTGTCTCACAGCAGCATGAACGATGCTACTGAAACTGGGGCTGAATCATTTCGTGGAGCTGTTGTCGAAACGGTGCCTTAACCTGAATCCTGCCTTGATTCTTGGAAGTGGAGCGGGGTCTGAGCACAACTGAAAACACTTTGGTGCCCAAAGTGTTTATTTTGAGCAAATGCTGTGTCCTGAGTTGAGCTTGCTGCTTTGCTGCAGACCAGCTGTCTGGCTGGCTTGCTGGTCCTCTGGGACCTTAGAGTCCCTTTTAAGAGATTGGCCTGTGGAGGCTGAGCCTGCCTCATGCCATCAGCTGGGGTTTGGTTGTCATGGGGAGCTTGAGCTCTTTAAGTCATGATCGCATCATGCTGGGATGTGTCTAGGTTAATCACAGCCACAGCTAGCTGTGAATCATGTCAGACTGACTGAATCTAGGTAAATAGGCTTAACGCTCCATCCAGTGTCTATGTTGAAAGCTTGGGTTGTCTGTCTTGTTGGGGAAGTGTTTTTTAGTGAATGCAACACCTCACCAGCACCAGTAAAGCACTGATTTTCCCAAGGAGCTGTGGTGCTTGGTGCTGAGGGGTTTGAGCTGCACCTGCTGCATCTCCCCAGTGAAACTGGGGGGCCAACATGTTACTGAGCCAGGGGCTGATGGCAAAGCGTGGAAATTGAGCTTCGTCTGTAATTGTTTTGTTTGCTTGTAAGGTGCTTCATGTTGGTGCAGCCTTGATTTGTGCAGGGGAGGTCTTGTATTAGAGCTGGCACTTGCTACTGTGTCTTGAGACTGGGCTGAAAAAAGTTGGTGATGGCAAGTGAGTTTAGGATAACTTGTTCATGTAGCACATCCAAAGCATGGTTACTTGAAAAGATTAGTAGGTTGAATCAATGTATGTTTCTGGGTCTGGGGCCTTAAGTGAAGGCAGAAGCAGGATATGGGATAAACAGAGCCAAAACTAATCATGTTTGCAGCTATGCTATGCAAAAAAGTGTTCCACTGAAATGCAAACTGAAGACAGCAGCTAATCAGAACATCTCGGTGTATGTTTTTTCCTCCCTGCTTGATGCAGTGTTACTCTGGTGGAAAATAGTTATGGTGTATGAAGTTTCCATGCCACTGTCCCCCAAGACAGGGCAATCTGTCTATGACTGGGGACTTGTCATACATAGTTTGTAAACATCAGTCACAGGCTGCTGTGTGCGTACTAGATGGAGCTTAGTTTCAAGTCATGACTACTGTGTGGGTAAACGTATGTGTTAGCACTGTTTCTTATAGCTGGAAAATTCCTCCAAAGAGGACACTGAGAGATGATTTAAATATTTCCTGAAATGAGCTTGCCATGCTTCTCAATGGCAGTAAAGTTTTATTTTAAGAACTTAAATGCTGATTTGGGTTTTGAAATGTTGGCTTGATACTGCTGAAGAGATACAAAACTTAGCTTTTTAGTACTGGGAGGATGAGTGATGTGGGTACACTCATGGTGTATACTGTACCTGAAGTCATATGCCTCTTGGTACAGACTTTTCAGTCTTGTATTAAGCACAACGAAGCAAAGCTTTCCTCCAAAAGAGTAGCTTAATTTGGAAAGATCTCATTGCCTTAGTCTCTGTGTAATATAATTGAAATAGTTTTCAGCCCCATGGGAGGAGAGACAGGCATTTTAACTATGGGTGTTGGTATGGAGTACACATGTGGAAGTTGTTTTGAATTTACAAGTGTCACTTGGATTATGGTAGTGCTGAGCTAATCCTCTTAATTGTCTGACATCTCTCCTGCTTTTGGTGTTTCTCCATCCCTGTGAATGCTGAGAGAGAGTACGAGCCTCCTCAGGGCAATGAAAACTTTCCATTCTTGTTGCCAAGACTTCATTCAGGGATAGAAGAGCTAGATCATCCGAAACAGAGGCAAACATGATCTTTCTAAAATCATTTCAAGCTTTCGTTTCAAGTTTTGCTTTTCACTGCCCTTTCCAGCTGCAAGGCAAGAGCTTGGTCAATTTGAATGTGGTCTGGATTAGTCCATGAGGAGAGCAGTTCCCAAAACATAATCTGGAGAGGCCTGTGAAAACCAGTCTTGCTGTGAGTGAGAAGCTGTGTTTAGTGTAAGAAGCAATATATACATGTCCTCTGTGGGCTCTAAAGGTGTCAGATGTGTCTCTCCATGGGCCAGGAGTTGGGGCTTGGACACAGAAGGGGGCTCTGCAGAAGCAGTTGCACCCCCTTGTGCTGTATTGTGCAAGTGAGGGGGAGAAAGATGCTTTTTAATTGCTGCTCAGTTTGCTCTTAGGTAGCCTTCACAACCAGTTGGTGGTTGTCACTTGTCCCCCATCAAGTGACCAGATCAGCCAAAAGTAGGTATCTGCTTCAGCTGTGTGCAAGGTGGCTTCCTCTGACTAATGAGGGGGAGAAGTTAACTCCTTGCTGCTGTGCTCTTTGGGTGGTGGAGAGATGCAAAGTCTTCCTCCCATGTGACCGAGCTGGGTGATGTGAGCAGAAAGGCTTGTAGGCAGGTTTTGCTATGCAAGCTGTCCTGGCTGCTGTGCAAAAGGGTGCAGAGCTCACAGGTCAGAGCTGAGCTGCTGCATTCCCAGTGGGGACCTTGCTACAAGTTTTGGAGTTTTTTTCTTTCTTCCCATTGTCTAAATCTGGAGTGGGACCAGATTACGCATATGGGACCAACAAATGCAGCACGGCACTACTGGTGTCAGACAGCAGAAGGCTGGTGCTTGCTTATCTTTTTCTATAAAGAGTCTGGCAATCCAGCTTATTTTGGAGTGAGTGGAGAGGCTGGCTGGGATAACTTTTCCAGCCACCTTCCACAAGATGTGCAAACAGTCTTAATCTGAAACCCTTTTTCCTTCAGTCCCTGTGCTTGGCCTGCTGTGTCACTCTGCTTGTCACATGCGAGGAAATCTGCCTTTGTGTATTTTTTCCATTGACTGTCCACACCCCTTGAAAGTGCAGTTGCAACATCTCACTTCATGCTGCCTTGACAATTAAAAAGCATGACTTAGTGGAAAAAATCCTGACCTTCTTGGGTTCGGCCTGTCCTGCAGCTGTTTGAGATAAGATTGTACTAGGGTTTTTTATTAAAAAAGCTGCACACCACATTTCGGGGATATTTGTTTGTAAGGAAATGACTACTACTTACTTAGTTTCTGGAAAAAAAATCTGGCAGGCTATTTTCAAAGAAATTGCTCCAATTTGACCTAATGTGCTTAAAATGATAGCAGCCAAAGGTTAGTTTAATTATTATACTGCTATTTTTCTTGCACAGGAGGCTATTTTCATGACATTATCAGCTTATGTAACCTCCTGAACTACATTTTTTTTTCCATTGCAGCCTTCTAAACCATGTAATGTCAAGGGTATTTTTTTCCTATCCTGAGTTTAGATAACAAGTTGATGCTTAAGAGCCACTGACTGTAGTTCCAGTGATTCACCACATGTCTGAAACTGCCTCTGTTTGGCCAAGCAGAAGCCACCAACCTCCAAGAAATGGTTACTGCCTCACTTGTGCTGGGAGTGACTAATAGCAAGTAGCTCATGCTGCAATGCCTACGTTAACGTGGCCGTGTTCAAAGACCTTGCTCACTCCTTGCTTGCTGTGCACCTGAAAAGCATATGGATGGTGGATGCTGTAGTGGGAGCTAGACTCCTGCAGCACTGTCCCCAGGATCAGATGGATGTATGCAAAAACAGCCCCTGTGTTGTGCATTGCCTTCAGTTACCTTGCCTGACTTTGCATTAAGTAGCAACTCGCCTGCTTTCTTAGATTGGTAGCCTGGTTGCCACAAAGCTTGATGTGAGGGAGAAATGTGGCTGAACAGTAGAAGACTGAATATTGACAAGGAGGTAATGGTGCAGTTAGTAGTCGCTAAGCTGAAGAACAAGTGGATAGGATGTTGTTCCACTTTGGGGTTTGGGCCAGGGCTTCCCAAGGTGGTGGGTACCTGCATGATTGGCATGAGGAGAATGATGCTTCGTGGCAGGGCTCCTGGATGGGGAACCTGCTTTTGTAACTGGAACCACAAAGGTCAAATCAGACCAGATCTTGGTCTCAAACTGAGGCATCTGTGAGCAGTGTGCCTGTCAGAGGCTGGACGTGCTGGTGCTGTTCCCTGCAAGGATGCTGTTATGGCTCACTTGAATGCAGCTGGTGTTTGAAGAAGAGTACAGTGCCTGACTTCTCACTCCACCTACAATCTTGAGGGGAAAATGCTTTTTGTCATCTTCTTTGGGGTGTTTAAATGCAATGTAAGATGAAATGGGCATTCTGATAAAATTGTTTGAAAGATACAGGTGATAACTGTTTCATCTTCTGGTTACCAACCAGGGGATCTGATGTGGCAACTGGTTCTTGTCATCCAGCAGTTCTTTTTCAGATGAGCTGGCATTTGAAGCTGTTCCCCTAGTAGGGCATCCCTATAAGTAACAGCAACCTTTTCTGTTCACGTTGCAATCTAGACATACAAAGCTCCTGCTAATACTGCACTGCGGTGGCAGTTTTTCCTGTACCTGTGTCTTTGATCCTACTAGGAACTGAGGCAAAGTGTGCATCCCAGTGGCACTGCCAGTGAGTATGGGCCCTGGTACTGCTGCAGTGCATGAGCTTGTGCATCCATGTGGCAAGCTATGGGTGCGAGGGAAGTAGTAAGGTGATTACCTGTGCACATTGTGGGGGCTGTAGATAAGGAGGTCCTCATATTCCTTGCAGGAGGAATAGGGTGCATGATTGCTGGCTATGCCACAGGTACATTCTGCCTGAAGAAATATGTTCCAGTCTCCAACCCTTCCATAAAATTAGTGTAATCTTGCTGAGTTTACTTGCTGATGTATGGCAGCTGTAGCATGCAGAACACTACCAAAATCATCTCTAAAATGTAGCTGAACTTCTCTTTCAGTCCAGTGCTGTGGCCCTTGCTGCAAGGTCTGGAGTGCTCTGTCACTGAGTTGCCACATGCCTCCTCTCCCTTCCAGCAGCAGAGCCTGGAGCACAAGCCTGTTCTTGTGTGCAGCTTGACCAGCAGCAGGAAATGAGATCTCAGATTCTCTGCTCAAGATAGCTCACTGTGCAAACTTATGAGCATTAATGCAGAAGCGGTGGGGGGGGACTGTGGGGTGAGGCCTTTGGATAAATACTCGAAAGGGCAGGTGCCTATTTGCTGAGCACTATCTAAGCAAGCATGTGCTTTGGAAACCTCTTAGGCAGTGCTCATTTCCAGTACTGAGATTAGAGAAGCTTGTTTACAAGTTCAAGAGTCTTCCCATCATTCGGTGGTTTACTCTGTGTCCAGGCTGGTCTGCCCCGAAGACCCGAGTGTCTTGAGTTGGGTTTTGGGTAAGACTGCTTGAACGCAGCCCCTCTCACAGACTGTTTCTTGGCTCTTTCAGATCTTCCCTGATCCCTCAGACTTTGACCGTTACTGTAAGCTGAAGGACCGCCTGCCCTCAATTGTGGTGGAGCCGACGGACGGTGATGTGGAGAGCGGTGAGCTGAGATGGCCACCTGAAGAGTTCCTTGTGCAGGAGGAGGAGGAAGAGGAGGAAGAAAACTGTGAAGATGCAAAGAAGGACAACAAGGAGCAATAAATGGCATCTGAGGAAAGGCAAGGGACTGCACCCTTCTGAAGGAAGAGCCACACTTCTTTTGAAAGTCTTTTTTTAAAAAAAAGACAAGTTCAATTTTGCACCTGCGAGATCTTAGTTTTTTTGTATTCTCTGTATTGAGAACTGAAGCCCTCAGTGTCACTAGACCTCCTGAGGAAGGAAGGAAGTAACGCAGAGAAATGTTTGCTGTTCTCGAGATCATTATCTGTATTTTTCCGAGGCGGAGGCAGCAGTGAAATTCCAAGCACATGGCAGAGGGTGACCATGTGAGGACCACTGGAGGGGGGAGCTTGGGGAGGGGGAGGAAAGTCGGAGGCAGCAGCATTTGGCTGGGACCTGCCTCTGGTGAAAAGTATGAGAACAGAGCTGTAATCTCTCATATTTGCCTTTCTTACAGCTTCCATTTTGTGTGTTGGGTGGGGTGGAAGGGTGTTCATAGTGAAGCATGGCTAAATGCTGTACTGACAAGGGACCTGTAGCTCTCCTCGGTTCGGCATCTCGTAGGCTAAGGTGAGTGTCCATAGGAGTAGTTGGGTTTCTTGCTCTTGCTGTTGAGCCTGTTTTCCAGCCACTTTTCCCAAAGCTGTTTTCTCCCCTCTCTGTTTGCCTTTAGACTCTTCAGTGCTGAACAGCTGTGTTTGCAGGATAATGTTAGGCTGCTGCTTGTCATCTCTGCTGCAAGGCCATAGTTTATCTTGCAGGTGGTTAGTGTGAGGTAATGCGCATTGGATGTAAAGATGCTTCTGTCTGCAGCAAGAGCTCATGTAGGTTTGAACACCTCAGATTTTTCTCTCCTATTTGCTGAGGCTGCTGTGGTTGGTCTCATCTTGTACAGTGTCCAAAGTCAGAGGGTGGAGGTTATGCCTCCTTACCTTGGTGTCTTTGAGGCTGTAGGGTTTCATGCCTCCAACTTGCTGGTCAATGGACTTGAGGGATGGGGTTGGGGATTTCCTCCAGCTTTGCACTGCAAGGCCTCCTCAGTGCAGGACAGGCTGGTAGGGGTGTGCATGCTATGGAGTGCTGCCAGACCTGGAGGTAATCCAAAGATGAAACACCACATCTAGTGTGGATCACCGATGGGAAAGGGGGGTGTTGCAGGAGGGATCTGTTGGGAGAGGATTAGCCCAGGTGTCCTGAGATAAGATGTCTTTCTGCTTTGTAGCAAGGGCGAAACATTCATCGCTGTTTGAAGTGCAGACTGGCTTGCAAAGTCTGTGGTTGTGTTCTATTCACCATATCCTGCTTCAAGGAGAAGTCGTCTGTCTCCATTTGGGGAGGAGGCCAGTCTGCTGCCAGACAGGGTAACCAGCTGCTTTCCTGGACAGTAGTGATCTCGCAGCTTCAGGGACCAGCTCAGGAGCCAGTTGGTCTTGGGATAGGATGAGAACAGTTACCACCTAAACCAAATCTGGGGTCATGGAAGAGAAAAAGAAATGTCAAGGCCTTAACCAAACTTTCATAATAATCCCAATGCCACCCCCCTTTGCTTATAACTGGTTCCATTTTAAAAATCTATTTGGACATGTGTGTATTTGTATTTTTAATACCTCATGAGTAGTTAAACGCTGGTGGGGGTTGGGAACTGCTTTTAACATATTGGCAGGATTGTTTTAGTCTTGTCTTGCTTATGTTTAAACATAATGGCAATAATTTATCAGCTCTGCATAACTGTTTCAGACAGATAGGAGTTTGGAGAGGAGTTGGCACAAAGCAGGGGAAATTCAGTGTTCCTACACTGCGTCTGGTCTCTGGTCCAGCAATGCAGACCCAGTTATATATGCTCCCTGCCAGTCTTGGTGGATGGTTGAGCACCGAACGGTCGTGATGTGGTGATACCATTTTCTCTAACAATGGATTCAGCTGTTGTGTCTGTAACACTTGTTCTAGTCTTGCTGTCTTACTGGAATGAGCTTGTACACCTGCATACCAGCCAGTCATCTTATTTCTAAGTGTTACTCTCTATTGGTCTCTACTGTCTGTACCACCAAGTCAAAGCTGTATATCAAAGATATTACCATGTGGGCAGCAATGAGATGGCAATCCTTGGACTTCAGACCTGCTGTCTGCCCTAAAGACTTGCATATTTCTGTCTGCATCCTTTTTTTGGAAGTATTGTGTATATTTCTATTTGTTGTTGAACGTATCTAAAGAACAAAGCACTCCAGTAAAATGCCTCCTGTTGTATAATATACATTCTATATTTCTGTAATTCTTTTTTGAGCCTCAGGGAGAAGCTAGCATTTTTTTCAAACTACATTTTTGTCACTGTGACAGTTGTAAATAAAGTTTGAAAATGCTTTCCAAACATGCTGGCTTTATTCTTACTGCCAAAGCAGGTTGGGATGGTCAGCCTTCCAGATAATGACCCAGCCCTTGTTTCATGTCTGAGGTGTGCTGACTTGCAAGACTAATGCAAATATCTGATCTGTGCATGTTCCCTGTGCATGCTCTCACTCTGCCATGAGCAACAAGCCTGAAGGTAAGTCTTGCGTGCTGTGTGCTTTTAGGGTCTCATTTGAGCTTGCTGGGTTTGTCTGATTTGGCCATTTTGGATCTAGAGGTCAGCTGCTCTTGAGTAGTTTGTCGTACCTTGCCACGCACCAATGGCTATATGCTACAGCTTGCAGTCAGAGGAAAAGACCTGGAGGAAATAGCATTTCTGAGTGCAATTCTGAACTTGTTTGGTATCAAGGCAGTGTCCTGGGTGTAGAAATCCGACCACACCAGGATTCAGTATTTCAAATTGTGTACTTAATGAGATTAAATTTTCCACTAAAACCAGGCGATAAGAAGCAAATGCTCTGGAATACCCCTATCTTTTAGATACATGGAGAGAAGTTCCTGTGATTTGGCAAGTAACAGACTAATCTTACCTATGCAAACAAGCTGGGCCTAGGCTACAATGCCATGTTTACATGAGACTGGTTTAAATACACTAACTAATGACCCTCAGATTTAATGCTTGAACTGAGGGCATGCTCGACATGAGCCCCACGATTCAAAGATAAACTGTATTGTGCTTAACCCTCATGGATGTTTTATGCCATGGAAGCATAAATGCAATGTTGAAGTTTGCCTGTCCTTTTCTTCAGTCAGATTCTAGCTAAGGTGCCTTGATTTCTTCCCATTCTTAAGCAAGGAGTTACTTTCCTTGTAATGCTGCTGCAACGTTTGCAAGATGAAGTGCTGGTCTGAAATCAGTGAAGATACTTAGTCCTGCCCCAGAATGTTTTTGATTAAAATACAGTACTGGTTAGGGAAACTGCAAATGAATTGAACTTGTCTGTTACTTCCATGTGCTTCATACGAATGGGTTTTTCAGGCTCATGTCAGAATGAAGCCACTCACTTTGTTTCCGGATGCATCATGCTATTTTGGGGGCAGACCAGAAGGGCTGGCCTCTGAGTGGGGCTTGCTCTACCTGGGGGTCTGCCTTGTATCAGTCTGGAGCAGTGATGGTGGGAAGGGGGCTCTTTCCTGGCAATCTCTAGCTATTATGGTCAAACTGGAACTTGTATCAACAAATGAAAATGGGGTTGCTGCTGAATGGGTGACCCTGAGTCATCCCAAGGACTTGATGGGTGGCATATGGAGCTTTCTTTGCACAAAGAGCAATGTTCTCCTGGCTTTTGTTTAAATGTGAGGCATTTGTCCTCCTCAAAGCTTTGTCCTAGCATTGCAATGGATGACACAGCAAGCTGTGCACTGCTGCCCTGCTTAGTTCAGCCTGTGTTCACTCTCCCTAGTATTTCATTTATTGTTTTTGGTGTGTATCCACTTCTGTTCGGCTTCAACAAAGCACACAGTCACTTGAAACACACTGTGCAGATGTACTTTGGCATCTAGCTTTGCCTATGTTTGGGTACAGTTAGACAAAACTGTTGCTCTGCAGGAGTGCAGAGCGAATTCACCATCAGTGCTGCACATGGGGAGCACCCACCCCCTGGATGCAGGTCCACTTAGTGCAGGTCTAAGTCCATGCTCCTTATTGCAAGCAACAGGAGAACCAGCATTGCCTTCCAGCTGCCAGGCGAGCTGTTTCCTTCCTGTTTTAGTCCCTGTAGGAAGTTCACAGCAGCTGAGGACATGGAGTTTCACTCCTGTGATGTTGACCTGCTTTGAGATGCCTTGAAGCGCAATCAAAACCAAACCAAAATCCCCCAAATGCTGGCCTAGTCATCTGGAACAAACTGAAGGATGCAAGGAGCAGCGACCTGTAATGCATGTGCTCTGAGCTCTCAAAAACCAATCCTGGGCACCAAGCGGAATTACTATCCCTAAATCCTTGCCTGAGGAGAAAAGCTCTGGGCGTTTCATGGTTCAAAAGAACCCTTTTTGCTGATCTTTGGACAGAAAAGGAATGGTTTTAGAAAAGCAAAGATCTGATTCTGGACTGGAGAGAGGCACTGCTGTGTTCAATTATGCACCTTTCCAATGCCTCTACGGTTGGTGGCATCTGTGTAAATGCGTCTGTGCTTCAAGGAGCACATTGCATGTATGTGTCTACCCATCTTGCTGCAAGGTTGTTGCTGCTGTGTTTCAGGATCTCCTGGTGAAAAGCTGGATTAAAGGGTGAGGGTGGGTGGGTACTGTTATGACCTGTTTAGGGTTTCTTTGCCTGGGTATGCTTGGGTAGAGGTGAAGTGTGCCAGAGCTCCCTACGGCAGAAGGGCCATGTGTGAAGGTATGGGGCATCCCTTGAGCCACAGCTCTGCCCAGGCCCTACTGGCGTCCAGCAGTGTCAATAGCACAGTGACATTGGCTTTTCAGCCACTCTGGTTAAAAAAGTGTCTCTTTTCTACAGCTCTCATCCACCTTCAGAAAGGATGTGCAAGCCTAGCTGGAGAGCAGCTCTGCTGAAGTAAGCTCAAACTGGTCACAGCAAAAATGAAAGCTTGTGAGCATTGTTTTTAGGAGGGGGAGGGAAAAGGTTTCAGGCCCAGCATGTCGGGAGGAACTTGGTGTAGAGAAACCTGCTTCACCCAGGAAATGCCTAGGACTGTTGATAGCACCATGTGTGAATGTGGTGAAGAGCAGAGCTGGAGAAAATGAGAGCTGTTGCAAAGTGAGGAAGGACACTGTGGGTGGCTGTAGCAAGGGGCAGACAGGGGAGGAGGATGTGGATGGGGCTGTAAGGTGCAATAAGAGAGGCTGCACTACCAAAGGCACTTTTGCTTGGTGTAAGTTCACCAGGAGGAAGGGGCAAGTGGGGCTTGACTTTGTCATGCTGTGCCAGTGGCCATGGCACCAGCTGAAAGCCTGGGGTAGCTGCTTGTAATACCCTGGTGCAGTTTGGGTGCCAGAACTGGTGACAGACAAGCTGGGGAAGAGCTTCAAAGCCCAAAAAGGTCTTTAAGTATAACAAACCATAACTCTTGCTAGTGAAATGCCATCAACAGAAATTAATTTGGTGTGGCTGAAGCACAGATAAATCCACTGATGAGGCTCTGGTGCCACTGCAGGAGTCATGGGTCATTGCTATCTGGGCTTGGTGGGAAGCCTTGGGAGATGAACTCATTTCTGTGGAGTAGGAGAGAGCACCAGCCTATTTTCCTCTGGTCCCACGTTCCCTATAGTGACTCTAAAAAGGGAAGGACTGGGCTCAAGGCAAGAGAAGTATTATTTTCGTTTTTGTTTCAAATCAGACTTTATTCTCTCAACGAAGAGCTTTTTCCCCCAGCCCCCATTATTATTCCTGCAAGAGTTGTTTTGTGCTTTTTCCATATTAAAACAAAAAACCCAGCCCTGTACTTGGGGTCAGAGACCTGTACTTTGCCCACCAAAGACTGCAAAGGTAGGACAAGAAGAGGGGGAAGACAGCAGTAGCTGGTGAGCCAAGCAAGCAGAGCCTGGTGGGGTGAACCCTTGCCTGTCACAACACGCAGTGTTCACAACTAAGGCATAACAAAGTCAAATACAGTATTTTGAGAGCCCTGAGGGGTGGGAAGACAGAGCGGGGAGGGAAGCCGCAAAGGAAACATGCATTGAGCACTTGTTCACTGCCAGAGCTGTAACCACACAGGGTTACCGTAGCAGCGACCATCAGCTTCATCTGATAAAAATAAGCAAGGAAGTCAACTGTATGAGAGGGAAAGGATGTCAGAAGCCAAGCACAAAAATGTTACAGCAGCTTTGCTTTTGTTTTCAATACTTCTTTATTCTGCCCTCAGCTGGCTCAGGAGCCCGGGTATTTCCTGCTCCATCAGTCCTGGAGTGTGTCCTGCCTCTAAGCACCTCTTTCCCAAACACCTCCAGGGTGGCATACCTGCTGGGAACCACATGCACACAGCCCACAGTTCTACTGCAAGCTGCAGAGATGAAGCAGCAGCCAGCACCTCGGCCGGCTACAACGAGGCAGCTCCCCAGCTCCTCTGAGGTGGCGTCAGCTGATGCCTTTGGCTCTGGGCTGCAGAGGTGGGGATCAATACAAGGAGAAGCACAGGAATAAAATCCTAGAGTGGTCACTGCCACATAACAGACTGCTCTTGCTGTGCTCCATGCTGGGAGCAGCTCAGCTGGGGCAAGGAGGTGGCCAAGGATTGCAGCTTTCTCCAGCTGTGTCGGGGGAGGAGAAAAGGGTGACTGTATTACAAGGGATAAAACTCTTCCCCACAGGTCCTCTGCATTCAGAAGCATGAGCTGGGCGGGTTACAATCAGCTGAACAAATATTTGTCAAGTGCAAGCCTTCCTGAGCAGTGTTTGACGACTCTTTTCCTCTGTGGTTGTTGCTAGTGCTGTGGCTGTCAAGCCTGCTTTGGATGCTGCCTGCAGGGGTGAGGACCCACCCCTGCTTCAACAAGACCTGCAGCGGGATTTCCCCCCATTAAAACAGCCCCTGTTTGGTGGCCAGGCTGGCAACACCCCTGCGTCCCGCGGGGTGGAGGTGAGCTGGCTGAAGTTAGGTGGTTGGGCAAGCTGCAGAGGTGGAGCTGCTTGCCCTACATCCTTGGGTGGGGAACCCTGTCCAGTGTGCGGAGAGGGCAGCGCACGTGTGTGCATGTGGGATTTGCCTCTCAGCCCCCCTACCCTCCCTTGCTCCGGCACTCATAGCTTGCTTTACCCTCTGCACAGCCTTTTAATTGGCACATTCTGACATTGGATTGGTGAGTTTAATCCAGTAATGCACCAGCTGATGAGATTTGGGATATCCTCACAAGAGGGGGAGGCAGAGGGGGCTCCATGTGTAAACTTGCCCTGATGATGGGACTGAGGCAAAGCTTTGCAGGGGCTCGTCAGTCCCTGCCAGGCTCAGCTGATTTGTGCCAGGCTTATTATGCCCTGCACCCATGGACAAAGGGACTTTGTAGTGTTCAATCTCATGACCTGTCTATCCATGGGACACTCAGCTGAGCTGAAATGGGATTTGCCAAAATCCGCAGCATTCAGATGCCAGTTCCTGGCTGGATCTGCTGTGGGTGCTTGTGTGTGGTAGAGCGGAGAGCTGGCAGGTGTTCGTATGGGGCAGGCGAGAACCGTGCTGGGTGCCACCACGCACCCTGCCAGTGCTCCTGGATGGACACCCGAGCTGTCCTGCCCCATTCCAGGGCCCTTCTGAGCTGCTCGGCAAGTCCTTGCTGCAGCATTTCACAGACTGCATCCTGCCCATATGCTCCTCTCCATGCAGCATCCTTTCTAGTTTCTCCCAGTAGCAGCCCAAGAGATTTCTCCAGGGCCTCTTCCTATCCTTGCTTTACTTAATCAGGGTAGCTAAACCACTATAACTGTTACCATCCTCTGTAGAATATGATTTGCCACAGTTGGCATGAAGTATAATATTTAACTTAAGTGAGTATTTGGTGCTTTATAGGGACTTGCCATCAGTTTCCGTTCCTTTCTCTTCCAACAAACCTTAGACATTTATCTATGGGGGAGGTTCCCGGTGTGATGAAACAGCAGTCAGTTTTGAGGAAACCTGTTCAGGAGACATCTCTAGAGCCACTGCTGTCAGGATAGAGGGTTTATTTGGCTGAATTTCACCCAGGGAGCCAGCAAAAAGCTCTCAGTTGCAGAACCTGTGATCCCACCTCCTCCCACCCTGGCACTGGGCTAGACATGCTGAACTGCCTCCGTTGTAATTAAAACTTGGGTGTCTAGCCTTAGATAATTCTTCAGTCTCCTCCTGTACTCCAGTCAAAGAGGTAAACACCTCCAGAAAGTGATTCATTTTAACAGCCTATCTGGAAAGAATGACTTCTTGGAGGTCCTCCGGTTCTCACTAGAGAGAAGATGTGGGTAACCCTGTAGTTTGCATGCCCAACTCTCAGGTAGCTGAAGCTAGATGGGCTGAACTCACCCCTAGTTACTTTTGTGCTTTCGCCTTGTTGGGTTTGCCCCTTCACAAGTCAATGCCTCCATTCCTATAGCGTAAAAAGGTCTGTACGTCCACAGCCAGCCTTTCTGTGTGCACCCAGTGGACTGAATTTGCTGTAATTCACATTCCTTGATAGCCACAAAAGAAAACCCAAACCAGCAGGGTATCAATGACATGAAGTGACACAACAAGATGAAAAAAAAAACCCAATGGAGAATGGGAAGAATGAGGAAAATATGGCAAGAGTGGGCAATGAAGACCGTGGAAATGGAAAGAGATGTTGCAGGGCCAAAGTACATGCAGCTTGTGCTATTTGTGCTGGCTTGAGGGAGGAGGGAAGGGAGGAAGGCAGAACCAGCCTCTGCCTCCCAGACAGGTCCAGTTCAGAGGCACGTTCATTCCCACTCACAACTTCCCAGCCCATGGACATTCCACCAACTTTGATTTTGCTGAAAATCAGGCATATGCTGGAGATGCTACCTGACATAGGCGAGAGCTTTCCTGAAGTGTGTCCACAAAGTATAGGGCTCCCTTTAGCCTGGAAAGCATACTTTAAACAGCAGTGGTCTCCCTTGGGGGGAAATCAGTTCGAAGTGTGAAAAAAAAGGGCTTGTGAACTCATTTTCTGAACTGTCTGAACCCGAAATTAGCTAGAGAGGTTCCCAAACCCTTGAGCTTCATGACGCTAATCCCGCCTGAGCTGAGAAAAGCAGTTAGACTGAGAAGGTTAAATACACCCCTATCCTTTTTCTCCAGCCCAGCTGTAGGGATTGATCCTGTTTGCTCCCTCACTCCCACGTGTGTCGTTTCCCTCCCAGAGAAACTTTCGGCTGTAAGTGGGTCTTGCACAGTATCACTATCTTTCTGCGTGCATCAGAGCTTCACCATAACTAACAGCAGACAAGTACAATCTATTTACCAGGAATCACCTGAATTATACAGGAAAAGTTGTTCTTTCCACTCTAACTTTTCATCTGAAAATGTTGTGGACTTAAATATTTCTCTTGAGCATTTTTCTGTTCCCACACGTGCCCGTCCAAGTACTATCAGCAGTGGCTCACCTGTGAAGGCTGGCTGGTCTAGAGTTTTTCCACAAATTTCAAGGGGATGCTGATCTTTCAACCTCCTCTGCTGGGGTCTTGAACCAGTCTGTCCCACCAGGGAAGAAAATACGGGGACCATTAGTGTGCTAGAGGAAACAGCAGCTTCCCCTGTCCCCTCATGAAACAAAGGCTCTGTAACACCCTTTGAAATGTTTTGTAGGCTGAATGCCCATGAGCAGTGGTAAGTAGCAGATTGCCATTTGCCCTTCATCTGGCTGCAGATGCAGCAGTATGTGGCAATGTACGGGTGGTAAAACACTTTGTGAGCAGAGCAGATGAAAGCCACCATAAAAGCACAGTAGGAGAAGCATCATTAGTGAGGACAGTGTTTTCACTTTGCGTTTGTTGGTGCCTGCCTAGTTGTAACCAGAAAGAGAAGTGAGAAAACGATGCCTCTAAAGTTTTATTTCATGTCTTGCCCGCTATTTACCATGCTGTATAAAGACCTAGTCTGGAATTACTCCAGTGTTCAAGTGCTTAAAACAAAGACGTGTGGAAGGGCTTGCGGGTTTAGGACCTTTTTTCCTCACTTGTCTGCCTCGGTGCTCTGGACAAAAGCAAGCCTTGGGAAATGACTGCCAAAGCTTTGCCTGTGACCAAAACACACTGGAGGACTGGTAGGAGAACGGGTTACCGACAGGAGCTGATAACAAGCTGACTTTGTTAATTACTGTTTTTAAAGTCCAAAGTCATTGGAAAAGATGAGTAAAGTTACATTTTGCACACCGACGACAAGAAGAAAGCGTGCTGGAATGTCTGAGTCACCGCTCTGAACGCTCCTAATTACACAGAGATACAGATTTCATGTGCTGCGTTACATATTACAAATGTGCGGAGATGCTTGGAGAAGCCTGGTGGCTGTCATTATGCATGTTGTTTACCAGAAGATTTGAGGCTGGGTGAGATGATCCAGTGGGCTGCAGTTAGAGGGTCGGGCTTTTTTTCGTTGGATTTTTTTTAGGTGATATTATTTGTTTTACAGAAATTGGAGCAAAGTCTGAGACATGCAAACTGAAATAGCAGGTGATTTTCTTCCAGCCCTGATACACAGCACATGCAGGAGCATGGCTCATGCACCCAGCTGCTTCAAGCATGTTTGCTTCATGTAAGCACACACTCACATGTGATGTGCCTTCTACCTGTGTCTGTATGGTGCCTGGCTCGACACCTACCACAGTCCTTAGTCGCTTGGGAGTTACTCTAACACAGATAACAATTTTGCTCTGCATGTGTATGTGCCAACCCCTTGCTGGCAGCCTAAGGGGCACATGGAAACCTAAGGGGCACATGGAAACCAGCTGCTGGTAAAGACTTGCCAGACCAAATTGAGGCAATTGCACGAGTCAGTGCATGGTTGGTCCCTGCTGACAGTGAGCCCTGTGAGGGGCAGCGGGCCTGGGGAGGTCTAGCTGTCATCCTGGTGCGTCTGGGTGGTGTACACTTAGAGGTACAGCTCCTCTGGAAGAGGATGCTGCTCTGGTGGGTCCTGGACTGTATCTGCCAGCCCTGGGTAAGTGCCTCAGGCACTCAAAGGCATCTTGGAAGGCAGTAGGTACCTATACACAGGCTCCTGAGTACTTCCTTGGCCATCATATGGGCTTCCTGGGCAATTGCTGGGCAACAAGCATATGGACTCTGCTGTGAGCCAAGTTTCCTACAGGACATATGGACCAAGAGCTGGAGACCCAGTGCCAGTCTGCACTGAAAGGCGTAGCTGCCGAGTGACCTCCTGGGATGCTGGTGTTGAGGCTGTGGGCAGAGTTCAGTACCAAAGGCAGTGCCAGCCCCTGTAATTGGGTGCTCTGATAGTACTTTTCCTGGATTACCTTTGCACCCATGTGACTGAGCTTTTCCAACAAAGCATGAGAGCAATTAAGGAGCTAAGGCCTCATTAAAAAACCAGCCACACAACAGGGCTTGTGACAGGTAGCTGGTGTCTCAAGCACAATTACCCAATAAGCGTAAGGCTTTGGAAAAATCCAGCATGGAAAGGGTTAGGACCTCAGTTGCATAATCCCTTTAATAGGTTGTTTTGTCATAAGCCATATCATAAACAGGCAGGAGCGGGGGCAGGAGGACAGGAAGAAGGAGGAGGAGGATGAGGAGGAAGATGGAAGGCTCCTTATAGCCTCAACATGCTGAGGAGACTGTAGGTCATTTGCTGGGTGGTGACTAACGTCGTTAGCTTTTTTTTCCCCCTTGAAGTGGTAATGTTTCATCTATGGTTTAGCCTCTTTATCCTTTTGTTCAAAACATGCCTGTTTGCCTTTTCCTTTGCGGCCCCCCACTGCCTCCCTCCCTTGAGATGGGAGGGATGCCCGGAGCAGTTCCACAAGGGTGAGGATGTGCAAACCTATAGGCTGGGGGCAAGGGGAGGTATCCATCTGGAAAGAAAAAGGGCATTTTATGAGTTTTGGACCCCAGGTTTGTATCCTCTATGGCAGAGCTGACAGTGCGTGCATCAAGGACCTCAACCCCTCCTGCTTCACTGCCACCAAAATTTCCCCAGCCCACAAGCAGACGTGTCAAGAGAGGCCAATGTTACTTTGCAAGGAGGGTTTGGGTTTTTTTATAGTGTAGCCTTCTGTGACAATGACACCTGTTGGGTGGACTGGCTTTCTGCTGGCCCAGGCTCCCAGGAAACACAGCAGCAGGGACCCCACGCCTCCCCAGCTTTTGGGGCAGAGGGTGGCTGATGACCTGAGCTGCTAATTGCTGCGGGGAGCTGAAGAGACAGTAAATAGTCACTTATGCGCTGGCCAAGCCCCATTGAGTTCATTAGGTAAGCTGGTGTCCCAGGGTGCTTGGTTTATTCCCCCTGGGCCTGGCTTTCCACTGCACCAGAGGTTCTTTTTAAAGCATTCATATTTTCCATCCTATGGCAGGGATGGTGCCTGCTTATTAGTGTCACTGTCACCGAAGAGTGAGAGATGCACTCAGGCATAGGTACCAGCAGGAGGGCTGGAGGTGCCTTGGCTGCACTTGTGCTTTCCACGAAGTCCTAGGAGAGCAAGGGGCAGGGGTAGGGCAGCATCACCCAGCAGCGATTGCATGTGTAGGGACATGCCTGTGCATGTAGGAGCATCTCAGCCTCTTGTGTTTGCACACAGATGTGTCTGCACACGTGTATGTGCGGACGTTCAGCTAGCTTCTTGTGGGACGAAGTTTTTCCCATGGTACACAGTTCTGGGAAGGTGTGTGAACACATGCATGTGGGGTCACTGGATCTTCCTCCTGCTCCCCAGAGCAAGGCAGGCCTGGTTTCGCTTGGGGAAAAGAAATCTAACTGGGCTGAATGACATAAGAAATGACCTGAAACATAGAGCTGAGACATAGTTAAACGTTAAAAAAAAAAAAAAAAAAAAAAAAAAAGAACGTTCTGGTCATGGCACTCTGGGGCCTGGTTCTTTTATGGTGGCAGGTCAGTGCCATGAGATGGGCAAGGAGGGAGGGAAGGGGGCCCCTCTCCCAGCTTGTGCCTACTTTTTCCCTTTTGGGAAGCAGTTGCTTTTGTATTTTACATCTCAACACTTTTCTCCCAGCTGCCACCCCAAGCTCTGAGGGTATTATACTTCTCTTTGAAGGGGTCAAGGAGGAGGTTGAACTGTGAGCCTGGACTCAAAGGCGCAAATTCAGCCTCAGCAATGCAGACGACACCAAAGCAGCTGTAGCTCCTCCTTCTTCTGGAGGGATAATTAATCCCTGGAGGTGGCTGCTGGCTGCTGTTTTGGGGAAACAGTTTACAAGTCAGAGACTAGAGCATTAAGGACCAGCTATGAGGGGTGGCTGGGCGTGCAGAAAGGAAGGAAGACATCAATTTAAACAAGCATTTGAAGCTTGGGACTGGAGCAGTTGCACATGTGAGAAGAGAATGGAGGGGAGAATCTAATTTTTAGGTAAGTGCCATTCCACCTCTGCCTCTGCCCCGCACCTCTGGTAACAGTCTCCTTACCACCATTTGAAAGGGAAAAAAAGGGATAAAAAGAGAACGAGGAAATTCTTGAGATTCTTTCCAATGGAAAAAATGTCTCCACTTATCACTCAGTGTCAACAGTGGCAGACACCTGTGTTTAAACACCCAACGACGTGGCAAGCCAAAAGGTAACCTGAAGCCTCTGCTTCTACCTTCCCACGATGTCCCACAATGGACTTGGACACCTCTCCATCAGCCTGGCAGGGCTGCAACCAGCGTCTAAAAGTCGTGTGAAGGAAAGCTCAGAGGTGGCAAAGCTGGCAGCATCCCACAGTCAGGAAATGCCTGCAGCCTGGCTTCCAGCGTGAGGCGTTATCATGTGTTCCTTAATTAGACTGTCACCTACTTATCCCTCCCTCTCCCTGTCCTCCTTCAAACTCTTGCTTCATTGCGTGCAGGGGTAATCTGTGGCCCTTGCTATTTTCCTGTCCAGCCAGCCTGCATGCGAAGCTCGGGAAGGAGGGTGAAGGACGTGGCACAACGTGGTGGGTAAGCACTGGGAAACCTAGCATGCACTTCCCCCATGTTGCATGTGCATGGAGTCTACACTCGGGTGAAGTGGTGCTCTGGGTGGCAGGGTTATTTGCTCTCATGGTGCAACTCCCCTCATGCCAGCACACCTGAGCCACATGCTGCCCGTCTTCACCTGCCAGGAATGCCAGGCACTTCACCTACTTGCTGCATGGGGATTTGCTGGTCAACCTATCAAAGCTCCTGCTCTTCCCACTGCCCTGTCCATCACTCTCACTGCTAACCAGTACCCATGAAGCAAAGGTGGGGGCCTAAATAGACTTTCCCCCATTCCCTTCCCACCTTCTCTCAAGTTCTTGTCCATGAAAAATACCAAAGTTTTGGGGAAGAGGACCTCCAAATGTTACAGCAGCCTTGTGTTTTCCAGGTCCTATGCAATGTTAAGGTGTTGGTAGGAAGCTACTACCATGTGATGGTCTGGTCAGGGGAACACCTACTTCCCATCCCTCAGTCCTCACCCATTTCCTGCGTGTTCTTGAGCAAGCTGCTTATCTTCTACATTAAGTTCTTAATTAATGCTTCATTTCAGCATGATTCCTGCATGAGAAGAATGGAAATAATAATAATAATGAAGCCCATTTGTAAAGCAGGCAGAAATAACCCTGCACGTGAACACATAGAGGAGATGGTCAATGATTAGTGAACATAGAATCATAGAGTGGTTTGGGTTGGAAGGGACCTTTAAAGGTCCCTGATGCAATGAACATACATCACCAGACATCACTGAACACATATCCATCGTGTTTGCTTCATTATTTCTACGGCTGCTGCTTTTCTTTTGGCTTGGTTAGTGATAAAGCTACTGAAATGTTTTCTAAATAGTTTTCAAAAAAAAAAAAAAATCTTGCAGTCAATAGGGACTAATTTATCATGCTAGGAAGATGCATCTTGGTTAAGGTCTGTGCATTCCACAGCGTCTGAGCCACCAGAATGGAAATGTTGGCTTACACCTGCCTCCACGACCTGGTTCATCCTGACTGATGTTTGTTACCCGAAGTGCTTGGATTTGGTGTGTAGTTACTGTCAGCACCTCTTAGAGCAATGCAGATGCTCCAGAGTGGGATGTGTAATTTTGGTGGGTTGAAACGTTCTCTGAAGGGAGAGGTCCTTTCCCAGCACAGGTTTAACTGTTTAAAATGAGACTCCTCCAGTCTAGCCCCAGCATGCAGCCGAAGGAAGAGTCCCCTTTTTTTTTTTTTTCCTAATAGAGTTGAAAACAGTGAGAGTTTTAGCTAGCGTTGCTGTATCATTTGGAGAAGTGATTTTTTTCTCAAATTATCCAATGTTTTTCCCCAAATCAATCCACTAAGCAGTGTCCGCTAAGCACTGCATAATTCAGCATCATTTGGTGCCTGTAATGCTACAATTACTCTTCAAGGCTCATTTGCTTCAAGGTCTTCAGGCTGTAAAGTTATGGGAGTGTGGTTAGTTGATTTTCAGGAATGTCTACTCTCTGGCAGGGGCTGGAGAAGGAAGGAACAGAAAAGAAATGCATGAAAATTCAATGACATAGGATCTTTAGAGGCATTTCAACACAGCGATACCCACAGGCAAAGAAATTGTAATTGTTCAGGGGGAATATGGCCTTGCCAACTCCTATGATTTTATCAGGAGTCTTGTAATTTCCAGAGTGTCCTTAAAAGCCCAGCTGCTGGAATCATCTCCTTGTCAGGGAGTCTCAGCTTCCTTTTAAATGAAAAGGAATGTTTCCAGCCTTTTTTTTTCCAGACAAAACCTTGAGAAAGTATGCTGAAAGTTCAGAAATGGAAGGAAAAGAGAATGCAGGTCGTATTAAAAACAAGCAGAAAATTGACACAAAAATACATCATCAAAAACATGCTCATTCAGTCTTTTTTATTTTAAACTCAATGCCAAAACAAAACCTATTGCCGTTTTTATCTGGACACCTGATTTGCAAACCCTTGTGCTTGGCTGTCCGAGCTTTGTGCCCTTGCCTTACACAGGCTCAGGTGGCCTTTGGTGGCTCCAGGATGGGGCAGGAGGAGTTGCTGAGGCTCCACCCTTGCTCTTTTTCTTTCTCTTCTCTCCTGTTTTCACCTGTGACTTGTAGTTCTCTGGCTCTTGGGGGCATTGTCAGCCCTAAAAGTGTGTGTGTCCTGACACAAATGCTTGTTGCTTTGCTACTGGCCATGTCAGCTACTTGTATAGCATCTTTGTGCAATACCTGCTTAGGTGTTCCCTACTGTCCAGCACAGCAAGCCCTTACAGTGTAGATGACGGTGACATACAGCATGGCTCACTGCCCTGCATCCCTTCCACCTCTCTGTGCAGTGACTTAGCCACCCAGAATTGCTCCCTGAAGGCACTGCTCTCCTCCGTGTTCCCATCCAAGTTCACACCTACAGGGGTGTCTCGGCACACATACTGCCTGTGTTCCCTGGCCTCAGCTGGCACCTGGCTGCCCACTCAGCATTCCCCAGGGCCCATGCAGTAGTAGGATCTGCTCCCCGGGCACCTGGGATGAGGGTGCATGGGGTGGCTGATGGAGGACTTTAGCTTCACCAGAGCCACTGAGAATTTGGGGAGACCTGAGGAGAGTTAACATTCATGGGGAGGTTCAAAGGTGATTTGGTAGGGGAGGAACAGGCTACTATGGCTGGCGTGGATAGTTTTTTGAGAGCTAATGTAGTGGTGTGGAAAGTTGGCTGTGCTCTGCCCTCTGTCATGGCTGCAAAGTTAAAATTGTGATTAGCATGAGGGAAGGTGGAGGGATTGTAGCTCCCTGGTGTTGTGGGAACAAGGTCAGGTGAGGGGGTTGAAAACCAGCAGCAAAGGTGTGATTATGTTTGCAGGGTAGCTGTGCCCTTAATTGTGCGAGTAATCTTCCTGAGTGGGCTTGTGCAGATGCAGGTGATGAGTAAGTGCTGCAGGGTTGTGTTTGCAAAAGGAGCGTAGGCTCGAGGGCCAGGCAAAGCCTGCACGTGGACATGGAGGAGAGTCGAGGGAGGTGAGCAGCAGGGCAAGGGGAGGAGAGGAGTCTGTCTAGACCAGAGGGCATCACTTGCCTTTCCTAGGAGGGTCATTATAAAGACCTGAGGTAGGATGGGGGTGGGATGCCTGAACTGAAAGTGAAGTGATGTCTATGTTTAGTCAGCGGTTCTATCACCCAATGACCCTCCCCGCCCCCGCAAGAAGGGGAATTGGGAAAAGGAAATGAGACCCGTCGGCTGAAATGGAAACGGATTTAATAAAATAATAATAAAACCCTAATATTAATACTAATACTGGTATAAGGTACACAAAGTTATACTCGGCCCATATAGTGGTCACGAGCTGCGCGCTCCCAGCAGTGGATGTTAGCTGTCTAGCACTGCAGCTTGCCACAGCTCCAGTGAAAGTGTGACGGACACAACAAACGTGAGAGCAGGCCTCAAGAGCAGATTGATGGGTGAGACCCTCCAGGGTTGGTGACCATTGAGGTAGAGGGCCTGTCCCCAGTAAACTTTCCAATTTATAGTGAGTGTGATGTTTATGGTATGGAATACTTCTGTGGCCAGCTTAGGTCAGCTGCCCTGGCTTTTGCTCCTCCTAGCTTTAGCACCTGGCTAACTCAAAGCTGCTAAGGACCTTGATCACTACAGACACCCACATACCAGGCTGGCCATGAACTAAGAGCGTGTTGTCATCTTTGTTCTCACTGAATCAGGTTTTGCCATCTTCTCAAAAATCCAGCTTTCCTGAATAGAAAATTGGTTCTAACCCAGTGAAACCAGGACAAGAGACTATCCTTTTTTTTAAGCAATTCAGAAAATGGTGCTGGGCTTTTTTGTTAGAGGCTGCGAGTCTTTACAGCACCTTTCAGTAGTACTGTGAGTCTGTCCCCTCATTTCTCAGAGCGGTCACTCAAGCAAAGATGGAGATAAACATAGCCAGGGATGGGAAAACTTCGCATTTTTAGAAGATTCACTCAGTACTGGATCAGCACCCAAAGGTTTCGGCACTTATTTTGAGCCAGTTTGGACTTAACTGGGCATCCTGGCTCCTGGTGGCAAAAACCAGACTTTATCACAGCATTTGTTCTGTTTTCAACAGGCTCGTGGCAATGCAAACACAATGGCACTTTCCTCCAGCCCTCTGAAGTAGCCCTTTGACTAACCAAGAAGCCTCCCCATGCATGGAAGCTGGTAACTTTTCTCAGCAAGCTGTTGGCTGTCACAGAAGAGGTACATGTATGGTGCTCTCTCTGTAGCTTTGCTGTTGGTCCAAAATACAAATCTCAAACTTCCAGAATGAATTTTGCTCTTTTTGTGTGTGGAAGTATGAAGTGTTGCAGTCCCACAAGCTGCTTATGGAGCTGTAGCTCTTGTGATCTGAGGAACTGTTCAATGTGAAAACAAGGCACTGCAGCCTGAGCCCTTTTCTGCACTACCTATGTGCCAGCAGCTCTGTGAACACTGAGTGCTGTGTGGGAAGGACTCCTGTGCCCTTCATGCAGCGCTGAGCTGTGATCCCCTTTGCTCTTCAGTGAAGTCTCTCTGTCTCACTGCCTGCATGATTCTGCCAAAGGTTTGGATTCATGATGCTGCCAAAATGTCTTGCTGAAATCAAAGAGTGAAAATATTTCTGTTTCTTGAAAGGACACACGTTGCTGCTGACAATGAGTGAACTCTTTCTTTCCATAGACAAAAACCCAAACGTCTGTTCTGGCTCTAAGTAGATATTAGCTTCAGCCTAAGGAAAACAGCAACAAATCAGGAAAGCCAAGTTTCCTGCAGAAAGCCCAGTGTTTGTCTGTCCGGTAACTGAGTGCTAATTCCAGGAATAAACCAGCTGCTATCCTTGCACACAGGCAGTTGTCTTGGAATTTAAAGAGGAAATGAAACAGGGAAAGGAAACAGAAAAAATACTAAAACGTCATAGATAAAACCATGCCAAAGGTACAGAGAAGCAGAAGTTCTCATTTAACGAAGCATTACATGATTGCTTGATAGGTCAGCAAATACTGCAGGTGAAATTCTGGGTCCTCTGAAGCTGATTGTCAAAATTTAAAGACTGGATCCTCCTCACAGACCAAGCCGTGTACCTCATCACCAAGCATGTGTACCTTATTTTGCCTAAAATGATTAATCTTCTTTCATGGGAGAGACTGAGTCCTGACACATGGAAAAACTGTGCCTGAGATGCAACCAGTGATAAATCAAGGCTGTCCCACAAGTACAAATTCAGAGAGACTTCAAAATTTAGGAAAAAGTGGTCAGCAATAGTTTCCGCTACTGACTGAGTTGAAACAGAGAGTTTTACTTATGTGGGAACTTGCACAACCCACATTACTTTATCATCTTGGTGCCTCATCATCTTTATTTCATTCATTCTTGTGCAGCTGAGGTCTTTCCTGGCACAGGTGAAGAATATAACCAGAGACATTTACTGACATCTCTTAGCCTGGCTGGTCTTGCCTATAAAGGGCCTTTGTTGTCAACTGTGACTTAGTACTGATGCAAGACCTTTTCCTCCTGTACCTCTCTTCTGCCTCTGCCCCTTCCTCCCATCAAGAGGGAAGTGGCTTCCTCGGTATTTAGTAGGTAAGAGCAACATCCTGACGTAATCCTCAAAATGGCTTTCATTCCTGCTGCGCAGCTTCTTGCTGAGGGCTCCTGTGTGAGCAGGAGTTGCTCCTAGTTTCCCTTTGCTGTGTCTGCTTTACTCTCCTGTCCTGTATTCTCCTCTCTTCCACAAGTTCCCTCTGTGAAACTCCTGTTTTCTTCTCTCTCCTGACCTCAGCTTGGCTGTGCATCCTTACTGATATGCAAGACCTGGGTAGGCTGGCTGAAGGGATCTGCTGTCTCCCTCTGGGGTGCCTCGGGGCCCTGCTGGCATGCCCTCCCTTTGCAGGAAGCTCTTCTCCTTGCCTGTGCAGAAGGCACTGGGCATATTTGTGGCATGACACTGCTCTGTGTGCATCAGAAAACATAATGGCTCGGGAGTAGAGATTGCTTTGGACCAGCTGAGAAGCTGACATCCCTCAAAAAGCTTTAAAGCTTCTGGTTCTATAAGGACTTTGAAGTGCATTTGCATCCTCCAGATTGCCAGAGGAATAAACCTTCTGCTGTCCTTTTTGCCTTTTCTGCTGTCAGAAGATGTTGAAGGTGGGAGAAGCTGCCCTCCCAGCTGTCTGACTGCCCCTCTCTGTGCTGCCTCTGCAGCAGGAGGTGGGAAATCACTGACTTCACTGTGCCTTTTGCTTTGCCTCCCTGCAAAGTGTCACCGCTCGCAGGGAGCTGTGGCTGGGGCAGCCTGCTGGGATGCTTTGCTCTCCCTTCCTCTCTCCCGGCAGCCTCCTGACTGCATGGGAACAATGGGATGACGTGACCGGAGCCCTGTAAATACTAATTCCCCTTTGAGGCTCTTGTACCAAACAGGAAGCACAAACAGCGCCAGAATAGAAATTCAGTCCTTGCTCTGCGCCTCAGCTCAAAAATAATGCTGCCTGCCAGAACCCTCTTCGCATGGCCGAGACACTCTGCCCCTCACTGTGTTCCCCAGGCCTGGTGCTTTGATGGGACCATGCTCATGGGGAGGTCATCTTCTACCTGGGACTGGCAGGCAGATGGTTTTTGGGAATGCCTTGCCCTGGCAGGACTGGGGCTAGCAAGTGATGTTTCCTACGAGAATGAAGATATGTTGGGAGCGTGGCAGGAGCCTTTGGAAGCTGAACCAGGAGGGGACACTGGTTTTGAGGACAGATCACAGAGGGGAGGCTGTCCTGCGCCTGCTCGTGTTACCCCTGCTCTGAGGTGGGCTGCCTGTTGCCAGAATTACAGGCATTACATTGACCTGCCAATAACCTACCCTCTCAAAACTCATTTTCTCTTTTGCGCTGAAGAGTGGGGCGTTAGCACATGGACATGCAATTGCTGCTGGGCTGTTGTTCCCTCTGTAACACCTTTGCTGGGACATCTGTTGAAATCAACAGACCATTAGGAAGCATCCTGTAAGGTGTGAAGTGTTGATCCAAGTGAGGATGCACTCCGGGTAGAGGGTTTGGATGTGTCAGTTGGCTCACAGGACCTCTGCTAAACCAAAATTTTCATGCCTGAACCCTCTAAACTGCCCTGAGCATTCAGAGCAATCCCCTTGCTCCCTTTGCTTAGCCTTCTTATTTTGTATCTTTGCAGTTCCTGCGAGTGGGCACACGGCATTTAAATGAAGCTTCAGTTACTGTGACTTGCTGCTCCTCATCCTGCAGTCCAGCAGTGACGTGGCAGTGCTGGATTTTGGTTGTCAGAAGATTAATTTGTGCCGAGCACATGCTAGTCAGTGATGCAGAGACAACTGTGTGGGTCAGTGGTGCTGAGTGGGTGCAGAAGGGTAATGGTGCAGCATGATATTGCATAGGGTCTTGAGGACAGCCACAGCCCTTTCAGGAAAATCTTGTTGTCCCTCAAGCTTTGACTGGCTTTCTGTAAAATGAGGATAATGGGTCCCTGTCTGTTAGATTGAGCAGTTTGGAGTAGGTACCATCTCCCAGTTTTTGTGCAGTAGCAAAGTCCCTCATGCTGGAACTGCGGTATTACCTGCAGCATCAGTCTCTGGTATGAAGGCACGAGCCACATTGTAGCCAGAGCTAATCTACTTCAGTAGAAAATGCTTGTGCTGGGAAGAGGCCCACAAGAGACGCTCACAACAGACAGTTACAAGAAAGGTCTCCCAGTGTTATCTGGACGAGTTCACCCCCTCTGGGTGAAGAGGGATGAGATGATGCTTTCCTGGGAGGGGAAAAAGGTTACCTTCCTAGCTCAGGGACTCATCAAACCACAAAGTTTCCCTGAAGACAGATGCACAGCTGGGCTCTGGGTATGCAGATGGACTATGGAGTTGTAGGCATGTCCTTCCCTGACAGTATGGCAGGTCTTGCCTCTACCCATCTTGAGTTTCTCTATCAGCGTCTATATTGCTTTAGGCTTTGCCAGGTTCAGAGATGAGTTCAGAGGGCTGGGGACAGGCAAATGTGTTCCTCTCTTTGTGCCATTGACATGTTTTAGCATATTTTTATCTGATATATCCTAGAGTTAGCCCTGAGCAGCTAAATGGAAGTAAAAATGGGAAAATCCGCATGGAGGAAGAATACTAGGTTTGGTAAGCCCCAGCCTGGCTTCTTGGATGGCTTCAGACAGCCCTTTAAAGACCCATTTCTAGGAGCTTTCTCTGAAAACAGGGACATCCTGGCCTATGTTTTTTACCAAGGACACAGCTTTGTTTAATTTTCCTGTCTTCTGTGCTTCTGTCTCATTTCCATTGCTGTTTTTAACCTTACCCTTGCCACCTCCTGACTGCTTTCCAAAAAGTGCAGTAATGATGATAACATGCTGCTTTCATCTGCAAAGCACGCTGGTACCTGTTGGTGAAAACACCCGTAAGATACTACTGGTAGGGGAAGAATTTTCTGCCTTGGCACTCAGGATCTGCCTGGTTTCCCTTGCATATGTAGGTAGTCAGGAGGGTCACCAAGCTTGCAGAGTTTCAAGATGGGAGCAAGGCTTTCTGATATTTCCAATAACTATCTCTAATCATTATTTTCACTAAGGGAGAAGGGATTGAGCTTGTTACTTGTGTGAGACTGAAGGTGTATCTAGTTTTCAGCAAGCGGTTTGTAGGATAGCAGCCCTCTGGAGTTAGGCTGAGATAAAAGAACATATCACTGCATCCTCCTATGGCTGTACCTGAAGTTTCCAAGTTACAACACACTTGTTCTCAGCTTCTTGCCCACAGTGCTACCGATAATGCATTTTTCCAGCTTCCATCATGTATGAGGTCAAACATGACATCTCCTGAAATGCTGTGTGTCTTCTTCCCTGCTTCCTCAAGGTGACAGGCTAAGAGCAGATCTGCTGAGGAGGTAAAAAAAAAAAACCACAACACTTGAAGGCAAGGAAATATGTTTTCACACTCTGTTTCCAAGCTGAGATTGGAGGAGAAAAAGAGCAGGGAACCGAGCTTCTGTGTAGCACAGTGATCTGTCAAGAGCAGTGGCAGCTGAGAACTGCATGGCTCAGAAGGCTGGGTAATGGGCTATGGAAATCCCTCACCTCTGGGTTCACAGTGTTCATCCAGGCACTGGCCAGCAGTGAGGGCATATTGTTGCTCTGGCAGAGCTGCTCAGTGGTTTCTGTGATAATAGAAGGACTCACTGCTGCTCTGACAAGCCCTGTTCCTGCTGCAGCTCCTAACAAGTGCTTAGGGAAACAAGAGCTGGTTTTGGCAAGACTGTTGTTGTCCCATTGGAAATGACTGGGAGAAATGGCTCCAATTAGACCAGCTGATACTAGTGTGCACTTGTGACTTGGGCACACAAATGTTTTCTCATCTGTCTGGTGCCAAATGAGGAAATGTATGTGCTCAAATCAAAAGAACTGAAGAGATGGGCTGGATATCAAAAAGCAGTAACTGGATGGGCTAGCAAGACAAGAAGTGGATGTGAGTGTGTTTACATGGGCAGATCAAACTTGTCAGTGGTAGCTGGGAGCCTGGAGAATCATTCAAGATTACAACCAAGTCCCTGATGGGCCCTTCCTGGGAAAAGTATGACTTCATGTGTTGATGGAAACCACTAAACGCTCTTATTATCGGTACCTTATCAGAATGTTGCTGTGCCAGATCCTGGAGAAATTTGCACCCAAGATAAAGAACTTTCTAGCTGAAGGACCAGCTGGCTTGAAGTTCAGAAAGAGAGAGGTATTAAAAAAACATTTACTATTCAGGAGAGCACTGGGGAGCGCTAGGAAGGTGGCATATGCTTTTGGTGACTTTGCAGACATCAGCAGTGACAAGGCATAAACCTCCCTGAGTAAGGCTGCAGTCAGCTGGAGGTGGTGAAAGTGCTAGAAGGTTGGTGCGAAGTGTGACTGCCTCAGCAGCTCTGGCCAAGGAGTGAAATAATTGGCTTGACCTCAGGATAGGTGTCAAACAGGCTTGCGCTCAAACACTGGGTTGTTTCAAGAAACATCAGGGGAAAAAAATGCTCAAAAGAACCACTGATGGAAAATCTACAGGAGGGTGCTTTGTAGCTCTCAGAGGATGGGAGAGTAGTTAACTGTGTGCTTTACTGATGAGACTGGCCTAAATGGACCTTTGCAGGAAGACTGATGAAAATCTGTAGGAAAAAGGTTCAGGAAGAAGACACGTTGGATCTGGAGAGCTAATGTGGGCTAATATCCAGCTTGGCAATTATATTCCTATGCAGATCTTGAGAGACTGCATCCTTTACCATTCCAATTTTGGGTGCCTTGGCAATGTGGTGACAAGGAACTTAATGCATTGCTTCACAACCTGGTGTCAAGCTGGGCATGTGACCCTGCTCTAGCTAAGCTCACCTGCTTTTAGAATAGGTCACCATGTTGCAATGTAGTGTAAAATTAAACTGGTGGTGCCTGGATCAGCATCCTTGCACTGTGTGTGAAACAGGCATGGAAAAAACCTGGCATTCAGAAGTGCTCTGAACTGGGAAGATAAGAGGTGGCAAACACTAAGCCCATGCAAAGCATGGCTGCAGCTTGGATTTACAGCACCATCAGTGGTGACAGACATCAGGGTGTATGGGTTAACGGAGTAAAGGGTTGGAGCCAGAGTGAGCCATTGGGGCTGGTGGCTGCTGAGCAGGGCACTCTGGCAAAGCTGTGACCTGGCTGAAGAGCCTGAAAGCACACAAAGATGGAGAAGGATGGAGGGAGATGGCTGACCGCTGGCTTCCAAGTGTGCATTTGCTGCTGACGGTGCTGAGACCCAGCTGTGCTGCACAGAATAAGGCAGGAGGGAAGGGATGCCCAACCTGTTGCATAGGCGCAGGTGGCAGTTGCATCTCTGATGCTAGGGTTGCCGGAGCTGCTGTCAGCTGATGTCACGGACTGTAATCCTTCTGTCAGGGATTAGAGGAGGGGCTGGGGCCTTTTCCTTTACCTTAACATCCCCTGCCAGCTCCCCGGAGCTCCTTGGGGCTTTCTGAGCCTATCCATTGCATTATTGCAGTGACCTTTCTTGGATAGCTTTGGGCTCAGTATCAGCAGTCTACCACTGTCTATATTGAAAGTAGGATTGCTTTCTACTTGGGGTCCACAGAGCAGGATTTAAGCCGTTAAGGGATTCCTATTAATTAGTTAATCTCCTTTCCATCAAACTCCCTGGAAGTAAAGGCAGAGAGGTAAGATGCAAAACCCCTCATCTCTGGGGTGGGCTCTGCCAGAGCTGTTGGGGCTTTTTTTTTTTTTTTTTCAGTTTATTCTGCTTCTGAGGTAAGTGTGCTCGCTGGTGTCCTGTGGGGAGAGAGCAGGGTTTAGCAAACAAAGCCCTGTGAAAAGGGAGAGCCAGAAATAGAAAGGCTGTGAATGTAGAAGCCCCAGGCAGTGTCTTCCTCTGCCTGGAAGAAGCTTTCCTTATTACAAAAGCCACCCTCTGACCGGCTCTCTGATGGCCCCAAGCAGTCAAGGGGAAAGGAAAGCCATCAGAAAGGCAATTTTTTTTGAGGCACAGTAAAGACCTATTCATAAAAGAAGCAGCAGGAGGGAAGGTGGGGAAGGGAGGAGGTGGGGAAACAAAGGGAAGTTGTAGCCAGACCTTTTTCACTCTGTGAATACAGTCTTGATATTAACCCTTTAACGGTGCTTTGAGCATCCTCAAGCCCTGAAAATCTGCTAATTAATCCACAGGCTTGTGTAAGGGTAATAGGAAGGTGGGAAGATTTTGGTGGGTTATATCTACCCTTCCTTACCCACCCTGGCAGTCAACAGCGTGGCTCCCAGCAGGTGTATCCCTCCAAAGGGCAGGTGTGCTGGTGGGGAAGACTTGAAAGTTGTTTCAAGGAGACTGGAAACTCTCCTACCTTTGAATTTTGTTCCAAATGAGAAACTTGCCTGCTAGTTTGAACTTTCTGGTCTGGCCCAGGAGTCTTCAATGAAGCTGGCTCTTTCAGTGAGAAACCAGTGAAAACTTTGCACAGGGCCCAATTTGGACTATTCTTTGCAAAGAAATTCTCTGCTTGTGGTTGATCCTTATAAATAGGAGTGGCTGGACCAAGGAGAACATTCCTGGAATGTAACTTCGAATGGCTGAAAGGAGGCAAATCACTGGGAAGGAAGCCTGGGGAAGATCTGGCAGTATAAAGCTACTAAGCCTCACATGCCCGTGTTAAGTGTATGGACACAAAGTCCGCTCTGGAGAGAGTGTGACAAGTATTAAAGGGTTAAGAAATATCACAAGGCAGAGGGAGTTCTGGGCTTTACAAAACAAAGTTCGGTGTAGTTAAGTGGTGCCCATGGAAAACAATATCCTGAAATATTCCTGTGTCACTCCACATCTCGGGGTTTTTTAAAGAAATGTTTTGTATTTGTTTGGGGGAAGTAATGGAAATTCATAGGAAATGTGAAAAGGATGGTCTCAAACTGATTTCCAGGAATTTTCCTAAGAACAGGTTTTGATTTTTGCAGGTACTGGTAGTCAGTTGTGCAGTCACAGCATGCATATGACTTATAAGATCCCAGTGCCTTCTCTGTTAATACCAATTAGATAAATTATGTCTCAACATCAGATATGAAAGGGTTACAGCCATGTTGTTTGTGCCTTAGGTGTTCTGACTGGCTTCAGAAGGGACTGCCTCACACAAGCACAGATTCCTCTGTTTGTGGGGGAAGGATTTGCAAACTGCAAACTCCAAACACAACTCCTCTTCCTCACTGACCCCTTCCCAACTCTTGTGGCCCTGCTGTATCTGAAGCAGAAGCCATGCTTGTGTCTTAATTCCTTGCATGCACACCAGCAAGGCTGGCATGAGGGATACTGTATCTGACAGGGAGCAGGCATGGGGTGAGCAAACCAAACAGCTCCTGCAGAAAGCTCAGAGGGGATGTGGAATCCATTCCTTGTGTGCAAGTGGCTAGCTCCATAGGTTTGATCCACTGATGTTACATTTATTTTTGATAACTTTAAACAGAAAGTCACTAGGTAATTCAAGACCTGAAATAAGGTAATCTGGAAGGCATACAAACACATACCATGTCTGTTGGGGTGCCATCAAAGTTGCTAACCTGAATTACTTGCACCTGAAGCATATCAGAAATGTTTATGGCAGCTAAATACAGTTGGAGCTTCTCAGGGTGACAGGGTTGTTGAGGAAGGGTTAAGTAGAAAGAATGGGATAAAACGGGCAAGTGGAAATGTAGGCTGAATACTAGGAAAACATTTCTTCACGCTAAGGTCACTTGGGCTGTGAGAGGGGGAAGTGGCAGCTCACCCAGACTGCCTTCTTCAGACATGGGATGACTGTGGGGCTGGGGCTGCTGAATGAAGAAGGATTGGGTTCTACAGTGATGCAGGCTGCCTGGCGTGTGTTTTCTGCCTCTGAGAGCTTGTGAGTGGCTGGAAAGGGAAATATCCTAATGCTTGTGCTCCTGATGGCTTTTACTGTGGCCCAGCAGCAAGGTTGGGACCTGAAATGAGAAAGAAGGAAAAGCAGGGAGTGAGTGAGGAAAAGGACTGGCCTTGAAGGAATTCTTTGTAAATGCTTTCACTGAACAGATGACAGTCCTTGCCCAGAAATATCTGCAGAGAGGTGTGAAGGAATTGTGCCCCACTGTGGGGCAGAGCAAGACAGTAGGCTGGGGTTACAGTCAGACTTGGCACTATGGTGCCTAGGGCAGTTTTGGCTGTGACATTTTCCTGCAACCCCTACCCTGGTCAGGTCAGCAAGTCTGGAAAAAACTGTGCCTTTCTGTAGCCTGATTTTCTGCTGTGGTGGAAGTAAAATGAGTTGGTCTAAGGCTGCAATGTGGATGTGCAAATGTAAGCTGTTGTGTGCAGATACTAGGGAGTTTGTCTGAGAGGAGAGTGGATCTAGATATAAAATACATAGTATAACTACAGAATTTTGGAAGAATTATTTTCTTCATTTAGCTTTTGGGGGTATTCAGACTATTGTGCTGAAGACAGTTTACGATATGTGAGTAAAAGGATATGAGGCCCCAATGAGACCCTGGAATATGCCCTAGCTGTATTGCACCTTGCTACAAAAAATAACTTTGGAAAACTGCTTTTTCTCTTGCTCTTAAAGTTTATGCACAATATTTTTGGGTCAAGCCTTTTGTCATCCTTGGAAGGGTGTCTGAGTGGAGATGGTCTTTGTGTGCTGAAGCCTGACTCCTCCACCTTCTGAAAGGTCACTGTTGCAGCGCAGAACAGAGGTGGCTGACACAGAAATTACTTCTGCAATAATTCACCTACTAGTCAGCTCACTCTGTCCCAAAACCAGGGTCCAGTACCCAGTGTGCAAAACACCTATATACACACAGAGTCAAAGTATTTTATTTCACTGGTGTGCATTAAAGGGTGTCTGTCCCAAGACAGCACACCCGGCCTCAGAGTTTTCCATAATTATACACTTAACTAATACATATTTGTCATTATTCCCTTTGGTGATTGGTTCCTTTTCCTCGCTTCTGATGCAAATTAGTGTGCAGCCTCTGTCATCTTCTTCTATTGTCTTCTTTGAGTAGGTGGTGTCATTTGGGTAGGTGTTCAATGAGTCGGTGGTTGTGATTTCCCCTTGCCGGAATTAACTTGCCTACTTATTCTCTAATCTTGGCAGTCCCAAGCAGTTCTTTGTGGTTTGATGGCCAAACCACAATCCATCACCCTTTCTGACAGAATATTCTATTTATTGGCAAAGCTGCATTGTCTAGTAGCTAGTTCCTAAATCTAACCTTAAATCATGACTGGTTACTGTTTTACCAAAAAAAGGCTGTGACTGTACAATGGACTTTTAGCAGCTTCCCAGTTGCTTCAGTCACATTTTACATTTCATTAATACCAATGATAACAATTCAGTTGTGCCCCTGGGCTAGTGTAAGTGGCACCCCAGTTGCTAGAAATACTTTAATTCTCCTTAGTTCTTATTTGCTAATTCAAGTATAAACTGAAGCTGCACAAGAAGAAAATGCGAAGACCAACATTTGTTACTTGAAGTGACTTGGGAGAATTGCTCAAGGTATATTTATACACCTGTGCAGTGTGAATGAGGCCACTGAGCTATTCCCATTATCAGGAGAACTGTAACCAGGAAACCTCAGAAAACCATGAAGTTATTTCAGTCCTCTGAAGCTCTCAGAAGAGGAGACCAGATGGGAAAGGGACTTATCAGTGAATCTGAAGGTATTGGCATCTGGTTTTGTTCTGGCCTGGGTACAAAATATATGAGGACAGTTAGCATTTGAAGGCTACTTTGCTGTATGAAATTGTGTAGTGGAGACTTGGTCTTGTCCCACTCCCTGATCTAACTAACCTCC
Source organism: Leptosomus discolor (assembly GCF_034619465.1). Classification (NCBI taxonomy): domain Eukaryota; kingdom Metazoa; phylum Chordata; class Aves; order Leptosomiformes; family Leptosomidae; genus Leptosomus; species Leptosomus discolor. Next base: position 18,239,558 of record NC_141392.1, on the reverse strand, counting down.
TTTAATTCAGCTTTAGTAAAGATGTTGCTACCTGAAAAGGTGTTGAGGGGAACTTGAGCCTCCTCACTCTCTGCAGACTCAGAGAGGTAAAGAACTGGTTGGGGTCATTCACTTTCAGAGCTAGTAGTGGCATCATTTCTACACTGTGTGAAGGACACAATTGTTCAGTCAGTCCTTGGCTTGGCCTTCCCAGTCTCACTGGTGATACTAATGCATCTGTGGTCTCAACACCTGGATGCTCCCAGGTGGTGACTGGGCAGCTCCTGAGTGACACTGACTGCTGGCCATATGTGATAAGCATGCCTTTTGTTAAAGATCGCTCACTGGCACTAAGAATTACAAAGTGGGTGTCACTGGCAGGCTAAAATGTGACACTTCCATATGGATATGCTGGCACTGCTGTGAGAACTCTACAGTGGTGTGAGCCAAGAATAGCACAACCAATATTAGAAGGATTGCGCTGGCTGAGAAAGCATTAGGGCAAATGTAGGTTTTGCATTTTCTGCCACTGGTGACACCAGGGCAATGATATGAGTGGTGAGGTATTGGATAGAGGCTGCCCAACCTGCCAGACTCTCCTACCTCCCCAGTACTACCTCGAGAACCAGCTATGACTTCAGACAGTGAATGAAAAGAAGTGATACCGTTAATGAACAGAAGAAAATCAAGGTGGTGAGGTATACCTGTCATCTTGGCTGGTGGTAGAGTGTGAATAAATGATGATGGGGTAAAACAGCTGGCCCTGGCTGAAGCCACAGAGAGGGGTCCTGGGACACCCTAGGAGAGCAGGTAGTGTTTGGCTGGATGCTGCACTACATGATCATCACTTTGCTTCTTTGCTGGAAATCTTGTTTTTGCTTGGAGGTCCTCTCTATCTCCCTTGTTTTTCCTCTCCATGCTGTAGTAATTCAGCTTGGATGAGACAGAACTTGTTTTCCTTTTAACAGCAGAGGAAATCCACTAAACACTGTTAAAGCTGGGATGCAATATGCTTGTTCTGTAACTGTGAGTGGGTGGCTGCAAGATGCTTGGGGGCTGCCTGGAGATGCTCAAGGAGAATAAACAGAGATAGGAAGTCCCTACCCAAACAGAAATAAGAGTGGAGACCTAAACTACGGTTGTAAGATGAGCAAGTACAGAAAAGCCTTTGTGATATTGCACAAAGTTTAAAGCTGTGGCTTCATCATTGTGGAAGCCCCCTCATGGGGTTTGTAGGGAGAGGGAGCCCTAGGAAAGGGGGCTGAATGTCTTGAACCAAAATATCCAACAGGATGGAGACCACTCACGTCCCACAGAGGCTAGCTCCTAAACGTGGTGGAAATTATCTCCACTGCCCTGTCAACTAGGGAAAGCAACACACTGCAGTAGAATTACTTGAGAATTGCAAATGAATGCCAGCATTTTATTTTACTTTTCTTTCCCTTTTAAATCAAGGAAATCGATCCCTCTCTCCTCAAACCACCAGACTGAAGTTCCAGTCTAGCTTGCACCCACAAAACCACACTGACTTCACTGTGTGAGCTGAATTTAGCCTTTGGCCCTAAAACCCATGGTAGCTGAGACACCTCAGTTCTGGGTTTGGCCAGCCTATATGAAAGTGCACACACAGTGCAGCCCTGGAAAGTGGGGGAGGAGAAGTTGCTGCAACCTCACTTTTTGGTGCTTCAGGTTTTGCTTCTCAGTTTGGCTTAACTCTATTCTAGCAAAGGCATCTGCACTCCAGCATGGTAAATGGCAGCGTGGGTTTCGGCCAAGCTCCATCATGCAGTAGAAAATAAGACACTGTAGCTGAGACCAAGAGTTCAGGGCTTCAGAGAGCCTACCATATGCTATTTTATCCCTGGGATTTTTTCTACTGGAAAGCCTGGTGATTTTTTTGTTTGACTTCTGATATCTACTTCCCCACCAAGTTGACGCATGGAGAGCTTGGTTCCTGCAGCGTGCACTCATGCAGAGTGAGTGTGGATGCTCGTTTCCAGAGACAGCTCTGGCTGGAAGAAGCTCTGAGTTTTCCGCATGGTGTGGTGAAGCAGCCCAGGCAGAAGCAATGAGCTGGAAGCCACAGTGCAGTGACAGTGCTAGCCCTGGCGGGGCTGTGCTCAGCCACAGCCACCAAGCTCTGCCAGAGGGTTGCTGAGCGAGGGGAGCCGCGCAGTGCTTTGGCACCTGCCCTCTGTGCTCCATACAGTACTCTTGTCCTGCCTGCTTGTCCCGGGGCATCCTCTTCCTCCTGTGCCCCAGACAACAGAGAATTAAGCAGAGGAACAAAGTGGCTGTGGCTTCTCTGAAACATTTTCTACCACCACATACTTCAAAGAGCTGCAGTTCTTTTTCCTCTTCCTGGTGTGGCAGGTGGTGTGGAGCAAGGAAAGCTGAATTCAGACACGTAACTATTTGGGCATTTAGGAAAGAGGTTTTGGGTATCATAGTTTATAACTGCTAAAACTGAGGTTTCGTTGGCCTGATTTTTTTCAGAGATGCTGAGCATGTGTGGCCCCTGTCTGACTGTACTTGTCGTATAGGCATTTGCCACTCTCAAGATCAGAGCATGAATGGGTTGGGCTAGGAGCCTGGACACCACAGCTCCTAGATCTGGGAGCCCACCCTGGAAACCTTCCTGTGGTAGTCTGAAGCGCAAAACTGGAGGTGGGAGGAAAGGTAACTGTTTTCAATCCTGCTCTCTGCGATGTTTTCTAGGCTTTTGAAGGACTCTGAAACTCTGAGAACAAGGGAGTCCTCTGCACTTGGGGGTGACCAGTGTTCAAAATATTCTCCATGCTGGCACAAGACCTTCAACAGTTGTTGATCTTTGTGTAACTGGCTGAACGAAATACAGACTTCTTGTACTGCAAGAAGGATGAGCTTGCAGGTTTTGATGGAGAACTAGGTTTGACTGGGAGGCTGGGTTGGGCTGAAGTCTCCCCCTGCCACAGACTTTCAGTACAACCATAACCAAATTACTTAATTTCTGGCCCTGCTGAATGCAGTGACAAATCTGACTTCAACAGGGTGGGAATTCAGATTAATAGTTAAAAAATTACTATGTATTTGATGATTCCTCATAGGAAGTGATATGTGTTGTTGGATCTGGAATCTGTAGAAGCTTGTGTCTCTGATGCCAGGCAGCAGTGAGAGGTTGGGGATAAGGACGTAAAGAACAAGGCACATGTAGGACAATCGCCGTTTAATGTTTTTTTCATAAAGTGCTTACTATCCTCTTGGCAAATCCGACATCTGAGTCATTCTGTTCTCTCTGTCCCTTCTTGGTTATCTCTTTGCTCCTGGTGAAAGTGATTTGACATGCAGCAAGGCCAGCACAGTGTTTCAAGCCTCCTTGCCTTTGCCTGCCTTCCAGCGTGGTAAGAAGCATTATCACAAGCTTGAATGAAGAGCCCTCCCTAGGCTTTGAATCGGATACTTTCAGAACAAGCCCTGAGTTCCTGGGAATATTTAAAGCAGCACACAGGAGGGTAGGGTTTTTTTTTAGCTCTGCATTGACATTCCTGTGTTATCAACCTCCAGAGCTTGTTGCCTGCGTAGGAAGGAGAGCTGTGAACAGTCCAGGCATGTGATGTTCCACTCACTTAACCCTATCTCTTATCAGCACACATGAAGCTGCTGTGTCTTGTGGAGAGCTTTTCCATTGCCATTAGCAGCTTGTTTCTGCTCCTAAAGCTGCTTTTCATTTTATATATATCCAGCCTGTTCCCCTCCCCAAGGTACCCATCCGTCTGTAACTGCAGCTACCTCATTTTGTTTGAAATTGCTTTTGCCCTGTCTGTTGCTCCTGCAAGCCCAGGGCAGGCTATTTCAGCTGGCTCTGGGAGCATTTGGGCAATGTCCTTCCCCATCTAACAGTTTTGGAAAGAGCCTTCTCTGAGGCAGTGGCAGCAGTAGGTATGTGCTTCAGAGGATTCTGGTGGGGAGCAGTTCCTTGCAGCCAGAAATAACCCCCATGTGTAACCCCTTAGCATCGATGGTGAGTGAAATTAAAGCACATGCAATAAGCAGATATAAATATACAGGCAGATAGCTATAGGGAACTATGTCTTTACAAGACATGGTATCAAGCAATGACTCCAAGGGCCAAACTGCCTCATGCATCAGTTGCAGCTCAGTTACCATGATGGGCACCACTGGGATATGCGGTAGTGCTTGGAGAACCTGACCCCTGAAGGAGTCCTTTGCAGAGACTGATGAAGACAACCAGGACATTAAAAAAACAAAACAAAACAACAAAACCCAAAACAAAACCAACAGCTTTGGTATTTGTTTAAAAGATTAGATAAGCTGACAGAAATGCTGAAGAGAATTGTTTACACACGCACACAGACACATACACCAGGAAGAAAATTCTTTTCCAAAAATAGCCACTTTTTATTTATAGCTTTTTTCCCTTTCCTTTCTTCTGAGAAGCAGCAGAACATTTACATAAGGGGCAAGGAGAGCTGATGATGAATAACTATTTCTTGTGCAGACCAAAGTCCTCATTAGACCTGCCAGCAGGGATAGATGTCTGGGCCTAGCAGAGCACCAGAATTAGCAAGTATCATTTAACTGTCTGAAATCTTTAACTAACAGTAGACAATCTCCTAGAAGTTCAGTGGGGGGTTTTCAAAGCATCTAAATTATAACAGGCCTGATTAATTCAGTCTAAAAAGTTTCATGGGACAGAATCAAAGTCTTAGCTTGTACCTGAGCTACACTCTGTACGTTTTGGGTCCTGTTCCCACCCCCTTGATCACCACCCAGCCAACAAGAAATGTATAATACTGACACTGGGGGAGGTAGGCCTATGCTGCCACTTGAATTTTACAGAGGGAGGAACCACTTCTGATGTTTGGCTATCTCCCAAAGGCCTTTCTGTAGACCACTCTGGATCTGTGCCTAAGGCACTGACCAAGGATCACTCAGAAAATTTTGGGCAGAGCAGAGAAGTGACGATGCTGCATTGCCAGGTCATCTCTATGTGCTGCTCTGAGACCAGAGTATGGACTTGTGGGAGGCTTGCTTCCTTCTAGCACTGACTTCTGCTAAAATAAAGTAGCTGTTAGCCATGTAGTTGCCCTTCCTCTCCCAATAGCTCACAACCTCTTGTGCTGCCCTCATCTGCCTGGCAGGGCACCCTTCCTTCCTCATCATCTGGGGTCACAATGCCACTGCTTTGCAAAAAGGACTTTGGAGCTGGCAGGTGGGGGCTGCCCCAGATGCTGAACGCAGTCTGGTTTCAGAGCTGCAGCAGTTGCTGGTAGCCACCGTAAGGTAATCTTATTTTCTTTTCCAGTGTTGCTACCACGTATCTTTGTGGCAGAAGTGCTTGTGGTGTCCTGAGTGCAAAGGCAGAGGAGGGGGCCGGTTACAAAGGAGAAGTTTTGCTCTCTGCAGGGCACACAAAACCTTTGGCAGATGCCACTACCAGGAAGAGGATCATGGGAGAAAGGGCACAGCTATTTAACGAGTTTCAGAAACGTGTTCTTTAGCTTTGTGTGCATGTATTTTTAGTCTCGTAGAGTACAGAACTAAACTTTGAACAAAAATAGCTACCCACTTACATAACATCCTTGCTTACAAAACTCCCACAGCTTAAGCTCTCCAGAGTCTTCTGGAGCAGAGGGCTGTCAATCACATTGAAGCCATGACTCAGGCACATACGCACATCTCAGCAATGCAAAGTCAAGATTTGCAGTGTTTAGACAGGATACTCTGCATGAGGCATGTGATGTCAAATGCAAAGCAGCATCCTAGCTCCACCCTCTCAAATATGAGGCAGGGTGTTGACCAGAGCAGAGAGATGCAGATGGGGCAGTGTTTCCCCTTTCCTCCCACTTGCCAATGACTGGGCAGGGGGAAGGAAGGATGAGGGAAAGGTTTTCGTTCTATGGGTTCCTTGTTTTAATTTTGTTGAGGTCTTCTTGAACAGTAGGCAGTCCAGACACTGAGTCTTTTCTCTGTTGCCTTGCAGTAGGAGTTGTTGGTCATCTGATACAGCCCAGTTTTAGCGTCTCTGCATCCCTGTCGCTGCTGTGATTAACAGTCTTAGCCAAGAAGCTCTGGAGCTGAAGAGGTTTGGAGTCATAGCTCTCTCCTTGACCCTCTGCCTAGGACAGAGGCATACTCATGCTATGGGGAAAGTTACCCGGTCACGCTGGGGCTTCATTTATTCCAGTGATAAACAGGGGAGTGTAGTGTCAAGGGTATTCATTCTTTCCATTTGCACTTTGAACATGTGTGGTTAGAGATTAGTAATGTGTCATCCTTTCTTCATCTTGTTTTCCCTTGGCAGCCATGCTGTACGTGGATAAGCCTAGGCAAGTAGGTGATACTGCTTTGTTTGCCAAAAGTAACATTACATTATGATAACACACGTTGACTCTAAAGGACCGATTCTGCTGAACATGCTTGTTTTCCTGAGACACCAAGGTGGAATGGGTTTCGGTTAAAAATAACCGACCTCCCCATGCTGAGCCTGAGCATTTCTTCCTGGGAAGCCATTTTTAACCACAGATGGTCACCAGATGCAGTGGTTATCAAGGAGATCAAAGCTGGAAGCCACCATGGAGATGAGCTGAATTCTTTCCTTTTGCTATCAGACCTTCTCAAGGGGAACACTGTCCTGGTCATCCTCTGGTGTGAGGGGAAAGGTCTGTTTGGAGGGAATACATGGGAGCCATCATGTCAATGAGAAACGTGCGATGGTGGGTGTATATGTGCATGCTTCGGAACAAACATTTACTGCGACATTGATGGCTTCTGAGAAAGCCAGGGCTGTCCGCTGTGTCTTGAAATAGCTCCTGAAAACAGGCAGCCTTACACTGCTTCCATACTCTGCAATGGGGATGTACAGCCTTGAAATGTAATTTGTTATGCAATTTATCAAAATAGTTACCCTCCAGGGGCTTTAGAGCCCTAGTGAGAGGAGACAAGGAAAAACTAGGGTCTAGTTTGCTTTAGTGAGGTAAATAGTAAATTGTTTTCTAAATGCCTTGGAGTGATTTTATTGGGAGTCTTATTTGACCTGAGAATACAGTGGTGTATTTATGGAAAGGTTATTTTTAGCTTAGCTATGTGGGGGGTGGTGCTAAAACATCCATATTGTTAGTGACCATGAAGACAGTATCTTCCAGTTCCCTGTCTTTTCAACAGCATCAGCTTTGGATACTGTTGTAGATCAAGTCTCTCCTGTTCTTCTCAGAGGGGCACGCACACGCATCACATGTAAGGAAGCATATACAGTCTATGGTCATATGTCAGGGAGAAAGCATAGTCTAGCAGATTGGGGCCTAGACAGATTTGCTTTCTATGCTACTTTTCTTCAATACATCAGACCAGGTGTACTGCTTGCCCACACACTGAATGCTCTGACATCAAAATCTGGGGAGCCCTTCCCTGTGTCCCAAGTGTCCTGTGATGACAGGATCCATAGATGCTTTGGACGTCCTATCAGGTGGTCCTTATCTCCCCTATAGCCAGGCTGAGCTATATTGCATGCAGGTATCATCATTTGCTTCCCACTTGCTTGGGACTCAGACACCAGCCTGACATATCTGATGTTGGCAGTTTCTACCTCCAGCTAATTTTTTTTTTTTTTTACTTAGAGAAGTTCAGACATTTCTGAAAATAAAGGTAGCAAAATTCAGTGGTTTTCCCCAGTTAAAATTCTGGCAAGCTTCTTCTAGAGTAGCTCTAGTACTCATACTGCTGGGAATTACAAAATATGTGGGGGCCTGGTCTGTTTGCCAGTCTAGTACCTCTAGGTTATGCTATGTCAAACGTTGGTGGGGGGGGAAGTAATTTGCATATGCTTATACAGATTTTACAGAGAAATTCCCGGAAGATTTTATATGCTTTAAGCAAGGCCAAGCCAGGGATTGAGTAAGACTTTGGCAGCTGGCAGGTCTGTGTCCAAATACATGAGTTGGAGGCAAGAAGACTTTCTTCCTGCGCTGTTAGTGTTCAACCTGTGAATACACAGACAAAGATGAAACAAAAATCCCTGAGAATATTAATAGACCTGTCTCCAGAGCAGAGCCTGGGTATGGTACAATAAAAAGGCAAACAGAGGGGTGTAAAATGAAATCCTGAATTCTCATTCAGTGAGTGATGACGATCCAGAATAGGAACAGAATGTGGGAGGGGGAAATAGTCTGCAGTCACATAGTTGATGATTATGTGGTACTACCTACACAGTGAGTTAAGGAGCACACTCTAAAGCATTTCACTTCATAGCCTAGACAAAAGGAATTGTCTTTCAGTGTGGGCTGCTATGAATAATGCAATATGCACATCCCCCAGAGGTATGTATGATACATCTTCTTTAGGGTGGCTTCTGGATTTCAGTGGATATTGGACTTTGACTGCACATATAAACACAGGTATGTGTATTCATAAAAGCTGGCCGTGCTAGGACATGTGTGATAGGAGGGTGTGTGAGTAGGTTTATACTTCCACAGAGCTCAATGCACATGTCCCTGTACCGCCCCAGTAGTCTGTGTTGGATCTTCATGAAGAGCCCTGTTTGTTCAAGTTGCACTGTAGTTGCTTAAATCCATTCTTCAAGCTCCTTTGTTTCCTCCCACAATGAGGTATTAAACCCCACAGGCCTTTGGAAACTCTTACTGAGCGCTGATTCCTGTAGCTGTTCTCTAACGCTAGATTTTTTGCACAATTTGCAGTTTCCACAGGCCTGGGTAGAGTCCAGGACCCAAGAAGATTTTGCTATTGAATTTTACAGGACCAAGGGTTTGCTGTAGGTGTTTAACATCACTGCTGCAGCTGTGCAACCTGACATCTCTGCCTAGACAGGCTGTAGGAATAAAGTGAACCCATTTTCCCCAAATGCTTTTCCCCATCTCTCCAGCACTCATTGCACCTGAGAGGACTTCTATCCCTGCACAGTGCTTTTTCCTAGGATGTTCAAAGTATTAAAAGAGGGCAGATTTTCATGCAAAAGCAAGTCACAGACAGATGTCTAGCGCTTCGTTACAAACAGGTCAAAAGAAAATGTAATTCCCTTACCCTCATTGAGTAACACCTTGAGTGCCTGCACAAGGGGCCAGTCAAGGGCACCGATGCACAACCTGCATCTTTATTTAAAGCTCCACGTAACTAAATAAGCTTTTCTCAGCAGAGGAAAGGCAGATACGTGCTGGGTCTTGTTTGTACCCATAATGCCACGCACATGTTTCTAACTTTTTATAGAAATACTCTTGATTCTCTGGGTGTGGGTTGGTTTTGGGTTTTTTCATCTGTGGGGATTTATTCCACCAGTTGCCCTAATCAGCTCCCAAAATTGAGTAATTATGGGAAGCTGTGCAGTGAAAATAACTCGTGAGAACCAAAAAAGAAAAATGCTCAGGACATGCAGGCTATTAATAAAAGTGAGTGTTGCAGAGCCCCGTATAAGCTTGCTGCATCAAGGACCCAAACCATTTTATCTCTGCCAGCCAACAGAGCACTTCCAGTTCATTCTGAAGTTGTGACATTTTGGTATCTGTTCTGTGCAAATGGAGCTGGTGCAAACCTGCCCCGGGGGCACAGCTACAGCACAGCCTCCCTCCCGCTGAAAGACCACAGAGCGCCCAGCAGCACCTCTTCGGTGGAGGCGCTGGGCTCACCAGTGATTTCAGCACGGCTACACCCCCAGCTGGCTTTGGAGAATCTCAGCCTGCAACATGGCTGGGTTTCTTCCACGCTTACCCATGAACGTCCACGCTTCTTTAATCCAGCGCCAAGCTTCCTACATCTCCGTAAAGTACTTGCAGCATCCATTTACGTTCTTTGCACTATGGAAGCAGTAACTAACCAAGCTGTAATGTTTTCCATTGCATATTTAACTTTGTATGCTTCGTGTGTCATTGCCAAAGCTTTTATTTTCAATTCTGTGGCCTGAGAAATGCGTGCCCAGGGTGCAGCTTTAGTGAAGGAACCAATTCAAAGTGATGCCTTCTCCACCACAATTTTGAAGATCAGTGCATGAGCAAATTGCTGCGCTTCTGACAGAGCACTGCTATAAATATAGGAAGAGCCTGTTTTACTGTGATCCACATCTTCTAGTCAGATCCCAACCCCCACTCTCTGCTTCCCTCGGTATTGCACTGATGCCAAATCAGCAAATGTTCAGAGAAATAGGATAGGCCACAGCTGTAAACAAGCAATGGCCTCTTGTGCATTGGGTCGTGGTTTTTTTTTTTTAATGTGAAAGACTGGAGTAGTGCAACACTGAAATTTCATTAGCTAAGATAATAAATGGATTAGATAAATATAGCTGGGCATGTGCTGAGTGTGGGCATGGGTTTTTAATTTCCCTTCTTCAAACGAAGATCTATAATAAGATGTTTCCTGGCTTGTGTGTGAGTGTTTTTAGTAGCTTCATTTTTTTTTTCTTGCTGGATGCTTCTGGATGTGGCTATACTAACCAAGCGCTGCACGGCAGCTACAGCGAATATTGTTTTACAGCTCTGAGCTGAGAATACAGTAGGTGCCATAAACTATCTTGCAAGTCTGCTCTGTCAACGGGTGAGCACATTAGCAGCCTTTCTTTGCAAACTGAAGCAGCATCAGAGATGGTGGAGGAAAGGAGTTTTGTTTGCAGGAGAAAAGCACAGTTCTCCACAGCTGGACGACAGCTGTCGGAGTAAGGGATGGTGTGCTTTTATTTTATCTGCCTCTGCAGTTGTAACAGGTAGTGAGGTTGCTCCTTGAGCTTCTCCCTCATTGGATCCCAAATCCAGTCCAGTCTGGCTCCCAACTCTTCTCTGGGTGCCAGCAGATACTGCGGCCATGCAGCAAGCAGGAATTTGCTGCAGGATTAAGGGGCAGGAGGAGCTGCTAAGCAGAAAGCTTCACACACTGCCATGTGCACGCACACCAGCAGCAGTTAGAGTCACAGACTTGCCCGAAACCACTCTTCACGTAAGCTTTGCTGAGTCAGTACTGCGTCCTTCATCTCTTAATCTGAGCTAATTCAGATTTATATTCACCATCCCTGTCCCATGTTACAAAGGCAGGACGCCCAGAAAGTCATGTCGTGCAGCAACACAGAGCCCTGGCTGCTGCCGGCCAGGTTTCTCCACCGTTGTAAGAGCCAGTATGTCACCTGCGAATAAAGTAGGGCCTCAGGGCTGGAGTGAGTCATGTATGGTGACCACTCCTTGCACTGGACATTAAAGTACCTGCCAGTGGAGTCAGCTTATTAGAAGCCCTATGAAATGTGTACTCGCTTAAAACCCCATCTTCACATGTCATTTGATTGATGAATCTCAGCTTTCACTTAAACAAAATGATCACATATCCAGCCTCAGCAGCTTTGACCTAGGTGGCTCAGAAACCTGAAGGTGTATCCAAGGTACAGTCTTATTTTAACCAACGAGATTTATTTTTAAAGCCAAAGTCATGGCTGGAAGAGGGCTGAATTGCAGCCATAGTCCGACTGAAGCCAGTTTCTGTGTCTCAGGTAGGACATATCTAAGCCTTCTGCGTAATACTTGAACTTTAATTGTACATGAGTCAGCATCATAGTGATGTTATGAAAAAGACAAACATCGTACCAGGAATGTGGTCTATAAGAAAAGTTCAGACTAGCCAGACCTACTGAGACTGAAAGAAGAGAAAGCTGGTGGAAGGACATGTCTCCAGGGCACAACAGGCCATCTGAGAGAGGAAGACACATTTCCACTGTCATACTAAGACTCTTGCATCCCACCTCCATGTGATCAAGTATGGGGACATCCCTGACTGAAAAGGGACAATGGAACAGGGTTGGAGTATTAGCCCCTGCTCTGACAGAGACTTCAGTGGGGAAATATTTTGCTACTTCTATATCTCTGCTGCTCATCTCAGGAATGGAAACATCACCATCATTCAGCCTTATGCCTGTTAACAGACCAAGTAATCAGACATTATAATTGCAGGGCCGTGTCAGTCCCTCTGATATGTAAGTTGATAGCTCCAAGTGGATGCAGAGTCAGGAGTCAGAAGTGGCTTTAGGAAAAACTGAGCATGAGTGTGGGCTCTCCCCTGGGTGGGGAAGGACACCACCCTGATCAGCTGTGGCTGTTTTCTTCTGCAGGCAGTTACGCACATTCCCGCTGGACCTCTGAAGCAGTTGACAGGGGACAGGGGGGAAAACAGGACCCAAATCAAACTTTTCTACAGGGATCTAATTCACTCCTGTGTCTTAAATACCATCTCCCATTATGCTTTTGCCAATTCATTTCCAGTGTGATCCCAGCTCTGATGAGTTCAGCCCTAATGGGCCCTCTTTGCAGGGTGTATGTATAGGGCAGTATGTCTGGAATCAGCTTTACAAAGGGGGTCTGTCTCCCCCTTCCCTCCGTATCCAGCCCGTCTGTGCTCAGCTGCTGGGACAAGGAGAGTTGGGAGCAACTGCAGGGGCAGCTGCGCCACCGAGGAGCACACCCTTTCTGCTTGGCCTTGGCCGTGGGTACCCCGCCACCAGACCCACTGCCATGCTGCTGTTCCCAAGGCTCTGGGCTCAGCCCCCCATTTGTTAGGAGTGGCTGCAGACATGGCCATGAGTGCCTGTGGCTGGGGAAAGTACTGCTGCTAGAAAGGTGGCTCGGCAGTGGATGCTGAACAGGTTTGGCCCTTCGAGAAAAAACTTTCTGTGAAAGCTCCCCAGGTGGGCTAACATACATGGTGTTTTACTGAGAGCTCTCTCCTGCTCAGCCTGCACTGTGACTGAAGCTGCAATGGAGGCAAAATTCACATTATCCTGCAATATATTGAGAATTTGTCTCTGTTCCTCAGACCTGTTGGGTCCCAGGGCTACCTAGGCTTGTGTTTCACCTTTGGGCTGAAATGTCCCATGGCTGGCCTGTTGTCAGGAGCATGTTCTGTCTCCACTAAGATGACTTATCACAACCTCAGTATTGCATCTGTCCTCATTTACTATCCTACATAGAACCAAGTAGAAGGGCCAGACGTCTCTGTGGCAGGAGTGAATCCTGGGCTGCAGGTGCATCCTTGACCTGCTACAAAAGGCTGGAGGCATGTGGCCGTAGCAGAGCCTCTGCCGGGGTGTATCAGCACACTCTGCCTGCAGGGAGAGCACACCCCTTGCCTCAGCAGGCACCCTAGAAACAGGCTTTCGCTCACAAAAGTAGTCATGGTGTTTGTGTTCCTTTCTTCCAACAGCTCTCACTTTCCAGGCATGGCCAATGCATCCCTTTGCAACAGCAGACCAAGGTCCAGGGTGTTGTATGTGTCTCCCAGGTCACACAGTGACTCACAGATGTCTCTCTATCCATGCAGTCTGCGTTGAACCCTTGTCTCTTCCTACAGGTGTGGTGCAAACCAGGAGTTAAGATTGCATGACGCTTGCTAAATAATGCAGAGATACCTCTGCTTTGGGAAGGTGCTTAGGCAATTCTTCCTGTTCAAATCAACCCAGCACTGGCTGCTTTCCTCCTGTGCTGGCTTGTGCCGAGTGACTGCTTCCCATTTTTCTCAATTCCAGATTTGCAGATGTGCATGGTCACCTCACGCTGACCTGAGATCAAGCAGATGCAATGAGACCACTGCACCTGCAAAAGCCTACATGGAAAATATCTTCTATAAACAATAATGAGCTTCGCGATTACTTCTGTTGCTGCCATGGCTTTGTCCCCTCTCAGCATCACCTTCCCCCAGGGGACATTTTGGGTTTCCAGGAGGCTGCAAAGCTTTGATCACATGCCACAAAAGTGGGACGTAGCACATAACTGTCCATAAACCCTTCCAACGCTGACAGCAAGCAAGATCAAAACCTGCTGGCGATGGTACAGCAGGGCACAAGGCAGGGTACAGTGCACCGGTGCCCCACATGCCCGAAGGGAGATGTGAGAAGTTTTCCCCATCCTTGGAGCAAGTGGGATTGGTAGCAACATCCTTCCTCTCAAGCAGTGATGGGAGAAGAGGTTAATTCACCACTGACACGAAGTTCTAAAGTGTTTCATCTGGCAGCCGGTGCCAGGTGGTAATACACTTTCGACAGAGAGATATTATGTAAAATGGAGTGGTGACCCAAGGAGGTGTAATTAGCTCTGCTGTCACATAGGAAAGAACATGTTTGTACAGATTATTTCCAATTTCTAGCAACACCTGCTCACTTGCTTTAACCAGATTTCTCAAATAGGGACTAATTAGCACTTCCTTGGAAGCCCAGCTCTCTCCAGGTAATGGCTTTATACCATACCCAATGGCTTTACCTCTCAATCGGTATTCCTTCTGTAGGAAGGCACATTAATTACTATATCAGGAAAAGCTGATGGAAGCAGGAAACGATTTTCATGCCTAAAACTAATTAAAGGAGAAGGCAGAGCTCACTAGACCTGGATTTCCTTGCTCATGCAAGGGGTGAGGGCTGTGTGGTGAGTTTACTTCTCTGCATCCTTGACTGAAAATGGTATTTTGCATATGTATGATTTCTGAGGGCTGTGGGTGAAGGCCATGTGGTGCTGCTCCTCCAGGGTTTGAGCCCAGCAGCTCAGGACAGGACTCGTGATACCCTGACCACCGTGGTCACTTGGGACAGAAGGGAGCCTCTGTAGCATCTGTGCTGATGTCTTCTTCTGAGTGAGCCTGTGCCCTGGGGGTGGACAGAGCTCTCGCTTTCTTTTAGCAAGTATAACTATGTGCAAGGCTCTGATCATAGTTAGGTCATACTACAATTTGGGAGTTAATGGTGTTAATCGATGCTACTATTTGTGAAGCACCCGTCTAACCAGCCCCTTCCTAAAGCACAAGACTGTGATGAAGTTAATGAAGTCTCCCAGTATCCTGGGAGGCAGGTGACTGGTGTTATGATGCTGCAGGTGAGTGTGCACACAGAGAGTGTGTGACTGGCCAGGGCAGTCCTCTGTCATCTATAGCCCTTCATCCCTGCTACTAACCACCAGCTCTGCTGAAGCTTTATAGCAAAGAAACCCCCTTTGAAAACCTTCTGCTTTCCTCTCCTGCAAGAAGGGATGAGGTGTAGCCATCTAACTTGGCTGTCCCCAGCCCTTGCCTCCTTGTGAGAGGCGGGGATGATGCTTCTTGTCCCATGACGTGTTCCTGGAGGTGTTTCTCTTTCCTTTCAATACCCTTACCTGTGAAATCAATCCTCTTTTGATGGCTGCATTTTGGTGGCTTCTACAGCGCTGCAGTCTTTAGGAGAAGATGCGTTTTTGGGAAGTGGTTTATGCTGAACCAACTCCCTTACAGTCTGCCATACTCTGTCCACAGAGCACAAGGTGAGAATGCATGGCTAATCCTATCTTCACCACGTTTGAGGCCATGCAGCCACACCTCATCCCTCATGCACCGAGTCTGTTACCTTGTTTTTTGGCTAAAACATGTCTTCCATGCAGCTATCCAAGTCTGCTTTGACTGTCTCAAAAGATGGAGACTCTGCTGTTTCCTTCGGCATTTGTCTCTGACCCTCAAGCTTAGACTGTTAACTTATTTCTGACTTAGTTTGTCCAGCTTCGGTCTACGGCTTTTACTTTTTGTTCTCCCTTTTTCTGACAGAGCCTTTTAGTGCCTGGGGTTACGTGCTTGTGCACTGTAATTGAATCCACCACCTCAATGAGATAGATGGCTCTCCAGATGCCCCTCTATAGGCATCTTCTCCAGCTCTGAAGCTGCTTTTGTGGCCTGGTTCTGCCCTTTTCTCAATTTTACCATGTCTTTTTGCAACCATAGGCACCAGGACACAGATGCTGTTTTAGCTCCAGGTTAAAACTATTCTGAATGTATATGTAAGGATCTTGTTAACACTTTGTGCTACAGCATCTCTTGTTGTTCATCTGCAGTTTTTCTGTATCTGATCCCCTGCTTTCCTCTCCTACCTGTATCGTACTGAATTCTTGACCACTAAAGGGAGCAGAAAAGGCAGATTTCAAAACTCATTTAAGGAAACTGGGTTTTTTCCTCCCCCTACCCAATCTATGTGGAACTTGCTGCCATAAAAAAAAAAAAGTGAGGCCGAACAGGGCAAAATGTTCACAAATAACAAAGAAATCAGCAGAAATAACCATGGTTTTTTTAAGTGTTTTCGGAGAGCTATGAGTCCTTAAACCCTCTGGCAATCTTAACTTGTGGGGGCTTCAGAGAAGTTCTGCCTCTGGAACGTTGTTCAGGGGGGTCATACAGTGAAACATCTGGCAGTGCTGATTGCCAGGCCAAGGTAGAGAAGGAAAACGCTGAGCCAGCATGGCAGCTCCTACATATCTGTGCTTGTGGTCATGTCTCTCGGAGAGAGAAGTGTGACCTTCCAGAGAACAGAAATCCCTATTCCCCAACTGACCTAGTTTGTTTTCACACATCATTTAACATGCCTTATAATATTTTATAGACTCATTTCTGTAGCTCAATGTGGAGATACTATTTAATGAAATGATCCCCAATAGGGACCTTAGGAGAGCTAATTGTACATAAAAGCTTTGGGGGTGGGGTGGTGGGAAGCATCCACAAATGCTTTAAATACTGAATTTTGCTTCTCTTAATAAATAAATATTTATTTATTTATTTATTTATTTATTTATTTATTTTTAGCCTCAATTCTGGTTGCAATTCTGCAGATGCACATCAGCAGTGATACTGATGAAATCCCTGGTGCTAGTGCAAGCCACTATCACAATCAGGCCCAGAGAAGTAATATTTTATTTTTTCTGTGACCATTTTGCCAGCTGGGACCTTATTTTAATGACATTGGTAGATGTATGAAAAAAACAGAGGCAGGAGACTTCTAACGCAGGAGAAATTCAAGGAAGTCCCTTTATCAGTGGGCCTGAGAGTTTGGATACGTTTCCAGGCAGCTCCGCTTGAGGTCTGCCTGTGGATCTCTGTGCACATCCACAGCAGCAGGACGCTGGACCAGGGGTTGGGCACCGCTGGAATGAACGCCCCTTGTGAGAAAGGAACATCACCTTATTTATTGTTTCATCCTGCTTTTTTCTCAGCACAAATTTTGCAAAATAAATATGATCCATTGGGTTTTGATGACCACCTGAATGCTTTGCAAAAATGTGATGAAGCATTTTTTTTTATTATATTATTATTATTTTATTCTATCCAATATCTCAGCAGACCTGTAAGCATTACAGCAGACCCCAGCAAAGTCTGATGTGTTGACGTGACTCACAAAGGTTCACATGAAGTTGCATGTCATGACTTTGCATTGGGGAGCAGGGAATGCAATGAAGAAAATCTTACTCTCCAGGACCTGGAGGACAAAGGAACTTACGGAACACCTCAGTACTACTGATGATATGAAGGGCAAGAGGATGTAGGAGCTCTGCTTCTTGTCCAATGGAGGCTTTTTAGTATGTCAATCACCATGAAATGAGGATAACTTCCCGTACAGGCTAATGAGTATATATTTTTCCTGCTGCTGCTGAAGCCACTGGAAAAATCTGATTGATCCAGGATGTCACGTCAGAGCCTAATTCCCTTTTCTGCAAACACCCGTATGCTCATGTTTAGTGCTTAATAAAAGGTAAGCTCCAGTCAACGGGAAAATGTGCTTAAGAGCTTTATTTGCTTTCTTAAGTGCTTTGCTGGGTCCAGCCTCATGCAATGTGTCAAGCACCCATCAGTCTCATCTTTTATCGCTGTAATATAGATAGCTCCTCAGAAATAACCCTTTCAACACAAAGGTGGGGTATTTTTGGAGGGGAAGCCACCCTGTGCATATGCACTTACTAATAATGACATGCATTCAGGTGATGTTCTGGCTTTCTGCTCTGAGGGAATAAAGGGAGGGAAACATGATGGTCCTGGAGCAGGTACAAAGGTTGCAGACACCTGCTCAGATGAAGTTGCAGAAAGCATTTCTCTGTATTGCAGGGCCTGGCAGCCCAGAGAGATAATAAAGGATAAAGAAAAATGTACGACAATGGAAAATGCTGAGCTCCCTCAGTAATTAAAGGTTGTGTAAGACGGTCGCATGGCTTGCAAGGATTATTAATACAGTCACGTTTGCATTATATAAAGGGTAATTAAAATGCAGCCTGCTTACCATTGATTACACCCTTTGCCTGGCATTCGTGGCAGTGGGTGCACAGCCAGGCAGCAAAGGTGGCTTGGGAGGCAGTGACTGCCAGTGAAAGGAGAGGCTGTGGGGGGGCTGAATGCCTGAAACCGCAGGACCACTGCTGTGCCGTGGCTTTGGGCAAACCCCAGACAAATCATCCTGCAGACTGTGTCCTCTCCCTGTCAGCACGGGCAGGGGAGGGGGGGGGGTTACCTTCTCCTCCCGCTGTGCCACAGCCACCAAAGCTTGCCTACAAGAGCCTTTTGGGGTCTGGTGAACATGAGGAGTGGTGGGGTTATAAGCAGCTCTTGATAAAATGCTAAGCTGACCATGGATTACAGATCGATGCACCTGGAGAAACTTTGCCATGGTAACCTAAGGAAGCCAGGAGGAGAGGGATTCCTAACATGGAGGGAGGTCACAGGCTGCAGCCACTGTACAGCCAGGAGTCACCCTTAGCCCTAAGCAGACTGCACTGGTTTTGCCAGCCCTGCTCAATGCAGACAGGCATCCAAGCCCTGTGGGTACCACACAATGTTCCCGGGAGCACTGGGTGGCACAGGTCAGTGAAGAGAAGCTACCTGAAGCACTGCAGAGCAGACCCAGGCTGCGGATGTCAGCTGGCCCCATCGTAATTCCTAAAGCCTGGTTTCATCAACAGTGAGGCATGAAAGGTGGGAATGGGCCTGGACATGGCTTTCTGGCAGCCCCACCTCAAAGATGAAGGACAGCTTCACGCATATGATGCTGCACATGAAAGTGCATGCCAAGAGGAGTCTGAAGTGATGTGTTACTTGTGTGGAGGTCACAGCGAGCATTTTCCACTAGTTTCCACAGCAAGGAGAAGCAAGGTGCCCAGACCAAGAAGAAAGGAGTGTAAAGTCCTGACATCAGCTCCTGTGAGCCCTTGAATCCCTAGTTTGCATTTTCTATTGCATAAGGTAGCTTTTGGTGCTGAAGAGGTGTTCAAGCAGAGCTGGGGAGGCTTGGTCTCTGCAGGATGATCCACTTTTTGGAGCTCTGTGCTGTCTGCTCCTGGCAAGGCTTGCAAAGGAAATGCCTCAAACCCACGTACAAGACTGTTGGGATGCTATAAGCACACCGTGTCTCTATGTTCCTGATTATTTCTCTATGTTCCTGATAACTTCTCTATGTTCCTGACTTTCACTGGGACTCATGTCCTCAGTGCAAGGGTGCTTCTTGGGCAGCGGCAAAGGCAATGCCTCCGAGGGAGCTAGAGATAGGAGTACACTGAGAATGAGCTGGACCTACTGTTTTCTCCATGGAAACACGGTTGGCACTCAGCTGTCAGGCCCAGTAAATCCAATTACAGCTGTAGACAGAAATGTGTTTAAAAAAAAAAAAAAAAGCCAAGCTGGTGTAAATGAAAATATAACCATGTGCTTTAGAATTGTTGGGGTTATTTCTTTGTTTTTTTACAGTCCCAACTACACACTGACTCCATACCATATCCCTTGTGGGGTGTGCATGTCGAGTGATGCTGCCCCGTGAAGCCATGGTACACCACCCCTGCCACGCAGTGACAAACGCTGGCTGGTCCTAGCACTGATATTTCTTAAGGCAGTCAAATTGCGGGGCTGGACTGGCAGCCAATGCTGAACATCTAAAGAGTGAAGTATTTCTAAAAAGTCACTTTTCATGCAATGGGTCTCAATAACCAAAACCTGAGCTCCTGGAGATGACAATCAGGAGCTGGTAGCCTTCCTTCCAGCCACTCCTGCCCCAACAGCCCTCCAGTGGCTTCTGGGAAATCACTTTTAAATACACATTAGCATTCCTTGCAATTCAGTGGACCCTTTTTAAAAGACACTTCAACTAAGAAGAGAAATGCCATGAGGAAGGGAAACCACAACCTGAGTTTGAAACCCCTGGTTATAGATAGATGTCTGGCCCAAATAGCCACCATGAGCTTTCTCCCTGTGCTTTTATAATTTCCCATTCCCACAGGTGATGTGTTCTCCATTGGGCTGGGAGTGAAAATAATTTCATGCAGCTAAAAAGCTGCAACGGAATCTGTATACAGAACTTTTTTTTAAAAAAAAAAAAACAGGCAAATTAAGATTGAAAGTACCCCCAAACTCAGCCCTACCTTTGACATAGTGTTTTAGCCCACTCATCCTCCTCCACACAGCCCTGGGTAGCATTGCCAGCACCTCCTACTCCTCAGATCACTGCATCAGTCAGGGGAAAAGCCCCTCATACTGCCTTTTCTCATTTGCAGGTCACGGGGAGGCATCTGCCAGCAAAGCTACAGACTTCAAAACCATTTTTTTCTGTCTGTGGAAGGAATTAATTGCTTTAAATGCACGTTGTGGTGTGTGCAATTTAGTATCTTTTTAATTGGCATCTCATCTGTGCTTTCTGCATTCCCTTATGACTGGTTTGAGGTCTATTTTGCTCATTTAGTCCCTGGATGGCAAACCTGTGGAGAAATCAAGAGATGTGGATAGCTTTTCCAATGCTGCTACTGACTTTGTTTGACTGGCTTTCAGATGCTTATCCAAAATATGATTTGGTTCCCCCATCTGTATAATGGAGGTTGTTGCTTAATCCCCCTTGAAAACTGTTCTGAGAGCTTGGGGTAGAAACCAGCCAGTGGGCTCCAAGTTGAGTGAGTTTCTATTTCTCAAATCTGTGACAGTTTTCTCTTAATTCCGTGCTTTGAAATATAGAGTACTTTTTGGGGGGGTGGTGGTTTTTAAAAACTCTATCATTTTGGTATGGTGGAAAACTTAAAAATAAATTATTTCCACAAGATTTTAGCCTTGCACTGGACCAAATCTTGAAGGAAGCAATATTTCTGTTGGTTATAATTGTTGAGCTTTTGCATTTCTCTGTTGTGGAAACCAAGTATCAGGGTTAGATGTAGGGTCTTATCCCAGCCATACTGTGCTTTCTCATCTCGGTTATGCCCAACTGAAAGCAATAAATGCCTGTTATCCAAAAGGATACATTTCAGGCTCTTCAGGGGGAAATGCCACCCTGCGGTGAGAGGCAGGTCCCTCTGCAGAGGAGCACACTGGTGCAGGCAGCCGGGCACGCTCCTTCACATTGAAGCGCAGAGAGGAATCACCCAGCTTTTCCAGGTGGACTCTGTCCTCAAAAATCAGTCCTGACAGACCACTCTGGAGAAGTCATTCCATGCATCTTCACAGCGGCAGGCAGGTCCAGGTGTCATTCCATGGATTCAAGTAGAGGTGCACCACCCCCTGAATCGCCAATGCCCTTTGCAGGCCCTGGACAGATGGGGCTCCATCCTGCTTCGCCAGCAGCCGGAGCAACCCACAGACCAGAGCAGCAGCACTTTCGTTCCTGGGACTGTCCTCATCCTGCTCCAGTAGTGGGTCCAGGCTGGAAGTAGACACCCCAGTGAGTGGCCACAGGAGGTTCTCCAGTTACGCAGGTGGCCCCACACAGGTAGTTTTGCTTAATTGTATTAAACAGAGGGTGATAATATTACCTTGGGGATCAAGTGGTGAGCTTTGTACAGCGTGACCTGCGGCAGAAGCGGGAGCTTCTCATGCCGCAGAGAGGCCTGGGATGTCACGGGGACCCAGTAAGTAGGGGACAGATTTACTGGGAAAGGAGGCTAATGGCCTGGAACAGGTGGACTGCTCGCAATAAACCCCACCTATTCCTAGGTGAGCAGCCCCTCTGTTTCAGCCCAAGGGCTTCAATTCATTTTGCAGTATTTTAACTACTATTTTGGGGCCACCTCTGGATGTGCCGAAGCCATTCGTCCTCCTCCCTCTCCTCTTACCCAGACCCATCATCAGACCAGGACTGTCTCCAAACTTGCCGAAGCCATTCATCTGCCTCTGTCTCCTCTTGCCACTGCTTACCACTGCTGCCACCACTGGAAATGAGCTCCACAGTTAAAAACAACCGGTTCAGAGGCAGCTGTGCCCCTGCAGCTGTGTGTGTCTGGGGCCAGGAGGGAATCAAATATCAAATAACAAATCAGTGAGGCGTTACTGGGATCTGCTTGGTGACATGTGAGTGGAGGGGAGAAGGACAACTTGCCCAGCAGTTGCTGGCTCGACTCTAGTGACAGTGGCAGCTTGTCCTGTGCCCTCCCTGAAAGGCTGGCCCCTGCTGGGGTGGGAGCTGCAGTTGCCTGCTGTCCGCTCACCAGGGCAGCCAGGCTTTGGACAGTGCATGGTGCATCCAGCTACAGAAAGATGCTGAAGGGGGAAGTCACAGTATGTAGATAAGTACATACGTATATATAAAAGCATATATTCAAAGTGCTGCTCATCTCCATTGTCAATCCAGCAAGTGGCAAGTTCAGCCACATCAAACCATTAAATAAGCTGCTCCCTTAACTTCTGGGAAGGCAGCACGAATTTTGGGTAGGTTTCTGTCAGAAGGGAGGGCTGATGAACTTTTGATGAACCAGGGCTGGAAGCAGACAGTCGCTCCCATTGAATCAGCATAGTGTAAGGCTGGCCTCATTAATGAATGTCAGAGACCCCGCCTGAATCAGAGGTTTCAGGCCTCTGCTTTTTCTCTTTTAATTGCATTTTCCAGAGTTCACAGGCCAGAGTAAGCAGAGAAATTTGTGATGGGTCAGAAATGGCTGTGGTTTGGAAAGAATTTCAAGCATCCTTCATGTGACCTCCTCCTCCTTGTGCACAATTGTTGCTTTTAAAAGAAGAAGCGATAATGGGGGACCAGGGGATCTGCCTTGCAGAAATCTTGCCCTCAGCCCTGCCATTGGCATCAAATCCCTTCTTTGATCTGTGGGCAGGGAGCAGCCAGTGTTAGGGGGGAGATGTCCAAGGGCAGGGCCCAGCAGCCAGGCACCCCTCGCCCCACTTTCCCGCTGGAGCCACAGCCTACAGCAGTGATGAGGCATTTTACAGTAGCAGCTTCAGAATTAGTCAACCACAGCTCCTGTGCCATCGGCAGAGTTTGGAGTTAATCTGGAGCCGAGTCAAGGGTTGCAAAGCCCCGGGAGTGGATGGGATGCTCTCCCTTAACAGCCTGTTTGAAGACAAGGCAGGGGGTGGGGGAAAGCCCCCTGTGCTCTCTTGCTGACTCAGCTGGCCTGGGCAGCTGGCCTAGTTAATCTTAAATAAGCCAATTAAGGCTGCACCTTAGGAATGCCTCTCAGCTGAAGGTTTGCTTGAATAAAGGCTGTAAGGTTTAGCTAATAGTACCCAAAAATGCAGCAGATTTGTTCCTTACCTGGGGGGGGGGGGGGGGTCAGTTGTTGTGCCTCCTCATCTCTTCCCATGCTGTGGGTAAGATGTGATTTAAGTGAATCAAACCCACCATGAAGTGAGTGGCAGCCCCAAGTTGCCCAAGAGCCAGTGGGTCTTGAGCATGGCAGTGAGGGGAGCCCCTTGGGTCAGTTGGCTGCTAGGTAAGTCATGATATAGCTCCTGTGCCTCGGTTTCCCCACCTGCAAAACCAGTGATGTTCCTGAAAGGTGTGGGCCGTCCTAGGGTGTCCTACGATGAACCTGTCTTAGCTGTAGCACTGTGTGTCTTTGGGGAGGACATATGACATGTTATCACCATGCATGGAGGGCCAAAGAGTTGGGCTTTAGAGCATTCCCCTGACAGCCTCATGGTGATCTCTCTGTGAGGTGTTTTTAGGCTTCCTGATGGAAAGGTGAAGTAAGGCATCCTCAGCTCCAGCTGACTGTCCTATGCTGCCTGACACAAGCATGGTAGGAAGGTTGATCCAGTGCAAACAGGCCTCTACTATCCCTGCAAAACTCCAAGTTATTTTCCTCGGGCCCAAGACCCGATGCCAGGGCTGGCTGCAGCTCACCTCTACCTGTGGTTCCCAGGCTGCAAAAACCTGCTCTAATTAGATCTGAGAGGCAAGATGATACATAGGGGTCGAGATCCCTCCTTAGATGTGCTACACAATAGGAGGGTGCTTGCAAGAGAGGGATTTCCATCCCCGCCCCCCCCGCTTTTAAAAAATTACTTTAATTGTAAGAAGAAAAACTCCCTTCAAATAACACCTCCTTGTGAATTTATAGTCCTACAACCCAGTATTTTATGTTCTCAACAAGAAGCTCGTAAAACCAAATGTTTGGAGAGGGGGAGGAAAAAAAGGTATAAAAGAGGCACCGGCAAGTCTCAACCAAAAACATGGACAGAGGTTTCCTAAGGTGAGCGTTCCCATAGAAGGAGCTGGGCTGGCTCAGGAGAGGAGGATGCTTTTTTGGGATACATTGCACCCTGGTTCTTCTCCATGTTGGTGGATCAGGAGCTTGGCAGTGAGATACTCTCAGTGCAGGGGCATCCTGCAAAGGCAGGGAGACAATGGCTTTGCTTCACCTGCTGGCAAAATCCTGGTCCCACGAGGGGTCTTGGGGGGTCTGCAAAGGGATCACATGGCTAAGAGAGGGAGTGACTCACTCGAAGGAGGTGTGGGTTTGGGGGATCTGAGTGTTTGTGTTGTGGCGGGGAGGGGAAGCATGTGTGAAAAGCCTAGCACTTGGCATTTCTGTAGGAATTCAGGACAATGGATTTGGTTTCTGAACCCTTTCCAGCTCCAGAAGATCAAAGGGAGTGTGGTCCCCAGCAGAAGGCCCTCTCCTGGATGGGGATGGGCTCCTTGCTAGCTGTGTGTGGCAGTGATGTCGCTCCTTAAAGATGCTGAACGTTAGGAATGGCAGGGAAGTACACACTAAAAAATGTGGAAATGCTTAAAACTTGGTATCCTGCAGTCTCAATATCTGTGTTGGGGAGGGGGAGTTATCTTTTAATTTTTTTTTTTTTTCCCCTTTTGCCCTCATGTTCTCCAAAAACTATGCTGTATTTAAGGCGAGGTTTTCACATGTTCTGATTCAGCAGCCTCTGAGCACCTTCCCCTTCTGTGCTGCTGGAAAGGAGCAGGCTTCACTCTCCAAAAGACCTCTCGGTGGGTCTGGTCTCCTGAGTGCACCCTGGCCACGTGGCTCAGCTGCCTATGCTCCAGGGAACCTGAGCACCAAAGCTGCAGGTTTCTACTGTCCAGATAAAATCAGGGCTCCTTTCAGGCATGCTAAAGCCAGCGAGGAGCATTGATCCAATCCTCTGCCCTTTAGCTAGCGTAGCTGATTTTCCTGTGCTTAGTCTGCCATGTTTCTGTGCTGGATTAGAGGCTCCTGCCAGTGTCTCCATGAAGGCAGATAGCTGTAACCAAACCACCCCCTGGGTTCAACTGCGCCCTTCAGGGTTCTTCCTCCCTTTACTTCTGGGCTACTCCCACCTCTTCAGCGTCCTTTTCAAATAGCAAGCCTCAGCTCCCAACACAATCAGTATAGGCTGGGTAAAATCAAGCCCTGCTTTTCTATCTTAACCGCCGTCACCAACACACTAGAATTTCATGTACCCCATTTGCTACAGGGTTGTACTGGGAGCTTTGAGTTGCTTGTCTGCTTTGATTGGCTAAGAGGAGGTCTAATGTGTGCCTAGGACCTCTGGGTGCCCAGGCGACTGTCCCCTTGGAGCCAGCAGCGGGAAGAGCTGGCCTGCAAGCCATGGCAGCAGCCCTCGCTGCTCTCCAGAGCTGTTCTTTTAAGGCCGTGCAAGGATATTGTCCCTAAAGGGGCATTAAGGACTCGCTTCTGACATAAAAAACCCAAAAGCAAGACATACTGGGTTTTTAAATTTTTTTTTAATTTGCTGGTTTTGTTTGGGTTTGGTTTTTTAGCTCATCATCAGTTTAAAGATGTGTAAAAGTGGCTTTTTCACAATTTGTGCTTTGGAAATGGGGGAAGTGTGATACTTACCCTACATTTGCTGAAATCTGCTCATTTTTTCCAAAACAAGAAATTTACCTCCAGATTGGAAAATTTAAGAAGAGTAAATATTTCTGAGCATGTGTGGGGGTTTGGTTTTGATTCTGTGTTTTGTTTGTTTTTTAAGTTGCAGGGGGTGGCTGCCCTTTCCCCCTGACTCCTTGCGGTGCTGCAATGAGATGTCCCCATTTTGGGAGACACAAGCTGATGTGATTCTCCTTGATTTCCCCGCTCCTTACTCGGGGGCTGTGACAGAACCCTGGGGGATGGTAGCCTATGTAATACTGGTTACGCACACACTGGGATAGGAGAGCTTGGGAGCAGCAGGGAGCCTGGGCAGGGCAATGGCAGATACCATCTGCTTATTTGCATGCATGTATGCAGATGTGCACACATACAGAGCCATGAAGATGAATGCTCTTCCCTGCACCACACCCATATGTGTACAGGAAGAAAGAAATATGTTTTTATAGGCTTTATCTGCTCTCTTATCCACACATGTCCTCGGAAATACTAATTACTGACTGTAAGCTTTTGGGAAATGGCTGCACAAGTCCATCCATTCGCTGGTAGACTCATTTCCCCCGCATCCTTCCACCCCTGCATTTTAGAAAGGAAAGGGATTTATTATAAGGCAGTGCTATGGAAAAAGCTTCCTTAGAGAAATACGCCAGATGATCTGGGAAAGGCTTGAGTAATGGAGCTTTTTGTGGGCTAATAGAATAAAATTGCTCCACAAAAATATTATCGTTAGGAACACGAGCTGAAAAGGGAATGATTCATGTGAAATACGGGATGTGCCTGTATTTCATATGAATCAGTGCTATGCAAACTGGGAGAGGGCTGGAGCAAGATGAGCACCTGAGACTTGCCCCTAAGCGTGGAAAAGATAAAACACCTTTATTAAAGACCTCAGCAGGCGGTAGTAAGGAGCGTGAGATAGACTTGGGAAAACCACAGGATGGATAGTCCCTAGGGCTAACAAGAAAGCCACATTAGAAGTCTGGATGATTGCTGATAGAGTTATGATTAAGGACAAGCAGGCAGAATTTCCTGTGATGCTCCATGCAAGCTGAAACAAATCTCTTCACCTCGCTGCACCTACACTACCTCATTTAGGAACATGAGAAAAGAAACTACTGCTGAAAAGGAGCTTTGTGGGTGCAATCTGCAGTTTACTGGGAGCTACTGCTTCAGAGGAGACTTAGTGGAAGAGATTGGGGAGAGGTGAAATCTGTGACCTAGTAGTCTTTTTCTCCCTTTCTTAAGGACGAATTATTCCCATCCACTATTCAGTGTTTCACGGGCAGCAGAACTTGTGCTCCTAACTCACCAAAGGCTTTTGAAACCCACCCCTAATTTCTTCCCTGATATTGCTACTGGCTGAGGTGATGAAGCGGGAAGTTTGGCTTTTGTGATATCTTTGCTTTCTTTCTGCCTTGCCAGAGAACTCATGGTAGCGCTGAGGTTACCCAGTGGTGCATGCAAGTGGGCCCCGGGGGACCGACGGGGCCAAAAAGCTGCCGCGTCTCCCCTTGCCATACCTTTGAACATACGCCTGCATATCGTGGCTGGGCTGTTCCTGCCTCTGACAGTCCCCTGAGGAACTGTATTGCTGTATTTGGACTGGGACTTTCTGTCATGTGCTATATTTAGGCTGTGGATTTGCATTGTTAACTTGCAGGTCTTAATGAGCAGGCAGCTTGCTTGTCACACCAAGCACTTGCCTCTCCTGGGCTGTGGCAGCCTATGAGTGTCTCTGTGTTGTGTGGTCAAGCATGCTGCAATAGGGGAGAGAAAATGAACACCTGAGTAAAAACCTGTTTGACCTCTAAATCGAAGAGAAGCATCTTTTAATTTTTAATAAAGAAAAAGAAAGGGAAAAAAGAAAAGGAAAAGAAAATCCCAAAGCTTCTTTATCACAGGCAGGGCTTGGACACCCACATGCCCAAACCCTTTGGCATGTCATGGGTAACTTCTATGGCTATAATTCACTTGGAGGTCCCTGTGGTGCCTCCCTTCTTGAAGGTAGCACAAATGTGATGCTACCAGGCAGGGCTGGGGCTGTCGTGTGCTTGTGGGGGAACCCTGACTGCCAGGACTACCCCTCCCCTGCACACTCATAGCTTGAACTGCTTTGCAGGGTCACTTGCTAAAACAAAATGGTCTGGATAACAAAATGGAAAAAATGGTCACCAGTGATTCGCTGATAGATCCTAAAAATACATGGCTACTGTTCCTTTCCTTATGACCCAGCTGGGATGAGTTGTTTTATAGAGGAAGCAAGAAGATAAACAAACAATTCCAGCATGCTATGGTGAAGGCTTCAGTCCAATTTTTTTCAGCTGCTTGAATTTGACTCCTAGATCCTCCTTTGCCATCAGGCTCCACCTCTCCAGCTCCCTTTCTGAGTAGGAGGGCTGGGAAAGATGGCTGAGGATGTCCTTGTTGAATGCAGGCTGGGATACTGTGTGTAGGAACTGGCTGGGGTTCTTGGGCCATGATGCTTCTCCTCACCAAGTCACTGATTTGGCTGTGGGTCATCAGGGCTGGTGAAATACTGCATTGTGATGCTGTCATGGTCTTGTGAGTGGGAAGTTGCCACAGATGGGAAATACCCCTGGTGGGTGTCACTGATCTGGATGTGGTCCTTCTGCAGCTCCTGGAAGTCCACCAGTGCTGCTGGCAATGTCTGATGAGACATTAGTGTGAAGTGATCTTGCTGACTCCAGCCCGGCTCTATGGCTCCCATTTTCTGTGCTAATGGGGATATTCTTGCCTGTCTCACACTGAGCCACCCCTTTCTTCCCACCTCCCATCGTAACTATCACCCTGCTTAGCAGTTTAACCCTGTCACCTCTAGCTTGGCCTTTCTGAGGAAGCACAGCACTCATTAAGCTAAAAACCAACCCAAACCAAAGCATATTGCAGGTGTCATGAACTTGTGGACACCAGGATAGAAATCATTGCTTGGAAGGAAGCTCCTTTTAGCAGCAGGTTGATCTGTAACAGCTCATTTCAGGTTTGGTGGTGGGGTTTTTTGGTACCATCTTTGATCTACTGGTTCCATTCAGAGAGGATGCTGATCCCTCATGTAATTGCATGTGCCTGCATTTGTACGCATCTCCTAAATCACAGTGAGTGATTTAGCTCAGAGCCTCACACGGCCCTGATTTGCCTGCCTGACATTATACAAAATAAGAAAAACGTGGAGTGAGGTAGCACTACTTCTCAGTAATCAGCTCTGCAGCCGGTGTGAATCAACCCAGCTCCTTCAGTTTCTGTGGAGTTACACGCTTACCCACCAGAAATGGTGTGACCCCCTCACATGCAAGGGGTTCCTCTAAAACCTGTCTCAGTGTGAGACCTTGCGCAAGGACCCAGCCAGCAACATTTAATTTTGAAAGCACTGTATTCAGCTGCTGCTTTGCATTTCTTGCAAGTTGGCTGTCCTTAGCTAGCAGGAACAGGATGAGCAGGAGCAGCACATCTGTCTCTGGGCCATCCCAGTGCCCCTTTGCTGTATTTCATCTGGGCAATGGCTGGGAGGCACTGGAGGGAATTAGGCTGCCCCAGCAGCTCTGGTCTTGGTGTTTTCTCTCCAAGAGTTGCTTGTCAGCTGGGGAGATAAAGTCAGCATGATTGTTTTTTTGAGGTGATGGGGAGAGAAGTCTGTGCAATAACCTCAGACCCAAGCTCCTCCTCTGCTCTGGGCACATCTGAGCCTGGAGCTGGAGTTTGGTCAGTGGTTTTCTGATGCATTACTCCACACCTCTCAATCAGAGCACCCACAAAGCCCTGCAGGTTTGCCACCCCAGAGTCCAGCTCTGCCACTGAAGAAGCTGCTCTTGAGCTTGGTTTAAAGCAGTGAATTTAGGATGTGGGCTGCCGGGGGGGGGTGCCCACATACCCCATTGTGTTTGGACAGAAGCACCCAGGATTTGTCAGATTTGCCCTTAGCCCTCAATAAGTCTAAAGAAAACCCAAGCCTATCCTTGCAAAATATAGATGTTTGTGAGTCTGTAGTGTTGTTTCCACTTTGTAATTTGAAAAAGAACCTGCTATTCTGAATTATTTTTAATAACAAAGTTTGCTGCTTCAGTAGGTTGGTAGTCTACGTACGGAGTTGTGCTGGGCTGCTGGGCAGGAGGTGTCTGACTCCTCCAGCGCAGCCTAAGCCTTCATCACATGGCACTCCTGCTAATTTGGTAATCTCCAATTCATTTCAGCTCTTCCTAAAGACTGACATGTGACACATGGCATCTGGAGTGCTATCACCTCCCCACAGCTTTGGACACCTATAGGGGTTCATACTGTCACTCAGTCGCTGGCTGGATCAGCATGACATGCCCTGGTGTGCTGGTAGCTTGAGGCTAGTGTAGGGAGGGAAAACTGGGGGTGAGCGGGCTGGGAATGTCCTTCATCATCCCTGTCTGAAGACCTTAATCAGTCCTTAGGACCTCCTGTACTGGTCCACCCCTGCCAGGGCTGCAAACACAAGGTGGGCTTGAGGAGCAGGTCATGGGATGGGGAGAAGCCATCATCCTGACACGATGTCTGAGTATCTCAGGCAGCATTGGAACCTCAGGGAAGGAGGCTGATGGGTCTGTGTCCCTCCAGCTTGCAGGGAACAAAGGTCCCTTTCCATCAAGCTCCATTGTAGTGGATTTGAGGTGAAACTGAGACAGAGTTCTTCACCAAAAGGCACAGCAAGCGGCTGCCCTTGCTCAGCATTTAATCCCAGACTTTCTCCTGTCTCTGGCTATCTGCTCTTTTCACTAAGCACCTGGATACGGCTGACTAATGAAGATGTGCAGATGGTCATCAACTTGTGCATTATGCAGCACGTGGCTAAAAATAGCCAAGGTTGCAGGTCCAGGCCTGGCTCAGCTGGGAGAGATTTGCAGGGCAAAGTTAAAAAGCAATTTTTCCCCTGGTACCATGGCAACTGATCTCAAAATATGAGTGGCGGGACAGCGGCAGAGTGGCAATGCTCTACCAGCATGCAGGATGACCTTGGAGAAGTGGGCAGCAGCAAGGTGGAGGAGGAGTACATACTGCAGCCCCTTTCCCCAGCCTGCTGCCGTCAGCTCCCAGCTGGCAGAAAAGAGGAGACTTGTGAAGAAGGATGAACTAAAATAAGGAAAATGAGGAAAACGTGCTCTGTTGCATTTGCATTTAGGTGGCAAAGATAATGATAATCTAGGAATTACCAGTAAAGGTGACACAGGAGAAATTACAGCAGTGAGCCGTATTTCTGTTTCATAGCTGTATCATTGGAAGTGCCTTTACTTTTTTTTTTGGGAGCATTTTCTGTTCTGTTAATTTTTAGGTTAGCAATACGCTACCTGTTAGGCATGGTGCTTTAGGTTTTTTCTGAAGGACAGTTCAAGTAGGCTGAATATTCACTAGGAGATCGAGCTCACTGAAAGTGTTATAAATGCTGTCCAAACAAAAGAGAGCAAAGGTCCATCCTCGGCTCCTCGGTGATAGCTATCTTAGCACATGATGTCTCTGCTGTTTGTCACATTGTCACACGGCCTCTGCAGACTGATGGGTAAAACTTCACTGCTTAATGGGAGAGAGATAGAGATGGGAACTGAACTGAGATAAACAATTCAGGTAGTTTTGTGAATGTTTTTTCTGCAAAGAGTCAAGGTGTAGCAGGTTAATATTGTTCTTTGCTCTAAGTGACTATAAAAAAAAAATCAACTTTTACTTGCAAAAAGTTGTTGGATACATCTTTGGTTTCCACTCCGAGGGAAAAGGCTGAATATCCTGGACCTTATTTTCATGTGTAACATGACCTATCTCAATTTTCAGAGGATGCTTGTGATTTTTTTTCCAGGACCTTGAGGTTTTTCATAATCTCAGCTCCAAATCCCAGCATCAGGGCATCTCAGGCCCCTTTGAAAGTTCACTGTGGGTACCCAAAACCAGACAACCCAAATTGCCATCTTTGCAAAAGTGCATTCACCCTGGCTCCAGGGTGACTGATGTGTATGGGCTTTTACTGAGACAGCCATGAGTAGTTAGTGTGCTCATTTGAGTAAGGGAAGTGGTGTAGGAAAATTGAAATGGAAAGGGGTACAGGCCCAAATGTCTGGGTACAGGAGAGGAACTGAAGCGTAGCCATGTTTTGCAGAAGTCTGTCTCTGCTTGTGCTTGTGCTCAGCACTGTGACGACTCCTGTGCAGAGAGGTGCTCTCCTCTGCAGAGCTGAGTCCAAGTCGCAGGTTGGAAACCGTGACTTTCGAGGCTGGTGAGCTTGCTTCACTTGAGTGAAAAGATACAAACCATTCAGGAAAAATATAATCCATATTTGGGCTTAACTTTTATGTGCAAATTCTCAGATTTTATGAGTTTGGGTACACTGAATTTTCTTTTAGACAAGCCTGTTTGTCAGTAAGGCTGAAGAAAAGTCCCTGCTTTATACTGTCAGCCTCTCTTACAGGAAAGTTAAACAAATGTGCTGCAGAGAGACAGCCCTGTCTCCGAAGGAGGGAACTCCCCTTTCTCAGAGTGCACTCTTGGGCAGGTGTCCTACTTCCCAGTTAGGGGCTGAGCAGGAAGGATGGAAGGGGACCTGTAATAAAAGCAATCAAATCAAATAAAGTCATGAAGTATAGTCACCAGCGTTGCTTCTGGGACCGGGCATCCCTGAACTCCCGTTCTGATGCCAGAGCACATTTAATAAGGTGTGCTAAATGTTGAGCTGCTTGAAATGAAATGCCTCTGTCTCTAGCATAATGAGCACTGCAAGAAAAAACATGCTGCAAGGATCAAACACATGCAGGATTCAGATGGGTCTCCAGCAGCTCTGTCTCTTAAGCTGCTGCATGAGAGCATTTCTGCATACAGCCCTTGAAAAATGCTCGTGGATGTGCATTTCCCCTCAGCTAGAGTAGATCATACTTGTTTTGTCTTGGGAAATGCTGGCATCCCTCAGCCCATGGCCAGAGTCAGAAGCTTGGTCCAGCTTTGCATCTTTGCCTGAGTATTTGGATACTCAGAGCACAGGTCAGAGCTGGTGTTACCCTGGAGCAGCAGGACAGCACCTTCCTGTGCTTTCTCGCTCATATTTTCCACTGCTGGATGTCCTTTAACAAAGCGGAACTCATTCCTGCAAAATCCAGATTTTTCCCTGTGACACCAGCCTCTTCCCTTTGATAACAGGGGCCTGTTGAGATAGGAAATGTGTGTGAAATCGTGCCCAGGGCCCCAGGCAGGGCAGGCAAGAAGCTGTGTTGCCCTAACAGGAACCCAAGGGAAGGGTAACAGAGCAGTCAGAGCGCCTATGGAAGTCTTCAGGCACCAACAGCCCACCCTGGCTTTGCAGGGATCATCCATCACAGCAGCCGTGATGTGCAAGTATTTACCGGGCACGGCTTCAGCTGCTCATCGAGCTAGTGGTGGCTGCAAGTTGGGTCATGACCTTTTGGTGCTCCCTCCACAGAGACTCTGCGACCACCCACGCTTCGCCCATGGATACTCCTCAACCAAGGCAGAGCACCTGAGGATAACCTGCACGCTGTCCTCCTCACTGGCCTTGCCCAGACACCCTCCCTGGTCAGAGAACCATGGAGCTGATTTCCAGCTCCAAGGCCAGCAATGGGGTGAGGGTGCTCTTCACCCATCCCATGGAGACATGCCCTGCAGAAGTGCTGCTCTAACCCCACTGTTCTTTGCAAAGCATCACTGTAGACTTCCCTCCACCACTCCAAAAATGTGAGGCTATTACTGGGGTGAAAATGTTCGTTGTCCAGTTCCCAGGAGCAGGTGCTATTTCCAGCTGGGTTTTGAGCCACGGCCACCCTACAGAGGGAGTACACAGAGCCCCATCACCAGTGACTGCAGCACTTGGTGCTCTGCCCAGCGCTGGCAGGAGCAAGGCAGCTGTGGTGGCTATTAGAAGCTATCATCAGTCTTCAGCCAGGGTGGCTGCAAGACAAGGAAGTGATTAGGAAATGGGAACTGAGTGATAAGTCATCTATCAAATGGACTTCTTAACCTAAATGTGTCAAAGAAGTTTCCACTGAAAGGAGAATTTTATTTTTTTTTTTTCAGTTTGGGCTGATTTAAAAATGGAGAAAGAGACTAATTTGTAATTATTTTTCTTCTGTAAGCAACACAGCTTATCAAAGCTTCAGATACCACATGCTTATTTGTTTACTTGCCTCCAGCTTGAAAACAGCTAGCAGTAAAGAAGGGCAGATTGTAACCACAGGGAGAATAGAGTGACGAAATTTTTAATTTTCTCAGAAACTCTAATTCCAGGCTGCTTTCTGAAAGACTAACACTGCTGCACCACTCTCCATCCATGTCTTGCTTTCTTTGCCTACATGGTCTCTTGCAGGCAGATGCAGTTGTACTGCGTGTGCCCCAAGCTGGGAGGCTCAGACTGAAAGCCACATAGCCACGGCTATCTTGGTTCCCACTCAGCTGGCTTGGTGTACCAAAAGAGCATGCATGTATCTGTTGGCAAGGACTGCACATTAAGCCTCATTGCCTTTCGGTGGCACAGAGATATGATATGGGACCTACAGTTCTGCTAGGAAAACACATCCACCTCTGGGAGTAGCTCCAACAGACAAACACTGGTTAAACTTGCAGTCTTGCTAAGGTAAGATGTTGCTGCCCACCCTGCTCAAGATGACCACATCTACAGTAGATGACGCAGCTGAGTGTGGTCTGTGCGTACAATGCTGTTGCAGCAGTGAGTCAGCACACTGATGTTGGCTTAGAGCAGAAGGAGTTTGCCTGTATGAGGAGGACATGGAGAGCAGTGGCTGAGGGGATAGTGCCAGGTCTGTGCACGCATACGTTTTTCCCACTGCAACTCTGCTTGCTGAAGAAATTAGTGCATCTGCTTGCCCATCACTGACCTCTCCTCAATATTTTGATTCTTTTAGCTCTGCTTATGGTGTGGCTATCTGCAAAGGATCCCAAGCAATTTGAACCACATTCATGTAAATAGCCATATTCTTGGGGTTTTTTGCAAGCAGGTCGTCTTTTGGGAGAAGTGGCTTAGGCAATGTTCCCATAAGTAGCCTAGTGAGCAATCTGAGATGGTGATAACCTCCAGTGGGGAGGTTGCAAAGAGCAGTCAGAGTTGGACTGGCTGCTCTTTGCATGGACGCAGCCCGCAACTTGGACTGAGCTGACCACCATCATCTCAGTGCTGCAGTACTGACGGCATTTCCAGCCCCAGGACCTCAAGGAAAGACTCTGGAGAGCAGTAGGTGATGTTTCCTTCTGTGCCCACACTGCTGGTGTATGCACCTCACCACAACCTGATGTGTGTGATGGCATGCTCCCAGATACAACTGCTTGTATGATCTCTCATGAAAGAAATGTTGTCCATTTATCAGGACCAATCAATCTCTCCCCTTAAGAAAATGATAGGTCCTTTAAAACAAGACAAAATGAGCAGAAGAGACAGCAGTGAACCACCTACCTCCAGGAAGCAGGAGCAGAAGTGTGAGAATGTTAACAGGAGTGGTGTGCTGTTTTTCACACACACAGTGTCTGCTGTATAAAACCAAATGAGATGACAGTTCCATGTTTGATTTTATTTCTTCTCACTTTAAAATATCCTGAGTGAGAGTCTTTACATCGAGGTGTCTCAGTGCATGTAATACTGAAGAAAAACAGTGAGTTTTGAGGTCTGGCGTGCCACATCAGTAATTTCCTACAGCCAAAACCTGCTAAATTAAGATCTTCATCTGGATGTAATGTTCTCAAATTAATCTCTGCTTGGAATCTAGGGCTTTAGTTTGGCCATTATAGGGAGGTTTTTTAAGATGGCCCATCTCCGGAGAGGAGATCCTCTCCTGAACTTCAGGGATGTTCATACCTGGGGTCTTGATTTCAGCCCAGTCCTTGTTTCAGATCTCTCTGGACAGGACAAGTGCATAATTTTACGTCTCTTAAGAGGATAAAAAAGAAGAAGTTTCCATACTTGGTGATTTTTTTCCATCCATCAGACTGTTCTGTGTAACACACTTAACTGAAGTCAACCAGCTTTCTGCTTTCAGTGACAACCGGGACCTGCTGTCTTCCTCTCAGGAGCAGGTGGCTGGTGGTCCACTTCCATCATGTAGGATGCCTCTGCATGACCACCACTACCACTGCTTTTCCTCCTATGGTAGCTGTGTGTTCTACAAGTTGCATGTAGGAGAGGGGTTATTCTCCTTCTGTGGAGGTCAGGACTGAGCAGAGGAGACCACTGCCAAGGTGTGAGGTTACCAGGGCTGAACACTTGCTTCAAAGTCAAAAGTCTGTGAGAAATCAAGCAGCGCTGGATCATTCCAGCGCAGTGCAACTGTTTACTATGAAATCAAGAAAGAGAATGAACTACAAAGTTAGAAAGGCTGGACCCAATTCCTGTTGTACCCCTTGAAAACTCATTCCTTCCCAAAGCAGCAAAAAATAATACAGCTCTTCCACTCCCTCTGGCAAACTCCAATCATTTTTATAAGCAAATACCAAAAGTGAATCAAAATATTTTGGAGGTCTCGAAATGTTGATTCACTTCATGTTCCAGCCATAAAGGAAATAAAGGGCTAGAGATCAAAACTGTTTTCATGGTCTTGTCTAAAATGGGAAAAGAAATCATGGCAACTGAAATGTGTTTAGATAAACTTTGCCTCTAGTTTTGGGTTTATGCCTGGCTACCATGTTACTTTACAGGTGTTAATTTCTGTCAGCATTTGAGGCACGGTTGCTGTCGGTGCTCTCCTGGCTGAGGGGTCTTTGTCCGACCTTGACAAGACGAAGAGAGACCTGACCTTGCTGAACCAAGGAAACCTCTCAGGTTTTTCAGAGTTGAGATCAGTAAGATGCTGCCATGGATTTCGGTGCTTGTTGGAGCTGGGTTTGACATTTGGACTAACTCATTGGCTCTATCTGTTCTTGAAGGCAGCCACCCTTTGGGGTGTCCCCAGATCACAGGGGTACGTAGTGGTTGGTGTCAATACTTCTGGAGGCTGAGTTCCTCTGGAGCAGCCTGGCTGCACCCACGCTGCATAGCTTTTGGCTTAGATCTTTCCTGAGGCATGTTATGGCCTTGACATATCATTGCTATATTTCTGTGGGTTTCTGCCCCCCCCCTCGAAAACCTTGAAGAAATGCATGTGTGTGTGTGTTGTAACCAGACAGGCTGCTGCTTTCATAACGTGATACTAATGGTATGTGTTGCATGCTCTGGGTTATTGTGTGCGAATATTCAGAAAAGATTAGTGTGGAGGGTCCCAGGAGAGAACTGAAGGACCATCCCAGGAGAAGGGACCAAAACTGGGGCCTTCCAAACCTGCATTGCCTGCCTCATGGGAAATGTGTGGTAATAGTCCCATCAGCTGTGCTCATTTTTCCTCCTGGAAGGAAGTACATTGAGCAAACAAGGAACAGGTTGCCCAGAGAGGTGGCAGGTGCTCCATCCCTGGAAACATTCACGGGGCTCTGAGCAACCTGATCTAGTCAAAGATGTCCTTTGTCACTGCAGGGGGGGTGGACTAGACTACCTTTAACGGTTCCTTCCAGCCCAAACTATTCTATGATTCTATGAGTACGTAGTATGGATGATCACAGACTTAGGGCCTGGGAGAAAGGTAAGAAACTAAGATATCTGTCAGTGTAGATACACTTATTTACGTTTTAAACCAGAGTTGTACTGGTGGGTTTCCAACAAAAGTGAGAAAAAATTTGACTACTCTGCTGTATTCAGTGGCCACTCTGGAAGAATTTGGCAAGAGGAAAGGAGGAGGAAGTGACTTGTTCCTCCTGAAAAGGTAGTGTGGTGAAATACAGCATGAAGTTCAGCAGCGGTAAATATCGCTAAATCAATTGAGTTTAGTTCATATCCTGAGAGCCGTAAACATACACAGGTGAAATTTTATGAGCTTTTAAAAAGAACTTTATGAGCTTAGAGGGAGAAGCAGTATAATTTGAAACTAGCAATGGAAAAATAATGTCATATGGATTGTGGCATACCTAGAAAAACCTGTTGACTTAACTTACAGAAGGACCATGAAGCATAAGCAAGGAGAAGAGACCTAGGGATCTCTCTTATTCTTCTTCAGGACCTTGATCCAATCCTCTTTCGAAGCTGTAGTACCCATTGAAACTACTCTCTGGGCAGTCCAGGAGTCCAAAGTACTCACGTGCCAGTCTCTCAAAGGAAAAGAGTGAAAAACAGGAAAACGTGCAAGTCTTTGGTAGGCTCTGCTAGTTCTCCATCACTGCACCCTCTGTTTTTCCTCCTGGGGACTAGAGGTTGCCCCCCTGCACATTTGATAAGAAGCAATGTTCTAAGACATTTAAAGATGCTTGGTCTTGTCTACTTGGTGTAAGAAGCATGGCCTGTAGCCTCACCCAAGACATCTGAATACCAAAATATGCTGTCTTCAGAAGCTCTTTTATGTGTAAATTAAGTGCCCTTAAGAGCAGAGGACTGATAGTAGCAGAGGGAGGCTCAGAGTTGTGCAGGGTCTCTCATGTAACACTGGCATTTAAGAGACAAGGGCAGATGTTCCCCTGACCACAGACCCCTCCTGGGTTCCTGCTGAGCTCTGCTAATGCCTGGAGCTGTCAGTGATATGTCCTGCTCTATGCTGTGTTTCAGCAGAGGTTATCAGTTCCTCCGGTTCACAAGTCAGGCTGAAGAAGTTTCTATGGAGAAGAGCTCACTTGTGGCTTAGCTCAGTGACAGGCTCATCATCTGTGCCATCAGCTTCTGTTCAGCCAGAGGCCAGAGTGAGATAAAGCTAAGAGCCATCCCTGATAACTGCCAAGCTGACCAATCAGTTTTAAGTAGCAGCATTTCCACAAGTTTGAATAACCCAACGTTATGGGTGAGTGGGATTCTATGCAAGTGGGTTGCTTTGATTTGGTGAGGTCCTCCTTGCTCCTGACAGCGCTTCCTTAGACCACTTACCCTTATAAGTGTGGTAAGGCAGGCTGTGCCCTAGAGAGCTGCACACCAAAGGAGAAGTCTCTATGACTAACCAACCCAGTTTGTTTCAAATTCAGATGTTTAGGAGTGAATTTTCAGCAGACAGCTAGATCTAGAGCAGCAATTAGGGCAAGAGTCTATTGTTGACCTCTTCTCACAGGCAAGAATTTATGCTAGAAGAGGAATAGCCATCCAGCACTGCATTTGAGACACAGTCTTCTGAAGCAAAGGCTTTGTTCCAAATAAAACATTTTGCCTATGTCAATAATCAGATCCGGCTTTGATAGAAAAGTCATGAACAGAATCCTCGTATGGTGCTAATACCTAAGCTTTGCCTTCCTCCGTTGTGTTTCATTATATATATGTATATATTTAAAGCTCTTCTTGTTAATGCACCAAGTATGTGTAAGCAATTAACAGAAGATTGTTCTTGATTACAGCTTACAAGAAAGTCTTCAGAGAAGTTAATGTTCGTTACTCAGTCAGCAGCCCTTTCAGCCACCGATGGTGACCTTGGCAGAAGGTCCTGGAGACCACAGAATTAATTGAGAACGTTTTAATAAAGGCTGGTGCATGGAAAAAAAAAATCCATATGACTAGTGCATTGTTTGCCAGTGACGATATGTTTGGCAGATACCTATCCCATTACAAATTCAGATACTGAGTTCATTGCCAAGCTGTGCTTTCAGAGTAGATTTGATGACATGCTAGAGAAAGGCAGCTTTGGAAAATGCTCTTTGATACATTCTGAAAGATGTTTTGCAGTTTGACAAAAGTGTAGGATCACTTAATGGGATTCTGTTGTATTTAGCCAGATGCTTTCTTGGAATAGCATTTTTCCATGGCATCATAGTTACAGAAGTGGTTGTAAGCACATTCATTAACTCATGTGGCCTGAACGAGTTTTCTTAATGAAAAAAATAGCCTTACGCATTGATTCCATTTGCTGTTGTTCCTTCAGTCACCGTTTGCTGTTTGTGAATGCTCTGATAACTTTCCACATCTTTGAATTCATTGAGCTGAAGAAAGGAGGCAGAGGAGAGATGTCAGCATGGTCGTAACTTCCTATGCAGGCATGGCTAATCCTCAGGAAGGGCTTGGAGCTTTGTACTATATAACATACATGGGGTGTCTTTCAGCAGTGCTTCATGTACCAGCAAACAAAGCAATGTGTATTATCAGGTGCTAATTTTCCCCAAACTGACAGTACAGTCACTGAAAATAAAGATTGAAAGGAGCCTTCATGCCATAACTTCTTTTTCTCTGTATCAGAGTATATTGGAGAGACTGCAGTATTATCTCTCCTTGTGAAGCCACAGTTAAGCAGTTACGTCAATATCTGTTCAGAGATCCTGGCCTCTGTAATTGTAGGACTGTGTCTTCTTGGAACATGTGGACCTTGACTGTGGGGAACCCTGAGCAGTCCTAGAGAACTTGGGGTTTTAATCAAAGCCCATTGAAGTCTTTGGGATTCATTGTACTGACTTGGATGGGTTTTAGATTGAGCTCTTGGAATCCAGCAAGTTTAGGTAAATAGGCATGAGTAATAAGTTGTTTCTCAAAAGCTTATTTTGTCATCAGTAGAAAAAATACACTGCAGATGCTCAAGATGCACATTTCAGGCAGTTAAGTTTTTTTTCTTTTGAGAAGAGAACTTTTTCTCAAAACTACTGAAACTTTGAGGGTTCTATCAACTTCAAGAAAAGCTGTTCCCACTTCCCCATCTCTGTTCTGACTGAAAACTACTTTTTTCTTACTATTTAAGGTAAAATGAGGTGTACTGTTAGCATAGTGCAGGAAGATTTGCTCCAAAGGGGATAAAAACCTGAAAATGTGGGCTAGACTGGAAGCCAGCATGTAACTGGCAAGTAAGCAGCTTACTCCTATAGTGTGGGTTCGAAGTTGTCCCCTGGTTGGGCTTTTATGCTTATTTTTGTTAACATTCTCCTCAAACAACACCAACGGGCTAGAGAGAAGCCAAAATATCCTGCCTGAACACCTGTGAACTTCGGATCTGGAAGCAAATGGGGGCATTGGCACCAGCTCTCTGTTGGTGTGATGGATGAGACCACAGTTAGTTCTGTGTGGTTTTCAGGGGTTCGGGTTCGAGCCTGACACTGAACTTTGCCTTTTAGGAAAGGCCAGCTCTTCCCTGCCATCCCACCATGTGCCGGGTGGTGGGATGAGCCAGGCGACGGGGACAAAGCGTCACACAGCACAATGAAGAGTGTTAATATGAGTAATTATTGCAGTATGTCACTGCGCTATTTTAAGGCTGCTCGCTGCATGCCAAAGAGTGCTCTGGGCAGGGTTTTCATTACAAAATCCTGCCAAAGCACTTCCTGAGGGGATTGCGATAAATATAGATAGTAGAGAACCAGTCTGAATCCATTGCAGCAAATAGCAGCAGTACTCCTGCCTTAGGGTCCTCAAGGTTCATAAAGCAGAAGATACTTGAGTTGGCTGGGGTCCTTGAATAATTTGGCTGACTCCAGTGAGGGATTTTCAGGTAGCCTTTTGATTGGTATACAAGACACACTGGGGAATCAGCTCCCAGCTCTTCCTACCAGTGCTGTGGGGGTCACTTTTATTTCTGGCCCTTGATTAATCATGATGGATCCCTGTCAGATGTTTTAGGCCAACCACTTTTCTCTTTTGTTACACAGAGTCATTGTTGACCATCTGTATAACATTGCTCTTTGCATTGTGTCATGGCAGAAAAATAAAGAGCAAAGGAAAAATGTCTGGCTGTTTTTATCTCTCCGTTTATAGTGGGATGATTCCCAATTGCACATGGATATGAGCAGCACTGCCACTGGTTTTGCAAGCAGCTTAATATTCTCCTCACTGTCCCTGGGGCTGCCAAAGGTGCCTAACCCAGCTGCTGTATCTGCGGTGTTGTCTGAGGACTACTGAGTGACCCTGACTTTTCATCTCCTGAAGCTGCCAGACCTTGACTTTCTATTCAGGTAGTGCAAAGTAATGACTGCATTGAAGCATCTGTACATGGGGGGTATGAGCAGGGCCACCTCGCCTGGACTAGTGAATCTGGTAGCCCTGATGCTGCTGGAGTGGGGATCAGTGGGGGCCAGTGACCCCATGCATGCAGCAAAGGCTGTCGTGGCTTTGCCCTCTCTGAGAAGAGTGGCAGCACTTCTGAAGCAAAACAGCATGGCTCATGGGATGGCCGTGCATTTCATAAAGGCTGATTTTCACCACCAGTCCTGCTGAGCAACACTCAAAGGTGCCAGGAGCTATTTCATGTCTCAGTGGGGTAGCGGAGTTGGGGGGTGGAAGTGTCCCCATGGTCATGTGGCAGCAGAGGCTCTGTCTCTGGGGGCTGGTGTAACTTGTTTGCCATGTCGTTGTTGGTTGTGGGCTGTTACCAGTGTGAGATCAGTGTTCTATGTGCTTGTCCCAGGTTTCTGCTCCTGCTTGGCACCAGCATACCCTCTGCTGAGTCTTTTCCTGCTCCAGACCTGGTGACTCCTGTTGTCAGGTCTTATCCATTTCTTAAGCTGAATATTGATTTACTTTGAAACTTTCTTGTCTCTATGTCTGTTGGACTCTTCCATGGAATGTGCCTTTGAGTCCTCTCCCTATTCTGGCCCCATAAATGACTTCATCTGCTTTCCCAGCAGAAACCAAGGAGCTTGCTCAACAGATGAAGTCATAAGGAGCAGTGGGGAAAGCTAGCTAGAGGGGCCATTCTTCCTGCAAGCCAAATGCCCTATCCATTCAGGGACAGAAAAATACCCATTCTGTAATAATTCCCTGTTGTATTT
Source organism: Leptosomus discolor (assembly GCF_034619465.1). Taxonomy (NCBI): domain Eukaryota; kingdom Metazoa; phylum Chordata; class Aves; order Leptosomiformes; family Leptosomidae; genus Leptosomus; species Leptosomus discolor. The sequence continues at coordinate 18,197,037 of NC_141392.1, read as the reverse complement.
TCCCTTCTCCCATCATTTCCCCTAATGTCTTGGCTCCTGAAGACACCTGCAGACTCCTTTGTACCATCCGCCTTCTCCCAATCCTCCATCCTAACCAGGCACATGTTTCATCACCTCTGTACCATGCAGGGCTCTCCTCAGAGCATGCACAGGGAATGGAAATGTAGCAGCAAGTTAAAACTTCCCATAGCTTCCAATGAGTGTGTCTGTGTTTCATACACTTTTCCAGAAAATACCTGTATGCTTTGAAAATAATACTGCATGATGGCTTTAAATGCTTGAGGAGAAGTAAAATACTGGTCAGGTCACTGAGAGGGGTGATTGTGCATCAGCAGCAAACGAACTTCAGTGTCTGTATCTAATAGACTTCATATAGCTCCATGGGCTGCAGGAAGAAAGACACAAACATCATAGTTATTTTCAGTGCTTTTTCTTTAAGGGGTAAGGCTACCATAAATTCAAAATTGCCTGTACTAGATAAAGGGGGGTGTGTGTATGCGGTTATTGATGTTTATTATTTATTTTATTATTCATGACAAGAAACATGGATCAAAGTCAAAGCCCATTCTCTCAGCTCCTTTATAATTACATGGGTAAAAAATACCCCAAAACTATCTTGTTAAAGTATGAGAGATGCTAATTGGCTCATAAGTTTGTTACAGGGCAATGCGGACATGGTATCTAGTAATAAGTCTGAACAAAAATGCAGGAAAGAGTGTTCTAGTAAGGTGGTGCCTCCCTGCAGCATTCACATTGCTTTGGTTGTAAATAATAACAAGCAACTTTGCAATAGGGAAAATGTCTACTCCAGCAGTTTTGCTCCTCTGCAAAGAACTCCCTGTACCTGCCGGGAGAGCTGGATGAGTTGACTGCTACCTACTCTGTTTAATCATCTCTTTTTGTGAGTGCCAAGAGCTGGAAAACAGGAATAACAACATGTTTAGAGGTCTGATCCTTTCTCATGACCCACAAGGACTGTTTCCACCGCTCATTCCAAAGGGAGAGCTGCAGGTAGCGGAAGTGGAAAAAGTTATGAGGAAAGATAGCTGTGAAGGTTTGGCTTGGACATGTTCATCTGAGCTAAAAACAACGATTATTTCCACTTCCCACCCTCATTGTCCCAAACAGCAAACTGACCTGTGGTTGCATGTGAAGACATGCTTTTGACATATTTTGTAATGCACATAAGACAAGTCAAGATTTGGGGTTCCTAGCTTTTTTCCACCCTAACCCTTTCTTGTTCTCTTCTCCTCTCCAATGTGTGCCTTGACTCCTCTACACTGTGCTTCAGAGGAGCTGTTTAAAAAACGATCAGTTATTCCAAGCCCCAGAAGTTATCACTTCTTAGCCACAACTATAAAAACCAACACCAACCACAGCAGAGAACATGCACCAAATAAAACACTGCTAGAGTAGCTCCTGGGACATATTACACTAGTGTCATTCCTATTTCACTTCCATTTTCTCCCTTGGTTTCGTGCAACCAGACTGATGCTGGGGTGGACCAGGTCTTAGGCGCAGAGAACTGGTTTTGGTGAGAAACCTTGACTGTCGCCACAGGACGCTGGTGACCTTCAGAATTGCATAGTTGCTAGGCCTACAGCTGTCTGTGACTGAGAAGAAAAGTTTCTTGAATAGAAAATTCCAATTATTGACCTCATCAGAACAAAATTCATATTTTGTGGGGGAAAAAAACCCCAACAGTAAAGAGCTGCAATTGGGAAGCACAACCTTGAACTGTGACCAAGTGGGAATTGGAAAAACCTGGAAGTTATAAATGAATGTCACATTTTTCCCTTATACAAAATTTAGTATTGTCCCTAGAGACTGGTGATTTGTCTTTACTTCACAAAGCTTACAGCAGCAGACCTCAGAGCTGCATTTTTTAACATTTTGATTGGTAGAGCCTACACATTTCCCAGCAGCGCTGCTCCCATAGTGAATGCAAACCTCCTGCCAGCACACCCGTTTCTCTTAGTATCCTGTGCTGGACCCCCTGGAGCTCCTCCAAGACCCTTGGGGACCTGCAAGCAACAGGATGAACACCTCTGTCCTCCAGCCTGAAGCAGCATCCCAGTTTGAGGTTTCTTTTGTAACCTGAATAGATTGCAGAGTTTGGATTATATGGGAGAAAGTGGTGCCCTGCCTCCATCGTCATCTGCCCAGGAGAGCAATATATTGCTTAAGAGCAGCAAGTATGGACGCAACAGCTGCTGTCATGGCTCAGCATCCTGAAAATTACCTGAGGGCAGAGAGCTCCTACCCAAGCAGAGTACAAACTATGCTTGAAATGCCTCTTCTTTTTTTTTCAAATTAAAAAATACTATTCTGATCTGCCTTTGCCACAGGACAGATTCCCTACAGGCTGAGCTGTTTCTATCCAACTGAAACGCATGTTCAACAACAAGAACATCCCCTGCCAGTTATTTAAGCAAAACACCTAGTGTATCTGCCAGTGTGGGAGCTGACCTGGTACAGACCAGCCTGGAGTTTGTCTGAGAAATCGGGGTCCATTGGCCAAGTCACTGTGACCTCCAGGCAGTGACACTGGCTTGGTCACAGCCACTCGTTTCTTTCCATCATACTGACACAGAGCCAAGCACAGCACAGGAGAGTTTCCCCAAAGCCATGTAGCTCATGCTGCTGGGAACAACTACTTTGAAACTCCATACACAACCAGCTTGACCAAGACCCTTCTCATCTGAGAGTGCTGGTGACTGAGAACAAGGCTGAACTTCCATGGAAATCATGCCAGTGACTTGCTGTGGGTCCCTGGCCGAGCAATGTAACTTCTCAGTGCTTTGGTTTCCCCAACTGTAAAACATAAGTAAATCTTTGAGGTGTTGTCTGACAAAAAACTGTAAAAGTCTGGGGAACCCTGACTCCCTCTGCTCCAACAACACTGAATAACTCACTTCAATTAACTATACCGCATTTCAAGGGTCAGTCAATATCTGTATACCTACAGGAACATATTAAACACTATATACATGTTATGGAGCGTTACCTCCATTTTTTCGACACTTGCAATTCTATAGATTATTTTTTTCCCCTTGTCTCTCTTCTTTTCTCCTTCTTGCCCTTTTTGGCTAGTAGTATGCACAGAGAAGATACAGGAAGGGCAGAACAGTAGCGGCAGAACAGGTACTGAGATGATCCATATGAAGTTCACATTCAATTACCAGTTCCCTAAACCTTGGAGAAATTTAGAGTTCAGATTGCTGCTTGACTCTTAGGACTACAAAATCACCTAATATGGAGACTGATTCAGGAATGACTGCTCTTAGAAACATCCTCTTTGCAATTGACTTTCAGACCACAGTCTGAAAGCGGTAGATAACTTTTATCCCTTCCTCATCTCACTTCAGAAAATTGTTGTGGAAAGTCATACCAACAACCAAACCCCAGATGAACTTACAGCTCCTGCCCTGTTCTGTTTGAAGGTGTCGCTTCTTTTGATCTCCCTGGGGCAACAGCCTGGCTACAGTCCATGTGTCTTCGTCTACGGCAACAGAAACCGGTGAGTGCTTTGTTCAGCACAGTGGTGGTAAAGGTCAAAGCTGAGGCAAATCTGGCTTTGTCTGTTATGGAAGCGCCAGCCAGGGGTGAGGTTCCTCACAGGGGTGGGAGGGAACGGCTGCACAAAACAGTGTTAGATCCTGGATGGCTCTGGCAGTCCGGCCAGTGCAGTGTGCAGCTCCATCGGTACCACTGCTGCATGGAAACTACAAAGGCCACATTTCCAGATAGATGGGTATCTTTCCAGTCATTAGGTAACTAACCTTGCTAGCACCCTTTAGAGACTGGGAGAAGGACACAGCCCCAAACACACATACCCCAACATACACAACATATGATGGAAGAGAGATTCTGCCAGAAAATTCCTTGGTGATACCAACTTGCATGCTTGAAGCTAAGTGCCTGCACCTGTATTGAAGGACTCCGTAGCCAACCAGCAGCCTGTTTATCAGAAGCCCTGAGTACGCATTATTTTCATTGTCTTCAGTTAAGAGCCGAATGTTCCTAAAACGAATCAATGGAGGTAAGACTAGGGGAACGATGAAACATGCACATTCAGTGCCCAGCATGCAGGGATGCCACAATCACTGCTTATCCTACAGGCCAATGTACAAGCCTTGAGTGACTCTGCAGAACGTGCAGTCAGAGAGAGGCCAAAGCTCACTCCCTGTGGATGCAAATGGTTCGGATCTCAGTTCAGCATGCTCTCGCTGCACCCTAGCAGCCTGCTCCAGCTGCAGACACGCATTGATTGTGGTGGCCAAAGGCTTTGTCTTTCCTTAAGGGGTTTTGGTAGAAAAGTCTGCAATGTTTTTTCCAGTCACAATAGGTTTTCTTGGTACAGTCAACCTGCTTCATTGCCATCTTGCATAGTCATGTGCATTCGGGTGAGCTTGGCATTAGATGCATTTTCAGGTTTTTTTCCTACAGCTGTGCTTTTCCCCGCCATTGGTAGGATATCACAGCCCTTCACCCCTCTGCCATGAGCTCTGCCTTCTGCAGTCTGGTCCTTGCCTAATCAAGGGAGACAGCTTTCCTGTTGTTGCTGTTGAAGCTGCAATAAATAGCATATCCATTTCTCCATTTATCTGCTTTTTGAAATCCAGCCTGTAATGCCAGCAATAATTACTCTGTTTCTATATTTAGAGATCATCAGCACCTCATGAATATCAAATTGTACCGCTATTATCTCTGTACAATAAGGGCCAGCCTCCTATCAGTGTAAACATGCATAACAGTGATTATCAGCAGGACTGCTAGAGATCCCGAAATAGACAAGGCTGAACAGGAGTCTGTCATTATTTGTTTACTGGGGAAGGCACGGAGGGAGGCAGAAGAACCAGCTGAAGACCTGATAGCACAGAGACCATCTACCATCAGTGTGGGAAGCAGCTGGTGCACAGGGAACTCTACACGGTGGGACCATCAGGAGCAAGTGTGGAGAGTCAGCTGAGCCCAAGCACTGTCTTAAATCCTCAACATTGGGCTGCCATCTGCACAGACATCCTGTGCCACAAGCAAATTCCTTTGAATGCTTCCTTAGGGTTTGTTTTTAGTCTCTTCCCTTGTCCGGGAGAAGGTGATGTTTAAAGCCCCAGTCTGACCGGTTTGGGGAATCGTAAAAACTTAATTTCCAAATTATGGATTCAACTAATTTTACTGTCAGTATTAACTGGCTGAGGGGAAATTGTTGATGTCTCTTTTTCTGTGCCAGGGAACGTCTGTGTCTGAAGGCATTTGGCCCCCCCCAGGCAGTGCCTGCTGTTGGCTTGAAATGAAACTGTGCACTGAACTCAGGCAAATGGCAGGATGCACAGACAGGAGGGTGGTTAGAGACTGCTGGTAAATGTTAAGGGCATGGGTGAATGCCAATGGGGTTTTGCGCTCCATTACTTGTTTGGGGTTTTTTTGGTTTTGATGGACGTGCTGCATCACATTGAGAAGGGCTGATCTAAACCTCTGTCAAACAGCTGAAGCTCAGTGGATCTGGCTGCCTCCTAAGAGACCTTTTCCCCCTGCTGAATCTCCAACTGAGGAGGCTCCCAGGGGATGCTCACTGCCCATCATCAACTTTCAGAGATGTCAAGATGCTTCAGCAGCTCAACTGTTGGCATGACTTTCCAACCTTTGCTTGCCCTGATGTGGCCCATGTCATGTACACTCCTTTCATCCAGATTCTTACCTCCCCACCACAAAGGCTTTACTAATTTATTATGCAGTCATTAATAACTGCAATGCTTAATTGAATTACCTTTTTCTTTTCCTCACTTTTCCCTAGAATTATTGCTCATGAGTATTTACTTTGCAGCTCTGTTACCACCTGGGCATGGCTAGGCAGAGCCCCCTCCTGGCAGGATGATAAGTGAAGCTCCTGATCTGCTGGCCCAGTACTTGCCTGTGCGCAAACATTTGCCCACTATCAGTGACGTGTCCCCAGCCTGCAGACTGAGAGAACAGGGTTACATCTCAGTACCTAACTCTTTCCACCCAAAAAGGGTATATCTATGCTTCTTAATAACTGTTTTGTATATAAAGTGAGGGTGCTAAAGTGCAGATGAGAGAAAATTGTGGCTGATTCATTACTAGTGCTTGCAAGGAGCTAGTCAGGAGAGTGACCGTGCAACTCAGGGGTGGGCAGGTGAGCTGCTTGGAGACAGGGCTGGTGGGACTGAGGGATGCCAGGAAAATGGTAAAACCTTGTGAGCACAGTCGGTGCTGTGAAATCACAGGTCCTGTTATCCCACGGTATTTTACCCCAAGACATTGGCATACATACACCCAAGCACATCCTCTCGTTTCTAACTGAAAACACTTTAGTAAACACCAAAACCAGGCACCAGCATCATATTTTCTGCTCTGGATAGAAAAAAGTCAGTAAATAAAGCTGGCTCCTTACCAGTTCCTCATCCCTGAAAATGCTGTAATACACCCACCTGACAGTTTCTGTCCTAGCTAATTTCTAGAATCAGCTCCCTCTTTAGAGAAACCTCTGCCAGAAGAGGACATGACTAAGCAAGAGAGGAAGCTCAACTGCAGCAAAGTGTGAGTGAAACAGAAAATAAACTAGTACTTGTCTGTTCAGCAGGGGAAACAAATCTAGATCATTCTCTGCAGCTGGCTCTAGCACAGCTGGCCTGGAGAGGCAAACAATGTACAAAACAGGAGTTAAGGGCTCCAGCACTGTGCATGGCACCTAGCGCTTTCATCTCTTGCACAAGGGGATGTGTCCTTCTGACCAGAGAACTCTTGTACTCATGTTTATGCTGCAAGAAAGCTGTCTATGTTTGGTTTGGAAAAGCTACGCTTGCTTAACAAAACCTGAATTTATCCCTGTAATCCTTCCCTGCATCTCCATGGCCAGATTGGAGCAGCCTGTGGAAAAAATTCCTGTCTATTTTCAGAAGTAGATAAAAGCATTCAGATTATAGAGTGCAAATCTCAGCTCAAAACGGCTGGAAAAATCCATTCAGCGCCACTGTCACTGACCCTCACGACCTCTCCAAGTAATGAATTTCAGTCGCCTGTGCCTCTCCCCCACGCTGCCTTCTTCTCCTCCCACCGCTGCTGCCGCCGCCGGAACCGCCTGCACTCCCAGCATCTGCAAAATGTCAGCCTTGCATCCCATTGTTTATCCCATGGGGAGCAGCGAGGGAGGTGTTATGTGAAAGATTGGAGTTTGTGGAAATTATTATTGATCTCTCTGCTCGAGACCATTAGTGGGATCTTTTTAGTTCGGCGTTCATGTGGCTCACAAATTTCGGCAGAGTGCTGGTGTGCCAAGGAGGAAGGGCTCTTCGCCACAAAAATAAAAATGCCAGGAATCCATCTCGTTGCCCACACTCATCTCAGGGCTATGCTTGCTGCTATGCCCAGAGTCGGATACAGTGTCGTCCCCTCCGTTGCTGGGAGCTCCCAAAGCAAATGAGCCTTTAGCATCATTTATTAGTTCATGAGATTGGCAATTCAACGGAGGAAATTACTGCTCGTTTAGAGGGATTGTGTGCTTTAGGCAGCCCCTGAGACTTGATGGATTCCTGCTCACAGTGGATTAGATGCCCTGTTAGCAAGCAAAATATTAAATACAACTGCAGTGAGCTTACATCTCACTCATATTTTGCTTATGGATTACAGGGCGAGTCTTCATAATTAATACCAAGGAAGAAGGCATCCAGATGGACTGCGGCTTTTGAAAGATTAACCTTGATAGGATTTCTTTTTTTAATTTAAAACTTTGTTTTTCTTTCTGTGGTGTTCAGAGCAGACCTGGGATGCTGATGGCTTTGTGTCCAGCTCATCAAAGTGTCTAACAGAAATACTGTGGTCCTCCCTTGGGATTCACTCAGCTGACAATCACTGCACTTGTGTCTCCTTTGAAAAAACTGGAATGAACCCTGGGATGTCCTGAGCAACCCGTTTTGGGGCTGAAGGTGATTCAGACATCTTTCCTTCTGATTCAGGATGATGAGCAGGATATGAAAATCTAAAGGAGCAATGTGTGGCAAAATGAGATGTTGGAGAGATCATCTGCTCCGTTGATGAGTACACAGTTCAGGACGACAACACTCCCAGGTGTTGCTCCTAGCTGTGCTAACCAGCAAGGACCTGGGGGAATCAGCTCACTTCACTAGGAAAATTTGCAACAGTGAGGAGAGGCTTAATTGTTATGTATCTATCTAGTATGGATAGAGTTTACAGAACAGAGCACGCTGCAAGTGAAACACCTGAACAGGAAACAAGGTGTACCAGCAGCTCAAGACTACACCCCTAGAGTATTTGGTTCTTAAATGACTTTAAAATACTTTGGGATCTTTGATTGAAAGACTTCAGCAAGGCAGCAAGTGCAATATAAGCACAAATTATGCATCTACTGTACGTGTATGTTCAGAGCTGGATTTATGTCTGTGTACATACACATGCATGTGTACTTGCATGCACGTCCTTTGAAGTCCAACCAGAGCTCAACTGAACATATAAGTGAAGAAAAGTGGAGAGAGTGTGTGTGTGTATATATATATATACACCTCGTTTATTGAGTACAAGTGCCAAAATACACTGGAATGCACAACACACGTTACACTGCCTACAAGTCTAATGCTAAGATCAGAATTTGTTTTATTCCACTGCCTTATTTTTAAGGCCTAGAGAAATACTTACTCTAGCCAAAATAATCTGACTCTTGAGCTCGCTTCAGTATTTTCCACATTTTTCAAGCAGCTGTCAGATGATACTTTCAGCATTTGTAAAGGGGTGTTGAAATTTTTAAGAATGCTAGAATCGCACCATTTAAAAAATTCAAAATTGCTCTTAAGATATTATAGACATTTTTTTATCATCTCTAACAAAGCCTATATTGCTATTGAAAATAGTATCTGAAGCAAAGGATATAACTTCATCATTTCAAATAATGGTACACAAACAGGGATACCACAGGAAAGGCCATTATTGCCTATAAATGTTAATTAATTTAATTCCCCTTAAAGTAGTCATGAGGGGATACATATTGATTCAAGGTTACTGGATCTACATATGTGGAATAGAGGCTGAGTACATAAGCCTAAACTATATATAGATATATATAAATATACATAAAAATTAAGGCGTTCATTAGAAAGTGGAACCAAATTGCAGGTTGTAACAAATTTATTTTGAGTAACTTCAGAAGATCTGGAGGTGTTTCTATTGCGATCATGAGTCTGAGAACTGTAACAATGCCTTCTTCAAGTAAAAACCTAACCTGTTAAGAGAAAATGAATGTAGAAATCCAGAAAAAGATTCAACTCTGACCCATTTGGAAGATAAAATAAGCCTGTGATATCCTGTTGGTTCACTGGGAAGTCATACTTATAATTGAATTGTTACAGCTAGCCAGAATACAGGTATTTATATATTCTGTATGATCCAAGTGCTTAAAATTGCTTTTGACTGTTGACTTCAGCGAAGATGAATGAAAGAAATTAATAGGACTGCTGCGATCCAGGCTCTGCCTGTAGTGTGTAATGACCCCACAAATATCTCTTGTGTACATCATCCCCGTCCATTCCAGGAGTTTACAGGGCATTGTGCAAAGCCTACAGCAGAGAGGTCACTGCAGCCACTTCTGCTGAGCTCCCCCACCGTCTGCTGCCAGCTGATGGCTGCTCAACAGGAAACTGCTACAGGGCACAGGAGGCTCATAGGGCCATTTGGACGGGTGCCTCCTGCAAAAAAAGCGGCACAGGGTGGGGGGTGGGGTGCAAAAAAAGAGAGAGAAAAGAACAGAACTAACATGAAACGCTTCAGTACGAGCGGGAAAGATGAGTCCTGTTCCTTGCTGAAACTGTCCAGACAAACCCTCTTTCCTCTGCCCTCACCACCCGATGTGTTTGGACAGCCAGGAGAATGGCTGGATGTATCATCTAAACACTGAGTAACGCTCTTCACTGCTCCACTGTGACACTGACCAGTCAACACAACTTTCCCTGGGCATCAGCCACACGCAATGGAGGCAGAGATGAGCGAATCTACCTGGATAAATGCTCATGGACAATTCCTGTTGCCTCTTTGCTGCTGTTAGGACTATCTCTGTCTTTTCCAGGTAGTCTCCTCCTTCAGTCCTGACTCCTGCCCTGCTGCTTCTTGCTTTGGAGTCAAGGCCATATACTGTTTTAACGGGGGATTTCACAAAAGGAGAAAACACCTCCCTTTTCTTCCAGAGAAGGTAGGTTTAAAGGGTCTCAGAAGGGTTCTCTTAGGTTTTCTGATTATGTTCCTAGGTTTAGGATGGGCACAAAGTATAAACTGGTCAGGCAAAAGGCTGTAATATGCAAAACCTGGAAAACATCCAAGGCCCTCACACTTAGCATTTTCCACATACACCTTCCCAATCATTTCTAACTCTACACTTCATCTGTTAACAAGTTATGCTTAGTTTTGAACTTAGCTGAATGTGGCAAAGAATCCAGTCTAGAGCTAACTGAATTAGTACCCAGCCCTTGGGTTTTTCAGTAAAATCCAAATAGACCCAGTAAGACAGAATGTAAGGGGAGAGCAATAGCTTTTGTAACTTAAAAGCTGTCAGTCTCCTAAAGTTGACTAAATGAGTTAAATCACCTACACCTTTCAGACTGAAGATCAACTTTTGCATCTTCAGGCCCCAATCATTGATGAACATGATGGCACACATGTAGAGATACTTCTTGTGGTAAATACTGCCTTGGGCACAATCCAGTCAACATGAAGCAGCAGCCTCCAAATAGTTTGAAATTACAGAACTGGGCAGAGCAGGTTACAGCAACCCAACAGACAGGAGAAGTGAGGTTCCTACCTCCCAACTGGGATGATGCAACCTCCCAGTCAAGCTCAAGTGAGAAGATAAAATAGTTTTGGAAATGACAGTTACTCCTTTCCAGCCACCTTAGACCCAGAAGCCTTAAGGACCCCTGTGCTCAGGACATACTGAGGCGGACACCTGACTTATGATAGTGTCTTGGAGGAAGCAACATCATAGTTGCACGGGAAAGGAAAGTGGTCTGCCCTTCGCATACCTGGATTGCTTTAACGACATGCCATGAAACGGGCTGGAATAGAGCTTCTTCCTCCACCTCCCGTAGGCTCTATGAGAAGGTAAGAGTGGGGTAAGAGTAAGTACAGTGCAAGAGGGTAGACGATGCTCCAACGCCAGATTGTTGACAACTGGATGTGGGTTGATGGCACTCTGCTGCCTCAACTCCTGCCTTGCAGCTCCATGCCACATGGCCTGATTCATCCCAAGGGTGGTGTGGAACATTGGTGTGTATCACCTGGTCTTTGGGCGATTGTGCAAGCAGCTGAGAGCTCTTCTATCCATAGCACTGGCAGCAAAGTTGGGGTCCTCCATCGCTGCCTTGGGTAAGCCTGCTCACTGATCTTGACCCTGGGTGAGGTGCTGGAGCCATGGGAATTTCCTTGGGGGACCTTTTCACTAGAGAGAGTGAAAGGAGGGAGGTGGGCCCCTACCAACAGATGTGAAAAAGAGGGGTCTTTTGCTCATTAGCTGGATATATATTGCTATTGCTGGTTTTGCCTGGCTTTATGACTGTGCTCCCTCTTGCCTAATAAAGATCTGGGAATGCAAGTGAGTGGTGGAAATCCATCTCTTTAAGAGCTCTCAGGGAGGGTATGTTTAGTTTTCTCAGGTTTCTAAGTGGAGATTGGAATTTAGTCCTTTATCAAGCAGGGCCATGGGTATATTAATTCCAGATATTTTCTCTGCTGTTAACCACCTGGCAGAAAGGTTACGCTAATTACATCAGATATATTTTCTCAAATTTTCCTGCTTCTATTAAGAGCGTGAGGCTTATATCAGAGAAACCAGTCTGACTGCTGGGAAATGCAACCTGTCTCATCCACGTCTCATTTCTCAGATTAACCAGGTGACAGAGATCCTTGTGGGAGGCATGGTGTGGAGACAGAAATGGGCACATCATGAGAGGTGAGCATGGGAGAAACAATCTGATTCTGTTACCACAGAGCTCCAGGTCTGTAGGTATAGTGCAGTGAGTTGATAGGCACTGTGCCAGTAGACAGTGTGCAAGACTATGTGGCTTGGACCCTGGCTTAGTAGGAGAAATGAAAGCAATTTTTATGCTGTGCAAGTGGCTCTCTACCTTCCTCCTAAGACTCAACAGACATTTTTTGAGGTTGCCCTTGTGAGAATGATGGGAACAGTGAAGCAGATGTTGGCTTGCTCTGGAGAGGGAGGAAGAGAGAGGAACAAGAGGTGGGAGAGAGGCCATGTTTATGACACTAAAGATTAGCCTTCTTAGTCTCCAACAAATCAGTGCTCTCCTAGCAAATGCCACAGTGTGGGTAGCCATCATCTCAAGCCCTGCAGTATCACTCATGCAAACTGGAGTGTTTGCCCTTTTATTACTTTTACTTGTGTAGCGTTCTGTATTTTTTTTGCCTCGAAACTTGGACATGTTAAGCTGTGGGCCAGGCTTCGGGGGAAACTTACGGTGCTAGGATTTTCCTGGAAAGCAGCAGTGTTAATTTTTATCTCCATCCAAAACCAAATTGCCCAGAATTGATAGTGGCAAAACCAGCTTTTGGTAGAAAAGAAAATCATTGTCTTACTTAAAAGAGAGAAGCACAATAAAATGTCACAGTTAAAAAGGGAGAAAAGTAAAATATGATTTGACCTTGTTCTTTCAAGATGAGACTCAGGCATGAAACTGCATTGTGGGCTGAAACTCTTACATTTAATGACAGATCTTCTCACATGCTCTCACCAGATGTTTCTGTAGATTGGAAATGAGCAACAGGGAAGAAATATGGTATTTTCTTACATGATGCAACAAGATGTTGTACTTCCTGGCCACATATAAAATGAATTTACAACGGAAACATGCCAGAAATGCCTGAGGGTAACACTAGCCATAGCAGAACACTGAGTCTTTATTTTTTTATCCAGCACTGAATAATGGGACTGAATGTCATTTTTCTTAAAACAACCCCAGGATGGGTGGCTGGAGAGTGAGATCAAGGTTCCATGTTTCATAGGACACATCGGGAAAAAGTTATTGTGTAATCAGATCTCATATGCACATACATCCTCTATACACACCCACAAAGATAACTGTCGAGATTATTTATTGCAACAGACCCCTACAGTGATGTCATTATGAAATTAATATTATTACTATGAATAATAATATGAATGATTCTAGTTATTCTAGTTTTCTGCTAATACATGCATGTCAATGCTATTCATTGCTGGAGTGACTGGAAACATTTCACATGATTTGCAGTGGACAGTTTTAACATCCTCCAAGCAAAAGGGAAAAATATACCTTGCCTCTTTTTGGCCTTGAAACTATGCAACAGCTTTGCAAAGTATTTAAGCATTAGGTGGGGCTACCAGGTGTCTGTCGAGGTCACTGTAACCTATAAAAACACTCCCACTGATTTCATTAGGCTTTATGTTACGCTGAAAAGACCAGAGCGATCAGAGCTGCCTATTAGTACAAAGAACGGAAAAAACCAATAGCCAATCTCATAATGCATGTTCAACAGTAAACTGACCTGCACCGAGACCTGTGTGTCTCAGCGGGCTGAATGGCAGTGCTGAGTGGTAGGTGATGAAGAGCATGCAGGGAGAGGAGTGGATTCAGGTGCCGGTTACAAAAGCACAAATCTCCCTTTTGGCATAAGCAATGCTTTACACTTTACAGAGGGAACAGGAGAAAACAACACCGGGGAATAAGTTGAGAGACCTGGAAGATCTTAATGCCTTAGTTAGGACTCTTTGCCTTAGTGTCAGCTCTTCCACTGATGCACATATGCTTTGCTAACCACAATGCTATCCAAAGCCTCCATCTTGGTTAACATTTCATCATTCACACTCCGGGAATTATCGTTTCCTCTAGACATGCTGACAAAGCTCATTGTTTATTGCTCGCAGCATGTCAGAACTGCTGGTTTTGCTTTGGACTGCAAGATGTTTGGAAAGCCACATGCTTTTTCTGAAGCCGGCTCAGTCTCCTCCGTGCCAGCCTCAGCTGATGCATTCGCTTTCGCTCAGAATGCCGGATCCTGTCCATGATGAGCCAGGGCAGAGGAAAGCGTCAGCTTGAGACTGACCAAACAGCGCTAGTTTTCATGTAATCGCAGCCAAATTCTTCTTGGCAGCCACATGTACAGCCTTTCCAGCAGAGATGGCTGGTGCTTTTCTACCTTTCTCCCCTCTGAACCCACAGATAAGCTTGTCCAAGGAGTGAGCCAGGGAGGGTGATCTAGAGATCTGCCCATTGTGCTCCCCACCCAGGGGAGATTACAGCTCTTCCTGGCAGCAGTGTTGCCCATGGAGGGATTACAACAGAGGAGGAGGCCATGCACCACCCCTTCTGGAAAAGGAAGCGATCTTCAGCAACAGTCCTGTGCTCTAGGCTTCCCCGTCCAGAAATGGGGGCAACACCTGGCTGCCCACTGACCTGTTACAACACTGCAGTCATGAACAATTGCTAAATGTTGCAGTTGGAGAAATGCAGACCATTATTTATTAGTTACTGCATTTCATATGACATTTCATTTTCCATAAGTCCCTGAAATCTAAACTAACACAGAAAACACGGGACTAGTCCTACAGATCTGTACAACTTTACCTCTGGCTCCACAGCTGAGACCTCATTTCAGTCCAGGAGGAGCAAGAGCTGAGTTTTTGATGAAGGCTCAGTTTCTGTCTTGCAGGGAAAACCTGAACCACATAACCTGATCTCCCCAACTAAAACTTTTCCTAGATGACCTGTCCTGCTCACAGCAATACTGCAGGCAGGAGAAAGGACAGACGGCACAGGAACTGCCTGGGGCTCCTGCACATGAGCTGAAGCCACCCAAAGGCAAGCAGGGAGTCCTTCTGCCTGCCCAGGGACAACAAACAGCTCAGGTGGAAAGAGGGCAGCTGCGCACCATGAGCAGAGGCAGAGCAGCTGGAATAGATCAAAAGCTGTAAGTCCAGCACAGCAGCAGCAAGGGCCCATCCTCAGCATGCAGTAATTTATGGCCAGGGATCAGTGGCGTGATCACAGCACTCCTCATTACATGGGGCATGTGCGCTTGAGGGCACAGGACACATCCTCCACAGGATGGATCACCTGGACAGATCCGGTCCTCTGCATTCAATGATTGCTCCCAAGGTTGGGTTTCTTCCCCCATGGTAGCCCCAAAGGGACTAGTCCAGCCGAGGGAGGTAGTAAGCAGAGGTGGCAGATTTGTTATCACTAGGAAATGAAAAAGTGGTTTGAACATTTTTTTTGGGAGGGCATAAAACTCCTGAGAGACACTGGCATGGATGACAAACAGTAGCTTGACCACAAAGACCACAGGCAGGTGCAAGCTACTGGGAGTGCTGCTTTTTCTTGCTCCCCACCAGCACCTCACTCTGTCTCACTTTGCTGCCTTGCCCTGACAAGGCCCTGTAGATGTGACCTGCCTCTTGGAGCTTGTTATCCCATATTTTATTTGCATCACACTGGATTTGTCCAGGTGATTAAACAAAAGACATATTTTTATTATTGTTGTTTTTACTGTGCAATTGCTATGTTGTTTATTAGGGCTTTGCTTTTCCTGTGAAGAATAATCTCTGGAAACTTGGATAGGATCCTTTGGCTCACACTAGAAAAGGCAATAAAATCCTGGGAACCCAAAATGCTTCTCTGTTGCTTTCACCAAACATCTTTTCCCATCTTGAAAAATGTGCTTCTCTGTTCTGATTTGTTTCCTGATTTAGGGAAAATTTCTTTCTAATCTGACAGCTTTCCTCCTGTCCAGCAGACCTGAGCATTTGAGAAGTTGTGACCAAGTGCTCAGAGGGCTCCACAGACCTTACTTTTGTTACCCACCACACTTCAGACTGTCCTTACAGTTCCAAGGAAGCCACTTATTTCCTCATTGCTCTAGGTTGTCTGTCTGCCACCTTATGATATAATATTTACTCACCTTTTCAAAGCATTTTAAATCTCTGTAGGAATGCATTATAAAAGTGCATTAGTGTTATTACTATTCTCTGTTGTGTAACTTTGAGAAATGGCTTACATAAGGCTGGCTCCTCTGTCCCCTCTCTGACCCCCATCCATTGTCCCAGCACTGCTGCCTCCTCCCATGACAGCAATAATTAAGCTTTGGTTTCCCAGTATCCCCCTCAGGCTCCTATGCAGACCTTGGAGAATAGCCATCCATGCCCCTCTACATCAGTCCAGAGATCGGCAGCTTTGGATTCAAAGGTCCTGCTGCTTCTCTCTGCACACCTCTGTTGAACATGCCTGCATTAGGTCCCAATACATATTTTCAGAGGCTCCAGAATGACTTGCATGGTCTTTTTCTGGCATCTGTAAAGTACCCCATCAACAACAAACTTAGATCCTTATAACTATGACATGAGTTTTATCAGGAGGGCATTTGTAACCTTTTACCCCCACACTGACTCAGGCTCAGCTTTCACAAACCAAGTATAGTAGGACCATAAGAGCAGTCAAATAGTAACCTAAAGTAGAACATAACCAGATGGTATGGTGGGAAGGTTGAAGCTCCTGATGAGAATGGCATAGCTGAATGATGATGTGCAACTCACCGTGACCTCCTTTCTCTGCCACAGCTTTTTTCTTTTTAGTAGGTAAGTTGGATTTTTTTATTCCTTTTATTTTCCGTCATGCCAAAACACCTATTTGCAGTGAGAGAAAAGGCTGTCAAAACAGCAGGTACTTGAACTAACAACACCGTGTAGGAGCGTTCACTAAACAGGCTGGTGACAGGAATCCGAAGGGTGCAAACTAGTGAGAGTACTCCCATACTTTTCCTCTTCTTTCTCTTCCTCCTTTCCTGAAGGACATTGGTCCACATCCTTATCATTTTATGTGAAACAGCTGCCAGGTTTCATGCCAGAGGTGACTGCATTTCAAACAGGCAAATGTACTGCTGTATTGCTGCCAGACACTGATCTCATGTACATTAGCCTTGGCTTCTCAAATGGCTCCATTGGACTTTGGTGGTGCACATCCAGCCTGACCCCAGCATAAAAGAGACCTGAGTCCATTCTACTATTTTTTGGCATTCAAAAAATGTAAAGCATGTGTCTTATAACAATGTACCTATGCATCCTGCTATCCTGTTAACTCCTGTCTCACACAGGCGCGCTCTCTCTCATAGCCAATTATTTAGACAAGAACTGGTGACTAATAGAAGCAATTTGTAGGAAACATGCTGTTCCCAAGTGACCAACAGCAAATTGCTAATGACTGACATTGGAATGACCGTTCTCCAAAGGGGAATAGTTGAAAGCCCACTGTGCACAGCACTGATCACATTTAACAACAAAATGAAACCTCCTGATACTGGCAACTGCCATTTATCCTTGCTACTGCTTGCCTCCTTTCTCTGGCACATCTGTAAGAGCAATTAAACTGAAATGCAACAACCAGGTATTTGTTTACACAAACATGAAATGTGATTTAAAACACTTCAGTAATGTGACTTTATAAACTCAATGGACAAAATATTAAGAATACGAATTCACTATAGGGAGCAATTCTGCACTGTTCGGGAGATGGATCATAGGGCTTAATAGATCGTTTCCATCTCTGAAATTTCTGAGTCATGATGAGTGGAAATTTTTAGTATTTGAAACAAGAGAGGGGCATGTTTAAAAAGACTGTAGAGGACTGCAGTGTAAAATCTTTGCACTATAAAAAAGGCAGCCTTGGGTTTTATTGCTCCTGCGGGGAGTCTCCTGTGAACCAAACAGCAACTAAATCAAATAAACATTTCTGAATTAAATCCATCTTCTCTTTAGCTTTGGGGAGTTTTAAAAAACCAGTAATTTATTGAATTGCCTTTCATGGTTATACCTGCAGATGCCTTTTGAATTCGATAGCAAAACCATTTAAACTCATAGTGTTACCCAAATCAGCTAAATCCATTATATCACCTGTGCCAGTTACTATATTTGTAGGGCAGTAAACAGTGGCCTTTATTGTTTGCTGTTCTTGGGACTGTGCATAAGAACAAGTTTAGCCTGTCTCCAGAGATATATACCTACCTTACTGGCACCAGAAATATTATACCAGCTTAAATCAGCACAAGGTTTCCATGCTGTCACTGCCTCTCCTGTTTTGATTTGGTGACGGTAATCTCTACTCACTGCTGTGCTGATACCCTTTGAGTCAAGGCCCCTTCTCTACTTCTGCTGTTTCTGAAAAAATTTAACAAGTGCAGCTTAGGCATGTTATGAACAGTTAGCAAATTTCCACACCTAAGAGGGTATGTGGGCTAAGATATCTGTTTTCCTTTGCAAGCAGATGGAGAGGTGAAAATCCTTATGTGGGCTTGTCATATCCTTATCTCGAACCCTCCAGAAAAGTAGGAAAATGAAGGCAAGAAGGTGAATGATCCAGACATCAAGTAACTTAGCTCTTCTCACAGGCAGTGAAATTTGCTTAGAAAACCCAAGAGAGAAGAAAAATCCAGGTGGATACGGAGTACTGCAGTTTCAGCAAATGAGCTTTATGAGGAGTGTGAGGGCAGAGCATGAGGATTAGGGCAGAGAAATCCTAAAGGGTTTTAGGAGAAAACACAGTAGAGGCCCTGATGATGGTATCTGCGCTGCTCTCTGGGGTGGAGGTCTTTAGGGAGAGCATCTCATGACCTCCCACCTCTTGCATTTATGATTCCTTCTCATCTTTCCCTTTCTGTCACACAATCCTTTCCTCTTCCTCTTCCCACTCCTTCAGTTTACCGTTTTATAACATCTCTGGGACTAATTCTGCAATTGTTTACATGGCATAGGACCATTAGGAAAGCATTTAGCATGTTCTGCTGTGATTTAGGAGGTGGAAATAGCCACGTGAACAGCAGGCTCTCTGCAGACCCATAAGTAGCTTGTGGGTCACAATTTGAAAACCTTTCAATGCAAGCACAGCCCAGGCCATTTAGCACCAAGAGCTCCTAGAGAGTCTCCTCATACAAGTGACTGAGGCTTTTGCAAGGAACAAGAGAACATGAGTTTTCTTTCTGCTATTTTTTGGCAGTTCTAGGGAGGCATGACTGGCTGCTTAAAGATATTTTCCATATTGCTTATCTTTTCTTTCCCTTTGAGTGCCACATGGTCTATCATTTCACTCAGATATAGGCCCCAAGTGGACTTTGTCTATGAGTAAAACACAGAACTAAGCAATAGTGATCAAAACCAAAACACTTTAGGCATACTGCTGTTAGTGACACTGGTTTCAAATGCCTTCCCCTCCTCTCTGTCTCTCGTCTTTTAGCGGCTTATTATGAGCTCCATGATGCCACTTGTCATCCAGGTGAGCTTTGCCGACACAGGATGGATGGAACAGTCCCACTGCAAATCATATCACTAAAATGTTTTGTAAAGCCTACCCCAGCTATAGCAAAAAAAAAACCCAAACCTTTTCTTGTGTTACTATCAACACCTTAAATTCTTCATTCCATACATTTCCAAGTCCTGTCAGTGGAGGGATGGTAGCGCGTCTCATTTCCTGTTTTCACCTTCTGTTTCTCAGATGCTAGCACAACTAGAAAGTCTGAATCATTTTTAATTTCATTGATTTTTTCCCCCTCACTGTAGTCAACTCTTTTCAACTTGCTTTTTCCACAGGAATATTGCTTATGCAGCCACATTGGCTTTCAGTCTGGCTGCAATTTCCCCTCCAATAGCTTTTGAACCTTT
This sequence comes from Leptosomus discolor, assembly GCF_034619465.1. Taxonomy (NCBI): domain Eukaryota; kingdom Metazoa; phylum Chordata; class Aves; order Leptosomiformes; family Leptosomidae; genus Leptosomus; species Leptosomus discolor. The sequence goes on along the minus strand of NC_141392.1, from coordinate 18,177,320 downwards.
TTGATGAATTTCACTCAAATTTGATGGAAAGGCAGTAGTCTCAGAAACAATCATGTTCCTACAAGGTCTGTTAATACAGACAGCACGCCAGAGGAGCGAAAAATACATTCATGCCCCCACTGAGCAAACATTATTGTTTCTCTTGGCAGCTGGTACTCACTGGCCAGCTCGCACCTACTGCTTCTTGCTTTGAGGGGTTGTCAACTGTGGTGTGGGGAAGATGTAAAATTAATGCGGTGAGGATAGAGGTGGGCTGAGGGATACAGGGAGAAAGTTTGTTGGAAACCAGGCCTTGCTACTTCCAGCTTTCCCCACAGGAATTGTTTTGTGGCTAAATTAAATCTATATTGTTTTATTTCAAACATGTCAGAAGCTTGACTTCAGCTTCAAATGGCACTATTTTTGTGGAGGTAAAGCCAGTACCTTAATATTATTTTAACAAAGCCTTCTGAAATGCATATACATTTCCAGTCAGCCGGATTCTTCCTTTTTGCTGAATACTGAACATTCTTTTCTTCTCCTCACTGTTGTCTTTGGCTGTAGAAATCGTACTTTCCACTTTCACAAAAACTGTAGAGGCATTATGAATCCCTGTATTTTTCTTGAGCAGACTTTTTGCTTTCTAACAAAATGGTTACACTAACTCACCTCACGCAAGTTCAGTGTTAAGTACATGATTATAAAGCACAAGGTGCGCATATAGTTGCAACTGAAAATCAAACTTTCCTTTGTATTTTCTAATAGAGTGCCATGGTGAATGGTTGAAAATATGTCATGTTCTTCAGTTGGCTGCATATCAATGTGATAGACAAAACAATTTCTCTAGAAACAGTAAAAGATTGTTTTCTTCACAGTTATAAATAAAGATTCTCAACTGGAAGTTTCTATAGCCAGGTGTTGGCATTGTAGGGACAGCTGTATAGTGTTTTGCATTTTCTAATGAAATGATGAACTTTGATTACTATCTCCTGACAGCACTCTCAGCCAGAAGAAAGTGTCATTATTCCTACTACACTGATAGTGAAGTGATTTGTCCTTACCAAGGCGGAGAGACCCCTTATTTGCAACCGATCCTCGGTAAGTGACTGATAGCATGCTGAATCAATACTAATGACACCCATGTGTCTAATTCCATTAGACATATACCATTGACCAAGTCTGGGACTAAGTCTGGATCCAGCCAAACCTAGACTCCTCTCTGAGACAGTTCAGAAAGCAAGTGGGTCCATTCTGAACCTAGTGACTCAACAGAATGTTTTCCTTACCCTTTGTATTAATTCCATTAGACATAAACTGTTGACCAAGTCCGAGACTAAAATTTGACTTAGCTGCACCTAAGCTCCATCAAGAGTTTAGAAAGCAAGGGGGTCCACTCTGAACCTCGTGACTCAATGAGAGGCTCTCCCTTACCCTTTTGTGTCTCTGGTATTTGCTTAAATCATTCTAAATCAATTCTAACTTGACTTGCCTTTGTTTCTTCCATGTAATAAGTAATAGAGTGGACCTTGCCATCAAACTTTGTTAAGTTGCACCTTTCAAAATTCACATTAAAATAACTTTTGCTAATACCTTTGATGGTGATCTTTTAAGTGATCTAATTCAGTCATTTGCAACACCCTGGAAGTAGCAGAGTGGGCTGCAGTAAGATTCTGGCCCATGTTTTGGTGCTCAGACATACATGCTGGAGTGTCAAAGCTCCTTACTTAAGCTACAAAATCTTCTTCAAGATTTTGTTAACTCAGTATGGATTTCTTCCACACAGAGAGCTTCAATCTGAGAGACAATTAGCAATATGCATTTTTGCCCATTATCAGTTTACCAAACTAATGAAAAGAGCCGTGACTTCCCTGCATTACAAATACCAAAAGCCACACGTAGATACGACTGTGGTTTCACCCCTCTCATTTCCTGGGCAAAGAAATATAATAATTTGCTTACAGCTTTCCATTTAGCACTCCAGGCTTGTGCAAGGAGGCCTATTGGAGGTGCCATCACTGCAGATGCCCTGTTTCTCTTCAAACTTTTGAGGCTGCCCGGGAGCTGGGCCACGAGTCAATGGCTGACAGCTCAAGACACATGTTCCCCTCGGAGCCATTCTGCCTATGTTATTTCTTTCATCCTAAGGTCTTGCGCTTAGGTACTTAAAATTCTGCAGTTTGCCTTCCTCTTGTCCTTATTTTCAGGAGGCACCAGTGAGGGTTCATTTCACATAGCTTTAACGATCTGATCAGTAAGAGTGCTACCAAAGTCAGCCATTTCAGCTCCCCGTGTGCTGAAGTGTCTTAGACATCCATTTTAGGATGTAATGGGTCACTTTTTGGAGCTGCCTAGAGCCTTGATGACTAGTCTGACTAAATGCCTGCTTTATAGTCACCTCTGAGAAGAATCTGGCTCCACTTTCTCAATAACCTTACACCAATGGAAGACAAAAGCTAAGTTCTCCCTTAGCCCCTCCTTCTCCAGGCTGAATGAACAAACAAGATCCCTCAAAAAGTCATGAAAATGGAATTTCCAACATTTTTATGACTTTTAGGATGAGATTCCCAGAAGGGTCATTTCCTAATTTTTTAATTTCAAGTATTGACCAAATTGATGAATGATTCTCAGTTCCTTAAAGATACTTATTAAGGCAACGAATTCTTGCTGAATGATGGGGGGCACTTCAGAAGAGCTGATGTTATCCTCAAAACTAACTGCAGTAGAAAAGAGGGATCCCACCGGGGGAGTGGCTATTGGGTAATATATCCTTAAATTGGTATGGGATCAGTTTTTGCCCTGATATTTGTACTTCGCAGGAGTATTGCAGAGGGGCATGTTTGCCCGTGCACGTGAAATTGTTGTGGGATCAGAAAGAGAGCTCAAGTCACTTTGGTCCTAATCCAACAGCTTTAGTCAGCCGGGCATAGGCTCGCTTTGGTTTTACACAAGCATAAAACTTTACTTAAAACCTCCTGGAATTTTCCTTCTTGGATTGGGGGTTTCACCAGATTTGTTTACCTTATAAAAACAGACATGTGGAAAGAGTATAAAAAGGTTAACTGTGTCAACAGTGAGCAGCAGTAAAGCATGGTGCAATAAAATCTGAAAATACTGCCAGTTTCAGAGAAAGTTAAGAGAAACCATCTCCCCATGGCAGTGGAAATCATGCCACAATCGTTTTCTGCTTCTCTCACAGTCGACAGGCTATTTTATGACCAAATCGTGGCTAACACTAGCAGGGTTTTCCCCTTCATACAGCACTGTTTGGCTGATGAATCATTGTCTCTTTTTAGCTAAGAACTAAATTAAGCTGAGTGCTTTTTCTTCCCGAGTGCCCGTCTGCCCCATGGGAGCAGCAGCATGGCTCTGGGTACCCCAAGAGGCCCAACTGAAATCTCTTTTTCAGGCCAGCCGGGGCCCAAGCTCCCGGCCGGGGATCCGCAGGGTGGCCCCGGCTTTTGGGGGAGAGGAGGCCGAGGGCAGGGGGTCTGACCCTCAGGGTGGCGGCATGCCCCCGGGTGGGACTGGGCCTTACGCTCCCTGGCCCATGGCTCCTTCAGCCACCTGGTCGCTCCCTAGGCCTGTCACCCACACGCGTGTGTGTAAGGCGCGGTGTCAGGAGTGGTGTGCGGGGGTGCGTGGGGGTGTGTGGGGGGGTGTGTGTGTGGGGGTGCGGTCGCTGCTGCCCCTTTAAGGGAAGCCGGGGTCAGGAGCGCTGCCATAGCAACGGCTTGACAGCCGTGACCGGAAGTGATTGGGGGGGTCAGAGGTCGCCGGTGGCAGCGGGAACATGGCGGCGGCGGCGGCGGTCTTGGCGGCGTTTGGTGCTGGCGGCGGCGCGGCCGCGCTCCCCGGGGTGGCGGCTCCCTGAGCGGGGCGGGGAGCCTCCTCCCGCCGCGGCGCTGCCCCGTCTCAGGTGAGGGCGGGCGCGGGTGCTCCCGTGGAGGGCGCCGGGCCGGGCCGGGCCGAGGCGCTGGCTGCGGCGTTGCGAGCGGCGGCGGGCTGACCCCTGCGGCGCCGCGGGGCTGACTAGCGGCTCCGGGTCTCCGCCGCTGGCCTGGCCTTCCTGTTTTTTTCTCGCCGAGGCGCGGCCCGCCGGGCGCTCTTACCTGCCTCCCGTTTCTCCCCAGGCATGGTGGCCGCGCTGTAGGAGGGCTGGGAGCCGCGGCGATGCCAGACGAGGAGCCGCTGGAGGAGAGCGCTTGAGCCTGTCTGGGGATACGTTCAGTGTGTGTGGAACGTGTAGGTTACCCGAAACCCTGGTTTCAGTGCTGCTGTTTTTATTACACCTAGGGGAATAAACGGAGGCTTGTTGCTGTAATCTCGTGCTTAGTATCTTTCCTTTTGGAAAAAGTAGAGTCTCTTGTTATGACTCGTGTGTACACAGAAGTCAGTCAGTTTTTGCCAACTGTAGCTGGGTGGGTTTCCCTGTTTACTGCGCCTCTTGTCACTTTTCCCGTTGGTATTGGCGTGTACGCTGCTGTCTCGGCTCGGTTTGCCCATTGGCAAAGCTAAACTTTGACCTGAATGGTCTCTTGTGTAAGAAGTGCAGGGTGAGTATTGGAACAAGGCATGTAAGTTTCCACAACCAGGCTGTTCGGAACATAACTGTGGCTGCAAAAAGCTGCGTACCAAAAATAAATACTAGACTTAAAGTGTATGTGTAGCTTCACATTGGTGCTTATGTGTATTCATTGTGATACAGTACTTGGTTGTCACTAGACTTCTTCTTAATCTCCGCTTATGCTAATGGACGGAGTAGACTGTGCTGGTGTATTGGGTAGCGTATTTTGCTCATTGACTGCTAAGTATTGCCATATCCCATTTACTTCATAGTAGCTGTCTCTTGTTTTGAAGACACCACCACTCTCTGCTTTCGGACCCTTGGACTTTTCAGTAGTAGTTACCACAGTAATATTTTAATATTTCTGAAGTACAAACTAATTCCACTGTAACACAGGGAGAGTAACAGGTGGTATTTTTCTTTTTTTTTTCCCACTTTCTTTTTACTTTACAAATGGGGAAATGAGGATTCAAAAAAAAAAAAAAAGGAAAGCCAAAGTTTGTCATAAATTGAACACAGAAATCTGAAATGAATTGGTTGACTTTGAAATCAGATTTTATAGTATTGTCTAATACTCTGAATGCAAAGCTTCAGTGGCGGCTGTGCTGTCTGGCTCCTCAACGAATCAAGGAGCTGTCTGGCTCCAAGCGAATCAACAGTGTGAATAGATAGTTTGGTCAGTGTGTGGACTGCAGCTTAAGAGTGTGGTCTCCTTCGCCATTGCTGTCCTTGCCTTACTGCCGCTCTCTTTGTGGAGGATTTAGTGGTTGGATGGTTTCAGAGACAGTTGATCTAACAGCTTTCTGGGGATGGTTTTCTGTCAGATGGAAGCTATTCTAGTGAGTGTTTGCTCCGATATGAATGAAAGCTGTTTCTCCTTCTGCACTAATGTAAACCAGCTGTGGGTTAAGTATAATGTGAAACTGTACCTTGAGAAACCAAATCTCAAATTGGTCATTCAGAAAAATCAGGACCACACGTAAAACTTATTAAAAGTTTGCATTGAAAAAACAAAAGTCAGCCATGTGTAGGGGGCGTGTGGTAAGAGTACAGGGAGTATAAGTCTGTGAAGGAACTTTCCTATCTTTCCGGAGTCTTTTCTCCATTCACCACTTGCCAAAGAGCTTCTGTGCTGAAAAAGTGAAGTCTCTTACAAAGCCTTATTTAGACCTCAGAGGCTGATCCACTATGTGTACTCAGTGAGGCAGGAATCTTGAAGGAAAAATAATATTGTATCCCACTGTAAAAGCCAAACTTAAGTTGTGCAAGGAAACCTTGGTTCTAATATATTCCAAATGTCTTGATGAGTTTTGCTTTCATGCAGTTCCCTACCCTCCTCACAAAAGCAATCTGAAAAGAAAATTGGAGGTGTAGTGAGGTTTCACCTTCAGATCTGCCTGGGGTTTTAGCAGTGTTACAGTTATTTGATCCAGCAAATCCTTTCTCTGGTTGCTCAGGTGGGAGGCTGTCATATGTGTCGTCTGTTCCTGCAGAGGCTCTACTTCTTCAGCAACTATTTTTAATAATGCCAGGCTAGATTCTTAATCACCTGAACTGTCTCAGGAGCAAATCCTCTTGTCCTTCTGCTGGCTTTCTATTTGATTCTATCCAAGACCTTTCCCTGTAGATTTTCAATCTCTTAATTTCTCCTTAGACAGACTCATTTATGTCCTTTCTTTGCTGTCACTTGTCCTGTCCTTCAATGTGCTGCTGATCCCCACTCCTCCCACCTCTGCTTTGTTAAAATACTCCTTTTCCTTTTGTTGGCTGCTTCTTCCAGCTTCTCAGGACATGCAGAGTCTTTGTCTCATTTTATGCTTTTCTCCTGCCTCGTTGTCATTTACGAGTGATTTTTGTTTTCCTCTGTTCATTCTCCTGTTCTCCACTTAAAGTTTTGTTCAATGTTGTCCCTTTCTTGTTGCCTTGTTCTTCCAGTTGTGGTGCTGAGAACACACAGGCAAGGTACCTCATGTTCAGTATCTAGTATTGAGTTCCGTGGTCTGATTTAATGTTGTATTAGCTAGGGACTGAGAAGAGCTGGCTTGTTTGCATTGCACGTCTGGTGTTAGGTCGGCACTTAGAGCTAAGAGAGGGGAAAATGGAACCTTTAGAGAGTTGACTTTTTGAAATGGGTCTACCCGGAGTGTGGGCAGAGGCTTGCAGTTTGGTTTTATGTGTCTTTTTGTTGACCTGGCCAAAAAGTAAATTGCTCTTGAAAGACAATTCTGTGTTGTAAAGTCCATTGTTGCTGCTGCAGGGCACAGAGAGATATGAGACCACAATGTTAGCCGGCTTCTTGAAACATAGACAAAATGTCTGTTCTTTTTTCCTAGTCTTTTTCTTTTAGCTGAACTAGTTTGCTAGTGAACTTGTTTTGCTATGATAAACTTAATTTACTTAATTTGATTTGTGTTACAGTTTCTTACATGCTTAGGGGTTCAAAACTGGGTGGCTCTTTACTCATCAATACAGAATTCATTGCTCCACTAGGTTCACACGTTGTCCTTTCATGAGTTTGAGAAAATAAATTTGCCTTTAATCTGATAGCAGGCTTAGTTCTGGGGTCTGTCCTCCGCTCCCCTCTCAGGATGTTTTTTTTCATCTTGCTGCCTTTAAACATGCCTTTCCAAGACTTTGCATCTGTGGTATTAAAACTCCCATGACTCTTGAGGGTTTTTTTGGGTCATCCTTTGGTAGAATACCTCTTGCTTATGTTATTTTGGGTATCAAGGGAGCAAGTATTGCTTTCGTTCCAGTGGTTTTGAAAGATATTGCTTAATCTCAAGTGCTTTCCCATTGAGCTTATGGTGGTTTTCTTGTTTATAAGGCGTTCATCATATCTTACGGTTGAAAGAAATCTATATCTATCTGCTCTTCTCTCCTGATGGCAGCTTCAGATGTGCCATGAAGGCTAGGTGAATAGACTGCCTGATAAGTCTATATGAAGCAGTTGTTCACGTTGCTTGTAGAAAGAGAATTAATTTTTCTTGAAAATGCTCTAGTCTTTTATAAAATACTGTTTGAATCATGGAAGTGTTCCTGTAAACTACTCTGTCCCCAAATGTGCTTACAGTTCCTGGGTGCTTTAATATATGAATGAAAGATTGTTTTGTACTCCTTCACCAAGTGAGCGAAATGATGGAGCTGGTTGTAGTCAGAAGAGTCGAAGGATAGCCGAACACCCAGGCTTTTACAGGAGAACGAGAAATAAAACACAACTAAGCCATTCATTTCTCTTGCTAAATCAAACAGTGGCGAGCAGTGCGGATACTGACAAGTACACACGATCATGATTTTTAAACAGGAATAGAGTTACTTTGATTTCCTGAAATCCTATTAGTTGCATCAAACTGGTGATGGTTGTTGCAGATCAAGATTTAACTTACTGTTCAAAGTAACTGGAATTTATTATGATTATACATGAAATTAACATACAGATCTAGGGTTAGTGTGTGACTATTTTTTTTTTTTCCTTTTACATGGTCAGTATGATAATGAATCCACCCAGATATAAATGTTAATTGAGAAGAACAGAAAATATGCCATATGACCATTCAGATCTATTAGGAAGACCATCTCTTGTGTTTGAAGGTAAAAGTGTTACAGTCTTGCTACATGTGAGAGCTTGTGTGAAATGCCTCCTGTGGCCACTGATGCAGTTTTAACAGTGATAAAAGTGTGGAGAATCCTCTGTTCAGCTTGATAATCAGGTCTTGGAGAGGTGGAAGCAATAGATAAAGGATTCAAACCCTCTTTTTTTTTTCTCCAAGAAAATTCTTCATGTCTAAGTAATTAATTCCATATCACTTAGTAATTTTACTCTTGGGTTTTGTTATGGTTACTCTTATCTAATGTTGGTATTGATTTTTAACATTGATTTCCCCAATCTCCACACAAGCAATGATCTACAGCCTGCATTTGTTCAGATCAAGTATTAGCATTGTGTGTTTGAATTCAGAAGATAATTGCATATCTTGCAAATTACCCAATGGCTGTTTCATCTTGAAACATTTAGAAATGTATTTCAGTTTCTCATAATTATAATGTTTTAGTCAGACAGCAATCTAAACTTAGGACAGCACTTTGGCAGTGATATGCTTGTTTTTCTAAAATGAGCACAGTTTCTGTGGTTGAATTTTCCTTTCATTTAAATATAGATTTTAATCAGTGTAGGCCAAACTTTTCCAACCATGTTTAGAATTAGTTCAAGGCATATTTTAAAAAGTAGGTTCTTCTAATGTGATTTAACTTACGTAGAAAAATGTATGCAGAAATGAATGTTTTTAAGCTGATTAATGCTTTTGAAGTATTTTTACAATTTATTTGCAAGAAACCATTTATAGAGTGGCTCAAATGTGACTTGTTATTAGTAGACTCTTTCTAGTGAATACCACTGAAAGCACTTCATGCTGTGCTTCTGAAATTTGAAAGGTAGCTGTTCAGAAAAACTGTAAATTCCATTCATCAAGCAGCTAAGTTACAACATCAAAACAAAGCGAAATGCTTGCTGTTTTTGCAGATTTCCATGCAAGCGTTGTTTTGGAGATTACTGAAGTTTTTGCTGGTCGTCTGGTATTTCTTTAGGCAGGGTACAGTTAACCATTTTCAGTTGGTAAGTTGAAGTTGTAAATAGATGACAGCAAGTGTTGAGCTTTGTGTAGAGGATATTCAACATTGTATGTATTCAGAAATAGAAGTGGGATTGAGCCTGAGTTGAATTTATCAGGTGGATATTACAACTCCCTGAATTAGTGCTAAACATTTGGTAGCTTCAGTTTCTAGAAAAGTATTTAAAAAAAAAAAAAGGCAAAAAGACCCCCAAAACTGTTACCAGTCTTATATCCCTGTTCTATCCAAACGCAGTAAAAAAAAAGTCTTTGCTATACTCAGAAAGTTTTTCAGTTTGTAGAGGAGTCAATCTGTCAGCAGACTTCTATTGAGATAGACCATTTCTACTGATCACATGTAGAGTGAGATGCTGTCGCACAGAAATATGAGGACAAATGTCATAAGAGGGAGATGACTTGTGTGGATTTCCATTACACGGAATGCAGCGTGTTTTTATGTGAGATGTGCTGGTTAGCTTTGACCCACTGTTTAGTGAAAACAATGTAGAAAAGGAACACTGTCCTGGTTTGGAATCGAAACTGTGAAATTGGACAGCTTTTCGGATGCTTTATTTTATTATTCAGATGTTAAAAGGACTAGATCCTTCTAGTTTTTAATACTTAATCTTACAATAATCCTGCGTCTGTTCATCTGATCAGTTCCACTTGCTATTTTTGTTACTGTGATTTTAATGATCTGCTAGAATGTAGAGAACGTTGGTTTTGAAAAAGCTAATACTATAGCAATAGCGAGCAATAGCAAATTTATCAATGACTGATAAAGATTACTTCGTTTCACATTGTTGCAGCTTGTGCTATTACTTTTAAGAAACTTCAATGGAACAAACAGTTTTTAATTTCACTCAATGATTTTTCTCATAAACAGAACTAACTCTTACCCAGAATTCATATGGTACAGTGGGAATTTCTCAAGCATTCAGCTCACTGAATAGCAGTTATACGTTTTGTGCCCATTGAAAAACAACTTTTAACTCTTCTGGTAAGATAAGTCCAGGAAACAGTGGTGACCACATGCTGATCTATGGAAGTTAACATTCCAAAGTGAACCAAAGTGCAAACTGGCTTCCAGCTTTCAGGCTGTCGTCAGAACTTGAAGCTTGTTCTGCTATGTAAAATTTTTAGATTGTTGGGGATCATGTGCTCCAGGGAAATCATCACTAGGTCCTTTAACAAAGCCAAGGAAAACTACAAATTATTTCTCAAAGAGCAAAACAAGGAGAAGAAATACTTACCTGTTAAGTCTCTGTTGGGAGTGAGTCCGTTTTTATTTTTATTTTTTTTGAACTCTCCACCTATGGCAAATCTCTTTCTCTTGAGTATATAGCATTTCAGAAAGTGCGAGATAATACACTCATGCTAAGGGTATTGAGCCAATCTGTAGAGTCTGGTAGGGTAAGGGTAATCATTTCCTTTCAGCCTCCTGCATAGACAGTAGCCTTCTTCTGGTCTTCCCTCTTCAGTGTGAAAACACCACTAAATCTGTCAACTTAACCAGTGAATTCCGTTAAAAAGAAAACAGTTTTAGCCATTTCTTTCAAGGTCTTTTGCCCAGATCAGTAGATTTGTCCTTAGGACAAGTAAAAATGATGCACTGCCAGTGAACTAATTATGTGTAATTCATCATCAGATAGTGGAAACAGTTAATGTTCTGGGAATTGGCATGCATTTCACTTTTGGAAAGGGGGTGTTTGGTTTGGTTTAACCTCTCTTAAATGATTGCAGACTGCCTAGGAAGATGGACTGTAATGTTCTGGATATGTTTGATCTTTCTAAACTTTGGGCATAGACTGTTTTAGAAAAGGATCAGTCTTACAGCATTTTTTTGCTGTCTCCATGAGATGGATCGATTTTGCACTAGAGTTTCCTTAGAAAAATACTTGTGCATCAATCTGATTTACAAGAAGTGTTTTACAGACTCATCTATTTCTAATCATTGAAAGTGACAAAGGATATGCATCTCCCAAAATTATGGCTTTGCTCAGAGAAGTGTGTTCTTTTATTAGGAACATCAGGTTTAAATTTCAGTTGAATACAGAGTTTTAAATAAAAACCTAACAGTTATCCACTATTTCTAGTGCTTGCATGGGTCTACTATGTGTTACAAAATAGATACTTTATTATTTTGTCATAAATGAGTGTGTCTTTAGATCTCAATTTCCAAAATTTTCTTGATTAGTAATTTTTCTAAAACCTTTCTTGGCTAAGTTTTTTTTGTTTTGTTTTGTTTTTTTAACTTGTATTATAGGCATTGTACTTACTGTATCTCAGCCCTACTCTGAAGAAAGAATCTTGGTCTCTTTCCTAAGTACTGAGAAACATTTAGTTTTCCACCTCATTTAGATTTGGACAGTGAGTAAAAGAGCTGTGTGTTTATCTTGTCTGCCACCTTAATAGTTTTTGAATAACAAATGCCTGCAAACATATCAAGGGTTAAACAGCTATATTTATGTGTGTTCTTATTACAGTAGGTCATTGAAGGACCTTGAGAGATGGCTGATCTGTAAAATTGAGACAAAGGCTCTGTAGTTATAGTAATATAGAAATTAAATATAGGCAGAAGCAGATGTGGCTTGAGTGGTCACAGTAGAGATATTGCTAAAATGATTGTTGATAACACAGGAATATGTATTACCTTCTGTCTAAAGGGAAAATATCTAAAATTATGGTTTTTCTTGTTAAAGTAATTGGAGTAGGCTAGTCTATTGAAGAACAGTATGACATGATATGCAGCACCCTTGTGCAGCAGAATGTGTTTGAAAATATACTAATAGCAGTTATTTTTAATTAAACAAAAAACCTTGTGAAAAGTTTAAAGGATTTAGTAAGCTTTGATTGTGTCAGTCACATGTGAGTACATTTTTCTTATGATCTGCCTTCTCTCTGTGCCTTTGCAGCTTGGCAGACCATCACCCTTCCGCAACAGCACTATGCCCTTGAAGTGGCTGTAGCAAAGACTCACTTCCCTTTTTTGAAGGGAAGCTGTAAGTTTATTCCCATGTTGCCTGTGGCCCCAAGTGTATATGAATTCTTGTTCATCTTACTTGTACACAATGGCAAATAGAGTGGTAAATATGGCTGTGTTTTGGGGTTTTTTTTAACTTTATGTAAGGCATCTGTAAAAATCTGTTAAGCAAACTAGCATTCCACATATTGTCTATAGCTTTGTTATCATGAGCACTGAGCATGCAAAATTAAGCTTGCCTTCAGAACAAGAGATATCATTGTTGTGAGCAGAATGCTAAAATGTGTTTGCATGTTAGCAAGAAAGAAAGATTTCATTTCCTGTCTCCATCATCTCTCGCTGCATCTTGAAATACAGAATTAGGTGAAAAAGGCATATTTAGGACAGGCTTTTGCTGAAGTTTAGAAACATATCGTTTGTTCATAAACGTTAATTAAGCAAACCTTAAAATTTAGGGAAACTGTCTGGTAGCTTTGGATTTCAGTGCAAGACATTCTCTATGTACAGTATTAACACAGGTGATAATGGTTACTAGAAATAGCACAAAATGACATATTGACTAGGAGATACTCAAAAATGGAAAATAGTAGTTGTAACATATTGTTGTACATACAGTTCTAAAGGCTGCAGAATATTTTAGAATGAAAATTTCCAGCAGTACTGAAAATGATCTGATCTGGGAAGAGTAGTATTTTAATGAATGCTTATAGCATGACAAGGGGAAAGAGAAGTTATCAGCAGGTGTTTCTTCATCACTTAAAGACTGCTATTACTGCTGTAGCTCTTCAGCCATTTAGCTAAAGCTTACAACCTTTACAGGGGGTATATGTTACAGACTGTAGAGCAAGTGCCTTTGTTTGGCCTCGATATCCTGTGAAGAAGCCATTTCCCAGGATTTTTGCATGTGGGACCTTAGTTCTTCTGCATGCAACTGGTGCGAGTCTCCCAGCTCTTAAGAACTTGGGATTTGGTGTTAGTATAGAGAAGTGGCCTGCCCTTAGGAGTTGCATCTTCTTCTGTGAGACCTCAATGTCTGGCCTTCCCTTGAGAAAGGTTAAGGTGTGCTTTTTCTGCCAATTTCAATGTCTCGAATGATTTTAATGTTTAGAAAGAATTAATCAAAACCTTGCATTTGTGGTTTGGGAGCTGTTTGATATAGAACTGTCAGTCTCTTGTTCTTAACTAGATGGTTGTTTTCTTCTTAACGTCTCTCCCCTAAGCTGAACCTTACTAAGAGCTGTCAGATTTCCACCAGACATGTACTGAAGAGCTAGAACATAAAAGTGAAGTTCATGTTGGAATGAGATCCGGAGAGAAGCAAAGTTGTGGGCAAGTATTCTTCCTTTTTCCAAATGTTAAGCCTCAGCCATGTTAATAATATTTCTACAAAGACGTTACTGGGCTAATTTAAAGCAAAACTCTGCAACCGTTATGTCCCACATGGCATGAAACATTCCTGCTTTTTTTACTGGTGTATTAACTTCTTACACAGAAAGGAAATGAATTTTAGAAAGAATGTTATACATAAACCATTTGAGACATTCTCTGTTAAGGAAATACCAGCTGTCAAGAAAGATGCAGCCAATGTTAAGTTACATTAAAAACATTGTAAAGGAAATATTTGTCAAGGAAAAGTGGATTAATTAAAACATTTTAACTATTTTTGCTCTGGAAGAAGGTTAGGGAAGTTCTATATAAGCCTCTTCTGAATGCAACCATTATTAAAAGCCACTGATTATTTTTTCAGATGGGAGTTGACTTAGGTAAGTTGTTCCTTAATGTAGAATAAAGAAATTTTCTGACTACAGTGTAAATAGTAAGAAATAAAGACTTGGAGTCAGTATAATTACCTTCAAATCCTATAAGCTTGCTTCCATGAATCTTCTTGATAAACGGAATTTGTGTCAAAAAGAAAATAGGTTCTATTTTAGGATTTTCATATTAACATTTTCATTTGAAGATTGGTTCTTTTAGGAGCAGTTGATAGCACAAGGAGACATTATTTTTCTTCTGTAGAGGAAAATAGTAAAGTGCGCATAAAAAGGTACCTGGATCAGGCACGTGAAATGTTAAATGCGATAGGATTTACTTTTTCTTTAATCCAGTCTACCCTGTTGGCTTTAAGGAGTTGCTGTAATGGTTTGAAACATAAGCTTTTGGTTTAATTGCCACTTTGCTCTTTTTCCCATTAATCTGTTGATGCTCTCAGATCTACCCTGAAGTGTAGAAAATACAGAAGCAGCTATGTCTGTTACCTTTCTAGATAATGCTCCAATTTTTGTTTTTATTTAGATAGGGAGGTTGAAGGGGATGCTTGGATGTTATGGTTATGTTACCTACTTAAATGTTGAGTTTTTGATTTTAGAAAAGCGTAAATATTCTATATGGGAACGTTGGGTCTTCCTCTGTTTAAGATATCCTGCCTTTTCATTATAATTATTTTCTGGAAATCCTTGAAGATTAGAGTGTTTTCTTTTGTTCCTTGAAAATACTAAAATTACATTTCTCATGTTACATGAATGCTATTAGAGATGAGCAGCTGTTGTTTCCCCAAATTCTCTTCACACTAGGCTTGTGATCTTAGACTTTATTAAAATACCAACAGAAACATAAGTACCAAATGATATAGAGGCTACATTTTTTGTGTCACCCACATCTCCACATTTGAATTGACAGTCTGTAATTCCATTAACACATTACCTTTTTTCCCTTAAACCTTACTATTCAGGATGGCTTATATTTTTGGAATGCCTTAAAAATTTAAGGAATGTGGTCTGTAGAACCTATTTTACTTGTTGCACATACTTGACGTCTTATACTGGTATAACTGAGTAAAGGATTGAAGATGATGATTGTCTGAAGTTTTCTTTAGTTAAATGCCAGTCTGAAGAATTGGATTTTGCTTTTTACTTGATAAGCAAGACACAATGTTATTAACAATAACTAATTGTCGTCCTTGTACTGAATAGTAAGGTTTCAAGTTGGACACCTATAAAATAAAGAATGCAAAGCTTTCACAGCTGTGGCTGAAGCTAATGGTGACTGTGGATTGTGCTTGGGATGTACTGCACAGAGACAAAAATTCTGAAAAAAATTAGTCTGGAAATGTTCCAGATTAGGCAGAGACAATTCATATACTTTGTGCTGTGGTTCTTGACTTGCAGAAATATAAATAGGATCTGTTGTGAGAATAAGTGACTGACATATAACACTTTCAGATAGTGGTATGATGAGCATAATATGGAAGGGGAAAAAAAAAGGGTGTTTTTGTCCTAGGATTTTAATAGCTTAGGCTAATTTTAGCACTGTGCTATGAGAAGGGGAAAAAGAAGTACAAAGTGATTTCTCCCAGTTAACCCTGCTGTCAAAGCATGTGCATTGGCAGGGTTCCCATTTGAAAAAAACAAATGAACCAGCCAGGAAGGAACAGCCTTAATTCTGATGTTTTATAACTTCTTCTGTTTGATTGTGCAGCTTCAGTATCCCAGATGTTTTTTTGAGTGTAATACGAAGGTAACAATTCACCAACAGTGTGGTGGGTGGTGCTAAATGTCCCTGATCTTTTATCTGTGAATGTACCAAACTGTAATTATGCTGCAGATGACTCCTTACTAAAGGTGTTCTCCCTCATGTAAATTCTGATGGTGCTGTATCTGACCTTAATGCTTTTCAGGCTGAAACTAGCTGTTGTATGTTAGACTTCCACAGACTCACTTCATCTGTCGTTTGAGACTGTACTTTACTGGCAACATGTTTTATCATATGCAAAGTGATAGATATCAGAGATCAGTGTTGACTCCAAAGAAAAGTAACTAGATGGAGTTTCTGAGTACAGCATCAAGACCAGTAATCATAACAGGGCTAGAAAAAAAAATTGTCAATATTCCAAGTTACTCCTACAAAGCAGTTAACAATCGTAAATGATTCTGCCGTTTGACTGAATTATACAGATCCTACTTTATGCCTCTCACTTAAATCTTGCTTTTGTCTGGAGTGAAATGGTTCTTTGTGTATTTATGTATGCATGATTGAGTGTATGGTTATTGTTCCAAGGAGAAGTAAGAGGAAAATAGCCTCTTCTAATCTGTCCATTCACAATTTTCTTTATAGTAACTCTTGTGAGAATTCTATTAGCTGTCTAGGACCATTTTTTCAATTTGTCTGATGCCTCTGCAATCAAGATAAAGGGCGTTGATCGGCATGCCTTTCTTCTGGGAAATTAATACTGAATCACTATGCATTGATTGACTTTTACTGTCTAATTGGTGATAGATGGGTTTGCCCAATCTTTGTTGGCTTTCACCGTGAAGTTAAGCCTAAAAATGTACTTTAAGTTATTTGATCTTAAAATATGTTAGTCTTTTATGATATTTAGAATGAGACAAAGCTTGATGAACTGGCAGACGTCTTTACGGGTGGATAACTTGGAGAGATGCATTTTGAATGAGGTGTGAAGCTTGGAGTTTTAGTTTTATCCTAGCTTAACTTATTTGATGATCAGTTAAATCTTTTTTTTTCAGCTGTTGACTGAAGACACAGTAATCACCCTTATGCATATATCTGATTATGAATTACAGTTAATATCCTGAATTCCCTGCCAGTGAGAAATGCTACTCTGCACTTTTCAAGTAAGGATTTTTTGAGAAAAAATTGTTACCACTCCAAAGTGTATTTCTGTTATCTGTCCTGCATAATAGAAAGTGACTAAATTATATTATCAAAATGTATAGCAGCTTTACCAAAATTGCAGGATGTAGATGTTCTTGAATAAGACATCTCACAGCTAAGTTGAGCTGGTTCTTAATGTATAGAAAAAACTACTTTCAGTTTAAAAGGGTCAGTTATGATATATCTTGATGTAATTTTCCAGCTATGTGCTTCATGTCTTTATTTGATGGTATAGAAGCTAGAGATGGAAAGTTATAAAGAGAAATTATTTGACTACATTAAGTGTCATGGGACAATTGATAGATGAGTCCCATTAGCCATGTTGTGTTGAACTGCAGCCAGCCATTTTGAAATATTTTAAATCCCTAGCGTTCCTGAACAGCTGGAATAGAATCATTTTCTGATATTCCTTGTAAAAGGGATTATTCGTTATTTTTGTTGTAGTTTGGTTAAGAATTTCAGTGAAGTATCAGGAAATTATTACATTTTTTCCTTAGTGACTAATGCAGTCAAACCTGATTTGAAGCTTGGAATCTATTACCAGTAAAAAACGCTTACGATTATGCTGTTAGAGGTTTTAGATCACTTTAAATTTCTTATTTCCCATAAAATGCCTAAAAGCCCATCAGTATAAGTCATAAGCTATTTATTTATATACCTTAATTGTATTTGTGGGATAGAGAATCCTGTAAAAGCAGTATTGTGCAAAGCTAGTTTTGCAAGTTTTTCTTGTTCAGTTCATCACACCTATGTTGATGCTTTTCCATTCCCAAATCGCTTCAAAGTTACCAGTTTATCAACATTCTGAGATGCAGAAAGTGATTGGTCTGAGTGGCTTTGTGCTGTATGGTTTGAAGATAGGATGTGACTGTAGCAGCTGCCAAGCTGAAGGCTGAAGCAATGCCAGGACATTTATGCTAAGTTTACTAGAATGGCTTTTTTGACTTTATTTCTTGCTCTGTTACCATTAATCTCTTTCTTCTTTACCACAATGTTAGTTACTAAAAACTCTGACACCCTAAGAAATGTTTATCAAATAACTTTCCATTTTCTTTGTCTGTGATACCCTCTTTGCGTACTACAGGTTACTGTAAATTGTTCTGGAAAGCACTATGAAAAAGTCATGGCTTAATATAAATATGTGAAAAGGATCTTTCAGTTGTTGCTCGTGTCTTCTAGTCTACCTAGATGTTTGGTATTCGGTCCTCTTATCAAAATGTGGAGAGAGAGAGAGAGAAATGTTGGAAGATCAGTGAACTTTTTTGTTTTGGAATATATTTACCTTTTCCTGAAGTAATTTGAACTATTTTGTTAGGCCGTACTATGACACAGAACTACTGAGACCTTACATACATTGTAAAAAGCTTTGAAATTGGAAACAGTTTCACCTGTTTCCCTCCTCTCGTTTATTTTTGGCAGTGATTAGTATGAAAATGTTTTCTGTTTTCTTGAGCTTCATGTTTTGTCTTTTAAGCTCTTGTTTTTCTCTGAGCCTTGCAATATTGCAAAACAACATTATAAGCTTATTGATTTACTTTGTGAAGTTTAAAGTGTTTGAAATGGAGGTGAGGACTGATGAATTTTTAAGTGACTTTATAGTCTCTTAAATTTTGCAGCTAGTAGGGAGGAATTTTCAGAAGTGTGGACAGAATTCAGAGTTTCCTAAAAGTTGACCTTAATTATTCTGGTTTGAGTTAGGACTGGGACCAAGGAAGTTATTCTAGTGGTTAAGGATGGAAACCCCTTCGTGCTGCACTTGGAGGGCCATAAGCTCTCTTTCTCCTTGTTGTAGAAACTCTGTGCGCAGCTAAAGGGACACTCAGGGGCTTAACTTCCCAGCTAATAAGGATGCTCTGGATGCTTCCAGACATTTTTAGGATTGAGACCCTTCACAAACGCATACTAGACATATTGGAGAGAGTTCAGTGAACAGACTGGTTTATCTGACATGTGAGGACAGGACGAGAGAACTAGGACTGTTGAGCCTGGAGAAAAGAAGGCTTGGGGAGGGGCATCTTACCAAGGGATATAAATACCTGACGGAAGGGTGCAGAGAGGATGGGGCCAGGCTTTTCCCAGTGGTGCCCAGTGACAGGACCAGAGGCAATGGGCATAAACTGAAACACATCAGAAAACATGTTTTTTACTGGGAGGGTCAGTGAGAACTGGCACAGGTTGCCCAAGGGGGTTATGGAGTCTTCCTTTGAGATATTCATAAGCTGAATAGACATAGTCCTGGGGAACTGGCTGTAGGTGGTCTTTCTTGAGCAGGAGCGTTGGATCAGATGACCTCAGAGGTCCCTTCCAACCTCAGCCATTCTGTCTGATTCTGTTGTGCAAATGTCATACAATCTTTATTGGTCTGAGATCACATATAGGTGATTCTCAGGGGAAGATGATTCTCCTTAAAATAAAAGATACCTTATTTATTCCTTTAAAGCTCTCATCAGCTTCAGAGGAGATACAACTACTTAGCTTAAAGTAAGTTACAGAATAAGGAGTGTTATTTGGGAAGCAAGGTTCCTCTACTCTTAAGTCTTAGGAAGTGTGTGAATTGAGAACTGAAGTGGTAGTTTTAGTTGGTTAAAGCAATTTTAATGTACGTTGTAACTAAGCCACTATAGAAAAATAATTTCCTGTTCTGAGGGAGAAAGGACAGAGGCACTTGCTGTGTACTGTGTTTTGCTATAGGCTGTTTCTCCTCTTGTGTAATGGTTTTGCACTACAAGAAGGGAGAGAAGCAGTTTTAAACACAGGAAAGTGTGGTTGTTAAGCCACAAAAAAACTAAGAGGTTTCAAGAGCATGCATAGTATCAAAAAGAATTACTCTCATTCTTGATTTTGCTTTCATTTTGAGTGACAGTTTAAAGAAAACGATAAAAAGTAACTTTCCTTTAGGTGATGGAAATCTGCTTGCCGTTTTTGTAATGAAAATGCTCCCATTTTGAAATGCTTGTTTATTTTCACAAGTTTAGAGTGGCTGTAAATTCAGTGACTTCAAAATGTGCCTGTACATTTTAATTTGCCTTCTTGACACGCATTTTGTTGTTAAATGAAACATTTTTACTGGCACAAAAATATTTGCCCCACCTATTTTCATTTGCTAGTGGTGGGAATGGTAACATTAAAAGCTGCTTAAAATATATGAAGTGTGTTCTGGGGTCATTCCCCACCTGTTGTTTGTTTTGGTTTATGCAAGAACAATGAAAAGTAATCATGTTGGTGAAGTTCTGTCATCTAAGTAGTGGTTTTGAAGGCTAAGATCACTGTATCTGTCCTGCAAGGGATAGGTTTAGACAATTCACACATCAACAGGTTTGGCTTCTTCAAGCAAAACTTGGGACTTCTGGGATAATGAACAGTGAATGTTAGCAAGAAAGGTCACTTCTTAGCTTTAAAATAACCTAGAGTACATTGTACTGAATTATGGAACAAAAGACTGTAAATACAGAAAACCTTTGATTAACTTCTCCTTTTCAAAGTGTCTTGACCTTTATTGAATTCCCCTAGCTGACATTTTTAGAAGACTTTTAGTGCTGCTTCCTTTCATTATAAAGGGTTTATTGGTGTATTTGCCTCCACATATTTCTTTGTCATCTTCTCTGCCATTTGATTTTCTTCAGCTACAACAGTACCTACATTTCATATCAGCGTGGTTACTGTAGTGGTGTAGTCCTTTTTATGTAAAATTCCAGAAATGCATTTCTGTAAGTAGACACTGTCTTGGTAAGCAAAAGAAAAATAAAGCAAACATAAATGGAAAAAAAAAAAAAACCCAAACCAGCGAAGCTGATAAGCACTTACAAAATCATTTGAAAGACAGCATAATATATTCAAATTAGGAGTAAATCACATAGGATTCACATCACAACTTTCTATTTTTGGCTTTGAAATTATTAGCTGCATTTTCTATTTAAAGGTAATGACATACTTAGTCAGACTTAATACAAGTGAATCATAGTATTGCATTGTTATTGTATAAAATGTGATTGTCACTTGTGTTTCTTATGCTCCTCATATTTTGGAGGGGAAAAAATCCTCTGTTCTCTGGAAGTGGCTCAGACATTTCAGTCTGGGGTGGTGATGAATAAATGCATACTATAAATAATGCAGGCAACAGGAATACATGTTTTTGTTTTGTTAGACTAGACTTCTCCAGTTGGCATCTTTCCTTCCTTTTCTTTACACCCCCTGTGGTGTTAGCAACATAGGCTGAATTTAGAGTTTAGGCTGAATACGATTACAAATAATTTTTTTACAAAGAGTCATTGCAGACTTGATCTTTTTACATGACTCTCTATACTGGTTCTACTGTCTAGGCTGGTAGCTCCCAGCTGTTTTTTAAAGGTCATGCCAGCGGTGCCTATTAATATGGCTGTGTCCTTCCTTTCCCCAGTTCCTATCCTGCTGGTGCTGCAGCAGAATGGGAACTTCCTCCAACAGTTAAAGGCTGATTACGTCTTAGTTGTTGGCAGCTTGGACAGCTGGCTAGCTCAAAGATCCTCCTGGCTTGGAGAGACACCTTCTCAAGATCATGCCTTGCTCTATAGTAAGTGTCTGAACAAATCCCAGACATAAGGTCTAATTTTCTCCTTACTACTTTTTTCCTCTTTAATACTGTGTTCCCTGAAGCCTTTAAGTTTTTTATACAATCTGAGGTGCTGTTCACAGCTGACAATGCTTTCTAGTAAGATATTCTGTGAAATGGGAACTTTTACTTAGAACAAGATACAGAATTTAGACTTTTAAATTTTGTTTTAAAGATTCTAGGAGGGGGTGGGGGGTGGTGATGAGAATCACTGGTTGTTTGCTCTTAAGAAGGTTACAGGCTTTTAATCACCTCACTTCTGACTGACTACCAGCTACTAATAGTTGAGTGAAACTGAGTGTGGGATTTGTACATTTGTTGCTCAAGTGGGTAAGTTGTCTGGCTGCTGTCCATCCTTTTCCTTTATGGATTTGGATACTCAGCAGTGATGAAGAAGACCTTAAAGACTGATGATAGGACAAAGCGATTAGGTCTGTTTATATAGAGGACAAGATCAGCCTGCTAATGAATGAGTAATGTTCAGAAGGATATAAGCCCATGTATTTTATGGCTTAAGATAAATGTTAACAGAGACTACCATTACTGCCTGCTGCAGGCTTTCTTCCTGCACCTTCTTATGAAGTGCATGGTTCAAGACACTATCAGACAGCATGACTGGGTGGACTACTGCTGATTCAGTTTGGCGGTTTCTGTTTTTTCCACTGGTCGTTTCTTTCTTGAACACCATACAAGATAACAAAGTCTCTTAGGTCAAGACACTGTAAATATTCATTCTCCATAAATGTTGTTCTGTTAAACACAAGCGAGATCTGAGTTTATAGAATCCTGTCTTTCTTCAGCCTGGGCAATTTTCCAATTTTCTGAGGGCAAGCAGCCCAGCAAACACTCCTTCAGACAATTCCTCATCTTTCTCCTTTTTTCCAGAATGAAAATCCAAAAATATCAGCAATGGGGGCCAACATAACAAAGGAAAAGTGGGTGTTGCCACTTCTTGTCAGTTTTTTTGTAAATGTTCCTCTCCTTCCCTGTCCACGAATAATAACAAAACTTCCCAAAGAATCCACAAAATAAACCAGACTCTTTTTCAGCCTCTGATCTAATTCAGAGTAGATGCCATAACAAAAATGCTAGAGGACAAAAATGCTAGAGAACAAGTACTGTAAAGGGTATATGCCTTTTATCTGATTATTAAGTTTTATTTCTCATCTGTTAAGGTTGCAAGAAATTCTAGGGCAACTGCTGGGTCCTTGATGATGCTTAGCTGTTATTCTGGTTTCTAGATTATTGGTTAGGTTGATGCTAGTTCCTGCTCTTTTACTTGATAGTGAGGAATCTTAACTGTGGCGTGAGTGAGTAGATTCTGTAGTTTAGGACAGATTGGAGTGAAACACTGTTAAGAAGAACTGGACAACCAGGGGATACAAGCTCCAGAGAGTGATCCTGGGCTAGAGGTTCTCTGATCCATGCCTGCTTGTTCCTCCTCCAGCTTCAGTGACATGATCAGAAGTAGTAAGTAGGGTGAGGGGGTACAGTAGGCGATGAGATCCAGGAATCGGCATTAAGCAGACCAGAGGTGGGATTAGAAACCAAGGCTGTGCTGGCAGAATGAGTTAATACAACTGAAGGGCCAAAGACCAGTGCTGAGAAGCAGGATCAGAAACTAAGACTGAACAACAGTGAGAGGGACAGGAAGCAAGTTTTTAGAGCAATAATCAGGATGTTTTCTGCAGCTACAGAATAGCTGTTTGGGTTTCTTCTATACTAGATGTGTGTGGCAACCATTAGTGTATCTTTGACTTGCTGCATGCTGGTGGCTGGCTGCAGCTTGTCTGTCTTGAGTCATGGGTGTTGCTGTTTTCTACAGGTTGTTCTTACTTTGGTGGAAATTCTTGAGGTTACAATGAATTCACCACTGTGAGACTTTAAAGAAATTATTTTTTTCCCTAAGGTGTTTTATATCAACAAGTCATTGAACTTAATCGTGTTCATATGTGTGATAGGAAAGAACAATTTCTGTATCACTGGATTTACTAGAGGAAGTTCTGCTGTCTGGGTTTATGCGTTCAAACTCTGTGAGATTGCGGCCTTTTGATCTGTCGCATCTACACAATTGATCTGTATAGTGCAGTGACTGTGTATGAACTGTGCCATGACACATTCAAAGAGCTAATAATTGATTCCTTGAAAACATTTCTACTCATGTGAGTCATGGTGAGACTTGGTGACCTCCCTAAGATGTTTTTTGAGGATCCTAGTTGTGACCATTCTCCAAAGTGCAAGCATCTATGAAGTATTTCCAGGTCAATGACTGTCAGACTGGAATTCCCAAACCAGAGGGAACAACCACCCAAGCTGAGACATAGTCTGGAATCTGAGGACCACGTCTGTGTAAGAAAAGAGGTTCTCAGTTCCTCTGCTGCTGCTTCTATTTTGATTGCTAATACAGTTTCTGGTTGGTTGTGTGGTGTGTGTGGGTTTCGGGTTTTTTTTGGCTTTTTTGGTTTTTGTTTTTGGGTTTTTTTGTTTGTTTGTTTTTAATTTTGGAGAGTGCAAAACCTAGAAAATTTGATTCATAGAGTCCAGGCAATGTCTCATTGGAAGACTCCTAGAAAACCACATTTGTTCTAGAGACAAACACAATGTCATTTCAGTAGCAGAATCCCTTTGTGAGCCTCCTAGAAACAAATGTTTTGCATGAGGACTCAATTTTTCTTGTTCTGAATTCATTCAAACAAATTACCCTGCAGACTCTATTTGTGGTAAACTTTTCTTGAGAAGGCCTTTTCTTGAGCCCTGTTCAGAATCCAGACTGAGTCTGAGTGCTCTTTAGAAGCTGAAAAGATTGTAAGCATGTGAACAGGTAAATGTATCTCAGTCTTCTGAGACTCTAGGAAAATCAGTGTCCTTTAGAGCTTCCAGTTGGTGTTTTCATCTGTTCTCCAAACTATTGTGCTCTCCATGAAAAAGTATGTTGATCTGGAACAGCAAAGCAACTTGCTTTTCTTTCCTTAATTAAATGGTGACTTAAGATATTTACAGAGGAAAGAGGATAATTGATAGTAGGGATGTTGAGGACCTTTCTTCGTCTATAGGGATCTTTTTCCCTCTTCTGCATCTGAACAATACCAAGTTCTTGGTTCGTCTAGCACAAGAGCAAAGACAGAAGGCTGGCTCAGTGGCAGGGAGGGCACTAAGACCTAAATCCAAATGATCTTATTGAGACTTTGACACATTTGCTTTCTGGCTCATGGAGAACATAGCCATGCGAAGAACGTGCTTGGGAATTTTCTACCTGCCCATTTGATGTAGGACAAGAAAGAAACCATTCATTTCCTGACAGCATGTCTTAAAACTGGAAGTGGAATGGTTATTTAATGTGTTTGGTGTTTTTTGGCAATCTGATTCATAGTTTTTGAATGCTTGTAATTGCCAGTTCTTGATGCTTTTTTTTTTTTTTTTTTTTTATTCCATGAGTAAGAGCATGCAGCAGACAAATCTTCAGGGAATCAGAGCATACTGTGGTATGTTCTGTTTTGTTCTCCCTGTAATAGCAAGATGAATAAAAGTATTTTGAGGCCTGTCCTCTTCTATGAAGCCTCTGGGAAATAAAAAAGAAAAGACGGGTTGGGGGGCAACTGAGCATGGAAAATTTTTATGAAATTGCTCATGGGTTTCCTTTTCATGTGAAATTTCCCTGAATTTTTCCCCATGACTCATTTCCTTCTTGATTCCTTTTTAAGTCTGTAGTTTGTGGTTTTTTGTGGTGGTGGTTCTTTTTGTGCGTTGTTTTTTTTTGTTTTGTTTTGTTTTTTTAAGACAAGTAGGTAGCTTTTTCCTTTCCAGTGTGGTGTGGATTTTGCAAAGGTGGATTTTGCAAAGGTATGTGTTCAGTGTTGAAGTTATTCTGTGTCTTCTGAGAATAGACATTGCAGTCTATTCTCCATAGGGACAGATACCCTTTTTTCTCTAACTTCTCTTTATAGCCTGTGGGCAAAGGGGAAGCAAGAAATGCACTTCCAAAGAAAACAGATATTAATCAGAGCTGTATTGTGTAAGGAAAGAGGTGGTGGGAAGTAGGATGTTTTACTTTAGCAGGTGTCTGTTGATGGTTGCAAAGGTCTTGTATAGACAGGTCAGTGAGGGAATTTGTTACAGTTTCATAGCTTCTGACTGCTTGCAGTTTTCAGTTCATGCTGATGTACACTCTCTCTGCTGGATATAGACTTCTCTGGAACGCATTCCCTGAAATGCCACTTGGCATCTTCTGCAGTGGTAAGGGCAGCTCTTTTGTGGATTGAAAACTGGCATGACTAATTCCTTTTTATTGGAGAAACAGAAATACTGTCCAGTGTAAGAGATGTAAAAGGTTGATAGAATGCTGGAGTCCTTCACCAACCTATAGTCATTGCCACTCATAAAGTAAGTTCTATGGAGTCCGTAAATATTTTATTTACTTTGAATACATCTAGTCTGACCAAACTCTTGAATATGCTTAAAGCTCTATGATATAACTTTTCTTACAAGGGAAAAAATCAAGACTCTCAGGGTTCTTCTACTACCTGTAAGATAGGGCTTAATTCTATTGTAGAAATATCCACGTTAATACGTTCTTCTAGTGCATTTCAAGTTTAGTATAACAATTCAATGCATCTGAAGCATTGTAAACCCTTGGAGATCCTGGCAGCATTTGTTGGAACACCTTATTCCATAACAGTTTGTATGATCTGATCACCAAACTCTCTTGAGTGCCCCTCGCGGTGAATTAAGGCCTGTCCTCTCTTCCCCTTCTCTCCCTACCCCCTTCGTGGGTTCAGATAAACCGTATTATTTACAGGACCTGAGTCTTTTGAAAAAGCATGTGATCTCCCTAGTGAAACAAAATGAAATGGTTTAAATTCTAAATGATTAAATTGTTACAAAATAAAGCTTAAATACCAGAAGTAAAATTGCCTGCAGATGTTCATTCGGTTTTGATCTATGCTTTGGTAATATCTTTGATTTATGTGAACACATACTACTTTTTCTGTAACTAGCTGTTTCCTTTTTCTAAACTTGCAAGCAAACAAATGGAGGGCTTTGAATAAAGAATGTTGCTTACTTTTTAATTAGAAACGTACCTACGTGTCCTGCTCATGCAGTCCTCCTAATTTTGAAAATTTCATGGTTATACTTCATCCTTATGAAAAAGGAGTTTATTTTATAGAGAAATTAGGCTGACCTCTTAGCTAGGCTCTTTCCATATCACTAATAGCATAATTTCTTCTAGTTGGCTGAATTTACTAAATCTGAAACAAGTTTGGGATACCTGAAAAGAAGTCATAAGAACAAACTGAAAACTGAAATCCAAAATAAGATTGAAGTAAAATCATACAAAATATAAACCTACCCACACACACCCTCCCACTCCAATATAAGTAGAGAAATCTTCCCTGAATTAACTTACAGCTATTATGTCACAGGAGATTGCAAATACTGAAAGTGGCAATTTCCTCCACTGTGGCAATGCTGCCTCAGTTCCCCTTTCTAAAAGGAAGGGAGTTTTCAGTCCAGGAATAGGTGGATGTATTGCAGCTCACTTTCAATTTAGGTGTATTTATGCATTTCCATGTGTGAAGTGTAAACTTTTAGCTTGTTTTGAAGTATCAGTACATCGAAGTACTCATCCGTGCTATGTAGCTGTTTGTTCAACCAGATAGGAACCCTGAGCAAAAACTTGCTGCTGTGTTTGATTTTTACGATCCAGTTTTGTGTTCTTGTCTCTGAATGTACAAATAGCTATAAGTATCTGTTGAAAGGCCAAGTTCTTGTAAATAAGATGCATGCTCAGAAAGTCCCTTGATAAACTAGGCAAACTAAATTTCCCAGCTTGGTCACTGTTTACTTTTTTGAATTACAAATGATTTGACTGCAGACAGTGTGGCTGTTCCTGAGTTGGGAGAAAAATTATCCATTGAATAGAGTTGTCATGACAAAAGGAAGAAAATTTTTGGAATCAAAGTGACACTGAAAGTGTTACCACTTTAATGACTGTACTAAATAGTCCATTATTAAGGACGGGCAGCCTATTACTAATGTATTATAGGTATGTAAAGAGTGTGTATGGGACAGGAGGTTGGGGTACTCATGGCATTAGTAATAGATTACATCCTTGGGACTTTTTAAAGGGTTAACCTCATAGCATAGTGAGTAGGGAATCTTGCTGTCTGATGTGTGTTTTATCATGTGTAGGTTACTTGGTTTTAATCTATAATTTCTTTTGAAAATAGAGCTCGCTGAGGGGAAATTCTAGTGGTCATGGGGATGCTTGCCCCGTGTGCACCTGGCCTTTGAATACATATGATTAGATTGAAAGTAAGTTTGGCTGATCAAATTCAGTAGTGTTTGTAACGCGTTTTACTTAGCTGTTCATGGTATATTATTATGTTTGACCAGTTTGTCTAAATGAAGACTGAAGTTTCATGGTTAGCTTGCAATTATCTTTATGGGAACAAAATTATTAAATTGAAATATGGGTCAACAGCATAACAGTCAGAGATGTTGGATATCCCCATGCTGGTATCTTCAAAGAACAACTTTTTGGAAAGTTGTTGTAGACAAACTATTGTTGACTCAGTGAACTGAATAACCTTCCATAAATTAAATTTCCATTTCATTGAATGATCTGATGGTATCTTCTGGCTTTAAGCTTTGAGGAGGACAAGCCCATGACAACTAAAATACAGTCTGAATCTAATGCAGTTTTTCCAAATATCTTCTGATGACATTGATGGAAGAATATTCTTTTGTATGTTTAAGTTAGCAGGAAGAAATGGAAAGAAAACTGAAGAGGGAGCTATTTTGCAGAAGCCCTTCTTTTTTCGAACAGTTTTTTTCATCACTGAACTTTGTTATGACTCTGCACATGTTTGGTCACTTCTTGTATGTAAAGAGAAAAATGGCAGTTTTCATCATCGCTTCTTATCCTTTTCATATGTAAATGTTAATGAATCTGATAACCTGGGTCTTGGACTGATCTATAAAACAGCTTGAAATGGCTAAACTTCGTTATTTGCTGAAACTGTTCAAAACTCTAGGCTGTGTGGGTGTACAGCAATCGTTGCATGTTCTTATAGGAAAACCTTTATTCATAACAGGAAACTCTTCCAGAGCATCCTGTACCTTGTTCCTTCCCTCCCTTTTCTCAGAAGAAAAACTTGAAAAATTGCCTGCCTAGTAGTTTGCATTTGGAAGGTTCTAATGTCAAAGATGTGAGGAAGGTGAGGCATCCCTGAGGTTGTGTCTCTTTAGCTTTTCCTACTGTAATTGCAAATTTTACTCACATTCTGAAATACTAACCACCTGTAGGTAGAGCCTTCATGAAAATAAGCTGAATATATATTTGCTGCTTCATAGGAAGAGGAAGTGGAGTTTTCTTTTGTGAAATTATAGGATCAGCCTACTGAGTGGAGTGAGATGGGATAGGGAATGAGGGGGAATAATTCCAGTGACCCAACTTAAGGTATTTATGTAAATGCCCAAAATGAAATGGAGGAAATCCTTCTTTGACAGATTGGTACTAGGCTTGGAAAATTCAACGTTGCATAAGGTGATTTTGATCCAGGATTTTAAAAAGTCTGTACTACTTTGCTGGTATGAAGCAGAAAGTAGCTAATTTCTTTTCAATTTAATCTTTTCTGTCAAGGATTCAGGAAAATAAACAAAACAACCCAACAAAACCAAAAAAAACCACCCCAACTACTCCAGAAACATGGTAATGTTGTTATAATGTACATACAAAAGAGGTGAAAGCTGACTTAGAAGGTGATTCTTAAAATTACTTCAATTCTTCTGACTTCAGTATCTGTTTCAGCTAAAACACTTGAAGAAATGTGCTCCTTTACATAAGCACGTCTCACTCTGGAAGCTGCTTGTGGTTTAATGTTACATCACAATACTGACAGCTTATATGTGCTGCCAAGAGACCATTACTTTTTTTTTGTGCTCAGACTGTTCCAGTGAGATACCTTTAAGGTGAGAAAATGCGTATTGAACAAATCCTGTCATCACTGTCTATGCAGTGAGAGCATTGTGTGAAGTTCTTACCTCATTGCACCAAGCATAATTGCTGATGTTTCTATGGAGTAAAGCTTAATTAAAAAAAAAAGAGATAAAACCAAATACTGGAATCAAATGTGATTTACATGGAGAAGCTTTAAAAATGGCTTCTGTAAATGATAAAGATTATTTGATTGTAAATAGGGTAGTATGTCTACAGTGTTTTTCCTTCTACAAGGAAATCAATGGGAAGGTTTGTCTGGTGTTTTTAGAAACTTATTTAGAAAACTGGTTGTTCTATAATAAAAGCTTGATACTTTGAAATTTTTTTTACCCGCTAATGATATTCCTTTCAAAGCACCAACTGCAGCTTTACCTCCGCATCCTTTGCCTAGTGGGAATATATCAAAGAGCAGCTCATGCTGGGACTAGTGCAGGGCTACGCATGTGTTATTTGTCCAGCCAGCTGATTCCAAACAGAGTTTATATGGCTATGTTTTTTCAGTGTACTCTTTTCAAGGACTGTTAATTTGTCATATAATTAAACTGGTGAAGATGGGGGAGGATCTAAAAATGCTGGCTTTGGTGACTATTGCTAGCTTACCTTTTACAGAAGAAGCTGATGAAGCTGTCACTTCCCCCGCCCCCCCCCCCCCCCCCCCCGATTCCTCATTCTTTATAGCAAAAAAAACCCAAACAAACAAATTAGAAGAGAACTTTGATTAAGTAGTAAGTATGGGTAGTAATATCTTTCTTGAAAACTGAATTATTGTATGCATTGCCCATAAAACTTTTCTAAGTGTTGATATAGAAGATTGTTTACATTTCTTGATATGTTCAAATCCAGGACAGAGGGAAAGTGAAGACTTAAAGAATAGTTTCATGAACATTTGTCTTAAGTATATTTTTATGAATATTCTGTTCTGACATGCTCATCAATACATCAAAATTAGTAATCAGATTTAATTGCTCAGCAATCTTTGGCATCACTTAATCCCATGACGGATTCCTCTTATGAGCATTACTTTAATAGTATGTCTGTTTGATCCCAAAAGAAGAGATCTTTTTAAAAAGCTGTTTTGAAAGCTTCTTTTCTTACTGTAATGATTCAATAGAATGTTCAGCTGTGGCTGAATTGGAAAGGAAACACGCGTTGTTGTAGCTTGTATCTATGTTGGAAAAAAAATTCATTATAATAAATTTTAGCTGCTGTTGAAAACTCTATGCTCAGCAGGAATCCATGTTTCCTCAAGTTGTTTTCAAATTTTCTCCTTGCAGCACTTTTGAAAACTTTTTTTACAAGCAGCTTTATTCCTCTTTCAGTGAGATAGACAAGGGTTCTTGGGAAAGATGGTGATGGAAAACTCAGGCTCATATACGCCTGAGTCAGTGCATTAATCTTCTGAGTTGTAATTGGCTTCAAATTGTCTTTGTTAGAAGGCTTGTTGTTTGGCCTCGCTTAGCTGTAATACAGGGCTTTCCAATAGCTCTAGGCTTTCCCTTTGACATAGTATGTTCCTTTATTCCCACTGCTGTGTTGTTTTGGTTCTTTCTGTCCTTTCGCTCTGGTTGTTAATTTGTGAATCTGTGAAACAAAGTTTTGAGTTAAGCAATTCTATGTAAAATTAAAAATTGTATCGTTTAGCCTTGAGAAATTATGGGCTTAATCTAAGTTATTTGTGTTAATCCAAGTATATAACTGATACTATAACAGCCTGGGGTTTTTCTCACAGCACATTTGTAGATGCCATAGTAGAAGTTGTGAACGTTTATATTTTATTTAAACTATAAAAACATATATTCTTAATCTTTAAATAAAGCGATATAATTCTCTGTACATTTCTGTGGAGAGCTTTTAAGGCCATCTACGTATTAAGAATTACCCTCACGGAAAGACAGTGCTCTTGCATAAATTCAGATCAAAGTACATACGAGGAATCATGTTTAGTGTTAAGAGTAGAAGTACACAAAAGAAGTGTCTGCATATGTTCCCCTGTGAATGTCGGAATAAGGGGTTTTTAACTTAACAATCACAGCTTTTTTTCAGAGGTGTTACTGCCTCAGTCATTGCTCAAGGTGGACCTGCTGAGGGGAGAAGTCAGAACCCTGAAAGGCAGGACCGTTGCCTTGCTTGTCACTGGGGCTCTTATTTTAGTGCCGTTGTGGAGAATTAGGTTTAAGACCCTGCTTAGTATGAGTTAAGATATATAGGAGTGAGTGTTTCTCAGTTAGGTGCCTCCACTAGAATAGAAATCCACATACTATTCATTCTGCCCATGAGCTTGGAAAGCAGCTTCCCTGAATGTTGTTTTGGGTTTACGCCTCTGGGAAGGATGGCAAGTTGACCCAACTGCCAGCTAATTAATTCGTAACATTTTAGTAAAGAGTTGGAACAATTTTACTGTCCCTTGTTTGATGAAGGTCTTGTAACTGTAGTTTCTCTAAGTAGTTTCCATGCTTTTGTTGGCAATTATTAATGCTAGCATAAATGAATAGCTTTAAAATAGACTCAAAGTGATACTGTGTAATATCAGATCTTCAATCCTTGTGTTGCATCATTTGCCATCACTACTCTTGCTCTTGTTTATCAAGCTGTTTGCTTGATGGTCATGCTGGTGACAAAAATATTTCAAGAGCTGAACGTGTCAGTACAGGATAAGATAACTGTCCATTCCATGCTCAGATGAAAGATATTGCTGGGCTCTGGGACATAAGAATATTTCATAGTCAGTGCTGTTATTTTTAATGCTGGTGCTTCTGTGTTCAACTTTGTAGTTGTGCTTGTGATGTTTTTTTCTTAGCTTCAGCATGCCTTACAGTCATGCCAGAATTGGACTGATTTTCTTGATGATGTATTGTTTGAATGCAAAGTGTCTCAGTATGTAAAGATATATTGTCCTTTGGCTATTTGTGAGTATACTGAGAGTTTCAGCAGTGTGTTTACTTTCATAAGACACAAGGACAAGCCCCGATTTGATGAGGAAGAGAAGGAAGTAGAATGTCATAAGCATCTGGTTTTTTACAAGTCTGTGATTTATAATTTCCCTAATAAAAATATCACCTCCGCAATGCCCACTGCAATGAACTCATTAAAGGCATTTCAAGAGCTGTGATTGCATTTGGGAATTCTTCTGCAAATGCAACTAGAAAGATATATGTACTTTCTCATATATATCCTTAGCCAGTTGCCCAGGTACTTCACTTATTAATGAACATATTTTACAGCTTGAAGATAAGCTCATCTAGTTTCTGTGATATTAGTATGCTAATCAGAAAGAGCAGATTCTTTCCAGGAATTCTGTGGTTTTGTATAACCTTTTGTCCTGAAAGGTCAAGGCACTTGGTAAAAGGGGAAATGTATGCCAGAGTGTGTTCCCACTTGGAAATGGCTAAAAGAATGCTAAATCTTCTTGGAAGAGAAATTCTTGTAGGAAGGGGTGGGGGGGAAAGAAGAAAAAAATCCTTATAATGAGTTGCTAGGTCATTAACTCTAAATCTGCCTGGTCCTAAAGAAAAGCCTCGATACAGCTGATACTAAACGTATTCCGGGACTATAGAAACTGTTATGAGAAGATTCCTGATTATGATCCGCACAGCCAAATCTGGATAATATCTTCCTTTTTTGGGGATTTATCTAGTGCAAAGATTAAGTCATTGCATTTCCTCTTCAGTTCCTTTTTTATTATTGTTTCTTTTAAGGGGGAGAGGGGATACCAATAAATAACCTTCTGTAGACTATGTCTAGCTTGTCACCTGTCTCTCTTATCTTCCACATGATAGTTTTGGTGTAGGTCAGAGTATTCTTCATCTTCTGGCCTCTCATCCCTGAGATATGAGTAACGTAGTTTCCTTAACTGCAAACAATTTTTTTGCTTCAACTACCACAGTCTTTTAAAAGTTGTTCTCTTTGTTCCTTTCCCCTATCGCTTTGCACCTTTTAAGGCACTTTTGTAGCGACATCAGCAGTACTGAGTCAGAGACTGGAAGCGGT
The DNA here is from genome assembly GCF_034619465.1 of Leptosomus discolor. Taxonomy (NCBI): domain Eukaryota; kingdom Metazoa; phylum Chordata; class Aves; order Leptosomiformes; family Leptosomidae; genus Leptosomus; species Leptosomus discolor. Next base: position 18,143,945 of record NC_141392.1, on the reverse strand, counting down.
CAGTTGGTTTATTAACAATGCACCGAATGTGCGTTAGGAGGCTCTTTATCTATAGCTCTTGTGAGGCTTTCCTTCTTTCATCCTTTTTTCTTTTTTTCCTAATAGCTCTTGTTCAGCTAGACCATTGCTCACATGTAAAATCTGCTGGTCCCTGAATAGCTATAATGGGGTATTTCCCTTACTAGGTCACTTGCTGTTCTGTAATTATTTGATGGATACTTTATTCTTGGCTTGCGTAGCATCTATGTGTCTGCCACAGCATGTCTAATGAATCTGCATCTGCCAAGTTATTTGCAGCTGACTTGAAACTCATTCTTACTGTAACATTGATTTGGTCTTTGTGATGGGAAGTACACCACCTATTAAATCACTTTTAATTCTTTTTTATAAACTTTCAGTTCTGGCAAACTTTATTGGAAACTGAGATTCTGTTTCAAATAAGCTACTATTTTACGTAATACAAAGCTAAAAATCTAAAAATCTTAGTCTTAGATGTTGCTTTTTTCTGTTTGTCTTCTGGCAGCTTAGTAAAGTATTGCATAAGTGCTGGCAGGTAAATTCCCCAGTTGCTTCAGCATTGAATTACTCTGTTTAGCTTCTTATACTGGTAATTTGTTGTAGGATAAAGTGACCTTGCTAAATGTTCATGCAAAACATTTTGTTATTCATTTGTCAATAGTAGTCGGTCCTTTGCATCTAAATGCAAAGCACTTTACAAGTGCGAATCCAATGTCACTCATATCTTCGTATGTCTTTGAGGGACCAAAGCCATCCAGCTCTAACAAGAAACATAAGTTGCTTTATTGTACTATATTGGTAAAACATTTTCTGGCTTTGAGAACGCTTAAAGTTTGAAGAAAAATGGTGTGTGTTTTCTAGAATAGATCCAGTAGCCCTGGAACCAGAAGCAACCTATCTGCATCAGTGTGCTGCTGTACACGGGCTGGGAATCCCTGCTGAGACACAGCTTTATTAGCTCAAGTACAGATCGTCTAACTCTGCTGTGCGTCTTCCCAGGCAATGCTTGCATATACACACAGCACCACGCAGATGTGTGAAGGAAGCATTTACTCTGGGAAATGTTCTGTTATGGCTTTGAAGTCCTGGCTCGACTTGAAGCCCTGAGGACATCCCTTTGGAGTTCGGTCAGAAGAGAAGCTTTCCTCTGTAGCTGGTGGAAAGAAAGAATTACAGAGCTGAAGACGGGGTTAAAGCTACAGTTCTTAACACTGGTTTGTAATGTAATCTTAGAAATATCCAGATAGGCTGTTGACTGATCTGCTGGTGAGCTATGCAAGCGATATTGAAGACTTCTATAGAAGCAGAAACAGCACAGCAGAACTTCGTGTTTTACTGTAAGGTCTTGAAGTAGTGCTACTAGTCAGTAGTGGGACAGGAGTTTAGCAATGTGTGTTTTTTGACTATATCGCTTTGGGTGTTCCATCTTCACCAAAACATAATAGGTTGAGAACAGGATTTCATGTGCAGAAATGGAACAAATACAAACAAACTGTTTCTGTTGCTTCTAGTGAGAATGAAATGTTCGTGAATTTTCTGCAGAACTACTGCATTTTTCCTCTTTTGCTTTGAAGCCTGCAGGTGACCGATCTGTTGCTTCTACTATGCTTACCTGGAAAGCAGCTAGCCTGTAAGCATAACTCATTAGAAAATTACAATTTATGTGGCTTTTAAAGTTGTTATAAACATGTGATATTTGCTTATGTGTAAGTATGCTTCAAAGTGCTGTGTATTCCTGATACAAAGGCAGCTGTGCAAAATTTAAAGATCTCTCAAGTATGGAATTTTCTGATTCGGCTAGAACATTTTTAACATTTTTTGCAAATGTGTTTTTAATCTTTGATATTTGTCTTGGAAATGTATTTTTAAAACCCTGAGCAGTTGCACAGACTCAGAGGCTTGGCAGAGTTATATGCAACTGATAATAGCAATTTGTTTATTATTATTAAAAAAAAATAAAATATTGACATAAATTTGTCTGTAGGCACTGCTCTCCATCTCTTGTATGAGAACTGTTTAGCTAGAATGACTTACATGGTAGGGAAATGAAGATAAGTCTCTAGTGTGGGGTTTGTTTGTGTTTTTTTGGTTTGATTTGTTGTTTTGTTTTGGGTTTTTTTTCAGCCCTTTGGTGATTCTGAGAGTAGATAAAATCCATAAGCTGATCGTGCAATTGATTCTAGGTGAACCTCACTGGCTTCAGTAAGGTTGCTCTTGGGATTTTTAGCATGGGGCCTGCTGAAGTTTTATAGCATGTAATGTGCTACTAAGAAAAGGAAGAAAATAGTTTAGCAATTGCAATTGTTTTACAGGTGATGGCTGTCAAAGTATAAAAGATATTAAAACAAAAAAACGCTGCTTTGATTAAAGAAACCGAAACCACACTATAGTGTTACCCATCCAGAATCAATGTTTGTAGCATACATTCTAACTGGAAAAGGAGGAATTTTTGGAGCTAATATATTTGGTTCTAAAACTGAGAGAAGTTTTTGTAAAAGATGGTCACAAATACAAAGTTCTCGCTGAAATTTTCTCCAAGTTGGGTACCTTGCTTAAGGCCTCTGAAAGTCTACTTTTACATCCCCCCTTTTTATTTTCATAATTGCAGTCTTCAGAATACTGTAAGTTAACATAAGTTTGCTGTCATGCTGTTACTATCCTAGTGATGTTCAGTGGGTTTTTTTATAGCTTGTCGAACAGGCTGTTTGAATTTTGTTCATACACGTCTTCTATATTTCTTTTGAGTTGTTAACCCGATGAGAAAATTCTGTCTTGAAAAGCCATTAGAAGTTCCATGGTGCATCCTTACACAGAAGGGAGCTGTGGATTACTGTTCTGTAAGCAGACTGAGAAAAAAGTCTATCTTGCAAATGGTGAACACTGCAAAGTTTTTAGAACCTTGGAAATTCAACATTTTTTTTAAGTTGTATGTTAAGGACCTGTTGCAGTGCATATCAGTAACTTGAAGAGCTTTCACTGTTCTTGGGGAGTGATTTTGGTTCAGCGCTAGTGGCGGAGATTTTAAGATACTCAATTGAACACTCTAGTAGTTTTGTCTTTGAGTAACTGTTCTTCAGAACGGAATCCTTGATTTCTGTTCCCCAGCTGAGGATTTTATTGTGAAATAGGTACCTCTGAAATTATAAATGCCACCCCTCCCTGCCAAGAATAGCTGTGAACTAAAGTGTTGGGGTGCTGTTATGCAGGGGGGAAAAAAAAATTGATTTATTAATTTGTTCGTAACATCTCCATTTACAAAGTGGAATGCTTTATCTGTTTGTCACAATTTTCACTTGCATTGGTTATCTATCAAAGTTGGTTAGCTTTTTGTTCTTTTAAAACCAGAGGGCTTAGATTTGCCAGCTGTCAAACACCAGTGGCTTTTTATTTTTAAAGTAGAATGGGCCTAGAGCTGACCTGCAGGTTTTACATTGTATACCTAATAAAACTCCAGAACTGACCACTACTCCATATTTGTTGTAAGGTTATGGGGTTTTTTGATTTGTTTTGTTTTATTTAAAGGCAGGGGATGAGGGGAATGCAACAGCTGTTCTTCATCTGCCAAACCTATTTTTGATGACTTGTTAGCCAGGGCACTCTCTTTATATTGGTTGCTATTTAATACAGGCTTGTGGGGCCACAGTAACTTGAAAGATAGTACAGAGAACAGCTATGTGCATGGAAAGTCATGAAGAAGTAATTCAAAATTACCTATGTCTGTGCAATGTGCATAATAAAAAATGAGGTAGCTTTGGTAGAAAAAGCTCTTGTGCAGTTCTGCGTACAGCAACTCAAATTTGTCAATTCATCTAGATTTTCTAAATATAGTAAGGAATAAAAACAAGCTACTTTTCCATAAATCATTCTCTTTTTTTCAGGAAGCAGCTGTAGCTGTTGCTTGATACACTCTTACAAATTATTTTAAATACCTTAGCTCATGCTCTCATTCGGGCTTTATTGATCTAATGGTTGTCTGGAGCAACAGTGTAAAGAGTACAGGTAAACAAGAGTGAAAAAGCATGAGACTAATTTGATGTCTGTACCCTGACCGAATTATCTACTTACAGTATCTAAAAGCTGTACTGCAAAGAATCTCAGACAGTTCATTTGCACTTGGAAAGACACAATTACTTGGAAGAGCAAATTAAATATTCCATTGAATTTTTTATTGGATTATAAATCAGATTAAGTCTTGGCAAGTAAGAGATAATAAATTGCAAGATGCAGCAATAATCGTATTTTATTGGTAATATTTGCAAAAATTACTCATTAAGTATTGTACTTATTTTGTGCATGTGTAAGCTACTATCTGCTATACTCATAGAGAGGGTCAGGGATGTGATTTGTGATGATAATTATCTTTTATTGCCTATCCTATATTGTTTTACAGTACACATGTTAAACCTTTTTAAGGGTTTTAAATGCAAGAACTAAATAAAAGAGAAGTAGTTTTAATGGTCAAGTGCCTGTTTCTTCACATTTTTTGTGGTAGTGATCTGTGCTGTACTCATATGTTCCTTAAAATACTGAAGTGCCCAAGAGAAGGATCAGAAATAAAATGTAGTACATAAAGAGGTCTGTGGAGACTGATGGAGCTTCTTCCCTGTATCATGTGGGCCACTGATTACAGTGGATGTCTGTGGAATTAAAAATTGAGCTTCTTCCTGTCATTGCTTCCTATATAACCTCTGCTATTTCTGCAGCTCTTTTAGCTGAGGCACAAGTAAGAAGTTACGTGATCAAAGAGATGGGGTAAGTTGTAGATCTGGAAATATGATTGAGTCAGTCTACAAAAGCTTGTTGTAAGCAATTTTCTTTTTTAAAATACGGTACTTTGTAGAAACTAGTTTCTTGCTCTGAGTGCAAGAATTGCTAAAAATTTCCTCTGAAATGCTGTTACAGAAAAAAACCCATAAAATGCTCAAACAGAAAAGCTGGTCATCTGTGGACTTGAAACATTCTGCTAGGATGTGTAATTTCCACTGAAACTTTGCCTGGCTGATGGTTTGTCACTTGGCCGCCTGCTTGGTGGTCGCCGAAACCCTTGTGTTATTTGCCTCGCAAGCTGGGAAGGATTGTCCAGCTGCTTGCTCTCCTGTCTAGATGATTTTGTTTAGTAACCTTAAAACCCAGTGAAAGTTTGGGTCATTTGTTTGATGGCTTGTTTAATGGACACCTGGGAAGCTGGCAATCTTTGTTCCCATCTTGCCTACCTCCTTGAAGTCCGATTCATTTCACCCAGTGAAAGGTTTTAAAAATTGTTGTGGAAATCGTATCTTCTGACTTGGAAATTATGTTTCGGAATGCAAAATTGAATATGGGAGCTCTGGAATTTCCAGCTTACTTCTTTCATTTGCCATGCTTAGAGGAAATGCAGAACTAAATTAAGTCAGTTCATAGTTAACTGCTGGCTTTCTTTGTATAACTGTTCGAGAAAAGGCATCATTGCCTGTGCGAGTGTCTGCTTGGTTTTAATTGAGGATAACATATACCATTTCTGCTGGTAATTGACTGAAAGAAGAGTTAAACCCAATGCTTAGTGTTCCCCATTCAGTTCGTGAAGACTAATGAACAGTTTTATTGCCTGTGCTGATTGAATGGAAACATACTGACCGGTGATAATACAATGTTGTTTTATTGACACTGAAGCGCATTTCTTTATTTTTTCAGTAGTGTAGTAAAACCTGATTTGCTGACTGCATAATACTAAGTGCTTAAAAATCTCTCCAGTTATCAGGCAGCTGGCTCTGTTTGCCAAGTAGTATTGCTTAATTCCATACTGTAGGTTAAATCTTGTTTTACATTGAACCTGGAAGATGAATTAACCTGTTTGTACAAGAATTTTGAATTAGCCAGGAACTGCTAAGGAAACATGAAGTGTGTGGTGAGTCATGACTACTGTGAAACTTCTAGACCTTTAATTTTAGAACTTTTTTTGTTTCTCACCAGATAAACTTATTTTGCATCCTTTGCCCATTTATAAGCCATAGTTGCAGTTATGAAGAAAAACTGGTTTTGATGTAGAGAGCAGGCAGTTTAAAACCTTTTGAAGTCATCGTCATAACAAGCTGTGGTTTTCTGTCATTCCAGCTGTACCTTGAATAAAAGCATGGAGATGATAAGCAAAACAAGCCAAAATCTGATCCCAGGAAGGTGCCTCTGCTTTCTGTTACTATGCAAACACTTTGTTTGCGTAGAATATTGAAATAATTTTAACAAAATATTCTAATAAAGACGAAGTGTACAGAAGTGCAACTGTTTTGGAAAGTAATTTGTCCCATTGTAGCCAAGAATTATTAAAATTAACTTAAATGTAAAAGAAAAATTGTATTTTAAGAATTACTGTTTCCCGTTACCTGGAGACAGAGCATGTTTTCCTTCTGCTATGGCAACGAGAACATGTGAAGTACAGTACCCCAATAACTTGGAGTTCTGCCACAAAATAGATGAAGAACTACAAGCCCAGTATGAGGGTGCTGTCCTCCTCACTGTTGGTGGCTTTCAGCCTGAATCTTAAAACAATTTTGACTGTCTCCCCACAGCTCTGACCCACACGGCAGATGGAAAGTGGCTTTAAGATGCATAAATGCTGTAGTAACATGCTAAATCCAGTGTTGAGAGTGATTGCTGCATTAGGAAGAGATAGTTGTCAGCAGCAGTAAAGGAGTACTTCTGTGCTTCGAAAATGCTTGATGCTGTTATTCAGACTTCCTGTTGAATCCCTTAATTTGTTTCTTGGGTGTCTCATCTCTGACATGAATCAGCTCTGATTTTCTTTGTTTTGAGATTTTTCACATTTGTTTTACATCACTTTGCAAGCCCTCATTAAGTACTCCTTTCCCTTTGAGATTGGTTGTTTTTAATCATGTTTTGAAGTTGCAGGCATGTGTTTTGCATTGATTTGTAGCTATTACTTCTCTTGTTGAGCGCATATGTTAGATTTGGGATGGCTGGCATGTATCTATAAAGATACTTTGTTCCTAAGCTAGATGTTTAAGGGGCTGAGAGGGGCAAAAGGATGATAATAGAGTCAATTCTGTGTTATCTTTGGTAGCAGGTGTCTGGGAATTCCTTGGGTGACTGACACAATGGTAAACCAGGTACAACAGCCCATGTCGTGCCAACCCAAGTTGACACCAGTGTGCAGAGCCTGGCCTGGCAGGACTCGATAGCGGAGCCTGCGTGCCAACCGTGCAGTCCACAGCATTACGGCTTTCCTTTTCAGCACGGTCGTGGCCACTTGAGTGTGCTGCTCTTCACCTGCCCAAACCAGCTGGTATTGCAAGGGTGGGGGAGAATGGAGTGTGTATGAGAGGGGTATTGCTGTGTTGGGGTAGGAGATGTGGGGCTGGGAGAGGGGTTGCCATTGGGAAGGGAAAAGGCGAGGGCACAGAGCTGAGTGAAGGCAGGCAAAAGAGGGGTTGTTAGGCAAGCTGCAGCACCATGTGAACATGACTGTACTGCTTCAGAGACAGGGCAGTTCCCAAACTGTACTGAAGGACAAAAAGTTGTGACTGATTATTTGGTCTGACCAGAGATGGCTCTGCGCAATTTACAAACTGGTGCACTGTGCTCCTAGCTGAGGAGGCACTGGAGCTGGCTTCTTGTGGCACTGCTTGAGTTAGAGAGGGCACATCACTTCAGTGGTGTGCCTGGTCTGGCCAGTGTGTCAAATCCAGCCTAGGGCTTTGGCCTCCTTTCTGCCCTCCCTGCTCTAAAAACTTGCACAGAGCAGCACTTCTGCTGACTAGCCCAGGGCATGTGCTAGCCCAGGGTAGCCAAGATGCCTGGCAGCTTGTGTGATGGATACCCTTGACTGTTGGCTAAAATGAGCATATGTGTAAATGTTTCTCAACTGACACGTGTAGGCAGATGCATTTTAAATCATGTAACCTATTGTCCATAGTTCCACCACGGGAACACACAAATTAAAGCAAATGGTTTGAGCGTGTTAACAGTTTCACCCTGTTGCTGAAATGAGCTTGCTGAGCACTGTTTTTGGAAGGCCAGCTGGATGGTTACTCTCTGCTATAAGTTCTTCACATTATCACAGGCTTCTCATTTTGCAGTTTTGCTCAAATTCATTAAGAGGGAGCTGTTTTTCTGTTCTCATACCTGTTTGCATGGTATGTGCTTTATTGTGGTGGAGGTGATTCAGAGACAAAGTCTTATCCATTGTTCTAGATAAATGCATGTGTACATATGTAAAGATATATAATGTATTCTATATAAGCAATGACCAGAATATGGTATGTATCATATTTTAAAAATGTGGCTGCAAGAGAGATAAATGTCACCGATTAAAACCACATATGGTGTCCTTTGTGTCTAGAAATAAATACCACAGTGTTTAACCCATTGGAATGCAGTATAACGTATATGTATGTACTATAAAGTTAAAGAAAATACTGCTGGGGTGCAGGCTGAAGAGGAGAAACTTCAGAAGTTCCTCAGGTCTTTTCCATAGCTTGGATGCCTTCATCTGAAAAAAAAAGAAGTTTACATGACAGTCTTTCACATAAAATATAGAAAAGATTTTTTTTCTTAAATATTTATATGCCTGCTAGAATTTGAGGGAAGGAACAGTGTAAACTGTGAAAAGCTCAGCCTGTGAGTAAGTGACCTACATTTCTTTCCTAAAAGTTTAGGAGAATGACAGAGCAATGTCTTCTTTCATTAACTCTGTGGTTACCTGTGTAGTAGTCTAATATTTGGGACTGGAATGTGTACCTCTGTGTTGTGTTGTCCTGCAGCTGCTTGGAGCCAGGGTGTCTGTCTGGTGGACGTCATTGCGTCTGACTTGATGACTGGTGGCTCTGAGCAGCCTTGCAGAGGACCAGAGCAGCTGGCTGAAGCTAAACAAACTCGCTTTCTGTGCCTGCTAGTGGGTTTTACCTGCCTGAAAGCTGTCCCTAGATGTTTCCAGTTGTTTTGCTGTGTGTGTTCCTCAGAAAATGCTTGGTCAGATCAAACACATTGAATTTTAATCCTCTCTGCTGCTTTTTGGAGTAGGTCTCAAACCTTGATATGTCAGGAGAAAGCCTTTTCTTCTAGTCGTGCTAGAATTGATGCTTTTCTTTGCCCTTTCTGTAGTTTCTGTCCTCTGGGTTTTTTCTTTTGTCCTCTGCTATCTTTATTTCAGATTTCCCCAGACAGGTTTACAGTAACAAATATAGGCCAGCAGTTGGAGCATTGTTTCTTCAGTGCGACGCTCTTCAAGGATCCCTTGATATGTCAAAATGGATCCTACTTAGTACATGCATATGTGGCAGCTGGTTATTTAGTTACTGCTTTTGGCAGGAAAGAGAGGGCTCTGTACTCCAGGTTGTAAATAATGTGTATTTGTTTGAATTCAGATTTCATTGTGTTAAAATCTTTCTGATACAGCTATCAGCACACATTTGTATTTACTGTTACTTTTTTTGCTTTGCTGCAGAAGTTGGGCTAAATACAGCTTCCTGTATCCTTCTTCCATTAACAAATTTGCATGCCCTTTTCTCTTGGCCTTCCTCCAAATATGTACAGTTTAGGAAATTGTTTAAACCTAAAAGTATCCCGAAATAGAGCTACTTTCTTGTTAATTGTCAACATGAAGTAGCAGAAGCAAATTCATGCGCTAGCAACACTAGTGTTGCGATTTATTGACTATTGAATACTTTGCTATGCAAATGTTTTTGCTATGGACATTGCACAAAACCTGCTTGAGATAAATCGTGTATGTTACAGTACACAAGGTTTAATGGATTACTTTTCCATTGCTCATTTTAACATTAAAACCACCAGCTTCCTGTTTTTCTTGTCCTGAAGTCCTGTCTGTCTGAGCTGTTATAACTTCTAAAATAGCCTGTCAAAAAAGGAATTCAGTGAAGTGACTGAAAAGCGACTTCTTCTTAACCTTTGATTTTATAAACAATTGGTTGAGTCCTAAATAGATTAAACCAGCCTATATTTAGGCCCTAATTTAGAGAATTGATATTTCCACATTTGCTTTGTCATAGCTGGAAGTAGTCACTAAGTTGTGAAAGCTTGTAGCTATTACAAATGCTTGGAGGATTGCTGAGTGTTCTGCCTTAATGCGTTAAGAAGTTCCGCGCACTGTACATTTCAATTTATAATAAGAGAGTCTAGCTGATAGCACAGACACTGAAATATTTCAAGTCTAGACTACTGTCTTAAAAACGAAAGGCTGTTGGCTTTTTGGTGGAATAAGTTGGAAAGTAGCTGATAAGGACAGTTGAAGTGGAGCAGACTTCAAAAAGTCACAAATTCTGTAAGCCAGGGTGAGTCAGGAGGTTTCAGCTGCTGTTTGCCTGCCCTGTCTTGATGAACAGGGAACTCGTGTTTGAAATGGCTAATCAGTCTCGCAAGGTTTGAGTGGTTTCTGGAGGAGGTTGCACTGTTGTTACGCAGGGAAGGTGAGGTTCTGCAACACTGTGTTTAGCAAGAAGAAACAATATGGAGAAACAGAAAAGCAAAGTTCCCTGTCCTCAGAAAATGCTAACATTAGTACTTTGCCCATGACAAAGGTAATGGATGAAAAGGTTAATATAACAGGTGTTCTTATGTATAAGAGCTTATATAGCTCTTTTGTACCTTTGGATAATAAAAATGGCTTGCTGATGATTTTAGAGTGGAACTACATATTGCAGTAAGTGGAGGAAATTATGATGTAGCTGATACTTTTATGACCCCTTTAATATCCCAATGCTCCTTACAAGTCATTGTGTTTATAAAGGCGTTCTCTTACTGCTGCTTGAGGTAGAACATTTTGGTTGCATTTACTGCCATCATGTGTTATTAGCCATGGGTAAAAAAAAGGAGGAATATTATCTTGAACTGGATTTATGAACTTGAAGAGTTATGCAATGACTTTCAGTTTATCTCTCTAACATAATGCCAACTTTCTTTTTCAGAGCCATGGTGTCATGGAAAGGGATATACTTTGTACTTGCACTATTCTTGGGAAGTTTTTTTGGAAGTATATTCATGCTCGGTCCTTTTCTACCTTTGATGTTTATCTCACCGGCCTGGTACCGCTGGATCACTGATTGCATTGTGGCCACTTGGCTCACACTCCCAGTGGTAAGTTGCAGTTTGAGCTAAGTTCTGGGCAACTGTTCGTAATGCTGTGATTTAGTTTGCTGACTAATGCTTTCGATTTTATTTTAATTTTTTAAAGTTTTTTTATGCTTTTATCAAAAGAGGCCTTAACACATTTAGTGTCTGTGGAGACTTAGTTTTAGCTCAGTGTTACAGATTGTGTGCCTCCCTACAGTCACCTTGCACAGTTTATATGTAAGCTAATGCACTGTCTTAATTGTACTCTTGAAAAGGCCTTTTCATGACGTCTCCATCCAGTGTCAGTTAGATGCTGATCAGAGAAGAGTAGGTGAAATGCTAGTGAGCAGGAGGATTTTTTTAAATTACAAACTTCCTAAATGAGTTGTCTTATAGACTCTTCCTTTTGACTCTGCGCCAGATACCTGATTAGGAAAATTATTCACTGTCTGGTACATTGCTGCTGACCTTCACTGTTCTCTTACTTAATCCTCTTTAAGTTTAGTCCTTGTAGTTGAATTAGAGAGAAATGATTTCAGGTGAAAAAGAACTTCCCCTAGAAATGAAGTCTTCCTCACTTAGAATGCATCAACTTTATAGCTATAGGAGTCTCGAAATCAAAAATCAATAACAAAGCTCTTCCCTGAATTGTTCCTGAGGAAAGGCAGTATGAATGGGATCTGTGTCTTCATCCATTCTCTAATAACCAAGGAACTTCATTCCTCTAGGCCTTTAAAGATTTGTTTAACTTTTTCTGAAGTAAAATGCTGTATTGATGTACAGAAATTATTACATATCAAGTGATTTCTGTTTTCTTTGCTTCCGTCTTGTGTGTTTTAAAGGGATGTGAGCTGATTCGTGTCCTAAAACTTTTGTCCTTTTCATCATTACTAAATGCGATGAAATTAGGAGGGAAGAAATAATTAGCAGTAAAGGAAATAAAGGGATTGTTGTTTCTTGTTTTGATGAAGTTTAGCTGGGTACTGATAGTATCACAAAATTGACCCCTTCTCTGTTTGACTCCCAATTTTTCTAAAATTGCAAACTCCCCAAAATCAAATACAGCTCTTTTATTTGATTAACTGCCTGGGCCTTATAATTCTGGATTATTACAACTTGTTTGTGGTAACTTCTGCAGTGTAGAAGTTTGATTTCAGCCCACACTGGGCCTAAAGCAAAATAATTTGAGTATTTTTGTGAAAAGGATTATGTCTTGTAAGAATTTTGGGGATTTAGGTTGAGGAAAAGGTTCTCAAATATTTGCATCCAAACTTTTTGAGGCTCAGACCTTGTCTGCATTAGTTTTCCGTCTTTACTCCATTCTTAGTCAGGAGAAGCAGGTACTTGGGTTTGTGTCTCCAAACAATAGTCTAGTGTTGGACCAGTTAGACTCCAAGAGGGAAACTCTGACCCTGACCTCTGTGATGTAAGAAGCTTCCACCTTCCTAACTCCTCTGCCACGTATTATTTCCTTTCTAGCAGAATTAGCAGGATAGGTCAGTGAGGTGGGTCCTAACTGTTTCAGTTTAGTTTGGCTTATACTAGTGTTAGGGTATTTAGAACAGTACATCTGTTCATTATTATGTTTAACTAGATGTTACATATGTAATGAGATTCTTAATAAACTATAAAAAAAAAGGCTGCTTCTCTCTTTTAAAAAGAAGATAACTGTTTACCATTTTGAGCCGTATGACCTGATCTGCTTTTGCAGTGGTCCATAGTTACTCTTGATAGCAACACCTTTGCCAGAAATACAGTGAGCTGAGTTATTAATAGTATTAATACCTGGCACATATAATGCCTTGCATTCTGAGATCTCAAGCCATTTGCGATCGTCAGTATGTCATCCCAGTTTTATAGATGACTTAAACAGAGAAATTTGTGTTCTTTGAGGTTCTGTGCCACAGAGATGACAGAAATATGAACAAACAAAAAGTTATTTTACTTCCTAGACCTCTGTTTAAGTCCCCATACTTTTTTTTCTTTTTTCTATATTTTTCTGGAGAAAGAATGGGGAAGAGAAGGTAAGGAGGTAATTTGAAGTGCTTCCATTTTTTTATTTTAAGGCCAAATGTTAAGTTTATTCCTGTAGATGTCCAATCGTGTTTTGGTGGTTTACTTTTTCTGTACTAACTAGCTTGGACAGTGTCTTGGCCAGTGGCCTCAAGTCGTATCTCTAGGTACTATCTGTTGTCTGACTCTGTTTCTTTGGATTTTGTACATTTCCACTGTTGCCACTAGGCATTGAAAGGTTTCAAGGCACTCTCATTCAGTCATCCATTTTTGAATTATTTGCCAGGTCCTGGTCTTTTGCTGTGACCAGTCAGAGTCAGCACTCCTCTATACACTTCTCTGCATGATTTGGGAATGGTCATGGATCAGAAACCATTTTCAACAGGCAATTTGGGTGTGGTGTGAACATGGCCGGAGCATGCTGTTGGGCTCTGTTATATACAACTAGTCTAGGTAAATGTTTATGGTCCGACTGTCCAGGTTATGAAACCAGGCCCTCTTAAAAGTTACTGTGTAGCTCTTGCCTGCTTCTTCTTTTTGATAAACCACCGACTTATGATTTATGACTTGACCCTTCCACATATAGCAGGTAAAGCAAGAAACATGTTTTCTATGTGAACTTGTAGCATCGCTGGCTGGTTTTAGGCAGAATGGAGAAAGCTGTTTGCCCAGCCTCTCGTTTGTGTCCTTCCAAGTGTGAGGCTTATTCCATGCTTCAGGACAGCACTTTGCAGATGACTGTGTACCAGCATTTGGTGGTTGATGCTTTTTGCTAATTGTGAGGTGGAGGCCCAGGCTACAAACTGTACTGTGAAGCTTGTTTGGGATTTTTCTCTCTCAGCTGCTCTTTCTGCCGTTAGGTTCTAGCCATTTTTGCAGGTGAAAGTCAAGCACAAAGACATTGACCATTTGGACCCAAGCGGAAAGCAAGGCAGCTTCTGATGCCTTCTCAGCCCTGGCAACGTTGAGCAATAGATTATTTGTGCAGCCAGTCTCTCCTTAGGTTACCTGCCAAGTTATAATACAGACTGATTCCCTCACTTTTATTCCTACATGATAGTATTCTGGGAGAAACAGGGAAAGGTAAGTTTAACGTTGGACATTGATTGTAAAAGAGTGCTTTTTGAGAAGTGCTATTTAATTGCTGCTTCCTCTTCCATTAAACAGTGACTGTTACTTTGGCAAAGCTGACTGCTTTATTATAAAACAGTCAGAAGTTTGTTTACCAGTGATAATGTGACTGAATAAGTGAAATTATGTAATTCAAATTAATTTTTATTGCTAATGGGTTTTTTCTTTTCTTCTGGGAGTAGAGCTATAATATTAAGATATTATTTCTAGGCCTTGCTGGAAGTGGTGTTTGGTGCCAAGGTGGTTGTCACCGGTGATGGTTTTATTCCTGGAGAAAGGAGTGTCATTATTATGAACCATCGCACACGAATGGACTGGATGTTCCTGTGGAACTGCCTGCTGCGATACAGCTACCTCAGACTTGAAAAAATCTGTCTCAAATCCAGTCTCAAGAGCATTCCAGGATTTGGTAGGTCCCTAAACCCTTTGATTTGAAAGGAAAATATGTTTATATATTGCCCAGAACTGTTCATGCCCTGTTAAATGACCTAGGTTTAAATTCTGGTTTGGTATTTTCAAAAAGACTTGTGTAAAATATGTGGCATATTCAGCAATGAAACCGTAAATCTTCTGGAGGACGCTTGGACTACATACTTAAGCATTTCTTTTTGAAGGTACTACATGTGCTGCTGTTGCTTATAGGTAAAAATATTTCTGCTTTAAGTACTGCAAGCATTTTTCAAGATTATGAAAAAAGATTTTGAGTCTTTTCAAAGTCTTTTTGAATGCTTTGGGTTTTTTATGCTGTTTCACCCCACATTGCAAATGCTCTCATCAAGCTTCTTTCTTCATTATCCAATTTATACTATTGAGAAGATTAAAAAAAAAAAAAAAGCCCTGTAGGCAATTGCAAAGTCGATGGTTCATTTTAATAACTAGTTTTAAATTGAACTTGGTTATACAAAATATGCTCTACAGGAGATGAAATAGTCAGTATTTATAGTGATATAGGCTGGAAATGGAACTGAGTTGCATATACTCAGAGGAATCGTTTCAGATAGGCCAAAAAATTGTTGCACAAATGGTTTCTGAATAAATACTTAGACTTATCTGAAATAAAAACATCTCTTTGCATTTTATTTATCTCGTAGATTTATTTGCTGTTTTGTACAAAACTAGCTTGGGCAGGATATGCGTCAACTTTATGATGTTGAAAGAGTAACCTTATCTGTGGTTCCCTTTTGTCAGGCCATTTATCTGAATAGATAATTTTGGCAGGGTTCCATATGGAGGTTCCATATGGAGGAATTCTCATACTATTGAACTGTTACTACATTCACTCACTGGGCCTTTAGTCCTCCTAAGTAAGAGCTGCAACTAGGTAACGCACTTTTTTCCCCTAACAGTCAAACATTAAGGTAATTTTTACTTGACAAAAGACATCTCTTTTAATGTTACAGGAAATGAGAAAATATGTATTTAGATAAATGTTTTATCCTCATAATACAGCAGAAATATTTTGAAATCTTGGAATCAACTGCATATGCAACTTTTTAAAGCAATGATGGAAGATGAAATCAGGAGTATAGTCTGGAAGATTCATATGTTTATTTCTTTAAAAGTAGCAATTTTTTTTTTATTGTACCGAAACATTTATATGTATGCTTATTCATGCCTTTAATAAAATTGGGAGGTCAGCTGCAGGAGCTTGGATGCTATGTTATGCTTGGCAAAATTTGCTTCCTGAAGGGGTGTCAGGAGTTGTTTAGAGGTTGGTTTTTGGGTGTTTTTTTTTAAACTTTATTTTTTTTACCTCCAGTTCTCAGTTCTGTGCATAAACTGAGCACATCTAATAGATTGCTTGGGCAGATGGAGCTGTGGCAGGTCAATGTTAACAGACCACAATGCCATCTTTGTTCATAGTCTGACATAGTAGCTTAAGCCACTAGTGAAATTCTGGGCTCATATTCCACTTTGTGGGCTGTGATGGTAGAGGTGGCACAGGCAGACTCCTGTTGTTTGCATTACAGGATGACAAATTCTGGCAGTAGGCTGAGTGCCTCGATCTGTAGTGTTGTAAACCACTATTTATATGTCAGATCCCTAAGAACCCTCCACAATATCTTTGATTGCAATGCTGTGAATTTTAGCTTATTTTTAGTAGGCTGTTATTAGTCACAGTAGAGGAATCCAGCTAAACTACGTCCTTCACTCAAGCCATAATTTGATAGTCAAAAATCATAAATGTTCAGCTTCTATTCTACCACAGTATATCTGAAATGAGGCCTTAGAAATACGTGTCTCTATGTTCATTCAGCCTGTGTTTTGGGTGGCAGATTCTTGCAAAAATAAAGCATTCTGTATAGCCACATAATTAGGGCAGAGTTGTAAAGTGAGACTCGTGGATGAAATTAAGATTGTCAGAAAAGTTTTCATCATGAATCTGTATGAAGTTTGGTGGTGCAGTGATATAGCAGAAAATGGTGTGCAAAGTGGGCAACCCTGAATATCATCAGTAAGAGCAGAATTTCTCCTGCTTATCTCTATTGACTCTGATGTGTTATGTGATAGACTTTTAATGGGTGTTTGCCAGTTTTTGTTTTCATGAAATTGTGTCTGGTGGTTTCACGTAAAAATTTTGCTTGTTTTAAGAGCATGTAAAGGCAAGAAGATAACTTGGAAATCAACTGGACAGTTTCAGTGCACTGCAGCTGTAGTTGATACTTTAGATGTTGATCATTTAAGATGTAATATTTGTGGAAAACAAACCAGCTACTTTCATCATGTCTTTCAGTTTCAACTTTGCATATATTTATATGAATTAGTTATACATAGAAGCATAGGATTATGGAAGTATTGATATATTGGCTCAGTGTAACTTCTAATAGATCTTTACCTAATGGTACTTTTCCTTTGAGTTTGAGAAATATTTAAATGAAAATAATGTATTGCTTTCAGCACAAATTTTTTATGATCTTTCAAAGGATTTTTTACAAGTATTTAATTTAAAGTTACGTGCAAGATAGAGTTTATAATGCAGCCCTTTAATTTCCATATAGCTGGAAACCTTGCGAGTTTTAAGCATTGCACATTTGTTGTTACAAGTACTATCCCAGTTTGAATGTAAAAATAGGTCTATGAGAGATTATACTGATCTGAATGGTATATATGGTAGGTGAAGTGCAAAGTGGGGAATGAAAGTAGATCCAGAGTCCTTGTTGCCCCCACTGGACTTTGAAAATGTAAAGGTATGGGATTTAATGGGTCTGTATTACAAGCAGGTAGTTATTTTTGAGTTAATGATAATTAAATCAGAGGAGTCAGTGTTTCAAGGAGAGGCATTGAGTCACTTATCTAGTTCTTAAATTATTAATTCTTTGCATTCCAGTGTATGAAAAAACTTTTAAATTGATTAAAGGTGAGCCTTAAAAAAAAGAAAAAAAAAGCCCAAAGAAAAACAGATGGTCCTTTCTTCCTGGAACCGTAGCTTTAGCTTGATAAATTGTGTGCAGTAAAGTTTTCAAAAAGAGGTTATTACATTTCAGTAATCTCAATTTCAGAAACATTCTTGCAGTGTTTCAGTAAAACTTGCCAAAGTTGGCATCTCAAGGGAACACTACTCTGTTCTTAGCTGTTGCTGTGCTTTCTCATCTGACATCATCAGAAACTACTGACACATTCTGCAGTGTCAGTTTTTGAGGAGATTTTCTAATGGCATTGACAGTTTCCTGTGTAGTCTGACAAGATAGGACTTCTCTACCGTACTTGTAGTAGATACGTACAATTAGTAAGGAATAGCATCGGAAGTGATACAGATTATGATGCAGTTGTGTTCAGCACACGCTGTGGAATATGTACTATTTGAGTAGGTACCAAGGAACATACACAGTAGTGTCAGGTGACCAGATTGTTGCTAGAAGTTAGTTGCATCCTTTATTTTGTTTTAATAGTTTCATTTGTAAAAAGGCTTGTTGTGATATGAACCAGTAAGACTTCACTGGAAATAGAGATGTATTTTAATGATGGATGATTTGCATATGTTTGTTGTTTTAAATAGGACTTTAATTATTGGTGGGCTTGCAGTAATATTTGGATTTTGGTGGTTAAAAGTACCTTGACATCTACATGAAAAATAAATTAAAGTTTGGGTTTAATTTGAGGACTCTCAAAGTGCTGGAAAAATGAGAAGGGGTAACCAAAGGGGTTAGTGTGAGTGCATGTCTGCTGTGTGAGATGATAGTCACTCTGGTTTTGCTTAATGGAGATAGAAAAGATAAATAATAGCATAATTCAGCGTACAAATGTAAAGTACGCAGGTACTGCAGGCACCACTGCTGGATGTATCTTGAAGACTTACTGTTTTTAAGAAGGCTTACTGAGACTGTTAAAGCAGGGAATTATAGCTCAAGTGGATTGGGGCAGGAACAGGTTAGGAAAGGACAAGGTGATAAAGGAAAAAGGAGAATAAGCAAAGGAGGGAAACCTGGAGCAGTTAGGAACAGAGATAACTGAGTAACTCTGTCCAGATCTTCAATCTCTGTATTCAAGTTTTTCTGTGGCTAACATTGCTCTTGAAGAGGCTGCAAGATGTAAGAGCTTTCTAGTTGTCTTTTCACTCGCCAGGTCACTCGTGTTGTAGCTCTCAAAGGCTCAAGTTAGGTTTGGCCCTTGGGTTAAGTGCCAGGGGCAAAGAAAAAAAGGACTCGTGCTGTATTTCAGCACTGGGCTTAGCCCCACCAATCTTTTACTGCACGTCAGTTGATCCATTATAGCTGTCCATGTGTGCGAGCTTCGCCTGAAGCAAAATCAAAGTAATTTGAGTCATCTTAGTTTTCAATGAAGCAGGGCAAAACAACTCAAATTATCCTGCCTTTGCCATGGGCTAAAAGCATGCACACCGACAGCTATGATGGATCAGCTACCATGAAGTAAAATATTGGTGTTGCTAAGCCTAGAAAATTTTAGCACTTAACTCAATTGACGTATCATTAAAGCAGCATGCTGCAGGGAATCTGTACCCATTTATATTGGCATGGAAGTGTTTGTGCTGCCACAGCTACTTCCGTAGGTAGGGATATAAATACTTCGGCATAAAGCGTCTTTGTTCAGGTTATAGCTGGTTCTGCATTCAAATTCTTATCGATAGAGCATATTGTTTTAAAAAAATCAAAAGTGTAACCTACTGAACTTTCTAGTTTAGCTCATGTCTTAAGTATCTTTGTTCTGTTAAAATAGGCTGAAATGAGAGTTTTGAGGAGCTGTGACATTTTGTCTTCTAGCAATTCAATTATGAGCTGCCAGGCTTAATTACCTTAGAGTTGTTATCCTACATGATTTTTAAAGTAGAAATTGAAAAGTATGCTCTTTAATGGAAAGCACAATTGTTATTCTAACAGCTGTTCATGGTAAAGACAGATACGCAAGACTCTCTTGAAGTTGTAAGTGTGAGGGAAGGCTTATACTTCAAAGCAAAAACGCAACTTAGTTTGCCTATAACTCTACATGCATTTTTTTGGTGGGGAAGAAAAGATTTAGGTCCCTGTTTCCCAGCTGGCTCTTGTCTTTGTTCGATAATGCAGGAAAGAATATTTTTGGATGAATACCACAGAAATTCTCCAAACTCTGTCAGGGGAAAAAAAAAATATTAGCCTGCATTCTGTTTAATCTTCCCTTATATTTTCTGCATAATATAGACTCCAGCCTTTCTCTGCTCCCTTTGCCTCTCCAAAACACACATCAAAAAAGGCTGAGAGTGCAAGGCAAGAAACTCATGCCTTTGTGGGACCACAGTGCAGAGGTGCAGCCAGAGACATTAATTAGGTCCTCTTCTGCCGCCTTGTTAGGCAGCTAGTCTCCAGTCCTTTTTCTGCTCTTTCACAGTCCTTCTGTAAGAAAATGGAGGATCTGAAGAGGATGCAGGCCTAGTGAAAAGGAACTGTAAAATCTCTCACCATCTCTGACTTGCAGTAAAGATGACACATCCACAGGAGAGACTCGCCATTTTCAGATGCATTTCTTTAGGTCTTTTCACTTCTTTGCAATCTAATAGCCAGAGGTTGTTTCTTTACCATCTTTGGAGATTCTGAAGTGACATGGGGATTTTCTCCAGGAATGTGTTGGGCAAGACTCATCTTTTTTAATACTTAGGTTTCCATGCACTGTTTCACTGTATTGATGTATTTTTAAAATGCATTAGAAAAAGAACTTTCCAGCCATCATAGAGGTTTAAGCCTTTGCTTTAGTTTGTGCTAGTTTTGAGAACTGTTATGTTATTCTAATTTTACACAGTACATCAAATTTGAAGTGTTAGTCTAAGATGGATGTTGTAATTGAATAGGTTTAATGTTCCTTAACGGCATTTACAGCATTTTAGCACAAAGACTTTGTGTAAGTAGCACTAATGCAGTGGTAGAGTTAATCATCTGATTGTCCATGTTCTAAAAAAATGGCTTAATTTAGGATATAGAATGAATATATAGGTATGAAGTGTCCAAATAGCATCTTCCCTATCTATGATTAAGTGATTGAATATTGAAAGAGTACTTTCCAAGAGTATGGTATACCTCTGGCTGGATATATCCTGCTACAGAATCACAGAATGTTATGGGTTGGAAGGGACCTCGAAAGATCATCTAGTCCAATCTCCCTGCCACAGCAGGACTACCCAGAGTAGGTTACACAGGAAAAAAACCTACTACTGTCATGACTTCTTCCTATGTGCTTTCACGCATTTTTTTGTATTGGCTGAGAGAGACCAGTTCTTCAATGGTATATCCTTTCTAGAAGATTTCACAGTTAAGTTTCACAGCTAAGACATGTGCCACTGTATCTGGCTAGCTTTTTGACAATGTTGTTATTGCCCTGACAAGTAAATCTCATACTGTAAACATTGTTTGAAGAAGCTTCTAACTGTATTATAAATAAACAATAAGCTAAAGCATAGGTTACTACTGGCACATACTGTATTCTCCCACAAGAGAATGAAGCAGGGCAAAGCAATATAGAAAGTCTTTGAATGCAACTTAAATATAAAATATAGAATATTTTGGTACTGAAACAAATGCATGAAAACTATGAGGAAAGCGGAGGTAAAACTGATCAGAGCAAGATCAGAATGTTTTTCTCTTTTCAATTACCTTAAAATTCTGTGTTTCTAACATTGCTGTTTGTTCACTTAAGTTGTTTTAGTAAGAAAAAAGTTTTAGGCTTCACATACATTGGAAGAGGTAATATTCTGTCCAAGTAAAAACCAGACTATGTGGTATATACGTGCATGAAATATGTAGTCTGAACATAAACTGAACATGACCATAAGAACAATTTAAAAACAGATGTATATTGAAGTAATGTTCAGTCTGATAGGGCAAGACAATAGCAAAAGCATACACCTAAAAATAGATTGAATCAATATGGTGGGATCACGTGCTTCTGAGCGATTTCTCTTATTGAGCCTAGGCGTCTGGTTCCCTGTTGCCTCCAAAGCCCTGATCAGGACCAGACCCCTGTTGAATACAGGCGTACTGAATAATGCTTTTATTTTTGACCAAGATAATGCTATGAAAAAAACAGTGCATAATGCAGTGGAAGAAAAGAAGGAGGGTGAATGAATATAGTAACAAAATTCCATAGTTAGACCTTCGACTTTCCTTTGGTTGGGGGTGGTGTGTGTGGGGTTAATATCATTAGCTGTTCCATTACATTGCTATAGGAAATACATAGATACCATTTTCATGCCTGTATGTTTGCTTTCAGTATCAGCCATAATCACAGAATACCAGGTTAGAAGGGACCTCAGAGGTCATCTGGTCCAACCTTTCTTGGGAAAAGCACAATCTAGATGAGATGGCCCAGCACCCTGTCCAGCTGAATCTTGAAAGTGTCCAATACTGGGGAATCCACCACCTCCCTGGGGAGATAATTCCAATGGCTGATTGTTCTTCTTGTGAAAAATTTTCCTCTTGTGTCTAATCAGAATCTCCCCAGGAGTAACGTGTACCCATAATATTCCTCTTACCGAGATATGACATTTTTGGGGATATCTAATTGTTGGAGATACTTAAGGAAAAGTGCGTAAAATTGTGATTCAAAACCAAGAAAAGACTTTTTTTGCACAACTCTCCTCTTTCTCTCTTTTGTTCATTGCCACTTCCATCCCTAGTATCTACTTACTGCCAAATTACTTTTGCAATAAAAACACACTGAAGAAATTTCAGTTTCAAGATTTATTTTCTTTTAAAGGATTTTGGGGTGGGGAAGATAGAAGTGCAGGGTCATAGAATTTAAAAAGCTTTATACTTGCAGCTAGCATTTTTAATACAATGCTGCAAATTCTCAACCTACATAAGCTGTAATTTGCTTTATCCTCAAGGCAGTGAGGAAATTCTTATGTACAGCACATTTCTCTAGTTCAGTACTTTTTTTTGTAATTTTTTTCTGTGTAGAGTTATGTCCTGATAGAACACATATCATTAGTGTGTATGTGTTACTTGAGATTTGAAGCTACCTTTTTTATTTTTTCAGCCTAAAGTTGATTTAAGGGTCCATGTGGATAGCTACTCTACCTGGTAGGTTTTTTCACTGCTGTTTTGCAATTTTGAGCAAGAGCTGTGCAGTGTAATGCTTTTTGTA
Organism: Leptosomus discolor; assembly: GCF_034619465.1. Lineage (NCBI taxonomy): Eukaryota > Metazoa > Chordata > Aves > Leptosomiformes > Leptosomidae > Leptosomus > Leptosomus discolor. The sequence continues at coordinate 18,121,157 of NC_141392.1, read as the reverse complement.
TACCTTTCCAAGCAATGTTAGTTATCTGAAATGGTGGCTCCTACAAGAGGACTATTTTAGCAAAAAAAAAAAAAAGATTTGCATTGCTATGAGTTCTTTAGCTTCACTGTTTATCTGTTTATCACTGTGTTTTTGTAACTTACTATTTCTCAAGAATCTGCAACTGAAAAGGCAACAGTTTTTCCCCAGTCGAGTAAATGCTGCCTTTGGTAGGAAAATTCCTGTTGCCCAGAAGCCTTCAGACAACCAAAAACCCTGTGCAAAAAGAGCAAAATATAATTACTTTTGTTGAATAATATGTTGACCTAAACTTAACAGTAATTAACTGAACAGCGTGTATCACTGCAGGCTGCACATAAGAAGGTACTTTCTGCTGCTGCTTATTCATAAATCTTGCTGATTAGCAAACCTTTCATTTTGCCCATTGCTTTACTGAATTCCTCCTGTTTCTCTGTGCATTCCCGTTGGGATCCCATGTCGTGCCTCAGACTTGTTACGTGTTGTTTTTCTAGCAGCACAGTGCAGATGCACTGTGGGATGGAAATCAAAGGGAGAGCTGCTTTTGCATTGTTCAAAGGTGTGTGTCTGCAAGCCTGTGCTGGGTTTGGTCTCCCACTTGAATCTGGTGGGATGGTGAGACATGTAAACAGCAGGCGTTGTCCCTCATCAGTGCACGGACCAGGGTTTTGGTTGAAGGCAGTAATTCATGTTTTTGATGCCTTTCTCTGGAGGCTTGAAGCTTGAGCAAATGTGGAAGATTCTTCCACTTTCACAGATGGTAGAATAGTTTGGCACAATGTGCTGTGCTGGGGTAAGTGGGAAGGAAAACTTGAGTCCTTTACTGTTACTCATCTGACTGTTAGATAATATGCTCTTATTTGAGTGGTCAGGACTGTTTTATATAGTTACATATACACTTAAAGATCAAAAAATTCTTCCAGAACATGGGATATTATCTGTTGGAAAGGTTAGAAAATCAAACCTGTTGTTTATTTTAAAACCTGGATGCCTCCCAACTCCCTTCCCTCTTTCTTTCTTCTTCATCCCTGACACCCTACTGTCATTACATTACTGCCTCTGTTTAATTTTTCATAGCTCGTATATAACACCACCACCACTTAAGACAGAATCAGGAAACTACTGCACTATATCCTCTGCTTTAAGGCAGTTTAGGCAGGTAAAATATGAGTCACCCAAGCAGCAGCTTTCTTTGTGGCTAAAGGTGTTTGTAATCTGATGTTCACAGTGCTGTTAAAGAATGATTGCTAGAAAGAGTTTATATGCAAGTTTCCATATGTAAAGCCTCGTGCTGCATGAAGAAAGGTAGAGGGGAGAGGGTGGGATCTGGCAGTGAGGTTTTTTCCGTTCTCCCTCTGTTATGAACCAAAATCACTCTTCCTAAGGAGCTGCTGACCTGCGAAAGTATCACAGGCTTCTCAAGCGAGCATTTATTTTGCTTCTCGTGTTCTCATTGCAGCAGAGTCCATAGGTGGAAAGAAGGGAAACAGTGACTGAATAATTTAGGCCTGATGTGTGATACCACACAATAAAATGGTGTCATGGGTTAGGGCTGGGCCTGCCACTAATGAATGACAGATGCTCTCTATTAACCCCTCTCCCTCACCTGAAGGGCGAAGAACCAAGACAAATGGTTTAGCACAGTACAGCTTTTGCATAAACTAATTTGGCCTAGTGTCTAGGGTACATAAAACATACAAAAGGTCTGGACTGAGAGGTAGGAATGATCGGAAAACACCAAAACCACAGCACAACTCCTAATCTCTATGTATTTTCACTCTGTCCCATGGAACATCTACATCCTTAGAGTTGTAAATAGTATGGTATAAAGCATCTGTTTCTGCTTAGAGGGCTTTTTTCCTTTTGCTGGGCCCATTTTTATGAATTTGATTTCAGATGAGGTCTCATAGAATATCTCAAGTTGGGAGACACCTGCAGGTATCATCAAGTGAAACTTCCTGCTCCTCTCAGGACTACCTAAAACTAAACCATATGACTAAGAGTGGTGTCCATACACTCCTTGAACTCTGACAGGCTCAGGGTCATGACCGCTTCCCTGGGGAGCCTGTTCCAGTGACTGACCACCCTCTGGGTGAAGAGCCTTTTCTGTTGTCCAGTCTGAACTTCCCCTGATGCAGCTTCATACTATTTCTGTGTATTTTCTAGAGGAACCAAGTGCTTTGGCACTATTTGGTATTTGGTAAGAAAATATGTCCTCTTTATATAACACAGTGACTAGTGTGAAAGTGAAGCCCTGATTAGTTCAGTTTAAAATAATGGGTTTGCACCATTGTAGTGAAATGTATTGTAGAAGTAGGAGATGATTAAATGCCAGAAGAAAGCATAATTAATTTATGTAAGTTATTTTTCAGTTACTTTAAAATTGACCTCTATTTTTTCTTGTAAATAATTTGTTTAAACATGGATAGCCTCTGTTACTAAAGCTGTACTGATACTTCTTGACACTGCAGATGTGGTAAAGTGATATGTGCATAGATGCACATAAAATGTTGTGGTCAAAGTTTAGTTTTGTTTACAGAGGTTTTTTAACAAGTACAGCGTGCAAATTTGGAAAGATTTGCTGAGACTGCATTCTGGGCATATAACCACTTCCAGTATTCAGTTATCTGGATATCATTCATTATCTGAATACCTGAGATTCATTAGGTTGACATTGCAGAAGGCCTGTTAGTTATGCATGCTCCATCTGTTTAGTTGATTTAAAAATGAAACGTATCTACTCCATGATACAGGTTAAAAATCTTTAACAGTGTGATTAACATTCATAACCAATACAGAAGACATTATGCAGCTTGGTTAATGCATTATCCAGGCTGACTGACTTATGAAGTTGATTTAAAAATTGGTGACTTTAAGTAATTTTCTAGTATATACTTGTAAGATATTGCCATGAGCACAATAGAAAGGAATCCCTGTAAACAGGAGCTGAAATAAAGTGCAAGAACATGCTGTAAGTCAGCAGCAAAGGAAAAAAACTTTGAGAACTGTGGAGCATGAAGAGGAGAATGTGAAGCTGTGATGTTTTCTCTTTGATGTGGAATATCTGCCTGCAGGTTTTCTGATGAGATACAAGCTGACAAAGTACAGTGGTAAGGCAATGTCATGCTCCTCTGAGCCCTGTTTAAGAAGGGAGCATCATGGGCATGTGGTGGGACTGGAGCCCTGATTTTTCGTCCTGCTGTCTGAACTAGTGGGCAGAACTTCTAGTATTATGTGATATGCTGTACTAAATTGTGCCAAAAAAGCCAAGAACATTTATTGAAGATAACGGTGTGTGAACCCCGAGCTGCAGGCTCAGCAGCAGTTTCATTTATTTAACTGCATTACATTGTCAGTTTGATGTCAGCCTGTAAATCTTCACAGTTGCCTTGTGTATTAATACAAACAAATGGATATACGTAATTTTTTTTTTCTATAATCAAGTGTAAAGAACAACTTTATATTTTCTACTGTTAGTAATGAAAGTTGTAAGAAGGTGTATGTAACAAAGCCCTTGAAGCAATAGATGTTTTCTGCACAATGCACATTGTTAACACGCACTACTAAGGGCAGCTAACTATCTCTATATCATGCAGCTTTCTTTTATCCTGCAGTGCATTGCTGAGCTGTTTGTCCGTAGGGGTAGCACCTTCCCTTGAGCGGATCAGTGTTGCAGTGATTAAGGACGTTATAGTGAGGGCCACCTCATAGGATCATGGAATCGTTTAGGTTGGAAAAGACCTTTAAGATCATAGAGTCCAACCGTTAACCTAGCACTGCCAAGTCCACCACTGAACCATGTCCTTATTAAATACTTCCAGGGATGGTGACTCCACCACTTCCCTGGGCAGCCTGTTCCAGTGCTTAATAGACCTTTCGGTGAAAAAGTTTTCCCTAATGTCCAATCTAAACCTCCCCTGGCGCAACTGAGGCCATTTCCTCTCATCCTGTCGCTTGTTACTTGGGAGAAGAGACTGACACCCACCTCGCTACAACCTCTTTTCATGACAGCATTGATTGTATTCTTGCTCTCTGGAAAGCTTTTCTAACTCTGGTAACTTGAGTTTTGCAAAACTGTAGCCATTCCAAATTTATTTATATTTACTTATTTAGATTTTGTATTCTTTTGCTTTCCTACCCAAAACTCCTTTTCCAGGTAACTATGTGCTCTTAATCGGAGGTGAGGACAGGTGGGCAGCAAATAAAATGTTGCCTAAGATAATTCATAAAATATTTTGGAATAACAGACACTGTGGAAGTATCAGAATGAAATGTTACTAAATATGTATTTTTTAAACTTTAGGCTGGGCGATGCAGGTTGCTGCCTTTGTTTTCATTCAGAGAAAGTGGGAAGATGATAAGAGTCACTTTGAAAAAATGCTGGATTATTTCTGTGACATTCGTGAACCACTACAACTCCTCATCTTTCCAGAAGGAACTGATCTCACAGGTAGGCTGCATTTGTCGTCTTCTCGTGGAGTGTTTAACGTGGAAATTCTTCGTTGTTTATGGAAATAGTTAAAAAAAGTTCAAAGTAGGAGCAAGACTGGGTTCTCATGGGCAGTAGAACTTATAGTTAATAATCATATGTGCTGATTCATTTGAGAGGCAAAAACGTAGTTCCACTGAGAGGCTTTGCCAGTCTTCCTGAAATAACTGTTACATTTCAAAGCATCTGATGATTGAAATAGCTTTGTATTGGTCAGTGCTGTATGTACACTGCATTAGCAAAAGTAGGTTTCAAGACCTGGAATAAATCACTTGCACGTTCCCATTCTCCGTATTACTGAAAATCATTCCAGACCTATGGAAGAGTGATTGAAGAGGGGGACTAATGATTCTATTAGATTTCTTGCCTAATGTTTAAGAAGAGAAAATGGAGATACTTGTCCCTTAGGCCATGTAAGCGGTCTGTATCTGCATCTATAAGAAAAATATCTCCCTAAAACAAATGTTGACACTATCGTAAGAGTAAATTTAATGAGCTAGATCCTGTAACATTAATTCTTAATAAAGTATCTACCTTAATATAGCTATCTTATGGCATCAGTAGTAACCTGCTAAGCAGTGTTGAAGATGACTCAATTGCCGATTTAAAAAAAAAAAAAAAATTTATGAGTGTTCTGTGGTTCTTCATGCCTGCAGCGTGATTTGATAAGCAGCATCTTTAAACAGAAAATAAATTACAATTAAACGTCTACCTTTTAGTTTGTTTGAAAGATACCTATATTTTCCATTGCAGATATTCTCAAACCATACTTTATTGCAATGTCAGATCAGTAACTACTAGACATAGTAGAAAATAACTATTAACATATATTGCTATTTTTTTCTCCTGTATTCCTGATAGCCTTAAAAATGGATATGTATAGTATTCAGATGCTATCACACTGTAGGGAATTGTCATCCCTTGATCAGCCTTCCTAAAAAAGGATAAATTCATTGTACATTCTTGAACTGCTTCACAAGATATCTCTTGTTAAGTTAGGTTTTTTGTATGTAAAATTAGGAAGAAAGGTGAAAATTACCTCACTTTAATTTTTTTTTCTTTCAATTCAGGAACAACTGTCCCCTCCTAGCTCTGAATTATGAGATGAAATCTTAATCTTATCCATGGAGTCAGGAGACTCCTCCTTGAGTCGCTCACACTCTCTGAACAGAGGTTTCTATCTCAAGATGATTGAAAAATTGGATTGTTTGTGATTTATTTCACAAATTATGTATTTCTTCTAATCCCTCCTGGTATTCCTCAGAGACAACAGATTTTAAAGAACTGAGGATGTTTTGTACTGCAGTTTTAAAAAGGAAGAGTTAGCTGAGGACTTACAGCCACAGTGTGTTAACCCTTGTGTTGCGGAGTCCCAGGGGCAGTGGTGGGGATGCTCCCACCTGAATGTGGAGTTGCTTAAGGAAATACAGGGTTTTCTCTCCACTGTTGTAATGGGTATAAATGACTTGGACTAAATTTAAGTGTATGCTGTTGATACCATCCACTGAGAAATTGATGTGGACGAGATTCTTCACTTAATGTTAAAAAATTCTCTAATTGGAGTTCTGAACACAGATTTTTGACAGGTTTTTTTTTTTTTAAGGGATTTCTGTTGTTCTGGTTTTCCTTCCTCATACATGTGTGACACATACTCTTTAACTTTGCAGTGTCAAATGGACATCTGCGCTAACTGCACTGTTCTTCTGAAGCCACCGCAGATGGGTGGTGATCATTTCCCCCTGGTTTGTTGAGCAGCCCAGGGCAGGAGGCGATGCGGTGGGAAGGACGGAGTGGCGGGCAGGGAAGACAACAGGGCACTGCTTCCTTGGGCAGCTGTGCTGGCTTCTGACATGCTAAACTGTCTGGTGTTTGGCACTCTAACTTGCCATCAGTAATGAATGCCACCTTGATATTATATTTGTGCATAATAAGATGTACAGAGACAGGTAAAACCCAGGGGCTTTTTCTGTGAATGTAAGTAGCTCTTCCTATGTAATTGTCTTCACAGGAAACATTAGCTCATGTATTTTAAAATATTGCAGGAGACAGGGCAAAATCTCTTGACAAGCTGATCCTGACCAAGCAGTAAGTTTATGCCATATGAGAATGATAGAACATAATATTTTGTGTAACATTTTGAAAAAATGTGTTTTGGAAAACTGTTGTTATTGGACCTATTACAACCTCATGTTCCATCTTCTAGAATAAGAAATAAACTGCAGTTTTGTTCTGATTGGTCACTCAATATCCCAGGGAACATTTTGCAAAAATAGAGACAATGACTCTTGTTTTCTGACCAAATTCCAAACCTTTTAATTATTTCTGAAAATAAGATTGTCCTGGTGCATAGAATGGAAAATAACATGGTACATGTACTTCCCTGAAAAGCAGAATTGCTGTGCAGCTCTGTGCTACTGTCATTTTTTTATCCTCTCAGTGGCTGCATGACAATGATACCATTTCTTATAAAGAGGAAATCTATAATGTTTTCAGGTATTCGAGAATGAAAGATTTCAAAGAAGTGTCAAGTATGACTGTATTTATACATGGGCCACTGCCTGACTTCAGGTTGTTGGAGTACACTTTGCAGTAGAAGATGCTATGTAAATAAATTTTAGAAATAGCAATGTCATGAACCCTGAGCAATGTGTTTGCAGACTGGATGTGCAGGGTCTGAGGTAATAATGATATACTTATTTCTGATAGGTTGGTCATCTTTTCACTCTGGAGTACTTCAAGGTTAAAGCTAAGTGCATCAAAGGTATTTTATTATAATTGCTTAAGAAGCAGCCCTGAGCAGATAAACATATAGCCAGACTTTCTGAAGCCCTGAAGAAAACAAAGCAACCATAAGTCTAGTGCTTCTGGAAAGCTGGAATACAATCCACCATTTTGCTTGTTCTTTTGTTTTTCTTGGTGTTTCTTACAAGACTCTTTGTAGTAATTCTTCAGAAAGCAACAACAACAAAAAAGTTGCTGTATTGCTCTGCACCTGTTAAAGCCTCATTTCCTATGGATTTGTGTCCGCATCCCTATACATCGTCTCTTTTTCACTCCAACTTCTCCTTTTTCCTTGTGTTTCCTTCCATGTGGCATTTCCTCCTGTCTCAGCAAGAGGCATCGTGTCCTGTGGCTCATCCTCCAATACTTGTGTTAACTGACGGACCGCTGCATGCTGTGCTGAAAGCCCTGGCAGACTAAATACTAGTGGAACCTGCCCAGGCTTTTCCTGTTACTAAGTTCTCTTACCTCGGAGGCTCCCCTTTACTGAGCCACTAGTTTTTCTAAAACTCCTGTGGGGCTTAATTATCTTTGAATCTCTTGTCTCTGTCAAACTTTGTTTGCAGGTGGCAATAGCTTCAAAAGTTAAGGGGAACAGGTGGATGGAGTGTGATTGCACAGACCTTTTTTTCCTTGAGGAACAGCTAAAAAACAAGTAGGAGAGCTTGTAGAGCCGAGATTTTGGCAGGAATGTTGTGATGTGGATCACATACAATATTCTGTCTAGAAGGTAACAATGAACTGTAGTTGAATTTTTTTATTTTTTTCCCTTTTCTAGTAAATGTGGTAATGCAAAAAAAAAAAAATTGTTCAAAAGCACTGGTAGAGGTTGATTTAACATGTAATAGTTTGAAAGTAGCACAAATAAGAACAATTTTTCTTAAAACATTAGCTGAGTCAATATAGATTTATGCTTTCTATGCAAACTTTTAATAGATAAATGAGAAATTTATTTATTTTAAAGAGATTTTTGGAGTACTCATTCTTTCACTTTGAGAGCACTTGAAGTTGTAGAAGTATATGCCTGCTTTTATCACAAGTCAGATTAAAGGAAAAGGTAGTACTTAATACTCAAATTTCAGTGAAGAAAAAAAAAGTAGTTGAGAGTTGATCAGAAATAGTTGTATTAAAGTTGTCAGAATCAGCTTTCCAGTAGGATAATGAGGGAAGTTTATAATTCTTTTGGTTGACACCCAGCAAAACACATCAGCCTGGACAATGTTTAATCTGTAAAAGCATGTGAGCTTGTTTGTTTGAGAGGAGCTAATACTGCATACATATTTCATGGAGAGCACAGACTTAGCTTGTCCTTGGGTACAGGTCTTGGAGCTTTAGTTCCAAATACTCTTCAGACTCACATGACTGCAGGTTGTTACTGAATTATGGCTTTCATCAGAGTCAAATTGTAGTGTTTTTTGTTTTAATTCAAAACTAGCTCACAAAAATATACTTTGACTTTTTTTTAAAAAAAGAGGAGTTTGTTCACTTTATCCTCTGGTTTTCAGGAGCAAAAGCAATTTAACTTCTTAAAAATCTGTAACTCAAAAATTCTGAAGTGTGATGCTTCTAGAAAATGCTGACTTTCTGAGCTTTTCCAGTTATTTAAAAATGTGATAAATGGGATTTGCCCGTATAATTTTGAGGTAAATGGGGGGAAAATGTAATCCAATGATTAGGGGAAAAAAATGTAAGAGGTTATGGTCAGAACCCTTAAATTCTTGTTCTTTTGTATGGTTTGACAATTGCTCTGCAGTAGTTTCTACAGACTCAAATAAATTGGACTTCTTGTACTTGTCACCACCCCAAAGAACATACCCTTTGAGAGGCAGCCTGAACTAACTGAAGGAGACAGGAGATGAAAGGCAAGTCGATGTAAGACCAGAGAAGACAGAGCATGAAGCAGTTCTGGATCAGGAAAGGTCCCACATCACCCTCTATTAATAAACTGGCTGCTTTCCCTAAAAATTTTATTCTACATATTCTTTTTTATCATAGGAGCAAGTAGAACCAAGGAGTTAAAATGCAAAATACATCTAATAGGAATGATGAACAAAAACTCTGGGGGTAGATTTACTTTGGCTTAAATACGATGTAAGTAAGAAAGTACTTGTTTCTAGAAAGCAATGTTTACTCATACTTTTCAGGAGGAGTAAGCAAGAGGGGGCATTATCCTTAGCCAAATGATGAGCCACCTTTTGGAATTGAGGAGACCCAGACTCAGTTCATTTCCAGTCCCTGCTTCAAGAGCTGCTTTATGCAATTTATGTTAATTGGTTGGAAGTAAAGAGGAGAACATATGTTTCTTCTTTTTAAGGAAGTGTTTTCACTATCAGGCTTACAAAGGCATCTTCCACTTTTTTTTATTCTTTTACCTAAGAATGTTACAGTCTGGACTGCAGAATGATGAGGCATCTGCCTAAGTTTTGCAGCACTGACAGTGTAGCCTGGTCTGTTGATTAAGGGATTTTAAAGAGGGGTTTGTTGCGCCAATTCCCGTAGGTTGAAGAGGATGTAAAAATGGATTTCTAACTTCCTGCATCAGTTTTCTAACCTCTAGGTTTCATACAGTGAGGAACATCCCATTTTCTGCCTTTTGTTGAATCCAGATCTGAGCAGGACACTTGCTCTGAATTTCCCCCAGAAGGTTTAGGCACAGGGATCCCAAACAGCAGTAGGCACCAAAGTGCTTACGTCGGATAAGATGGCAGTCAGTGCATTTGTTCATAAGTAATAGCAGAGTAAGAAACTGTTTTCTTCAGATGCTGGGAGTAGCAGGAGGGGAGGAAGGGCATTATTCTTACTTTTTGGTAGAGTGAAAGTATATCCTACCCTTGCATTCAGGATAGCATCAAAACCCTTTGACCTTCCTGACTTGCTGTAATAAATATTGTTTAATGCACCTGTGGCTTGATAGTTGTTAGATCGGGAAGAGGGAGATGATTTTTCCAGATGACGATCATTGTATTAGCTGGAAGCGTTATTCTAGTTCTAAAATCCCATTACACTAAGGTCATGCAAAAGGGGAAGGGAACAATCTCTGTTATATAAAACTTACAGTCCAGAGGCAAGACAGTGATACAAATACCAGGAAATAGCTGAATAGTGTTGGCGGATGTGCCAATGTCCAGCTGTTCACACGTTTTTAGAAAGGCATTACAGTAAAGGGAGATTTGGAAGATGTTTTGCAGATGTTTACAGCGAGTTCTTTCCAAGTGCAGGGAGGTGCACTAAGAGGAAGATGATTACTTCAAGGCAATGGGCAGTGGAGGTCCCAAACCTTTTTTGCAGCATCAGTTAAGTCTTGCTTAGAAAAGGAAACTGCCATTTCACTCTTTGGTTTTCCTGCGGTGCAAGTAGAAGTGTTTTACAAACTCCGAGGAGTTAATTTTCATGCTTCCTCTGAAACAAAGTGCTAGTGAGCAGACATATGGAGAGGGTTTTTCTAAATGTTCATTAACTGTGTGGTTTGAGATGCTTAAGACTTAATTTTTTTTTAGACTGCTTAGCTATCTGGCATTTGTATCTCAAAGCTTTGATTGACTTGATTTGCAGGTTGCAAATGTTCCAAAATGAAACCCAAACTTGGATATGCAGAAAATGGAGAAGATACTTCTGTCCTTTGGAAGAAATAATACATTAGCTTAAAAACTTGGTGATAAATTCATTTAAAACATTTAAAATTCATTTGAATCACCACAGAATCTGGAAAAGAACTCTGAGCTTGTATACTTTTTGTAGGAACACTCTTGGTAATCAATGTAATTTCTTGGACAATAAAAAGTTTTACGTTTTTGAGCTAATAGTACAATACAGTTATATGTAAGAGGTAGAATATAGCTTTTCAGAGGAACATTAACAATTACTGGATTACTATTGCCTTTTCTGCCATTCCAAGTCTTGCTCATGACTCACTTTGCAAGTTTTGCCATTGCAGAGGTAGGAGCTCTAAAGGCAAGTTCCCTTCGCTGATTCAGAATAGTCAGTTTTCACATTGAATGGAGTAGTAGTTGAGCAAACAAAAATAGATAACTCTAATCGTGTGGTTAAAGGCATAATGCATATGTCCAAGGAAAGATAAATTTAAGTTACATAGCAAGTGTAATTTTAATGTTTCACACATTCTGTAATTTTAGCAACACTTTTTGAAGATGTAATATTTTCAAGTATTTGTACGTTCTGGCAATTTGGCAAGAATTAAATCTTTGGATTCTCTTTGCTGAATCACTCACTTGGCTACCATGCAACAATTTTCCTTTCCTCCAGATCACGTGGTCAGGAAATCTGTGCACTAAATCTTAAGGGTTGCGTGTATAAAAAGTAGTACTCTTATGCACAGAAACAGCGCTTCACAGGGAAAAAATACTCGATATACTGATATGCTATAGCATTTATTAATAGGTAGATAGTCCTTTAGGAGGGACATACACATTCTTTTATAAACAAAGATCTTATGTAATTTAGGAAAAAAGAAAGGTGCCGGAAAGTTGCCTTACTGCAAAAAGGACACCTCACACTACTGCTGGTTTGTCCACTTGTGCTATTGTTCCTTTACAGGAAAAATTATGATGATTATAAGGGAAAGGACTTATCCATAAGTATCAATTCTGTTAAATTACTAAGCAGCAGTCTGTTTTTCATTACTCTCTCTCCCATCTCTGTTAAGGTTAGCTCTGGACACTTAAAAAAAGAGCTGTTTCTGCTTGAAAAAGAAGATGTATTGCTTAGGCAAAGATTTTGTTCCATAGATCTGTTGCTGGGATTTTGTCTTTTTAAACACCTGTGAAACTATATAAATATGAGTTATTAAAGAAGTTAGTTGATTGGATTGTTGTGTTTTTTGGTTTTTGTTTGTTTTTTTTTTCCCACGTTGCCAAAGGAACATTGCGTGTGTCCATTTCCTTTTGGCCCCGGGGAGGAACAGCAGTACCCACAATGAAGGAGTAAGCGTAGCCAGCGAAGTCCGTTTGGCTGCTAACTGAGGCTGCCTGGAAGAGCCTCCTGCACATCACTGGAGAACAAATTGCTTCCTTTCCACCTGTCTTCAGAAGTTTTCGCTTTATTGTCCACATCTTCCTTGCTTAGTGGGTTCTGTTAGCAGTTGACTCTGAAAAGCCTTTGTTCGGTTTTCTCGTGAGAGATGACTTTTTGCCAGAGGTTCGAAACATATTTGTCATGGAGTTTACCCATGCTGCTTTCCAGCTGCCTTGTGTATACTCTGTGTACAGTACCAAGCGTGTGTTGCGACACTGAGGTAGTTTGTCAAAGAGTTAAAACAGGGTATGTATGTGCAGCACAGGTTGATGAATAAAAAGTGTTAAGTTCAGAATGAAGATGTAAAATACCATTTTAATGTTTACCTCCATTTAATGTTTTCTTTCCGAAATAAGTTTAACATGTTCAGACATTGACCTCAGGATATTTCTGTGCATAGTATCAAACCTACGTTACTATACATTGTGCCTTTTGAGTTTTATAAAAAAATTGAACCAATTAACACATTTTACTGTAAAATAGGTATTGAAGTTTACAGAGAACTAGTAACAGACTTTATAGATTTCAGATTCCATTTAATAAATATGAAAGAGTTGCTGATTATTTTCTAAAATGAAATGAGAGGGTAAAAAGGGTTTTCTTGCAATCCACATTGCTCTTCCTCATACCATACCATAGCCAACGGAAAGCACACTTGCAGCCTGCCTCCACCCGAAAAGCTGTTGCACATTTGTACTGTGTGAACTGCTGTTGTACTGTTCCTGTCGTATAATAATAATATTTAATTTTTCATCTGCATGCACACTAATAGAAAATGGTGCTTTTTATTCTCTCCTTCAGCCAATACCAAAGCCCGCAGTAATGAATTCGCTGACAAGAATGGACTTCAAAAATATGAATATGTCTTACATCCACGAACTACTGGATTCACTTTTGTGGTTGAACGTCTAAGGGAAGGTAATCCTGCTCTGTATTTATTCTCTTTTTACTTTAAGATAATGAATCTCACTCAAGCTATAGAAGCTGATGTTCACAAAAAAGTAATTTCAGAAAAAATGTATGGATCTTGATTACAAAAACGCCTGTGTTTGCAACCCTACTTAAAATGATTGTAACATGAAGAGATATGAGAGAGTTGATAACAGATACCAATATCATCAGGAAATACACAGTGGATGAAAACAACATTTTCTCTCTTTTTTTTTTTTTTTTTAAATAGTGTAGCTTGTTTAGCAGAAACCTCAGAAAAACAGTGGAAAAGATCCCAAGGAAGTTCACCCTGACTATCTGTACTAGTCCTTAACCCTGACTGAGTGGTTGACACCGAACACACAGACGTGTATAACACTGACCTCTCTGAAAAGCTTCTGGTTTTAAGCCTGAGAGCTGAGACAAGTTGCTATGTTAAACGGACAAGGGGAATGCACAGCAGCATGTAGTTGCAGCAAGTCAGCTGCCCAGTGCTGCCAGCTTTTTCAGATGGTGGTGACTTGGAGAAGCTATGTAAAATAGGAGTTGTGCTGCTTGTCAGAGTGATGGGTAAGAGAATGTGTGATCCTTGCTCTTTACCTAGAAATGGTCTTCCATCCCTGTATTAATTTAGGAGTTGAGATTGAGTGCCTATTGTCAGAGAATGGAGTATAAACATGTGATTGCTTGTTAGATCGAGATGTCTGTGGGTTGTTTTGGGAATGGGCGTTTCAATGAGGTTTGAGGCCATCATGGTGTAACCGTTAAATGATACTGATTGGTGGTGATTCAAATACAGATGAGTGAATGTTTGTAGGATGTATGAATTATGGTTGAGGAAAATAAACATGCACAGTAGATATGAAGTGACTTATTTATAGGCTAGTTCTTTAGGAAAAAGCAATTCTAGATGTTTAACACATGCTGGTTATTCTGGTTGCCAAAGGAAGTTTTAGATTATTAAAAAGACTGAGGGCCTGCTGGTAGATTTCTTTTTTTCTCTTGCTGGAATCCTTGCTTGGATTTTAGGAGCAGAGCTGGCTTGCATTTTGCTTGATTCCTACTAAGCAGATATCCTAGAATCACTGTAAACACATCAACATTTTGTCCAGCTGGGCAGTCCTAGCTGGACCATGTATCTATTTGACCCTATTTTTATTGGACATTCAGCAGTAGACATGTTAAACTTTCAAAGTAGATTAAATTCTGTTACTCAGTTTGCTGTAGTAAAAATAATTTGCCGCATATGCAGTTTCAAAAGCTTGTTTTACTTAAGACTTTTCGGGTTAACCTAGTGCATAGTAGTATTTCTAGCCTGGAATAAATTTTCAGTTAAAGGAATGTTTTTTGTTAAAAATATTATCAGCTTAAAAAAACCCCAACTTCTGTATTTGCTGCAGAAGTGAACTTTTGGTTATACAGTCATTTTCTAATTTTATAAAAATACTTTTCTATTGTTGTATGAGATCTATGCAAATTAGGCTATTGGATTATAAAAAGGAAAATATTTGAGGCTGATTAACTGATATTATGCAGTACAAAGCTGGGGAAAACCCAGAAGCATTCCTAGATTATTTTTTTGTCCAGTCTTTCAAATGCTTTTAAGGCAGGTAAATATTGTGTGAAATATTAATGTCCCTTTAGCATTGAATTTACTAGGTGTTAGGTACCTTGAATGGCATTATAAGCTATATATATTATGACTGTGTGCAATTATGTATTAAATTATATGTGAAATGGTAGTTCAACTACCATTTAAAAATACTTAATTACAAATTTAAGAATTGATTTTCAGTTGTTTGCAAATGTGCCAAATATGGACCATTTGTGTTGAAATATTTTGGGTTTATGGACAATCTAACTGTAGTTGATTGACTTTAAAACACTTCGATATATTATATACCTGCATATGTATTTTTTTTGTCTGCAGTACAGTCCTCCATGTAGATTTTCAGATACGGACGGCATAGTTGGTACCTAGTGTTACTGTGCAGCTCTGGTCTGGCTTTTTTAGTATTAGAATGCCTTTTCTACAATTCTAATTTCTGATACTAGCGGTAATAAAGAAAATCAGGGGGTTTAACTATATGGTGTTAACATAGGACAGAGCTCAGAGTGTTTTGATCAGTGGTGCTGAGTCTAGTTGGAGGCCTGTAACTAGTAGTGTTCCCCAGGGGTCAGTATTGGGTCCAGTCTTACTCAATATATTCATCAACGACCTGGATGAAGGGACAGAGTGCACCCTCAGCAAGTTTGCTGATGATACTAAACTGGGAGGAGTGGCTGACACACCAGAAGGCTGTGCTGCCATTCAGCGAGACCTGGATAGGCTGGAGAATTGGTCAGAGAGGAACCTAATGAGGTTCAGCAAAGGCAAGTGCAAGGTCCTGCACTTGGGGAGGAATAACCCCATACACCAGTACAGGCTGAGGGTCGATCTGCTGGAGAGCAGCTCTGTGGAGAAGGACCTGGGTGTCCTGGTGGACAGCAAGTTAACCATGAGCCAGCAATGTGGCCTTGTGGCCAAAAAGGCTAATGGTGTCCTGGGATGTATTAAGAAAAGTGTGGCCCGCAGGTCGAGGGAGGTTATTCTTCCCCTCTACTCTGCCCTGGTGAGGCCACATCTGGAGTCCTGTGTCCAGTTCTGGGCCCCCCAGTTCAAGAGGGACAGGAAACTACTGGAGAGAGTCCAGTGGGGGTGCTATGAAGATGATGAGAGGACTGAAGCATCTCTCTTACAAGGAAGGGCTGAAAGACCTGGGGCTGTTTAGCCTGGAGAAGAGAAGACTGAGAGGGGAGCTTATCAATGCTTATAAATATCTAAAGGGTGCGAGTCAACAGGATGGGGCCAGGCTCTTCTCAGTGGTGCCCAGTGACAGGACAAGAGGCAATGGGCACAAACTGGAGCACAGGAAGTTGCATCTCAACATGAGGAAAAGTTTCTTTACATTGAGGGTGGCAGAGCACCTGAACAGGCTGCCCAGGGAGGTTGTAGAGTCTCCTTCCTTGGAGATATTCAAAACTCACCTGGACGTAGTCCTGTGCGACCTGCTGTAGGTGAACCTGCTTTAGCACGGGTGTTGGACTAGATGATCTCCAGAGGTCCCTTCCAACCCCTACCATTCTGTGGTTCTGTAACATGAGTCCCTGTTCCTGGACTGTCCTAATGCTACAATAGTAGCAATAATCATAAAAATAGACTTCCTGTTCGTGACTACAGGCATAAAGCAGTGTGTGTGACTTTAATGTTCAGGAGGGAGTGGTGGAGGTTTTAACATCATGTTTACGTCTTTGAAAGTATTTTTGTGCATAGATGACAACCTTATTGCCCTATAGCTCTCCTGTGAATACATTTTGGCTCGTGGCTGTTTTCCATTCCTGAGGCTCAAGTGTCTTTACTTCAGGCCTGAGTACATTATTTTGCTCCAAAAATAGGTTGTTGAAGAGAGAGGGAAAATGTCATTAGAAGTTTAACTGCTTTTCAAATGTTGAAAATACTAATTTAATTTGGCAAGAACCCCGATTAATATGCATTCCAAGCTGTAGCATGAAAGAATTACCTGTTATTACATAAAAATAACTATTAGCGACCCTTCTGAATAGGAAATGAAGAATCAGGAAAAAATAACCTTCAGTAAAATGTTGCTTGATTCTCTGCAGGAGAGTTTCTTCCTAGAGGAAGCACTATCTCCACCCTGACTGCGTAATTCAAGCAGTTATCAGCCCTATGTATTTCATAGGTGGCAAAAATTTCTGAACCATGTTA
Source organism: Leptosomus discolor (assembly GCF_034619465.1). Lineage (NCBI taxonomy): Eukaryota > Metazoa > Chordata > Aves > Leptosomiformes > Leptosomidae > Leptosomus > Leptosomus discolor. Next base: position 18,104,142 of record NC_141392.1, on the reverse strand, counting down.
ATGGATTTCTGCCTATGATGACCAACACTGATTCTTCTGGATGCTTTCTCGCTCTTACATGTTCATTATTTCAACTATTTGATCTTTTTTGCCCATAGATGCTGCTATGATGGTTTCTAAGCCATTGCTGAGATTATGGGAGCTAAGAAAAAAAAATAAAATCTATATAACCTCCACCAAAAAAGCAATAAAAATTGTTTAGGCAATACATCTCCTTGTCTTTTGAGTCTCTTACCTTTTTTTCCACATTCTAGCTCTTCATGAGGGATAGCTCTTACCCCCTGAGCTGACCCTTCTAAACAGAAACCCAGGTAAAAGCTGACTGGTTTTTCCTTTCATTATGGTCAGGTGCCAAAACAGTGAAAATATTATTTTATTTGTAAACGATCACAGTACTGTTTTTCTCATTCATATAAACCTTAGAATCACCCAAGAATAAACACAGACTATCAACATGGTTTAGATGTATAATTCATAATATACTCAGAGTAAGGACTGCAGTTGTTGCTGTTTTTTAAGCAGGAGAAAGACATAAATTTGATTGAGCATTGATTTTTGGAGAAGAGTGTACCTTTTGGCTCAATAATAATTTTAAGTAGGATGGCTTAATATAATGTCATCGTTTGTGTATGGTAAGAGAAAATACAGTATAGATTGAGAGCACAAGGAGGGAAAGACTGCATGGTAGCTGGATAAGATCAGCTTTCTACATGATCCACAATATAGACTGTTACCTGAAGATGTGGAAGTGAGTAAGAGAGGAACAAAAATTTCAGTAAGGACTAATGAAGATAGAAAAGTATTAAATATACTTAGGCTAATGTAGATTAACAAAATATATGCATTTTTCACCCCTGCAAGAAGATTATCCTTCTTGGGAATGATTGTTGAATTTCTAGTCGATTGTGACAGTCAGTACAACAGACAAAGCAGTTTTGTGAGATTCTTCATTAGTCTTTGCTGATGCATGTTACTTATAATAGTGCTAGCCTTTTTTCCTAGCATGCTTTAAAGTTTGCTTCTGCAAACACTTTGGCCTTATGCTATCAAAATACTTCAAAAAACATTGTATGAGCTCAATTAATTGTACATTTTCTCAGTGCTGAAGCCCATTTGCTCACTTTGATCACTTATTGTGACAGCCAGAGTAATTACCCTGCAGAAAACCGAATCTTTGTGACCAAAGTGACCACTGCAATCCCAAGTACTATCACATCTGGTTAGCTGGCTATCAATGGAAAGCAAAGAGAAATAAAATAGTTGATTTGCTTCTTTTTAATTCTGTTTAGTTGATCAAGTATATAATTTGTCTTGCCTCAGCTGTTATAAATCCTGGTTTCAATCAGCACCTGGTGAAAAATTACTAGAGCTTTATGCTGTATTTCTTTGGGGAACAAAGGTGAGCATTTTTTTGAAAGATGGAGTCAGAACATGTGAATGAGCAAGAGAAAATGAACCCCAGACACCAAAAAGAAGATTGGTCATGACTTTTTTTTTTTTTACTCGTCATCATATATCTCTCTTTAACCATCTCCTAAAATCATATTTCATCTTTTTTTAAGCCTGAAACTTTGAATAGACCTTATGTATGGAGTCATTTTTGGCAGAACTTGGGTTAAGGCAAATCATCTCCTTTTTACAAAATGTGGGACTTTGAAAATGCCAGAAATGTGCAGGAATTTAAATAAGACTTCTATATAAACATGCCTTTAACAATGTTAATTAAAAACATTTATGGTGTATATAATGCTCTTGAAGATCTAGTTTGTGAGATCCTTCTATGAAAGGTCAGGAGGTTACTCAGAAATTAAGTATAGGTTTTCAGGCTGGGTTGTATTTTATAAAGCTTTTTCTGAAGTGCCAAATGACATTGAAAGTTCAAATGACTTGAATGTTCAGTTTCAAAGAGACAGAAAATAATACTAGTTGATTTGATTCAATGTTGTCTGGATTCATTGAATTACATATATTATCTTGGCATAGTATCTGTAATTGTACCCAAATAGTCTGTCAAGAGAAAATAGTTGTTTACAAATGTTTTCTTAAAATTGCTTCATGGCTTTTAAGTATTTTCTCAGTATAACAAACATTAAGTGTTACGACAGAGCTAAGATTTTTAAAGCATCATTAGAAGATTATTCATACTTTTGCGGACAACAATTTCTGCCAACATTAAATTTTAACTGACCTCTTTTTGACACTTCCTCCATATCCATCAACAGTCTCCAAGATCTGGTTACATTGGACTGAATGTTCCTATTATGGAGTTTATTTTTTACTGGTTTTACAGTATGATGAAGGGTCAGAAGTATTCGCCTTATTCTAGTATTTCAGCTTCAAATTTATTCCTGGTTCGTAATTAGCAACTGAAAAAAATATTGCAGATAACAGCTGCCAACTGCAGCATCCTAAAATAAAAACAGATACAAATTTAACATGCTTGCCTTCATTGCATATCCTTACCGATGGAAAGAAACTGTGACTCTCATCCTGTTTCTATCACTATTTCAAAATTGGTAGTTTTGTACCCAAATAAATGTCTGTATACACACAGTCAGAAACCAGTCTGTATCTTCTACTGTTTATACCTGAGTTTTACAGTTGTACAGCATTTCAGTAATTGGATGCAAGTATCCCGATCTGTTTCATTGCTAGGGCAGGAAAATTGTATTTAGGTGTTCAATCCAGGATATCTATATATATCTATGTAAATATTTTAATCCTGTGACAGTTATTGACTACTATGTAGACTCTGTATGCTTTTCTGGGAGCTGTAGTATCCATGTATTTATGTATTTAATTCTTAATGCCATTTATTTGGGTTATGGTAAAATGTGCTTATATGGCACTTTTGAGCTAATAATCTAGAGAGAGTGTTCACTACCTGCAGATTTTTATAGATATATCTTAAGACAGTTAATAGGAGATGATGATCAGCAGTTCTTGAAAGCTGACGCACACGGTTTAGTTCACTTCGGCTGGGGTGTGAAGTAGCCAAAGAGTTACGCAGCAGATCCTTGTATGTGGCATCTGGATGTCCTCACTATGCACGGAGAATATAGTAAGCTCCCATATAAAGCCCTAAATAGCTTATAGACCATCTTTAGGAGATGATTCTGTCTTGAGCCCTGCAATTGTCACATGAGCCAAGGTGCTCAAATTTGATGTATTTGTGTAAACGGTGTTTGAAGTTGAGACCCTCTGTTTAGTAATTCATTAAGGAGACCCTTCAACTTGAAGTAGCCAGAGTATATTAGCTCCTAGAGTTTTTCTCTTTCTCTGACTTTGAAAGAGAGAGAGGGAGGAGACTGCTTTTATGAGTGGATGAAATGTCAATGAGGAATGCGATCATGATACTGCCAAAGACTTGTCTTCTGGTGCAGGTGACGCTTCTACTCTCTGCACAGTTATGTCCTGCACACACACACCCCTACAGCTTACAAGACAGATGCCATTCATTCTTTCAAATGTAAATCAAAAGTAATACCAGTTTCTAAGCGTGTTATATTTGTGGGTTTTTAAAGAGAAAATTGATGCAGGTTAAAAATTCAGGTCTGTAATAGCTCTGTTCAATGACTGAAATGCTCAGACTATGGTGAGCAGGGTGTATGAATGGATCTACCTGTAAAATATTCTGCTTTCTGTTTTGATACACGAAGTTTCTTTCCTCCTCACATAAATATTGGGTGAGGCATGCGGGTCTTGATCACAGAAGTGTCTGCTGAATTACCTTCAGAGGTTTTATGTGCTCAAACTGAACTGCGTAAGCAGGACTTCAGCAGTTTTCAGGTTCATGCATAATTTGTCTCCTGTGTAACAGAGGTACAGGACGTAGAAAGGCCCACATCAAATGACAGTAGCAGTTACATCTATTGTTTTAACAAAAGCTAGCTTCCCTTTTGTGACTGAACAGATTTCTGACTCCCAGAATGATATGCTGGGCCACCGCCAGAATTTCTGTGGTTTTTGGCAAGGTCAGAGCTTGCCCGCTGACCAGCACTGCCATCTCTCAGAGCAGCTCTCGCCTGTTTTGCTGGTTGCTCAGTGCTCGTGTAAACCAAAAACAGTCTGTTTTGGAAATAGGAAAATATAAGTGGCCACGTGAGCATTAACTTTAGGTCCTCAGTCAAGTAATTTCACCCATGTGTCCGTCAGATTTGCAGAGATTAAGCAGCAACTCTAAACCATCGTTCCTCAATGCAAGGAGATTCTTTCTAGCCGATTTCCCCCCCCCACCCTGTGCATGTGTGCCTCCCAGAGTCATGTTACTAGGTAGACTGATACTCAGAAATTACAGCGCTATTGTGAAAGAGCTTTGAGCAATTTTTTTAGCTGAAAATGCCATATTAGAGCTTCACTGGTTGCCATTATAATTGAACATGTGCTGTTATGAGAATTGAATTCTGTGCATTAAATAGCATAGCCTTTGATACAGAAATATCGGTATGTAAATTGAAGCTTGTGTGTCTTTTATGCCTTTTGTGTGTTGGTAGAAATTTCATAACAAATTAGTTTATTTAAAAAAAACCCAAAGACCTTGTTCAAAACTGCACTTTTATCTGTAGGCATGTCTGTGAAATTCAGCAATGCAGAAAATCGGGTACAGGCTGTTGCGCTTTATTGCGAACACTGACAGTTGTCTCTGTAATCTGGAACATGGTAAAGGGCAGCTTGACTTTTTCCAGAATCATGTTAACCGTTGATGATTACCATATCTTGCAAACATCTGCATGTGTTGGCTTTGACGTGCTTCTCAGAATGAGCATCAGCTTTCTGTTAGATATTTTCTGGCTTTTGGTACATGTTGAAGTTTCTGTTACTATCTTCTTTCCTGTCTTACTGGAGCAGTATTCTGCACTACTTGCCCCACCTCTGTGGCAAACTGTCCATCGTTTCAGTCCTACTGAGAAGGATTTGGGTTTTCCAACTCACTTTTTTTTTTTTTTTTTCTCAGCCCCCATCCTTTCCTCTTTCCATCCTCCACTGCTTTTGAGAAGGGAGCACAGCCTTTCACTGGAGGGTTTGTGGTGGATCTGTGCCAGAATTGCTACCACCTGTAGTGTTTGCAGGTTGACATGTTGTTCCTGTCACCCACACATCTATGGTACTCGTGGGAAATATTTCAGGTTTTATGTTCTTGAGCCTCTCAAGATCTATCTACTGAAATAATCTCCTTACACTCTCCTACGTGTGAGTCATGGCTTGTGACAAGCAGATATGCCATGCGGTGGATCATTTTCCATTTACCTCCTCACAGGTTATTAATAGTCGCTGTAGTAACCATATTAAAAAGTTATTATTTGCCAGCAGTTACCCTACAGTGGTATTAGAGGTTTCCACTGTTTTCCTTTAACTCAGAATACACAGTATCTGTGGTAACGATGTGGTAATGTTTGGCAAATGTGGACTTTTTTAATTGCTTCAACTGGAGGCCTGTAACGATGTTAACTCATCAGATTGCATACGTAGAAATGAAGCTTGGCCATAGATGAGTTCAGGAAAAATGATTGCTCAGTAAAAACTAGAATTATTTTCTTCAGAATTGAAAAGAAGTTCCTGCTCTTTTTTTTTTTTTTTTTAAATTTAATGTTTATTTCCCCTTCAAGATATTTTAAAAAAAAAAAAAAAAAACAAACCAAAACATTTTTCTGGTTGTTTACATGCTTTGGCTAGGCAATAGACTAAGAGTGTGTGTAACAAGGTGTATCTGCTGGTCTAGACTTGGTCAGATCTTGTCAGCCAACAATCCATGATTTTGCAGGTGATGTTGGTTAGGTATTTAATTATTGCTGAAGTTGAGAATAATTCCTATAAACAGAGGTATAGTATTGATATCTATTTATTTCACATGGCATTACCAGATGCTCTGCACAGCATACCCATTTCTTAGCTCTGTTTATTAGTAAGGCAGATAATTGCTTCAAGCAGTCTTGAGTAGAGAGGAGCCTAAACATCCTTTTTCCAGCAGAAAGTACTGCTTTAGTTTCAGTTAGATGATGTTTTCTGATGTTTTTTATTAGAAAAATAGCAGCATCTACAGGCTGAACAAACTAATCCCCAAGTCAGAGTCCCATTGTAGAGGAGAGTCTCAATCATATTTGATGGATTCCCCACTTCTCCACTTTTTGCAGATGCTAGCTGTTTTCATTTCCAGCTGTATTAAAGATGCTTCAAATGTATTTTGTGGATTCCTGATACCACTTTTCTATATGAGTAATTGCTGGCAGGGGAGGAGGTCCATGGAGTATTATTTCAGTTACTGTAAATGTTGGAATCCTCGAGCTGTTCAGATATAGCCCCTAAATCTGTAAGGTAGTAATAAAACTTTCAATCTGCTCTACTTGAAAAATTTGCTGCTTATATATCATTAAACCTTAATTAGTTTGTTTCTTTCATTTCTTTCCGCTGTTGCAGCTCCAGCTCTTCTTCTCTTTGCCCTCCTCCCAATTCCCTGCCATTATTTTCAGGGTATACAAAAATTAGGCCAGCATCATACTTTTGTGAGCTGACTCAGATCCCCGAGTTTGGCAATCATTTGCAAGGCTCTGCTCCAGAGATGTTGAGAGCAGTGCCACATTCATGAGTCCTGGATGTTGCTATGGTACTGATACTGAAAAACGAAAAACATGAGAGGGCAGAGGAGCTTGGGAAAAATTGTAGTAGAGCATAAATGCTTTTTAAAATAGATTTTTATCAAAACATAAACTTCAGCATAAATTCAACACTTCACCTCATTCATCACCTTATATGTAATCTGAAATATTGCTGTCTTTGGGACTTATTTTGTCAACCTTTTCCTGAACTGGGAGATTCTGGAAGGCAGGAAATAAGGTCTTGGCTCTCAGTGTTCTCACTAAACATAGGTAGATATAGGAAGGGTTTCCCTTTACTGCCTATGTGCCATGTCAGTTGTTTGAAGTGTTGTGCAATGGGAATTAACTGTATTAATGAAGTATATTACAGATAGAAGGTTTGAATGTATTTTCCCATAAATTCATTTTTCTGTGGAATGGCTATCAGTTAAGAATTGGAGAACTATTTTTAGTATACATCCCATATGGTAGTGTCTCTCCCTAATCCTATTTCATACTGTTAAAAGCTAGTAATATCTTAGAATAAGCATCTCTGAAATGCGAAATGCATATCATCTATATTTAGACTTGTGCAAAACTGATTTTTGTGTGTGTGTGTGTTGGTAGTCATTGTTGACCTTGCAGTATAACAATAAAAGTGAGTGCTATTGGTGATTACAAAAGATCAAGATTACAGTTCCAGAAGCAGGGACCCGAGCAGCCTTCTGCCTGGCTTGTTTGGATCACAGTCCTTCACCGTGCTACCCTGAAAGGATCCAGCCCCTCCTGATGGTTTCACACAGACAGTAAGGGTATCTATTTGGAGAAAAGCGTAACATGCACAATAGAGAGAGACATTTTCAAAAATGCTTCAGAGACTTTGGAATTTGTGAGCAGTGGCACGTTTGTGTTGCCTGGAAGTTGCTATGGGTACTGATGTTGAAAAGCCAAACACACAGAGGGCAGACCTTAGGGACATAAGTCCCATTTAAAATCCTGTAAGAATTAGTGTTCTGTAAATCTGCTCGGATGCTTTTGAAAAATCGTCCCTCAAAAGGATTCTTTGCCTAAGTGCTCTCCAGGTTCATCCTGTCAGCTGCACCACTGTGATTTAACCAGTTCTTCTTCTGCCACGACTAATCCAAAAAAGCATTCCTTCCAAAAGGAATGAAAACTCCCTGGCTTCCTCTGTCAGCCCTTTGCTGCTCTTTTAGCATGGGTCATACAATTAAATGAAATGTATACTCAGCAACTATGTGGCTCCTTCTTTCTTTCCCATTCTTCGTATACGATCTGCTAGGACTGTTTCTTTTTGAGGCCAGTATTTCTTTTTTGTATGCCTGAAACAGCCGTCTTAATGGTATATTAGCATTGTTGAAGCAGGTAGCTGTTAAGCTTCAGCTGCCTCAAGTAGTGCAACCTTCATGTCCACAGCATTGCAAATATTTAATAAACCTGTTAATAATACATTCCAAACCATACTGAGAGGCTGTGGAGATTCATCAGGATTTATGCTACCTGTGGTGCTAACAAATTCAGTTGACTTTACACAATGAGGCACGCGCGTAAGCATGCACTCAATGTTAAAATACATACATAATTTCTGATTTAGAATAGCAATGTTGTACCTTACGACAGAACATTTTCAAAGGATTGTTCTCCTCCTTGAAGGGAGAAATTCTCTTGACTTTCAGTCTTATGCCTTTCTCTATTCTGGCACATGTTGTAATCAACCATCAGCGTATTCTTTTTCATGTCTTCTTGTTTGGATAGCAGTGAACAGCATAGAATTCATTAAAACTGATCAGCCAAATGCTAGTAGAATATAATGAGCTTGTGACTCAAATGGTGGGTTTTTTTTTCCTATAAGGTGTGGTATATTGTGTACATACAGAACTGTGTGTGTGTAGAGGAGTTTTGGTGGCTGATTTCTGTCTGTCTTGGCAAACTGTCTAGGATGAGAATTGTATTCTAAAATGTCATTAATACAGTTAGAGAAAACAAATATCTTAGCTGTTGTGAATGTATGCAGTGAGGATATATTCCCCGTGATTTTTTACAAGCAAAGTGATTTAACTCTGTCGCTCCCTCTGAGCTGACTGAAAGTGCTGTGGCCAGAGAAGGGCTGCTTTACACCCAAACTGGAGAGATTGTGGTAATGAAGCCAATATGGGTTTCAAGTAGTCAAGGCTATGAGCAAAGTGAGCTCCTTCAGTCTGCAAAATATTCTGGGGCATCCCCAAGCCAGTGTAGGAGTGTTGTTCAGAATGAGTTTCACTGGCTTCTTGCTAGAGGCCCTTTGCTGCCTCTTAGCTGGTTGAGAGGAGGAACTCAATTGAGTGGTACATGTCACTTTGAAAACATTCCAGGATCCACTGTCGGGATGCACTGCCTTGATCTACAAGTCAAATGGCCTGATAAGGCACTGCATCTTTTCAAAGTAAAACAGGAGGAAACGTTCAGATTGCATAACTAAATGCTGAGAAATAGGAATTTCAAAAAGTGAGATTGAATGCAGCCCTCTTGTGGTGTGCTTTTGAGGAGAGAACAAATGTGTTTTGCCATCTGGCATTTCCTTTGCTTAGAATAAATGACAAACTTTTAACAATGGATTTCATGCTTTTTCATTTCAAACAAAAGAAAGAAAACCATGGACAATGGAGAGTTTTTACCAGGAGGACTTTGAGGTGGATCTGCTATGCAAGAAGCTATGAAGGAATAAAGCAAGTTCCATAGTCTGCATTATTCTCAGGAAGAGCCCAAGAGGGATGAACCTGAGGAAATAAACTTCCTAAAAGAAAGGTGGAACTTGGGAGTATCTGGTTACAAAATCCAGAACTGTTGCCTTAATTTTCAAAAATTCTATAGTAACTGTTTTACAGCTGTTATCTCCACATTGTTTTCTCAAAATATTTTGCTATGCAGAAACACATTCCTAAAATATTTTCATTATTTTAGTAGAAGAGTTGTGGCAAATGTGAAAGGTTGGAAGTAGTGGAGGTAGCTGAAAGAAATGAGACTTGAAGATGCGTACTCTGGCAGCAGAATCTCTAATCCAAATCTCATAAATACAAGAATGTGTTTTATGAGTAATCCAGAGTACACTTTAGGAAACAGTGAGTTGGTATATCAAATGGGATATTTGAACACGGTTATGTAATAAGCATCTTCTGGCTCTTTTTCTAATTTTCAAGTGATACATTTCTTTATCGAATTTCATTACTAAATTGTACTTCTGCTGTATGGAGCAGAAATGTCATGTTTCTTTTTCCTCACTGGAATTTGCTATGTATATCTGGTGTGGACAAAAATCAAGAGTTATCTTGAAAAGGTGCACCAACATAGTTTTAATCCTGGAAGTATGACACTTCACAAAAATCTTTCTCTGAAAAAAAACCCCACACTAAGAAACCAATTATAAACAAATAAGAACATGAACAATATGCTGGTCAAGCTTTTGTTGCTAAATAAACAAAGACTATTGGGAACTGCATGTAAAATATATTTTGTCTGCTACTTAGCACATGCTGCAGCTAAAATGGAAAATTCTGTACAGCTGAATGATAGCACTAAGTGAATTGGCATTTGCAATTAGTTTTCCAGTGGTTTGGCAGTATTAATAATGCAGCAGAAGGACAGGATATCCTTCAACTAAGTCAGGATGAAAAAGAAGTTTTCATTAGCATTACAATGAACTCTGAGAACTAGGTATTCTTACTTATTGGAAAAAAGGTTTGAGGAAACAAATCTCATGTTTGAAATGTTTGGTGAATTTTGGAGAGTATCTAAATATGCCTTTATCAGAAACTGTTTTTAGTACAGTGTAGGGATAAAATATCTTTCTCAGGCTGTTATTATAATTCGTGAGATGTTATTTTCAGCAGTGTTTATTATACAAAAGAATGTTCAGAACCAGATAAATACACTAGGGAGCCTGGTTAAGTAGGAATAAACCAGAGGAGTTACTTAAAGTTACAAAAGAAACAAAATGCTGACATAGATGAGATAAATTATTCTTTCTGTTGTTTTTCCATAATAGTCTATTTTGGTCAAAACCAAAGAGCAGTAACTAATATATTTGCATATTTGTGGGCAAATTCAAATGAAGATCACAAGTGTTGTGACTTATCAACCAAGGTAAAATGAGATTGAAGCAATCCAGTCTAGAGGAGCTGATGCTTATCAGCAGAACCTTGGAGCTGAGAGAGCTTAACTGGAAGCCATCAGATGCAAGTTGATGATGATGAATGGATAGATGGGGAAGCAGTATGCCTTTTTATAATTGTTGTCACCACAGACCACAGGGCACTTTTTGTCGGAATGATCAAATTAGTCCAGCCTTCAAAACAGAGTATGCAATTCTGCTAAAATGGAGATGACCATCTGGCAGCCTACAGCAACTTGATTTTAGCCTGATGCCCAGCTACATCTTTATCAGCCAATAATATCTTTTATATTAATTACTATGCATACTGTTACACAACAGCTCAATATCATCCAAATTCCTAGTCTTTTCCACATACTTGGTTAGAACATTATCAGGATTTTTTTGAAGGATCTCTTCCTGCACCTTCCTGCAGTAAAGACTCCAAGTACACTTTCATGTAGTCCTCCTTCACTAAATTATTGTGGTTTTGTCCTCTGCATGTCCCGATACCTGTGCCTCAGGTGGACCTGGAAGAGTATCGTAAGTGACCTCACCAGTTCTGCAGAAGACTGCTAATTCTTCAATGTTCCTTCTTTCCTATGCCACTATGTCCTTGTTTCTCTCTTCATCTGAGAGTAGAGGGATGAAGCTCTGTTAGCTCTGAAGTTCAAGAGAATTGAGAAAATTCAAGCCTTCCCGATTTGTCTTTTGGACACTTCTTTCTACTCTCTGTGCACTTGCCACTACATTCATGCTCCGGCACTGACTATGATGCAATTACTTACTAGTAATTTCTGTGTATTACGCTCAGCTTGTTCTCCTCTTGAAAGAAGCCATAATTTGGATGGGTCCTGTCACGTACGAAAAACATAATGCTTTGCTAATTTCCCTCAACAAAGTTGATCCACATCAGGTACTTGTCAGAAGGACCCTTCTGCAGCCTCTGTGAGACTTGAGCTCTGTCTGCCTCCACCCAAAGCAGCCCTAGTTGTGCTGCCACCTGGCAGTTGCCCAATACAATAATGTTTGTATCCAGTGTACGATGGATTGAGTTTCTTGCCGCATGGCAGACACTTGTGATAGTAACATTTCCAACTCAACATTACTGAGAGATATTTGGTTCCTTTTTTTTTTTTTGTTCAGTATAAATAATGCACCCCATAATTGAATTTCACTCAAAATGTCATATAGCAGAAATACGAGTAAGGTTGGTTGAGTTCAGTAGTTTCCCATTGTTTACTGACAGAGGCTGGTGGAGGTTACACAGTAGAGGCAGCTTTGGGTTGCTGCTCTCTGTTTTATAAACAGTCATGAATAATAAGGTCCCCCCTGCCAAACTTGCATTCTGGATGACAGCCGGCCAGCTGGTCGCTCTCAAAGGGATTTGCTTCGAGTGGGTTATGTGCTTGAATGATCATATCTTATCAGATTTGAAGGCTGATCCATGTTGAGTAAAGCTCCCATAGGATGTGCAAGTACAACTCAGTGAGGGACAGGAAGGTCTGTACCAGAGCCTTGAATGGCATGCTGGGCAGCGTGCAGAGACCTGGGGTAAGGTGTGCCGCTGTAGCTTTTCTGTGAGTTTTTGTCTGGGCTTGAAAATAACTGACTTTTAACACCAGGTCTGGAAGGGAAGAGTGATTAAGCCTCCACTAGCAAACAAACAGCAGGTAGTCATCTTGTTAACCAAAGAAGAAATTTGGTCTGGAGTGTCTAGCCCAGGAGTAGCAGATGTGAGTGGAACTTAATCCCAAAACTGCAAACTGCTTGAAGTATCTTATCAGGGAGGGAAATAGCAAAGCTGTTTTTATCAAACCTGTGCTCCAGCTATTGCAAGGCCTCAGTATTGCTCAGTCTTAGTGTACTGTGAGAACAGAAACATCTTACAGGTTTTTTTCGTATTTCTTCACAAGGTAGAAGTTCCTTTGCAGGATTTCGGTGGCCTTTAGAGCAAGGTTAGGTTAAGATAACTTTTAAGTTTGGCCTTCAGATCTCTGGCAGAATCCCTCACTTGTTAAGTTGGTAGAAAATTTCATATGGACTGTACTGGGAAGGTGGTTGAATGTGGTGCTGCACAAGACAAAAGAAAATTGTATAATGTTTATATCAAGGAGTGTTTAAAAATCCTGGTGTTTCAAATAGATATTGATGTGTTTATTCTAAATCTCAGTGAGGCTTCCTCTGTGTAACTGTCTTGTATGTCAGTCTGTTGGGGTAGGTAGTATGACCTTGAGAAAAGGTAATATAAAGGAAGTGAGAGAAAGTCAGCGTTTAGCTGTCCCTGTTTGAATGCTCATTTAACTTGGTTAGACTGGATGCCGATGAGGTGCCTCTTCAGTAACTGAAATGTGCATCTCCTTGAAGTGTAAAACATCAGAAAAAACTACCAAAACACAGAAGAGGTAAAGATGAGTGGGAAATTGCTACTCATCTGTTGAATGGAAACTTGATGTTAAATAAGATCATCTTATGTTTCACTGTTTGAAACACAGTAAGAGTTCCAGGAACTAATTATCTAGCAATGGATGATGACATGGAAATATATTAAATATACATAGATAGCTAATGATGAATACTTGATCATGCAAAAGAAGAGTCCAGTTAATTTTTATGTAAATTAAGCGACATTGAAAGTGACACTATAACAAGAAACAACGCTGTTTTGCATTTGAATAGAACAAAGCAGCAAATTCACACTTGAAACAGAGCCTTTCTTCTTAAATTGTCTTTTCCTGGGTGTGTATTTTAATGTATGCTTCATTCACAGTAAAAACATGGTCTTCGTAGGTATCGTCTTGTCTAGAAACAATCAGACAAGTTAGCCTTCTAAAAGCTAATTTAATTCTTTGGTAAGTGTCCTGTCTACATTATCACTTTTAATGATTAAAGGGACTAGTGTTGAATCAGTGTGATAAGCACGCATAGTTAGTGCCAGGTTTGTGTAAGGACTCGCTTATTTCCAAAACTTCATGGAAGTGAAGTAAGGAGCACCCTACCAGGCGGCTAAGAATGTCAACTGTGGACTGGCCTGTTGGAGGTGGGGATGCTCTAAGTGCACGCTTAGCTGCACCACGCTGCTTCCTCGGGGGAACAGCTCCAGGGCGAATTCAGCCAAGAGGTAGCCTGTTATCTGGAAGATAGGAAGCTCACTTGTGGTGACTGAGTGGAGAAGAAAAACTGAGGAGACGGAAAAAGTTCAAAAAGAAGGTGCATTTATCTTTAGCCTTCTGCTGCAGATTGCTTGATAGATGGCAGTGCTTATCCTGACTCTTTATGCATGGTTTATTTATGCTGCTCATATTACTTTACTTCAGAATTGTCCGTGGATATATGTAAAAAGTTCAGACATAGATTTATGTATACAGCTTTTCAAATTCTCGTGGAGCTGTTAGTCTTTGAGGGTGAAGGAAGAGGGTATTAAAGCAATTATTAAATGTATATTAATATGCACTGGTAAACAAAATTCAAAAACTGTTAAAGAACAGATGCCTTTGTCACGTTTCAATGGTAAGCATATGGCTATTCGTTTTTTAAATACAAATCCCAAAACATTTAGATCAGTGCCTGTCAAATAGTTTGTCCTGACAGAGGGTTCAGCTTGAAGCTACTAATTCAGTCCTATTCCTTTTTTCTAATCTACTGTTGAATTTGATTAGTTGAGCCACCACTCAGCTTCCTGTAAGATAGGCGTCCTTAATCTGCAGTAAATGTACCACGAGAGGCATGCAGGGCACAATCTTTTACCTCTGTGTTACACAGTGCGGTGTTTGAATATCTTTGGAATGGCTGAGGACAAGTGTTTATATTAGGGATAATTAAAAAAATTAGAAGCATCAACTGAGTTCATGTTATAATGCCCAAAATAAGAAAATGCTGTTATTGCAAGCAGTTTACATGAGCAAAGTTTGTCGATGAGGCTTTAACACTTGAGCTGCAAGTCAAAATGACAAAATCCTGATTTTTTTTCCTTAGCTTGTTTCCAAATCTACAACTTTCACATGGAGTGAAAGTCCAAAATTAATTAATATTTTATAAATGTCTGAGAAACAGAATCAGAAAAAGCATAGTGAATTAGCTTCATAGTTGCTAATGAGCACTGCTTTTATAAATGGAAATGTGTAAGACTTGGTCATTGGCATTACAAAATATGAGTCTTCCTTCACAGGTCAGGTTTGGGCTTTGAATTTAAAAGCTGATGCAAAACTGAATATTTGAAGGCCTAATATCTTCTTTAAGGGTGAGCCCAGATTTCTTTATCACCTTTCAACATCCAATATCATTAAATCTTAAAGGACTGTTTTATGCTATTTGTTGGGGAACTGGTAGTTTTGTTTGGACAACACCAACCATGGAAGCAAAATTAAAGAGAGAAAAAACATTATAATGCTTGGAAAAGTTGACATTCAGAAGTCAGTGAACATCAAAAAGCTGTTTATGGAATCTTAATTTGGCATTCTTACATGTATATATGAGATTATCTGATCTTTAGCTAAATGATTGCATGCCATTCTCCCTACGTCCTCCGCCTCATTGAGCACTCACTGAAGGAGCAACTTCTAAATATTTTGTTTTCTCCTCATCTTCGGTGTGTGGCCCAAGGGCTTATATGCTGCACTGCTGCACTATTCAAGCTCTTCTCTGAAAACAGAATTTCTATATAAGCATCACTGCTTCTTGCTCCTCTAGAACTAGAGTGCTTCCTGATCTTGATGGAATTTATTTTCACTATATATGTATGTATTTCATGCATGTGGGAAA
This sequence comes from Leptosomus discolor, assembly GCF_034619465.1. Lineage (NCBI taxonomy): Eukaryota > Metazoa > Chordata > Aves > Leptosomiformes > Leptosomidae > Leptosomus > Leptosomus discolor. The sequence goes on along the minus strand of NC_141392.1, from coordinate 18,088,665 downwards.
TTGAAGTGCAGCAAGTGCATGTCTACTGCCTGGTGTTGGACACGTACGGGCTTACTTTTCACTTGTCGTGCTTTCAGCTGGGAATGCTCAGCAGCACTGTAAAACTGACCTTAGAAACTTCCAGTCAGCCAAACCAGATGAGAAATTAAAATCTATTTATGAAATAGGCAGAAAGAGTATACAGTTCTCCTGGGTTTTATTTAGCATGAAGATTGGTTTGAGACTCAACTGCCTAAAGTTGAATTTGTCCTGTTTCCTCTCCCCCTCACTCTGTTTTGTTCATTGCAGACCTTTCTGGTCCTGAGCAAATGAAGCAAAGCTCCTGCACTTTGTTGTTACAGAACCCTGATTCACTGCAAGTTCAGATCCTGGGGCAAAGTAGTATATCATCATGAAACTAAAGATAATATCCATTATATAGGCAGAGGCAACCTTAGATCTGGCATTCTCCTACATCTGAGTATTGAACTTTACAACCTAATGTTCTTTACTACTGATGTATTTTATGTAATTCTAAATGTTTTTAAATGCTAAATCAGCAGCCGATCACGCAACAGATACTGCCGCCATCCCTCCCCAGGCTGGGTTTCTGCTTTGGTTGCCAAATTCCTTTCCAGAGCTGTTAAATAGTTGTCCCCTTTGCGTTTGAATTGAATGGCCTCCTTCCCCATGCTTCATGGGTGGTCACATGCAGAAGCAGTGAGGGGATGTAGCATGGTCTTTTGCTCACAGGGAATGGTGCATGAACTGGAGGCTAGAAGTTGGGAACACTCAGTAAGGACAGATTCTTGAATTTCAGCTGTAAACTCTATAAAATGTTTGCTGAGCATGTGCAGAATTAAGATTCTTCAAAGGCTTGTAGTTGTTGGCCAAATTTGGGATGTTTTCTTGGAAGTTGGCAAAGGACATGTTACTGACACAAATACCATCTTCTGCCAAACTTCAAGTCCCAGTTCTAAGGCTTGGGATGTTAGTCTTTTCCAAAGAAGAAACCATCTGCAATTTTTTTGGTGACTTTTTAAGTAACAAAAACATTTTTTCCATAGCCTCAGCCTTTGATATAACTGAATTGCTTTAGCTGAGATTGTGGTACCCCTTCTTCCCTTCAAAAAATGAATCTGAGGCTGAAAGAGCCTGGAAATTTAAACCACTTCAGTCCAAGTGGTTTAAACTTGATGTTGTACATAGCAATTACAGTAGGTTCTTGTAATGAAAGAGCTGGGAAATTGTAATGTGAAGGTACTAAGCCTGCTTTATAGTAAAAGAAATTGGCTGTTGTCATCTGAGTTCTTTCATACTTGCATAAAATTGGTGTTCAGGAACTTTATTTTTAGATCAAATAAACCAATCTGGACTGGACAACTTGTTCTTCTTTGATTTTTGCTTGGTCAGGAGAACGCGCGATATATTGGCATTGCACTGTGCAGACTCAATCCAACCATCTAAGGCTAGTTTGTTAGGATATCATCTTGCAATATGAAACATTTTTTCGTGAAAAGAATGTGAAGAATTTTGCTACTAATAATGTCTTGCCCTTTATGGGTAAAGTTATTTTGCTCCCTTCCAAGATGAATGCAGCCCTCACCGACTTCAGTGAGGATCTGCTGCTTTTCTGTCTGCCTGCTCTTGCAAGGCTGGATCCTTAGCTGGGGTCAGTTAGTTTAGCTCTGTTGAAATACGTACAGCTTTGCTGCTGTACATCCAAGTATTTGCACTTCTTTTAACTAGAATGTTTGGGTTTGCACTTGGAAGTTCAGGTTTTTATTTCCTGCCTGAACTTTAGCAAAAAATAAACCAGGAAGCGGTTCTTAAGTTGCTTTGCTTCTCAAAAAGTTGCACAACTGGGGTGGAAGGGACAGGGGGATTATTAGTCTGCCCAAAAGCTTTGTAACCAACCGCGTAGTTTTATGTGTGTGTAAACCAGCAACTGCCACCAGGGAAAAATACAGGAAAAGGATTGTTTTTCAGCGGGAGAATTCTTCTTGTATGATTCACCATCTGGCCTGTAAATCCTTGTGTCATAGCAGTGGTCGTGGGGTGAAGCAGCAAGCCTGCGATGCCAAAGCCAGACAGAGAGGGAGGTGGGTGAAGCTGTTTTATTTTGATGGCAATGGACAATGCCAGCTCAAGTGCTGCAGCTTAACCTAAAGCAGCAGGACAATCCGGCCAGTTGGCAAAAGAAAATAATTGATTCTTACAGTTACAAATAGGCACCTGACTCATTTTGATGGATCTGAAAAGACCACGAGGTATTGAACTTTTTGACTTTTGTGGGAGGTGGGCACCTGATGAGTCCAAGTCTCCACAAAACCGCCTCCTTGCACTCATGCATTCATTGGGCTGCAAAATCAATTGGTGAATCTGGCACATTGGCCATTTCCTAGGGTACCGTTCGTTCTTTCTCCAGTTGGCCAACGTCTCCTGAAATGTGGTATTTACTGTCCCCTCCTGTGTATGGGCAGAGGCTGCTGAGGGTTTAATGGTTTATTGTACTGATCGAGAAAAAACATGAATTCATCGGAAGTCAGCCTGAATATTGGATGTCAGACATTGCTATTTTTAAATTGCTTGCATCTTGTTGATACAATTCATTATAAATATTTAAGAAGGAATAGTTAAATATTTTTCTTTTGTAAACTATCTTTTAGGCGTTTTTTTTTGGGGGGGTGTTTTTTTAAAGCTTAACCGAAGCCATACATAGTATAAAATAAATTCAGTAAGATATTGGTAGTTTCCATTTCCAGAATAGTCTTTCGTTGAAAACAGATGTGTTAGTAATACTAAAAAAGAAAAGATGTTTACCAGCATTTCTAGAGCTTCATCACTTGTTTTTGTGTTACATATGCTCTTTCATATACAAATATTACAGATATTGTATGATTTAATTCCTGTTTAGCTTTTTAAACAACAGGAGTCAGAATAAAAAAACCCTAAATGCTCCACAAATGTGGCTGTTATCCTGTATTTAAAACTACTTAACTTGAAACTAATAAGCCAGCAGTGGCTTGTGTGTTGTAATGACCATAATAAAGAAATGGTTTTGATAAAATCATGACATGGTTTATGGCCTGCTGTACTTCATGCGAGACAGGACCATTCTAAAATGATCAAATATCCTCCTCACCCCAGCCAAACAAACAAAAACCCTTAGACAGAAACAAAATAACTTTTTTTACTTTAATGAGATTGTTTGGTAGCCTTACCAGCAGTTGCAATTTTAGTGATGTTTATACAAGAGATTGCATAATGGCAATTTAACACATGAATACTATGAAAGGAGCTGTAAAAGCTAAACCTCTGGGTGCAGCCAACTTCAGAGACACAGTGGAAGCCCACCTGTCTGCAGGCATGATCTTAGGAGCAAGTGCCTTCTTGACCATCCCAAGACTTTAACTAAGCAGAAGTATTTTTGGAAGATTGGTTTTAAGATTTGAGGAGTAATTATTTATATCTGTAATATAAAATCTTTCACCTGTGGTGACTGTTGTTCTGGAAATTTAAGAAATCAGTTCATTCTGTGCTGACCACTATAGCTTCTCCAAGAACATCTGATGAGCTCAAACTCCTGAGGACATAGGCAGTCAGTTGTAATAAGTGAATATAAAAACAAATGTGTTTTTTTCAAAGACAACAAAAGACAGGCTAACTCATCCTTGTAAAACAGTGATAACCTTTCTTCTCTGAATTTCCAAAATAAAAAAAGAGCCACTTTTTTGTTTTTCTTTCTTGGCTGGAGCTTGAAATTCAAAGCCTCAGCCAGGGAAGGGTTTCCTTAAAACAATGTCTTTAAAGGTCCATTAATCCATCAGAGGTTTTGATACACTTTATTACATGGAGATTTGTTTGGGAACCTGACTTTTTGCCAGTTTCGATTCTGTTTAGCTTTCCATCCTCTTTTCTCTTTCTTGTTTTCCTGAAAAGGAAACACATAAGTGTTTAGTTGAGTTAAAGCTTCTATTTGGTGGTTTCTTGAATTAGGCCTTGGTTCCCCCTGCTCTCCCACTCCACCCAGCTGCTTCTTCATGACTAAACACTAATTTGGAGGCAGTAGAAGCATTGGGATCTACAGATTCTCCCTTTGTCCCTACTGACGTTCTTCCGGGAGTGATTTAAAACTGTAGTGAAGCATATATGTGAGGCCCTCTGAAAATTGTGGCTGGGTCTCCACCTCTTAGTAACTTATGTAAAGTCTGGCTTGTTTTGAGGGGATTGTTCTGGCTTTTTTTTTTTTTTTTAGGGCAATACCTCTTCTGTCATTCCACTGTAACTTTAAATGCTGAACCAAAGAGCTTACAGTCAAGATAGACAAGGGGCATCAGGCAGAATACTGCAGAGGGATGGGGTAACAGCAAGTCTCCTGTGTTCCCTTTGAAGACTTCAGGAAACAGAGCACTGTCTGCTACAATTGTGGTTGAGAGTTTATATGGAAATTCAAGCAAAGGATGGGATTTGAGAAGGTATTGCAGAGCAGCAACAAGGGTCTTCTTAAGGCAAATATCTAGCATCTGAACTCCCTTAGCAGCTGCTTCAGGGAGAGATGCCAGAAACAAAGAAATCATGGAATAACCAGCCCAACTAGGAATCACCTAAAGAAGTAAATGCTCTGAGTCTGCTGCCTAGATCATTACTGCTTTGCTACAGGAAGGGACATAGATTTGTACATGTTACAAAACTGTGCCTAGCAAAATTTGCTTTTCTGAGCAGTGGCAGTGAGGTCGTGGGCAGACAGACTGGAGGGATGCATTCTACAGCCCTGTAGCGTCGTGTACCGAGTGTGTGGGGAAATAGCTCAGCTTAACAGTTGAGATTTTCAGTAAAATAGCTGTAGAACATCTATCGGGGGCTAGCAAAACTATTAATGAGATCCCGGTCCTTTAACTGTGGGAGCCTTGTGAAATGTTGGTTCCCCCATCACTAATTACAACCCTGTAGCAAACCCAACATATCTACTTTTTTTTGTGTGTCTGGAGTTTTTACCCTATTCTTTTGTTACCTTAAATGGGACTTCAGTATTCATGTATTGTCTGGTTTTAGTCAGTCTTAATTCCTTTGAGTTTAGTTTTTTTGGAGGGTTCCCATTATTGATGCATTGAAGAATATCATGGGCAGAGGTTACCAAAAAAGGGTGTGACTTGGGAGTGGAGTAAATTTAGCACATCCACATTTTATTAAATTTATGACTCATAAAATGCTCAATATTTCACAGAATAGCCAACTGACCCTCATTTCGCTTGCGCTGATGGATATGCTGAAGTTTTGCCAAATAGTTTTGGAATTATATTCTCCAGAAAATGTTATTGCCTATTAAAAGCTTGAATATGACCTTTTCTCCTTTCTCTTCTCTCTGACCTCTATCTCTGGACACATCCCATATTGAAATTCTTTTTCTCCTCTGTCCATTTGGCAGAAGGATTCCACCTCCTGCGCACCCTCTGATTTGTTTTTGTAGATGTAAAAATGGACATTTTTGCATGCAGCACCATCTTCAAAGTGACATTTGTCTTTCTATATCATCTTTGTTTCTACATCTGGACAATCTGATATTTTCTATATGGAAGTTTGTAACAAGCTTCAGCTCCTTAACCAAAAACTGTTTAATTGTTAAGGGCTTCTTTGAAATCTTGTTATGAAAAGTTCCTTTTTGTTTTGTGGTTTGTTTTTTTTTTTCACATACAGCTGTTGGTATTGTAAACTGCATGTTTGCAGGGATGCATGTGTCTGCAGCATATGAAGCTGTCAGCTTTTTAGTAGTTTTTCCTGTTTATGGCCTGGAGAATGTTTCAGATGGAGAAGACCAGCTGGAGGGAGAGCAATGTCAGCCTACCCTAGTGGGATTTTGATCACGCTAAATTCTGTTAATAAAATTCAGGGTCTGTATATCAACATAGAATAGCTTGGAAATGTTATATAAATACTTCTTAGTGAGGCCTAAGAGTCTGTGAGATGCAACTTTAAAAGGGTTTTTTTTTTAAAAAAAAAATCTTTTCATTTCAGAACTGTAAAAAAGCTAAGGTTTTCCTAGCATCATTGGGAAATTTTTAAAAACAAAGATTTAGGAATCTTTTTTTAGGTCAGTGCACACAGATGTAGTTCCCAAAATGGCTTTATATGTATGCACTGACCTGAGCTGTGTCTTGTTACAGTGACAGCATGTGCAAACAAAATGTGACATCAGATCTGTATTCCTCATTCAATAATCGTGTGTCCGAGAAAATCAAATAACATATGTGAGGAGAGAATAACATGTTATATAATGCTCCGCCATATAATGCGGTGCTTCTCTTATTCACTTACAATCTCAGCAATCGGATTTGGCCACTTCATGGCTTCCTCTGCTTCCACAGAATACGGTTTGTGGATAGCAAGAAATAAGGAGAAAGGTGTAGCTGTCTGGCACAGGGAAAATTAATAAGGATACACAGAGGGATTGTGAACTGTTTAAGGCACTGGTGACTGTGCATGTGAATAAACAGGTACGAGGGGTTAAAAGAGGTTCTTTAAATTTTAGATCCTGATCTAGCAATTTCATTTGTGGTCAAGGGACTGCACAAATACACAGGGCAGGCTATGCATCTTTGATTTCAGGACTGTTAGTGCGTTAGGTTTCTGAAAATAGAAATAAAGCAATTTATATGAAACCCAAACAGCTGGCTTTATGTAATTCATCTTCTGCAGGCATCTTCTTTCTTTCAAACATGTTGAAACACAATATATTTTATTAGTTACTGTCAGCTAAAAAAACATGCTTGATTTTTGTTTTATTGTATTTTTCCCCAAAATGTATTTTGCACACTTAATAGAATGCTGTCAGTAGTCACTTTCTGTCTGATTTGAATCCTTTTTTTTTACTCTAGAACTACAGGAATAAAAAGCTTCAACTTGCTTTTTTAAGACATGTAGATAAAGAGATATATCTAAATATAGTTATCTAGTTTTCCAGATCAGGAGTTGATATTTTTAATAGCAAATTTTAAAAACTCAAGTTGCATTCTCTTTTAGGCTAATTTAGTAGGTTTTGGTATATGGAAAAAATACTTCCAGAATGCCAAGTAGATTATGTTTGTCATTGCTTTTCTCTATAAACCAAAATCCACCATCTTTTTCTGTAGTAGTGGGTTAGGGTCTTTTTCACACACAGGACATTCAGTGCTATAATGTGGTTAAGGAATGCAGACTTTGACCTAACCAAATACAACTCATTTAGTTGTGATTATGTTTCCGCTTAAACTGGAAAGTACAAGCTCAAGTTCTGTTTGAATAAGGCATCCTTAAACTGTTGATTACTTTAGTTAAGTAACAGAAAAAAAGGGGATCTATGACACTTAGAAGCTAATTTTCAAAAACAGGCAGTGAAATGCCACAGAAACTATTTAAAAATCTGAACCAAGCTTTTCAGCAGCCAGCCTGGGTATTTTTAAAGATTAATCATCTCCTTTGTCATGGTAAGAGCCTCCCTGGAACCCACTGGGTTGTTTTGAGATTCATCCATAAAACTGAAAGTTGTTTAATGAATTGCATTATAATAACCTTCTGCAGGTCCCAACCATGTTTGATTCATGTCTGCCAAAAATAGTCAATGCACAATAAACACGCAAAAAAGTATGAATCCTTGCTAAAAGAAACTTGTTTTCATATAGGATTTTGCTCATTTTGCATATGGTGGAAGTATTCCCAAAATGCAGCATGAAACATCTTTGAGCTTTAACACTTTGGAGATTAGGCTGGAGGGTGGGAGAGGAGGGATTGAGGTAATTCATGCGCAGTGTTGCCAGTAATGTGCCTGCCATGTAGTTGACTACAGTAAGCAGTTCTTGGCAGATTACGTTTACAGGGGTGAGTCACATCATTTATAATAAAGAATCCTATGCGTAATTTAGGATGGAAATTCTAGATGTGTTTCATAAAGGCAGAAAAGATAATTAGACAGGCTTAAGCATGCCTGTTTTTTGTATACATTGTGTATGGAAAAAATAGTCCTCCTGTCTCCTAACAAAAAAAAAGTAGATTCCAAATATTAAGCGCACAAACCACAACCTCGTTTTGAGAAAATGCATTAACCATCATTTATAAATACGTTTTTGTAGCTGTAACAGAAGTCATAGAAGAGTGTGCCTGCGTCTAGTTCAGGGCTGTAATTTTCTTGCCCCTTTGATTGCGAATCTCTTTTTCTTTGTCTGAACCAGGTTCTTTGCAGGGATGTTTTCTCAGAGTTCTGTAACTGAATAGGTACATGTGGCACATTCTTATAAACAACCCTAGGTGGGATTCAGAGTTACTGTTTCTGTCTTTGCGATTAATTCTTTGGTCAAACACTTTGCCATTTGTAAAGCAGCATAAAGTCAACGAAGCAAGACTGAAGGACTAGGCAAAGCAGGCTTTTGTCGTGGGTGCAATATTTGATGTACTGTCGGTGTTTGTTTGGTTGGTTTTTTTTCCCCAAAAAATGTGTTTACTCATTTTCAACAGTGTTTTCTGTAACAGAAGTAATTATATTGCATCAGGCGTTAGCACTGTTTGATCTGTCAGTTTGCAAGTGTATATATTAAGCATTCAGTAGAAATTCTTATTTTGAAACTGAAAAGCACTGAAAGCCTGAAATGTTCTGTTTACTAAGGACAATATCAGCTTAATACATCATAGAAGTAGCTTTAAACATCTTACACTGATAATAAGATACATGTTTTGTCAATTCCCCATCAGTTAAGATGATCATGAAAGAGCTGGGTGACTGATGGGAGGCAAGGAAACCCCTTGTAGAAATTGCTGTACTGAAACATAGACCCTCAGTTTTGAAAAAAAAGAAACAAACACACATGCCCTAACCCAGAATTATGACTTGAAGTCAGTTCTGGCTTTTTTCTGCTAGTTGAGAGGAATGAAAAGCCTAAGGAACTATTCTACTTGGGTTTCTTTTTTTATTATCATTATTTTAATTTTTTTTTTAAAAATATGGACTCTGCAGAATTCAGATATCCAGGAGTTTGGGGCTATGCACATCTGGAGGCAGTGGCATAGCCCAGTCTTCGTTCTGTTCTTTTGAGGCACTGCATGCACCTTTGCTTGAATATCTCCTGTTGACAACAGGAGGCGTTTTGTGTGTGTGAAGGTGTCAGAGCTGACCTCTCACTGGTGGCAGAAGGTGACATTTAATATGTTTTTTTTTTTCTCCATGGAAGTTTTTAATTTCAGGAATCTGCTGAAGCTGCTGCTGCTCTAGATCAATGAATGCATAAAGTTATGGGGGAGGGATTAAAAAGTGTGAAAACCCAGTTTTATTACAACTTGGGTACAACATTGCTATTGTCTTCTCACCTAGCTTGGAGATGTTTGTGATAAAGCATGTGAGGCATGTACCTATTTTGCAATCAAAACACTTTTGTGTTTTGTCAGTGGTGAAGAGATTTGGGTCTGACTGGCAGTGACAGTGTCTAGCTGATGGGCAGAGGGCATTTGTGTGCAGGAATGGAGTAAGTGATTACACCTCCGGAAGGAGGTGGGAGGGTGTGCTGCACTCTTCTGTTGGAGTTTGTAGCTAGGAGGTCCTCTTGGGTCCTTCACCATTTCAGAAAAGGAACAGCTGTGGTTCCATGCCTTTGTTTTTTCCATCTGTTGCTAGCCAGGAATTTGTGAACATCCTTCTCGGATGTGGATCTTGCTGAGGTTATTCATGTCTTTGTCACCTCCCAGCCTGAAATACTGCAATCCATGCTTGGCGCAAATGTTCATAAGCCTCCAGAGCAGTTTAGCTGGTGTGTAGAAAGCAGTGGCATCCTTCCTGAGTGGGTTTAATCAGCATGGGCTTGATTTTCTGAGATAGCTTTGAGCCTTTTAACTCTGTAATGAATTTGCTGAAAGCTGCAGGTGTGTTGTATCTCTGAAAATCAGGTCTTGGGAACACACTGAGCTCATGTCTGTTACTCTCCTCTGGCTACCTAACTTGTTCCAGATGCTGTTCTAGGCAATAGCAAGTAATAGAGGAAAATGCTACTCTAGGCAATGGTAGAATAATGAAGAAAAAATGTTCCAACCCTTGGCCCAGAATTCATATGAATTATAGGAAGACGCTGTGTTCTGTGTAATCTTGTTTTTGCATCTTACCAACACAACAGATGTGAGCTGCAGGTTGGGTCTTCTGCCCTGAGGAGACAAGCCTGCACCCATGTCGTGGATGGGTGTGGGAAACAGAGAGTGCTTATCCTCTTCGGTGGATGAAGGAAGGGGTTTCTAATACAGAAACATACTGTGCATATAGCATCCAGTCCACTCTCCTGACTGCGTGAGCTAGCAGTGGGAATACCCGTGTTCCGCTTCCATCAGCAGTCAGCAGCATTCCCCAGCAGCCCCAGCACAGCTCTTTGGCAGGGTTAGCTTCTGCAGGCTCCATGTGCTGCAAGGGCTCACTGCAGGATCAGGGGGAGCAAAGGGAGCATCCAGTGCAGGGCAGGAGTCTGCAAGCTCACCCCTTTTGGAGGTGGGTTGTTACTGAATTGGTTTAGCTCTATCACCTGCATCCTAGGAATAAAAGTGTCTTAAACCCTCCTTTCAGAGAGAAAGGTGTTTGCTATCACAATGAACAGGCTACATTTGTGTTTTGGTAGCATGCTGAACAGTCACATTCATATCTAGCCCTCTGCCCAGGACAGTTGTCTCAGCAATTAAAGTAGTGCAGACACTGGATCAGGAGGCTCCATATTCAAGGTAATCCCAGGGGGGCAGAGAGCAGTCCTGAGCTCAGATGTGTTTATTTGCCCGTGAAAACACGGGTCTTTCTGCTGATAATATGAGAGTATCTCAAATACGAGTCTGCCAGCTCTTCCTCCTGCTTTGAGCAGTCACTTTCCCTGCATCTGAGTTCCCATGGCAGGGCATAGTGCATGTTTCATGAAGTCCTTCCAAGCAATCTCTCTGTCCCTCATACCTAGTAAGATCGCAAACAGAAAGAGATTTCTGTTAGTCTCCACCTCAACAGCCAGGAAGATCACTTGGCCGTGCCGTGGAGGAGTCACGGGTAGCTTCAAGCATAGTATTACTGTTAAATTACCAGCAGGCACGTTCTTTAAACCTAGTTACTGAATCCTCAGATGTAATCCATGTGCAACAGCCCTTGTTCCAAGGGGGCAAGAAAAAAAGAAAAAATAATGGAATGCAAATATAGATATTGTATCCGGAGATGCATCTTGCCTGGAAAGCTAATATCTGTAAAAGTCTGCCAAAAGTAGCAAACATTAGTAGCCCCATCTTGCAAAGAAACAAGGGGTTTTCCATAGCAGTGGTTTTCTGTGAAGCTTTCAGATTTTAAAAAGAGCAAAGAGCTGTTGATGTGCTAACTTTTTTCTTGTTATGAACCTGAAACTACCTATGTTACAATGGACAAAATGGAGAATATCTGAAACAAATTCCCCTCATGGCTGTTCTTTAGCTCTAGATTACAGACTCAGGAGAACAGCTGAATTGGAGGGTCAGTCAATTTATTTTCTGTATTTCTCCAGCCCTGATCCAGCCTCTGGTGCTGATCAATTATAACAGCAGCAGCAGATTGCATGTCAGGACATCTTATGAAGTGAGAAATTAGGACTGTTTGAAGACTACTTCACAGATGTGTGAACCCAGGAACAAAGTGAGAATTAGACTTAAATAATATGTAAGTGTTATGAACTGAACCTGGCTTTGGGTTTGGGGTTTCTTTTAATTTATTTTTTGATACTGTAATAAGGAGCAGAAAGTGAAACAGTATTAAACATATTCATAGGATTTAACAGGAGTTCTGAAGGTATGTCCCCAGCACCATGGTTATCTTGTTCTCTAGGTAGAAATATGGTATTTAAAGCAAAACCAATATTGATTCATTCCTCTAATAAGAAGTAATGAAGAGTATTTATACATGTCTATTCGCTATGTATGGTGAAGGCAGAAAATGAAATGCAGCTCTCTCAGTGGCATTTAGGAACACGGAATTTATGATGTGCTGCAGTTCCTTGTTTATTGTGTTTCACAATGTATGGTTGTCTCTCATTTCCATCATATACCTTAATGTCTGACATACTTCAGGTGCCAAAACATCACACTGTGGGTTATCCACAGGCTACATTGGATTTACGATTTCCTACTTCACCTTTGTAATCCAGAATGTTTTCTGTGTCTTGATAGATAAATGAGCACATCTTGCAGTAAAAATTTTATATGGGAATTCCTAGAGCAACCAGTACAAAAGCTGTGGCATGCTATACAATTAATGATAAAACTTCAGCTTTGCATTTATGTTGAATCATGAAAGGAAGACTGAAATCCCCTTTCTTAATATAAAATATTTAAAATCAAGCATTTATTATGCCGAGATTTGATAAGGCTACTTACCAGCCTAGACATGTTTGCACACAGCAGTATCTTCTCATTTAAATTCAATCACAGTCACAAAACAAGCCTGGCTTAGACTAGCTGAAGACATAAACTTCATTTTCATCTCATTAGGCCACCTGGAAGCAACAATCAGTGAGTAGTCCTGACGTCAATGGTCTCTCTACTTCATTAAAATGTTAATTTCATGGCTTTAATTCCCTTTGTAAAACGTGCTGCTGCAGGACACTATATGCAGATTTATTCTGAAGCAGACAGATATCCATGCCGTATTCCTTTTTTAGTGCCTTAGGTTCCTTTGGATTTTTATTTTTGGCCATTCCTGTTTTTATAAACTGCTGTGAAAAGATGATCACCCTAACAACCAAAAAGTAAATATTTTCTTAAAACAACCCTCTGAGAATGTATACTTAAGAATCAGGAATTCAGGGCATCATGCATTTAGTGGTATTTTGCTCTGCTGTTCCCTTTTTCAGTATTCAAAAATGAGACAGGTATTGTTACTGGCTAACATTTTCAGGCAGTAGCTCATGAAGGGAAAGCATCACATGTAGTAAATTACAGAAGCTACATAGATCAGCTGTAGCATCAACATTTTTAGTTGAGGTACTGCTGATGTCAAGACAAAATGACAGACTTTTCATCAGTTTTAGAATCCTTCCTTGATAATATGTACTTCCTCAGCATTTAGTCATTTTCATCTTGCTTTAAGGGGTACATTTCTGGTTTTATAGCATACTTCATAATTGTACATCATAGAATGAGTTCAGCCATCGGTAGTAGAAGTATGTCTTCAGTACAGGAAAGTAAGAGAAGGTAATTGTTCATCTAGTCTTTTTTTCCCCTTTTACTGTATACAATTCTTTTTTCACAGTCTGAGTATTATTGTATATTTTTTAAAGTGCTATATAAACTCTAATTATGTTTTAGTATGTCTATGCTTTCTATAGCTAGAGTAATGTATATTTCTATTGCAGATGGTAAGACCAAAGTACAGGGTCTGGACTTCTCAGGACCCATTGCTGATTGAGCTGCCTGGCTCATGAGTACCATGCTCACCTGGGTGGCTCTGATGACATACTTGGGTCTGAGCTGGTGACAAGACTCAGCAATAGGTCCTCCCGCTCTTCCCTGGTGGATACTGTCACTTTAGACTCTGTACAAATCCTACTGAGCCCCCACTGGCAGGTGGTACCAAGGCCTTTCTGTGAAAGACCCTGGATAATGCATGTATGCTGCCTCATGTTAATCTGGCTGGAGGTGACAAAGACCACCAAATCCCAATCCAGCAAATAAAGGAGTTATTTTTCCTAAGCACTAGACCCATCTGAAGTTTTCACTCTGGGAATCCCAGCTAGGCCCAGGAGGATGCTTCCGGTAAGTAACTAGGAACAAGTGCTTCATTTGGCCCTCTATGCCTGCCTTGGGACTGCCAGGAGAGCAGTGTAGATGCAGCCATATCAGTCTACTACCATGTACATCTCTGCTAGTTTTCTTGAAGGTGTGTAGCTCAGGGAGTGAAATAGAAATGTGCTCTGTAATTGTAACTGAGAAGTAGCCAAAATAGCTTTAAAGATGTGAATACAGTAAAGTTAAGAGCCTTCCAGACCTCCATCAAGTTTCCTATTTCAGATTAGGTAAGATAATTTGCCAATGAGTCTAAGAACACGTTGGTACCTATTTTGTCACTCTTAGTGTCAAGAGAGAAGTTTTTTGAAAGTCAATGAAAACAGATGGGCAGTAGCCAATTCATTTCCATCTTGGGGCTCTTGCTTACAATGCTACTTCATCACAGCCAGCACCATAACTGAATGTACTAGTCAAGTTAAAATGCCAAAGCATGCCAGGGTTTTACTCTATGGATAGAATTATTCATTCATGTCTACAGTTGGTGAGAGTGGAGTGATACTATGACAACTTTTCAGATCACAGATAGATGTAGAAAAATATTCCATTTTGTAACCTCTCTGAGATGTTAGCTGTTATTGCAACAGCACATTCACTCTTCTAACACTGTGTTTAGATTTGACATACAATATATCTTATAAACTAATCAAAGAATTTGTCACTTTGGTGTGCAGTCCACTTAAATATGAGTTACTACAGGCGTCTGAACAGAAGTTGTCAGTTTGCCGAATTAATTTTATTCAATGACATTTGAAAGGCTGTTTCTATGATAGAGCAACATAGTTAAAGTTGCTGTCATCGTTTAAGGAACTTATGACTGTAGGTTGACATGGCTTTGGGAGAATAAAAAGGAGAGGTCTGACTTTTGTTTTGCATTTCTTTTGCCTCAGTCACTAATTATCTGTAGTTCCAGAGATAGTCATGCTGTAATTGCTTATTGTTTGGTTTGTTTACTTGTTTTTAATGCTCTCAGAAGCAGGGCAGATGGAAGAGTTGGTGGGAATTAGTTTATGTCACCATTGCTTAGGCAGAAAATATACTGAGATGAGTGGTGGACTTTGGGTTTCAGCGTTTGTCATGCTTTCCATGTTTCAAAAAGTATAGCAAAGCTACTGAAGTTCTCCTTTGCTCGTGTTTGCGCACAGAAAGGTTTTTACCAGAACTACCTCTTGGAGCTATACTACCTTTGAACTCAGCCAAGATACTCGGGTTTTTTCATCACCCTGTTGTTTATTTGTGAAAGACCAACTGGCAGTTCATCATTCTGCAGCTCTCAAAAAGTCTAACTTTAACCGTTCCTCAGGTGAGAGATTATGCTCTTCGGATAAACTTGACCTCTCTCGCCACCTTTGTTGGCCTGCTGCGTGAACCAGTGGCAACTTCTTTGTTCCCACTTGTAAGGACAGCCTTTTTCTTTCCACCTGGCATGTAAAATGAGAGGTATCCGGTTGCTCCTGGCTGATGAAGATATTGTGCCTTCCTGCCTGCTGTTCAGAGTTTTCCACCACCCTGGGTCAGATCTCTTCCCTGACTCTCATTCCTCCAGAGCAGAGGTGTTGGTGTGTTTACTGGTGATCAAGAGGGCTCTTGTCCTTTCCTTCCTGTCTGAAGCTCTCCACAGTTGTTTGTGTCCATAGACCAAATATGAGTGAGAGTAGCAGTCTTCACCTAAAGTCTATGCAGATGGTATCTAGATTGTTCATGGCCATTGAGAAAAAGGTTGAGACTAGCAAGACTGGATGTTGAGTGTAGTGAACCATGTTACGTACACAAGCACTTAAGGGAAAATATCAAGGTACTACTGAGGAGCATAGAGTTTTCTGGGATGTGCTACTCATGAGTGTGTTTCCAATCTCTGTTTGCTGTTCTTGTACACCTCGGGATCCCGAAGTGGAGGACGCTGTGGATTGAGGACTACATGATGTCTTTTGTGCTTTCAGTGGTAAGCCTGGGGGGAGCAATGTGCAGAGACATTGTTCAGGCGGTCTTGAGGGAAGGTGTGTCTGAACTCAAATGTGTTAGATATAGCAAAGTGTATTTATGGAAAACATCTCAAAAGGATTTGCTTCTATGACAGATAGTTTCTCCCCTTAATTAAGCATTGTCCTCTCAATGCACTGTGTGAAATTTAGGGGGCTTCATTTTTCCCAAGTTAAAATATTTAAGGAAAACAATTGTGTGCTGACAACAATGGGCTTTTTTAAGTTGCAGGCCATTTGTTTCTCTAATTCCTATGAAATAAATTGAACTGCCTAAGTTGATTTTATTCATTGTGGTTTATTTGTGTACATATTCATTTTTGTGTCAAAAAGCCATGTTAAAACATTAGTAATGACTGCTCTCAGAGCTTTCTAGCATGCAGTGCCAACAGAGTTAAATGTTCCACCGAAGTTTAGAGAGGGAAGTTTATAGCAGATATTTTCAGGAAACTAATTTTAGACTTCTGTTCAAGGCCTGTACAACAAGAATTTACAACATTTTCTCATTTGTGACTCCAGCTGCCAGTATGGGATTGCCTTCTGACCTTATAAAAAACCAGCAGACCACTGCAGCCCACATCTTTAACATGAAGGTACAATGCATAGATTATGTGCCTAAACGTGGTCTTACTTGCCTTGAGCAGAGCGATGCATTTGGATTAGTGTTCAGCCATTGGGTACTGGGATAAGTGGTCTTTCTCAGCCTTGTTCTTGCAATACTGAGACCAGATCTGAAGATGAACCACGGGCCCGTATCTAACACTTTTGCTGTCCTTGAGGTAGATATTCAGTTTTTACCTCTCAGGCTGGCAGACTGACAGCATCACACATGCGGAAGTACAAGGTGGATGCCCAGAATTCAGCTTCTATCTGGACACGGGAATGGCTGTTCAGGCACCCTCAGCAGTCTGTGCTCATTTTCATTCAAAGGATTGACTTCAGTGTAATTTTTCTAAGCATTCCTATGAACACCAATAGTTGCAACAAAACCATTAGCAAATCATTTTATTTCTAGAGAAAGATCTTTTTGCTGCTGTGCATTTGAGATCACTGTGATCCCTCTTTCATCTGCAAGGCCATGGTGCTGTGCTTTCACAGATCCTATGGTACGTAGCATCCCTTTTTCTTTTCCATGGCACTGTCATGACAGCTTCTGTTGGTACAGCCAGTCTCACATCACCAATAAAACATAACTGAGCTGGAGCTGAGGGCGTGGATCCTTCCTTGAGGAAGCTTATCTGCTCTTGGACCTCCTTGTGTGGATTTTCTGTAGGGCAGTGAAGGGTGGAGGAGCAGCTCCCTTCCATGCTTCGTTTTTCATAGTAAAGGGAAGAAATACTGTTTGCATTGACACTGTAGAAATGTGATGCAGGATAAACAGTGTATGTCCTTCACCTTGGCTTGAGTGAATGAGGAGGGTAGCAGCTAGCCCATTTTACTGGAAGGACCACCACCCCAGTGTCATCAGGAGAATGTTTGGTTTCATAATAAGAATGGCTTGAGCGGCTTTTTGCTTTTTATTTAGGAAGAAAACCAGGAGACACTCAGTTATGTGCCATGGGTACCTGTAGGTAGGTAGGGTTTGGGTCTGATCCCATATTGTTCAGAAGGAAAGGAACTATATAATCATTATCCTTTTTAGAAATTTTAACCACAGCCTGTGGAAGGATGGCAGTGCTTTATCTGACAAATATGTCACTGTCTTTCATCAGCTGATTATAATCATCTTGGAAGTTCCAGTGTGCCTGTTTTACCCTCTTCTTTTTACTATTGTGTTTTGTTTAACTTTCCCTAATGAGCCCAGTGAAAAGCAATTGTTCTAAATAAATCATGTGCGCTACAAAGCAGTATATCACAATTAGGCTTCCATTATGCTTTAATTAGGCATTCCATTATTAAATTGATGTCTTTGGCTTCTTCCAGGTCTCAGACTAATCCTGAAACAAATTCCTCTTTGTGGATAAATATTAGTCAGTCGTAATTAAAGAGTATTCACTGGAGTTGCAGCTTTTCATTAAATCCCTTTCTGATTAAGGTGGCTCCCCCAAGTACTGAGCTGATTAAATTTAATAAGATTTGCCCACTTGTGTGTATCATGGTCTGGTGGAAACTGTTTTAGCACCAGGGGTTTGGGAACAATAAGTTCGTATCTCAGTGCAGACAGTTATGGATCTAAATGACTGTTATGCATAGTGCTGTATGCTCTTGTGCCAAGGGGCTCTGTGGTTTGTGTGTTTGGTCAGCAGAGATAAAAAAACCATGGAAATTGAATTAGTAGTGTTGGAGCTGAATATCAAAGGGTTAAGTTACATCTAGAGGGTTACAGTAAAGAATGGAAGATTAGAGTATGTTAGAGGCTCTGTTTTGTTGACTATTTAATGACTGGGGCTTTGCTGCTTGATTGAAACCCGAGTGCTTTTCTGCCCCAAACTGATTTTGCTCAGTGAGATGTATAGATCAACTCATTCCTCTGTAAATATGCCTCAGCTATGAATTCAGATAATAAAACAGATGTTCCTGACAGAAGTTCTTCTAATGGCAGAGTATGAAATGTTTTCAGAGCAAAATCCTTGTTCCTGGATTTAAAACAAGGTGGAGCAAAAGCATGATGTGGCTTTAGTATATATATCCATCAGAGAGAAGTTACAAGCCTCACAATTTCCTGTGTGCTGAAATTATGCCTTCTTGTCAGGCTGCTGGTGCTGTTCTGTATTCCTCTTGCTTGGTAAACAGAAATGAAAACAAACCACTGTGACCAAGAATGGCAATAGTGCAAATCAGCAAGGCATGAAATGCAAGAGATCGGCTCAGGACGCCTGTGGAAGTACTCCATCCAAATATTTGAGGTGGCTGCTAGCAGGTGCTTTTTTCAATGTCTAGTTCATACTCTATTTTTAGTGCAGGGTACATTTTGATCTAGTGTTTTGGGTTGGTATCGGCCATATTTGTAATACTCAATGTCTCAAAAGTTTGAATGCATTTCTTCTCATGTATCCCAAATATAATGGTAGTGGGTAGGTCATCTAGCCCATCTTTTGTATTGTGAGGAATCCAAGTTGACCCCTAATTCAGAGGTTGCTCTTCCTGGGGCTGCTGAAGGCTGCTCTAACCATGAGCCATGCCTGGGACAGTTTGAAGAGAGCAGGGTCGTAAAACAGTGTCAGGTCACTAAGCAGCTAAAGAGTACTCTCTAGCGGTTGACTTCGGGTAGTGATAAGAACAAATAGCAAAGTGCACTGAATTAACACAATTACTGATCTGCAGCCATTAAAAAAAGGAAGAAAAATAGGGTAAGGTGAGGAAAGGAAGCTGAACTTCGTATCTGAATTATAGAAAAGAATAAATGTAATGCACTAGAAGCCAAGAATAAAATATCTTTTCTCTAATAGTCATCATTTTTTTTAGTTGTTGCTACTGTTACAATACAGTGCTGGATGATGTTATGCTGTCCTTCCATTGGCATGAAATAAGAGCTGACGGAAAGAGAAGGCCATGGTGTTTCTGAGGATATAGGATGCATTTTGACCTGTTGATTACCAAGTGGGAGCTGCCACAGCTGCTTCCTTCTGAGTATCTGTGGTGAATATCTCCTCACAGTGTCTCTAGTTTTGTAGTGACTTTACAAAAGACGAGACTCAAAATAAGTTGCATGGTCAGACTGGAGATTGACTGGGCCCTAATGTTTGTCTATGTAAGACTGTGAAAACTCCTACCCTACATCCTGGCAAACCCTAAACTATTAAAAAAAACCCATAGATGTATTTGAAAAGAGTGTAAGCAGTGGCTGTGTAACAACTGGAGGAAATAACATCTAATAGAATGAACAGGGGGATTGGGAACGGTAACACCTTTAATGCTTGTATTTGAATTGGGATCCTGAAAGCTAACGTATGCTTTTGTGCCTCAACATGGCAGTTCATACACACTGTTACTCCTTAGATCTTTAAAAATGTAGCACTTTTCCAAAAATGCCAGGTTTTAAACCAGCTGAGTTGTTTACCTAGCAGTAACATGTTGAGCATCACTGGTATGGCAGTTGTGTATGTAAACTGTTCCGGAGTGTTTTGCTTTACTCTTGACTCAGTGAGGCCAGTTCAGAAATGACAGTGGAAATTGCAGATGCAACAGCTGAACTCTGGCAGAACTGGATTACCTCGAACAGGGATGTGTTTTCTGCTGTAGAGATTGATGCTTAATTCCATCTGCACTGGAGAGAGGTTGTTCATCCAAACAGAGAGCAAAGAAATGTACAGGGGTGGTTTACTTCTTTCTCAGATTCCCAGTATTTCAAATGCACAAGTAACAGTATTTTAAGTGTATTTGGTGTGTTATTTTTGCTTAATTGTCATGATACTTAGCTTTCCAGAAATACTGGGATTACTAGTTTTGCTTTCTTTTTAAAAATAAAATTAAATCAGCCATTTCCTAGTTTATGTGCATTTGCCTGTCTGGCAAGTCATCTTTTCATGACAAGGTAGAGGACATCTGATGCATTTTGAAAGGATTTCGCTGCATTATAGTAAATTATCTTCATTGCAAGCATAATTGTGATTCTCGTCTGAGTTCGTTGGATGTTTGCCACAAAATTCGAGTTAAAGCTTAGTGGAGTTGGAGAGTTGCATACCAGTGTGTCAGTGTCTGTCTGTTACATGAAATACCTTTTTTCGGTATGAAAAAGTAGTGGTGTACTATAAGCCTAGAAACAATATGTTTTCTTCTTCCTAACATGTAACATACTTATGAAAACCAAATCCCATATGTGTATGTAGAGCAGATGTGTAGTATGGGGAGAGCCAGTAGGCAGGTGGAGGAATAAATGTCATTTTTGTTACCTGGATTTGATAAATACAGTTTGGGAATGACAGAGTAGAGTGGTGAGTCAGTTGTGCCTGGTCATCCCTAATGACTGAAAATAACTTGTTATTCCAACCCTTTTATCCCTTCTCTCCGCATATTTTGTTTATAGCTCAACCAGCTTTTGCTTTGCAATTTGTAAAACAACCCATCAGAACCAGGGAGGGAAGACCAAAGGGCAACAGCCCCCAGGCAGTCTTGTAGATGGAGCCGCTGGGTCAACATGTTTCCCATCATGATGGCTGGGTCCTCCCCTCTCCCCTGCACACACTTCCCTTGTCTGCTCAGAGATTCCTCTTTTAAACAAGCAAACTCGGTTCGTGAAGTCATTAATCGGTTTGTGTTGACAGCAGTACCCAGAAGCCACGTGCGGTGTTACAGACAAGCTGGCTGTGACTTTGATAGCAGCCGAGTCAGAGGGCCTACGTCTAGAGAGGTGGCAATATAGAGTTGTGTCTGGAAAGCCTTAATGGAGGTTGTGAAGTGTTGTGAAATGCATGAAATCTGGCACCACAAACCATTCTTTTATTTTTCCTATAAAATGTAGCTGTGCAAACGATGCCTGAAGTAATTATGAGCTAAATGTTCTGTATTTCACTTCAGCTCGACACATGCTTAAGTATTTTTGTAGTTTAATCCACGAACTAAGAATCAGTTCAGCACTGCGTATCTTAGCTTGCAAGGATAATATACTTCTTGATCTGCTCTTAGCTTTCCCACAGTACTGACTTCTCATACCATAACTGAACTACACTGTGTCTTCCTTCTTGTATTAGCTCTGGTTTGGTTTGGAGAGGAGGAAAGGAGATGGCAGGTGTGTCTGCTGATGAAAAGAGCATCTCTCGCATTCAGATAGAAGAGTGGAGATCTGCTCCTGCTGCCGTAGTAACATTGGTTTATAGTCTTGCAAAGAATTGCTCAGTCTGTAAGAGGCATTTAAGTCTACTAGTTTTTATTGGCATTACAAGCTCAGTGTAGTGATGCTGATTAAAAAAAAAAAAATTTGGGTAAATTTTTGTTTACTTAACTGTAGTCCTCCCTATTTTTTGAGTTACAGAGAGGGTGAGGGGAGAGACCTGTTAAAGCAACGAAAGTGAAGCTGATTAGCAGACACCAGCCTGGGGTGGGAGGATCTCGGGCTCTGTCACAGGTGAGAGGTGGAAAAACTCTCCCATAGCTTGTTTGTGTGCACTGATTCAACTGGGGATCAACAGCCTTTTATGGATGGTGTGGTAGGCTGTATTCTCCTCACCCAGAAGAAATTTCCCTGAAACCGGGGAGCAGTACCTGCCAGCTCCCTTTCACCCTTTCAGCGGTGTCTCATCTCCATGGGAGGTGGCTGCCTGGTTCAGCTATGGAGGCTCAATGGGTTTTCCATTGGAGAATGGTGGGTTTTGTGTCTCAGCCCTGTTGTGTGTCGCTTCGAATCCTGCCCAAGTGTTGACCGGGCACGCTCAGTGTAGCTTGCTGGCTCCATTGCCTTCCAGGATATAGCAAAGGGCTTTATAATGCTTAATAAACAGGGCTAAATATCAGCTCTCACAGCAGTGCTGTAGCTACAAGAAAGGATGTAGTCTTTGGAGGCATAAAACCAAAAAACCAAGTAGGAATGTTAGTACTAGATATCTGTGTATGGACTTGATGAGGCCATTTTGGAAAGCTCTACCTGATTCCAGCACCCACACTTTGAAAAGTATGTTGAAATATTAGAAGAGATTGAGAGAGCTACAAGAGGGATTTGAGCTTTTAAAAACATGCTTCGTATTGAGATTTTGGAAGTTTAGTTTGATCAGGAGGAGCTTATGAGGTTGGCAGATCAGGCCAACACTCAACTACACGAGCAGACAGCTCTTTAATTTAGCCAAGTTATATGGTTATATGGTCAGGAAGTAAAAGTATAGAAATACTGTACACAACACACCCACACACACCCCACACACCCCCATTAATTAGAGAAATTGCCTGTCTCATGTTAAAAGCTTTAAGGCAATGTAGGATGTCTGTCTTACAACATCCCATGGCAAATCCAAAAGCATTCTGCATAAGCTCCTGTGGCCTGTGTTATTCAGGAGATCAGATTAGATGATGATAACAATCCCGTCTGGTATTAAAATAATTAAATGAGGTATTTACAGAGATTTCAAAGTCAAAGCGGATTCCTGCCCCCAACAACTTCAGTTAGGGATATTGTTTTACACATTAATGAGATGCGGCACCAGGCTGCAAAACTGTGTGATTTAAATGTATTTAACAAAAGAACTAAGCACATGTAATGATTGCTGATAGCTATGAGGATGTCCTTATATCTCTTGATCTTTGTACCAGCCAGGCTGGAGGTACCTCGTAGGGGATCCCAGTAGTCCTCCATTCCTGTATGCAGCACCCAGAGCACATTTTCTTCCTGCTGGGGAGCAGAAAGCAGCCAGGGCTGTCCCTTCCTCAGGCTCCCACCCTCAAGGACGAGAGGTGCAGTTTCCTTAACTCCTTCATGTCAGCGGGTGGAAGGCCTTCCTCTCTCCTTGTATCACAGTGCCAGTGGTAAATCACATAGCTGGAGAAAGAATTGGTATGCAGGATCGCTCTTCTCTGTTAATCAAGGCCAGCATTATCGTTCTGTCTTTTTTTGTTTGCTTATTTGATTGCTACACTTACCCAAAAAAGATTTCCAATAACTACTGAGTTGAAAGTGATTTAGATTAACCCTGGCTGACACTGCTGCTTTAAAGAGGGCTGCCTGAAGTTTTAAATCTTCACAAGGATGATACTTCCCAGGAGGGGCTGTAAATCCTTGAAGCTGCTCCCTCCTGATACTGTGTTCTCAAAGAAAAATGATTCAAACCTCAGGAGCCAAGACAGTAATATTTCCCAGTAAGCAGTTTTAGATGGCTTTTGTTTTAATGTCCAAAAATGTATCTTTGTTTCAAAGCTAATGTACAATACTCAGATATTGTGAAACATAACTACTTTTGTTCTATATGCTTCCTTCTCTGCTTTGATTGTTGCTGATCAGTTTATTTATAGAAATACCAAACCTCCTTCTGTTGGGTTTCCTAAGGAAATGTATATAAGGTTGAGGATATTAAGGGTGCAAGGAGGGAGCTACAGCCAGTGTTTTATGGAAGTCTGGAAATGTATGAAGCATGTGGAGCTGTATGATGAAGGGACAAGTATGCTGCTTTGCAGGAAGAAGCAGTTATAGTTATATTGAGGTGGGAGATGGAATGGACAAGGACCTCACATACTGGTCCCACTTTTCACAGAACAGCTTATTTTAAGGTGATCATGAATATTTTGTTGTGAGAGCATCTCAGTATGCCTCTCCCCATTCTGGCTCAACAACTCATCGGAGCGCTGTTCTGTGGTGTACTGTGGTTAAGAATAGCATCTTCTTTGATGGATCAGTGCAGGGGAAAAGACTATAATCCTTGTATGATTTAAAGTTATGTCAATGATAACTAAAGTAGGACAAATTACTGCTGCCGAGATCCTTGCTAGGGATGGAAATAGGTAATAGCTATCACTGTCAATGCCAAGGAGACTCAGCTGCCTGTTCACCTCCCAGGCTGCTGAGAGTCTGAGCAGTTTATTGCACGGATTTGCATGGGGTCCATCCTCATTTTTGTCTCACTGATGGTCATTTTGGCTTTAAGAGCTTCTGTTCTGAATCATCATTTTGGCCCTCAAGTCACTGTTTATCTGGATCCTTTTGTCTCTCAGTGAGCTTGCTCAGCATTGTTCTATCCCAGGTATGAGCAAGAAAGTGTCCTTGTCATTGACATGAATCAGAACTGAGGAATGAGCAGTGCTTGAGCTCCCAAGTGATGCTCATAGCAGAGAGGATGGGTCTGTCCAACCAGCCCACTTATTTGGGACCGTGCTGTGGGGCTGAGCATCCCTTCTGGCAGTTAGCACCAATTACAGCTGCCTTGCAACATTCTCTTTGCAAATGTGTTTGAAAGAAGCTGAAATAGTTTAAACCTGCCTTTTACATTCAGGTTGTGTTTCCTCCCCCTAGAATTAAAATACTGTGCTGACATGGTATTATTGAACACACACAATTAAAAGTAAATTTCAGTTTACCTGTGACATCTTTAATTTGAACATAGAGAGGCTTTTGGTTGTAAGGTTTTATAATAGGTGGTGAGATAAAACATTTATCTGCACACATGCAAAGGAGCACAGAGGCACAAGGGAGAGAAACAGATCCCCTGCCTGGCACCTCTGAGGGCTGTCATGGGGGAACCATCAGCCCATGGGTGATGCCCATCACAGTGAGTCAATGGGAGAGGCTTCTGTCCGTCACCTTACAGACTGAGGGGTGTTACTTCTTGCAAGGCTCTGGGACTCATTATGGGGTGCCTGAGAGGAGCGTTTGAAGATTGTACAAGATTTATTATGGGATATTTAGGGGAGGAACCAGAAGTAAGGAAAGAGATGGTTCAAGGTGGTTTGGGAAAATTGAGGAATAAGGGATAAAAGAAGGGCTCGTTGCACATAAATGGGGCTGGACAGTACACTTGCTTGGCTGTGACTTGAGCCTGATCAGCCCAATCTGCCCGATCTTCTCATTAAACCCTGTTTCTAACTATTTTCCTGGGTGAGGGGACTCTGTGGGTGAGTGTATGGAGGTCCAAGTGCCAGCAACCAGAAACACCAGGGTCCGTGTCTATCGTGTGGGTGCGTATGTCAGTGTGTGATCACTAGCAACTGTCAAGCAGGACCAGCGGGCAAGTAGGGTTGAGAGGCTTGAGACCAAGGTATCAGAGTGGCTATAAGTCTTGGTCAGATACTGAAGAGGTCAGATGGTAACAATTTGGGTATTAGAGGGACTGCAAGGTCCAGGCTGGTGGCTGAGGAGACTGTGGGGTCTGGGGTCAGCTGAGACCAGTTTGTATGTTTATTGGTCTCTGCATGAGGCAGCTGGAGAAGAGAGGATGTGAAGACCAGCTACTGGGAGGCCCTGACTGTCTAAGACCAGCTACTGGAGGGGTTGACAGTACATGTGTGTCCATGCAAGGGGTCTGTGACAGCCACTGGAGGGGGGCTGTTTCCCCAGGGGCTCGTGTCCAGGTGCCAGCACCTCAGAAGACCAAGCAGCATAGACTATCTATGGCCAGTTGCTGGAGGGATCCATAGCCTGTATATATGTATTTAATTCCCACTGACAGACCTTTATGCTAATCAACCAGAGAAGGGAACATGATGAGGCCATTTTGTTTGCCTGAGTGCTGTGTTTTCCGTCCATGTTGATCCGTGGCCATCCAACGGTCTGTGTCTTGTGTGTGCATATTGGGAATATGTGCTCCTAGCTGCTGCAGGGAGCTGTGGCAATGTCACCTCTGCTGGGCTACAAGATGCTGCAACTTCTAACGTAGAATAAAAATTCTAATGGAACAGCTGGTGTAGTGAAAGAAAACATCCTAATTTTTCCTTGGAAAGGTTGTTTTGTTTTGTTTTTTTAAAAAAAGGCATGTTTCTCTGATGCTGTTACTTTGGTCATGAGCCTGGTAAGTTCTTGCTCTGCCACCTCTGAGTGCAATGTGCAAATCAATCAGCTGTGCATTGTGATTGCTTGAAGTCATGTTGCATATCAACAGAGCCTGAAATGTAAATAACTTTGATTGGTGCACAGAAAGTTTAAAAAACAAAAAAAAAGTGGTTTTGAGGCATTTTGTCATCCCAAAATGGAGACCACCACATGGATTAATCATCATCTGCATGTTATGCAGTTTATAGCTGCTTAATAATTAGAAATAAACTTTGTATTCACTCCTGAGCACTGTAGTAAGCTTTCCTTTTCTGAGGTGCTTTTATAAAGCATAGAACAGAATATTGTTCATGGGTATGAAGGACACATAGTTCTACTGCTGCAGAAGGAAAGTCATGAGACTTGCCTATGTTTAGCCTATATCTGGGGCTAAACTGTAACAGTTGCTCTATCACAGACCACCCCTCACCAGCCAGGAAGGGGAACTGGGAAAAGGAGAAGAGACCCAGTGGGTTGAAGTAAAAACAGATTTAATGAAACAGCACGAGTACCAACAAAGGTATACAGAGTTATACTCAGACAAATGAATATGCAGCAACCACAATCAACAGGAGAGCAGGGAGAAGGCAGAGGAGGAAGAAGCACCAGCAGGAACCCCACAAGACCTCTCCTTCCTCAGCAAACCTTCCTCCTTTATAGTGACCATGGCAGCATGGTATGGGCTACACCTGTAGCTGACTCAGGTCAGCTGCCCTGGCTGACTCCAAACTGCTAACAGCCTGCTGAGCATGGCTGGGCTGTGATTCTATTCCAGCCAAACCAGAACAGGCTATAAAGCTACTGAAACTGGTGTCTCTGTCCTGAAGATTTAGGCTACCTGCCTGACGTTTTAGCTTTAATGGCAGTTTCTTAGCTTAATTAAGTTTCAGATGCAAAACTGTGAACATTATTTTGTTTCCTCTGTCCTTCATTCCTTCCCCAATGGGATGTGGATACACACAGGATAAAGATCCCTCAGATGTCACTGAAAGTATTGCAAAAAGTGGTTTGTCCATGCACAACTCTTCTCTGAACTATGAACAAATATGCTTGCTTACTTCATTTTTGACCCACTAAAGAAGTTGAATGATGTGGTTTCCCTTAGGGCAATTTTTTCTTTAAATGTGCAGAAGGAGGCTTTTTTAGCAGATCTTTAAATTCAGGTGGAAAAAAGATCTGTAAAATCAGTGGCTGCCCTGTGTCTTCACTTTGGATCACTTTCTTTTGCTGGTTAACAGACACCTTGCTTTGGATCGGAAACATGTGCCGTTAGGTATCTTCAGACTGCAGAGACAAGGAGCGTAACTTCAGAGGGAAACAGAGACAGCAAAGTTGCTCTAGCCAAGGAATTTTGTCCCTGCTCACAAATCATAGCATAGTTTGGGTTGGAAGGAACCTTTAAAGGCCATCCAGTCCACCCGCCCTGCAGTGAGCAGGGACATCTTTACCTGGATCAGGTTGCTCAGAGCCCTGTCCAACTTGACCTTGAATGTTCCCAGGGATTGGGCTTCTACCACCTCTGTGGGCAGCCTGTTCTGGTGTTTCACCACCCTCATTGTAAAAAATTTCTTCCTTATCTCTAGTCTAAATCTGCCCTCTTTTAGTTTAAAACGGTTACTCCTTGTCCTCATCTGTTGCGGTAACTTTTCTTCTTTTTAGCAGATTCACTGGTAGTGTGGTTGGCAGTGATGCATTGACCCTGTCCATGTTAAAAGATGCCATTCATAAATCAGCAGAGAATATGCAGAACCTTTTTGTCCAAATGTGGATCCCGCAGCTTTACTGCACATACCACTAGCAGGGCATGCTTCTTTCAGCAGCTGTAGAAAACTGATTGAAGCTAGTCCTTTCCACATGCTTGCCTTGCCAGGGAATTAAAGCTTCGGGCTGCCATTTGTGTGGAGTTTTTAAATATGTATGACCCAAACAAGGTGCCTGTTGAGAAAGCCTCTAATCCTCTTGCATATGAAACCTGGTATTCTGATCTTCACTCTTTGTGATGTTTCTGTGCTCTCAGATATGTTAAATCTACCTTTGAAGTTCGTTTCCTCTTGTGTAAAATACACTTTAATAGGGGAATCTTGCAGCTGGGAATTAGGAGATAGTTGGACATACTGAGCAGGTCATGTAATCATCCTTTGCCTTGGTTTCCCCGTTTGTAAAGCAGAAAGTGTCATGTCCACCCCCCTGTACGCAGCTCTTTGAGCTTTGTTCTTCTCATTTAGAAGCCATGATGTAGCATAGACCTTCTACAGTCTGGCATGAAGCCCTGCTGGAAGGTATCTTGTCTGAGGATGCTACAAATCCATAGGTAAAGAGTAGAGGTTTCCCTGTTTCTGATTAGGAATTCACGGGCACAAATATATCTGCATGCTGAAGGGGTCAAACCAGTTGTGTGGTTGCAGGGAGTCCTGCCCAGTCCTGCCAGTCCAACACTTGCACAGAGTCAGAAAATCTGTGTCTTACGCAAATCTGATGATTTCTTCCATGTGGTCTGTATGCCAGTGATCCTTATGTGTAACACCTTGATTTTTCAAGAACATTTGCATCTAATGGCAGACTGACTGTTTAGCTACAAAGACACAAATGGCTGCAAGATGGGTGAGAAACTCACATAGCCAAAAAACTTTTCATAGGCTTTTTTTGTACAAGGATCTCAGGAAGGCTGAACTTTTCTGGCCCCCCTCTTGAGATAAAGTGTGTAGGTGCCACTAGGACCTGTGGAGCTATGGAGGATCAGCAGGAAGACAGATTGTAAGAGATGGATATGCCTTAGAGGCTTGTGTAGCCGCCCTTCCCCTAGCTGGGCCAGGAACTAGGGGATATCTGTCCTATAGGATGACTGTAATTCCTTCTGATGGCAGAAATATTTGGAGTAGGGGGAGGGAAAAATGCAAGCTGTTCTCAAAGTGAAAACGTTTTCTGCTAAGGTGCAGCAGGCTGGCCATTGTTTCCCTTTGTAAGGACAGAGTTTCTAAGACACATTGAATTTTGGCATCTCTTGGATCCAAAAGGTTTTACCTGTGCAGAATACAGTGATCCTCTGCTTAGATAGGATGTGATCGAGTAGCTAGACAAAAGCTGGAGTATTGAGTTTTGCTTTGATGGACCTCCTAGGAGCCATATATAGCTCCTTAAAAACCCAAGTAACCTGCGACAAAACTGTCCAAGAGAGACCGTTATAAGACAGCACAGTTATAAAATACTCTGAAAGGCTCAATAGGGTTTTTTTCCCTCTCTTGTGATGTTTGGAGTTGAACTTCAGATACATCATTTTGAACATGGCCTTTTAAAGTAACTTTCTATTCTGTCCCTGTCATTTTTAGAGCTGTAAAGGAAAGCCAAAATGCTAGGGAAAGGATGCAAATGAAAAGGGGGAGCAGGGTTAAAGAGTAGGTTTTGATCATCTTTGCAAGAAGTGACATCATCTGTGAGAACAAAAGTCTTCAGTCGCTACAACTGGAGACAGCTTTTAGTCTCCAATTCTGTTTTGCCCTGAGCCAGCCAGCCAAACAAAAACAGTGGGATAAATCACTGCTGGCAGAACTTAACAGTTATGCAACATCCAGTGTGCCATGCGCCTATTTTTAGATCAGTTTTACACCAGCAGAATTTACTTTATGAAATCTAAAAAGAATGTCTGGTCAGAGGCGGAGGGATAAAGAGGGTATTTAGAAAGTGCAAAATGTAAAAACACTTAATGCAAAGACGCGCTAGCAAACCCCACTCCAGCAGTACTGATATCCTTTCAAGAGCGTTGGCTCGATCAGGCATGATAATAAAGAGTAGAGGAGGTTTTTTTCATCAGTATTCCCTTGAATTTCTAATCTGCAATTGCTTTCTCAATGGTTAACTATACTCGCTTTACCCAAATAGCTAACTATGTGTGGTTTGCTTACAGCTGGGCTTCTCCACCATTTATGCTGTACTTTGTCTTTACCAGATCTGGAATTCAGTAAGCAGCAGCTCACCTCTACAGTTCTGGGTGGTCAGATTTAAAGAAATTGTGTTAACTGGAGTAGTCTGCAAAGTTAGCTGAGCTACAGAGATACCCTCATCCTTTGTGAGATATCTTAGACTTAACGGGCTCCTGATATTTAGCTGGTATATGTTTCACATATGTTTTCTTAATCTTCAGCGAATTAGGATTGTGTATGCTGCTTGCCCCAGATCAAACCATCTTTTTCAGTGTTCACAGGAACATACACTAAGTTGTATTTCATTAGCTGAAAGCAATTTCAGGTTGCAGCACAGGTATGAAGATTAGTCTCACATACTGTGCTTTCTATCCAAAACTGGGTGTGCATCTTTTCTTCATTAAATTTGATTTTATCCTCTTCCTCACTGTTGTAATTCTACATTAGTTTGTGCTGTGTATAATTTTGTTCCCAAAGATTTTTGCTCAGATTCAGAAAACAGGTAATGATTGGGAAAAGTTTGACCTTTGAGTCTTTAGTGATTCTAGCAGATGAAACATACTCTGCATAGCTGACGTATATTTGGGATTTCTGGCACAATTTGGCTGGTTTTCAGTTACGCCTTGAAGCGAATTAGCGTTCTGACCATTGCATGATCTGTATTGATCTTTCTTCCCCAAAACCTTTCTTCTAGGTGACAATCTGGATGCTATCCATGACATAACTGTGGCATACCCCCAAAACATTCCTCAGACAGAGAAGCACCTTTTGAATGGAAACTTCCCAAAGGAGATTCACTTCCACGTCCAGAGGTATCCCATAGAGACAGTGCCCACTTCTAAGGAGGAGCTGCAGCTTTGGTGCCGGAAGCGTTGGGAAGAGAAAGAGGAGAGACTCCGATGCTTCTATGAAGGTGGAAAATGCTTCAGTGCAACCAGGCAAAGCTTTATTCCGCCGTGTAAATCTGAGCTCAGGGTCCTTGCGGTTAAGTGCATCTCGCTCCTGTATTGGACAGCGTTCCCACTGGGTATGCTTGCACTGCTGTACCTGTACAGCTCTGCGCGATGGTATTTTGCAGCCATGATCATCTTTTTTGTTGTGCAGCAAAAGATATTTGGTGGGCTGGAACTAATTGAACTCGCTTGTCATCGGTATTTTAAAAAGCAACAGAAATTTCACGACACAAAAATAAAAACCAATTAGTTCTGGGGTAGAGAAAGATGTAAAAATGGGTG
Source organism: Leptosomus discolor (assembly GCF_034619465.1). Classification (NCBI taxonomy): domain Eukaryota; kingdom Metazoa; phylum Chordata; class Aves; order Leptosomiformes; family Leptosomidae; genus Leptosomus; species Leptosomus discolor. Next base: position 18,057,392 of record NC_141392.1, on the reverse strand, counting down.
AGTTTGAGATGTCCTGCAAATTTTACGCACAGGGGAGAATTTTTGCATGAGAATTGTCTTTTACTATCGCCGTTGTTAGACATTTGCACTTGATTCTGTGAAGAGAAAGAAACATGTTAGTTATTGCTACACGTGAAAATGGTAGTTTTTATCTCTGAATGTAATTTCAACATCGCTCTTGCAAGCAGCTAGCAACTGCGTTCTGCTGTAATTAAGAAACAAATTGCTGGATTATTGAACAATCGTAAGGTCGTTAATAAATGTGACATGCACTGAATTTTCATGTAGAAACCCAAACTGTCCAGCTAAGAGAGACAGATGTATGATTTCTGTATAATCACATTGTCATAAAGCGTGCACCAGACTTGGAAAGCTGGTAAGTTTAATGATGTTTGATGGTAGGTGGAAGTTGGAGGAGAGGTTGTTCTGTTTCTTTTTTCTGTTTCAAGTATTCAAACTTATTTTAAAATAATATTTTCACGTAAGCTTTTCCAAACACTGCTGAACCTACCACTATTCAGCCAGCTTGGTCACCCAGAAGGATTTTTAAGCCCTGCAGTCTTGTGTTGTAGTACAGAAAACAGTGCTGGCTCTGCCTCCATGTAAGTCTTAACTGATTATTTAACAGACCTATGCAGCTAAGTTTTGATTTCTCACTGTTTCATACTGTTCCAATCTCCCTGTTAGCTGTGGGAGACGTGTTCCTGCTGTAGTATGCAGAGCTGCAGGATAGGGGAGCTGGTTTTTTTGTTGTTTTATTGGTGTTTTTTTTTCTTTCAGAGGCAAAAATAAGTGTCTGTCTCTGATTATCTGGCAAATGTTTTTCAAAAAACATTATTTGATTGAAAACATTTTAGTTATTTTTCAGAGTAGGCAAGGTACTTTTTTTTTTGGGGGGGGAAGCATTTATTTTGGTTTTCACATTGCTTCCTTTGGCATTTCAAGTGTCCATATAGACAAGCAGGAGGACCGCTTGTTCCGTGTGTGTCAGCCAGAGCTGTTGGAATGCATCTGATGCAACGGTTGTTTCCTTATGGGTACAAGAGATGGGTTTCAGACTTAATCACAGCACAGGGAAATTGAGCTACATCTTCCCTTGCAGCATTCTCTTTGATTGCCTGATGACATCATTGCTTTTCCAACCTCCTATGCAATTTTTGGAGGGTTCTTTTGGGGCTCCCACTAGAATGGTTTCGCTTATTTTCATGACATTCAGAAAATCTGAAGGCTTAAACTCAGACAAGGCACTTTAAAGTGTATTCCTTGTCATATATAATAAAAGTAATGTTCATGCTTACATAGTAAGAGACATAAACATTGCCAGCACTCAGGAGACACTTCAGGTTAGATTTGTTTTTCAACCTCAGAAATGTTAGACCACATGTATTGCTGCAAAACCTTCCTGACTTACTGAATATTTGTTGTTCATTGCATGAAGGCTTGTTTGAGCTGAACCGAGATGCCTGGCTCCATATTTTGAGTGGCATTGCCGTGGAATGTGAAAGTACAAAAAGTGCAAAATGTATCCTGTACTATGGTGATATCTCAAGCATTGGGTCAGCACGGTAGACGCATCTGTTTTCTTCTAAATTACAACACTAAACATGTTGTCTAATGTGTTTGTATCAAAGGCCGTTTTCTGAATGAATCACCAGCCTCTATTCAACTGTCCCTTGCAAGGTGACAAGTATTTTTTAATCTATGCTTATAATAACTAATTGTTTATTATGCTGAAAGTACTTGAAGCCATCCGTTTTACTCTAATTTTTTAATCCCTTTTTTCTTAAAAATAAATAAAACTAGGTTTATATTTAGGGTTATGTTTCTTAATGATTTTTTTCATATTTATATTTGAGTACCTGACAACTGATGTTTTATTGTCACGAGTGGAAAGAGGTCTTTTCTGCACTATGAGGACTTTTTAAAATGTAATTCTGTGATATGAAAGGCATGGTTGCAGCTTAAATCTACATAGCCTGGTTTTTCTTTGCCTAATACTCTGCTTTGGTGCAGTTCCCTGCACATCCAGGTAACTCACTGCAAGGGAAAACAAAAACCTCATTTATGGTTGATACAGAGGAGACCTAAAAGGCTTCTTCTAGTCTGTCCTGAGCCACGGCTGTGCTTTCATACCAGGAGTAACCATGGCCAGCCTACTCCAATAGCCTTAACATAGTCTTCAGGAATGACTTCGGAGGACAGGTTATGTACGTTAGTGACATTAATACCAGCTACGCTTTTCTCAGTTGTTCAGAGACGTTTGTGCTGTCATCAGATGTATCAAAAATGTCAGTGTGAGTCTTGGTCATGGAGCAGTGAAAGGATTACGTCTGTGTGTGATTAAGAGTTGGGCTCTGAAAATAAAATCATATGCAATCTACCTTTCACCTTTCCAAGGGTTTTTCTCCCAGCCAGAGCCAAATGCATAACCTGCTGTAATGAGGTAAACAAGCTGCAATTCTGCAGTTCATCCTCCTCTCTCATGTATTCCAATCGAAGAGAAAGAATAATCTTCTTGTCAGCTGCTAATGTCACATTTGCAGTGCCTGCCTCCATGATGCGGGGTGGCACAAGGTGAGTGAGGAATCCTCCTCTCACAGGGAAGGGTGACTGACGTAAGTTTTCAGATTATGTGCATCATTTTCCAACTCAACCGGAAATGCAAGAAAGGGGAGAAAAAATTTAATAAAAAGAACAGGCTTTGTGAATATCAAAGCTTCTTTGTTTAAAAAACTATTAAAGAACTGGGGGAAGATCTTTCTGTGAATGCTTTTTTTCCTCTTTGGTCAAAATGTAGCTTTTTACTCAAAAGGTTCTAATATACAGATTTTTTGGAGACTATTTTGTTCTTACCCTGTTCCTTTATTCAGAGTACACTAAGATGGCACTTAGGGACACGATTCAGTGTTGGACTTGGCAGTGTTAGGTTTACAGTTGGACTTGATGATCTTAAAGGTCTTTTCCAACCAATGATTCTATGCCGGATAAATCACTTTGAAATGTTTTCAATGCTGTTAGATTAAAGGTGCTAGTACTCCAGGAATAACACACACCCCTCTTTCATGGGGCGCATGTTGGCACCGAGACTCATCTCACTCATCAGCATGTTTGTCATGGCTCACCTGCTCTCGTGGTCCCAGCAGCCGCACTGCTCAGCAGCAGCTGCTCTGTCCACGGGACCTACAGGTCTTGCTAGGTCTTGCCTACGTTATTTGAGATCAATGACGTGCTTTGAGGATACTGCTCTCGTTTGCCCAATCAAATGTTTCCTCATCAGCATCAGGGGTTTCTTTCTCTCTGCTCAGAACAGAAGGTTGAAGTCCTGCCATCTGTGTTTGTCATCAAGTTCATCTGGGTAGCAGGACGTCAGATCAAGGCATTTCTTTCTTGGCTTCAAAGCTGCAAGGCCCAAAGCTGGTCTGTAAGGTGTCGTCTTGATCATATGAAATGTAGTTCCTAGTTTTGTGCATTGCATCGATCTGTGTTGTTTAAAAAAATCTGTGTTTTTATAACTTGATTTTATATGTACACTGTGTGAAAGGAAACACCAGGATACTACAAACCTACAGAAAGCCTTAGTTTTCAGAGTTCACTGATTCTCTTAGAATGTTTTAACCATGTACCAGTTACTCTACAGCAACAATAAAGACCTGAAGCATTGCATGTGTTTAACTTTGCTGTTTTCTTTTTACTGCGCGAGATGCTCTCTATGCACCCATATGGAACAAACCTTGTCTTCAATCGTATGACTTTTGGGCAGACGAGTGTCTGTTTGGGTGCTTGACCCATGGTTTGTGGCTGTTGGGGTGGTATGTCTCCCTTCTCACCGTGGGAGGTTGGAAAGGGGTGGCTGGCTGTACCCGCTGTTCTAGTGTCTTCATGTAAAGGGACGCAGAAGCCTTTGAGTGTGCAAGAGGTACAGCTCAATTTTAGCCTTGCTTTGCTGCTTAACCAGTGTTGCTTAAGAATAAGCTGTGGCTCAAAAGAGCATGTTAGGTAGCAATACATAGTTAAGTCCTCCTTTTTAGCTATATCCTGTTACCACCCTTGTAATTACTGACACAAGAAATTATCTATGGCATGGTTCATGTTCTTAGAGGACCTGTCTTTAATGTAACTTCAGGTCACAGGCTCCTTGACTTCTCTCTCCATTGTCTGAGTATGGAAGGGCAAGGGCTGTGTTTCTCAGGAGCTGTTGTGCTCCTTGTTACCTAATGGGGAGCAGCCTTGCCGTGACCGCCGCACCCCACAGCAGTCCTAGCAAAACACCCGCGTCTCCAACAGGTAGCATGTGTCAGAAAGACCACAAGAAACAGAGACCCTGGTAGCAGTTTGTACAGCTGGAGATGATATTTGCAATGGCTGCGTATGCTCAGAGCATTCACATCGGTCCCCAAAAGTCAAAATGAGCCATGCTCTGTATTGAGCAGCTTCTCTCTCTGAAAAGGTGGTTGTCTCTTCCTCTTTGTTTCCTCAGAGCTCGAATATGCAATGGAAGTATTGATTTCTCTGTCTTATCTGCCATTACAGAAAATAATAGTAACAGAGGCCAAAGCTTTCACCCTCCAGCTGCCCCAAACACCTCCTTTGCTGTTCCATGCAGTGGGTAAAAGGTTGTCTTATTTCCTGAGGACTTTGAATCAGACTGCAAGCTATCTATCTCAACCAGAAATTATTCCCGGGAGCGGGGAGCACGGTCTGTGCTTGTAACGTGCTCAAATTACTCTTATCCTAGAGAGGCTTTGTGCTGAGACACATGAGAGGCAGACAGAGCTCACCTCTCTCCTTGCTGGGCCTCTCAAAAGTCCCAGCATCTTTAGCAGGAGTGGAGATAGGCTCTGAATTTTTAAGCAGTTGCCTGGTTTTGTTTTATTGCAGTCTGGCATCCGTATGGCTTGTCATCTGTTCAGCTGGAGTTCTTCATGGGGGTGACTGTTTTCTCTGGTGGTGGGATATGCAGGAGACCAACAGGAGGAGTTTCATCAAAACTCGGCCTGCATTTTCTCAGATGCACATTGCTGCTCTGAGGAGAAGAAGGGCATTTGCTCCTTTCTGAGATACTTTGTGCTGGGCTGCACAAGAGTGTAATGGTTTTGGTGGTCAGCACCTTCTTCCCCAAATGGCTCTCTCCATCTTGCTTGTCAGAGGGAGGAGGCCAGAGCCTCGTCACCCTCATCTGCAGGGAGCAGGGAAGAGCTGAAGGAGCTGAGGCCACAAGACACCACCCAGCGAGAAAGGATAAAGTGTTGCAGGGTGCAAGAGCATGAGAAGATGCTGCAAGAGGAGTGGGAAGCAACGCTGAGCACTGCTTTCTGCAGAGCTGTAACCTGGCACTGACAACACCGCCTGGTTTTGGCCTCTGCCCCCCTGCACTATTTCTTTGCCTGCCTTTGAGGCTTGCCCTACTGCTTCAGCTGCTGGGTGTCTAGTGAGCGAGAGGCATGGGTGTTGATTAACACTGAACCCAAAGGGAAAGGAAAAGTTAGGGATAATGGGATAGAGGCACTGGAGAAAGGTGTTGGCTTCTGCCAGTGCTGGGTACAGCTGGTTGGGAGCGTGTCATCTTGCTTCAGAGGCTGAAGAAAAAGGTCTACATTAAGAGACTTGTTTACTTGGACATCTTTGGAGAAAGTGGAGACAGAAAGAACATTCTCTATGGGCTGGTTCACAGCAGGACCCATGGATTGCCCCAGGAGGAGCCTCTTTATGTTCTTACCTAACAGGCTGCCCACCAATGCTGGCATTGCCCATGTGTGCCTGTAACTAGTCGGGGTGATATCTCCTCTCTTTCTATACTCAGGTTTCTCACTTGATGTCCAGTGTTTCAAGACATGCAAACGGCTCCTCCTGTTTCTTGCCTGGCAGCCGTGCAAGACCCTGAGTTCTTTAAGTATGGAGTAATCCCTTGCTGTCAGTAAGATTCCCACCAGCAGGCTGGGAAGCTGTCGGGCTTTCCAGCCAAGCTTGCAAAATTGCTTGTAACGCAGCGCTGTCTCATGCAATCTGCGCATCACCTGGCATCCAGGTTCTCCCTCACCTGCCTGGCAAAGAGCTGCCTCATCACCCCCCTCCCTGCCGCCACAGTTAGATTTCCTTCCAGATTAGCCACTGAAATGGTTCGAGTGGAGGCGTTTTGTTCGTGCTGGTAGGTGCACAGGTTTGCTTCCTACAGCTTTGCACTGCCTGCCTAGTGCTGCTCAAAAAGCTCTCTGAAGCTCAGTTCTGAACTTGTTTTGCTTGAGAAGTGCCCTTTTTATAGCTACTTAAGCGAAGGTCCCCACTTCCCATGGTCTTTCCTCAGTGCTTTGTGATGGGTACAAAACATCAGAGCTAGTGGTTCAGCCTCAGGGTCATGTGGGGGAACCTTTTCTCTGCTGTGAGAATGGGAGGGGGTCCCCTCCCAGCACTCCAAGTCCAGTTAGATCAGACTACCGTGCGCAGTCCTGGCCATGGGGAGATCAGGAGCTGAACTCGTGCTGCTTCTAAGAGGCCTTAACACCAAGCCATGGAGGAGCAGAACCACCATTTAAAGGAAATCCTCAAAACAACCTCTTTCTGCAGCAAATGATACTTTTCTGATTCCTTTCTTGCTCTATGCCTTCCTTCTCCTCTCTCCCTCCCAGGTGCAAGAGAGGAGAAGATTTTGGGACACCCTGTATGCTTCAAGCAGGAGGATGTGATCCTGGAGCCGCTGTCCTATGCGGATCAAGCTGTGCTAGCCAGGCTCACAAGGCAGGAGTTGGGGACTGCTTGACATCACGTTTGTCTGCCCCTTGAAGAGACCCACAAGGAGAGGGGCTGAATGCAGTTCCTCACCCACTGCTGGTCTCCTGTGTCAGCACGTGCCAGCTGATTCATCTTGCTGGGCATGAACAATGTGAGATCCTGGTGGCCAACACAAGGACAGTGGGACATGGAGCATTATCCTGCAGGACCCCCGTGCTTCAGCCACCAGCTGGGAGGCTGGAGAGGATCGCTTGGGAAAGGTGTGGCTGTGCGCAAACCTGATGACCAACAGCCCTCAGGTGTCCTTGGTGGTCTTCTCAAAGATGCTGTGGGTAATGTGGGCTGGGGACAGGCACAGTGCACAGACATCACTTACTGAAAGCCAGAGATGTGTCCAGCACCAGGCACTAACATTCATGTACAGGTTGGAGGCTGCACGTCCAACTGGGACAGGTATTATTCCTGGTCCCTGAGGCTTCAGCAGGGAGCGAGTCCCACTGTTGTGGGCAGGACAGCGCAGGACGCAGGGATAACGGGCAGAAAATGTCACATTGCCAGCAGCAGCAAGGACTGGGTGTTTTATTCCAGATACACAAACTTAACTGCCTGTGCATTCCCATCCCTGGCATGTGCCCAGCACACACACACCCCTCAGAGCATTCATCCCAATAATTCGATGGGGTTTTGCCTGACGCACGTGGGAGCCAGGCTGATGTTCAGCTGTGATCTCTGCTCTCCTCTCTCTGATCCTGCTCCTGTACCTTGTGCAGGGATGCCTGCATGTTCCCAGAGCCTGGAGTGCCTCAGCCTACATGTCACATGCCCAGACTGGCTTTAAATTAAGATGTTGAAGCTGTAGGAGTAGTCTGGCTGCACAGAACTCATTGTGGGCTACTCTGCCTCACTCTCAACAGGTAGATGAGCTTGCCTCGAGTCCCCCACTGCCACAGCCAGATCGCTGTCCCATACAGCATCTTAAAAGCCCACTGGGGGATCTTGGCAAGACTCTTCTGCAGCAGGAGGGCTGATGGAGCTTCCCTTCCCAGCCACTGGTAAAGAGCAGTGATGGAGGCAGGAGTCCAGCTGGAAACATATGGCCTCTGCTGCCTTCTCCGTTCCCACGCGAGGATGAGCTGTCAGGAGCAGGGTAGCTGGCTCAGGCCTCTGTGGTCCACCGCTTGGGCTCTTCCAGATGTGCAAGGGCAAACCTGACCTTGCAGTCACTCAGTGGTCAAGTGTCAACTGGGTGTATGACATCTCCAGCCTCCTCAGTGCAGATGCTGTGCTCCTTTAGAGGTTTTGCTTTTCTAGCCTTGCTGGAGAAAAGCATGTGTGTATGTGTGGGGGTGTGTGTGTGTGTGTGTGTGTCTTTTCCATGAGTCCTGAGACCGAGCGCAAGGAGATGTTCTATGCAAGATCACAGCAAGGTGTTCGGGTCTGCCTCCCCCCAACATATGAAGGTTAAAGGCAGGCTCTCAGCTTTCCGCCACTAATGACAGAAAGTGCTGTGTAAGTGAGAGAGAGCCTAATTAGGGCTTAATGAGAAAGGAACCTGTGGTTTTATTATCCGTTGGACACAAGTACCGTGGATGAGCAAGAGAGGTTGCATTAGCTGCTTCCTGCTGAGTCCTTCCAGCAGGAAAGTCCTTAGCAGACTTTCTGCATCATTTAAGGCTGGGAGGTAGAGGAGGGCACTGCGAACAAGGAGCAGTGGGGAGGCTTGGTGTCCTCTGCTGCAGGCCGGGACAGACCCCAGACCTGTGGCTCCATGAGTGGACTGCAGACCTTGGGGGCAAAGACCTTGGGGTCTACTGTTGGGTCTGCCACCAACCAGCAGCGTGTGTCCTGCTTCCCAGGTGATTCAGCAGTACTGGGGATGTCTCCTGGGGAGGTGCTGCTGCTGGGGACACACACCACACTGTGCCACAGACCCTTATTGTAGGTGAAAAGGGGCTCTCAAACATGAGAGTCTATTTGGTCACAGCTGTCCCTTTTCCTCAGCCTGGTGCCAGGCCACAGCACATCAGGAGAGGGGCTGTCTGGGAGCAAAAGCACAGCTATTTGCTTCTGTGAAGGCCAGAGCAGAGTCCCTCTCCCTCTGCCCTGCTCTGGCCTGAATCTGATAGCAAGGGACACTGGAAGAGATCAGATTGTTCTCTGTTAGATAAAGACAGGAATAAAACCAAGGAGGTTAAATACCTAATCTTGAATTAGCTTCATCATTCCCAGCCATTGCATAAAAGCTATTAAAGTTATTACAGGACATGCTGGATGCTTGCACAGCAGGAACAACAAATATAGGTAGAATGGTGCTTGTCATAAATAACACTCAAGCCGTCTCAACAGCCCTCTTTGCCATCATGATGCTGCTTGCAGCCAGCCTGGCTGAGCTGTACCAAACTGATGGTGAGCAGTGGGTGCATTTGATGGAAATGGGTACTTCTGTTTCTACATAATATGAGATTTGCATTGGTTTATGATTAGCAGATCACTGAAGAGTTCTCAAGGAGAGAAATCTGTTGTGGGGCAGATTTGATTTCTCTGGGTCCTCTCCATGGGGCTCTTGCTGCAAGCGTCACAAGGAACAAGAGACCAGGGGTTAAAAATCACTGCGCAAAAAACCCACTTATGCATGCATTTGTCAAGTCTATTAATAATGTGCTTCATACTGTAATTTGAATGCTTTATTTAATGATTACTCTGCATTTTGCCACTCAGCCATTGCAGTCACATCTAGGTCCTAAAGTTATCACACATTCACTTTGTAAGATCACAGCCTGACTCTACTGGTGTCTTGCTATTTGATACCAAGATGGCTTTATTACCAAGCACATGTATTTTTTAAGCCTTCTGTATTGACACAGCATGCAGTTATGTGCTTTTATTGCTCTATTAACCAAACCAGGTGCCTTTTCCAGTGACAGACCATGGCACCCCTACATATAATGTCCTTCAGTTACCCCTACTCTGCCAAATGCTCTTACACATCCAGTTAGGAAATGAACCCAGCGTTTAGCTAGGTCTCTCCAAATCCTAATCCTCCCCTTCTGTCCTGCTCTACCACATCTCCCCCAGCAGAGGGGAGGATTAGAAAGGAGGACCTTACCCCGCACGCTGGCGGGCAGCGGTGGGCAAAGCAGAGAGGTCGTGCTGAACCTGGAGTACTTCCAGGGCCACCAAGCCTCACTGAGTCACTCACTAAGTCAATACAGCAGGAAGTCATCGAAAATAGAAGACAGTGGAAATAAAATAAATAGCAAGGCATCCATTCACACCCTTGGCAGAGGCGTTTTGGTTCCCGGTCCTCCGTGTGCCCGCTGGGAGGACAGCCACTGCTTATTAGTGAGGTTATGTAATTTAAGTGGTCTATATTTATCAGGAGTATGTGGCGTACACACCTCGAGGGTCAGAATCCCGGCAGTTTGGAGAACATTTGCTCTCTTATGAATCAGCAGGGAGAAGGACCTAAAAATATGACTCGGCTGCAGAAGGGCATCATCAAGTTGTTCAGGGAGCCAAGGTCAGGAGGCCTCAACATGCTTTTCCAGCTCTGGCTGGGGTTGTGATGCTGTGCTCAGATCCTTATCACCTCTGAAAAGTCAGGATCCATGCTGCGCTAAGCCTCCTTCCAAACTTCTGCTAAGGTGTTGGATGATGAACCAGTACCTAAAGGAGGAGAAAGAACCTTGATCCATGCCATAACCACTGTATTGTAAAGTCAACTTCCTTTTTTGGTCTGTTATCCCTCTGAGCCTGGCAATTCTGGACTTACACTGGTCCAGCTCCTGCAGGCAGGGTGCTGGGCTTACCTGCCTGCTCTGGGTTTCAGCTTTGTGATAGGGCATCCTGCATGGAAGGAGCATAAAGGCTCGGGATGGCCTGAGCTGCAGGTTTCTCGCTTCCCATGTGAGGGCATTAGCCATACAGAAGTCAAGTGATGACCATCTAAGCCTGTGTAGGTCTTATCAGAGCACCAGGCACTTCCCATCCTCCTTTCTGGATGGGTAGGGCTGGAGAGGGTAGGCCTGGACAGAACCAACCCATTGCTCCACACAGGGTGGGAAAATCCACCTCCAGCGTGTGGGATGGCATCCAGGTGGTGCTTAGGCAAAGCCACCTCAGCAGCCAGTGGCTTGGTAGGCAGCAGGTCTTTCATGACCTCGTCCTCTTTCAGTCCGACTGTGCCTGCTGCATCCCAATGCCATGCTGGTCTGCACTGGCAGAGCCCCTGGGTGGCGTTTCTGCTATGTGGAGGGGGTGAATCCTGAACACAAGTGGGATGTATCCTCCTTAATAGGGTGTAGTACCACTAAAAATGATCGATTTTGGTCACGGCTCAGGGCATTCCTTGGCTGGTACCAGGCATGGAGGCTGGTCTGCACCACCTGTGCTGAGCTCTGCTGTGGGTGCTGGTAGGACACGTGCTTTTTGCCTCTGCCTTGGCCTGGGGTTGCCTCAGTGCTTTGTGGATGTCTGTCTGTTGGCACGCTCAGCTGCCCAAACACCTGCAGCCAGCTGGGGCTTGCTTATGCCAGGCAGAAGACAGCTTGCTGGAGCTGCCTGAGGACAGATTTGTTATGGGGGGTGTTGCTGAGGAGGTTACAAGAACAACTATGTCTAGTTCACCTTGGAGCTGGAAGCCAACACGTATCCAGCTCTCCCTTTCACTCAGATCCCGCTGTATCCTACAGCCAAAGGATTGAGACCTTGTCACTCTCCTGCAAACTGTGAGACGTGAGAAGGGCTCCTGGAAGGTCTTGCCCACCCACAGGCAAAAGAAGCCCTCCCCAAAACTGGAGGAAGGCTTGTCTCTGTCATGCTCGATGACCAGTCTGCCCGAGCAGCAGAGCTGCCCCATGCTCCCCCAGCTGCCATTGGAGTGGGGAAGCTTCAGCACACTAGTGGTGTCCCATGGCCACCCCACATTAGGCTGGAAACATCGAGGTGAGCAGCCAGCTGGAAGGGTGTTTCTGCTGTTATGCATGAATAAAGATGGTTAATGAGAGCTTTTTTTAGAAAACTGGAACAGGTGGAAGGAAATAATAGATAATCTCTGTTTTCTTGGTTTGTACTATTATAAGTGAATTTTTTTGCCTGCAGTGCCCAAAAGCACTGCTCAGTACCTTGGTTGACCCAGAGCAGTGCAGGCAAAGAGTGGTCCTTAACCATAGGCTCTGTGCTGTGTTTGTGCATTGTCCATATGTGCCATTTACCATTTTAAGATCTTAAATACTGTGCCCCGCACCAAATTCTGCCTTCCTGTAGACGTGATGGAGGGCCTGCCTGCCAAAGGCAGAGAGCAGAGCCTGGCCATGCAGCCTGTCCTACAAGGCTGGTGATTGCCCCCATGGCTGTGCATCCCTGTCATACCCGCCAGGATGTCTTTGGTCCTTGGCTTCATGGGGTTCAGCAGCCTGCCGCACGTGAGGGCAAGCCACTATGCTAAAGGTGGCCCAGATGGGCACATGCGGCTTTAAGACCTGCCCTCCACTTGAAATACAATAAAACTACAGAGGGGTAAATTGCATGGTGGCATTGAGTTGGTGATCCATCACAGCCAAGGTTGATGTCCATCTTGGTGGGATTTGCAGAGCAGTGGTACTGATTCAAGTAATGTGATCCCAGGGGCTTGTTCTGACCCACCTGGAGCAGCCATGCTTTGGTATGGTTTGGAAAAGCTTGGTCAGAAAGTGCTTTCTTGTTGCTATTTTTGTGTGTTTCTGAAGAACAGCTCTCTCCCATGAATGTCAGTGTGGAGGTTACCTATAGGAGCAGTAGATCTTCCTGACTCCTACAGCTAGTATTAATCAAGTCTTGAAAGGAGGCTCCTACTGAGCTGTGAACTGAGGAGCAGCAACATCTTGGGGGTCGTGCAGGCAGAGGGCAGAGATAGGAGGGGCATCCAGCAATTCAGGGACTGCCCCAGGACAGAGGAATGCAGGCAGATACAGGCAGTGTGTTGGTGCTCCACATGGAGCTCTGCAGGTATCAGGGACAAGCAGGAATCCTGCTCTCCACCTCACCACTTCTGCTGGCAGCCCTGATGGGGAGAACAGACCCCTGGAGAAGGACCAGAAGGTCAACACCAGCAGCCACGTCTGTGCTGTGGGCCCAGGCCACTGGGTAAGGCACTTGTCTGTGTTGCAGTCACATGTAGTCTCAGTCCCACCTTCAGTATAAACCTTGGAGGTTTTAACATAAAATATGGGACACTGTTCCTCCCATCACGGTCTTACTTCTGCTTGTCTGTGGGGTCTCTGTGGTCCCTGCAAAGTCCCCCCATGCCACTGAATCAGTCTGGGCTCTCATTGTCCATGCACCTGGGTGCCAGGTCCCCTCTGCTCCCGGTGATGTCACCGACTGAGGATCAGAGACCAAACCCAGCACCACCACATGGGTGTACAGGTCAGCCCTGGCCTTTCTGGGATGAGACTCTGGCCCACAGCAACCGAGGGAAAGGACTGATTCAAATAGAACTGCAGGGCTGGTCTGCCCACTGCTTGTTTCCTCAGCGAGGTAATTATTTGGAAGAGCTGGTCCTGTCAGAGATCTTCTGGCATATTTTTCTGCTCCCCTAGGTTTTCCCTGCAGATAACTCAGCTGCCACAGTGACTCCTCCTTCCCTGACCCCACGTCCCCTGGATGGGCTCACGAGGCACATCCCTCTTCTGCAACGGCTGCCAAAATTGCTTTTTATTTTTAAACCCTGGGACACAAAAGCCCTACCTTTATCATTTGCCTGCAGTCCCTGCAGCTCCATGTATCCTCATTAAGCAACCGCTGATCATCAAACAAACCTGACAGGCGCAAAAGGCAGGGGAGATGCGGCCCCCCGGCGTGCCCGCAGCTGGTCCCGGCTCCCTGCAGCTGCAAAACATGGGGGAGCTTCTCCCTGTGGGGTGGGGAGAAGGGCTTTTGGGACCCCAGAGGAAAGGTGAGCTTCTGCCTTCCCACGGCAAGGCGGGGGCCAGCGGCTGCAAGGACTGAGTTCACCCCAGCCCCGCCAGATTTTCTACTGACAAACAACAATAATAATTCTTTAAAGGGGGTTAATGGGATGGAAAAATGGCAAACTGGATTATTTGCCGTGCAATTTTATCTTCCTCTTTGGAGATGCTATTTAAATAATGCTTTTATTTATTAATTTTTAATCTCTGTAGCCCACACCCTAAGGGAGGATGTCTTCAGAGCAAGGGGACCAGCAGCCTTTCGTCAACTGGGTGTGAGGACTTGTCCACAGGCAATCAATTTGGGTGGCAGCCTCACTGCCAGACTAGGGCTGCTTCTAAAGAAGATTTGGAGAGAGGGATGGATCATGCAGGGATATTGATGAAGCCCCCCTGTCCAGAGCAAACCCCACTTTGATTCAGCTGTAAATGCCCAGGTGTTCAGAAGTGTTTGGACTTGCTGTGTTGAGCTTGTGTTTTGGTTGGGACTAGCTCCCAGCTAGTTTCTCCAGCCACCAAACTTGCCACAGAGTCTCCCAATGGAAAGGCCATGTTGCATTTTCGAAGAGAGCGTGCAAAGCCCAGCACATGCAACGAGGGAATCGTGAATGGAAACGTTACGGTGACCCCAGTGAAGGGAGCATGTTTGTAGGCAGGAATCATGCCTGTGCTGTGGTGATGGGAGAAAACACAGTTGCTAATGCTCATTTTGGGGCCAGGAGCCTGCTTTCTGGAATATACTAGAGCTGGGCCTGCAGCAAAATTACAGCTTGACCAGGATGCTCAGGAGTCCCTGCTGGGGTACAATTCACCCTGAGACAGGCACCAATTGATACATAAATTAACTTTTTTCCCTCAGCTTTCAGGAGAGGCTTGCGCTGGGCTCTGTAATTGCACAAAGTTTAGTAGAGCTCCTGCCTCAACTAAATTTCTTCAGGCATCACTGATGAAATTGCATTTACTAGGATGACAAGTGCCTTTCTCATCTCACCCACAGCTGTTGTCACTGCTGCTTGGGCTCCAGTGCCTCCTGTTCAGTCCTTGTGTTCTGCCCGTGACAGGCTCAGCCTTGTGCAGAGATGTGCTGCCGGACCCTCAGGCTTCCCTAGGGTCCCCCTCCTCATGTGAGAACCGAGGGGCAGATGAGGGATCAGCCCATACTGGGTTTTATTTCTGCAAATAACTCAGGTGGCCACAGACTGCTCTGTAGGTCTCTCGACATCCTCCTGTCCATGCCTGGTGGGAGGAGGTAATAAAAAATGTTGGATGCTGCTGGAAGATGCAGAATTTAAATGAATTCCCCTTCCCTCTCAGTAATAAAAACATTTCTCCCCTAAGAGTCCCTTGATTAATTGATCTGGCAATTGACAAATCAAGGATGGGAATGCATAAAATTCAATAAAAACAGATGAAAATAGCATTATGTACCATCTGATGCAGTCAGAGATGTCATGCAACAAAATGACTGCAGAAAAACAGGGCCTTGAGCTGGAGGATCCTTCATTAAGATGTGGCAAGGGTATTATTAAGTAAAAGAACATTGATTTTGTTTGAAAGATTTGGCCATCCATATTAAATATAATCTCAGTAATGTAATCTCAGTAGTTGCTCTAAATGTCAGCCTCACTTGGCTACATCTGCTTGCTGGGGTTGCTGCTCTGAAATGAAAATGAAAACTTCATTCTCCATCACCCATTGTACTCTATTAGCAGCTTGATAGGCTGTGCCCATACCGGGATAAATTAGCATATGGGTTTCCTATAGGGAATGACTGTATGCCAGAAAGACACATGTGTATAAAACATATGTGACCGTAACAAAAGAAGTAATTTACAGAGACAGAATCAGCCAACACACAGAATATTTCAAAGCCAAAAATCACTTTAAACTCTGGAGTTTCATGTGAGAGTTGAACATCTGGCCAAATTTTCTGCTGCTATTAACACATGTAGCTCTGCTTGCTTCAGCTCCATGTCCTTGGAAGTTGAAGCCCCAGGACGAGAGCAGCAGCCAGTGGACAGCAATGGAAAAAAGGGGTACCACCAGACAGGAGGGACTGTGGGCTCAAAAATATCTGGGAAAACATCAGCAGGACCAAGGGAAGATTGGAGAGTTTCAGAGAAGTTTTTCCTGCATCCCCTGGGTTCTGGAGGGCACAGGGAAGGCAGCAGTGTGGAGAGCAGGTGGCTGAGCACATTGGTTGCATAGCTCTCCTAAAGGAGCACAACAAAAGGCATCAAAACAATTTCCTTGTGAATCAGAAGTGTCCAGACACAGCTGAAGGCACTGAGCCACTTGACTGTAATGGAGTCAATTTTCTCCTTCAAAGTGCAGCATATAAACCTTTTTATAGCCATGTGCCAGCAGAGCTATTTTTTCTCCCTGCCAGCTGTTGAAAGCCATTTCTGTGGCTCCCTCTCCAAGCCTTCACCCGCTATCCTGCAGCTACCGTTTCATTGCCCGCTTGAGCACCTGGGAGCTGAATGGCAAAGAAATAGAAATCCACCACTCTGGTCTAACATTGCTTTGGGGCCAGGAAGGTGTCCTGTGCAGGTGGGGGCTGGCCAGGAGATGGGGACGGGGAGCAGTGTGAGCAGCTGTGTGCGGAAAGGCTCGCTCCATATCCCTCCAATGTGAGGTCTGCTCCGTGCATCACTTGCAGTGGTGGGGCTGCAGCAAGAAGAAGCTGGCTCTTTGTATGGTGAGCAAAAAAGCAGGGGAGTGCCTTGCCCCAGCATGCTGAGGACACCAAAAGACTCATACAGGTCCAAGGGAAGAGTGTGCACGCTGGCAGAAGAAACCTCTTTGGCTCGCTGGTTAATGCACAGAAAACAACTCTGGCACTGAGATCCTTAGCAACACATTGCTGGAGATGCGTAGGGTTCTTTGAGCAAGAACCCTCGTGGTTCTGCCCTAATTTTATTCTCCTCTTAATTAGCCACTTTGCAGGTAATGGGATGCACAGACCTTTGCTCTGACCAGCTTTTACCCTGCCTGATGTAGAAACCTAGCAATCCTTCCTTAGGTCCATTAACTATTTTTCCATCTATCGTGACTATGAAACAAGAAATGAGATAAAATTGCTGTAAGGACCATCCTGCAGGCTTTTGCCAGTTAAAGCCTGTGTTGCCCTAATGTAACCATGATCTAAGTGCTAGACTTGAAAGAAGAGGGGCTTTTCCCCACATCTTTCCTCGCATCACCTTTTCCTATGGAAAAAGGCAGGGGTACCACAGCCATGGCTCCATAGAATAAGTGCACTTGGGTCAAAAGTAGGGCTTGATATTTGGAGCACGGATGAGGCACAAACACCTGCCTCCCCTTGCAATTGGCCCAGGGGATGTCTGATGGAAATACAAAAACCAGCATCACTCCAGAAAAAGGGAAGAAGAAGAAGAAAACAGAAAGAAAATAGATTTGTGTTAGTTGGGCGAGTCTCGTAGTTTTGAAAAGCCACAGAGCACAAAGGGGAAAATATACATGCAAAGCAAAACACAGAAGCTTTTGTGTGATGCCAGCAATTTTCCTTTCCTTCGCTAAGAAAGGAGCTGCATGAATGTGCGGTGTTACGATTTACTCTTTCAAAAGGCTGAATCAAATACCAGCTAAATTACAAAGAGCCGTATGGAGATGTGAAGGACACGTAATGACAATATTTTGTCATCCCTCCCTCAGACTAGATGGATGTGGAAAGCAGGAAGAAAAAAAAATGCATTAGGATTCAGATAGGATTTTGATAGCAGTTGTTAAATGAAATGTAAAGGTTATTTTTAAATCCAAACCCTGGGTGCTGCTCCAAGCATGAACAGACTGGCAAATGATCTGAATTTTTCCATTTCCTTAATATTGTTCCTATGGATGTGTTTACCACATAGGCAGGCGTTGCAACCTTAAATTAAAAAAAAAAAAATGAAACCAAACAGAAAGGCAAAAGAAGAACAAGTGTTTTGCTGGGTACACAGGCAAAATACATCCCAAGAGAGCAACAGCTGGAATTGATATTTCATTGCCAGTACAGCTTGCTCCAGGATAAGAGCAGCAATGAGCAGCACCAGCATTCAGAGCATCCCATGTACTGGTCCAGCTTTCAGCGCTTCAGCTTTTCAACCCTGAATACAGCCCAGGAGCAGATACTGAGTATTCAGAGAATGAAATGTGGCTGCTGTTGTCCCAACTTGGCCCAAAAGCCCCTGTAATGATTCCCACTGAATTTGACAAGTTGGTCCCAGGCACAGGCAGCAGGCCTAGAGGCAGCTGGAGTGGGCAGTCAGGAGACTGGCAAGGTTTCTGGAGAAACTCAGGCAGACTTCACACCTGAGTTCACAGGAAGCTCCTTCATGTCTGGTTTCTGGTTATTGGTCTTGCAGCAGTGCCTAGACCTTGTCCTAGACCTTGTCCTGTCTCACTGAGGTGGTGTAGTTTTCATCCAAGAAGAGGGAAGAAAGTGGCTTCTTGTTGCTCAAACCAGAAAAGTCAGCCTTGAGATCAATCCACCAACCCTAGTGGGGTGACGGACATTGCAGAGAGAGGAACCGTCAGACTGTGCCAGCCCGACCACCGCAGCCGCAGGGCTGACCTTCTCGCTCGCATCCCAGGGTGCAGGTATCCTTCCTGTAGTGTTCAACACCACCTGCCCTTTCTTCTGTCACATTAGCCCGGAAAACTGTTTTTGATCAGCTCCTCAGAGTGACTTGTTTCAGATCCTCCTCTCCAGCTGTGTCTTCATCTAGGACTTCTCCCTCTGCCCCGTTATTTTTCATCTCTCAGGGATGGTCCAACATCAACTGTGAATAACTCATCTGATGACTTGAGATCATATGCCATTTCATCTGCATCATGGTCACAAACCAGTTGTGATCCCTCCAGTGTGTTTAGAGTCAGAACTAGCTACTGCACCTGCCTGGCAGGATTTTCTTCTCTAAAACCTTTCCATAAGTTGGAGTGCTTGAGGCACTGGCAGCTGGCTCTCTTTTTTTGCAAATGAGCAGTAATTCATGTGGCGAAAGCTGAGCGTGGAGGAGGGTAGTAAAGGTGGTTGCTTGTCACAGTGGTTATTTTCCATAGAGGGGCAGAGATTGTATCCACTAGCATCCCTGCCCAAGTGCTGCAATATAGTTGCTGATTCGGGGTTTCACGGCCCACTGGGCTCGATATTGAGGCCTGGTTAATAACATGCCCCCTTTCCAGTCAAAGCCTTTTCTACTCTTCCCATTTCTGAAAAGCTCAGCACTGCAGGATCTAGGCAGTGATGACAAGTTAAGGTTACCTACAGAAGCTCCAGCTTGCTCATCCTTCCTGGGTTAACGCGGCATTATGTAGCATTCCAGTTGGCTGTTATTGGTCTTTAGTATTGTCACCTTATTGGTTTTGGTGCTACTCATCACGAGCATCAAACATAGTAGTAGTCATACTACTGCTGCGAGAGCTTGTGAAGCAGCGTGTGCTGCCAGCAACACACAAGCAGCTCCCTCTCTTCCCAAGTATTTACTCTCCCTTGCAAGCTTCTTCTGGCTGCTCCTGTTCCCCAGGAGCAGTGAGGGGAGGAGGATGCTGCCACAGAACAGGTTGCCCATCTGTATGCTGTCTGTGGCTGTGGTCATAGATATCAGACAGAGGATCATTTGGGAAACACCAGGGGAAAACACTGAACCACAAAGTGTTAAGAGGAAAAGGTTAAGGGCTTCCCAGCAGCCCTGTGTGCTTGGCCCCAGTGATAAGCTGTGATAGCAGAAACCCCTGTCCATGACTGCTGTGACGCTCTTGCTTAATCCCACGTTTTTCTCTCCAGGCATGTGCACACCGAGGACTTGCTGCACTCGTTTGAGCTGTGCACTGAATGATGATGAAGTGACATCGTCATGGCAACACGTGTGGTTTTCCTGGTTGCATAGCAACCTGATGCAGGCTGATGTAAGATGTGTGCTTGTTTCCTCCACTGGCTGCGCTCCTTTGATGTGTCTGCGAGATTTGGGGTTGTTTTAGTTGGTTTTTTTCATCTGTTGGACATGCTGTGACATCAGAATGATGAGAATGTTGTTTTGTGTGTGCACAGAGGGGAAGAGGCAGAGATTATCTCTTCCAAGAGCTCTGATCCGAGGCACTGTCTTGCTTAGGGGCACTAAGAGATACAGCTCATTTTTAGAGGTTTGATAGTACTTAATCTTGTATTTATTGTAACTACTTTGAGTAATATAGACTCGAGGAGACAAGATGCCTTTAAGTGATTTTTGTCTCAAGCTATCCCTCGTGATTTTTGCATTAATCTTGTCAAAGGTACAATATTTTTGTGCACGGGGCAGCTGTAAACAGGTCTGATTTTTTCACAGCATCACATATCACTCAGTGCTATAGGGAAAGCTGCAGGCCTGATTTATTTGCAGATCAGCTATCTGCAGAGCTGACTGACCCATTAGCTGTTTCATGGGTCATCTGCAGTATGGCAAGATCAAATCCTTGTTCACAATCGCATTGAATCTCTGCACACAATGTGAAACGGTGAAAGTCTGCAACATTCTTCTTGCTTAAGGGTGTGTTTCTTTGTATTGAAGCAGAAGAAGATCTTACAGTGATGGTTGTGGCTGATGGCCAGATGGTCAGGATCTACAGATCTCAGAGCACATGTCTCAATGAACTAGCAGTGAGGACCCAGGTAACATGCTAGAGGTAGCTCATAAGAAGCCCTACTTTGCATCAATCTTCTCCTTGGTATCTTGCTTTGGAAAATCTGTCCCTCAGGCTCAGGAAGAAAATTAGCACTTTAATAGCTAATGACCTTAATGGGAGACATTAATTCAATTAGTGCAAAATTCTTGGCCTTCCGAACAGCTCTGTTCAGCCTGCTCTTCTGCAGGATGCATGGAGGCAGCTCCTGCAAGCCACAGAGTGCAAAGCAGCCACATCAGCACACGTGCTTGGAGGATAGTGGCCTAGGGCCCTACTCCAGTTCATTAGCTTGTCCCAGTAAAGGTAGGAAAGACAATCTCAGACTGACATGGGGAACTTTTCTCTGGCCTCTTTTCTGAATTCATGATGGGACTCCAATGATCTGCACCCCTGTGGTGTACATCAGCTAGAGTATCATTTGGGAATATAGAACAACAATTCAAAGCAGGGGATGCTGAATTAGAGCTGGAGAATTAAAATTGTTCAGCAAGCCCTTCCAGTTCTACTGGACTATCCATTTCCTCCTGCTTGGCCCTTTGCTTGTTCCATGTACATCAATGGAAGATGGTGAAACGCTTCTGGTGATGGTATGCATGGCCCAAGGAGAGAAGCAACTGTCTCCGAGACAGCCTGGAAGAAGGAAGGGGCAGCAAGCCCTTAATGGACCAGAATCTGCATTACCAGGGTAGCACAGAGGGATATGGCATCCTGGGTGAGGCCAGGACCACCTTAGTCAGTCAGTTGCCCTTGCTCAGAGAAGGATGGAGCTGGAGATAAGGGCCTCCTGCACATAGATTTGTGCCTGAATCTTTTTGAGCTATATGGGATGGGAAGACTGGGAACTCGGTGAATTGTGCAACCATTCATGAACAGACACTGCCTTGAGTGGTTTGGGAGAGTTGCGAAGTATAAAGGGGAAGAAGTCCCCTGGCTCAGCAAGGAAATCCATGCATGTCCCGGTAACTCCAAAATCTAAGAGGTGCTGATCATGATAAATAAATTAAATAATAAATAATAAATAAAAATGTTGCTGTTAGATTTCATCAATATGGCACTGCCAACTCTGCAACAAAGTGTTTTAAAAGTGCCAGAAGAGATTTGTATTCCAGCTTTCACGTCATCAGGTCCAGGAGATGCAGATGAAGAAATCTGTAAGGAGATTTATCTGAAGGTTTTTGTCATCCCAGAGACAGATTGAATGGCTGTATACATCACTTCTCAAACACATGGGGTGTTATTTAGAGACAGCAGTCTCCAAACAGCTCTTCCACATGATCCATGGTAGCAAAAAGGTATCCATCACTGTTTGGCTTCATGCTTTCCACACAAAGCCATGTTTTATATTGGTTTTGCTCAAAGAAAAAAAAAAAAAAAGCTTCAACGAAGTCCTTATTTATTTGCCAATAAATTGCATAGAACCTGGAAAATGAGCACATCAAACTGGTGGTGCTTTTTCCCAAGCCACTTGGGTGCCAGTTCCTGAGACCTGATGTCAGAGGGGCAGTCAGCCCCAGTGATCAAACGGTTAACTCTGCTCTGAAGCAGACCCTTCTGGCATATCCTTTTCTGATATTTTTCGAGGATTATCATCACAGAAATTTCCTCTTGTGAAGCCTGTGTTCACAGTTTATGTAGCAATAATCAAAAGAACCTTTCTAGATGCCTGCTTGTCAGGTGCTGTGAATGTGCCAAACTGAACAAAATTATTGCTGTCTCCTAAGGCACGTGCCTAGAAGAGGCTGTGGCAGGCTTTTAAAAAGCCTCTTCAGTATCATACAGGTGGCCATTTGGATCGCACGACTCTTCCTCCTCTTGTCCCATGCCCGTCACCTCTCCTCCCAATAGCTCATGGGTGGAGATCCTCTCCCTTTCTCTTCTTTTGCTTTAAATTCATTCTCTCTCCTTTAGAACATCAACAAATTGCATTTATGATTTCCTTCTCATCCTGTCTTATACTATTTGGTCAAGTTATTTTTTTGAGGGGATGCATCTGCAGCGGTATCTCCCCTCCACCTTACACATGTGCCCCAGGCTCAAGGCTGTATGGCTCAAGTAGGGGTAGTTGGGCTGCTTGGCATTTTCTCCCTGGTGTAATATTTTTGGCTGAAACCTGACTTCTCAAGAAACATCTTTTTTTTTTTTTTTCTTTTTTCCATTTCTGAGAAAAATGCAGCTTTTCCATCAAAAGCCTCAAATGACTGGAAACTATGTGGTAGAGAACAGATTTGTTGTCCCTTGGGAAGTCGTACTGGTGCGTATGAACCCTTTGGAGGTGCAGCCCTGGTGCCCGAACAGCACTGCTCTGCCCAAACCTGCGTGCGCCCGGCAGCAGCAGGTCTCTCCCTCCTCCTGCCAAGCAGTGGGAGCAAGGAAGGATGCAGCCCTGGCCACCAGTGCTTGGGCAGGTCCCTGACATGAAGCCACCAGGAAGGGTTTGGCTCTTGGCTAGGGCCCCCTTCACTTCTCCTCTGCCTCCCACCATGGTCCCACTGCAACTACTGTGTTTGGGGCACATTTGTGATCAAAGCCAGGGTGAAGGTGTATTTTACCAATCCCAGAGTCATCACAAGGAAGAGCTTAGCCTCTGCCTTAACAGTGCTAAGGTAGCACAGGCATTGCACCAGCAAGGACAGGAAACCTAGGGTGGTTTACAAACTGGCTTGACCCCAGCCACCAGTACCAGACTGACTCTTCTTGCAGACCACAAGTACAAAAACTCTGTATGAACCTTGGGGAATTTTATAATTTTTGTTTTAATTTTTAGTATTTTGCAAGCACAAATGACCCCTTAGGTGGGCAAATACCGGCTTATCCTCACACTTCTTAACAGGCACTAAACTTGCCCTGGGGGTTCTGCCCCGGCAAGAGGAGGAGGATTGTGCGAACCGCACATCCCACCACTCACAGCTTTGCCACCTCTTACAAAACCACTCAATTCCAAACGGCAGCAAGGAGGTAAGAAAGCTGGACTTGTTTACAACCGCTCTTCTCTGGCTGTTGTGTTTGGATGAATGGTTTATTCTTTTCTGCCTAATTGCTTTGCTTCCCAGCCCATTCACAGAAAATCTGGGAGCAGCACCAGACTGCCTCCCCACTGGGAGCGAAAATAACAGTGCTGGCAGATGACATTTGTTGTTATTTTTTAGGGAAGGCAATTGTTACTTTTATTTTTTTGATTATGAAAGACTGAGAAAAGTCTCTCTGTTTACAGATCGATTTGTTTGCTTTAGTTTCATCCCATTTGATTGATTTCCTGGAAATCAGACACAGCTAGCTTTGTGGAGGAAAGACCTCTTCCACGCTGTCAGTGTCACACTTGTCTAAGAAAAGAGGGAAAAGCAACCCTGGGGTAATGGCAGGCAGCAACCTTGACTGTGGGAAATGAGGCTGTTCTTGCCTTTGCACTGCCCAGACCATGAGCCCTCACCATCCTTGCTGGACACAGTGTTGCCCACGGGGGTGTCTACAGCTCCTTTTGCTCTGCTTCTTCCTGTTTTCCTCTTGAGAGGGGGGCAACACATCCTAGAGACAGCTCTGCGGGTGTTGTCTGACTACATAGTGGCTTAGTTGAGGGGTAGGAAGGAGGGTATCTGTGCCAGTTTCCAGCTGTCTCACCACTTGGGTTTGAGGAAGACATTTGAATTCTTAATTTTTTTCTCATAAATACAACATGGGGATTATTCTGGCATCTAGAAGGGAAGCATTACTATTGCTATGGCTATTGCTATTGCTATTGATGTTGCTACTATTACTTATTTCTTGTTGGGTAAGAGGATGAGGCAACGATGCCCCTGGCACGATAGGTGTTGGGTGTCCATGCAGCCCAAGGACGGGCCCTGCCCCAATGGTCACAGCCTGTAGGAGTGCCAGGGAGTGGAGCCAAATTGCCTTGAGAGGTATGGCGAGTGCTAGAGGGGAGCTGCCAGAAACGAGCACAGGCAGCAGCTGTGGCCTCCTGGCCAAGGCAAGTGATACAGAAATGTAAAACATGGATGCAGCCATTTTGGGTGACAAAGACTGGCCCAATGGTTTCTTCTGCAGGTAACTTGTTTCTGGATCTTCCCAGCCCTGCCACCCTGTCCTGGGAGACCTTGGGCTGCAAAAATTATTTCCACCCAGGGCCCGTGCTGGGAGGGTGAGGAAGAGTCCTGCCCTGTTTCGCTTAGCCCCAGGTCTGGTTGCAGAGCTGGCTCCAAGGCTTGGGAACTGTTTCTATCAGTCCTAGAGGAGGATGACAGGGAAGGTTTTGATTACTGCTGGCCATGCAAGGCAGGATTTCTTCTTTGTACCCGAGCCTGGTCTTCCCCTTCCCCTGGAGCAACCATGGGGGTGCAGACACTCAGCTCTGCATTTGGATTTTTTCTGAGCAATTCCATGTTTCACCGGGAGGCTGAAATTTTCAACACTGCAAGTGAAACACAAGCAGGGATAACCACAGGATGGGAGCCTTGCTCAGAAATGTCCCCCGGGCGTTTCCTCTGCTGCTCTCCCCATGGCACGTTGGTGCGAGCTGGGGTTGACACCAGCTGCGGGGCAGCGGGGTCGCAGGGCCCCTCCAGCCCCTCCGAGCTGGCTCCTGCAGAGGAGCAAACTGAGGACAAGTAGCTGTGAAGCCACTGAAGCAAAGCAGGTCCACTGGAGCCGCAGCCTCCAGGAAATGCAGCTGGGGCTGGGGTAACAGGAGACAATCAAAACAGCTAAAGGCACTTGGCAGCCTTTTGACTCCAAACAAAAATGTGCTGTAATGTTCATAGTGAAAGAGAAAGAAATTTCACAGAAAAAGGGCAGCAAGAAATTCATCTAGTGTGCTGCTGAGCAACGAGTCTGTCAGGGGGTCTGGTGTCTGTGCCTTTCTGGACAGATATTGCTGAACTGGTTCCTAAAGACACCCCAGTATAGGTGTTGGCAAGATCTCCAGGCAGACTAGTCCAGCATTTCCTTACTGCTGGAAAGATTTTTCTAATATTCAACCCAAACATTTCTCGCTTCTTTAACCTGCACAACCCTGGTTCAATCCATCTTTCCTCTCAGGTAATTTTGTGAAGACCAGTGCTTAGTCTCATTGCAGTTGCTGGCAGCTGCCCCCCGACCACCATCCCCCTCCTCTAGAGGCAGGGCCTCCCTCTGAGGTGGCTTTGTGGCAGCTGTAGCGGATGGGCGATGCTGCAGGGGAGAAGACAAAGGGAAAAGAGGAAATAAAAGCCAAAAACAAGGGTGAGGACAAGTGGCAGCAATTTGCCTCCCAAGTTGTTCATTCCAAGCATGCTTGAACACTGCCTTTGCATAACGTGTAGGGCTATATTTGTCCGTGAGACAGAAAGAGAGAGAGCACAAATATTTTTCCATTGAGGTCATTCTTGCTCACTTTTTCCTTTAAGAAAATCAATGTCCTCTCCAGTCCTTTCCATTCCCTCGCCCTCCACGCTGCAGACTCATAGTCCTGCCTCTGCTGAGCAGTGATGTGCTGGATTCCTCTTGCTAATGATGGTTGGGGTCTTTGGACCTCTAAATCTCTTAGCTCCTTGTAATTTCTTCTGGCTGTTCTCCTGGCAAGCATCTTCTCCCCCTTCCCTGTTTCAGACCCCCTCATTCCTCTACCCTCCCTCTCCTTCAAATGGGAATGGGGAATGGAAAGCCCTTTCCTGGGGCTCGTTCCCAAGGGCTCCAGACCAGTTGCAAAGGAGAAGCCGTGATGGGAATGATGGGTGATGGTGCCTCTGGAGGGGCTCCAGCACCCCAAGGCAGGTGCTGCTCTATGCTGGGTCACCGCCTACAGGAGCTGGGATGGCTCGGATGTGATTTCAGAAGGTGCGTTTCCCAAGGGTGCTCATTAGCTTGTCTGAAGACCACCAGTAAACCAAAGCAGTTTTTTGTTTGGCTCACACCAGAGTGAAAGGATGGCACCGAAACAGAAACTGGTCTAAATTAGAAACTTAAAATTTATATATTTCAAGCAGATCCTGGCTCCTGAGCCTGGGACAACCCCTCCTCCCTTGCTCAAGGAGATGTTCAGATCAAGGAATGCAAGTTTTTCTCTAACAAATCAATGTCTTTGAAATATCTAATATCTTTAGTGTAGCCAGGGGATCTTTTCCTGTGAGAGGCAAAAAAGATCACAAAATTGTGATTAAACTTGATTTCTTTTTTGGCTTTAAATTAACCTGACAGCTGGAGGATTTTGATATTACCCAAGGAAAACTATATGGTAATATTGACATTTCTCATTCCCTAGGTACTAAACATTCAAACATGCATAGCTGCAGCTGTGCAATTCCAAAAGGGATGCAGCATGTTCTCCTGCCACTGTTAGCTCAGGTCATGGCTGTTGGGAATGAAGATCATCATAAGAGAAAAGGTAAAGCCTCCATGAGGAAAAAAAAAAGCGCCTTTAAGCTGTGTTTGAAACCAAGTAAGTAGTACCGACAGCCTACAAATGCTGCTGTTTGGTTCCTGCATTTAGAAACGGCAGCACGAAAGAAGTGGGAGAATGGGGTTCCTGTGATCTTCTGCACCGGAGAGGGGAGGCCAGCTTGCTTGCACAGGTGACTCATCACCTGTTTTTCACACATTCGCTGAGTGGAGTCAAACAAGCAGCTAAAACCCTTATCCAAATCACCCACATAGCTTCATACAGCCATGCATTAGAAATCTCATTGCACGTGTTTATGGTGTTTCAGAAACGCTGTTCCAGTCCTGGCTGGAGGCCAGAAGAGCACAACATGCGTAATGAAAGGCTCAGTTTGATGGTAGGGGCAGGTCTGAGTCAGTACCGATTTGATTCAGACCAAGTGTTTCCCATCACTCCCTCTAGCTTCTCTGGAACAAAGAGATGCCACGTCTTCCCTTGGCAAAGCCTTGAGGATCCAGCGGCAGAGGACAAGCAGCAGCAGAAAAGCATGTCCGCTGGGTTCCACGCTTGCCTGCTTTCCCTGGGCAGTGGCACGCACCTCTGACCTAGGACTGACACAGTTTGGTATCTCAGCAAAGCACAACGGGCAATTTTCTTAAGAATTTTAAGGTTTAGATTTGGAAACAGATGCCAAATAGGAAACTAGTCCTTGTCCAGCATAGACCGAAGTTAATGTGAAGGGGTGATGCTAACCTGTCTTGCCAAAGGACCAAAACTCCCAAGAGCTGCCCAGAGCTGAAGTCTAGCCCTGACTACCCTGTCTGGCACCCACATGCACCTCCCCAATCCTGCTTTAATTGCTGCCTGATGTGCCCCATCCTGCAGAGACAAGCGGGAGCAGGACTTTGGCCTCCCTCTGATTCAATGCCAAAAAGAACGGGTTTAGTGTATGGTAACAAACACCTGGCAGCTAACCCTCTGGGAAACCCTGGGGAGTTTGGCACTGTGCTTCCATTGAGATGTCTTCCCTAAAACTGTAATCTCAGCTTTGACATGTTGAAAGTCTCGCGCGGTTATTATGTTTCCCTTAACCTCTCTGTTATAACGCTTTGTTTTCAGGGAAGATCAATAAAGAAGTTAAGCTAGCTGACTCTCAGGGCATTTGTAATACCAGCTCTTCCACTGCCTTGTTCTTCAGAGTGTTTTCACTATGCTGTTCAAAAACACTCCAGCATGTTTCAGGGCAAAGGTTGTTAGAGCCTCTTCATCAAGTGAAAGCTGCATAAAATACTATTTACTATTTAGATTGCATTAGCAACCAAATCATGACAGGGAGGAGTAGGAGTTTTTGCAATGTATGGGTGTGTAGTTCAGCTCCCTTTGCTGAAAAAGGGGTAATGTGTAGCTTAGCATGTAGTAGGTATGAAGCCATGCAATACAACTCATGACAGTCATGTGGGGTTGAGAGCATGCCTGCTGAAAACCTTGCCCATCCTTTTTGCCTCTGTACTTGCAGGCCAGGAGGGAGTTTAAGGTGAACGGGCTCAGGTGATGCGGGAGAGCCAGGCTGTGAAGGTGAGCTTCTCCCTTCTGACAGCCAGAAAGAGTGACTCCGCAAAGCAGGACCAGGGGATCTTTCCCCAGCGCCCACCTGGCCCTCAAAGCCTTCAGCCTCTCACAGCCATGCTTTGCTCTATTATGATGATAATTTCATGGTTTGGATGCCTGTGAGCTAGTAAAATTTCTGACACCCCCAAACCCCTTCAAAACAGAGCACTTCTCCAGCTCCTTATGGCAGCTGCTCACTCTGCACTCTGTGTCTCTCAGCCTTGAAGAAGAGTTGAGCAAAGCATGGGAAGATGAGTCCCCAGAGAATATTGCAGGTATCCAAAATTTGTCTGTTCCTGAATTTTCCATGTAAATTCCATTCCAAATTCACCATCTAGAGAAACTCTGAAAACTTTGCAGCATCATCCAGCTTACTTTGCATTGATTCTGACTTTGTTTTCTAATGCAGTTAAAAATGCAATTTAAGGAAGCACTTCAAAATCACAAGAGGAAATATTTATTTCCAAAAATGCTGGATTTTTTTTTCTGTTTTTTTTTTTTTTTTTCTCCTAAATGAAGTTTGCGATCCAATTCTTTGGTGTTGGCAGGCTGCTCATTGTAATGCTCCTAATTAAAAAATAACTGTGAAGCCAAACATATACTAGCACCTAGCCAAAGCCCCATCCCTGCAGGATATTGTTCTTGCAAGCAAGTTCATATGAAGCTTTCTGGTGTGTTTGCTCTTGGACTGATGGGGCTGCAGATAGAGGGGAAGAGCAGGGGCGGATCTCTTCAGGATGGAAGAAACAGTCACTGTGGGAGGCACAGAGAGGGGGACCAGCAGAGCTCTGCAGTGATCTTTGATCAACATCATAATCCAAAGGAAACTGCACGGTCAAGGGCTGTGTGCTCCTATGCAAAATATCTTTGGGGTTGCTCCAGGAATAGATGAGAGACCTCCCAGGGAAAAGAAACCCTGGGGAGCTTTCCTGGGTTGGCTTCCCTGCCTGCAGCACTGCTAAACTGGGAGTGGGATGCTCACCAGCCTGCAGCACCCAGCTGGCTCCTGCAGCAGAGCACCTCTGGGCCCCACATGCGGGGCAGAGGCAGAAGGCTGTCAGATATGCAGGCAGAGCAAGGGAGAGTGACTCCCAAGCTACAGCTGGACCTCATGGCCACGAGACCTCCCTGCTGAAAGCGATGAAGCAAAACAGCTGCAGCCTTGCCTGGAGGTGCAGCAAGCTCCTGCAAGTGGGTCCTGCCGGTGCTGTGATGGATCAGGACAGGACAGCCCAGGTCACAACCATCTCCTGCCCTTGCTTTACCTCTTACCCTGCCAGTTAACATCACCCTGGGAGGTAGGTATGAACAAATAGCAGAGAAAGCCATTTGCTCGGCCTCTTTTGAATCAGAACAGACAACTCTGGCCCGTGGTAGCTCCATATAATTGCTTGTGCACACACACGTACAGACACACGTGTGCCCAGCTGCCTCCTCAGGCCCCCTCCCTGCATATGTGGCTGTAAACGGATTCCAGCATGATTGTGTGAGATTTGGGAAAAGGCAGATTAGAGAGCTAGCTGTAGGCAAATGCAATTATGGAAAAGTAGTTCAATAAATAGAATTACACTCCCCCACCCCAACAAAGGATTACACCCAGGATTTGAGCAAATTTAGGATAAGCGGAAATCAGGCACTGAACACGGAGATTACCGCAGATCTGGAGACAGGCCAGTGCATGCTGCTGAAGGAAAAATCCCAGCATCTTTGCCTGCATTGATCAGCGTTTGCACGGATGCCGCACTGGGCCAGGCTGACCCTTTTCCAGTGTGGAAAGCCAAGGCCAGTGTTCAGGTGGGTCCCTTCTGCTCTGTTGCCTGCCACAGCAGCAAGCCAGGGCACAGCATAAACGAAGCTCAGGCCTGTTCTGCTTTCTGGCTGGTCAGTAACTAGGTGATTTTTCTTTGTTTAGCTACAAAACGTGAGGAATAGCTTATTTGCCAGCATAACTTTACCAAGTGCAAGAGATCAGAAACATGCATGGCTATTCTTTTTCCTATAGTTATTAACTAGAAAACAGAAGTGGTTTCCACCTTAATAGTCCCTTTCATTGGCCAGTCAAAAAAAAAAAAAAAAAGGCATCCAAATGATCTTGCAAATGATCTCACATTAGCACATGCTCCATTTCCCTTGTAATGGCACTCTTGCCACTGGACATCACAGCATTTTTACTGCATCTCAATTACCTCACAGGGTGCTATGGATACACCAATAAAGGATGTAGAGGCTGGGTCTATCTTCCCCTCTCTCAGATCTTCAGACTCATCCTTAGCTCAAGTTGATGCATTTGAGTTAATTTCCAATGAGTGGATACCACCTTGCCTCTGCCCAGAGGGGTCCCCATCACTGAATGTCCTCACAAATCTAAAGTACATCCTCCAGGTGTTTCAGGTGCTGAGCCATGCCCTGCTGCTACCAGCAGCATTGTGTAGGCACATGGTGATCAGGTGTCATCTCTCTATGTGTTTTAGCTGAAACTTTGAACAATTTTTTACTCCTATTTGTGCCTGGCCAGTATTAAGGGATATCAGAGCTGGTAACCTTATAACACTGGGAATTTGTCTGCAGGCAGGAACACCGAGACCCCTTGTCAAACCTGATCAGCCAGCATGATAAAACCCACAAATATCAAGTCAACAGAAACAGCATAAAATGTTGTTTGACTGATGCCGAGGTGCCAATGGAGCTGAGCAATCTCTGATCAGCATTTCATATTACCCATTTGTTAACACCAGGGCATCAGCATTCCCAGACAGAATGTAGCACCGAGATCCTGCTATTCCTTCTCTATCAGCTTTAACAGCTGCTGCTGCCATCACCCCCACCACGCTGACAGCAGAGCACTGACTGCTATTTAAGCAGCGCTAAACCTAGCACTGCCAGGAAATGCCTACAAATTAGGGCTGTTCCCATGTTGCCAATTAAGCCTAATTAAAATAGGAAAAGAGTTGGTTTTCCTCAAGGGGAAAATTGGTTTTGAGAAAAGCGCTAACTCAGATGTTGTAACTCCAGAGGCACCTGTGTGGTGGTGCAGGTCACCAGGTTGGTCTGATTCCTCTTTTCCTCCTGCTCCTGTTCCCCCTCATCATCACATAGATCCAGATCCTATAACCAGACCTCTTGGTAGAAAAGCCACACTGAACCAAGGGTTTGCTTGCTCCAGCCTTGCTCTGCACTCAGAGGGCCAAGGGTAGGGCACAGGCACACACAACATCCTCCCACCAAAAATGCATTGCTCACAGCAGAGAGAAGAGCAGCCTGCTCCCTCACAGACTGTGGAAGAGAGGTGACACTCCAAATAGCAAGGGCCTGGCCTTGGCCTATGCATGAGCTGTAGGTGAGAAACAGGCCCAAACTCTGCCTACCAAGCAGTGATGCTCTAAAGAACGGCAGTCCTGACGCCAGGGGCTCACCTTGCCTTTCCCCACTGGCTCTAGTTAACTGCAAATGGAGAGGCTTGAGGAGACAGGGCAACGCTGCCATCCCATGCCTCTGGAAACCCAGACCCAGGACTCAGTTTCACCTTCTCCCCTTCAAAACTGACTGAACAGTCAAAAGATTTTTTTTTTTTAATATGTTTTTGGATCTGCTCGCCTCAGAGCTCGTGGAATGTAGCTGGGCCACATTCTCAAGTTTTTTCCTGGAAAAGGTCTTTTGGAAGTGAAAGCTGAGCACTCCATGGCATCCCCTGACCTGGGTCCTCGGGTCAAGGACACAGAAAGTGCTATATCAGGCCAGCTGCAAGGGCCATTAGCATAGTCTCCTGCCTCCAACAGCACACACTTTGGCAAGAGTATAATGATAGGGACTGAATTCCTTATGAATGGGAGTGGATGCCTTTGAGCATGGTACCCTTCTATTGATTCCTTTCCCATGAAGTTGTCCGATTGCTTTTCAAAGTGCCACAAGGGTTTGGCAGCCCCAGTGCCCCACAGAGAGGAGCCCTAACATTTCCAACCTGTGTAAAGCAATACCTCATTCTGCCTGTTTGATCACACCAGCAAATGGTTTATTTGCTGCTCCTGGGTCTTGTATTACAGAGGCAATGAACACACTTTCTTATGCACCTGATCTCTACTGTCAATGTAGGCATCCCTTTTCCAGGCTAAGATATCCTAATCTATTTAATGATTCCTCAGCCAGAAGCTGCCCCAAAACGTTGATCATCTTCAGCGCTTTTCTCTGTACGTTTTTCTATTCTGTGGGTGGAAGAAGGTGGGCACAGCACCCTCAGAGCAACCCCAGCACTACTGACATCAGCTGCGAGCCTCTGTGTTTGTAGAGAAAAAGAATCTATTTTGCAATAGGAGTTTAACATCTCCAAAGCATGTGCTCGCGTTTCATCACAAGTCTCACCTGCAAGATGCTGCCTGTACCTTGGTCTCTTGGTTGAGAGTATTTGGTTCGCTGGTTTGGAAAGCAAATGAGCGCTGGTCTCGAAACGAGTCTGCAGTTCAATTCTGCCATCTGCAGCTCACGTCTGAAACTGCGGGAGGCTCTTCTGCTCCACATGCCAGCCCCGACCTGGAGATGGGCAAACAATCCCTTATTTAAATAAACTTCTCCGGTGAAGTTTCTGTGTTTAAAATTTCGAGAGGTGAGAACAGGACAAACAGTTTTGAGAGGCATAAATATATTGTAAATGAGATAAAGTCTTTCCCTAATAATTAAGCAGTTAAAAAACACATCTTAAATGACAAATTAAGAAGAGCTTAGTCTCAGGGAAGTATCTCCATATCAGCAGCATGGGGGGCTTATAGCTGAGCTGTCTCTCAGAAGTTCTTATCTGATCTGTCAGTTTTACAGAGGAAAAAAAGTTTGTTCGAATACTTCAGCCCAGCAAACTCCAACTTCTCAAAGCTTTGCATGCCTTCATTATTTTTGCAGGAAGACAGTTTGGAGCCTGCCTGTTTCTCCAAAGGATAGGTGCAGGAAGATCACCAAAAGTAGCTGGTAAACATTTGTTTGAATTCATAAAACCCTGACATTGAGCAGCATTCCAACAGCTTGGTAAGAGGATACCACGATGACTTCTCTGACCCTACATGTCGCCAAACCAATTCTTCTGCCTGTGTGCCCCTCTGAACCACCCCAGAATGCATCCCACCATAACCCAGGTAGCTATCATTATCCCCATCCAGACCTCACCACTTCAGATCTGCACATCAGAGAACATAGTGCTCCATCTGTCTGAAACTCCTGTATTATACATGACATGGCACATCCCTGGATTAATGAAGTCTTCACCTAATCAGAGCATACCTTGTCAAAAAAGAGAAACAATCTGTTCCTGACCTAAAAATTTCTACCCCTGACTTTCTGCCACCAGTTACACTTGAGCCTCAGGCCCTTCTAAAAGCTCTCCCTTCGTTCAGTCAAAAGTAAAAGCGAGTTTTGGAAATCCGGCCTGCATTTTTATCTTGCTTGCTCTGCTATTAACTTACTGTGTGACTAGAGCAGGAACTAACTCTTCTTGTGCCTCTTTTCCCACCTGAGAAACAGAATGAATTCATCCATAAAGTACCTTGAAAGACACAAATATTTGACTAAAAGCCTAATGTCAGTCATTTTTTGTTAATGCTATGTTAGAAGTACATTATTATATTGAAAGGCTCTTGCTTAGCATCTCACACAAAATCTCCATCTCAGTTATAGCAGTCTGTTCATTAGAGAAATTATTTTTTTCTAATGTGTGACTCATGAATCCCTCTAATGTAGGTCAGCGGGAATGTGTGCCAGTCCACAGCCGGCCCGGCAGCACGGAGGGCACATCCCGGGAGTGCAGCCTTGATGGCTCTGCACAGATGCCACATAGTTTCCAGAACCTTTCAGCAGCTTTGCAAACAGCTTCTGGCCATTGCCTTCCTCAGTTTGGCACTTCCAGCTCAGCAAAGCAAAGCTATTTGCTCAGCCCATTGCCTCTTTGACATGACTAGTGCCCAACAGCACAACGCTCCCCCAGCCTCAGGGAGGAGGTAATAGGACCTCAAAGTGAAATTACACCAGGGTAAAACCCCAGAAATTATTTTTACAAATGCAGTTTAATAGAAACAGGATTCCTCTATCCCATACACTGAGTTTGACTATAAACACAGTCTGTCGTCTATGAGGAGATGCCTGCAATGTCATGCTGTCACATCTCAGCAGCAGAGATGAGTGATTGCAGATGTCTGCCTTTCCTAGAACTTGTTCACATTAAGTGAACATTAAATAGGATAGTTGGATCTGTTGCCTGCTTAAAGAGCTGAGCCAAAAATGCTGTTTCCCAGCATTTGTTAGCATAAAGTTGTCAGGTAAGTTGTCTGTTAGTGCCTGGAGGGAGATGGAGTTTGTAAGTCCACCATAAGGTTAGCCCTGCCAGCACCGGGAGCAGAGTCAGAGCCTGCAGGAAACACACTTTCCCATGGATAAGGTGACCCAGGTCAGCATGTGGGAGTACACAGAGATCTCTTAGCTCCCTTCTGCTTGTTTGGTGTGAAGTGCAATACAGACCTTCCCAGGTCTCCATGGTTTTGTTTCAGGGCAGCAAGACACAGAAACTTCCCCAGAGCATCTCTGAGGGCACCTTTGGTGCAGGCGCTTGCTGGAGGGGTCAGTGCTTGCACTGGGCAATCTCTGGTGGTGGCACAGAAAGTGCTGCCTTTGCTTCTCTGTACACAGGCTCATTCCTAGCCCGTACATGCCCAACTTCATACTCTTTGGGTCCTCTTTCTTTATTCCAGCCACACCATGGGATGTCCTCTTGCCCCATCAAAGTTCAGAGTGAGTTTTTGATGCCTCCTTTTGGGACGAAGACATTATGTCTACTCCTCCACAGGCCAGAGCCAACACCCGAATGAGCAGTTTGAAATGCCGAGTGTTACAAAGGCCATTTAAAAGTCCAAAATTTCCCTGTGCTGCCCTTAATGAGAACTCAAATAGTAGATGATACAGAAGCCATAATGCTTAGTACGAAATTTTGTCTGCCCTTTCCCTGGAGGCTCACAGTGTTGTATAAGCAGACCTAATTTAACTTTCAAGCCCCTTCCTTCACTGCTTGCAGAAACCCAGGTATTCATGCTGTACCTGGTGCAGAGAGGAAGCTGCAATGAACAGTCTGATGCAAAGCCTGACCACTGCTGTTGGCTTCAGCTGGTATCGCTAAGGCTCAGGGTTTCTGACAGACCAGGATCTCAGCATGGTTTTCCTGAGGTCATGCACCCTGTGTCTGTGGGCAGAGCCCAGAAGAGCACATCCAAGTTCACCACAGCACATTGCTCTCCCTCTGGCTTCCTAACACCTTCAGCCTGGTGTGGAAGGCTTTGCCCAAGGTACCTCAGTGGAAACCAAAGACATCTGTGGCCTTAGGGTCAGGTGTCTGATTCATCTTCTAACTTTGATTTCTGAGGAGCACAGCAGTGCAACATTGTGCTGGCCATTACTGATTACTTTTTTGCCTTAGAATCTTGAAACTGTTTATTTTTTTCCAATGGAGGAAAAAAAAAATTCCCTTGTTTTTTTTCTATACAATAATGAAAAGAGAAGATTTTGTGCCAGTGCCTAAGAGAAAAATAAGGTATCTGAAAAGGAAAAATCTGGCACTCACAGATGTTATTTTCTTTTACCTGTTCTTCTTGCCCTTCAGTAAAAATGAGACAACTTGACAACTTCAATTTCTTTCCACATCTCCTGTCACCTCTTAGATCTAGACTATGAGGGATCTAGTTTGGAGGGAAAAAAGCCCAAGAAATCCAAGACACATTAGCAGCTCTATAGATTAATGACTGTGTTTAGGTCTTGCAGATCACACACACTGCTAGTAAACAAAGCACCTTCCTGCTTCTTGGATGGAGGTGTAGTTTGTGTCCCTCAGAAATAAAGGGAAGTGGTTTTAGGCTGTGAAATCTGAGGCTGGTGGAGAAGGCTCACTCCACAGCTGTGCTTCCCAGCTTGTCACTGCATTTCTCCCTGCGCTGAGCTGGGAGCAATCATTACAGACCAATCCCTCAGCATCAGCCAGACAAAACAAATAAGCAGAGGTGAGGGAGGGGTGGATACAATACACAGCAGCAGCAGTGAGGAGGCTGTGCTAGCCCCACTGTCCTGGACTTACTGGCAGCGATGGATCTCCTCCTCTTGCCTCTCTCCTGGAGGTCCTTGGACTTCAGTGGCTGGAGAAGCTGCCGTCCACTACCACACACCTGTGGGCAGCCTGCCAATGCCTCCGGCACCATCATAAGGCAGAAGGTAGATGCCTGTCATCCTGCAAAGGCTGTGGGGCAGGCAGAGGTCTTGCTCCTCTCACCCCAACTGTGGCACCTGCCTCAGTCCAGATGTGGATTTAGCATCTGTGGGAGGAACCATCACACAGCCCTGGAGATGGTAACAAATAACTAAGCCTCCATGCCTACAGAAAGCACAGAGGGCACTGAAAGAGGAGGTGGTGGTGTGGTATAGGTGCAAGCTTTCTGCACCCCCTTGCCCTTAACTCCTCCAAAGTCATTTTTACGAGGTCTTGTCTTCATCCTCACCACGTAAGAACGCTGCTAAATAAGGGAAGAAGGTTGGGACGTTTTGAAGTTTTTTTTTTTTGGGGGGGGGGGGTACACACTTTGGTGCACATTCATTAGGTGGATTTGGCCTGAGAGGCCCTAATCTCATCTCTAACACCCACGGGGATATGTTCAGCCTCTCCTAGGCACTGTAAAGACCATGAATTGCAAGAGGATGGAGGTGGCAGAAGTCTTCATTGCAGTGTCTCGATGCTGCCTCTTGAGATTTCCCATTTTATCATCCAGAGATTTTTGATCTCAGGAAAGGCCTGATCTAACCTTTCTCTTGAATGTTTACATGTGTGAGGTAGCTCACAGGATGGGCATGAGCCATTCCTTCCACTTTTCACCACAATCTTCCCACAGATTTTGTATCATGGGAGAGTTCTACTCCACGAGGCTGCTCATTCCCTGATTTCAGGCTGGAATATTATTTGCAATCTGCTCAGCTGACTCACAAAGCCTGTGTTATATCACCCTAGCGAATACATATACTATTGAATATCAATATTGAATAGGCAATAATATTCTCTATCTGTCTCTATGGCAGGCATTTCAGCTCAAACTCAGGGAGTGCTTCAGGAGATGCATTCATCAACTGGTTGAACAATTCAGCCTATGGAGATGGTATATTTACCCCTCTTTTTTGAATGTATTTCTTTTAAATACATACTACTGTTTGCACAATAACCTTTCATCTTGCACAGCCAGCCTCAATACAGACGTGTTTCTGCGGCAGCTTTGCATTTGATGCTGGATGGCATTGAACCTAATGTATAGCATATAAACCAAGGAAATAATATTTCCTAGACTAGCAAGCTGTATGTGTTGTTTAATCGGCACCAGCCTCATGTGGACTAGTTTGTCTCTGGGGGAAGGCACACGGCTTGGGTCCCTCAAAGCTTTGGAATCCCAGAAGCAATACAAAATTTCCTTGAGGGGTTACAAGGCTTCTTCCCATGGTGGTTTAGGGAAGGAGGGTGAGGGAAGGAGCTTGGCTTTGAGTCTTGCAGTATGACACCCTCGGGGTGTGAATGGGCTTCCCAGGGGCTCGGTGAGGAGCAGGTTTCTGCCTGCCAAGCACTGCCAGCAGCATGCGAACAGTGTGAGACAGGAGCTCAGGCCAGGGAGCCTCTAGATGTCACTGCCATGCAACAGAAATGGACCCCAGTGCCACAGCGGGCTGAGGACACCTGGCCCAGGCACAACTGGTGGCACAGCTGGCAGCACAGCTGGCAACAGGTACCTAGGGCAGCACTGGCCAGCTTGGTAGAGGGCTTTAGGAAACCTGTTCTGAAAAGACTGGTGCACTCTCAGTCTGCCTGGGCATCCCACTCCCCAGGGCTGAAAATGTGCAGCTATTGCAGAGTGGGACCCGGTGCAAGGACTGTAGCCAGAAATTGCAGGATGAGGTATTTTGGGTAAGAAGTTGCCAGGTAATAGTAAAATGTTTCAGCTCCAGCCCTGCAGTAAAGAGATCCTGAAGAGCTAAGGCTGAGTGCGATAATGATAAATACAACTGGTACTCCTCCACCAGAGAAGTGGTCCCAACACTTGCCTGTGCTCCTGCTAGGCCACCTAAACACAGCGGAGGGGGGTGGGGGGGTGTCACTCTTGACGAGCTTTCCACCTTCCTCCTTGAGTTTAGAGTACTGGGAGAAGGACAAGTACCTCTTTTGAGAAAGGGTCACCATCTCACTGAAAGCAGCAGCAAGAGCTGAGTGTTCCCAGGCTTGCAGGCACCTCTCCAGGCTGTCCGTGCTCACTGTTGCACCCTTGCCTGAGAGATGCCTGTGATTCTGCAGGCCACGGTCAAAGCTTTTGCTGCGGCATGGCACAGTTACTCCCTACTTCAGGAGCCAATGGGCCAATGGGCTTCTCACAGCCAGGGTCAAATCCAGCCTTTCCCCTTTCAGCCATGTACAAGGTTATAGAATAATGTGTCTTTTTTTTTTTTTTTTTCCCCCTTGAAAAGTGTTTTAGTTATTCTGTGTAAATTGCAGAAATTTCTCTGTTAGAGACCTGAGGCATAGCCAAAGGCAGAGAGAGAGGTTCAGTTACACCAAAACTGGCAGTGGACACTCCCAGCCTCCCATACCTCAATGGCAGGATGTGTTCACCGAGGCATGGGCATCAAAACTGCAGCCTCTAAGGTTTCTGGGAAAGCCTTAATCCAGACTGCATGCTCGGGGAACATTGCAGGATCAGGCCCTGTAGGCAAGATATTTGAGAGCTTCCTTCTCTGTCCATCCCGAGATGACTTGGGCATGGCATCTGCCAGGCAGACGCCAGACATAGGGCCTCTAGGATAGGAGAAGGGCAGTTAACCGCAGGGCTTCAAGAGACCCAGAGCATCCAGAGATTATGCTTGCAGGGTCAGCTGTCACCACTTCTGCGTCAAAGTCCTTCTAATGCTGATTGTTTTCTCAGATCTACCTAATTTCATCAGCTCTTTATCCCATCTTCAGTCCTAGGGAGTTCAGCATCACTAATCTCATCTGCTTCAGCTTCTGCTTCTTCACACTGCCAGCTTCTTACCCTCTTGAGGGTCTTAGAATCATGAAGATTTAAAAATAAAGCAATTGTCTGAGGACTTTCTCTTCAATTTCTAATAGCAGATCCTCTTAGGGCTTTTCAGACTTGTGTCCCTGAGGACTAGAAACTGATTTTCATCAAAAAAATTAGAGATGATATTATTATAATTGCATGAATCTCAGAGCTTTCACAAATGCCACAAACCTCGTGGGGATTGCACTAACATTTCAGAGCTGGCAAACACAGATGAAGATGCACAGAAGATTTTAATAGGGGCACTATCCCCATTAAAGTTAGCCTTCACAGCTTAATCATACAAAGATGAGATGTAGAAGTTTTCCCTCTTTACCTAACACCCCACTGATCTGAGCTGCCTTTGTTTTGAATGTTTGCCCTGTGTTCGTGAAAAGTATTAAACTGCTTGTTGCTTCTGGAAATAAGTCACTGCTGTACGATGGCCAAATCATTGTTTTTCTCCCTATTGACCCGCTTTTTTTTTTAGGCTACCAAACACCCTTGACTTTGCTTGTGGGATGGTTAATCAACAAGTCTGTCACAATGATGGATTCCTCCTGAATTGTTGCTTAATTAGCTTGCTTGGAAGTATAAATCAAGTGGAATACCAATTCTTCCAACGCTACAGACAGGCAGCCACGCTCAGCTTGACAGCAGTGAGTTATTACTTTCTGCCCCAGTGCAGGACCAGCAGGCAGGCTCCATCCCGCAAACCCGAAGGGGCCGCAGGTTCATCCCTGAGACCACTGGCGTGCACAAGCCACACAGACCAGAGTGAAGGGTTGGTGTGATGGAGGCAGAGGTGCACTCCGGCCGGCAGCACCCGCAGCAGTGACTGGCTGCAGGGGCTCTGTGCACGGTCGTACACACATCCCTCGTGTGAGAAGAGCCGGCACCCCCAGCATCAGTCTGCGGGGAGACAACTTATGTGTCCGCAATGTTTCTTACCTAGGGTGTCTGGTGTCTGCTGCTGGTTTTTGAATGAAGAAGAAACAGTTTAGTCTGTGGCCAGACTGAGTTATTAGAGACAAGGATCTTTGTCTAACGACAAGCAGAATTGCCTCCCACAGAAAGGCAATTATGCGTCGTAACAAAAGGAAAAGTAATACATTGTCTGCAAATTAAGATTTTTAAAACTGATCTTAACATGCTGATTTTAACAGCTTGGTATTTTTGTAGATGGGACTTTCACACAACAAGAATGTATTTAAACCTGTTGACTTGAACTGAATTTCACAATTTTACCACAGGTGTCTTCTGTGTAGCTGCAAAGAGCTTGTTCCCAGAGGGTCTGAGCCAGCTTGAGCATCCCTGAACTGTGGAGTGGACTTCATACAGAAGTACTTCCAGATTTCTACTTACCCTTTTCGAATTCCCAGGATAAATGAAACAAGCATACTTCACTGAAATGGATCTACTAATACACCTTTTTAGCAAAGCATATTTATTTTTCCACTGCCACATTTTTTTATTTATCTTCTGTCTTTACCA
Organism: Leptosomus discolor; assembly: GCF_034619465.1. Classification (NCBI taxonomy): domain Eukaryota; kingdom Metazoa; phylum Chordata; class Aves; order Leptosomiformes; family Leptosomidae; genus Leptosomus; species Leptosomus discolor. The sequence continues at coordinate 18,016,527 of NC_141392.1, read as the reverse complement.
AGATTTTCAGAGAGCTTAATTAATGATTAATGATTTCAAGTGGGATGTGTAAGTCACACTTTGGAGAAGGAATCAGTTTGTTTAAAAATGACTGAAAAATATTATAGTAGTCTAATTTACTGATTTCCCTTTCCCCTCATTTTCAGTGAAAGGGTGGGTTCAGTTGCCCCACTTGCATAAGACCTACCTACATGAGTAATGCTCTCCAAGCTGCAGAACAGGACACTGCTCCAGACCGACCTCATAATAACAAAGACACGGGTCCCTTCTTTACCTTGTGACATAGTTGTTGCTCCAGTGTGTAATGTCTTGATGCCAAATGAGTAAATCTGTTGCTAGTGTGTGGATGCCTCAATGGAAACTTGTGTGGAAGGTCTGGGTGAGGCACAGTGTGAATTATATTGCCATGGCAACCCTGCATTGCTTTCATCCATCAACGTTTGCATCCTTCTTTTTTGGCATTTTCACAAATGGAGTCTTCAGGGATATTTTTTTCATTAGTTGAGTAGAATAGATCACTAGATTTGCTTTTATCACCATGATAAAAAATTATGAAAGTGGAGTTTGTATGTGGGCTACAGAAAGGTTACCGTTATTTAGCAGATTTAAGTTAAACTTTTGAGCAGGAATTATATCTGAAGAAGCCCTATATTTTTAAAGACATCAGGACAGAGAAAGACAATGCAGTTCAGGTAAACTTCTCCCTTCCCAGAGACTCTTGATATAGATGCTGGAAATCAAAAAAAAACCCACTGAACAATCTCTTCTACACCTCTGATATGCCTCTTCATTGCCATAGCAAATAAAACGGAATCCCGACAGCTGACAAACTCAAATATGCACAAGACTCGACTCCTCTCCTCTCCCCTCCCTTCCCTTAAAAAAAAATCACAAAGATTTTGGTGTTATTTATGAATAATGACTAATTTCTTCAACCTTTTCCTGGCATTTAAAAATGGCACACAAGCAAATTAAGAAATAATTCAAATAAAAGTGTGTCTTAATTCTTTTTGTTACCTACATGACAGACACCCCTTCCGCACAAAAGGCCTGATTCTATTCTTATTTGCAATGGAGTTAATGGAGCTGTTCCCGACTTCTGTGCATTAACCAGAACCAGCCGTACTATTCACAGGAAGATGAAAGGAGATTATAGTCAGCGATTTCAGCTTGCCCAGACCATTAAGCACTACCAGTTTGCCCATGGACCTCTCTCATTATCTCCTCTCTCCAAAGCAACTCCAGTTTGCCGGAAAAGGACCCTTCATCCTGACATCTAAGTACCATCAAGCATAAGCAAATGTCCATAGGAAACCTGGCTTCACTCCTTCACAGTGGTTTTTCAAGAACCCCATGGATGGCTCTGGTATGGGATGGCCTTGGGCTGTGTCCTACTGAGGAGCAGAAAAGCCACCTAAAACAGAGGTAAAAAGACTCACTTAAAACACAGACAGCTGGAGGTTAGTCTTTAGAAATCACTATTGAGAATATTTTTTCCAACAGGATTTTTTCAACAAAGGCCAAGTGTGTTTTCCCATATCGCTCATCGTTTGTCAGGCTCTAGTGCAGAGAGTTTCAGTGCTCTGAGGGGTGCATGCTACAACTGCCCAGTCTCCGGCTGCAAGTGCCTGCTAAATTGCTCAAGTCGGCTGCTTACAAACACCCTACAGGCAGAATTTAATTCAAAACTGGTAAGTGAAAATTGTGATTAATTATATATTTGCAGAAGTTACGATCAGTTTATGAATGATTCATGAAAGGAGAAAAGAAGACTAAATAGACTATGAATATCATTTGCAAGCAATAATTTAAGCAACTTCATCCCACAAAGTGAGTCCTTCTAGTCTGCAGTGCAAGAGGTGAGTGCTGTGTTGTGAATAATTTGTTTCTATACATCAACACATCAAAATTCAGCTTTGCTGTGAGAAAGGCAAGGTGCACTGTCCAAAGCTCTCCAAATGCGAAGGACACACTTTCAAACAAAGAACTTTGTGCAAACACAGCTCAGAGGGATGAAGGCATCTCAGTGTTGAGTGGTGAGGCCCAGCTCCTGCTGCAGAAGGACACACTGGGTGCACTTAGAAGCCAAGACAGAGGAGTAGTTGGGCACGAATGCTGTCCTGGAGCCAAGGGTAAAAGACACAGAGCAGTCACTGACTTGGGTCTGAATCTACCATGCTTTCTCCTGGGAAAAGTGTAATTTACACCTTGATTATACATTTCCCCTTTCAAATTCTCACCAAAGCCTGCATCCAATGTCAACTGCCTTCAGAAACAGGATGTGAGGTATCGGAGATGCTGTTCATGTATTGTTTGTTATTGTTATTCCTGTCTATAGGAAAGCTCATCTGGATGCAGTCCCTGGATTTCAATGAAGGTCCTGGGGTTTTTTTGTTTTGGTTTTTGGTGGTTTTTTTCATTCCATTTTTGAACTTGGCTGATAAGGAAACTGTGTGACTTTGCCCAAGGGTGCTTCGTGAGTTCCTGGGGTCAATTGCCACATAATGGCAGGAGGCTGTTGGCTCTTCACTGCACGTTTTTCTCTAAGGATTAGGTTTCCTACCTGTTTTCTCCTCAGTGAAAAATGCCTGGGATCAGCACTAATGCTTTACCATTGCAGCTAGGAACAGCAGTGTCCCAGTCTGTTAGTAGGAGCGCAATGGGCAAGATGGTTTACAGATGTACAAACAGGACAAGCTTTGTAGGAAAAGGCAGGGTCCTTCATGAGAACCAAGTAGCAAAATTGGAAAGTTCAGGTAAACTTCAGGGCAAAAAAGCCCCTCTCCAGGCCTGACATGGAGAGAGCAAACATCAAATGAAGAGCAAGGTAGGGACTGTTGTTCAAAAGTAAACTAAATCACATAATTCAGTTAAAAATGTGAATCAGACTGACCAAGAAATCTAAGTGACCTCATATCCCCACCCTCTACTTGGCTTTACATTTGCTGCAGCTATGTAAGATATTCAGAAGCAATTGCATCCCTCAGACGAAGACAAAAAAGACAAGTTCTACTAGTTGATCTATTGAAAATGTATAACCTCAGGTGGGAACAGGGGACAAGTGGCTAATTGAGCAACTGATAAGGCCATTCCTCAGAAAAAAATAGCCCAAAGTCCAATTCCCTTCACAGCCCCTCTCTAGCCCTGCTTGTGCTGCAGTGCTCACTTTTCTCTCAAAACCCACCATAACCCCAGGGTGAGCTTTCTATAAGGTTCCCACTCATATTCACTGTGGCCACTGTAAGGGCCCACTCTTTTCTTCTCAGTATCTACAGTACTAAGGAGATTTCTTACCAGCCACATTGATTTCTGACGTCTCTTTAGGTGTACATGACAAGAGTCAGCCACTGGAAAAAGAAGAAAAGGTTCATTTAGGTGGCGATGTTACACCAAGTCTTCAGACACGTGTCTTGGTACCTTCAGGCTGTGATCCAATGACTATGGCGCTTTTGTCCTGCACAGGACAGTTAAGGGGTTTTGGAACTGCCTTTTTCTCTTATTACAATTCAAACCCAGAAACACTTTCCATATGTTGCTTTCAATGATAAATTATAGCAGCAGCTGCAGCAGGAGCAATTGCTGGGAAAGAATGGCATCTGCGTGATTGCAAGTGGAAGGGACAGCAGGCTCTGGCAATGTGGTTGTCCTACAGACTACCCTGTAAACCAGGTTCTGCTTGGAAGCTCTACTCAGCTCTTGGTGCAAAACAGATTTGATGAACTCTAAGGCTCTGAACTAACCACAGAGTGTAAACAGGAGCCGGCAAGACTGTAAAATGTTTAAAAAAATCTTTTTAAATGCTGTGTTGTCAAATAACAGTCCCCAGACTGATAAAATGCAGCACTCGGGCATATCACTATGGAGCACAGCAGGATTTTTGCTTCAGACTAGCTGATAAAAAGCTTGATGTATCCCCATTCAGCTAGTTATCCTTCAGGCTGTGCTTTTAAGACAAACAGCAGCAGCAAGCATTTGTCTGCTGTTTCTTTCTTAAAACCAAGATGTTTTGCAATTCAGAATCAACAGATGGGGCAGTAAGAAATGAGAGCATGGATTTTTTTTTTTGTCACTTCCTCAAAGTCACTTTGAGCAATAGTTCCCATAATGACAGGCTGGCGTATGTAAGGGAAGACTGTGATTTGGCTGTGGATGGACACCCTGATCTGTGCTCACCCTAGTGAGGCTGCGTGACTGGGCCCAGGGAACCCCAGGGAAATACCTCCCACCCAGCATGCACATCCAGCCAGGCAAAACCCTCACCACTGTTGGCGTCAGAAGTAAAACCCCTGGCAACATACATCATGCACCATCTTTAACTTCACCCTCCTGCTAACATACTCAGTGCTCCCACTTTGGACCTGGAGAGAGGAGAAGGAAGGAGCATTCTTACCTCCATTGCCGTCATCAAAATTTGTGATCTGCCCTCTGCTAAGTTTTGAAATGCATCTAGGTGTAGAACAAAGAAAATCTTATTTCACGAGGAGGAAGCAAGAATGCAATGCAGACATAAGGCTGTGGCAGCTGAGGAGCAGAGCTGCAGTGCCTGCGCTGGCACGGTCTGCCTGGCTCAGGTGTCCACCCGTGCTGTCCTGCCTAGCCACATCTGTGCCGCATACCCCCTCTGCCTTGCCCTTTGGATCACAGCCTGGGAAGGCATCCCAATTGCAGGGCCAGGATTTGGCAGAAGTGTAGAGACAGGGAGTACTCAATGTGACGGCTTTCATCTCCTCTCATAATTTGTTTCAATTGTACCTCCCGCCTGAAGACTGACAGGAGAATGGTGAACTAATGAAACACATCTTCCCACAGGGAAACTTTCTGTTGGTCCTTTTCCATCCTCCCTGGCAGTGTGTGATCACAGTGTGCCCTAAAGAAAGTGATTCTCTTGAAGTCATTAGTATGCCTTGCAAGCTTTTCCCAGGGAATATAAATGCAGATGCTGCTGTTACTCAGCTAGAGTTTGAAATTAACATTGCTGTAAGTTTTCTGATGGAACACTTTGGCATCAGAAAATTTAAATCCATTCAAATATTGATATTCTATGTGCACATTTATATTGCAGTTTGTCTAGGAGAAACGTTCAAACCCAAGTGTTTGGATAAAGTCAAAACACAGTATTTTGAGCTCTTTTTATTTATTTTGAAATTACTCTTCTCCTAGAAATGTGCTGTTATAAACAGTAATAAAAATTTGAAACAAATTTAAATCTATCCTTGAATGACACATTTCTCCAGGAGCCTGTTTCCCACTCTGAATGGAAAAGGCATCGTAAGATCATGAATGTTTTGAAACCTGCCCAGCTTTAGACAAAAGTGCAAGGCTGCTGGGAGAGTGCAGGAACAGGGCACAAAGGCGCCTCGCTCATCAGCCCCTTAGAAGGCGACCAGAGCTACCTATATGATCCAGAGCAGAGAGAAAGCAGAGGAAAGCTAACATGATGAAGCACATCCAGCCTATACTGCTGGATACAACAAGGAAATCCCCACATTTTGCCCAGCCCCTTAACAAGGTTGTATTTGCAGGGTTGGGCTTGTGCCCAGCGTCCTTTTAGGAACAATGGCAGCGCTGAAGTTACCTGCTTTGGGCAGAGGTAAGTGCCCCTTTACTGCTTCATTAACTCCAGTTAAAGAGAGTTTGCAAAGAAGCTGCTGGTTTTGGTTTGGGTCTCATCTCTGGCTATTTTGAAAGGATGAGTAATGATTTAATGGGACAGATTTTATCTTCCCTGCTGCATTCACATCGTCACAAAGGTCAACTGACTTTTATTCCCACTTGGCACCCTTATCCTCTCCTATAACAATTTTATTCACAATGAATTAAAAAGTTTGAGAAACGTATTCCACATTAAACCCTCTGTAAAGTGATAACTGAAAGAGTTGAGAGCATTTCAAGATACTCATTACAGACAGCAATGAAACTTTTAGAGATTCCTTTCCACATGGATGTAGAGGAGTTGTCTTTACACTGTCACTTAAAATGTAAGAAGATCTTTTTTGAGATGAAAAAAAATGCCATGGTACTAATTTAGGCATAAGAATTTTCATCTACAGCAAATGACATGTATAATCACAAAAAACGGCTGTTTACAAGTTATCTGGTTTTTAATGAAAGCATTAAAATCAGGACATGCTCTGAGCTGCTTCTGCTGTACTCACTTGAAATGGGATTTTAGGCAGTGTCATCTGGGCGGATCCACTGACCACCATTGGCCCATAAAACATTAGTGGTAAAAACACATGAGAAAAAATGAACACTCATTTCCACGCCCTGTCGAAACCCAGCTCATTCTGAAGACGAACTAAATTGCTGTAGCAATGTTCTAACACATGGGTCACAATTGCTGGGTTTGTTTAACTACCAGCATTTACAGTCAAAATGCTTATTATTAGAGTAGTAAAAAATTTTGCTTTTGTAAATCAGAATTCCATTTACTTTCAGGCAAATGCTTATTTATAGACACTCCCTCCTTGTAGCTGCGAGACAATAGCTGGATGCAACACAGGGCATGGGTTTGTTTATCCACTGAGAAGGATCTCAGACATTCTCCTTACCAAAAAACTGAGAGAACTTTACTGATGTTGATGGGAAAAACATTTCTCCAGCTAAAAAACAACCAAACAAAAAATGTGCCTTGCTTGCTGTGATTCAGAATTCTCTGACTTTTCACCAAAAGAGAAAGCCTTCCACTTGAGATGTGTTGCCTCATTCCTCTTCACTGGCCATGATGCAGACTTCCTCACTGGTACTGGCAATGCTCCACACCGCCCTGGAGGAAGGTCTGCTGTGGACCAGGATGCTCAAGCTTGTGTGGAAGGGCACCAGCACAAGGACACATCTTGTTTTTAGAAAATGAGTCTTAGTGCATAGGGGCTCTAAGGACAAGCCTGCAGAGGCCAGGCTAAATCCATGCAGGAAAAAAAGACTGGCAGCTGAAGAAGCTCTGGATACACATTACCATCGCTCCTCAGCAGGGAAAAAAACAGGGCGGCGTGGTGCGGCTGCAGCCCACGGGCACTCTGATGAGCTCTGACGGAAAACAGGGGGCTGACCTTCCTTCTGGCCCCTTTCAGCGAGGGCATCGCTGTATTCCCAGCTGCTGTTTTCTCTCAGCACTAAACCACTCTCTACCAGCCAGTTGCTCCTGTGGGCAGGAGATAAATCTGGCTTCTAGAAAACAGGATGCCCTAAGGGATGCCTGGACCTTTGGCTGGTTTGTTATTTCCACGTTACGCTGTTAGACATGTATTATCATGTCTAGCACCGTGTCCCTTGCCTCCTGCCACTGCCTCAGTTTGGCTTTGCAAGCTCACCTGTTGCCATGTCCCCTGCCCAACCCCAGGCCCCGGCACTGAGACTCACAGGTCATGGTTTCAAGGCGCAGCATGCAGCACACAAAGTCAGAGAAGCCAACTCTTCTGGCAGCATTGCCGTACCGCAAGGCCATCAGGCACAGAAGCTGCTCATTAGCGGCCAGACCTGCAGAGGGAAGAGGAACGACAGCACTGGGGACAGACTGCGGGGTGATGGACAGGCTCTGATGGCCTTGTGCACCCTGCAAAGAAGCTGGGGCCCTCCCTCAGCCCCCCACCCTGTCATGTCGGGTATCTGTATCCCTGGGTAGCAGCTTGCCTTTCCCCAGGTTGGTGCATAAGAGCCAGGGTAGGGTGATGGAAAATCAAAGTCCTTCTAGTCACTTACTTGAATTGTGGCTTGGGTCAGCAAGCAAGAAACATTGAGCTAACTAATCTAGTGTTAACTTGTTTTGCCTTTTTAGCTTTTATTTTCTATAAGAAAGGGTGATTTTCTTTGGCTCACAACTTAAAGTCTGAGCGTAGCATTTACAATACCACTGGTGAGTTTCTGCTAAACAGGGAGATATCGCATGCTCATGCTATTATGCAGTATAGTATGCCTGATATTCTTAATTTTTACATTTTCTCTTCTATTAGAAAATGGTGAAGGGTGCATTTCTTTTTTTATTAGCTGATTATTCAGTATTTGTGTCACAGTCTGTTTGGATGGAAATTGGTATTCAATTGAATGAACAAAAATTGCCTTTTAGAATGATTCTTTTATTAGTTAAATAAAACTACCCTAAATGTGCTGGCTATGAAAGAGGAATGATTTAAATACATCTTGCACTAAAAGCTGATTTGCTAAACAAAGGAGAAATTTTCTGCAGAAAGCTGGACTGATAGCTTCGGTTTAATGCATTCTCTGAGACTACAGAAAGTCTCATTTTCTCACCCCTAGTTTTTAGTGGCTCAGCTGGAAGAGAAGTAACTTCCCTGGTTTTTCAACCAGCTCTAAACTTTTCAGTTTTAAATGACCTCAACATGGAGCTAAATTAGTTGAACAAGCAGAAAAGAAGGAAATTGTTTCTCTATGTAGGCGAAGTGTGGGGGGAGATACAGCCAATGCAGGTGGGTTAGTACCTCAACAAACTCTGGTGCATGAGCCTAGTTGGAGAAGGTCTCCAGCAGGAAGCAATGCTGAATATTTAAGTAATGGAAATACATTTGGGCTTAAGATACATTTCAAACTAAGAGAAACTTGATTTCAGATTTTTTTTCCTAGGAAGAAAAGTTGGTAATTAAAAAAATGTAATTAACGAAACTTCTTTGGTTCTGGTTTTAAACCACTGCCAAGAACCACTGTAGTGAGCAATGAATTCTCTCTTATTTTTAACCTTTTGAAGGGAGTGGGAATTCAAAGCTCTCTCTTGAGAGCAGATTCCAGCAAGCACTGCAGCGCTGCTTACGAGATGCTATAATCATGTCTTACACTAGTAGAACACTGACAATTTGGCATGATCAGTCTGGGATATACTTGCTCTGAAATCTGCTCACCTGGCAATGTCTCTCAATTAACCTCATCAACAAGACTGAAGTGGCAGTCCTCTCTGTTCCCACGAATTTTCAGCTATGTGATGTCACTTATTTGAAGGTTACTCCCCACACCTTTTGTCTGCTGGATTCCTCACTCTGGTTTTAGTCAAGATTTAAAATACAGACTTTATGTTTCCCTATTTTTTGATGCATTTAGTGTAGCTATTGAAAAGTTTGTAATACACCAGGCCGATGCTCCTGTATTTCAGGGCAGTACTGCTGTTAATGCAGCTGGGCTGCTTTACTCCAGCGGAAAATTTGACCCACCATTACTATGCTTTGAAGCCTTAGGACAACAGAGAAAGATTAGAGCACACACTTCAGCATTTTGCTGGGGAAAGCACTGAACACTTCAAGGAACAGCTGGCTAGGACCTGCATTTAGTGCCATTCCCAGAGTTAGCATCAACCTCCCAAACACTTTCTGGGGCTGTCCACTCCCTCCTGCTTAAAAGTCAGGATGAGGATCATCCTATTGCAAAGCCAGATTCAAATGCAGCTGTCTGGCTCAGAAGGTGGCAAGAATGAGCTTATGATTTTCTTTCCCCCCCCCCCCCCTCAGAACTGCTTATAGCCTAACATGTATTGAATTTACCATTTAACAGTGTCTTTTTATCCCTTCAGATTGCTGCACTATTTTGGCTGCCAGGAGCTCTCAATGTACAGTTTTCCTCTCAATTTTACACATTAGCTCCTTTCTTACAGAATGGACCTGGCAACTTCTCCTTTGACATTTGGCACATTAGTGCTGTGTTCCTCAGGCAGAAGCTGGTGCTCTACCCACCTCTCAGTATAAAAAAAAAATACACATACATCCCCTGAGCTGATGCCTTCCACGGATAGCAAACCTTCACCAGGTTCCTCCTCAGGACAGCACCCCTCCAAGCTCCAGGTAGCCAAATGGGAGCTTCTCCACTGTACAATTATAAGAGGATTGCTGTCTCAGAGCTGTATTTCATGCACAAAGTCTTTGGAGACATGGCCCAGCTAAAATGCTCCACTCATATGAAGGGGTCTCATGCACTCACTGCAAGTTTCAGCATTTGCATAGCCAACAGAGGTCAGTGCAAACTAAATAAATGTCTGTTGCTCTGGCTTTCCCTTACAGACTTAGTCACTGTCCTGGAGAGGCTACGGATAAGCTGGTCTCTGCAGGCTCTGGCCTGTGCTCTGCTTCTCTGCATCTCTCTGCTGGCTCCCCAGCTGCAGCGCAAAGGGTTTCTCCCTGAAATGAGCCTTCTGTCTCAATGCCCTAAAAAACGCAGACCTCTGAGCAGAGCTGTGATCTAACTGGCACCTCTGTGCAATCCAAACTGCTTTCTTCCTGAAGCTCTTTTTTTCTTTCCTCTCTTTCACCCTTTCCTTCACTGCCACAGGGACAAGAAAGGGAGCTGCTCAGCACCTATGGACATACCTGCTGTCTGTATCGCACTCTTCAGTTCAGACACATCAAGAAATCCAGAATGGTTTCTGTCTTCCTTTCTGAAGATATCCTAAAAACCAGTGTAAAGGCAGATTTCAAGCCTGTATCACCATTCCCCCAATTTACTACTACATCTAATTATGTAGGATGCTTTTCCTCTTTAATAAATAGGCTGCAAGGAAGTTCAATAGATGAGATGGGGTGACCATGACAAGGGAGACCCATTTCCAGAAGGCTCAGCCATTATGTTACTGTGTAAGAAATCCCACAGTTTTGAGTGGGTGGAAGCCTTTTACCTCACTCTCCCTGGTTTATGTGTGCAGGCAGCAATGGGAATACTCACTCCTCCATTGACAAAAAAACATTGCCTATAACACATGAAACAAGCCAGGAGTTCCTGAGTCCCAGAATGGTGTGGAGTCATCTTTCCCAAGACACTGTTGAAATGCCATAGGCCACACTTCAGGTGCTGTCAGTGGGAAGAGCACCGCTGCTAGATGGGGAACTGGTACTCCATGTCCTAGGTGGCCTCAGACCACCTCAAGAGGGATGAAACAAAGTAGAGCCCACCCAACCCTGAGGCTTCAGGAAACCTTCCTGTGCTGCACCAAAACTGAGGGAGAATGACCTGACACAGAGAAGCTGCCATGCATGCCCTGGCTCTGAGTTTAGGTAGGAACCTAGATACCAAGCTACTGTCCTCCCTGCTTCCAGACCTAATGCTTATCCTGAAGCAGAGACATTTCTCCCAGACAAATTTTCATCAGATCTTACACACTTCCATTACAACCTGCAGCGATGAGGAAGTAACATTTTTCAGATGACTGTCCAAGAACACATTTCAGTTTAGAAAGCTTCTAAAAAAATTGCCAGTGGGGGCACACAAACAAAGATTTCCATTAAATTCTGAGCCTAATTAGCCTTCCTACCTTTTCCCACTTTTTCCTCAATATTCCCTGTGCTAGAAAAGCCTTGCTTGCTCGTTTGGAACACTTTACACACCACTACTTCCTGAGCTCTCAACCTTTGCCTGAGAGGATGGAAATCTGACCCACTAAGCCAGCCACCTTTGCAACATTCTTCCCCCCAGCACTTCGATATCACAGAGCACCTGCGCCCTGATGATGAAAAGCCCAAGAGTACGGTATTGGCAGAGAGAGGAGAGCAGCCCCCATGTACCATGTACTTAGTGAGACTTCGCCAGAGGCTGCTGAACTCCTGCAGCGTCAGTTGTCCGTTCGAGTTGAGCTGTGCATTTAGTTAAGAATTGAACAGTTAATGAGAGCTAAATCTGGCTGTCTTCATTCCTGAGGATGCTGCCTTCATGTAAAGAAAGATACAAAGTGCAGTCTCTTCTGTCTGTTAATTTGTGTCGAGAAAGCCAAGAGTGTTTCTGTTCTTGATTATGCTTAGAGTTAAATGCACCTTCTTTGGCACATTGTAGAGCTGCTCATACCTGTGCTCACAAACAACAAAAGGTTTCTATTTATACGTTGCCTTTAACCACAAGGCAACCTGCAACGATCACTTCAGTTGACATTTAGCCACCGAGCACAAAGGCTGTGGATGAGCATGACCCCATGCTCCGGGCCACATGGGCACATTGCCTTGCCTCTGTGCACAAAGCAGCGCAGTATTAGTTCTGGCTGGATCCTCCTGGAGGAACAGGCACTGAAGGAGCCAAAAGCATGAGGAGCTGATTCTGACGCCAGCAGCAGCTTTTGAGCCACACATACACCACGTGCAAGAAACATTTCCCACCATGAGCTGCAGGAGCCCAGGGGTGCCAGCAGACATCCCACAGGGATGCTGAAAGGACTGTGTCAGTGGACTTGCTCCCCTCCTTACACCATCTAGGAGTCCTGGGCAGACATGCAGCACCTCACCTAACGCATCTGGGATGGTGAAAACTCCATGAAAGCAAAACTCATCACCAGTGAAATATAAGCAGGCAAGGGCCACTGCCATGAAACCTGAGTGAAAAAAGCTGATCCTGTCCTTGCAGGCCAGGATAGGTCACACTGTACATGGGTTGTACACAGCCCAGAGAATGAAAAATCCACCTTGAATTAAAGCAGATCAATGGCTTTGTTGGTTCTTTGCACATGCCATGCATTCACAGTGCCCACTTAGCCCAGGAGGGGCTTTGGAAAGGGGGAAAATCTCTTTCACTGGCTAGATGCAGAAAGCTGCAACGAGAAAGGGACTTCTGGTCTTTTTTATTCGCTCCCTGGCAGTTTGTAAAGGTCTGAAAATGTCTCAAAGTTATTTCAAGGCATGGAAGAAAAGAGACAGTGAGCAAGCAAGGGGGAGAAAACACATGGGGAAGACTTTATGTTTTCATCAAGGAGCCCTCTTGTTCTACAACAGCCAGCAATGTATTCCCAGTGTTGTCTTGTTAAGAGTAAAAAGACTGCATGTTCTGTCTAAATAGGGAAGGTACACTGGAAAGGATGAATGGTCTGCCAGGCAAGTGCCTGTGGTTCGGCAGTGATAGCGTTTCGCCCGCTGACACCAGCTTTGCCGGCAGTGCTAGCAGCCTGCTTGAGCTGCCATCACAGGCCAGTGTGTTTGCAGCTGTGATGGAAAAGCCAGGCTATGCCTGAGCTCTGTGCTGCTCCCTCACCTTGGGCTCTGCCTCGGACCTGCACCCAAGGGTGAGGTTTAGCCAAGCCCTGGGCACTGCAGAGGGGGAAATGAGAGCAAAGAGTTAGGAGAAGACTGACCCTTGCCTTTTAGCAGAGATGTCAGACCCAGGACACACCTGGGAAAGTCCTTCGTAGACTCTGGGACAGCTATTTATTGAGGACTGTGGCTAATATTTACTTGCAGGTTCTCACACTGGGACACCCAGCTCAGCCATAACTCAAGGCAAGGGCGGTCAGCACCAGGGAAGTTTATTGCTTCTGCTGAAAGGATACATCCATCAGAGCTAAAATGCCTCTGCATGAATCAAAGCTGAACCTTCCTCCCAGGCTGGTCATTTCATCTGCAAGTATTGACAAAACAGAAGGAATTAGTGAGAGAAAGGGGGGGGTGACAGAGGCATCAGGTCACCATTTAGAGGGAAGGATGACACCAGTCCGAAGGCTCACATAACTAAAAAGCCCCAGATTTGGCTTGGCTTCTCAAACAGCAGCAAAGGCTACATGCCAGGTTGAGGTCCACTGAGGGAATTTGACATGTCTCAGACATCTCTACCGCTCCCTCCCCCAAGGACAGCATCCTGTTTGGGCTCAAAGGTAGCTACTCTGCATAGTCTCTGCCCACCTGCCAGCCCTGATGGAAACTCTTCCCTCTTGAAATAAGGATAATGGAAATGACAGTGATAAGAAAGGCCATTTATGCTGAATTAGTGAGTCCTAGGAGCACTTCAAGCCTTGTGCATGACCGAGTTGGTTCAAGCTCTCCATCTCTGCCCCTGTCCATGCTGATTTTGAGGTGGGCAAGTTAGGGAGGCTGAGAAATGCTGAAAGCCAGCTTGAGGCCTCTGCAGAGGAGTGATGCAGGCTGGGGCTGAACTGGGAGAAATTGGATGGAGCGAGGAGAGGAAGAGGCATAGATCCCTTGGGAGCTCACTGGTGCAACCCAGCCAAGGACTGCTGCATTTGGTGGGGCGTGGAGAGGGAAAGGGTGCTCACAGGAGCTGCAGGGACATTCAGGAAAAGGGTAGGGTAGGTCTGCGAAGCAGAGGCTGTCCCTTGGCAGAACTGGGAGGGGGAGAGAAGGGTGAAATTTGGCAGTCAAGCAGATGCACAGTTTTGCTAACAGCCATGCATTAAAGAGTCTGTTAGCAGCTGGTCTGGCTTGCATTGCCTTCTTCATGTGAATATTACTTTTATTTTCTTCAAAAAAATAAAACCAAACTGTTGTGTATTTAAAGGAACCCTGGTGGAGGCACTTCTTATCCTTCAATATCCAACAGTGCAGTAAGCCACATTGAGGATTTTTTGAGGACCATCAGGACACCACTAAATCCACTGTCTAATTTACACAAGACTAAGGATAGCGAAGCAACAAAGACATTAGCTGTGTTGTAAAAGCTTTACCTTGCATGATCACTTCATTAAGGAGTTGTTGCAGCTGTGAGGCATCAATAGCTGAGCCCTAAAGCAGAATGAAATGCAAGGACAGGTCTGTGAGCATTGAGTTTTCTCCTGTGTCACTTTGGCACTGCCACAACCAAGAAGGATCTCTGCTTATATCAGAGGAACAGCAGCACCCTCTCGGGAACATAACAAAGCCACACACATTACTGGGCCACTCTTTGTCCTTCCCTACAAGAGTCTGCAGGGGAGTTATGGGCACTCCCATCACCATGGGGTATTCTCAGGAGTGATGAGAACACTTGATGACTTCACCAGCCTCTAGCTGGCAAGTTGCTGATGGGCAGGCACAGGAGGCAACTGGGTGAGCAGGCTGGGAGCACAGGCACTGCTGCCTGCTTCCCTTTCAGCTGCCCATCATGAACCTGACTGCCTCCCTCCTGAGACACCCCCAGGGCATTCAGCGTAGCAGCCCGTGTTCATTTTCACCTTCATGCATTGATATAACTATTAACTGCAAGAGATCCGTTGTGCAAAGAATTTGGCAGTGATTTTTTTCCTCTTCACTAAGTCGAGGAGTTCTTTATAACAGTTTATTAAACCATTAAAAGCATTTCCTGTGAACACACAGAGTTTGGCTCTGAAAGAGCAGGAAGCAATCACTTCAACACTGACTGATGCCTGGTTACCAAATGCCGTGAAGGCAAATGAAAAATGATGTTGATGAGAGGGGGGAATACACAAGGCTTTCTAATTGCTTTCAGTAAATAAACAAACCAAAGCCCCACCCCCCAAAAAAAGTACACATGCCAGCCCACCACCAGCACAAACACAAATCTCCAGTCCTCCACTGATATATGGGGCTAGCCAATCTATCCCAGCTGAATGTCCCATTTTTCTGGGGGTTTTGGCAGGTCAATCAATACTGTTTTCAGGGTATCCACTTGAGGATGGAGCTACATGTCAAAACAACATTTTTCTAAATAGATTTGTATCAACATCATAGATCAGTTTTTCTTTTTGCAAGTCCACGTTCCTTTTTTATTTTTATTTTTCGGCAAGACGATTTAGATAGGATACCTGCTTAGCGTATCTTAGGAAGACAGCCTTATAGGAACTGTCCTGGTTCTGTCTTGGTACATCCTGGATGAAAGACAAAGCATACACATAAATAATTCAGTTACAAAACAACTGGAGGCAGAATTCTGCAGATCCAAAGAGCACTTTAGAGAGGGTACGCAATGTATAGTACAGGCTGCAGTTTTAACACCCCAAAAGTAATGTGGACTAGGAGTGAGGAACAGCTTCTGTGATGAAGGAAGAAGCATAGTTTGTTATCACTTCGCACAACCAGGAGGGAGCAGCTCAGGGCCTGAGGAAGACAACAGAACACACCAGAGTGGAGCCCAGCAAGTCAATACATGAGTATAGAGATATCAAGCCTGATCCTTATCAAAGGCCCTCAGTTGAAACCACTGGTTTAGGGTGTGTGAAGATTCATGTGAACCAATAAAATACAGCAGGACTTGACTTTTCCTTTCTCTTGTACTTTCTCAACTCCCAGGCAGACTTGACTGTACCTGAGCAACTGCAATTCAATGGTTAACTAATTTTTTTAAGCCCTCTGGTGAGGAGATCCACCAGGCACTAAGGGGAGTCATCCTTAACATTATAAAGTTTCACAAAAAAATCTAAGCCTAGGCCCCAATGCCTTCAGCATCTTTGTGAGAGATAATTCACACCAGTGAAGCCCAAATACCTGAACAAGAGCAGAAAGTATGGGTACCATAATTTGTCAAAGTCAAAACATTGGCTAACAACAACAGCTGAGTGAACTGACAACCTGTCAGTGGAAAGAGATAATAAGCCACCATTTACACTACCCTTCTAATGGGGCTTAATTGTGGACTGGAAAACAAATCACAAGGAAAGGACTCTGTTTTCTGTTCTCCTGAAGCAGCCTTACACCTTTGGCTAGAAAGACCTGCAGTGAGTTTGCACTGCTATAAGTAACAGTCTCTCAGTGGCAGGGTTTTGCAAGGAACCTGTGAGATAGCAGCGTGGACTGGACCAGCTCTGGAAATCTGCACAGTTCACAGCGAGGAAGTCCAGCAACAGATGGTAGCTGGGCTAGACAAACTGAAATGTGGGTTTAGCTAGAGGCACGACCAGTTTTGAAGCCTATCTTCCCTTATGTCAGTGAAGTTATCCTAATGAAAATCAGAAGAAACCTACTTTGGACCTCACCCCTATGGACTCCTGTGCTTTACAGGGTGCGAGCATTCAAATGAAGCCATTGCCATGGGGAAGGCATGTATGACACCGCTCTCAGGTGTGACCTCTTTTTAAAAGAGGTCAAAATCAAGACTTTTTCATCAAAGTTTTCCCAACTCTCCTTCTTAGATACGTACCCATTTTACAGACGTTGCAAGAATTTAGCATCTTTGAAATGCTCTCCCCCTGCTATATTTGGTTGTTTGAAGTGTTGAAGTGTTAAAGGTGGAGACTTGAAAAGGGCAGTTGAACAGGCTGATAGAGGGACTGTATAAGATCTGTTTCCTTCAAAAATCAGGCTCTGAAAGAGACATATGTGAAGAGGAAGGGCTTCATTGTCACTCCCGTCTCTCCAGAGAGGCACCCCAGGCTTGTCACCTGCTCTCCCAGCAAGGTTGAAGGGTGCCAAAATTGAACTCTGGGACAGGTACTGGGTGGTGAAAGGAGAGAAGAGCAGAATGGTGTCTGATATGTAGGGAAGGAAGAAGAGAAGTCAGTAGAGGTGGCTACCGAATGGTCTCTGGTAATCATTCACCACCACCAGTATCTACATCAGTTTTCACAGACTCTTACCGTTGGCAGCACTGTGCTGGGCAGGGAACTTGAGTTCCTAGAAAAGAGTTACAAGAGTCAAATTGGGAGAGAATAGGTCTTTTCAGAGCACAGATTTGCAGATGTGGTAGAAGGCAGGCACCAACAGGAGCACTCACCCACCCCACAGCCCCACAAGATGCTCAGCACCCACACCACCCAGCCTGTCCCAGTTCAGTCAAGCCTGTTGCAGCAGTCCTGGGTTTCTCTATGCAAGCAGACATGAACAGGTCTGAGTCTCTGGCTGCTCTGGGGCCACTGCCTTCCCCAAGATGGCCCTGCTGGCACCAGCAGCAGAAAAAGGGTAACTTGTTTCATTCTGAGCATGCCAGGACTAACCTCACCACACAGAAGACAGGGCTGCCCTGCCTTGAGCCACATAAAATTTTCACCTGCTTTCTCTTTGCCTAGTTTAATAGTCAGGAATAAAAGTTGCATCTGGGCTGTTAAAAGGCAACATCTTTTAAACGTCTGCAGACTGGCTGAAATTAAGCTAGGGTCACCATTCCTTCTGAGACTCACTTAGGAGCAACATTCCATACTTGAGTTTTGCTTTTGGTAGAGCCATTAGGCAAGTCAGTTGCTACTTTTATAGCATCTGCACTATTATATAGGTGAGTGCTGCAGAGACCCACAGAAAGTGGATTCCTACTCTTGGCCTAGCTCAGGAAGGTCTGTGGGGGTCGGAGGCTCTCCTGGAAAGTGCTGCCTACCAAGGCTGAGTCATCCTGTGCATGACTCATCATGCTAAAGGCAGTCCAACCCAGAGCACAGACATCTCATGTTTGTTTTCCACGACTAAGGAGTTGCCTTAGTTGGTTCTGGGCTATTTTTGCCAGGGGCCAAAGCCTAGAAAGCAATCTCATTATTAAGATATGGGCCTATGAGGTAAGAGCTGCAATCACCTCCACTATAAAGCTTGCTGAAGGAAAGCCACTGCACATCTGATACTTGAAGGTCATTTGATAAGGCTGAATGCTGGGGTTTGCTCTCTATGTAAAGCACACCCAGATATTTATGTGAAAAATGTGAAAACAGCTGCCTTTGCTTGAACTAAGATACCATTTTTCCACTAAACTTATCTTCAAGGCCCCTCCCATACTCACAGGGAGCCCTATTGGCCTGTCCATGAGATGGCTGGGGAAAGGAATCAAGGCCTTTCACTGCTCTTTCTAGGTCTCTAGAGCAGAATGTGACCTGATGCATCTGGCATCCAGACTGCATAACATAATAAACTACATAACAGCTTTTAAGAAAAACAAGCTCTCAGTCCTCCTGTCAGTAAAGAGAGATTTCCCCACGATCGGGGAGGGCATATGTCGCAGTTATTGCTTGCTTTTGTGGCTCTTTGTACCAAAGCTGAGACCCTTGGTAGATGCAGATGAGTTATTACACTGTTCTGCCGTGACCACCCCTATGCATTTGACTAGACATCTGATCCCCTCTCAACATGGTGCTTAACACAGGGCTGTGTCTTCCCAATACGCTTCTAGAGTATGTTAAAAGCAAATTGCCACATTAGTTATCTTGACATTAAATTGTTAAATCCTGTCACACTGTAAGTCTGGGGCCTATAAGGAGTACTTATCTTCTTACTCATTGTAGTCTTGATTCTTCACAAAAATTCGTAAGAGAAATTCAAATTCTTTGTCCTCTGTTGTAGCAGGAATGACAGCATAAGTTCCTGGGCTTAAGATAAAGTAGCCAGTCACGTCTCGAGTCAGGGAAAAGTCTTGTTTCAGAACTTTGGAGTTCTCCTGAAACAAAAATATACCCGGCTATCTCCACTCCATGTCAGGAACGAAAGTAAATCAGCAAGTGCACCCACAGCAGACTTATATTCCCACAGCTTTCTAAATATACACTGCATCTAACATGCCTTAACCTCCCCAGTGGCATAAAAAGCCCATCCAGGTGACAGACTTTGTTCAAGGACACATCAAAAATGCACAAGGGTGGAAGAACTGAAAGAAACAGAAGGCAAAATGAATGTAAGTGGATTTGAAGAGAACTTCAATTAACATTAAGCAGACTGGAGTCCATGAAGGAATCAAGGATGAATACTCTTACTAAAACTTCCCTGCGATCTAGCATGACTCAGAAAGCTCACGAAACTTCTCACCCAGATGACAATGCTTCAGCAAGTGTCACAAGAAAACAAAATATTCTGATCTTTCTTCTGTTATTCCAGTATTTTTGCTGAGGTGAAACAAATATAATGCAACAACTATTACTATGATGACATGTAAAGATAGCATAATAAAAAACTCTTACTAAACATATTCCCCAAAATACATCAGTGTGTATAAATTCCATTTAGAATGGTTATACAGCATGGCAGAGTTATTTATGAGCCATGCCTTTGAGAGAAAATAACATAAAACTGCTATTTTGGGAGGAAAAAAAAAAAAAAAAAGATGACTACTGTTACAGACAGCTGGGAGGTATGTAGACTGCCAAGTATTATGGGTCAGATCTTGAGCAGATAGAAATGGGCAGTGCTGCGAAGAAATAAATGGTGTAATCGTTTCTTTACTTTTGGGTCTCATTCCACATTCCTTCTGGTAAAAAGCACAAGCAGATTAATATCTCAATGGAGTCGAAACTGTTGTGAGATAAGAATCAGCTTCTATGCATTGCTCGGCTCTATCACACAACATTAAACTTCCCTTACAGCCATGTATTAAAGTTCCACGTCTATATTTAATCAAAGGCTTCCTAGAGCTATCAGATATGTCCATTCTGGTTTGCATCCTTGCCTACATTGCATTCCCCTCTCATCCTGCCAAGCGATAATACTCTTTTTACTTCACAGCAACAATTTGATGCATCTCAAAAGGTACTGAACAATGAATGATGCTGCTAATGAATAATGGCAGCGAAAGCGGTTCAGGGAGGAAGAGTGAAGCCACATGAATCTTAGCAATTGCACTCTCCTCATGCAAAGGAAACCGCTTGTAAACTTTTACGCAATGAAGTCACCTCTGACTGCCCTCAGGAACTGAGGCTAGATGCTGGGAAATAAACCAAGGCAACAGCACACTACATCTACCCTGATTTTAGCTCCTGGACTTGGCTTTTGCTGCTACCAGGGCAGGATGCTGGGCTGGCTGTGAGGAGCTGGTAGACCAGCTCTCGTGTTAAAATACTTAGGCTGTGTTCATGGGAGAATATTTCCTGTGTAATATGCTTTATGGATTTTTACCAACATCATTACATTTCTAAAAGCTATGGTGTGACAGAGCAACATAACTGTCCCCTTACTCTCATGGCCCAGGTGCTCCACAGTAATCCTGGTGCCTTTAGTAATGGTCTGTTCTGGCCTTGCCCTTCAGCTCCTGCATAGGAGATCACCTAGGATCAGAGGCCCAAACTGAGCCTGAGATGAGCTGTGGGCTGACAGCCCACAGAGGCCGTGTCATCCAGACTTGACATACTAATCAAATTTCATCCATTCTTGGGAACATACCAAGAGAGAGAAAAACTAAATGAACACATCTGAGCACCAACTGGAGGGGAAGAAAGAAATTTTAAATATAAACGAAGAATAGAGCAAATCTATCTCCTAGTCTACTTCCTGATAAAACAACTGCTTTTCAAGGGACCCAAGACCTATGCTATCACCTTCCAGTGAGAGTCATTTCTGTTAAAATTGGTAACTAATCAAAGTGGACACACATCATGCAAGAGCATGCAGGGACCTCCATGCCTGGTGACTGTTGAGGGACAGCTGATAAGGGTGCTGGAAGGAGCGAGTTCTCCATTTACCAGGAGTAGCAGCTCTTTCTGAGTGGCACAGCTAGTCCCATGGAGTCCTGCAGGCCTGATACCTGCAGCGAGCAGAGGATCTTGTTGCATAGGGATAGTGAGTTCCACTTGCTGGAGGGATGCTCTTTTTATTACGTCTTTTATTTCTCAGATACTGTTTTTTATGAGCTACAAAGCCATGCTTTTCCTTTATGAGGAGCTGGTAGACTTATAGCATCAATTATTCAAAGCCTAGGACTAGGGCAAATCTCTCCAGTGGTCAGGAGAATGTGAATGTAGGGTCATAGCAATCTCTAAGAACAACCCCCTCCAACCTCCTCAACCAACAACAAAAACATTTTGGAAAAGGCTAGCATTTGTTTGCACTAGCAATTGCACTTTCAGTAAGCCTGATAATGTTCTGACAACTGCCCTTGAAATGGCACCTCCCTGGACAGTCACCAAGAAAAGAAAAGACAATGGGGAAATTGTAGTGGAGGTCCCAGGTGGATTACCACTACACTGGTCTTGAGCAAAGCCTTCCATGTATTTTGCAAGTGGGCTTTGCATGGCATTTCTGTGACAGAAAAGGAGGGACAAGTAAGACAGACCCATTCAGGGGAACAAGAGTCCATTCGCTTCCCTACTAGACCTGGAGTACTGCTCAAGTGCTGTCATTAGTGTTGGCTCTCATGCCTTGTCCCAGGCCAGCAAGGCATGTCATGAGTACTGCTGGGCACAGAGGATATTACCCTGCCATGTCTTGTAACCTGAGGAACCCCTAAGTTTTCCAGGGCTATTTTGGGATGTTACGGAACTAAAAGTTCATCCTTTGCTCTAAGTCAGCCTAAATCTACTTTTCCTGTGATGTTCTATGATAGAAGGCATCCAGAAATTTACTCCAAATACTGCCTTTTTACAGCCCAAGAGACAATTCAGTCTTTCACTTCCATGTACAGGTATACTAAGGCATATAGAAACCAGCAGTGCCTACGTGACACCTGATTGTGCTTACCATGGTGATCAAAAAGCCAATCTTCAAGTTTTTTGCATCCTGCATATCCTCAGAATGTTTCTGCATGAGTGAAATGACTACATTATAGGTTTTTGGGTCATAATCTGGCACTTTGAAAAAATACTGAGGGTTCCTTGAAACTGCACCTGCTGAGAAAGTGTTAATATATTAATAGTAGCCACACAGATGTCCCAGTAGTAACCTATTGTGTCAGATCTTGCTTATATGGACCTTGAGGAATAGGTAGTTACTGCTCCAAGATCCTTTCAATACAACAGAGCACTGTAGTCTCTACGTTACCAGTAGGAGTTGAGGCATCTGGAGTTAAACTGATTGTGCATTTTAGAAATCTCTGTCAAAGTCATAAAAGTCATGCAGATTTCTCAACCCCGTTATGTCTGCTTCACCTACATGGCACACTTCCCCAGAGGCAGAAAAGCAGAGATTCTTAATCAGCTGCCTGATCCAGTGGCTGAGCTGAAAACGACTGTGGCTTGGAGATCATAAACACATAAAAGAAAAAGACAGAATGGTCCAAAGCTATCCTCCCCTTCCTTTTAGTGTTTGTGATGGACAAGACAGAGTGTTGAGCACCAGAGGGAAAAGGCTTCTTGGCTGAGGTTTTGGTTAACAGGAAGCATCCCCGAGAAGAAAGCAGTAAAATGCCCAAACTGGGGAAAAAGAATGAGATGGCAGCATCTGCTTAAACCAGTCTAGACTTCAAGCTGTGTAGCTGTGTTGGGTGGCCTTGAAAGCTGCAATTCAGCCTGATTGTACTTGGACAGGAACTTTACTAGAGGGCTGGTGGAAAACAAATCTCTATGGAAAACGGCTCTGCTGACACACTCCCAGTTCAATCCCTGCACCTCCTCGCTCAGTCCCAGTGCCTGTGGTATGCAGCAGCACAGGCATTGCTTTGTTATCACCCCTTGAGACACAGGGATCAAGGTTACGAGGAGGAGGCTGAAACTTGTAAGCTGAAACCTGTTTGCTGCTAAGTCAGCAATCAGCACTGCAGAAGAAAGAAGCTCCTTCACTGACCACATGCTACCATCTTAGACTAAAAACACAGAGCCCAAATAGTGATGCAGCTGTAAAAAAAAAGTTAGATAAGCTAAAATAAGATAAAAAATAAGAAAAAAAATACTAATAATAATTTGAGCTTGCAATGCCAGGAGAGTCCTTGCACAGGCAGTAAAACCAACGGTCTTACGTGCTCAAAAGCCTTTCTACCTTCGAAAAAAGAGCTTTGTAGCACAATTCTTTCATTTCATATCCATTTAATTTTAGAGTATTTCTTGCTCTGTAAAATCGCCTACATATTTGCCAGACCAAGGGGGAAGAGTACCCAGAGTGCACTCGCTTGCAGATGAAACTTGGTCAATAATGTAATAGTAAGGTGAATGCTCTCATCTTCTGAAGATAATGATCCCTTATGAGGCACCTTGACATCCTTCTCTTTCCTTGGCAAAGATTATTTACTGTACTTCCCTTTTGGATAATATAAATTACAGATAAGTCTGAACAATGCTGGCTGTAGAGAGGAGAGGTAAGAAGCTACAGCAGAAGGCAGATGCAAGCTTCAGCTTCACACCTTGGTGAATCACCCATAGCTACAAAAGGCTCTCAGACGTCCCCTGTATCCTCATGTAATAGTTACTGTTTAATGGGGAAAAAACCCACTGTGTTATTACCCTAATTCTGGAAGTTAGGGAAACATTTTAGGGAGGTTGGACTAGATGATCTTCAAAGGTCCCTTCAACCCAAACCATTCTGTGATTCTGATGAGGTCCCCAGTAACACCTGCTGCAACTGGCTGAAAGAAGATAGGCAAGCACAATTTGATTTAGAGAGTTCAGGGTTTCTAAACCACAAGTCTCCTGTTTTAACTCAGCAGCCAATGCTGCTGCTTTTCTTCTGCTTTAGCTGATAGGTGCTGTAATGGGAAAGGGCAGGCATTAACAACTGGCAATCAATATTTCTGTAATTTGGTGCTCAGAGTGAGTGCTTCACTGTAAGCGACAATGGAGAAGAGGAGAGGACTGCGTGACTGCAGTGAGCGTTCATTACCTGGGGAATAGTTGTTCCTGCCTCTGGTGAGGACTGGACTCCACAGGTTGATGTGGCTGTCCACGGACCATGTTGTGCACTGCTGATCTCCAAAGTCCAGAAATGTTGGGGTGCTGTTACATATATACAGCCAGGAAAACTGCTCCTGGAAGTTTTTACAGGACATCCTGCAGAGAAGGAGAAAATCTCGCCTTTCATTTTGAGACACCAGTTCACCTCCCATGTCTTTAAAAGGGGATTAAAGAGAGCACTACAGGGTGTAGCTGAGCTGGCTGATACCTTGCAGAAGAAGTCAGCTCTCAATGCATTTGGGGTGCCCTGAGTGCACCTAAAGCCCCAGGGAAATTACAGGCCACGTTCAGTAGTGCTGAGGTGGAGCCCTGCTACCTCCAGCACATCTCTGCCACTGCACCTTGCTTTGTCCCTCTGCGGTGTCCTGCCCTGCACTCATGCTTTGCTCAGGCCTGCAGTGTCTATCTCAGACCAGCCTGCTGTTTCTGTGCTTTCCACAGAGCCTCATGGGGCAAGTGTGCACTTTCTGAATAATAATAGCTTTTGACAAGATGGCTCACACATGCCTAAAACAGCTCCGAGAGTAATTGAAGGCAGGAAAAAAACATAAGCACCTGCAGAGCAGTCAAGTGCACAAGCTCTAACACTTGCTTAGCCACCTGTCCCCTCTAAGCACCAGCCAGTCCAAGGTTCAAGCTAGGCACTTTATGGGGAAGGGCAGTGTGACAAAATGAGTAGGTCTGAGGGAGCTGGATTTTAACTTCTCTCGCTTTTCATTTTTTTCGCCAGCTTGTTACTTAATCTTGACCAGTTCCATTTCTCCCAGTCTTCTTTCCTCTGAAACCATGGGGTCAGGACAACCTCCTGTTTGCACACAGCTAACACAAGGATGCCTTGAGCCATCACTAAGGGCAGAGAACTGCCTAAATGACTCCTTTTTCATAATGAATTTGAACAGAAAACCTGGTAGACAGAAGGATCAATAGGGAAATACCAGAATTCTCCATCATCCTTATTTCTCAGGAGAGATTCTCTGCATTTAGGCTCAACATGGTCCCACTGAGGAGAACTGCAAACAGGAACAAATCAACAAGCAAATGTGAGGCACAATTTTCCATCTTTCTGGCCAGCCCATTCCTCTAACCAGCGCATTAAGCCATGAGGTACCAGGAGGGGTGAGAAAACTGCACGTTGGGAACAGGACTGTGCTCAATATCTTCATAGCCAAGGCCAGCAAATGGAGCTCTGCACCTTTGCTGTGCCTGAGTTGCCCACCCTGGGATGGGGAATCCTGCCTCTGCCCTTCAAGCCCCAGTCACCTGTCCCCATGCTGGAGAGGTTAGTGAGGTACCAAGGCATAACACTCTGAAGTACTGATACTACACTGATGTGTAGAGGGCACATTAGCCAGTCAAATATTTTGTTTCCAAGCAGCATGTTTATAATTAAGTGATAATTGTACTTTCTGCAGAGTTTAAGATAAATAAACAGAGCATGAATCAATAATTTATTGATTTATGCAGTTTACCTGTGAATGTGCTCTACTGACATTTCAATTACAGTTAGAATTACAGTTCACCGTTCCAAAAAATGGGAGGATGCTGTCTGAGCAGATAGCTATTATTCCAGCCTTAAACATGTCTGCACCACCCGCCAACCCATCCAGACACAACATGTTAGCCTGACTTTTCTCAGCAGAGAAGTTGTGAGTGTTCCTGGCAACTTAAATGACAAATGAACATCCCTCTACTCAGGAAAACACTGATGCAATTCCATCAGGAAAACTAACATCTATTTATTTACAAAACACTCTTGCAGTCTTCCTCTGTATCTTTCCTTTCCTCAGGAAAGAAAAGTTAACTTATACACACAGCAGCAAGGTGGCCCCTTCATCTCCAAAGCTGCATGCAGGATCCAAAAGATCAGTTCAAGCCATCCAGTAGCACTTGGCCTTTGCAATATCCAAGGACACATTCTGTCTCTGTGTTCAGCACTACATAAAAATAGTGCCCTACTCTCAGTGACCCTGCTAACCATCCTCTTCCCAGATTCAGACTCATGGGAGGGGAAAAAGGAGCAGGAAGGTGGATGCACGATTGCTACAGGAGAATTCAATAGAGTCAGCATCTAGGGGCATGGCCAGAGCTTACTCCAGGTAATAACAACTCTTTCATCCATGTCTTATCTGAAATTATCCACTGGGAAAAACAAAAAGGGATCCCTAAGCTAGGCCTAGTGAGGAGCACATATGAAATCAATGCTGCATTAGTTTTCCCTGGATTTGATTTCTGTGGACAGTTGCTTTGGGATGGAAATCATGTTTATACTGAATTGATTTAGAAATGTCTATTTCATTTTAATGGGTACAAGGCAGAGGTCCTTTATAATAAGCCTATAAAAGAGTGTTTCTCCTTATGAGATTAAAGCTTTAAGATCATACTTATCGCTCCAGGGCCCCTGCCACTCCCCATGGCCCCACGGATTCCAGATCCTGATGATATGTTTCCAGCCATTCTTGTAGCGTATCTTTAAAGAGGAAAGAAAAATAAACTTAGTCACAACTTCTCACAGTTGTGATATTCAGTGAAGAGGTAGGTAATAAAATGGATCTTCTTCCATACCTTGGAGACCTGGTTTAACTTCTGATCTCATCTGACTGCAGCTAAAATTCACTGCCTTTTACTACATTGTAAAGGAATGATGTGTGGGAGAAAACTGCACCCATTTTGCTTTCCTGAGAACCGTGAATAGCGGATACAGAGGGAAGCAGCAGCATTCCTGCTATGTCACATGACTTCAACATCCTTGGAAAAATCCAGTGCCTAATTCTGCACATCTGAGGCTGTGAGTCAGCAAAGGCAGAGACTTTGAGGAACGAGGTCACCAGACTGCCTGGAGTGAATGTCAACAGTCAGCACGGAGAGATGATAATAAATAGAATCTGTGGCTCCACATCTACAGTACTGTGGTTTCCAACAGCTGGAGCTTCTGGTGCTTTTCTCCTCTTGCTGTCACTGGCTTAAGCCAGAAGCAACTCACTTTTGCCAGTGAAGCTGAAACGGTGGAAGTGGAAAGGGGAAGCAAACCTTTTGTTTCTGGCTCTCCTTATGCACACAGGCAGTGTTGGAAACAGATGCCATGGCAGTCTCTTCCCAGGCAAAGGCCCATGCCCTGGTCAGCTTCAAATCATTTCCTCACAGGACAACCCCTGATGCCTTGGCACTCCTGTAAGGTGGGGCAAAGAATGTTTCTCCTCTCTGAAGCAGCCTGCTTCATCTCCAATAGGACTTGGGATCCTTCCACTCTTGTCTTGGGGAGAGTCAGCTGTGGCCTTCTCTGGAGCCTGGCAATATACATCCTTCCATTTTGGAGCCTCTTGGCTATAAGTAAGTGTCCTCTGAGAAGAAGGACACTGATTATGATGATGGCACCAAGCATGCCATGGCATGAGGGGCTATGAACCAAAGCCAAGCTCATACAGGAAATCATTAAAAAGAGGGGAGAAGGAAGAAAATAGCTTAGGGAAAACAACGTTCCCTTTCCAAAGTACTTTAGGTTCTGAAATTAAAATGTGTTGTAGCTATCTGGCTTGGTAGCATAGGCATTGTTTAGTTTCCTTCTTGGCCTTGCTTCACTGTTAACTCTTCCTTTGTGCACTACAGCTTAGTGGGGTAGGCCATGTTCTGACTTCTGGTTGTAAAAAATCCTTCATTTCTTTTGATCTGTGTGATGAATCGGTCCTATTTTCAGATCAGCAATATTAATATCTAGCCAGAAGTTCCGCATGAGTACAACAGCTATAAAAGATGGAGAAATGTTGTTCTTGAACCAGCAAGTTATTTACTTTTCACACAGTGATTTTTGGCAGCTTGTGATTGAGCTGAAAAAATGTAGATTTGTATCATATGACGAATCCCACAATTTCAGCCAATGCTTCTATTCCCATTTGAAACAGAAAAATGAGTTTGTAAGAGTCAGCATGGAATGAAAATCCCCAGAAATGCAGCATTTACTGTTGAAGTGTCCCAAAACAAAAGTGAATTTAAGTTGCATTTTTCCATTAGAAAAAAATAGAGGATTCAGATATCCTCCCTCTTCCCATTGTGCCAGAATCCTACCGTCTGCTGGAATTTGAACTATGTGCTTTCTACAATCCTTCCTAAGTGTGAAGCTAATTAAAATTATTCTGAATGGACCAGCAGTGTGACTGCCCTGTAGTGCATCACCAGTACAAGACCACCAGGTAGGAACAAGTCCTTGATCTTACCTTCACAGATCCTGTGACAGTGTAGGCATGACCCTGTACAATCCCATCCCTCAGCTCTATGTTCCTCCTCAGCTGCAGAAGGAAGAAAGCACAGCTTTTAGCTCTCTGCCACACTGTGAAGGTATGGACATCAGCTCCTAGAACTGTCATTTGTCATGGCAGAAAGAGAGACGTGGTTTTGACTACAGCAGTATCTCAGATACACTGGCTTCAGAGGAATGTAGCCATAAGCAGGCCAGTAAATTTAACAAAAATACAGGTGTTCACATATTTGTGAGTTCTTCAGTGGTCCAGAGTTGCTGCAGAATGACCTGGATAGGGTCACTGGCAGGATTTCCCTGCCACCCACAGCTCAGCATCAGCCACCTAGCTGAGGGGCTAGTCCTTGGCTTGTTTACAAAAAACAAGCTTCGTGTCCGGATGAACCAGGCACTACACATTTTGCAGTCTTCCCTTACAATGCTGTAAGCGAAGCCTTGGCAACCTTTTGGCAAGATACTTGCTGAGCGTCACAAAGCCTTTTGCAACTTTCCTGGACTAATACTGTTAGCCTGCAAATCGCAACGTGATAATAGCATCATCTCACAGATAAGAGGTGCATTTTGGCCTTGATAGGATCAATCACAAAGCCATGAGGTCAAAATGAGCCCTGCTGCAAGAGGATACCACTCTATTGCAGTGGAAGTAGCCAGGAGAGAAGCCACTGACAGACCAATCCATCTACATCTACCCAAAAGCCTTTACATTCCTGCCCTAGTTTTGGCTAATACAGAGCCAATTTTTCTTAGTAGCTAGAATAGTGATGTGTTTTGGATTCAGAATGGGAATTGGTACTAGTGAGTGGTTGTGTGGCATTTGGCTGTCGGCAGGGTTCAAGACTTAACGACTCTTTACTGCATAACCTTACATACTTTCTGCTGCCAAGATCTCTTCAGGCATCCATAAACTGTAACTATTGCATGGAGTGATTACGGACTGCCTTTTTCACTCAAAAGAGCAACATTTATGCAAAGGTAAACCAAGAAAGGCATGCTGCTGGCCCTATGACTCACCTGACCTGAGGTACTACACCCCATCAGACACTGAGATTTCTCAGCTGCTTTCAGTATCTCCTCCAGATCAGGAGGGGGATTCTTCAACGAAAACTGCACTTGGACTCCACCTGTGAGGTCTACTAAAGAATCGGAAAGGTAGCCTCCATGCAAGTTCTGGTAGGAACCCCGCAATCTGGGAAAAAAAAAAAAAGAAAAAGTTAATCAGTCCTTACACCGTGTTTTAACAAACAATGTACAGTGATGGTTTCCAAAATAGACGTGCACATCGAGGCAGTGAGCATGGGGGGAGCCTGGGGTGTGTAGACATTGGGGCGAGGTAATAAAAGGAAACGTGATTGAAATACACGGCCAGACACAACACATGCCCTGCGGAATGAATGAGGCAAAGAAGGACTTTTTCCTATGTATTCACGCACATCTGAGGCAGCTGTCTAGAGTCATTTACAGACTGTGGAAAATAATAAAGTGCATCTCATGCCAATGCAGACATTTTAGGGAGATGAGCTGCATCTCGTCTTGAAGTATAGAGTTTCCTTCTTCTGAACAGGATGGGAGCCAAGGGTGAATAGTTCAAATGGATGTTTCAGATCAAATGGAGCTGAACTGTTAGTTTCTACATCGTATATTGTCATGACTCATCCCAGTATCCCTTTTGCAGATGAGAAATAGGAAGGGAGAGAGGTGAAGGTATTTGCTGATGCTCCCAAGACAAGACAGGAACAAGTTTTCAGCGCTGCTCCCAATTCACTCTGCTAGAGTGCAATAGTAGGATAATAACTTAATATTGCCAACACAGTCCTTTTGGTTTTCATCGTGTGTTTTTATGGAGACAGCAATTAAGCTGGAACATGCTGTACTTAGAGCAGGTAGAGCACGCTGTTAAACCCCACCATACACATTGTATTTAATGAATGTAATCAAATGAAGTCTGCGGCTAATTGTATTATGAAGGGTTGTCCTTGTCCTACACTGATGAAAAGAATTTGTCATGGGCACTGGGGAAAAACTTCTCAAATGGGAATGTCATAAACAGCATCGCTGGCAACTTTAATTTAATAGAGGTTTGGTTTGCTTTGTAATTAAAATCTTATGCAGCAAATTGATACTGAATCCTGAGTCAACTTTTCTGAGATATCTCAGGGCAAAATGCACCCTGTTCTTGAGTCGTGCAGATGCTGCTTTAACATTTGCTTATTCCTTACCAAATCTGCCAAAATAACTAGCTCTCTTCAGCATCTCTTTACTGCATTGCAAGTGTTACACCAACTTGATGTAGGGCATGTGTACTGTGTTCCAGACCTTCGTACTACCCCTATTTCTCTTCAGGATATTTAATAATGGGCAATGTCACCAGTGCTAAGGGA
Organism: Leptosomus discolor; assembly: GCF_034619465.1. Taxonomy (NCBI): domain Eukaryota; kingdom Metazoa; phylum Chordata; class Aves; order Leptosomiformes; family Leptosomidae; genus Leptosomus; species Leptosomus discolor. Next base: position 17,985,776 of record NC_141392.1, on the reverse strand, counting down.
CTATACTCTGATCCCTTCACTCTAAGGATTTTTTAAAATTATTATCTCTTTATTAATTATTATCAAGCCTGCAGTACTCTGGGGACCTCAGGCAAGAGTCAGAGTTCTCTGTGTGAAGTGAGAGCTGACCAGACACTCACAGGAGTGCATGTGTTGTGTCTGGGCATGTTCTTCAGTCATGCTTCCTCTCATTGTCTACTCCAAATATCTGTATGATCTCTGATTAGTGACTGTAAACAGTGGTAATCCCTGCTTAGAGTCTGCAGTTTTAAACAAATGAAAATCTGGAAAGGAAAACAGAGGCAAAGAAGTTTGCTTAAGTAAGGAAGAAAAGCCCAACCCCTTTGGTGTCACCAGCCATGGCCTTGTCCATTTTACTTCTCAGGCCTTAACATCCCAGAGTTGGACTGGGTACATTTAGGTCTCTAGCCTGAGACCAGCACCTCCAGGTTATGCTGGCCCTGTGTTTGCATGCAGTCACTGTTCCTTGCATAAGCAACACACACAGCTGTTAGTCTGAACTCCTCCCTGTGTGCTTTGCGTGAAGCAGAGGGTGAAACCACCCATAGAAAACATTCAGCACTGGGTGGGAGAATAGACCAGGTATATTTACTTGGCATATGCTTTTTCCAGCAAGGATGGCCAGAATTCGTTTGATGTTCGAGGGTGTACAGACAGGTATCTTCCGTTGAGGAATGGCAGCTGGTCATCTATCACTACATCCACCCAGTCTCCATATTGCCAGAACTGGAAATAAATTATTAAAAAAAAAAAAAAGAAAAAAGAAGAGAAAGAAGAGAATGAGCCTCTTTTAAGAGCTAATGTTCATGCCAAGCAACAGCCTCCTTAAATAGCACAGGAATTAATCTAAAGCACGGATACGTGCAAGTTCTCTCATGAACTGCTTCAGGCTAATGGTCCACATTGTTAAACAAGCTACCAAGTGGCTGGATTTCCCAGTGACAGGGGAAGTTATTTGGGAATATAAATAGTCCTGCGTTCATTGGGAGGAAAGATTCAACATGGGAAATATGCTAATATTCTTGGGCAATAGCAAGCGTTCAAGATGATAAAGAACAATTACGCAGATGGTTCAGTGAGCCTCACTCCTCAGCTGCACTTCGATTTTCCCCTGCAGCATAGCTCTTGGCCAGAGAGCCTCTGTCAAGATCCAGTCTCTAGATTTTCTTTCCTCTGTGTTTCAATTAAGACTCTGACATGCTATCATGGACAGGGACAGTGTAGTGACTAAAGACTGTTTTGAGGTGTTATCCGTCTCCTTGATAGACGAGTAGGAGGCAGGCAGTCTCTCCAGCATGTGGACAGAGCAGGTGTTTTTCCAGTTGATCCAGCTGATGAAATCTTTCAAGGGAGAAGATAGGGACAGAGATCTGTGGGGATGAACTAAAGGAGCCATTTCCAGAGTCATTAGCAGATTAATGTAGCTTAGCATGATTCGCAATCATAAGAGGCCAAGCTCTTATTTGCAGTAATGCTAAGGACTCCAGTGGAAGTATGCCAGCAATAGATTTAGTCTAGCATGATTTTATTTCAACAGCTTTGGTCAATGAAAAACCTCCAAATCAGCTGTTCTGTTAGAAAAGCACAAGACCAGATCTGCCCAGCAGCAAAGCAGCTTACAGTCAACTAAGCCGAAAGCAAATTTGATCCTCCTTACGTTCGGCCTCACCCCAGCCTCTTAATTCCTACATTAGTGGTGGCAGGAGGTGGCAGGGTTGGACTCTCCAAACTTGAGCTCTAGGAGTGGTTTGAGGCTTCTGCTTGATTTTGGCAGGGTGGGGTTTGAGGACAAGCTTGTCACTGGCTGTCCTCTGCCCAAAAGAGAGACAGGCAAAAGAACAGTCAAGACGGACCTGTCCTTTTGGTCACCCAACATGCCCTCCTGTCAGCAGTCAACACCAGGCAGTAGCTCTGTATGGAGAAAAGGTGTGACATCCAGCCACACCTCCCCGTGGTTCTTCATGTGCAAACACAACAGGTAAACAAGGAGAAAAATACAGAACTGGCTGCAGGGACTAATGCAGTCCAAACCCACTGGGTGATGTTTTTCCAAAAGCCACGTTCCTTGGTCGTCTTCTGTAGGGAGCTCAAGCTTGGAGGCCTTCTGAATGCAGCACTGTATTTTTCTTCAGCTGGATAAAGAGAGGTGCTTTGTCCCGACTGTCACAGACTTTCAGATCGTGGTCTCATCTGAGTTCACAAGGACAGGAAAAACCACAATGGGAATGAGAAACCTCATGGAAAGTCCTAGGATGCTCTGGGAGTGCAAGAAGGGTACAGGAGAAGCCATTCTCCCCCATATGCCTTCAGAGAGGGCCAATGCCTTCACTTTTTGGCTTAAGAGTCTGGCTTCATGAAATTACTTTATACCCTCAGGATTTAAAGTACTGCAGCTGGGAACGTGACAGTTAATACAACAATTAGGCAGCCTGCAAAGAGGGAAGTTCTTCGTTTCCACATTTGTGGTGAGCATTTTAAATCAGGACTTTATTTTCCTGGGCTTAGAAAAGGAGGAAAAAGAAATGGATAGTTCTAAGATGACAACAACATGCCTAGGGTGCTGCTGGTTGGAGGGGAAATACTATGTGGTTATTTTGCCTTCTTTTTTCCCCTCACTTGACAAGTATCTTTGAGAAATCCAGTTCTGGAATTGAACAAAGTGAAAACCCCATGGCTTTCAACCACTCTCTTTTGCATGGTTTTAGAAGGCATCTTTTGGATGTGTCCTGAAACTGAGGTCTTGACAATTTACAGCCTTTAAAGATTCCATCAGTTTCTTCCCGAGAGCAGGGACATTAATGCTCAGGGCATATACCCTCTGTTTTGAGTTGAGGCACTGTGACATGCCCCCGGTAGTCACTGCAGAATATTTCTCTTTTTTTCCCCTGCTGCTGCTCACTGCAACAACGCGTGGCACACCCTGCCTCACATGCATCAGAGTTTCTGTGGCAGAGAAAGTGATTCCTATACAAACACAGGACTAACTTAATTCCTGGTGAAATAATGTCATTGTAATTATTCCCCAGATAAAAATGCCACTCATCTTAACTACAGGTGATGAAGTGCTTAACATCCTTTACTCTTGCAGCCGAACAGTCAGTGTTATGTAGGAAGACTGGAGCAGCTCTTTTGTATTCCTGAGAGGCAATGTGCTCCAGATCCAAAGAGGTGAAAAAAAGTTATAACTAAAATTTTTATATTAGCATATGATATGCCTTGTTTGCGATTCTTTACTGGGCTGAGGCTTGGTGGCTTAGCCTGTGGATGGCAGTAAAATATCTTTGATGGAATAATTGAAAGGCATTGCCAAGATGCATTTCCATTCAGAGTAGCTTTCTCAGGGGTTTATTGCTCAAGGAAAGCCAGAAAGTTGCATTGATTTGCAGATGAGATGACAAGGAAAACATTTTCAAATACTGTAAGGTATTTATAATGCTTAAGACCTAAGGATTGCTCCTAACTAATCTTTTCAAATCTCTCATGAAAGACAATCTAGATTGCATCCTTTTAATGTGTTTTAAGCGGACTGGTGTCCCTTCAGCTGGTTTTCTCATACAGTGCACCTCTGCATGCTGGAAATGGGCCAAGACAGAAACATCTGGTATTCCAAGGAGCAAAGGAACAGAGCAAAATTTAGACTGCCCACAAGACAATCCTCCTAGTGCTGCTCCACAAGAGCTCCAGGGGGTCAAAGAAGTTTCACTGCCAGAGCTCTTTGCTTGGTACTGAACTGTGTATAACAAAAGAGGTTTGTGAAAAAAAAGGGGGATGATGGATAGCCAAGTATATACTGATTCTCTCTACATCCAATTTAGATTCTGGAGCTTAATGGTACTGCAAGTGCTTCCAATCCCACAAGATATTTGGTCAACTCAGATACAAGCAAGCAGGGCCTGTCTGTTACTATCCTAGTCACCCTTCTGGGAGATTCAGAGAATTTCAAGAGTTGGTAGAAAGTAAGATTTACTAAAAAGCTTTGCTCCTCTCTCTGAAACAAATCTCTTCTCAAAATATCAAAAGCCTGTTCCTCTGATCTGTCTCCAAGGATTTGTAATTTCAAGCCATTTCCATGAGCTGAAAGGGCAAGGTGAAATAGATGGGGAAACAGAAAACAAATCCAAATAGATAAAGAACACAGGTGTGCTGACAGCCATAACAAACTGTCCAAATCAAAGCAGACATCAGAATGCCATCTAAAACATTTACGTACACAAATCTAACTGTACACATCTGCTATCTGTACCTCTGCAGTCATAACTTTCAGAAAAGGTCTTCAAATTCCCTGAAGTGTGATTCCACTGGAACACATGGAATCATTAGAAAATCTGGGGGTTTCTGCAAAATTGTGACCTGGGATTCAGCACTGAAGAACCAAAGCATTCAAGGATGTCGAGATCTGCATCTGCAGTTTGGATCCCTATATAATCCAACCAGCCAAGCCTGAGCAGTACCAATAGAGCAGAGAATACATACCCGGAAATGAAAAATCCCAGCATAATCATCCTGGAATCCTTGGTCCTTTGGTATAACATTTTTCAAATACTGCTTCTGCAGTGTCAGAGAGCCCAGGGCAGCCAGCATCCAGCAGTCACCTCAAGGGAGGGAAGAATCCGGTGCATTCAGTCAGTTACTCATTGTTTTGGACCATAACTAACTCTTCAGGAGAGTGGATTTCAAATTCTAAGAACTAGTCTGTTAAAAGAAACTAATGCTCTTTTGTCTCCCTTTCCTCCTCAAAAACGCTGAACCACTACCCAATATTCACCAGCAATGTGCTTTGGGAACCCTGATGCCACCCAGCCACCCTTTTCTGCTTTCATGCTGCTCCTATCTTTTGTGGTCATGCTGAGACTTGCAGTCTAGAACATCGTTTAGGAAAGCTTCAGACCTCTCAGTGGAGTGAGAAACGGGAAGACATTTCTTTCTACATGGGAGCAGAGCTGCTCCCAGAGACAAACATTGTTATGGGCCAGGAGGAAAAGATGGAACCAATACAGGGTGTGACACATGTCTGGGTAAGTATCAGAGAAGATGGACAGAAATATCCACAGGAAAGAAAACACTGAAAGTCAGATAAAGACATTAGAATGAAAAGAACATTCAGTCCTACATGTTAGAGCTGTGCCTACTTACCCCAGAACTGTGACCCTGGTACTTGAAGCATCTGCCTGATCTCAGTTGAACCTCCCTTTCTATGCTCGTCCTTATATAAATAGAGGGCAGGTACCACATATAAGAAACAGGGAATAGAGCTGCTGCATTCAAGAATCCTGTTAAATATCTGCAATAAAGTGTGTGTGGACTGGATCTGCCTGCACTAGTTGTTTACTACAGCCACCATGGTCCACATCTTTCCACCAAGCACTCAGAAGGTAGCAAAGCAATCACAGGTTATTGCTTTGTGCTAATCTTTTCCATGACAGGAATATGACCTTACCTATTTCTCCCTGCATGATATCAAATCTGCTAACTCCATCCACGATCAAATAAGGATTTCTCTGAAGTTCCTGAAGGAAAGAAAAAGCAAAGAGAAGTATGAGCTCCCAGCCTTGCCAGCAGCGTGTTCCTGCCCCTCAAAGACCCTTGCTTGCCTGCCTTTTCCACTACTTCTCTTAAGCCCTGATGTTTTGTTGCCTGCCATACCAACAAAACCAGAGAAGATACTCGGGCATCTCTTCTTTAGTCTGCTCAGCTGTTCCTAGGGATGGGGACTTGTGGCTGGGCACTCACTGAGTTTTCATTTGGGTTTCTCTAGTGCTACCAACACCTTTCACAGAGGGCTCTGAGCCTGGATGTGAAATCATGCAGTTTCCTGGGGAACAGTAGGGCAGAGACACAGAGGTTTCCAAGCAAAGTGGAGCAGGGCCTGTACTTGTGTCTGGGAATGTTTTACTCTCTGAGCCTTTTGTGTTTCCATGCAGGATTAATACAGATCAGCTTGGGCTGCTTTTCATCACCCTGGTGAGGAAGGTATAGAGACACTGTGCTTAACCTCTGGCTGAAAAATCCCATAGGCCTGGCTGACTTTTCTTAATTCAGGGAGAATTTTCCTTCATTCCTTGAGAGTCTTGCTTGCGCATTGAAGGGGGAAACACTTCAGAGCTTGGCCTTGCACACAGAAATACGAATCATTCTCCCACCTGCATCTGCTATTGGTCTGGGATATCTGAACACTCAGGTAGGAACGGCCTGAGCATTCCCTGTGAGTAAGCCTTGGCACACCCCAACTGGGTAAGGCTCTGTTTTGAAAGAGCATTCAGCCTTAAATAGGAAAGCCACCACACACCTAAGAAAATGAAGAGATAAAAGGGAGAAAAAACATCTGAGTAAGAAAAATAATACAACAGCTCTCCCTTACGCAGGCCCTGGCATTTCTTCTCCCCAATTGATTTGACATGCTGCACAAAAATGAGACCAGTGCACAACGTGACTCGTGACTTGCACAGTTGCATAAGCTCAGCATTAGCAAATGCTGTCAGTTTTCTGAAATGGCTTCACAGTGATCAAACCCGTCTAAGAAGTTTCCTTGTCAGGAGAAGATGCAACACAATGTCACTGCTCCAGGCTGGTGGACAGATCGTGCTCCCACAGCACTGCTGACACCGGGGGAAACAGCCTGGGCAGGCACCTTCCTTGACAGATGCTTTCACGCAGCCATCCACACCTGTCCCAGGACTTCAGGGATCTGCAATAAGAGATTTACCCATAGCATGGGAGCAGGCCTAAGAAGTGGCAGTCACCAGCAGCAGTGATTGGTCATCATACAGGGAAGTAGCAGCACTCAGCCCCTCTCCCTTCCCCTTTACATCTGTCCTAGCTCTATCTTCTCCCTGCCTCTGTTTCCCTGACAGCAGTTTGCCTCCCTCACCCAAGTGAGTTCAAAACTTCCCGCAAGCTGGAAAGAGTTACTTGCACAACAAGGGTCTGAGCTTGGCCTGTGCCTTTGTGCGTGTCTGACTTGCCAATAGTCATCCCAGAAAACTAACAGCATACAGGAATGGGCATTTTTGTTCCCCCATAGTTTCTGAGGCTGTTGGAGTCCTAGTTGCCCCAGGTGGGGTCGCTGGGCTCTGATGGATGTGCTGCAGTGCACAGCTGCCATGGGGGTAACCACCATAAAGAAACACAAGTCTGAAAATAATGGGAAGGCAGCTGCATCTCTTATGAGATTCCCAAAGAAAGGGCTGATGATCTGCTCTGTGCTGGGACAATAAAGCTCTTAAGTGCACTGTGGATCTTCCAGGCCTGTTATGGAGACTGGCTGAAAAGCCCATTAGATGCCTCAGCAGATACCCTATTGGCTACCAATGTGTTCAATTCCCCAGTAAGCAAACAGCGATGAGTTCAGTCATTAAGCAGGTTTCTTGCTGCGAGAAACCAGTAATTTTGTCTAAAACCAGAAAAGACACGATCTGAAGTCAGCCCCAGCCAACATGCCTTCACTGTGCATACAGATGATTTTGTGGCTATCAGAGAGAGCAAAATCCGAAGTCAAACACTGTTGCTGTAATTCCCACCCACAACACCCTAAGCTCTGCTTTCCAGTGGGGTGTACTCCCCACAGACTTAGTGGGTGATAACTGGAAAGAGCATGTGACCACCCATGGAAAGGGGGCTGCTCAGCAGCTGTCCCTCTGCAGAAACCGTGAAGCAAATGCAAAGTGAATTCCCACTGAGCAGACACCAGTGCCTCTGGCTGAAATGGCAACAGTCCTCCTTGTTGTATGCACTGCAGCCAGAAATGGCGGGGTAGGTTTTAACAAGAGGTTTGTGCTTCTGAGTGTAGTCACCTCTCTGCAGGCTTGAGGAAAAAGAGGCAGCATGGGCTTTCTTCAAAAGGATGCACTGTACAGAGCATGGGCTCTTTGTGGAGTGTTGGGTGTAAGCCAAGGAAGAGCAGGGGATGAGCAGAAGCTAAAGAAGAGGCAGGAGGCGGCAGTGGCAGGGAACTGCAAGACCAGATACTCAGAAGAGCTCTGGAAGAGCGTGACCCCTGAAGTCAGCAGTGGAATTGTTGTTCCCTTGAAGGAGGCTATGTGGAGCCTGAACTGAGAACAGAGGGTTTCTGAAAGGGCTTAGAGAGGACATAATTCTGATGGGTGCAGTGCTTTGGAAATCTGGGCCTTCTCAACCAGAAGGAAAGGGAGAAAAGGAAGTCTCGAATTAGCTCTTCTTCCTTCAAAGGCAAGAATACTACAGTCATAAAAACCCAGGAACTATTGTCTATTATTGCAAAACACAACTAAGTACATAGTTACTGCTACACTAAATGTGCAAGCCTCACTATTCACTAGTGCTCGAATTGCTTGACAAATAGAGAAACCACAGATTTAACTACAAGTCTGTCCAGAAGCAGCGCCTCATTTCACTGAGAAATTATGATGAGGCTTTGTGGCATTTTCCCTGGGACTTTTCCATTTTAGCCGGAGGGGGAAAGAAGATGGAGCTCAAAGAGGCACGTGGTCTCAGAGTATCTACGAGTTTAGCAGTGAAGGCAACCATATGGGCTGCAAGTCAAGTGCTCTGCCTGAACTCATTCCCCCAGGACAAAGCTATCATCACTCGCTTTCTCTGGCCCACTGAAGACTTCATTATGTATTAAAAATAAAAGAGAAGTTCAAGTTCAAGCCAGTTCATCCTCTAGAGAATGGTCTTACCACAGAAGTACTGTTTATCCAAAGGATAAGATGGAGAATTAATTTGAGAGGTGGAAGGACAGCAGCCTGTACATGCATTTGTCTCAAAATTTCTTTTCATAATTGCTTGAAATTTTAAAGCAAGAACAAGTCCCCAGAAGAAGCTGGAGGTTAGTAGTGTGGATGTAGGCCACATGCAACATACAAAGGACACAGTCAGACATTTTTGTGGAAAACTGGAAGCCTGAGGTGGGATTTCATAAGCCAGTCTGACTGCAGGCTGCTGCTCAGTGTGTTGGTCTGGCCAAGGCCACTTTCCCACAGATTTCCCCCCACTGGCCCAGCATGATCCTAAGTGCAGGCACAAGGCCACTGAAGGCTAAGAGGCAGCAGATGACTCTTTGCAGCGCTGCCTCCTGATCAGTTCACCTTAACACTACAGTAAAATCCCAGCTCCTGTGCTGTTCCTGCCACAGCATCACATCTTTCCCTTTGGCTGCACTTGTGTTGCTCCCCCCCTGCTCCAGCTCCACCTTCCTGATACCTCCTGCCATCATGAGCCACAGTGTTCCCTGTTCAGCACACACCGATTAAGAAAAATAAAAAGGCTGCTATTGATTGAAAGCCAAACTCTGTTCTCAGCTGGACAAATCTTAATTCAGCACCAGTGCTGTGCGTGTAATAGTGTTGCTCTGGATTGAGAAGAAAACGTGGCATTGCAGTTCCCTGGGCTGAGGGCACTGCCTAGCAGTGTGCCGAGGAGGGGTCATGCACACCACTGTCATACATCCTGTAACCACAGAAAACCTCCACAGAATAACTAACAGAGAAATAAGCCAGTTGGAGAAATGAAGGAAGGCAAAACAAAGGATAAGTTGCGCTGGGTCACACCAAAGGTCTGCCTGTTGCAATGACTCGTCTCTGACAGCTTTGAGAGGGAGAGGATAACCAAGTAAGCTGAAACTAATGCTCTCCCTCTGCATACTCCCTCCCACTCTCCATCACTTGGGGGCTAACGGACTTCCCAGGCTGAAGGCTTTATCCAGTTTTGTGTTTATTAGACCTCGAGGGAATTGGGAATCTGTTTCCTTGAATCTGCCTAATTTTTTTTTTTTTTTAAACTCATATTCTGTTTTTCTTTGACATTTTCTTAGACAGGAAAAATCAGGCTAATCTCAAGGGGTTTGCTTACACTGCCAGAGCTCAATTCTCTGCTTTATAGCAGAACAGCTCAATTGCTAGTTGCCTGTTTTCAATACAAATGCCTCAGTTGCTTAAAAAACCCTTCTCTGCTCCAGCTCTCTCTCACAATGGAGGAATGAGGTCCTCAGACTCCACACAGGTGGGAAGCCCACAAATGTGAGAGCAAAGTCCTGTCAGAGGACAGACTGGTGTCCAGCAACCAGCAGAAACAAACCAGCTCAGATTTTACCTGCAACACATTTGCTTTGCTAAAAACCAATGACAACTGCAAACAAAGGAGGTAAATGCAAAGGAGGCAAACAAGGAAGGTAGCCCTGTCTACCCTAAGCCTTTGAGAGGCATTTTCCTTAGTGGTCTTTAAATGCTATAAACTGAAGTTTTCAAAGTGGCATGGTGTTACCAACTATCCCCCTGTGGCCACCACAGACATATAAACCTGCTAGCTGACTCCCCAGCCTGAGAAACAGGGAGGCAGGTGAGTCAGCAGACCATCATAGGAGCACTGCGTTCCCCTCAACCCAGGATGCATGCATTCCCCCCACAAACAGCCCTTTGCAAAAATCAGTGAGCCAGGAGACACTATGCAAACACTCCTCAGCTAAAGCCTGTGCAGAAAGATAGACGTAATAAATGATGATGCACTGCAGCTTCCTCAGCCCAAAGGCATGAACTCTGAAGTCAAGGTCAGATGTAATCAGCTGAGTAGGCAATGGCTGAGACAATGGCAGCCTGGAAATGCTTATCCCATTCAATTACACTGATTGCACACGCACACTCGAAAATAAGGTGAATTGATTTTGATTTTCATCAAGGAGAAAGACTGAACAGAATCCAAGGGCCTTGTGGCCCCTGGAAAACAATGAAGCTGTGGTCTCCACCACATGAGCACCTTTGGCTCATGTCCTGCAGGTAGGGCAGGACAGCGCTATCCCTCATTGCCACACGTTTCCTGTAACTTGCTTTGTTAAAGTAGCTTATGTGAAAAGCCACTTTTTTTTTTTTTTTCCCAGTAGGTTTTTCTTAATTTGTCCCTTGTGCTCCTAGAGTTAAGCTTTTAGGTTAACTTCAAATTGCTGTCTGATTTCTTGCCTGAACAAAATCTGTCTTTTTCTCCGCTCCAGCTACAGACAGGACAAGGCTGATGCAGTAGGAACTCCAGCTCAGCTTATCTGTCTGGAAAGATTTTAATTTCAAAATTATTTTTGTTAAGGGTCCTTTTTTGTTTAGACCACTTCTGGGTTCAAAATTCCTTAAGGTTGATGTAAATTCCCGGAAATTTCTGGGAATTAAATAAAATGCTAATATACAAGTAATTACCAAAAGCAGTTCAGAACCACAATGCTGATTCTGTCACTGAAAGAAGGTTACATTTGCTTTGGGAAGGGGCACAGGAAGGGAGGAAAAAATGTGAGCAAGCCCTTTCGCAAAATTAGTGAGTCAAATGACAAATCACTTTTCCCAGCAAACAAATATTGGCTCAAAGTGTATCATTTTCCCCAATGCTTTTTAGATGCTAAGTGCAGTAGCACGGTTCTCCGAGTCTCTGCTAAGAGAACAAGGTATATCCCTTGCTCAAGTTCACACTAAAGCAGCCTCTTTCTGTGACTTCTATCCAAGGACTTCTTTTAGACCCTACTCTTCCTTTCCCCTGACACCAGACACATGAGACAAATACCCAAGGAGTCCATGCCCTAATGCTGTGAACAGACTGTGATGATGCAGAGGAAACTTGTGTTGGCTATTTCAAACAGTCCTTTCACCCTGCACCCTCCTACAAGTCACATCAGAGGCACTCAGGGATTACTTTCATGCCGATCCTCAAACCTCCATTGGACACCTTTCAGCTTTTCCCTTGCTTCTGGTTGCACCCCTATGTTAAACAGGGGACTGTTGTCACAGCCTATGTTAAACAGGGGATGGACCGTCCTATGCCAGCTCTTGCTCAGCAGTCCGTCATTACTTAAGTGAGCTATAGGGTCTCCAAGAGACAAAGGGTGAGCGGTGCAGGAACAGTAGTTTGTGACCTTGAAGACCCTTCAGAAAAATCTTCAGCAACTTCACCCTTTGCCCATTTTAGCCTTTTTTTTTAAAGCATAAGTGCTGAAGATCAGAGACTGTTCTTAACATTTATAATGGGCACAGCTGCATATGTGGCAGTCTCTCTCCCTTCACACATACAATGTTTGAAAACATAACCAATGTTAGCAGAAGTAGAGCAGTCCGCATTCAGTACCACCACAATTCACACTGTCTGGATCACCTAATTCAGTTTGGTTTTGCATCCGTATAGTATTATGTATTATGATTAGAACAGAGAAAAACCTTTAGCCTAAACATTAATTGATTTAAAATGTGTATTCAGCAACAGCAAATTATTTCATGACTTCCTCTGTTCCACTCAATTTCTTGTGAGAAGGAAAAGCACCAAACGATGAAAAAATTTGTTCTAAACATTTTTAAAGGAGCATCTCAGGTTTTAAATCTGACATAATTCTTCAAGGACAACTTCTCTTTGACTGATCTTCAGAAAAGCCCAGCAACAGAAAATACTTCATTCAATCTAAAATAGAACTTCTCATCCATTTCTCAAAACTGTGGTTGAACCAAAAGACCAGTTAATTGCAGAGCGCCTGCTGTATCTGGGACCTCCAGCCCCACCTCTGGTAATGCCTGAAGTACCATATGCAAAATCTTTGTTACAAATTGCACATGTTCCAATGGATGTAAACTGAGAGCCTGGGGCTGAAAACACTGCCTGGAGCAGTCCCCATCTGATGAAAAACTGCAACTACTGCAGAGTTAGGAAAAGAGAGGTTTCAAATGTTGTCTTGGTGCTCCTGATCCACTTGCCCCTTCACAGACTCCCATATTAAATCAGCTCACTTTACAAGTCAAAATAAGTTTTTTCTGAATGTCACAACTGAATATTGCTGCCTGAAAATCAAGATGTTTTCCCTCTACTTTATACATTACCCCCAATTATGAAGACTCCAAACACTGAACATAATTGGCAATTCTCCTGACAATGTACAAGGTAAAATAGAAGCAGCATGTTGCTCAACTGCTCAGTTGGATCTGGAACAATGACAGCAGTTATAATTGCTATCTACCACTTAAATAACCAGATACTATATAACTCAGAAAATGGAGGCTAAGAGATTATTAGGACCAAGATGCCAGTTTTGTCACAGATACATTTCCAGCCACATTTTTTTAATGTCAGAGGGAGCTACTAGTGGACGCTGAGAAAAATACAGACATAGGTTAAATTGGCCATGCTCTGTCAGCAGGATGCAACTACACGCACTCTCTGGGAGATGTATTCAGGTAGGAAACAGCCTTCCTTGAGGAAATTATAGGTATCTCTTTGCTGAGTAGTTTATGTAGCTTAAACACCTGGGATCATGTATCCTTATAGTTAGGATTGCAATGACCTAAGAAACAAAGTGTTTACGAACATTTCTGCACGGGTCAAAGGTGCCCAGCTGAAAAACTTCAGGAATGGGGCACTTTGACACCTAACACTGCAGCCTTCCCTCTTCCTGCCTGGGGACCAACTCCCAGAGGCAACTGGATGAAGTGCTGTCCTTTCAGGATATTTGAAATGCAAATACAGTTTTATTTACTTCCTGACCCTTGGCTCAAAACGTCTGCAGGTCTATGGCTGAAAAGCAACCACTGCTATTTAGCAACTTTTCTTTTGCCCCTGTTTCATTCTGCCAGGAGACAGAAGCCGTGCTTTGATGTCACTGTGACACAGCATGGGTGTTGTGGTGATGTTTGAGAACTTCTGGTTGGGCTCCCCAGGCAGCTGGCGCCATTGCCCTTTACCTTACGTCTTGTCTAGCAGGATGAAGCCTGGCTTGTCAGGAAACAACTACAGCTGGAGCTTTTGGTCAAATTGAGAAAAGAAAAATATTAAAATGGAGCCTTCTTCAGCACTGACATCCTGGGTTTCTGTTCCAGATGAGCCAGCTGAGTTGGCAGGGTCAACTTTTGTTCCTCAAGTATGTCATAGAAGAGCAGCTGGTGATGCTGCTTTAGCCTCTATAACAGAAGAAAAGGTTTTTCAATGTTCATGTTGCGAACCCTGGGCCATGAGCATACAGTTTAATATTTTGGAGGAGAGCTCTGGCAAAGTCAATGACTTTTCATCCCGCTCATTCCTAAAAAAACTCTGGAAAATTTTTGGAAGCTATTGGTTTCAGTCAATTTGGTGGGGTGATGCTGGAAATTGTGTACTGATTGCTGAAAAAAAATCTTCAAAAGGGAAGTGCCAGGAAGGAGAGAACCTCTGCACATTTTTGAAACAAATTCCACAAAAACTTTCATTCATCAGTTTAATCTTCATGGTTCAGCAAAATGGAAGGAGATTCTCCAACACCTGCCTCACCTGACAAACTTCAAGCTTTAGCAGCAGCAGTTTCTGCTTTTGGCAAGGTACATCAGTCTCTTCGCACATGAAAGAACTGTCAGGATATTCGAGTAGAATAGATGTTCATCCCACACTGACGCACCTCAGAATTAGTGGTATTTGGGTTTCTAAGTCAGTTTGTACGCTTTTGAAATCCTACGCTTCTCTGCTGCTCTCAAATGGCAAAAACACCAGGGTGGTTAGTACTTAACAGAACTGTACCATAGCATTTTATGTCAGTTTATTCATCTCTAAAATGCCCCTGAGAGTCCTTTCTAATATCCATGTTTGTCTTTTGTGAGTCTAACATTAGTTACCGTATCTTTGTCTTTCTCAGTCTGGAAATGGTGGCAACTAATTCCTCTCTTTGCATTTTTAGTTACTCTTCTACTATAACCCCTATTTCAAGAGACATTATCCCCACCTGCTACAAACCTGCAAGCAGAGTGCTGGTGTAAAAACCACAGCACCAGCTGCATTCTCATTGGACCCAGATATGAAGAAAGGCTGCCTGAGGAGAAGCCCAGATGTTCAGCCAGCAGTAGGAGATGCTTCTGCAGAGGAGAATAACCCCTTCATAGCAGCTCCACAGAGAACACCCAGACATCCACACCCAGAGCCTCCACACCTACCAAGCCATGTGAGAAAGTGTTGACCCAGGTAGGAAGTGCCTGCACCTCTGCACACACAATTTCTCTGACTCTTTCAGGCTCTGCTGCAGCAGTGGATAGTGAGAAGTTCAAGCGTTAGGCCCTATCCCTATAACACCGCAGACACAGCCCCGTTGGTGTCCACACTGCAGCTTCTGCTCCAGCTGGATACTTCACCACATCACATGCCTTTTACACCAGAGCTAGAGCTTCCCACCTTTCCATTCAGGCATCCACATTTAGCAGCTATGCAGGCTCCCTGGGTTAGCCTGCTTCCCTACTTTGAGCCATGGCTTTCATCGTCCATGTCAGCAGCAGCCTCTGCTGCTACTATGCTGAGGCCACCGCACTGCCAAGCTCCAGCATACCCTCATTGCCCTACTTGTATCTGCCATCCAAATAAATCTTTTCCAGCTGTCTTGTCCTGTCTCTACAGTCTCACAGTTACTGTCTCTACATCCCAAGGTGTTGCCTTCAGGGAGATGAACTGGTTTGCTCCAGCCCAGGGAAGCAAAAGACCCCAGGCACCAGTGGTGTGCTCAGCAAAACCCAGCAAAAGGGAAGCACATGGCAAAACCAGTAACTGCATCAGCAGCAAATGGTACACAGCAGTGCTATACAGCACAGTTCGACCATGGAAAGATTCCCTAAATTAGGTCCTAGGATAAAAGACGTGAGTATATGATTCCACCTCACAATTTAAACATCCATATGCCAGATGATGACAACTGCCTATTAAACTGCAACTGGGAATCAGCAGACAAATATACTTCATCTCATGTCTTGTCCCAACTACTTTAAAATAGGTATTGCCAAGTCAGCGGCTTAGATTACAGAAATCAGAGATCTTTAATAGGATTTGGCAGCTTTTCAGGTTTGCACAAAGTCCCCTAGAAGCAACTCAAAGTAGGAACACTAGTTTTAGTCAGGTTCACAGGTGGAAAGAAACTTCCTACAAAACTACCCAATTAAATCAACAATGTTACAGAGGTTAACTTCCCTCCACACATCCCACAGCAAGGATCCCTCCTTGCAGTGTTGCACACCCAGTGTTCCCTTTGGGGTCTACTTCCTTGCTTAGCACAGATCTCCTTCCCCAAGGTGAAGGCCTTTAGCCTCTGGCCATCAGGCTATGACACACCCCAGCTGACACAACTCACAGTTGGCCTCTTCCATTGTATTCGCCGCAGCTTATCCTCTGGGAGCAAGTTGGGACCGATGGAGCTGATGTGAGCGGGGAAGGTGGCATCCTCAAAAAGGAGTCCTTGGCTCAGACACAAAGCTCGCAGGCGGTTGAAGTCCTGGTTATTAAATTTCTTCAGGTTCTGGAGGCTTCCCATTGCTCTTGTTGTTTGCCAGTCCCGCTTTGATGTCAGTGCAGATCCAGGGGCAAGCATGGCACCCCTTTCCTGTGAAGGAGAGACATGGACTGCCATTAGCTTCCTGATCTGAAGTGGTGCCTTAGGAGCATATGGGAAAGCAAACACCTTCCCCGCTACCCCAAGAGGATTGTGGAGAAGCAGCTTGCAAAGCTGAAGGCAGTCACAGTGACAAAATCCTTATTAGCTGGAAATGCCTGGAGAAAGAGTAGTCGTCAAATCCCAACTGGTTTATCTTAAACCAGTGCTGTCACTGCTACAAATTCAATTTTGAGCCTTCCCTGAGGACAGAGAGCAAAGCTGTTAGCGAGCCACTGTGTTAGCATTGAGGTACATCTGCAACATAAGCAAGGGTAGGGGACAGAGCAGGAGCTGCAGACACAGGGGAGGAGGGAGGTGCTGTTAGCAGGTAGGCTGCACAGAGGTACCTAGGACTCTTCTGGCCATGGATCACGTCTGTGCCCAGGGCATCGTGCGAGTTATTTAATTCATTTCCACAGGTGAGCGCTTGATGGTCACTCCTTGTGAGACCTAAAGAATGCAGAGATTCGCTTTTCCTTGGGATCTGCTCTGAAGATCCCAGACAAATTAGGGGGTGGCTTCCTACCAACTTACACAGATGCTCCACCAGACTCCCTAAAGCTACAGGGCTGAGATGGGACCAAGCTGCAACATCCAGACCTGGATCCCACCTGCGCTACTTGCTCATATGAGTGTGCACCAAGATCCAGGGTTTTTGGACTTGGCAGTTCATTTGGAGGCCAGTGTTTAAACAGATCTGGATTGCAGATTCATATTTAAACTGGGCAGACTTTGCGTAGCTTTTGTAGCTATTTCAGTCTGGAGCATGTTCAAAGTCCTCTTTGTTAACATGTGTAAAGGAAAGTGGCAATTCACTTAGGGAAAGTGAACATTTCACACATGCAGCAAAACCCTAGCATGGACAGACCTGCTAATACAGGGTACAGGAGATAAAATGTCCCGTTGTGGACTCTGTCCCCTTTACAGTGATCAAAGAGCACAGCAGCACTCTTGCCAAAGATGTACTTCCGTTCCATAAATTAGCACTGGAAAATCCACCACAAGACCTGGGCAAGCCACTCCTACAGTTAATTAACTTCACTGTGCTAATTTCTAGCCTGAAGTCAGTTAGTTTCACTTTCAAGCCACCAGATGACATAAAATAAATAAATAAATAGAAAGTTTAGTAGATTGAAAGGGCTCTTTCCTACCAAGCAAACATCTGCAGATCTGATATGTTCCTAGTGTGGTGCAAAGAGAGCAGATGGCTCCAGTGAGAGCAAAGCCTCAGGTTTTTATTGTGAATCATTCACACATGTGAAAAACACAGACCAGTCACACTGAAGGTGTGATACAGCCCCCCCCTCCACACACACACTTTTTGCTTCGTGTCATCACCTTTCTCGGTGCTTCGAGTTACTTGGCCTTCTGGCATTGTAACAACAGCCTAAAAAAATGCGGAGGTTTGCATCTCATTGTTTTAATTAAAAGCCCCACAAAAAAATCAGATGGAATTCAGAAATCACCCTCAGCTAACAAGAGAGAACATTCCCCTTGGGCTTGCATTTTTTAATACAATGGAAATAAATCTCATGTAATGTACCATAACACGACAAGGGAATGGCTTCTTCTTAACAAATACTCATTTGAAACTGTGCCCAGGCCCCATGCATGCTAAGATCTATTTCTTGCAACAGTGTTCCAGCAAAACTGATTACTAATTTCAAAACTCAAATTAAAACTAACAGAGCTTGAAGGCTGGGTCTGACACGCGTTCCCTCTCTTCTGACATAGAACAAGAGTTTTTAGCATGTGTGTGTGTGTGTAATTATGTTGTTTAACATATCCGGAATAAATTTGCAACCAGACTGAAGAAAATCATATACTTAACCACTTTTCTCTTGCAGGAATAACTTCATCAGTATTGTGTCCTGGGGCACACATGCACAGATACATGAGCTCTACATCCGTCCATGCCACTGCGCAGGCAGCCCACGGGGTCACACGCACCTGGCTAGCATTATGCTGTCCGCACCAGCATGCTCTGCCGGCCGCCTCTTTTGGAGCAGCACCCTGAGCCCTGGCCACAGTTCAGCTCTCCCAGGTGCATCAGAAACAGCAAAGATCATAACAGCTTTTAAAGTAGAATATTGCCTGCGTGGTTAGGAAGCTTCTCACTGTTACTGAACTCTGAGGCAGAAAAACTTTAAAGGGACAAATTTATAATGCAATGTGTCTCAGAGGTGTTGCGCTTGGACTGCTCCTTGCCACATGACAGTGTGGAGAGACGTAGGGATTTCAAACGTTCAAAAAAGCTGGTTCAGACATATTGTGAAACACTGGAGAAAAATAAGACACTGACTCTCAACTAAGGAAGGAAATTATTATTCAGAAGGGGTTAAACATACATTTAGTTAGTCCTGGGATCTCCTCCAATGCATTTGCTTATCTGAAAAGGAGAAAAGAATCACACCCTACTCTGCATCTGCTGCTCTTTTTTGGTCCCTCTTTCTTCTCAGCAGAGAGAGATCCTTCTTCTTGCTGACAGTCTCAGAGGGAGGGTCAAATGACAAAAGGTGAGTGAGGGAAGGGAAGCAGTGGAAAAGAGAGAGGGAGAAAAAGAGATCAAGTGCAACAGTTGGAAGGGCTGGGAAGGAAAGGTGGGGGGGGTCTCTGAGGATATCAGAGCAAAAAGGGTTGGTGACCCCCACAGAAACAAACCTGGGAACCCCAAGCATCCACTATATTCTGCATTAAACAGCTTGAAAGCCAGTGGCAAAGGGTGTGTCTCGTCTCCCTCCAGCACTCATACATGAAAGATATCAAGCAACTATTATAATCAGGTACTCAATGGTGACAAATGCTACTGACAGCTAATTACACTTTGCATAAAGATTTACGTCAGAGTACAGACACAATTTCCTTCAATGGCTTCTGATATTTTTCACTGAGTAGAAAGTGGAAATAGGCAATTAGAAACATGTGTCTACTTCATAGCTTAACTATCCACCTTCTCTTTCTCCACCGATTTTCTCAAAACATTTCCATTACATGTTGGCTCAGCTGGGTTTCTGTACTTCAGGAGCTGAATTTTCTCAAACACTACAAATACCAAAAAAGCCAAAAAGCCAGCAGCCCTTCTTCCCCTGTTTCCTCTCAAACACTCCAAACTATCAATATACATTTCATCTCACCCATAACATTCAATATATGCTACAGTAATACAAGCACTCTTTCCCTCTAAGACCCTGTTATTCATGTATTTGGAGCATTGTAAAAACTTCAGGGAGTCAGTTCCAGAATTGTCTTACAATGAAGGAAAACGTGAGTTTATTAGCTCTCCTTGCATTCAGAGAAAAAACAAATGAGAGTGCTGCTTTTCAACAGCTTGCCTGCAGTGACAGCAAACTGAAGAGGCAGAGCAGGGACCTGAACTTGGGCATCCCAAACCCCAAACGGACAACAGCTCCTTGTACATATAAGCCTTGAGTACCTCAGAAAATCAAAACCAAAGCCAGGCACTTTGGCAATTCTCCAGGAGATTACTTTCCCAGTGGCATCTTGCATGACTTTCTGCTCCAAACAGTCTGTGAAGTACTCCCTTCTGGCTATTTATTAAGTCAATTTTCTCCTCATTTTGCCTACATAGCATAGGACAGTTCCAGATACCTTTTTTCTACCTCATTTAACAGCAGCCTACAATAACTATAGAGTCCTCCCCATCTTAGGATCTCCACTCCCACTTGATCCAATTACTTCTGACAACTTACCATTTTAATATGAGGCTTTTTCTAGGACAGTAAAACTCATCTTTTCTTTCCCTCCAGGTAACATTAAGGAGAACACTAATTTATTCTGTCTCTCCAAGACAAATCCCTCTCAATGTGTCTGTGATGCTTTTCCCGCACTATTTCTTGTATTTCACCTGCTTCATCTTGTACTAAGTAAAACAGCAAAGTGATGTTTTTACCTGCAATGCCTCCGGTGTAACTCTCCAGCCAACACCAACAGACTGACAGACAGGCTGGCACTATCCCCGCCTTCCTTTATAGGGCAGCTTTCACCACGCCTTAAGCAAACATAACCAAGTTGAAGTCAAGTTCAAGACCAAAAGCAAGCAATCTGACTCAGGCATAAGTTTCTAACAGTTTCAAACAGATACCATACCATGGAGAGATACATATATATATATACACACACACTTCTGTTAGTTATCCATAATGAACTGTCTATTGACTAACGTCGGTTGATAGTTTCCTGTGGCTAACTGCGGCTTCAGTTGCAGTTATTCTCATTAGAAAACAGGATTTGTTTGCACCTCCCATATTTTCATATTATCTCTTTTCCTCCTCACACCACCAGGAAATGCAGCAATCATCCTGGATCCAGGCACAGCCTGGCAGGACTCACCACAAGACAAGTTTGTCTGTCTTTCTGCAGCAGTAAAAGCAGCAGATACTTTTAGGTCAATGCTTGTTAGCATTTACACTGGGGTCTTACTTAAATTCCGCATCAGTTCACTCACTTGAGTAGTTCACTTCCTCCAGGACTGCCTGAGGAAGTAAGAGTTATCCATGTATTTAGGAGACCTAGGGGACTGGCCTCTGTTATCCAAAAGCCCAAAGCCAAAGAATTAAAGAGTGTCTAGCAAAAATACGGGGGAAAAGGGGGTTGTTTCATTTTGGAGAAGCCAAATTGAGATAGCCTGAAGAGGCCCAAAATCCAAGGGAACGGGTGCAGCACATTCTCAGGGATACGTTCCCTGGCAGCAATCCTAAGTGTATTCCTATAACCTGTAAACATATTTTTGAAGAAAAGGCCCTTGGTGTCATGGTGGACAGCAAGCCAAACAAAAGCCAACAACGTATCCTTGCAATAAAGCAAACCAAAAGCATCCTGGGCTGCATGAGCTGCAGCCTAGCCAGTGGGTCAAGGCAGGGGATCGTTCCCCTTTGTGCAGTGCTTTTGACACCGTATCTGCAGTACCATGTCCAGTTTTGGGCTGCCCAGTGTGTAAGAGGGGCACTGAAAACGCAGCAAGTCCAGTAGAAACCCACCAGGATGGTCAGGATGCTGGAGTAACGTGGCGTGAGAGAAGAGGCTGAGAGAGCTTGTCTGCTCAGACAGGAGAAAGAGACCTAATTGCAGTCTCTCACTATCCAAAAGACAGTTACAGAGAAGGTGGAGCCAGACTCTTCTTGAAGGTGTACAGCAGACAGGCAAAGGCAATAGGCAAAAAGCAGCAGCAAGGAAAATTATACATGGCTGGAGAGAAAAAAATTATTCAAGATGGTTCAGCCCAGGAACAGGTGCTTGGAAAGACTGGAGCATCTCCACCCTTGGAGACATCCAGCTGGATGATGCTATAAGCAACATCACCTAACTTGGAAGTCAACCCTGCTTTGCGCTGGAGTGGGACTCAAAGACGTCCTGAGGTCCCTGAGATCTCTATTCTTCACTGTTTCTGGAGCTGCAGCTCATGCAGCAGCATGGAGGCTGGCTGGGCTGCATGAAAGTGGGACACAGCAGAGCAGCACAGAAGCCCACAGTGGTTGCAAAGGACACCTGAAGACCTGTGTGGTTAGTGCACTTTAAGCACTGTGCTAAGGCCCCACTGCTGTCAATATTGGAGCCAGCAAATGGAAAACCAGCCCAGCAGGTTAGGTACTTAGCCCAAGAAATTACCATCTCTTTTTCAAGCTACCATAGCTTATTCATTTAAAAAAAAAAAAAAAAAAAGTTATTCTGCAGTGACTGTTCATGAAGTTTAGCTTGAGCTTAGCTGCAGCATTAACAGAAAAAGTTACCAATATGTAGTTCTTTCCTTACCCAAAGTAACAGAATCACCTGGGCTCAGAAATTTCAACAACACTTCCTACTTAGACTGCAGTCTCTTTGAGGTGGGATGCTAGCAACTCCCATAGCAGATGGTCCCTAGGAGCTAGGGGAGACGACAACATAAAAGTGCTCATGAAAAAGACAGCTCAGCTTCTTCATCAATGTTTAGTTTAGTTCTGTGGGTCTAAAAACTGTGTACTGCATCCTGCCTTCTCACATTTTAGGGCTTTCATTTCCTCATGAAATCTCAACATTTAGCAGACTCTAATAGGAAATGTATCTGTGTAAATTAGAGCAAAATCTGCTCCAGAGAGCAAAACAGGTGCAGTTTTTCTTTAAGAGACGTTTTCCACAAGCGCTACATAAATAATAGCATATTGCACCAGAAGCAGGGAGCAAAGATTTCCTTCATTGCAGAAAAGGAGCTCTGGGGTGATAAATGCCAGTGCTGCAAGCTCATCTGACAGCACGCGTGCTGTTAATCGCCTCCTCTCTGGAGAAACGGCAGGTATATTCCCCTCCAGGTATGGTGATTCATTGTCTGGAACCGATATCTCTGCTTAAATGGTGGATTAACATGATTTAAGAAATATTCATTGCAAAGTTGATTAGAAAGCACCATCACCAACCTGGCAGGAGATTTCAGTTATTGCAGCATGACACCATTTTGAGATTGTCAGTTTTTCTGCAGAAGGCTGTATTGATGTGTCCATTTTCACAGTGGCTCCAGAGAAGGAAACCCAGAAGGCTGAGGGATTTATGTGCAGTAATAAGCCTTTGGATTATTTACTTTCCTAAGTGCTTATGGAATCCTGCAAGAAGAAAAGAAGCATTTGAGTGAAAAGCACAGGGCTGTGCATTGGGAGAGCAGGGGTGTTTTCTGCTAGTGGCAACCTGTGAGATTGTGGCAGATGCAACATTGCCCTGACTTGAGGTTTGCTTTTGCAGAGCAGGGACATTAATCCACCTCAGGGTATCTGTTCAGTTTAATCCACGCATGAGCAAAAGATGCTGCAGGATCCCTAGAAAATCAAAACTGCTTCTATGCTGTCAGCTACCACCTCAGGGCTGTTAAAAGCACAAATAAACGAGGGCCCCTATGCTTAGGACCAACAGCTGCAGTGTGTTCCTTCCTCTGGGCCAGTGGGCACAGGCACCAAAGGGCAAATACCAAGCAGTGCTGTTGAACCTGTGTTTTCTGTGAAGTTAGCATGGCTTGTGAGGTCTCAGCTGGCACCACAGAATTTCATGTATTTTAGGATTTAATGGACCTTTATTTCTCTCTATACTTGAACAAAAATACCCCAAACATGCACAATATCAGGACTTCTTTTAAAAGAGATTTTATCTTCTCCCAGCTTTGCCCAGCTTTCCTGAGGGCAGACTGCTGTTCTGTGTAGCCAGCAGCCTCTCTGATGCAGCAAGTTTTGTATCACCTTTTTTTTTTGGGGGGGGGGTGGGGGTGGAGGAAACAGCTTAATTTTCCCCAAGTACTGATGGAAGCTTTGGCATTAAGAAAGGCAACTCTCCTCACTCCACCCACAGAGCTTATGTGCTGAAGTATTAAGACTGCTATCTATTGCAACATTTCAGATTTACGTCTTCATTTCTTACTTCCGCTGCTTTTACCCTTGTTAAGATCACACTCTTTTTAGCAGAAACACTCCTAATTTACATCACGGTAAACAAAAGAAACAGGCTGGGAATTTTTCCAAGGTAGTGAACACAACTACATTTTGTGTAAAGGAGGAATCTTCCTTCAATCACCTTCACATTTGCTGCAGTGATTGGGTGTCCCACTGCTTTTGCATTATGGGATTAATGGAAGAATGCTATCAATCTATTTAATTTTATCATCCGTAATTTTGTATATAGGTCAAGTGTTACCATTTATTAGCTTCTCTTAGACAAGATGCAGGGAGGCTATGAATAATATTAGTCATAGACAATCTCCTTTGCTCTGTGTTTATGCACTCATATTTCTGGAAGAACCTACCCTTCTAAAGCACAAACTTTTATGACTGTATAAACCATTAGGCAAACAGCAAAGTCCTACTTCAACATCCGTTTTTACCCAGTCATCACCCACAAGCTGCCCCTCAGTGCAAATTCACCATGAGCTGCAGCACTTTGCCATATTCACATATGCATCATTCTGCTTGTAAATGAAGTACAACTGCTGCTGGAGTGAAATGTGGCAGCTGCTTAACAGTACATAATGAATCCGCACAGCCAGATCCTACTGCCACTTCAGGGAGGGGGGATTTGGTGTGAAAAATATCTCTCTCTGGAGCCTTATTTTCAGAAGAAATATCCACCGACTTCAGAACTACAGTGGGAATTCTTCAAGACTAAAAATAAAAAGAATAATAATAAAAAAAAATACAGGCAGCCTGCTACCGATACTCATATTAGCACTAGAATTTCCCAGTGGAATATTTTTCCTTCAGAAAAATGCCAATCTGTCAAACATGAAAGCCACTAGCAATGAATTTTCACCATGAGAAAGACACAATACACTTCAATAATGCCACTAGGCTCCATTTTGATTTTGGAATAGTCTCATTTTTTGCCTATGAAAAACCCATCACTTCAGGATCCTCTTTGTATTATCCAAAAGGTTTAACGTTGCAATGTAAAAAAGATTCCAAGTTTCATTGCAATAGCTTACTGCATTCAGCCTGAGATTATTTTTCAGAACATAATGTTTCCCAGGAAATTTCAGAATTTGTTTTTCATTTGACTGAAGAACAGAATATGAAAGCACTTTGAATGTGCTGAGCCCCTACAAAAGTGAAAGCTCGGTTCGGCCCCACAGCAGCTAGCACTGAAACTCTGCATGAGAATGAGTCCATCCCATCATCCTGAGTAACACTGAAACATTTTTTAAACAGAGCTGTGAGGACTTTATCCTTCAAGTCACACAGATACCCTTTAATTTGGTTATAGCACTGCTGTTTTGCTTTACCGAACCTTGCTAGTAACTGCTCAGTAAGGTAAGTGCACTAGGTAAGGAGTACTTTTGCCCTTCTCACCATGGCATCCCTCATCTACCTCTTCATAAATGGGTATTGGGTTCCATGAAACAGCATGGACTCTGTTAGAGCCAGGCCTTTGTCGAGGGCATTAAAATTAAGTTCTTGTTTTCATCAGCATATTAGTCCTTATTTAGCACTTCTGCATCCAGCCTTTGTTAAAGCCCTGTAGGCATGAGATAGTTTATTTCATGCTTTTTTGTTTTGTTTTTGTCTTGGTGTGAACAGATTGCAACAGTCTCACATTTGTTTAGTTTTTTTTAGAAACATTCCTGCCATCCTCTAATGAAGAAACCCTGGCCTGCAGATCATTCACAGACAGTTTACTAGAAATGTTTGCGGTTCACAGTCCTCCCCTCAGTCTTTGCTGACTAGTGGCATATACAGCACAGCACAGCTTCTTCTTCCTTGACATCTTGTCATTTGTAAGGTGCCAACAATAATGGGCTGCTGATACTCCAGTCAGATAGGCAACTTGCTGTCTGCCTTGCTCCCAACAAGACATCCAACACCTAGAGATAGTAAAGGCTGAAATTTCAGACAAGCCAGATAGCTGCTCTGGTATTCCATGTTCTTCAGCATATACTCAAAGCCTGAAAACAGGCTTACTATCCAAATCATGGTGGGGGGAAAAAGAGGGATCTGAAGCTAATTATGGAAAACCCCAATACTGTCACAGTGGAATTAAGACCATGAGGTGGCTGGAAGTCGCAGACATAACATCCTAGCCTTGTCCTGTAAGAAGTCCTTATGGAGCCTTGTCCTGTAAGAAGCTGTTGTGGAGCTTCTCCACCACACAGTAAGCGTGTTCTATGCTGACACTGATGGTCATTGTTCGAATATGTTAGTTCCGTGAAATACAACTTATGAAAGAGAAAGAGAAATCAAATTAATTTCTCAACCTAATGCTCCCATCAGCAAATTCCTGGAAATTCAAAAGATAAAAAACCCCACAAGTAGGTGTTTTTGATGACTCTGGCTTCATCTTCTCTTGATCCAACAGAAGTGACCTTATCTGAAGAAATAACACCCAAAAATTCATACCTGCAAGGTACCTAGCAGTTTAAAAAGCAAGACTGTCTTTGAAAGAGGATGGAGAGCATGCCAAGACACAGAAATTTGCTGTTAATATCTCAAAAAAGCATGTTCATCTCAGTAACCATGTTACATAAGACAGGCACAGGTCTTTCTAGCTCCAGGACAGGGCAGCAGGCAGTTCTCCTTGCAGTTCCAGTGAGCACAGGCAAGAGGCTCCCAAGGTCACACTGTGTTTCCCTGGAATACACAGGGTGCTTAAAACAGGTGTCTGTAGCATTTGGATAAATTCTGAATGTGCCCCACTGCAACTAGGAGCTACCATTCATTGCTGTCGATAATTGATACTCCACAGTTCCTCTATCATATAGTGAGCCCTAACTCACTCCCATCCCAGAGCAGCTCCTGCTCAGCAAAAGATGAACTGCAGAAGAAGGTGGAGTGTGGCTTTAGTCATTGCCCTGCATTCAGCTGCGGCTAGAGTTTTCTGTGAAAAAAGCGGTCCATGCTCTGTACCCCCTCTCACTTTAGACCCATTTGGTCTCTCTCTAAAAATGATTTTGGCCAAGAGGAGTCATCTCACAGCTTTCATAACAGCGTCAGCACTTGCCAACATCACAGGGTTGGGCAATTAAAGAAAAAAACCCTAGAACATTACCAGCCTGAGTACAGTCATGTTTTCTCATCCTGTTGACTTAGTAGCCAGACGCCTGTGAGCTTGCTCATCTGACTGACAACAAGTAAAAACAAAACATCACCCATAAAGAAGGCAGCTCAGCTTATTCTTGAGGCTATACCTGTGCAACAGTGTTCAGCAGTGTTGCTTCAGCTCAAACCAAAGGAGAGTATGACCCCTTATTTGAAAGGCATAGGAAGGGTGGCAAAGCCATGGAGAAAACCTCCAGACAGAAATGGACTCCTCCAGTAATTGAGACAGTTTTGCTGCTGAGGGCTGCAGTGAAGGGAAGAGGAAACAAGCAGCAAGACTTTGTACAGAGTTTAGGGATTTAACTGGATGAACTTTTAATACCAGTACAGACTTGGAAAGAAAGTGTATTTGTTCTTTTATAGTGTGGCTTTGGTGCTCTAGTGCCTAGGACACATGCAAGGCTCAAGTCCATCCGAGCTTGTCGGGGATAGCCTGACTGAGGAAGATGAAATTGGCCTCGACAGCATCCCAGTATACCCATAAGAAGATGAAAGAAGTGGATGAAGAGTGTTGTAAACAGGTTTGAGGAGATGATAAGAGACTGAGCAAGAAGAGACTAAACAAGTGAATACCACAGAGCAGAAATTTGACAAGAGAACAGTAGATGAAGTGGGAAATACAGTAGGAGCTCTAGCCAATCAGTATGTGAATAGAGGTGAATGGACAGAGGTACTGAGCAAATAATTTTAGCAGCCTTAGTGCATGAACCGGTGGACAGATAAGAAAGGTTATAAAAGGGTATGTTTTTTCTGCTGCGCCAGCTCAGCCATCTTGGCTTTTTGTAACTTAATAAAGGCTGCCTTCTTGCCTATATTTTTGTTGGTGTCGGTCCCTACTGCGACACGAGCTGAAAGAGAAGCAAAGACCATGTGGTGAAGGTCTAGAGAGCAAACAGAGAATTTAAGGCAGAGAGCCCAGCAATGCCCTCCCTGGGGCAGTCATCCTGAGCAGCACGACATTAGTGCTTAGCCTGAGTTCAGACATGAAAATGGCCAAATGCCTGATGTCCTCCCCAAATTCTGCTTTCCAAGAACTGCAAGGGGTCAGCTGTGACCTGCATGAACAAATATATCAGCACATGCCACTGCAGCACCTTTGAAAATAAAAAGCTTGTGTGTTTGTTCTCATTTTCCAGCCTGTTGCCACATGCCTGTGGTGCATCAGGCACGCCGGCTGGCATGCCATTTCCCACACTGCCCCTTTACTCTAACCTCTTTCCCCATGCTGTGCTGGCAGCAGGCTCCCATTACATGCATGAGCAGCTTTAGAGCAGCTCCAGGCCTGAGCTCTTTTGTCAGGATGGAATTCTCATCTCAGAGGTGCACAACATGCTTTGATAACACAGGTCTGCTCTCTGGGCTCTGCTCTATCAGTATGCAGAACAATGAGGATTAATTAATACCCCAGGTGTAGTACCAAATACCTTAAATAGATAGATAAGGCATTTACCTAGGGCTCAGTGCAAGTAGGGAGAGCGAAATACCAGTATGGAGAACAGCATATGGTCCCTAGTGAACATTTCTAGCAGTTTTCATTGACATTTCAACTAATGTTCTTCCCTAGTTACCTGTATTCTACAAAGTATTAAGGAAGTGCATCATAGAGCATTTAACTTTTCTAGCCAAACTGCACTACATTCCTAAACACCTGCTTCTTCTTGGGGGAGGAGGAACCCAGGAAAACTTCTGTAGTCAAACACAGGAGGCCGTGGCTAACAGTCACCAAACCAGGACAGAAACAGGGCCGATATATAGAACAAGAATGTAAATAGAAGGGTAAAGTCTCAGGTATTTTACAGAGGATCATTTCTGTGAAAATTATTCCATCCAGTAAAAGAAGTGTAAAATGCAAGGCAGGGGCTGAAAGGGAAGAAGGACATTGTAGGAGTGGACAAGGCTCAGCAAAACTGGCCCCAGGGCAAGAAAGACTCGGAGACTGTTGCTCCCCATTGAGGTGAGCAGAACTGCTACAATACTATGATAGGAAGACCCATGAGAGTCTGAAAATAGACTGGAAAACATGATAGTGCCTCAGTTCCTCATGCATTTTTAGTTTCAATTTTTTCTGGAACAGAACATGTTAGTTTTGAATTTGGTGAACTTATTAGAAACATCGAGACCAAATCACTAACCTGACTATACCAGCACTAGTATAAAAGAGGGTTTAAGATGGAGCAAGAGCTGGATGAGAAACTGTCACATCTCCCCAGTCCACTTGATGAGAAAGGTCTTGTCCTTCTCCCAGTCATCTAATTTCCTCCAGCTACCCTATTACCGGTGAGCCATAGGAGTAGATCATCAGAGAGATGCAGAAAGGGAGTAAGTATGGAGCAAAGCTCAGCAAAGAAGCTCTCCAGACTTACTAATGGAAAATAAAATGCAACACCATCCTAGCCACTCCTGAGAGCAAATCAGGGACCTTGACTCTGCCACAATGAAACATCAAAAGTTTGTTCTCCAGAGCAAGGTGACGAGACACTTTGAACATAAAAACAATCAATGCTGGAACCTCTCCATACTGCCACATTTTGTTCACTAATGTGGGATAAGACTATGAGGCAATACTGAATTGAGCCCCTTGTTTACTGCATCCAAGAGAAAACTTTCTATGACCACATGTGTGATGTGCTGAAATGAAGACCGAGCTATTTCTTTCCTTCAGTCTGAATTTCAATTACTGTGTTTGTTGCAGCATAGTAAGACCAGGCCTCAGTAGCCATTAGCTGGAGAATCAAACTATAATATGTTTGACCCAATATATATCCTAGTCAGTGACAGAGAATGGTATTGAGGAGGAAATACTGCGGGCTGTGATGGATCGGATTTCTGGAATGAAGAATTACCCTCCTCTTCTCCACTCCCTTTATATCCTCCTGCCAAATCACCAGGGATGGTCCTATTAACTATGGACTACAGAGAGCATTGCAGCATCTTGGAAGGAAGTCACAAAGACAGGTTTCATACTAAATAACTGGACTGTCAGAGAGAGACAGAGAGAGAGAGAAGAGGATGCTGCATTGCTGGGAGACAAAACCTGAAAATTATATAGTATTCTTTGGGGCCGCAGGTTGCTATTTATTATGTGTGTACAGTGCCTCATACAACAAGACTTTGATCCCTGACTGGATCTTCTAGAAACTCTGTAGTCCAAACAGTAATAACAAACAACTACACCATATCAGAGTGATGAATGATTAAAAACATTTTACTGTGTTTTAACTATTTGGTATATAAAAAACACAAGGAAGTTTCAGAACAGTTAATCTTTAATTGTCTTTTATTAACCAAACTGGCTTAATAAATCTCTGGGCATTTCGTTAATGAGCACAGTTACATGCTGAGGAAAAGCCAAGTGATTATCATAAAGATTATGTTTTATGAAGAATTCTATGCCTTTGTTTTACTTGCTGTGTTACCAGGCCTACAATACAGGCCACAGAGCGGATATACAGTCACATTTTTAACTCCCCTGCCTTTCAAATATGCACCCTTTGTCCTTTTTGCCACTACCACCGGTGGCAGCTTAGAGGCAGGTTAGACCCTGTTATCTCATTCAACACTGAACAGTAAGGGAAGAGCAGAGTTCAACAATTTGACATCACTACTCACGGTGAACAACACTAAAGTTGGTGGCTGGGACTGCCAGGGCTGTGCCCTGCAGTTTGTCACCTTGGCACTGCGAGGAGTTTGAGCTGTGTGCTTTATACTCTTTTGTGCTTGTCAGAACTCCAGAGAAAAAATTTCACTGGTGAAACATTCACAGAGAGACAATCTAAAACCAAACCAGAAAGCATTTAGTTGGAAAATTAATTCCCATAATTTAAGAGTCCATCTCAGAAACACACTGGAAATTCTTGTTTCTCTAACCAGGGATCAGCTCAAGGCCTGGACTTCTGATTAAAACCACGCACAACTGCCTGCTGGCTTCAGAGTCTAACCCAAAGACCTCTGACAAAATGATTTAACAACTTCAGTGTACCTTGGAGCACACCTTTTGGGACAAGACAGCAGCACACTAGGCCTGCCTGGGGTCAATGGCCACATCATGAACAAGCCATGGAGACTGAGGCTTCATTCCTACTGTTAAATACAATGGTAGATGCCTATGGCCTGAGTTTGGCCCTGAGGCCAAGTGGCATGTGTCCATACCACAAACTTTCTCCCCAAAAGAAGGCCCTTCTGATCCAGGCTGGTAGGGGACTGGCATCTGCAAACTGCCATCTGGTAAATAATAGTGCTTCTTTGCTAGCCAGCAAAAACAACCTTTTTGGATTAGTTTCAGACCTGAAGAAAAGCCCATATGCCTAAACATTTTCCTGTTTCCTTTCATGTGCGTCTATATCAATAGGTCTAACACAAGACGCTACATCTCCCTGTCAGCCTGACCCTGTTCTTCATTTTCACCAGTCCTTTCCGGCACTTCCCTAATGCCTGCCCTCACACCTGCATCTATGCAAAGCCATTTGTTAAAGCTTGTGTCAAAAGTGCCTGAAAAGTAAATATTTGCAAAGACCAGGTCCATTGACTCTACCTGCTGACTATTACCTGAGGTTGCATTCCTCATGGACAATGAGTCAGGTGTCACTGAAGCACAGGAAAGTTGACTTGTGTTGCTGTCATCATCTGCAGTAGATGCCCAAAGAAGCGCTGCCCAAAGAAGAATTATAGCTAATGCAACACCCAGAAAGCCTCATTAGCACCAAACCAAACACCAGGCTTCAGCCTGTGCTCAGATTTGACTCACACATGGATCTGTTTACTCTTAATTGAGTAAACCATTTACAATCTCCAACCAGCCCTGTGGCCTAGAGAGCAGAGCAAGGCTGGGCCACAGGGTGTTCTGCCCCAAAGTCACATCAGCACCTTTGATTTCACAGAAAGTTACACCATGTGTAAAACCCCACCCTT
This sequence comes from Leptosomus discolor, assembly GCF_034619465.1. Taxonomy (NCBI): domain Eukaryota; kingdom Metazoa; phylum Chordata; class Aves; order Leptosomiformes; family Leptosomidae; genus Leptosomus; species Leptosomus discolor. The sequence goes on along the minus strand of NC_141392.1, from coordinate 17,953,928 downwards.
GGACATAACCAGGCATCTCCCACCGATTTTTCTATCTCTTCCCCTAGTGACCAAGAGGACATATTGCCAGGAGACGACTGCGTGGTGGCTGTCCAAGAGTGCCTTTCATAATGGCATCAGCAGGGTAGTTCAGGAAGGTTGTGGACATCCCTGTTTGAAAGCTGGGGATGTCCACAGATGGTCAATTGGCTGGATTCAAGGAAAGTGGCTTATGATCTCCCTGTTGTTTTTCTGAGGAAATATCGTTCCTCTTTTTCAAAAGCTTTGTTTTTTTCCATGTTCCTCCTACTTTAATGTTACTTTTCTACAAATATGCTTCTAAATAATTTTACTGGCAAGAATATATTCAAAAATAGTATTCTGAGCAAAACTTTCAGCCACAGAAGACAGTCACAGAAAAGAGACTGAGTTTCTATCATTTAGGTGAAAATACACAGAACTTCTACATCGACAGACTAGTACAGTATCCTGTCTGTAGCTAACAAGATGCAGAAAGCTTTGCTAGGAACAGTCCTTATTAGAGAGGGCATTCATACCAAAACAAATCATCCCCTTCCACCTGTTTTTTTTTTTTTTCTGGTAAAAGGGAAGAAATAATATCTGACAGATGCTGATAATTTTGCTCAGGGTGCTTCCACAAGATACATGGATATGGCCAGGCAATGCACAGATCACAAAGCTATTCCTGTCGAAATAAGCTGGAGGGAAGTCCACTGCTATGATTTGTCGATAAGCAGCCCACAGCTTTTTCTTCCTAACTCTGGATCATATTCTTAAGGCATAGGCCAACTACTAAGGATTTTTAATGACTTATTTTTAGTAGTACAAAACATTTAAAGGTCACACTCAGACAGAAAATAGAAACACATCAAGTACCTTAATGCATTCAGACCAGCTGATCAACACATCAGCACAGCCACGATTTTGAATCTCAAATATCTTACTTTGAGCTGCTCATGAACTGAAAAATTCATAAATCAGAAATGACTAATGGGCGTACTCAGCAAATAATTTCAGACAGCGAATGCATTTGAGAAGGCCTCAATCTGTCCATAAAAAGATCAGAAACAATAAGAAGAGGTGACTTTGGATGTCCTTCTCTGGGAAATGATTTACTCATAAGAAACGCCAGTTGTTTGGTTCCAAAGACACCAGTCCCGAGGAGCTGGGCAAACTTAGGTCCAGCTCAGGGCATGCTCTTGGCAATAATAGCAGTTGCCCTACAGAAGCCCTGAAGAAAAAGGTTGGAAGCTATCATATTTATTAAAAAAACCAACAAAAACAAAACCAAAACCCCCCCAAAAAGGCCTTTATTACTCCATCTCCTGTGTTGGCTCAATTCATCAGTAAAAGAAACATCTGCTCCTGCAGTGGCTGGCTGATCTCTGTGCTGAACTGCACGCATGGCAATAACAAAGCATTGTGAGGTTTTAAAATTAAATTTGCTATGAGATTGAAATCGGGCAGATCTGCAGCAGTTGCTGTAAAGCCATATACACCCAATTAACAGCCAGCCATCAGGCAGTCACAGCACAAGCAGTGCAAGGTGACTCTAAACACTCAGGCCTGCTCCCTGGCCGCAGAAGAGCTCCCATTTGAATGTACCCCCAATCCTGCCCTAGACCAGGCTGGGGGCCAGATTCAAGACAGTAGCCAACCCAAGGCACCCAGGCTCAGGGGACTGGCTAGAGGATTTCACCTTTGGGATGACAGCACAGCTCTGATGGACACCAGCCATGCGGACGCTGCATAACACCACTCCAAACACTCCAGCTCATCTTCCCACTTTCCTGGGAGGCCCGTGGGCAGCAGAGAGGGAAGTTACAGCTTGCAGCTCCCTCTGACTTACAGAAGATCACTCTCTTCTCCTGTGTAGTCCTGTAATGTGCACCTAGGGCAAGGTGCTGGTGGAGGGTGGCCACCTCATGAGAAGACCACTGGGCTGGTCAGGATTGGTCCTGCTGCAGGGCCCAGCCCAGCCTCTCAGTCACGGTGAAAAACCTGGGGAAAACATGCTTAAGGAAGGGTGCCACAGACTGAGGAAAAAAGTGAGAGAAATGGCCCTACAGAAAACAATCAGTGAAGGAGAGGAGGAGGTGCCGCAAGCTCTGGGGCAAAGATGTCCCTTCCTTCCCTGGCTGCCCTGCTCCCCATCCTGCTGCTCTCCCAAATCACTCAACAGGGAGGAAGTTTTTATCAGCCAAAATCCAGCTCTCAACAGCTCTTTCCTTGTCTCTCCAGAAGGGACTGTCTGGGTGGAAGGGAGGTCAGGGCACCCCCACCACAGGGCAGCTCAACACCTGGGAATCCTTCTCACATCTTCCCCCTCCACCCAGGGCAGTGCTCCTGCCAGCCCCTGCAAACTGCCACACACTGTATCCCTTTCTAGAGACAGAAAGCGGCTTTTTCTTTACCCACCCATGTCCACCTCATGGGTGAGACACCACATATGATCTAGAGCACAGGTGTGCACATTTAAATCCTACATGAGCACAGAGCAAAAATGTCCGTCTACGCGGGTCCCAGGAAACCTGCCTCTTTGCGCAAGGCAGGTTGCATGTGCAAGAACACCCACGAGCCAAAATGAGCACACAAGGACTATGGCACAGCAACCAGTGCTGGATCTTAACACCTTATTCCATTTGAAGCACATGCCATATCTGCTCACTTTTTCTCCTCCTGCACAGATCTAATTAAAGTGAAGAGAAGCTGCCACTCATGGCTGGTGGATCAGCCCCAGCCAGCTGTGCAGCTCGATGCTGGGTATAGACTTTACTGTCAGATACCCTCTAATCAGCTGAGCTGTTTTGCAGACTTTTTTTTTTCTCTCCCCTGCTTTTTGCGGTTGTTTTGTTCAGGGCTTTGCTGCACTGGCAGAGTTCTGCCGGGCTCCTGGGCACATCACTCACACCACAGTCCATGCATGCCACAGACACAGGGTTTTCACTGGAGTTCAGTGTAATTGCTAGCATTTATCACTTTAATAGCCTAATGAAGGTGAGATGTAATTAGAAAGGGTGTCAACTGGAATATGGAGTTTGTTTTACAATTATCTGTACAGTGGGTAACCACTGGCACAGAACAGTGCCTTTTGAAAAGCTGGTAATATGTGGCATAAATATTAATCACTGGGTGACTTAAAGTGACCCAAAGTCACATTCTGTAATTGCTGTCTTTCTTCCTAAACACTGGAAAGCAAACATGAAAAGATTGAGCCCCTCCCAAGGTGGCTTTTCCAGCCAATGAAGATGGTTTATATACATACAACTAAGCCCATATAACTGTCACCTCGACATCATTCTGACTTGCACAGTGATCAGCAGTGATTTCACTTGACTGATTTTTGTCTGTGTAAGCAAACTCAAATGAATGCAACAATAATAAGAACTCCCAGCAGAGCCATTGCGAAGTCTCCAGAAGCAAACACACAGCCTTCTCATCACACCAAAAAAGAAGGAAATAAAAAAAAAAGAAAATCACTGAGAATTAAAAGCCGTTCAGGAAGTTGCATTCCTTTCTGTTTTACTCAAAGTAAGTGTTCATACTCAGGGTAAAGTGACTTTTATGCAGTGGGCAGGATGGCTGACCCTTATTTAAGGCAGAATGTCTAAAGGCACAAAGAACGCTTCTCCTGGATAATGATCTCCTGCTGCTAAATAAATACCAGGGTTTGTTGCCTGATGGATATTGTGCAGTAAAGTAATGATGGCTGGTGGTGCTATTAGCAGATAGCTTAACACTGAGTGGGAGACTGGAGATTCAGTCAGAAGCCTCCTGAGCCCAACAACCACAGTACAAAGTATGACTCCCCTTAAAGAGCTAATCTTGTTTCTGAATAAGAGTGTAGTTTTAATTTGTATAATCTCTCGAGGGCTGGTCAGATTACTGCAAGAGCTATTACTTCAGAGAAACAAGCCCTTTCCTCTGCAGAATGGAAGTATGGACTTTGGTACTTGGCTAATATCATGACTGTACTCTAGTCCTGGTAGCTTTCTCCAAAAGTTATAGCTGTAGGATTAATAACCTGTTGTACTGGCATCCTTCTGACATTATCTAAAATGGATTTTAATTTAGTGCAGAAGACTGACAAGAGGTAACGTTGAAAATTTTAGCTCAAAAGTCAGAAACAGTGAAGACTTAATCTGAGTCTTTAACAGTCTGGGCTTCGCCCAGCCCTGCTCTAAGCTGAAAGCAGAGGGTCTTGTGGCTGCCTATGAGATGCTTCTATTCATTTCATCATGACAGGGTTCCCCCAGGTCTTACAAATCCACAACTGGCTCTGTATAGAGCCTCCTCACCACAGATGCAGCAGTGGATTCAATGAGGGTAGATTCCCAAAGCACTCACAGATGACACCAGAAGTGTTGCTAGCTACTTATCAGACAACACTCCTGTCACTAGTCCACCATTCAACATTTTCACTACACAATAGGAAGCACTCAGGTCTTCCAAAGCATCATCCTAATAGCTATGAACAGAACCCCTTTCTGCATTATGTACCCAGCTATAGTGCTTTTGAAGAGTGTGGTCACACTTTTAACAAAGCATTAGTCTGCCTCCTAATACACAGTCCCAGCCTGGTCTTTATTTCCTAGCATAAACGACATGAATATCACTTCCAGGTGGCAGTTACTGTCATGGTGACATGCAAATTGAGTTTATGACACTCCTTAAAATTCAGGTTGAGACCTGATTCCAGATTCTCTGTACTCTGTGTAGCCATCTGAAGCTACACAAAGAGGACATGAAAAATGACCATTTCAGAGAGGCACCATTTTGCACTCACCTTGCAGGGTTTTAGGTGCTTTCACGAATAAGAGGTAGCAGCTCAGTTACTCTCTTTGGTTAATTGAACACAGTTCTTTGGCAACCTGATCTAGCTAAAGATGTCCCCACTCACTGCAGGGGGGTTGGACAAGACGACCTTTGGGGGTCCCTTCCAGCCCAATGCATTCTGTGATTCTATATCCTCAGAAGAAAGTCTTCCTGCTTACAGTTACATTGCAGCAGGCAATTGGAGTTGTCATTTGGGGATTGCGTATTTATTTCCTATGTGGACATCCCATACGTAAGAATCTGCATAGGTTACCCCAACAGGTGGGAGCCTGCAGAATTGTGAGCCTGCTATAATGTGGAGGCCATATGATGACAGTGATGGCTCAGAGAAAGTGATGCTGCTAATTGCAGCAATTAAACAGTAATGATATAATTAATGCAAAAATTATGCATGGCTCAAATCCAAGCTATTGGAGTGCAAGAGTTATTCATCATGCCTAGATGAAAATGATTCATGTTGAGATGATATCAAATCTGCTTTTATGACTTGATCATGGATAATGGTTATGGGGAGTTCAGGGAACAGTGACAGACTATGTTCAGCAGTAGAAGTAGCTGATGGGAATGGCAATGAAACACAAAAGGACTTTAAATTTCATTGGACAAGAGAGCACTGAAGGTGAGGAGAACTGAAAAAGTCTTGCTACAGCAACATACTTCAGATCCATGCCCCAGACCAACAGCAGAGATTATGCCATATATACTCAGATGCAAAGACTGGCTTCAGTTGCCAATACATTCCAATGCACATTTGGTATGTCCCCTTCCAAATGCACAACAAGGAACAGGACCAGAAAAGTCAATTGGTTCATTATACTTTTACAAAGCAACCTTTGGTGAAGAGCAGGTTTAAAGACCAGCATTAACTCTGCATAACCCACATCCTGCATTCCCAGTCTAGTATATTCATAAATCCCTAATTTGAGAATCGAAGGTGATTAACTGAAAGTGACATTATGAAATTCTAAGAAATTTGTATAATATTGCTTAAACTTCAGATCTAGGGTATTCCCAGATAGCTGGTAAAAAAGGGGGAAAAGTTAAAAGTAGTCTGTCATGTTTGCTCCATACCTGCCCTAGCCCTCAGCTCCCTTTGCAGTTTGGCGTCTAAATTTTGAAAATCCACCTTGTCATATTTCAAGGTATCTCCCATCAGGGCTGTTAGGAGAAGGGGTAAAAAATATGGCTGAGAAGGCCTCAAACTGCAAAGAAAAGTTTTTTGTTTTGTTTTGGGTTTTTTGTGATGTTCAAAGCCAATTGTGGCAGCCTACGAATGCAGGCAGTCACATCAGTCAGATGGCTGTGCCCAGTAATTTTTTGCCACATTTAGACCAGAAGACTATTGCTGTGATTGCCACTTGATTGTGTAGCAATAGCAGAACTGTGAAATACTTAGAGTTCTTTGGCTGTGCTACAGGTTGAGAGCATTGTATATTCGTTGGTCCTACAGAAATGCTTTGGATTTGCAAAGCTGGACTGAAAACGTGGTCAGCTCTATGCCTTTCCTACAAATCCAGCTTGAAATGTACCACACTAAGTGGTAGATTACAGGAACTATATTAGTTATGCTTCTATACTGGCTACCTTAATGTAGTGATAAATAAAACCAAAACATTTGCTGTGTGTTCCACATGTTTTACTGGATTGGTCTGCCTACAGACAAGGACAGAGGTCTTGAGGAAATGGGAAGGACTCTGAGCAATCTCTAGGCTGAAAATACACAGCGTGTATTAGAAAGCAGTCTTGTTGCCAGCACAGAATTTTCTTGTGTGTTTTTTGTACCATGGCCCACATGCAATCACTTTTAATCAATGCCCCTGTGTTGAACCCAGAATCCTCTTCCTGGTTGCTTACCAAGTCACTGGGGTGAAGTCATCAGGGAGTTCTGAGTCAAAATTAGCATATGGTGTACAGCTTTGACCTCTAGTAGCTTAAAACATTTTGGTTTATTTGTCTCTAGCTAAACATAGAAAGCCCTGAGGTCCAGTAAAGTGGCCTAGTATTTGTGTTCATGCAAGCATACAATATATTGGCCATTTGGCTTTATGAACATACCTTGTTTGGTGTCTAAGGAGGAGTAATGTTTTCCATTTAGACTGTGGAGTCTACTTGTTAATAATAAATACACTCCTGACATTGTTAAATGATACCCTGCTTCTAATAAACCCCATGCTGATCTGTGTGTTGGTTGGAGTGGGCAATTCATCTTCCCGGGCTGCTAAAACTTTAGCTGGTATTATAGAGACAACATGAATCAGACACAATCAGCATGTCCCCTGCTGGTTTGCTCCTTTTCTCCCCATAACAAAATACCAGCTAGTTGTCTCCTCATGTTGTAGATCTTGTTATTAGTTGATTTCATTATTAATCGCTCCTATGGCTATGGAGGCCTTTTCAAGGCACGTACATAAGAGATCCACATGGTCTACAGCAAAAGACCACGATACTTTCATGCTCACACTTCTCCCAGGCTACTTGGTATCAAGTTGTAATCCCTTTGTGTTACTGAGTAAAGAGCCTGCAGCCGTGCTCTGACTCCACAAGAATGAACAGAGTGCTCCATTTTTTGATTTGCTACCAGAAAGAAAGAAGGGGGGGGGGGGGGGGGGAGGGCAGAGAATCTTATTATCCTCAAATCTAATTATGGCCTCAATAGTTCCTGAGGACTCAGCTTTATGAAGTGGCTCATAAAAGCCTTCCTTGTCCTTATGTCCACTGATACCCTTTGATCTCATGCACGGATAAGGGCTTGTTTGAGTAATTTTAAGTTAGCTGATAGTATGCTGACAAGCAGGCTGCAGGATGCACCAGACCTCCAAGTGCCCAAGAAAGAGCAGCCTCCAAGGAACAACTTGCAACTGCTTGAAGAGACCTGGCTTCTCACTCTGTTGGGGTCTCACCAAAGGTAAATAGGCTCCCACTGGCTCCACTGAGGTTGGAATCCATCCCCCCAGGAGCACACACATCATACCAGGAAGGTATAGCATACCTAGGGCATGCACAGCTCGCCACCAGTGATCCTCTGCAAGACAGCACTGTAAGCCTGGGAGACAGGGCTCCCAAGGCCCCAGCACAGCCCTGCATACTTCAGCACACAGGACACATGATTTAGAAAGCAGAGTTTTGAACTCTCCATTGCCTCACATGGAAACAGCCCAGGGCTGACCTTTTAAATCACAGATGGGATAGTGCATAGTCCCTTTGCATCCATCCACCCAACTACAGCTGCAGATGCTGGGTTGCATCAACAAGGGCATCACCAGCAGATAAAGAAATCATTATTCTACTCTACTCACCACTTGTCAGGCCACACCTTGAATACTGTGTTCAGTTTTGGTCCCTGCTGTACAAATAAGATGTGGACAGGCTAGAGAGGGTCCAGAAAAGGACCGCAGAGATGACTGAAGGACTGGGAAGCCTGTTATATGAGGAAAAGCTGAGAGAATTTGATTTATTAAGCCTTGAGAAAAGAAGGCTTAGGGGAGACCTTATCACCATGCTCCAGTACATAAACGGTGGCTACAAAGAAGATGGAGACTCCCTTTTTTACAAGGAGTCACATGGAAAAGATGAGGGGTAATGGATACATGCTAATCCTGTGGAGATTCCAATTAGATACAAGAAGATTTTTCACAGTGAGAACAATCAGCCATTGGAATAACCTCCCTAGGGAAGTGGTGGATTCTCCAACACTGGACAGTTTTAAGGTTCAGCTGGACAGGGTGCTGGGCCATCTTATCTAGATAGTTCTTTTCCCAAGAAAGCTTGGAGCAGATGACCCTTGAGGTCTCTTCCCAGTATTCTATGATAATCCAGTTGAGGCACCATGAATTTTTTCTGTCCCTTCTGAATGCTCATGCTCTCAGGCACCTTTGGACAACTACCATTAATTATCATGACACATGAACACGAGAGCTTTAATTTCCACAGCAACATACAGGCAAACCAACACAGGATTTGCTTTCTACCAGCAATGGCAACAAGCTCAGCTGTGAATGTTACCCTGTCCTCTGCAGAACAACCAGCGCCTGCCCTAGGCCTAGTCAGCCAGGGTCTTTTTCCCTGTTGTCTCAGGGACAGCCCGAGTTGACATCTATTGCTAGGAATCCATCTGTTCCTATTTGGGAATAACTTCTCAGTGTTCATGAGCCAACCTGACACTCCTGCCAAGGGAAAATGGCAGTGCAGGACCCACAAAACACACCCAGTCTTTTCACAACTGGAGCAGGCAGCCTTGTGCAGAGAAAGAGAGGATGACTCCAGACAGTAGTTGCACTGCAAATGCACCTGTATCTCCAGTACCAGAGTAGTATCCCAAGCCCTGATATCTCTTGGATATCCTAAAAATTAGATGTTAGCACATATCAGGAAAACCTATTACAACAGACCAAGAAAGATGCAGAGGAGGGAGGGAGGGAGGGAAAGGTGGTGGGTTTGCTGTGGTTTATTTTTGTTGGTTTTTGTTTTTTTTTTCCCTCATTGCTTTTCCCTTTAAAGCATACTATGTGTTTTGCTGTTCTCTGTAGGTTGGCTGCCAGAGCACCTAAACAGACAGGCCCCAGCTGAGGACTATACTATAATGGCAGAATCAGCTAGAGAAGTGGAGAAGAAAGATACAAGACACTGAATCTAACCAGAGAAAAAAAAAGCAAGCTGTATGCATGACCCTCCAGAGCCACCACTTACCAACTAGCAGCCCAGGTAGAACCTCACAGACCAGCTTCCTGCCTCCTGAAGACAGTGATACCAGCCTGGCATCTTATTTGCAAGGCAAGTCCCTCAAAGCAGATACAGCTGCCTCACTTCCCCTGGTAATATGTTCTGGGTTGCACCACCAGGCCTCATGAGTCTCTGTAATATCATTGGGAAATATGATACACCTGTCCTGCATTAGAGTAGATAGGTTTATCTCATTTCAGAGCCAACTCACGGATGGGTAGAGATCAAATCAGCTGTAAGAAATTCCTTTTATTGTGCAACTTGTTATTCACAGCCAGGTGAAAATGGCTTCAAAGGTGATCCCATGCACTCTGAGGGATATCTGCTTATATCTAATGTAGTTTATACAAACCAAATTGGTTTTTGCTTCAAACATCTCTCTGCAGAAGAAAATCAATTTCAAGATGCAATGTCTGTGATCTTTCAAGCTAAGGATCCATCGCAAACGTACTAAGTGTTCAGCAATGCAAAGCTGCAGAGACAGGACAAGTAATGCACATTGTCAACATGTGTGACGTGTCCAAATCAAGGTTTCACTGCCAATGCACTGAACAATCCATTGCCACTCTTAACAATAGTTTCACTAACAGAAGCAAAAATACGTTGTGACCAGATAAGCAAATTTCTTTTAACTCCTACAGCATTCTGGGGCAGCCATTTCAAGTCAGTGGACTTGTTATCAGACAAAATAAAAAACCCTGAAAGCGTAGGGTGCTGACCTAAGATCCACCCATGTTCTCTGCACCCCTGGGAGCAGGTTTTTTCATGCTCAGATGATTTGTAATGTCCTTGGTTAGTCCCCAGCCTCACTTGACCTGCTGCAGCAGCCTCACACCTCCACAACTTATTGTGCATCTCATGAACCCACCTGCCTTGCCCTCTGTCAGCTCCTGTGTCAGGCAGACTACCTGCTAGTGCTTTCCAGCACTGCCAAACCTCCAGGAGAACTCTCTTTCACCTTAACTTGTGCACAACCCTCCCCAGATCAGCTCCCCAAGGATTAGTAAGGAGGTGAAAGTAGCCTCAGGATGAGGATTAGGAGCACTCTCTCCCAACACTGCATGCTCTTTTTGCTTCTCGTGAAATGAGCATTGCTGTGATGTCCTTGTCAGTGGCCCCAGGCAGCTAAAGTCCAGTAACACTTGTAATAGCTATCTAAATTGTGTTGGTTTAGCCCAAGAGGGTCAGAGTTAATACCCCTGGATCAGGTTGTGACTGCATATAGACTTTGGGTCTGACTCTGCGTTTAGAGAAAATAATCATCTCTGCTAGAGAAAATATGCTGGATGTCCATGGGAGTGATACAGGAATTGTCAGTAGGATCAGAATTAATGAAAACTGCTGAAAGTGCTTCTAACACTGGTTAGTCTAAAAACATTCCAAATGCAAGAACAGCATTACAGTACCAGGATACCAACTTCAATTAAAACAGGCTCAGGCAACTTCTCCAAAGCTGAGTCATGGCATTGTACCTGTCTGCTGCAGAGAAACACAGACACGTGGAACATTATGTGTCTCCACGGTCAGAGTTAGTGGGGACCATGCAGTGCATGCTTAACACCTGATACAAGCATGGCTGCTCTGAAAGACCACAGGAGCACTGCAGAGACTCGTACTGCAGAGGATCGGGGCGGGGTGGGGTGGAGGGAGGGTGTGCGTGTTGCTTTAGTGCTGTGTTACAAACCTGACCCCATGGTGTAGTTCTGAGTCACTGAAGCTGAATTTGCAGCTCACTCAGACAAAGCACAGCCACTCCAGCCCACGGCCAGGAGGTCACACTGCCAGTTTGCAGAGGGTCCTGCTGCAGCATTAAGGGGCTTTGTGTGCTCTGAGCATCCCAGCAAAGGACTACCTGGTGCAGCAGAGACAGCCGCTACCCTACAGGGAAAGCAACACTCTCCCTCACACAGGATAAAACTAAGAAATTTTAAAACTAGGAAGACTTGTATCAACTTGATCTTTAGATGGGAGTTTGCTTCTTCCCACGTCTCTCAGTTTGAGTGGTGGGAACAGGCTAGCCAGGACACTTCTGTCTGCAATCAACTCACAGCCCAGGGTAAGAAAGCTTGGTTCGCAGAGACTGCAGGAAAAAGTGTTTACAATCAGTAAATTTGTTCACAGTTAAGATCTCTTTTTTCTACCCTTCTCTTAAAAATAACCCTAAACACATTCCTACTGACTTGCAGACTCCAAAACCTTTCAGCCTGGGAACAGTCCTGATTTTGCAGTATCTTTATTACATCTATCAGGTTACACACAAGCTTTCAATGCTCCTTTTCCTTTTTTTCCTCCTTGGTTGGTTGGTTGGTTTTGAAACAGAATTTAACCCTGTAGAGTAGCAATGTCTTGTCTGGACACTTCTTTCACATAAACCACAGGAAAATAAGAACCATCACTCATTGTGATGGACAGTCGATAGAGAATTACTAGATGAGCACTTATGCAAAAACCCAACCTTGAAACTCATTCATGTTTTCTTTTGTACATCACACACAACCAGCTTGGACTTCCTTAGTGCCCAAGTAATATCAGAGAAAACAAAACAGTCCCCTACACCGCAAAACCAACATTCTTACCTGCAAATTTATATATTGCTTTTCATCAGCTCTAAGCTAAAATGCAGCTCAACTCAAAACTTAATTAGACTCAGTAGGAGAGGTAGTAGCTTGTAACAGGGTTTTATTCTTACCGGGTTCTGAAGGCACTTCCAGTGAATAACAGAACAGTGGACATATGGTAAACATCCATAAACCTGGAATAATTCCACTGGATTTCAGCCCTTAAGTCTCAATGCAATCTGGACACCCATACCAGGCTTCCTTAAACTCTTCAGCCATCTAAAGCAGCCATGTAATAGTAAAACTTGAGCTGGACTAATAATTCAAAATTAATTTAGCCAGAACATTAATGAGCCACAGTTTCTTCTGCTGCTTGTGTGTAATCTGCTTGATTTTGTGTCCTTTACCACTACTACAAACAATTCTAGCCCACAGCTTTTCACTAAAGCTTTTAAGATCTGAAATTTGAGCAGCACAGATCCTATTGCACAGTTGTGATCGGAGTCCAAGCCATGAAAAATATCGGCCTACAGACCACTACAGACCCTCGTTTGCTTAGGGCTGTGTGGCAGGTTGACCCTGGCTGGCAGCTAAGCCCCTACCCAGTCACTCACTCACTCCTCACCACACAGGATGGGGGAAAGAATCAGAAAGGCAAAAGTGAGAAAAACTTATGGGTCACAATGAAGACAGTTTAATAAGTGAAGGAAAAGGAAAGAAAAAGAAAACAACCCAGTGATGCAAAGGTAGTCACTTACCACCTGCAGACTGATGCCTATAGCAAGTCTCCGAGCAACACCTACTGTGGAAAAACTCCCCCAGTTTTATTGCTGAGTGTGACATTATATGATATGAGATATCTCTTTGGTCAGTTTGGGTCAGCTGTCCCAGCTGTGTTCCCTCCCAACCTCTTGCCCAACCCTAGCCCACTTGCTGGGGCAGGAGAGTAAGAGATGGAGAAGGCCTTGACACTGTGCAAGCATAGCAATAACTAAAACATTGGTGTATGTTATCAACACTGTTTTGGTCACCAGTTTAAAACACAGCACCATACAGGCTGCTGTGAGGAAAATTAACTCCATCTGAACCAGACTCTGTAGAGGCAGATAATAACGGTCCGTGGAGCTAACTCCAGAGACTGCCAGTCCATTGCCAGTCCAGTACTGCTGGTATTGCATGCAACAAAAACTAATACTTGTATTTCTCTCTGTTCAGAACATTCAGACCTCACTAAAAGTCTGGGAGACTGAGGTAGTGAAATGAAGTAAGCTATCCCAAGTAGCTTCTAGAAGCAGAAGAAGGGATTATCCCTTGGGGCAGGTGCTTGTCTTGAACCACAGTCCTTCACTCTTCACCCACCAGCCCCATTTTCCTATTGCATCACTGGACAATCAAAGATCTTTGAATTCAGTTTCCATCTCTTTACTACTACATTACTACATCGGCATGTTGTAAGCTGAGGTTCCAAGCACTGATGCTTTGTATTGTTATCTTATGGTACTGCGCTGGTACAGAGAGAGGATGATCCCAAAATACCTGGAAATCATATAAGCAGCAAGGTAGGGACTGTAAGATTTCCCCAGCCCAACTAAAAGCAGATAGATCTGTTCTCACTGGAACATGGATCTCCTTCAGGACAGAGGGCTAAGATGCTTTTTGGGTTTTTTTTTTTTGCATAGCCTTGTTTGGCTCTTTCAAAGGCAGTAGTAGTTCTAGTCCTGAGTTTCCTGCTCTGAATCTGATTTTCCCAAGGCACAAGAAGCGACTTACCTGGAGATCATAAAGGTTGTCACTAATCTCAACAGCCAGGATTAGAACCCTAATTTCTACTTTATCTTCTGTTCTTTCAAGCCCATGCAAAATGTTACCAAAAAGCATTACTACTAAATGCCATTAGGTCTTAAGAGGTATAGCCATAGGAGCCCATCTAGATACACCTATCAATGTCACATATATCTGTTCACAGCATGAAAATAAATGTCTAGGCAAGTAACAAACACAAAGCAAAAAAGGTTCATCTGTCTCCAGTGTATTTTAGTAAGTGAAATAAACCTAAAGGTATGAGTTGGATCTCAGCAGCAGTTAACCTTTCTTCTGACACGATGCAAGGTCTGTTTGCAGGGACATCAAGCAGAAGATTTGCTAAATGCCATATTGGGGCTAACTCTGGAGACTGCCAGTCCATTGCCTGCTTATATACAAGGCTTCCTAGGAGTCAGGCTGATACCCTCAGGCTTCTCTGAAAACATTGCTGATCCATAAGGCTAACCCCGTTTCTGGCACCACAAAATAAGCTGTAGTCTAAGGGTTACAGCTGATGGATTTGTGAGACACAATCACCAGTTTGCTGAGCGGCTGCTGCTCCTGAAGTCTGTTAGGTACTTGGTGGCTTTTGGGCCTGCAAGAGACTTAGCCGAATGATGCTACTCTCTGGTAGGGGACACCATGCCTGATGTCACCTTCCTCACTGCCTGCCTTCCCCCACCCCCAAACAAGTTCACAGTGATCACCTTAGCACATGTTTTGGAATAGGTGGAGTTTTGTACAGCATTTCAGTTTCATAAAAGGCAAGACAGCTGAAAAGCTGGTCAAAGAGCTTCTTCCCGGAATACATCCCTGCAGGTCCCATGGGTCCATGTGCTTAAGCACACACAGATGTAGTGAGGTAGCTGTTTTTGCTAAGGCAAAGAAGAGCGTTACCTGCTTAGGGAGCTTTGGCTGTCAGCAGAACAGGTATTTTCGGCTTTGGTGGAAAATAATAAAGCTAGATAGGTCTGAGGTTCTGCTCAGAGTTTACCTTCCAGGTGCTGGACTTCAAAACTGATGCCAACCTGTTCAACACTTTGAATTTTCAGAATCGAAGTGCCAGCAGCTGGGCAGTCCCAGGCTGTAGGCACAGTATAGGTGTGAACATGCTAAGCTTCCAGCTCTTGGGAGCTGCTTTCTCTTTTAAACACTAGACAGGGAATTACTACCACTTGCCTGTCATCACTGGTGTGAAAAGTAGGCGAAATATTTGCTGGTTCAATTAAATAGAAGGAGCCCAAGGTCACTACCCTTCTTTGCAAAACAGGTCCATTCCATTTTAAGTGTTTCCTTTTGTTTCCTGTGAAAAGTGGTGACATGGAAACAATACCGTCTCCCACCGTGAAATTACAGCTTGCTCCAGCCCTTTCATAACAGAAACCCTTGAGGTTTGCACCAAGGGAGCCTGATGAGGTTAGTAATCACTGCAGCACATGGAAAGCATTTATACCCTGCGACCTTTTGTAAATAAAGAGTTATTCTGGTTCTGTCTCTAAAGCTGGGGAGATTTACACATACAGCTTTCTCCCAGCACTGGGGGAGGAGAAACTGAGGCAGTAATACCCTGAAAGCCAGGAATTTATTCAAGAAGGGATGCTGAGAGCACTTGAAGGTTCAAAGCTTATGTTATTTTATCTATAGTTTGCACTACAGGAAACAAAGGATGTGATTTTCATTAAACCCTAGCATTTTTAGAGACACAAACTGTATTTTTTTTCAAGTCACACTGACAGTCCTGCAAAAGTCAGGTAACTCTTTGAGAGTTACTACACAAGAGCTGTGTGTACAGCTCTTGGTGATTCACTGCCTGTTACCTGTTGCTGTAGTGGGAGCTGCTCTGAAAGACAGGCTGGAAAGGACCTTCCAGTCTTCTATTTTTAAGACCCCTTCTAAGGTCTTCTGTCCTATTCGCCTTTGGCAGTCACCTCACTCCCACATAGTGACATGACCTCTGGTTAATGACTGATCTCCAAAAGCTGAAGAAATAATTTCTGCCAAGTCTGCCTATGCTAAACGACTTTGGGAAAGAGGTACTTTGTGACTCAGGGTTCCCTCACGTTTGACTAGGGGAATTCCAAACCTTTTCTTCAGTACTTCACATCTTGGGCTACAAGATACCTGGGAAGCAAAAACAGATAATATCCCTTTTCCTTTCTCAGAACAATCTCTACTTTTAATTACCTCTTCCGTTCCCTTGGTAGCAGCACTTCATGGGAGTCCCCTCTTCTGCAGTTGGGAAATTGGGAAACAGAAATATGACACAGTTACCTTAAATTACCAAAAATACTACTTTTATGGAAGAAAATTGAAAATTTGACTTATTCCAGATCTGAAGCAGAGAGAGACACATAGTGAGATTATAGAGGAGTTTTCAGTGACCAAGGCTTACCCATGGCCTTCAGAGAGAAATAATCATGTTACTGCCTTTCCTCCCAGCTTCACAGAAGTTTATATTCTTTAATCTCACACACTGAATCCTCTGTTTGCTTGGGCTTTGGAGATTCAACAACCCCCATGTCCAGTCAGCACAGAGCAGGATTCCCCTGGTACTTGCTGGTTTGATCCTGGCCACAGCCATAAATGACTGCCCTGCCCTGTATACACAACATGTATGTGGATCAGATACAAATTCAAACGTGCAACACAGCTCCACCCCTGCTGTCTGCAGAAGACAAACTCATCCACAGCAATGAAAAGTGCAAAGATAATTCAGTGTTTTCTACTTGATCCCAGGTGATGTGTCTTAGCATCTTTTGGCACATCTCTCCTTGCAGACCTGCCTCACCCCCCAAAAGCTATTGAGATGCTTGTTTTGCTGAGTCCAAGTCTCCTTTTGGTCTCCAAGACTCTTCTACCCATGTTTCCAGAGAGACTAATCAATAGTGTGCACACTGAACTTCTGTAGGGCCCATTGCAGGAGTCCCAGTAGCCCTCTAAAACATTTCACGTTTGTTTTTTGGCCACTCCTTCTCTTTGAATGTGTGACCACCAACAGGCCAATACTGGCTGCACATCTTGCAGACAACATCTGTTGTTCGACCTGGAGCACCATGTCCTTATTTTTATTTGAATGATTCTTCTCCTGTCCCATAGTACACAGGGACCCCCAATGGTTTTGCATTTGAGCTCCATCTGGTGCATCTTGGCTGCATGTAGCAACATCTCAGTGCCCATCCCCATTGTGTAAAGTGCTCCAGCAGGTCAAGACATCACCATGTCCCAGCGCTGACTCATGGCTGTGCTCTCACAAGGGTTGATGACAAGTTCTTTGGTACTCTCATTCGTGTCCCCAATCGTCTCAGTGTCCAAACAGAAGCGTGATGCTATGTGTTCAATGTGTGATCCAACTTTACCCCATCGCTGAGGAGAAACACACACAACAGGAGAAACGGGTGAACAAGCTTCCTCCTCATTATGCTTTAACTACACTGTTGCAGCATCAAGAGGACAGTTGTCATTAAGCCTTTGTGACCTGATGCTGGGAAGTACAGGCTCCCCAAACCCACACTAAGCAGAGCACATGCTGAGCATTTCTCCCATCAGAAGTACACTCATTTAAGCTCAGCCTCTGCCTGGCTTCAAGAAGATAATATATTACTAACAGCTTTTTCCCCAGGTCACTGGTTCAAATGCCAGCTTGATGATTAACTGCAGAGAAATGTTAGCGTCTGCTGGCTGACTGGCAGCCCGTGTGAACTAAATTGCCAGTTTTGGTTTGACTTCTGCAGTTAAGTATCCAGATCACCACCCGCACTAATAGACATCCTTATCAACACACTCATTTAAGAGGCAAAGGGCTGAACAGGCCAGTCTGTACTCCCAGATAGACTGTGCTTCCCAGATGAAGTCAGAGCACATGGGTGGTGTGATGTGCAGTAATATTATGCTGAAAGAAGGGGGACTTCAAAGAAAACAAGGATCTATGAAAAGGCTCACCTGCTTGTTGTCACCTTCTTTGCAAGGTGACAGCAGCACCTGGGAACCGGGGAAGAGGGTGTACACAGACAAGCACAGCTGCTGCTGGCGGACTTGGTGGTTGTATGTGTATGTCCATTCCTGCAAAGAGGAAGAAAAAAACAAAAAGGAGGTAAAAGATCAGGGTTGATTCTTGGTATATTTCTATCTGGAAAGCAAACACTTTGGCTTGGATTCTGCCCCCTCTGAAACCATGCACAAACCTCACTGACTTCAAGAGGCACCAGGACAGGTCACTAGGATGTTTCAAGCCTCCCCAAAACTGCAGCTGCCATTGGCAGACTGCACGTACCAAAGAAAATGTCTACAAAAGCTGCTGGAAGAAAATGGTTCACAAGGCAAAGAATTTCATAGCCAGAACTGGGCAGTGGTTGCGGAACAGGGGGACAGAAAAACAGCAAAAGAGAGGCGGAAATACTACACACAATGTGCAATCCTCTTTTTGTGAGGAAGAGCAGCAGAAATGCTTTGCAGCTGGCAGCAGGAGAGAGGAGACAGGAAATGTTTGCAACTCCCAGTAGTCTGTTCCCAAAGATGTCAAAAAGCAGGGGTAAAGCTCCACTTGGTATCAAAGGAGTGGGACCAAACTCCCAATGTTTGCTGTACTGGTTTGCTATGACCACTGCCATTCCTGCTTCCCTGAGATTTTTTTCTCACGCTGCTTTTTGTGTTCACCTGCTCTTTATCAGCTCCTCAGCCCAAGAAATAAACTTTGGAGAAGCAGAGACCCTTTGTCATGTGTAAAGCTTATCATACAACAGGGGCTTTCTGGGATTATCCTCTTTTTCACCCATGGATGTTTTACTTGGGAGAAAAAAAGTAGCAGCTGACAGTTTGACCAGGATCTCCGTATGTGCTGGACAAAGCATCACGCAGGTACAGATAGACTGCTTAGCCCAGGAGTATTTCACGGAAGTTTACTCCAACGTTTACTCCAGTTGAACGTTTTCTATCATACATCTGTGCTCATATTACTCAAAAGCACCTCATGAGGGTATGAGAATGCCCAGGCAAGGGTATTCCCTCCTATTTGTGTGTGTTCACAAGCAGATAAGAGTTGCTTTGGCTTATGGGAAACCACAAACCATGCTTTTACATAAACTTGGAGAGTGACTTCTGGAACAAGTTCTTTGCTTTTAACTTTGTGTGGGCATTAACATTAAAATTAGAAAGAGCAGGGCTGCAAGTGTTTTCTGAGGCCCTCTAGCCAGGGTGCAAAGCAGGATCAACTCCTGCTATGTATGTAAATGGCTCTGAGATAGCAGTGAGGAGAGCAGCAGTGGGAGCAAATGGAAAGCAGGTTGCTGAGCTGTGGCAGGGCAGGTGAGCAGGACTGGAGCAGACCAGCAGTCTGGCTTCACTAGCAGAGAGCAGTAACCACACCGGAGAGAGCAAGGTCAGGGAGCAAGAGGGTTTCCACAACAGTCTCCAAGAGCTAAGGCAAATGCTTTGACAGGGTACAGGCTATGAGAACTGGGAAAGCTGCTGTGAAAGAAAAGGCGCAGAGAGAAAGCAAAACAGTTGAAAGCTCAGATATGGAGGAGTCGGAGCTCTGGGAAGAGTGAAGTGAGCAGGGGTGTTGGCAATGGAGGGGAAGGCAGTGCTCAAACATATGGCAGGTAAAAGGTGCTCCTGGGAGACTGCAACCCTTTCTGAGTGCCGGGAGCCAGGAAATGAAGAATGGCTGCCCTGATCTCAGAGCTGGGACGCCTGCAGCTCCCCCTGACTTTGAATGGTGGAGGCTTTGGGTTGCATTAGCATGAGTTATTAGAGCAGGGAAATGCTTCCACCGCTTTGGTATTTGTCACCGTCAGCAGCTCTAACTCCTCTCCCCAACTTCAAAACAGACAGCTACAGGCATTTAATTCCTGGGAATATAAATCCCACTTCATTCAGGTTCTCAGCCACCTGGAAGGGAAAACACGCTTTTGCACAGCAGACCCAGATCCACAAGGACTTCACACTGTGATCCTCACACCCTGTGCTTCTTAGCCTACTACTTCCCACCAGCTAGTGGAAATCAAACCCATCTTTCTGAAGAGCCTGCCCACAGGCTTCCCAGCAAGAGCTGCCCAGGATTTCAGAACATAACAAGCATTGATTTTCAAAGCCGTAGTCTGCACTCAGAGGGCCCTCTGGCAACTACTTCTTCTTTGTCAGATGGAGCAGAGTTTACCTAATCCTATAGTGAACACATTCCAGACATCCCAACCACGCAGGCTGTCAGCTGCTGTGTAAACCACCAGCCTGGGAAATCAGGTGCCAAATTAGTCCTGCATCTGTGAAGAACCAAGCCCTACAGGGCAAGCTCCAACACCTGTTCTTGGCACCCGTGCTGCTACAAGCTGCTTTGAAAACTTGCTTTACATTTTTAACCAATTGTTGATCATTTTAGCTCAGGACAGGGCTAGAGCTGCACCCATGAGACTCCTCAGCAGCAGCAAGTTAATTCTGTAACTTGTGTATATGTTAAATCCCCCAACTAACTCAGGCCATGGGACTCTTTTTTTTTTTTTTTTTCCCACTTTGACCTCTTAACCTCCTTGCTTCACTGAGGCCCCTCATGGATGACTGCTCCTCCCAGAGGTTCTCCATGCTTTTTTTCCAGGCCAGGCTCTGTTTAAGCCTTCCCAATATTCACATACTCTCAAGGCAGGACCGTTCAGCAAAGCACCATGGGACAGACAGGGTGGTGGTAACCATGTCTCCTATGCTGTTGCTCATCATAAGAAGTGAGGCCTTCAGAGCTAGATATAAGCATCAGTTCGATAGCTGACATTGGATCCTCCCCTCTTGCCCCCAGGCCATCCTGCTACTGTCTTTATCTCAACTGACAGATTTTTCACACAGCTCTTCTATTTTGGCAGAATGGCTTTTCATGGAAGCCAGTCCTGTTGAAAATGTTTTATGCAGTTCTAATCATGTCTCGTCTCTTTGTGGCCCTAGATGAAAGTCAGAGAAAATGATGCAGAAAATGAAGAAATTCTGGGGGGGGTAAAACTCACTTGAACACCACAGAATACAAATGACCATGCAAATTTTTATCTTACCCCATCTCTTCCCTTATTTGTATCAGTTGGGATGAAAATTCCTGCTTTTTTTCCCATGGGAAACTACTTTATCTTCTAAACCCTGGCACACTGGGCACTCATGTGGCCCACACAGCAGTAAAAACAGCAGAGCTTTGCACCAGAGGTTGTGGTGGACAGGGCAGCCCAGGGTACTCTTAAAGAAGAGAGGCCTTCTAGGACCTAACATTGCTTCAGGGCTGCACACTAGCCTGAAGAGATGCCAGTGGGGTTTAGAGGTGACCATGGCACCAAGGAAAAACAGACATATCAGGTGAAACTGAGATCAAGTTTTCCTGCCTTTTCAAAGACAAAGATGAAGTAGTGGTGGAGCAACAAGGAAGAAGGTGGACTGGGAGAGCAGAACTACCAGGTGCACACCACAACCAGCAATCCCCTTCCTCTAAAGTCTCGGATAACACTAACCCCCATCTGAGGCTTGTGACTATTTTTCAAGGCTTTAGCATCATTTGAGCAGGCACTTGTCACTGTTACTCAGCATCACTGTGAACTGAGGAAATTATTTTAAAATGTGACCTTTGGCTTGGCATAGCCTGACTGGCAGAAGGAGAAAGGGGCCCAGCAGCCTAGCAAGGAGCAGCCCCATGGGAGCCCAGCATTACGTGATAGAGCTGTACATGCTCTGCTGCTGAGCAAGAGGTCAGCTGTACCCTAAAGCCGGGGTAGCAGCTAGAGAAAAATGTTTCTGAAGAAGCCCAGAACAATGTCAGCCCTCAATTATCTTTTTAAAATCACAGGGAAGGATTTCCCAAGGCATGCAACTGCATGGGTCACCTAAGGATACCAAAGTGCTTCCCTCATCAAAAGGCCCTGGGATGCAACTAGCACCTACACACATCTCAGGAGAGGGAAAGCAAAGTACAGAAGATGCCCACGGCAGCCCGGGTGCAGAGGTAACACTGCTGCCAGCCAGCCCCTCTGCTCTGCCAGCTCAGCCTGGCTCCTGCAGCTCCAACCAGCCTACAGCTGGGGCAGGATGTGCCTACAGAGGAGAAGAACAAAGACTTTCTAGGGGAGGAAGGTTAGAAGAGAATTTTTATGGTTGAGGTACACTGTCAGGTTAGTTTGGATAGATGCTAAATATTCTCCAAAGAAAGTGCAGATCTAGTCAGCCGACAGAGGTCCTCAAGCCAGCTGGGATAAGCTTCACTGCCACATCAGGCAGATCATCACATTGAATTTCCTTCACAAGAGTCAAGGACATGCCACCCAAATGCAATGGCAGTCAGTCAGCTCCAAGACCCAGATATTTTGGGGTGCAGGCCAGGAAAACAGATGCTGCAACCTTCTCACTATTTCCTCGCTTGTCTAGGAGATGACTAATTTTACATTCATCTTGCAGCCACTATTTACATGTGTGTGAGTATCCAGGCTGAAGCGTCTTCTGCTTTTTTTTATCTGAAGTATGTCAGGTTTCAAGGAACTCCTAATGATTAATGGTTTATTAACTAAATCCCAGAGTCAGATGTCTATTCCAGAGATCAACTGACACTTAGTTTGAAAAGAAAACCAATCAATCACTCACATCTCCATCAGACAGATCAGGGCAAAATTATGATCAATTATTTTCCCTCATGCATTTCTCTTGTGAAAAACTAAGTCAATCAGTTCATTTAGCAAATGAGACACAATAAGACAAAGAGTACCAAGGCTCCGGTGGGCAGGAGCACAGGCAGAGCCCATTGTGCCCTGAGGATGGGCAGCACTGCATAAAGATCTCTGCCAGTCACTATCTCAAAAGCAGGTCCCTCTGAGAGCCACCCCAGGGGACAGAGCCTGCCCTGGCTCACACCAGACCTTTCGGAGAGGGAAGGGACAAGTGGATCCCAGGGATGAGAAGACAGAGCTCTCCCACACAAAGATGAGGGGTCTTCTTGTGTCTCGGTGCCCCTTTTAGTAATTTACAACTAACACCAGACACCACAGGGAAGGTCTGTGAGATCTGCTAGGGGTGTAAATCTGATTTCACCACAGTCAGAATACTCTTCTCAATCTACCCAAACCATGGATGTGGCCAGAGGGCTCACAACATCCTTCCCTTGCACCACAGACAGGAAAAAAATAAAATAAAGAGCAATTAATTGCCATCTGACAGCTCCTATTCTTACTTCCTCAAACCACAGTGATCTATGACAGCTCAGATCTTCTCACACCTGGTCCCAGGACTTCATGTACGTAATGTTGGTAAAGGGCTTGGGGAACCTAGTAGAGACAGCTACAGAAAGGCAATCAAGCAAAAAAAATGATGCTGCTAACATTGATAATAAAGGATCTGGATGGCTAGAATATTTCCATAGTACTTACTGAATGCTAGGAAAGCACAGCTTTGATTTAGCTAAGCCTGCATTTCAAACAATGAAGCTTAGGGTAAACAAGATATGACTTCAGTATGTCAAAAGTGAAGACTATTGCTCTATTCTGGTATACCAAACACAAAACTAAGTGGCATTCAGGACTGCTGCATAATCTATCCTACACAGCCTGGTGACTATAACCCCCATGTCATCCACAAGTTCAGGTGGTCTTGCAACAAATGTGTAATTAAAATACAAGTTTCTATTCACAATGAAAATTTAAACATCCTGCTTTCATCTGAAATATTCTCCATAGGTACAAATAACAGAGAACTATCCTAGAAAGACAGAGAAAGATAAAAGCAAAATGTTTTTCTCTATTCCTGCCTGTCTATTGAGTGCAGCTATTCAGCAACCTGTTTGTAGTGCATTTTTCTGTTCTCCTGCAGAGTTAGTCCTGGATATGCACAAGAAATAGAGTTGCCATCCAGTGGGAAGCACTGACCTATTGCAAACTGCTGCAGAATCAGAATCGGAAGATGAAAAGTTTGTGGCATGAAAAATTCAAAAAAAATTAACTCCACAGAAATGTCAAAACAAAATGTGTTTGATGGGAATGAAACAATCCAACTTGTTGGCGTGACACTTCTCATTTTAAAATACCACATCAAATGGGTATTTCAGAAAGACCAATGCCATTTCATTTTGAACTGCTAGCTTGCAGCAGCATTTCCCATTCTGATTTTCCCAGATTTTTTAAAAAACATCCAACTCATTGAAAGTCACATTTATCACTAAAACATTCTTTTTTTCCTTCAGCAGAGCTGACCCCACAAAACATGATGATCTGCTCTCATCACCTCACTTCTCTTGCTGTTTGTGTAAAAAGTCCATGCAGCAGAGGAAGAAAAAGAATTCTAAAAGCTGGAAACCAGTTAAACCATAAGAACTGTAACCATGCAGTACTTGCAGTCACATTCACTGTATTTTCTGAACTGACTAAAATTCAAGCAGTCATTGTTGATTGTACCAGACTGTGAAGCAGATATTATTTTCCTGACTGAAGGCAGTCATGCAACTGCATGTGAAAGAGATGCACATAATGACATGCATTATTTGCACATACAAACTAGGGACGCTTCCAGCAGCATCTTCAGGCCGTGCCTTTTATATGCATAGCTACCTGGTTTGCATGTGTAACCATGAGTTTAGGATGTACAGCCAAGTGGAAGCAAGCACACCATTGCCTATTAAATGACTTCATGGCACCCCAAAGAAGTGAGTGATTGTTATCCTCCCTGTTTTATAAATGGGAAGAGTGAGAGAACCTCCTGACATGCCCAAAATCACAAAGGGAGCCTGAAGCAAAGGCAGGTTTTGAAGCCGTGTCTTCAGGGTCTTGCTCCAGTGACTGCACTGCAAGGCACATGTGCCTGCTCTTGGCTCTAATGTTTCAGAGAAAGTGCTTTTCAGAACACTGATTCATATGGCTTTTTCTCGTCTCAGTGAGATTGAAAAAAAATGAGATCATGCTCATTAAATTCTCACTAGTTTAATGGGCAATCTAATATTGAGAGAATGCAGACTACAAAGTTATAAATACCATTGCAATTCAGTGCATTTTGAAAGAAATAAGCATGAAAGATGAGAGGAAATTATAGTTCTCTTTGTCTTCCTCTGATCTCTGCAGATGAACGGCGCGTGGCATTCCTGAGCAGCAGTAAGTGCTCAGCGCAGGCTGGCTGTACTGTGGCTCCTGCACCAGTCCCTGCTGCTGCCCAGGGTCTCCACAGGGGTAAGAAGGTTATCTCCACAGAGGTAACCAGGGTTTACCTACATGCTACCTTAGGAAAGGGGCTGGTAGAATGAGTAATCCTCCAATAATGCTTTAGCAAACTTAGGAAATCACCTTGAACCTGCCCCGGAGCCTTCTCTCCAGCTGGCACCACAGGGATAGGCAACACATCTTACCTGTGCCGTTGCTGCTGTGCCTTTGCTGGTGATGCAAGGATTTAAGCTCAGGACAGGGAACTCTTGGGCTTCAGACTTGTGTGACTCCAGGCAGCTCTGCCTTTGCCTGATCATCCCAGTCTGATACAGCGATTCCTCGGGAATCCTGCGGGAACAGCATGAAAACAACAACCCTCCTCCCCCAGGCATACAGAGTACTCAAATGGAGGCTCAGTGGGGTAAGGAGGGTGCAGTCACACCATTTCACCTTCAGAAAATGAGAGTGACAAGATCTATTACAATACTGAATCACTGAGAGTAGTACTTGGACAGGGATGCTGCAGAAGCAGCACTCAGAGATAGATGGCTGGCCTTTGTCAGAGGAAAAAATAAATACGACTGCACAAGGCAAACAGTGGAGCAAGGAATAGACTGTGAGCAGGCTGAAGGTCAGCCTTCAGCTTACAGGAGTGGGGAACTTTATAACAAACCACCACAGAGCCCTGGCATTCCCTTTGAATGCTGCTGTGCAATGCCACACATGGTAAAAAAGCAAGAAAACAGCTATAAATCATTTTCACCCCGTGATTCTGCACGCAGCCATTGCACCAGCAGGTCCCTGGAAGTACCTCCAAAACTTTTTCACCCTTTCTGAGAATGGCTCCTGAGAGTGACTGAGGGAATGGATGCAACGGTTTCTGGAGTAATTTTAACGCCTGAAAGGGATCTGCGCAAAAGCAACTGTGGAAGTGCATATTAAGAAAAGCATAAGGCTAGGATTAAGGCAGAGCCACCTGAATAAAGGTCATGAACTCCTAGAGTGGATGGTTTCACAACAGAGAAGTCTTGAGTATCACAGAACAATGTGAAAGGACCAGAAATTAGGTGCTTGTTTTGTCAGCAAGAGTCATTAAGTACTGAAACAACCCACCAGAGCCTACAGTGGATTTTCCACCTTGGGATACTTTTGTAAGGAAAACTGGCTATTTCTCTATACAGCTGTCCCACAGCATGGGCAGGAGGATACCTGAGGAAGCCCCAAGAGCTAAGAGATGTAACTGGTGCTTTGCTCCTCACCAGCCCTGCAGCAAAGAGCCACAGAGTCTGTCAGACTGCTTAGAGAAAGCAGGATGATGAATGAACCACATCACACTGTGAGCAAGCTGTGTTTAAAGCCAGCACCAAATTCACTATGCCCTTCTGTGAAGCCCAAGGGAGAGGGTGCCTGTGTCTCTGGGGCAGGGAGAGGTGCGGGGACTGGAGGTGCAGAGGACAGGTCTGTGAGGCAGGAGGTATGGGGTATCCCACTGGCCTGCTAGACAGGTGGAGATTGCGTCTCCATACCGAAGTTCAGGATAAACGTTTTCCAGGTACCACTTGAAGCTGTGGCATTTCAGCCTCTTCCGCAGCTCCACTCTGCTCTGGACACTGTGGAAAGAAAATATCATAGAGATACAACAGAAATCATTACGGTGAGACCAAATGCACCAAAAGAGGGAGCCTGAGAGAAACCCAACAGATATGCATAGCCAGTAAACACAAGAGCATCAGCAGCTCTATTTTCTGGTCTCTTCTGCATAAGCTTGGGCAGTCATTTTATCTCCGTCTCTTTGGAGGTGTCACTTGGTAAAATGGCATGATGGCACATGGCCATTTTAACAAGGACCCTGGAGTTTGGTGGATGAAAAGATTCATGGAAAAGTACAGTAATTTAAAAATTACTAGTAAAAAAATGTATGCTATCTACCATATGCAATAAACATTAATTTAATATACTAATGTACTAGGAAATTAATATATGCTATTATAACTTACTCTTAGTTTACACGACTACAGAAGGCCTTGATTTCTAAGAGCACCTAAACACACCTTTAAGTCAGCAGAAGTTAATCACATAGTGAAATACTTCTTTCTTTCATTAACCAGGGCAAAATTTCTGCTGAGGGATCATGCTGTATAGTGACATTTTCCAAGCTCCAGCTCCTCCCTGGACCAGCCTCTCCCCATGGAGCTGGCATTTAGAGAGCAGTAGAAAGCCTCCAGTACCTTCCCTTTGCATAGGCTATCTTCTCTACAGCCTCCTATATTTAGCAGGACAGAGCTGTTACTTCATTTGGTGCTGATGGATGGGATGAGGATATGAATTCAGTGGAAATAGGTTAATCATCAGGACTTCAATTTATTTATCCTGGAGATTGAAGAACAGCCACAAGTAATTTGGGTTTGAATTTGGAACCCCCTGTGGTCCAAAGGAAACTTTCTAAGGAAAGGAAAAACATGAAAATGAGAAACTAACACAAATACTTACAGTCCTCCTGACAGGGAGGCATTTCTGACCATTCACAGGATGAACGGCAAACTCTCTGCATACAAAGCCCTCGTGCCTTTCCAATAAGGCCTCAGTAGTCCCCAAATCTGGTGATTTTCCTGCCCCTCAGCTGCCAGTGAGACCTCTGGACTCTCTCTGCCAAACTCCATTCTGGGACCAGAAGTACTTGTACGTAACGCCAAGAGCAGGACATAGGCAGAGGGGGTTTTCTCCCACCTCGATTCGATTCGTTCACTGGGATAAACTAGCACAGCATATAAACTAGCTGTTTAGCTGTTTCATTGCAGTGCTCATAGCATCTGCCTACCATCAGCATTTAACTGAGCGTTACTACAGAAACAATGCAGGCGGGTTTCCGCAGCAGGGAGACGTCACTGTGAATACTCACTGCAGCAGGCAAGGCACAGGCAGGGCACAGGCAGCAGAGAAAGACACTTACTTTCCATAAGGCCTCCCTTGGGCTGCGGGACGAGCAGCGTAGTAGTACTGCTTAAATTCATCCATCCACACCTCCGCGGTGCGCTTGGTGTTTCTGAAGGAGGCAACAAAAGAGAGATGAAAACAAGGAAGCCTCCAAGGTGACAATTTCTAAAATGCATCAACTAATCCATCCTGCTCTCCTCCCATCCTCAATTTGGTCTTTGGCTTCACCCAAACCACCTTTGAGCCAGCCCACCCCTCACTACTAGAGAAGGTCCTCCTCCTCCCCATTAATCCAGGGACCAAACACAACAGGCCAAAGCTTGGGTGAAGAATTCACCATTTCAAACTCAGTGGGATGCTGTGCATCCACCAGACTCAGGACTGAAGCTTCTCTAAGCATCATGTCCCAGGCAGGTGTGCCTGAGGTTTTATTTAGTAGCTGGGATGGAGTTCTGAAAAGTGGTGCAAAATTTGCCAAAGACTGAAGGCAAATATCTCCTTTGTGTCAATCCTGTATGGACTTTCCTGTTTTGCACTCCTGGATTTCACTGAGGCAAATTTTAACATTCAAAACTTAAGAGAAACTACCTCGGCCACAGTGCTGTGGCATAAATGTCAGTCTTCCACATTAGCCAGGTGTCTGTAGAAGGTTTATGAACCTCAGAAAACCTTCTGTTGACTTCAGATCGTTCTAACTCTCCTTGTAAATGGCTCTGTTGCTCCTTGCCTACCCGCCTATCCCTGACTCAGTCAGGGGAGTCCTCCAAGCTCCTGCTCCAAGACAGACCAGTGCCTCCAAGCTATTGCTATCATGCCACTGGGCTGCGTTTGCCGCGGGGCAGGCTCTGATCCAGCAAAGTCTCACATGGCAAGAACAGGAGACCGTTTGCATGTGAACCCAGCACAACACTGGAGCCTGAGCTGTCTCTTGCACTGAAGGAGAGGCTGTGTGGAAAAAAAATCAATATCTGGCAGAAAGGTGGAGATATTTTTGCTAACATCTATGTTTAAACAGAGGTACCACATAGCATCAGGTTGCCAGAAGTTGCCTCTCCTCTCAGTCTACATACTACAACATTAAGTTTAAGGCTGATAGAGACCATAAGGTTAATAAAAACTCAGCTTCTAATGCTTACAGATATGTTTCTCCAGACTGCTTTTCAGTCCCTTGCTCATTCATTGTGCTTCTTCCTCTTGCCTTCCCCAAAGTGCAGAGTTTTTTGGTTTGGCTTCCTTATCTTGTTTGGGTTTATAAGAAACATGGGATAAATGCCACACCTAGGCATTGATTCAGACCTCCCCAAACTTCCCAGACGCCTGTGCCTGAGGTGCAGCCAGAAGAGTGGTACACATTCAAGCTCCCCTTGCTCCTCCTGCAGGTGATGCAACGCAGACGCTACCTTTTTGCTCAGGTTTGCAGCGACTCTGACAGTGGAGATTTTGCCACATCCCAGCCTCTTCTATAGGAGTCATTTCACTACTAAAAGCAAGAGCCCTCCTCATGAGTCTCAAATTTGTGCCCTCCTCCTTCATGTCAGCAATGCCCTGTGCCCCTCACCACCATCTTTTTGAAGCAAGATGACAAAGTCCCCTTCCTGCCCCACATGCTGCGTGGCTGGAAATCATGTATTAGATATAACCAGGAGAAGTCAGTTTTCATGCCCGCAGTTCATCGTCTCATGCAAAGCGTGGGGAAGCTGCAGAGAGCCCGGGTCAGTGGTAACCCTGCTGCAAGTGGCTGGGTCTGCACAAATCCTGCTGGCTCTTTATAACACCGGGGAAGCCACACTAAAAGGAATGCCTGGTGTGTAAACACACTCGAAGGCAGTTTAGCTGAGAAACAATCCTGCATTAAGTATAAGTGCCCTGGGCATTTTTCTCTGTCATTTACTTAATCGACAACCTTCAGCTTCATGCTCTAAAAGAGAAGGAAATCCTTCCTGATTTCACTAGCTGCTCCCATCACCTTTCTGATGCTGATTCCTGCTTCTGGACCACCTCGCTCCTTTCCTGCTGTTTCCAGGATCTTGGCCCATTTCAGCCAGACGTTTCAGTACCTGATTCGGTCCCTGTTCCTTCATGTAAGGACAGATCCCCTTCAGCTGGGATGTCCTGGCAGCTCCCTCAGTGCCCCCACCAGTGAGGCATGGCCCATTGTGGCCCCTGCTTGAGAGGCAGCACCAGCCCGGAGGCAAAGCTGCCTGCTCCAGCACACTGCTCAGCTCCTCTCTCCAAGAGGCATCACAAACCAAATTTTCTGGTTCAGCTGAGCCACGCTCAGCCCTCAGCTAAGGTCTCTGGTTACTGACAGACATTGCTGGCAGCCTGACTTCAGGTCATTGTAAATGTGTTCTGACGACCTTAGGGTCTAAACCATTTGCTGTTACAGTAGCTAGTGCTCAGGGAGATGCTGGGGTCATCCCTCCATTTCCATGCTGATGAAAGGTATCGTCTAAGTGTCCTATTACTGTCATATTCTCAACACTGTAGAAATCCTACAGAAGAGCCATACTGACTTGCATTTTCTTTGGCTCAGGAGATTCCTGCCCAGGGATATTTCAAAGTTTTCCAAACAAACTTTACTCTTCTTCGCTGCTCCCCCCTCCCCACAAGGCAGCACCTTATTCCGCTTCACAAAAGCTAAGCAAGCACAAAATACCTACTTAATGTATGTATTGGCATTTCCCTCTGGAAAGATGTACGGATGTTTCTTCCGGAAGACATGTCCAACACGGCTGCAGGGGATGATTTCCAGGCTCCCTCCACACATCCACACACGGAAAGAGATTTCTACAAGAAAAGCAGCTTCAGCATTTTGTCTTTCTATCCTACAGCAGGCTGGATCCTGGTGTTACCTCTCGCTTCATCCTCTGCCACACTGAACTGGGGTAAATCAATCACCAGAAGGGCTTTCCTAGGCACAACTCCCTCAAAAGTGCATTTCAGAGCTTCTTGCCATCTGTTTGAAGTCAGTGCACTTGAAACCTGCCTATAGCACAGCAGGTGCTAACACAATGGCGAGAACAAGATGATAAGTAGGTCCCTTTTCATGCAGCCCCACTTACATCACAGAATCATCTTGCCAGTTTTGTGCTCCCATAATTACTTCTGCACTGCCTATTTCAGAGTCACTTCCCTCCAAAGGGCTGTTAAGTTCACCAGGAGAGGCCATGAATTCTGTTTGTTAGTGACTACGACTGTCATTATCTTTATGAATCCACCAGTGATTCTGCAAAGTGAGCGAGCTGTGCATCCATCACCTGTCCCAAAATGGATATGAGCTTACCCTGCCCAGCACGTACTCCAGGCCATGAGTGCCACGTGGTGATCCAACAAGGCACGCACCTTTGCACAAACAAAGGTCAGTGGTGGGAGGGATTATCCCCAAAAAATCTGCATAAGCTGTCAGTATGGGAAATGTCTCCCAGTTGCCCCAAGCTGCTCTCTGGCTGGTCCACAGGGCCCTTCTGGAAGAAAATGAGCTGGTGACACAATTGACACCAGAAGTTATGGGGCTCTTGGCAGGGAGCTGGATGAAATCCTAGCTGGCGAGGTAGGACGGGTGAGCAGAATGGCTGATCTAATGGGTCCATCTGGTCCTAACGCCTGTGAAGCTATGAATCTGCAGCTATATTGTCAGAAAGTCATGCTTAGACAGAACCAGCATGGAAATGAAATTAAATTAAAAAGAAAAGGCTTCTGCAGTTCTTTGCATCCTATTTTATCATCTGTTGACAGTATAGAGCTACACTTAGTATATATTTACTCCAAAACTACAAATTCCTTTTCACTCCCCCCACCTTTGACTACAGAAGTCAGACAGGAGGCCACCCATTGTCTTTGCCAGCTTGTGCTCGCAGCAGTCCACTCACATACCACAGCACAAGGATGACTTTCCCCAGGTTGGATGTTGGCAAGACAAGTGCCTGTGGCAGGAAGGCCATTTGGGCAGTAGGGACAGGAGTCCTCTTCCTCCTCCTCCACTGCCAGCCCACAAAGCTGTCACCCCTCTGAAAACAACTCACAGATTTGAGGACCGAAGGAGAATTGGAACCCAGACCTCCAAAGCCACCTACTCTCAGGACACATGGCTCAGCCATGAGGTGCACGTCACTGCAGAGATGGGAGCCACCTTCCTGTCACTCCCATCCTGGCTCCCAGCACACCTGCCTGCTCCTGAGCTGATGGAAACGGGAGGCTGGCATAGCCACAAAGCCCTCTCACCTTGACTCTTGAGCCCACCCTCAACAGCTGGCCCTGGCAGCAGGAGCCAGCAAAGGCTGGAGCAGGAAAGCACAGCAGGGAGAAGTATTTTTTCCCAGAAATTCCCTCCCCTTCCCTTCACTGTGGTGTTTACAGGCAAGAGCTGCAACAGCAGCTGGAGCCTCACCACTTTCCCCAGCACCGGGTATTAACAGGCCAATAAAACTTGCCCTTGTGCCATGTCCTGGTGCTATATTGGGAGCAACCTTAATCACAGCTGCAGGGAAATGAGATTACAGCAGGATGTGGCCGCTCTAAGCTGCTGCACTCAGTTCCCCTCACACGTGGCTGTTGCTCTCATTTGCCTGTGTGTCACAGCGCCGGCCACGCTGCCAGCGCTGCTGTGTAAATCAGAAGGGCGACCGATAAAGGGGGCAATCCGCTGAGCAGCTGTGAACCACAGCGTGGCTGCTATGTCACGCCTTCCCCTCCTCTGGTCCTTCTGCTCAGCTGGGAGAAGAGCAGCTCCCTGAAGCGCTAAAAGGGAATCACTTGCACTGTTCAGTCCTTGTCTGCTCTTAATTTAAAGCCTAATGAGGAGGTGGGCTGAGGTGATCTCTGTGCAGCATGAACTGGAATGAGAACAGAGCGCTGGGGAGGCAGGAGGTGGTGAGGAGTCTGAGCTCTCCACTTTAGACGTGTTGCACCCTGCAGACCCTGCTCCAGTCCCAGCGGGAACAATTAAAGCACAGGTTTCGGCAGGTAGGGATGACTCACAGAGCCATCCCTGGCAGCTAACAAACAAGGCCTTCAGACAGGCAGCCAAGAACTAAATGCCCCAGGAGGAGGTAAACTGAGGCACCAGTGAAGGCATGGCATGGCACCAGCTCAGAGGAATCAGAGGAGCAAGAACCAACAGTGTGCTTCACCTGACCCTTAAGAGATGTCTCCCGTGTGGGTGGCCCCTCCAAGTGACCCCCAGGAGAGATGTGAGCAGTACACGTTGCGGTGCACTGGGCCTGGCCTTAGCTTGGCAAAATACCTTTAGTGCTTCTTGCTGGCCTGCAAGTCCTTCTGCCATTACTCATCAATTCACTTACAGGGGATTAAATAAATTTAAGAAATAAAACATCTACAATGTCCACTTTCTAACCCAAACACACTTGTTTTTGTTTTGCCTGAAGTCTCCAGCCCCCTCTAGCTGGTCAGTCAATAACATTAAAGGCAGCAGCAATGCTGCCCAGAACCAGAGTCCTGCATCCCCTCAGGACTAAGCTACCAGAAAAAGCAGATTCACCGCAAGTGCCCAAAAGCAGCAGTTGCTCGGTCAGCTCCTGCTCTCTGTCACCTGCCCAGAAGTGACCAGAGCCAGCAGGGTACACAGTTGCCCTTGTCTGTGTGCGAAGGAGAGGCAGGACATGCTGCCCTCGACTGCTGCGCCTGCAGGAGACACAGCTTTGAGCCAGGCATGCTTCTGTTCTCAGGGCGATGGGCAAGACAGGATCTGCCCTGCTGCTATGCAGACCTGCACTTTTGTATGGCCGTGTTAACCTGCCTGGCTTCCCTTTGTCTCACTGATGCCCTGAGGCAGCGATACACCCTGCAGCACAGCCAGCGCATGTTCAGTTGGGACCAGCCTTCCAGGGCACAGCATCAGTAAGGGAAACATGGCACTCCCTGGGATGGGCCATGACCACATACGTGAAACACCACGCTCCATAGGATGGGCCATGACCACGTGTAAGGAGCGCAATGCCTGACACTGCTGCCGGGATGGAGCTTCCCCAGAGGGCAGGCTGCCCCATCACTGTTCATCTCCCAGGAGCAGCTTGGGCTGGCCGCTGTCAGAGATGAGTGACAAGCAGAAACAGACAGCAGGTCAGGCACGGCATGGCAGTCCCTCTCCTCCTGTCTAGTTCCCTTCTTGAATGCTCTGTTGGGGCCATTGATCCAGTGGGGGAGGTGGGAGGGCTGTTGCTCCCTTCTTCGGTTTCCTCAGTCACCCCACTCAGAGAAGCAGATGTTTTCAGTCAGCCTGGTGGCAAGACAGCCACTCACAGAGAGAAAGCACAAAGGAGCAAGATCCTACTGCATAACGAGAGATCAATAAATAAAATATGCTAGAGGAAAAAGGCATGTGAAGGAAACAACAGTGCCAGGCAGCGGATGGGTTACTGCAAGGCGGCAGCATCTGTTCCCTTGGATGACTGACAGCACCACCGTATGTGTTAAGACACAAGATCCTTCCTTCCTTGCTAGCCATACTCCCCAGAGGTGTAAGCTATTAAAGCCAGGTTCTGATCTGTCTCCCTGACATCAAGTGCCTCCCCCTTCTTTCACGGATACAGTCTATTGCTCTGATCTGCAGCATCACTACGGCTTCAAAGAGAGAACAGCCCAGCCTCCACTTGACATGGGGGACAAGGGACACGCTGTTACCTCTTTCATGTGCCCTCTCAAGTTTGCATGCAGGAGAGTTCTTAATGCCCATTTTGCCCTGTGATAATGGGCAGAGGTGACTGAATTTAGATCAGCTCTTAACTTTTTTATTTTGGTGCAGGAAAAATGACAGCGTCAAGGAGATCCTGGCAGTGCTCAGCCATCTAACGACAGAGGAATGGATAAGCTGCCATGTTACTTTGCCATTTTGCAGCATGCCGATAGGACTACTGTTTCAGGCACTCTGCAAATTCAGGGAGGCACCGATGCCTCAGTTCATAGCTTCAAAATGCTGTCATCAGACAATGCAATACAACACATCTTTGCTTTATTAATGAGAAAATAAGATCAGGAAGGAACAGGAGGGTGTTTTCACCAAAAAACAACAGGATGGTGTTTTCACCAAAGCTGAAAACTCTGCATTTTAGGGTATTTGCCTTTAGAGAAGCAAAGCAGCACGGAAGTCGTGAGTACCAACAACTGCTCACTTCCCATCATTCACGGTTGTTGGATCCCTTACTCACCTGAGACTGTAACCTATGAATGTAACTGAGGGAAACTATGCAGAACCTTCAAAGCAAAGTGCAAAATGACAGTGCATCCATCTGGCATGACTCAGCAAGAGAAGCCAACGCAGCAAGGCATAGGAGGAAGAAGAGTGACTCACCAAAGTTCTCACCACCCCAGATGTCCATGGCACTGTCGTACTTCCCCAGCTGGTTGAACCAGGCTTTGTCGATCACAAACAGCCCCCCGGCAATGATGGGAGTCCTGCAGAACGCGTAAGGGAAGAGGTCTCACTTTCAAACACTGCTGCGGCATGTCGATGCAACAGAAGCAGCCCTTCCTTTTGCCTCCTCTTCCATTGGCAGGACATTACCTATGTATCTCCTTCTCAACAAGCAAGTTCTACACACCTCAAAAAGCATGTGAGCCTTTCTTTCAGCTGCCTTGGTATTTTGCTGTCAGTCATAAATTGCCTGGCACTTAATGACTGGCTAATGCACCCATCAGCACAACTCCTACAAGCCCAAAGTTCACAGCCCTGATTGTAGGCTTCAGCATCAAAAATGCATTTAGCGCTCGGGGGGTTATTCACTCAGATGGGCTTTTTGCCTGGAGCCAGCCTACTAAGAGCACCATTCCACTGGGGAGGGAAAGGCAGAGCCAATTCAGAAGGGCTTTTTAAAAGCCATCACTAGCTGTGTGATCTTTATTTTAAAACAGGGTTGTTTTTCATTCTTTGGATTAGCTAAGAAAACTGCACAGAGAAGGTCTGTGGAGGAGAGGAGGGCAGACTCAGAAGATAGCTTGAGGAGACTCACCTTTTGCTGGCACAAGTCCCCTCTCCATTCAATTACAGACAGTGTGGATGCCTTAGCGTAGGCTTGGGAGGACCTGGGGTGACTACTGCACCCAGGCTAGTCTCCACAGTGCCCTACACAGGAGGATGACCAAGAATGCAAGGAGAGCCTTTGGAAAGCCAGCGAGAGCTCCTGTTAACAGCAACCCAAGGAGAAGCAGTGCTTTGCTCCCCTGCAAGCTTTCTGAAGCCCTGAGCTTGCCCCAACACTTGGTCTCCTCCATGCCGCACACCTCAGTGCTTCACAGCTGGGGATGCAGGCACCAGCACTAGGCTTGCTGCCAGGAGAGATTTTTTAGAAAAATGAAGGACTCCCTCCATTCCACGGCATAAGGACAGATGGCATCTCTCCCATTCAGTTTCACTATCTCTCCTGCACATCCTGAATTTCTGAGGAGTCTTCATCAAAGTCCAGAAGAGCAGCGCTGATCTGGAAAGGCTGGACTAGACACCACATTTTTATCAAGTGGGCTAAGGACACTGCCTTAGTTTTAAGTGAAAGCTGAGCTGAGAGAAGCAGGAGTCTAGAGCACTGGGCTTTTCCCCTAACCATATTCAGCCTCCTTAGCACTACCAAAACTCAAATAACCAAACACAAATAACCATAAATATACCCCTTCTACATTTGTAGCACCCTCAGGCTTCAGCGTTGGGAGGTGAAGCTGTACCACAAAACCCAAGCTAGCTAGGAGCTTGCTATAGATATTAGAAGTTCAGAGCTGTCCTGGAAGGAATATCACACTGCTATGGTGCATGGTGACACAATGAGGTCAGATGAGCTGCCTGTCCTGCCCCACGTTCCTCAAGTGCCTCTTTCCCTCTCTTGACTTACTTAATGGGTTCGGTGGGATCAAGTCGTTTGGCTTT
Organism: Leptosomus discolor; assembly: GCF_034619465.1. NCBI lineage: Eukaryota > Metazoa > Chordata > Aves > Leptosomiformes > Leptosomidae > Leptosomus > Leptosomus discolor. Next base: position 17,917,077 of record NC_141392.1, on the reverse strand, counting down.
CTGCTCTGGGGAAAGCTGCTCCCATTTGAAATGCAGACTCCAGTCAAAACCTAAAACCAAAGTAGAGAAGTACCATGGGGAAATTCGAAATGGGTGTGGATTAGGAGGCAATGCAGGCTGCAGGAGCTGTGTTTCATGGAGTATTTTCCCCACTTTCAAATTACTTAAGCCATGGAGATGCAGTTCTTGAGAGAAGAGTCCAGTGACTAACACATTTTACTACTGCATATGAACAAGTAACAACATACTGCATTACAATTGCAAAGTCAAGCACTCCAAAGGCAGGAAAAGTCAGAATTAAAGCTGCTGCTGAAACCTGACTTTGTCCCCTTGTGCACACAGATACACGGTCTGATGGATATTGTGTGCTACAAATAGCACAGGCATACTAATAAGCACTACAGTCGCATCCTCCATTTGTTGCCTAGACATCGCCCATCTCCTCTTGTCAGCAGCCCGGCTTTCAGTGCTGCCAAGGGTGGCTTCAACATGACCCTTCTTTCCTGCTTGACCGCCTTATCCACTGTAGCAAACACCATTCCTCAAACTACGCTTACCTGTCTCTAAAATAGCCTGAAAACAGCCAGCGGGGAGCACTGAACAGTGCTAATGCACTTTTTGCAGCGTAGCAGGAGCCAGCGATGTGATGCAGGGCTACCAGCTCCTCGGGCCAGTGCATGTTCACACCACAGGATGGATGCTTGCGGGGCATGCATGCAGCTTGGGCTTACCTCCTCTGAGGTCTGAGGAAGCTGCCACATAGGCAAAAGTGTCCAAGTTGATGATGTCAATAACGGGGCTGACCACTCGTGTGGGATCCTGGAAAGCAGAAGCAAAACGACCCATGACTTCAGATCACACCTCTCAAACTGGTCAAGGGACTCTTTAAACTCCTGGAGACACCAGGTGGCTGGAAATCTTGCTGTCATTCAAGTTTGCCAGGGACAAGTGCCCATCACTGCCTCCTCCTCCTCAGTCATCACATCAGTTCAACCAAGGAATTAATGGCAGCAGCACCAAGCAGAGGTATTCCTGGTAGGCAGGGGCACACTGTTAAGAGAGGCTGGGAAGGCAGGCACTGCCTCTTCTGGGAAAGAGGACTGCGTGCTGCTGGGCTGCTGAGCTAGCATCCCTCACTGGCTTTGGGTTCACCCGCAGTCTCTCCCTCTGCAGGCTGTGTGTGTAACTCAGCGCCGCACTCAGCTGGATGCAAAGCTCCGTCTGCCTTTTGCAAATTTACCAACGCACTCCCATTTCACTTCCCTTAAACACTTTTTACTGGATTTCAGAAGTCAGGCAACAAACAGGCAGTTGAAATGACAGAGGAAAAACACGGCCAGTCAAGCGGCTTAAATACAGGCAATTTTTAAATGTGCAAACTATGGGGATACAGGAATTTTGCCAAAGGTGTGAAAGGGTTAAAAAAAAAAAAGACCAGAATTATTTTAAATAGTTGGTGGTGATTTAATTAACATCTTGTTATGGGCAAAGAGATTATACAAACAGTTATGAACAAAAATATCTACAGGAGGAAGAGACTCTGACAGTTTTGACTGGTCTCTTATCTCCCTTTTTCTTTTCAAAAATCCCAAACTCCAATTATAGCTCAAACTTCAAGCTTTTACCCTCGCCAGATTAAATCATTTTTCACAGCCATGCAAAGGAAAGCATCTGAGCACACACGGGCTTGCTCCCTCACTTGGAAAAGACTTTGTTTTAGAAATTAGTCCTAACAAAGAAGTATTCAAATGCAGCTGTAGGAAGAAGCAACCAAAGGCCATGAGCTGGGAGCTAGACTAGAGCTCAGGTTTTCCAAATAAGCACAACAAATACTTGGTATTTCCATAACAACGTCAAGCCGGGAGTCTTAACATGACTTCCTTCGAGTCAAACATCCCACTGAAAGGGCAAGGTGTGCTGTACCTACATACTGCATGGAGAAACTCAGGTCACATTCAAGCACGATGAGCCTTTCAAACCCATCGGAGCTGCTGCATAGTGCCCCCCAAACTGCCACAGTTCAGTAGTTTCCTTTAGTTGGCTGAGGGCAGAGGAAAGGTTTTAAGCAAAGCATCTACTTTTCATGCTGAACACTGCAGGGAAAAAATTGTATCTAGTCATTTAAAACTTGCCCCTCGAGCATCTTACTGGTGAGCACTTCCAACTAGTCCACACTCGTCCCCAGTTTCAATTCCACACCTATACTCATTGCACAGCACAACTTCTTGCAAGAAAATCCCCTTTACCTTTTGGCTGAGTGCATTACTGCGGAGTGCTAGCAGCTTTCAGCAGTGGAACCTTCTCCCTGCCTCACTTTCCCTGACATGTCATGGGGACATTTATATTTATTCAACTTTCATAAAGATCTCTTTGGCCCTCAAAAGAAAAGCATGGCATGCCCAAGAGCACAGCGCTGTTGCTGTGATTTATTTTGCGTTGAGCACCAGATCTTATTATAGACAGCTTCACCTTTCTGTTTTTCTCATACTTTCCCATGCCAGGTCATGTTAATATTAACAACACCCAAATCTTCAATCCCCTTTCACGTGAAATTCTCAAAAACCTGAGAATGCATTTCTTAAAATACACTTCTCAAACAAATCAAATTATGGAACTAATTCCACAGGAAAAAACTGAAAATGGTCTTGAAGACATTGGATATGTTTCAACACTGTTAAAGGACCTTGAGTGCAGCTTGTCTCCCAACCTCTACATCATGACCTTATAATGGTCCACAAAAAGGGCCATGGTTGTTCCTCTGGCCCTACAGCAGCATCAGGCAAGGCTAGAGGGCCAGGCTACCCCTCATCTGCCTCCCCCAGGACAGCATCAAACTAGGGGAGATCCACTGGTTCATCCCAGTGCCATTTGCAAATCTAGTTTTGGGGTGAGCTTGCTGAGTCACACTGTAAAAATGCCTTCGGCTGGATAATTATATTTTTAGAAAAGTTATTCCATTGAAATGCACCGTTAATGGCTTTAAAGATACTTGTTCTGTAAGTAAAAACAAGAGCCCATGCCCACGCGCTCACAGTCTTATGCTCACAAACATGCTGGTGCAAAACACCCGCTGTCGCTGACGCTCCTTGAGACACGCACCCTCCCAGGCACAGGTCCAGGACCCCCTGGATCCCCCCTCTCTTCCCCCTACACCCCTTCACTTGCTCTTAGGCTTTCTAGTCCTTCTTGTTTCCAAACCCACATGCTGGGAACGCACCACCCACGCCCAAAAGTGAGTGTGGGCCTGGGGAGGGGTGCCATCAGCTGCCGGGAAAGCTCGACGTGGAGCTCAAGGGGCACCTTCACATATGTCCATGCCAGTGCATGGTGGCACACACAGGGTCTGGCGTTTCCCACCACAGAAAGCTGCAGGAATAGCTACTCTACCTGAGAAAATAAGAGAAGCAACATACGGGATGGGTGGTGGTGGCAAGAGCCACTCACGGCTCCTTTGCTTGAAGCTTAAATCACATTAGCTCAAAGCAGACTGTTCCTACGAGTAACACGGTAAGAAAATGCTCTTTCTAGGCAGCTAACCCTCTACCGCAGTGCTCGGACAGGGAAGCCATCTCTTTAGCACAGCCTGAAGGTGGCAGCAGTAACATTTCATACACTTCATTGATCAATATTTTAACCCTGATGGAAAGCATGGATACCGTGGGCCTATGAAGAAGGAAACCGAGGACTCTCTGCCCTTACCCTGCAGCTCTTGCAGGCAGTTAAAGAGCAAGTAAGCGGGACCCCACTTGCTTTGCAAGTCCCTCTTCATAATAAGCCTCCCTTGCTGCCTGAGCTGCAAGACACCGGCTAGGGTAAAAGCAGCATGAGCAGCAGTGCAAGCTCACAGACCGCCTTACTTCCAGCCAGAGAAAGATTTAACCCAGAAGAGCAAATAAAAGGAAGTTCGCAGAAGTGACGCATACATTTGATGCTATATTCAGACCACAATGCAGTGACGCTCCTATGGCAATGCCGCATGTGTCACCCACATTAACCTACCCCATGGGTGCTGTACATGGGGCACAGTCTCAGAGCTGCACAGGAAAACAGCTCTGTCTGCCCCCGTCCTGCCACCATCACTACTGCCCTTCTGCCAAAACACACCAAAAGCTCTGCCTGCTCTGGATATTCCTCACCAAAATACAGTCGGGCTTCAGCAGAAAACAGGGAATGCCTGCTTTAAAAAAGCTCAGAGGAACAACCAATGCAGTAAACTTTAGTGGTGAAACCCTCCCCGGGGCAGGCCAGCTGTGAAGCTCCAGTGCGGTATCATAGTACATGTTCTCGGAATTCCACCGGAGCTGTGATCGATAATCTGAAAAGGCCATTTTCATTATATTACCATTTATCAGGACCCCTCCAGCGCTAGCTGCGCTACATGCGCCAGCAGAACCGACTGCCCTCCCCCACTGCAGAGGGACCTGACCTGGTGCTGTGCCCCCACTTCCCCATGTCCCATCGCGGCTGCACACAGGGGACACACAGCTCAGCCAGCACAGCTGTCACGAAAAGCAGGACACCTTGGATGACGGGCATGGTGAACACCAGCCGAGCAGGTTTATCCATAACCCACTGCCTTGGCTTCCCCTTTCTCCTCAGCTGCCCTTATTTCAACATAATTCAGTAGTTTTAAAATTACTGAGTAATAAATACTAGCAATCAGGAGCCAGAGGTGTAGCAAGGGTGGAGGAACGAGGTACAGCGAAGGGAAAGGACCACACATCGTGCCGGAGCTGAAGGCTTGATCCCCTGCACCATGCCAGCAGGTCACCAGCACAGAGCTCCCTCTGACTCAAGTGACAAGGTGCCGGGAGCCTCTGAGTGCACGTCTGGTGAGGGAGTCGCCGCCGGCGAAAGGCGAATGTCATTGTCTGCTCCGAAATCAGCAGAATTTAAATCCTATTAAATCAATTTATTAGTGCTTAATTTGCATGAAATTAAATTCGGCCCCTATTCAAGGAGCCGTCACTCCCTTAAATCATCAGCGCTGAACATTTTACATGAGCCTAATTAAAAACTCTGCTGGAGCACTGCCCACATATTCCCCTTTCACCACTCAACCTGTGCTTGCTGGTTAGAGCCTCGCTGCCCTGGGAGGCACCTTGTCCCACCCACCCGCCCACTCTCCCAGTCACAGAGAGAACCCCACCTGGCTGCTGGGTTGGAGGAAGACCAGCAAAGGCCACTTTGCACCCGAAAAGCTCATTGCTTTCTTGCTCGGATGCCTGCATGCATCTGGTAGTCACGCCCATTGAGAGGGAAGAGGAGGTGGACATCAGTGACACATCCCCCAAGAGTGGCCTTGGTTTCTCAGGATCACTCACCTCTTTGATCCTCTGCAGCAGAGGGAGCAGCCAGTCCTTATTCACCTCGCAGTGACTGTCGAGGAAGGTCAGGACTCCTGCTTGTGCCACATCCGCCCCTCGGATTCGGGACCGGATCAGACCTGTTCAGGGACACACCACGTCAGCTGCCACCTGGGTGGATGGGACAATGTCCCCAGGCTCTTCCAGCATGGTGTCTTGAACTCACACACCTCCTGGGCTGTGACCCATTTAAATCCCACTCGGACAAAACATGGCCCAGGTTCATTGCCTCCTTCCTGGTGCTGCAAGGCACATCAACTGTTTCCTAAGGTCACTAAAGTAAAGAAATGGCTCCACCTAGATTAATGATTTATGGCATTTGTGTCAACCCTTAATTTGCACAATTATTTCTGCTGTCACCTTCTGGGGCAAAACACAACTTGAAATGCTTCCATAACCCACTGTAGGTATTAAATCTAACATAGACCTAAGTCAGCGGGGAATGGGCCAGGGGAGTCGAGGGTGGGATCATCTTGTGCCAGAATTACGCTTTTCTTAGACTGCTGACCTTCCTTCCTTGTGCCTCTTTTTGTGCCCCAGTGACCCCCAGATCTCACTCCCACCCTGAGGGCACTGCTGATCTGCAGCTCAATGGGAAAACGCTTTCCACCACAGAAAGAGAATCGGCTCTCAAGATGCTAAGAGCCTGCTGGGCTCATCAGGACCCTGACGGTGAAATTAGAGTCCTTCAGAGCTGGAGATGGATTGCTGCATGTGCTTGTGACAGAGAAAAATGAACAAAGAGGGAGGTCACGGAAAGCAGCTGCAAGCACGGATTTCACACCGGACTCTTTGACAAGATCACTGCTCTCAAAGATGCTCTGTGTCTATTTATACAGGAGTCAACCGACTTCCCAACACTCCTCCTGCCTGCAGCCAACGCTCTAGTGAACCGCAACGTAAGAAAGGAGATGTTCCACTGGCAAACAGGAGGAGAGGCAGGCTGCTCAAGGGGAGTAGAGCTTCCTGATGAAGGAGAAAAGCAGTAATATGAGGGGGGATAGGGGCAGATAAAGAGAGACAGAAGGGTTTCGGGAGCAGCTGCACCTCTGGTCCACGCAGGACGTCATCACTGACTTTCACATTAAAACTCCTTACAGGAAAGGGGCCAAGGAACAGCCTCTGAGCAGGAGGGAGAGGAGAACAAAGCCTGGAGCAATGTAGCGTTTGCCAAGGTCACCTCCTGCAACACAAGTTGCCTCCATATCTCTCTCTGCAGCTTCTAAGACCTTGTGGGTAGGCACAGTCTGCTGTACCCACCCCAGCCCTCGCCAAATCCTGGCAGGTTCTGAGGGACAAAGCTTCAGTGACCTACTGAGGTAAGCCCTCCAGGTGGATTTCCAAATCCTGACTGCTTTATAGAGCACTAACTTCTCCAGGTCCATCCAGTGCTAGAGGTGAGCATGTATGTACCCCAATAACACAGGGAAGAAGAGTAAGAAGGAGATGCACACCTATGGAGACCTCCCCTACTCTCCTGCCAACACATATGTCTCTTATACCCATGGGCGGGTGATGCCACCCAGACACCAGACCTATGGAGCTGAAACCTTCTGCAGAAAGAATTCACAGACAACTCCTCTCTGCTCCTCAATCTCCCCAACCCGACACACACCTGGATTCATGCTTTCAATTGTCAGCATGAAAAAGCTTGGGTTTTGTATTCCTAATACTGCAAAGCAGGACTTGAAAACACCCATTCAGACTATGGAGAGCTGGAAAACATCTCAAAAGGTTGCCAGCAGCAGCACAGTAGGGCATACATTCAGCAGCAACACAGTAGGGCATACATTCATCCTCCATATAGCCCTTCTTAATCTTTCAAATATAATTAATTCTTTAAAAAAAAAAAAAAATTCCCCACAGAAGCAGTAGGAGCAGATCTCCTCTCTTTCATTAGAGCAAACATCTTTAAAAGTAAGACCCGGGGCTTTGTTTTGGCTGTTCTAATTTTCTGGCTAATAAGCTACAGCTGAGCCTCATTGGATATCTTAATAGTCCCATCTTTTTCAGTGAAACAGTGGGGATCCATTTCAACTCCTAGTCCTTTATCACATCTCCTTTTATCAGGGGCCCTGGTCTCCAAGAGCCACTGACCTCACTGTTGCCCACTCCACTGAGATCCCCCCTCCATCACTCTCACACCTCCCAAAATCTGTTTCCCACCTGGGTTGTGGGCAGGCAGCTCTTACCTTCTCGCTGTCCATTCCGCAAGCACTTCACCTTGGGGAGCTTGCTCAACAAGCGGCAGTCATCAGCTTGGGGAAAAACAAAGGGAGGACATGTCACCCTCAGCCCTCATGGTGGCTCTGGCAGCAGAAATGGTTCTAGGGGAGCGTGGGAGGACCCCATCCCAGACTGGCTGATGGCTTGTTAGGGCAATGGCACTGCTGGGGCTCAACAGTCTTACCCCTCAGATCAAGCAGTGTAAATCAGGACTGGCAGAGCAGCAGTTTTCATAACACTAGTATAGACCCAGCAGATTTACACCATGAACAGCTGAATTATACTGTAAAGTCAGCATAGAAGAATTGTGGTTGAGGTCAGAGTCGGAGTCTTTGCACATTAATGCAAATGATTATTTTTGGTAGCTGCAAAGCAACACATAAACCGTTTGATGCATGTCTGCCAGGTAGGGCAGGAGCCTCCTGAGGTGGCCTGCGACCGCTCAGTGAGAAGAAAGGGATTGTCAAAGAGAGCCCTGTGGAGCAGCTGGGGGCTCCTCACATCCTGAGCAGCAGCTCCACGGGGCAGAAAGGCCCTACAGCCACCCACACCTAAGGCAGTGAGGTCCTGCAATCCCACAAGCAGTTGCTGCCACTGCTCTTGCCCTGGTGCTGTCTGCAGCCCCAGCATCCCTCCTCACCCGCATTTCTCCCAGCAAGAGCTGGGTCCGCAGGCAAGTACACCCATCACAGCCCCCTCTACCTCCACACACTCACGCCATGACCTCCACAACCCCTTCGTGCCTCTCACCCCTTCTCTGCCTCTTCTACCTTAGCACTATAAACACATATGCATGTGCCCCATCCCTGCCACCCATCTCGTGCTCCTACATGGACCTTCGAGTGCCTCCATCCCCTCCAGAAATCTTTGCTGACAAGAAACATCACCATACTGGTATCCCTAACAACTTGGGTACAGAGCTGCACTGCCTCTGCGCACACCAGAAGAGCAGAAGTGGCAGAGGTTGGCTACAGACCCATGATGGAAATTTGCTGGGAAGAGCTGGAACCCATGTGCAGAACAACTGCAGCCCAGTGAATAAAGGTCAGCGGACAGACAGACGTGAGAAATGAGACACAACTAGGCACAAGATAAAAGCACCAATTGCTTGGGGTGGGTTGCAGGGAAAAACTGACCGTGTGTGTAGCATATTATGCAAATACATGTATTTTATGTAAATGCATGCAGACCAGATGCCAGCAGGCTCAGACTATCACAGGAAAGGAGATGTAAGACAGCTGAGAAGCACTGATTTAGAGTTGCCAAGGGGCTGCTCTAAGTTAGGCCGGAAACAAGCTCCCCCCTGGTGCCCCAAGAATGAAAGGAGTTTAAACCCAGCCCTCCTCCTTCTCCAAGGAGCACAGCATTGGGTATGCTGCGAGAGGGAAACTGCATTTCTACAAACCTTTCTCCTTTCAGGAAGGCAAGTGTTTTGCCTATTTAGCCAAATATTGGGCATCTACTTCCTCCACCCTTCAAAAAGCCTATTCTACTGTACACCAGGGCAGCTCGAGTCCTTGCACCTGCTCCTTTTCCCCGTTGCAGCCACTCTGCCAGTCCCCAGGCTTACCTAGCCTGGCCTCCCATGTGCTGGAGTTACTCCAAAGCTCACAGTAATCACTGCAACCCCTTGCCCTGGCTTCAGCGACTCCCCAGGGAGGCGTCGATGCTGAGAAGTGGGTCTCATGTGAAATCTGTCCCTAATGCTCTCTGAGGCAGTGCCTATTTATAACATCCAAGAGCAAAGCATAGATCCTCTTTTTTTGAATCCTCTCTGGCTTTGTTTTCACGTTTCCTAGTAAATGGCTACCTTTTGCAGCTCCTTGAAATGTAAGTGCCACGGACCGCTCAGCCTAGGTGTATTTTATCATCCTTTTCATGCCTGAGACAATCTTTTTGAGCACTTGCTCTCAGCACCTAGATCTTCCACTTGTCTGTCTCACCAGGCAAGGTCTTTAGCTGCTGTGGTTAACTGGGAGCCCCTAGGGCTACAGCTACCAGCTCCTGCTGGAGCTCAGACCTATTGATTTCACTTGAGTCATGCTATTAACCAGAAGAGAATGGCAGGAGGACATGGGCTGTCTGTGGTGTACAGTGCTATTATGGTGCATCTCAGAAATGGGCAACCCATGCAGGAAATCCTCTTTACATGGGTGAAAAAGGTGGTGAAAAAGAATAAATCAAGAGCTGCTGGCCACATACATAAACGTATGCAGAACACATCCACATATCAGGAGGGCCAGACTATCATTATCCTGTGCCATTCCAGTGGCATCACCCCAGAATTGCAGCTAAAAGCCACATTAAACACACCACAGCTGCGGCAGGATACAACCAGGGAAGAACTGGATTCATGTCTACTGGGCATAAAAATTATTTGTCATGCACTCTTCTTGTATTATTTTCATAAGAAGAGGGTTCATCATTTGGAATTTGAATTCTCCACGTGGCGATGCAAACATGGCACAGCGCAGTTTGCTCTCCACACCTACAGAGCTTTAAATTTCTTTCCACTTTGACAAACTTTTCCCCCCTCTCTGCGTAAATCACAGTCTCTCACAGTCTCTTTCAGTTTGGCCCCTCGCTTTTAACATAGAAAGGGTCACTTACGATCATCACTGAAGTCATCCACTAGTATGATTTCATGGACGAGGTGCACTGGGGTGCGGTTCAGCACGCTAAAGGATGAAGAGAGAAAATCCATGACAGTGCTTTACCAACTCAACAACCCAGCAAACTGGGCAAGAAAGCTTAGGAACCAATCCCTCTCAAAGCACAGAAGACGAGGCTTGGATTTCCAAAAAGGGCACACTTGATAAGACCCAGAAACCACCTCCCACCAACCCCCAGTAACCTACAGTGCCAGGCTATCAGCTCCCTGTAGCCTGAGCTAAGAGCCAAGCCCCTGGTATTCCTGGGAAATAGCTGAGATTCACCCTTACCACCTCTGTGAACAAAAGCAGAGCACCACGTAAAGCCAGGAGAAACAGTCTTTTCAGCAACCCACACATCACACCAAGTTTCCTAACAAGGCTTAGGGCAAAGCTGCCGTCACCCCACCACCTCTCCCGGGGCTGATGATACCATGTCCACCAACAGCAGGGCCAACACAGAGAAAACTACCCAGCTCAAACTCATCTTTATAGAGCTCACAGCCGTGGCAGGACAATTCCTGTTTTTATCCATGAGTTGATTGCATTTCAGAGACTGCCGAGAGAATAAGAGCGGTGTTGGAGCCTGCTTATTTAATGAAAGAGAGAGGCTTGAGAATGTCGTTCACAGCTCCCTCCAGGTGGACAGACACTGTGAAACATGGCTGAAAGCTACAATCTTCCCCTAATTATGCCACCAAGGTTTTTGTAATTATTATTATAAAGTCTAGACCTGTTCTTCACCTTTCTTGCATGGCACAGAGGTTAGCAGAATTACACATGCTTAAAATCCTGCCCCAGCAAAGGGACAAGGCTGACTTCTTGAAGTACAAACCCCAGGGCATTCCAAAAATCTCCTAAGTGCTTGACTTGGGTTTTGGTAATGCCAGTTAGGTTGTACAGGTTTTTCCAGCATTTACACTTCTTTGCCTTCACCCTGAACATGGTTCCTTTTTCACACAGGATTTAAAATCCCTCCAAATTTCACACCTGAGTCTGCCTTCTGGCCTGGGTTAGAAAAAACCTTCAAACCTCCCACTGGCGTAAGAGGGTAGACACCCTGCAGTCTAACAACCTTGAAGCCTCTGCTATCTCCAGATCCTTACTGACAGGTTTCCCTGGTCTCCCAGGCTCCCAAAGCTCCAGCAAAAAGCCTGGAAGTCTGGAAAACCACATCCCTGGCCCAGACCCCAGTCAAGACATCTCCAAAAGGCAGGATCCCTGGGGAATCTGGGTGCTCGGGAGCCACCGGCCCAGCTGGCAGGAACCCAGAGGGGTCTCACAGCACCACCCCCAGATATCTGAGGACATTCAGCCAAAGGGCTGCATTTCTCTGATGAAACTTTCTTGATGAGAAACCACAAGCCCTTCCCACCCAGGAGGGCTTGGAGTATCTATGCCTATTGCCAAGTGCCTGCTGCCTGCACTGGTGTACCCCAAATCCACCAAGTGCTGGAATTACAATGCTCCAGGGAGAAAGAGTTGAGCGGGATTATTTTGGAAGGAGAACAGGACACCTCAAGGCAGATGCTTGAAATGGATTCCCCCTCTATGGGGTTTGTCTTTTTTTTTTGCCAGCAGAAATCCTGAAAAAAATGGGGGTTTATCTCAGACCAGAGTGGGTAAGGCTGGCACTCCCCTTCTGGAGCTCCTGCTCAAATCCAAGAGTTACTTTCCCTGGAAACACAATCCCTGCCACCTCCAGTTTCAGGATTTTGGCAAAAGCCATGATTTCCCCCCACTTCAGATCCTTGCATGTTAAGGTTGGGGTGGAGAGGAAGAGAAAACCTCTGTCCCCTAACCCACAATCACGGTGGGAGCCCTAACAGCCAGAGGCCACTGTGGCCACCTCAGCATCACTAAGCCAGGTTAGATAACACCGCCTCACCAACACCTGCAGGCAGCCTGCACAAGGTATTAGAAAAAGTGGCTGAACACCCCTCCTCCTGCTGGGGCACACAGAGCAATTTAGATGTGCTGTTCCCACCTGTCAAGTGTTTTTTAATTATTATTATTAATAGGTTTGTTATTTTTAAAAAATCCCCATATGCGAGAGCTGAGTTCAGCAAATTACCGCAGCTGAGCGTCAGTATAGAGACAGGAGAGCAATATCATGCTCAGTGGAATATTTAACAAGCGCTGATTGCCTGGAAACCTAACTTGGTGAAACCTGCAGGAAAGAAGCAGACTTGTAAAAAAGCCAGCAAAATAAATAAATAACCCACTGAGAGTGGGAGGGGGGAGGCAGTGGGCAACTTGAATATTCAAAGCCTGCCTCCGCCCAGTCTCCCCTATAGATTCAGCTGCCAGAAGTGCAACGCAGGGCTTAACTCTACAGGAACGCAGTTGCAGAGGGGCTCATTCTGCTTTTGCTGCTACCAGAAAGAACAAAACCATTACACTGGGGTGTGGACTCAGACCTGTGCTCATAGTGGTACTCAGTGCCTCGGGCGAATTCCTCTCAGTGCACCTCTTACGGAAGAAAATCTAGCACGGATTGTTTTCAAGGCAGTGGACTGGGGAGAAGCCCAGTCTCTGCTCAGCTGCAGGTTCCTGCTGTTCCCAGGTCAAGCAGTTTGCTGCCAACCCTGTGCCTCGGCTTGCCACCCCGTAAATCAGGGATGATATCCCCTGACTGCCAAAGGTGGCCATCTGTGGGATGCAGAGGATTGACCAGAGCAAGGGGGAAAAAGTCAGCATGCTGTCTCCAAGGATGTCTCCAAGGACTAGTCTGGCTCCATGAACCATCATCCTTCCATGGACTTGATGACAGACACCACCATGGGTGACACAGCATCCCCTGGCACTGCAAGCTGCCTCACCCCATGCCATTGCAGCCCTCTCCCATCACTTCCCTTGTGGGATTCACCTACCGTGTTACACTTTCCCAAATTCCAAGTGAACAAAGCCCTGGTGTGGGTGGTCCAAAGGCTGGGTCTACCACGGCTGTAAGGGACCTGGTGTCCACTGATTTCAGTGGGCTTTGAGCTCATTATTGCCCTTGCAAATCTGTGCTCAGATACTTGCAAGCCCCAAAATTGCTGCTAAGCTAAGCGTCACTCGATGCAGGCACAAAGAGATCCACAGCAAAGGCTGCAACAGTGCAGCCCACGTCCCAGTGCAGCCAAGGGCAAGCACGCCGGCTTTTCAGCAAGGCCAAATTCATGTCTCCAATGCGTTTTCTACCTGTGCTCTATTAATCGCACAGTAACGTACCTATGCCACTGGAAACACATATTATAAACACTCCTCCTGTGGTCCTCCTTGGGGAGGACGGGAAACAGAGGCACCAAATCCTGGACGTTTTCAAAATTATAGGTTGAGGGTTTTTTTCAGATAGACTACAAAAGCACTTTTAAAAAATCAAAGACAGCTTTTCTATTATTTCTGCCTTTTCTCAGCTTTGATTTTTTTTTTTATACTTTCTTTTCTTTCTTTATGTGTGTGCATGGCATTTTTTCCTTTTATACGGGTAAAATCAGAAGACAATTAATATTATAGTGCTTTGAAGTCCCTCTGTTATTTATAGATTTTTTTTCCCTGAAATCAAACATAGGTAGATACACTGCAGTGATGGGCGTACTTTAACAAATCAAAATAGCTTTTAAGTTCTGTTGAGCCAAAGACCACAACATTTTCTCCCCTAAATCACCAATAAATCTGTTACTGTTGAAATGAAAACTCACACCTCTAGTCCAGAAAGTACTTAGGTTTACTCAACCCATTAAGACCAGATTTGCTGCTGAATTATCTTGAAAAGTTAATGCTGAAATTTTCTTTGTTTCAATGGATTTAGCAGAATTTATGCAGCTGTAGCCATGGAGAATTTCACCTTAAATTTTCATCATAAGGTCCTTCTCCTGTCCTCCTCAACAATTTGTTGGGATCCTTTTCCACCTACCCAAAGGTAAGCACTGGATGCAATAGTTTCATCTCCAAATAAATACCAGTGTAAAAGTCACCCTGACATGTAAGATATGGAAAATATTTGCAGGGAGGAGTTTAGACCTTCTGACCAAAGGTCAGTATGGTTTTGGTCATCACCCAGAATACCTGTTGCTTTAGAGAGGGAACTGTTGTGTTATCAATTGACAAGGGAAGAGCAACTGATGTCACCTATCTGGACTTGTGCAAAGCCTACAACACTGTCCCACACAACATCCTGGTCTCCAAATTGGAAAGACATGGATTTGATAGACTGACCACTCCGTGGATAAGAAATTGGCTGGAAGGTCACACTCAAAAAGAGTTGCGATCAATGGCTCGATGCCCGAGTGGAGACCAGTGACAAGTGGGGCTCCGCAGGGACTGGTGCTGGGACCGGAGATATTTAACATCTTTGTCAGTGACATGGACAGAGGCATCGAGTGCACGCTCAGCAAGTTTGCCAATGACACCAAGTTGTGTGGTAAGGTGGACACACTGGAGGGAAGGGAGGCCATCCAGAGGGACCTTGACAGGCTGGAGAAGTGCGCCTGTGCAAACCTCATGGAGTTCAACAAGGCCAAGGGCAAGGTCCTGCACCTGGGTCGAGACAATCCCAAGCACAGATACAGGATGGGCGATGAGTGGATTGAGAGCAGCCCTGGGGAGGAGGACTTGGACATGCTGGTGGATAATAGGATGAACATGAGCCAGCAATATGCGCTCGCAGCCAAAAAAGCCAACCGTATCCTGGGCTGCATCAAAAGCAGCGTGGCCAGCAGGTCGAGGGAGGTGTTTCTGCCCCTCTACTCTGCCCTCGTGAGACCCCACCTGGAATACTGCATCCAGCTCTGAAACCCTCAACACAAGAAAGACATGGAGCTGTTGGAGCAAGTCCAGAGGAGGGCTACCAAGCTGGTCAGAGGGTTGGAACACCTTTCCTATGAGGCCAGGCTGAGAGAGTTGGGCTTGTTCAGCCTGGAAAAGCAAAGGCTCTGGGGAGACCTTATAGCGGCCTTCCAGTACCTGAAGGGAGCCTAAAAGAAGGCAGGAGAGGGACTTTTTACAAGGGCCTGTAGTGATAGGATGAGGGGGAATGGTTGGAAGCTGGGAGAGGGCAGGTATAGACTAGATGTAAGGAAGAAGTTCTTTCCCCTGAGGGTGGTGAGACACTGGAACAGGTTGCCTGAGGAAGTTGTTGATGCTCCATCCTTGGAAGCGTTCAAGACCAGGTTGGATGGGGCCTTGAGCAACCTGGTCTAGTGGGAGGGGTCCCTGGCATGGCAGGGGGGTTGGAACAACCCAAACTATTCTATGATTATTCTATGATGACTGTGGACATTAATCCTCAGGAACTCATGAACCCATTAATTCTCTCCATGGCAACACTTTAGGACTTGTTAGGGGAAAAAAAAACCACCTTTGGGAGTATAAGAAAGTATCAAAAGGGCTAAGGGTCACAATTATCGAAATCAGACCAAGAGTGCAGTGAGAAAATGCCCGCCAAAATTAACTACTTCAACAACCCAAAATGGCTAATTATATAGGAAGAGAGACATCACACCAAGAATAACCATAATGAGCTTTGATTACACTGCAGCTTTCGCATTTTATTCTTTCAAATACCCACCAAGCTCTTTGAAATTCAAGAGTTCTCTTATGTTAACATCAAAAGGTAAAAGCGCATGGAGGGCTGTGTACTTAGTCACCGCGAGAGATGATTAGCAAATTAGGAAAAAAAAAAGTCCAAGGTTTAAGCAAAAAGCAAGAAAAAAAAATAGTCAGCACAAAGTGCTAATTATACAGTTTCTTCGCAACACCTGGCTTGTTTTTGCTTCTTTAATCAGGCTCATTCGAGTTATGGCACAGACTCTATATGGTGCTGCTGCTGCCTAAGGAAGGAGGCGCACGGGCTTTGTATTTCCCTGTCTCAGATGTGCCTAGATGCAGACGAAGTAGCAGCATGAGGTGAAGGTGTGAGGTGCTGGCTGTCCAGGACATCACTTCCCTTTCTTACGAGCACTGGAAAATTAAAGGCATGCTATTCTCCCTGCTAATTAATGATCTAAATATTTGATGTGATATTCATAGCACTTGCATCAGGACTTTTGCCAAAGGATGTGTTCTCGTTTGTCAGCAAGAGGTAAATAATTAAGTCTCTTTATTCCTGTTCTGAGCTCCCCAGCTGCAAGTTTGAAGAATAAATAAATGAAGACCACTCAGCAGAGTAAATGAGACTGTCTCAGGTTGCCAGCACAACAGCCTTCTACGCTCCTCTCCTGCCCAGTGTGTGCCAGCGCTGACCAGCCATCAAGCTCCCAAAATTGCCTTGCTGGAGAAAGTCACGCATGGTGGTCTGATGGTATGGGTGCAGAGCATCACCCCAGGGTGCCTGCAGTTCTGTCTCCGCCAGCTCTGCCACCAGGGTACGCAGTGTTTCTCTCCCCACTGCTCCCAGGGATGCTTCCAGAGATGGGGCATGCACCAAGCCTTGCTCCCTGCAGAACTCAACATGGGATGCCACACCACACTGAGCCCTGAAAGCACAACTGGTCCCCCAGCAGTGGCCACATCTCAGCATGTGAGCATGTTGATGCCTGCAGAGGAGGGACAGTAATGGAAAGGGGATGATATTCTCATAAGCAAGCCATGGAGTAGTTCCCCCTAACCACACGGGGTTACATGATGGAAAGGCACTATTGCCCATCTCTGTGGAGAGCCCCAGCACCCAGTCCAGCCCCAGGTGACAAGGAGCACCTTTCCCAGCCACACTGCTACTTCCCCTACAGTGACTGCTGTGGCCTTGGGGACATCCTTAAGCTCTCCCTCTGGATGAGCTGGGCAGCTAGAGCTGGGCAATGAGCGGCATTCTCTTCCTAAATACAGGCTAGCGCAGGATGGAAAAAGAGGAAAGAAGGAATTGTGGTTTTCTTTTTTAAAAAATGCCTCTGTATTGCTCATTCTCTCCCTTCCTCCTGTCTTCCCTCCTTGGGTTTACTCACACAGTCCCATCCCATACTGTTGGAGACTCTCACCATCTTTAATGCAGTGAGCCTTGCAGCTTGAAATACATGAAACTGAACTGAGACGGGATAAGAAACTTGCTCAAGGTCATTCGAAAAGTGAGTGGCTGAAACAACAACCCAATGGCAGTTTCTCTACTGTCTGCATGGTAAAAAAAAAAAAAAAAAAAAATCTCAAGAGCTACTTTGCTATTCACCATCTCCTCCTATTTGGTCTCTTCTCCCTTTTTCTATTTCTCTTTCTCATGACACCCATCCCCTACTACCTGGGCATTTGTACATATTCACAAGCATAGTTACATACACATTTATAAACACTGACTACATCATTTGCAGAGATTTGGGCATTCAATTAATTTAGCTTTTCTGGGTTTTTTCCCCTTCTTTTCTTCCAGCTGGCAAACAGTCAGAGAAAAGAAACTTTTAAATTAATTCACTATTCAACACAGTCCACTAGCTTTTCTCAATAGATCTGACGACACAAATTGTTCATAAACGAACCATCCAAAATGCTCGCAACGTGACTTGCCTAAGGTGTGCTGTGGAAGCCATGTGTTGGTGCCTCTGCTTCACGGGTCAAAGCACTCGCATCCTCACCAAGAGCCACATGCAACACACTGAGCCTGAAATACAGCTCAGCCTCAGCTCTTGGTAAGCACTAAAGCTCTCAATCACCTAGGAAAAGCACAGGAACAGCAAAATCACTCCTGTTTGTCATGTACGTGGTCCCTTCTGCAGGAGTTGATTTCTTCCTCTGCTAGATGATGACTTCACTAACATTTCCCTTTGCCACTCCTCTGTGTTTGCATGTGGTCCTGTAAGAAGTGCTCCCTTTGTGGAGACGGTGCACTGTCACCCATGGCTTTGGACAAGCCAAGCAATGTCCCTTTCCTTGTTTCTTGCTCCTGCCACAGCAGTTAACTGAGAACATTCATGTTGCAATAAGCTGGAAAAAACAACTTGCTGGAACTCAGGAAACCAAGTCTGTAACCCAAAATCTTCCACCTGCCACACACCTCTCTGTTCCTCAGCCTGTCCATCTGTCACCTGGAGTGTACTGTGGAGATGTACTGGGGAGATCACGGTAGAAGAGGTGCCTATTTTACTCACCACTGTGCTCAAAGTGCTTGGAGACACTTGGCCACAGATTGCTCCAAAAGGCAGAAATCAGTGTCAGGAGGACAGTTTGTTTTGAATGGCCATGGAAAATGATCCATGTTGTTACAGCCACCATGGGATGGAGTTATCTGGAAGATCTAATTAAACTAAGCATTTGCTGAGCAAGGGGGGGGGGGGGGGGGGGGAACAGAGCAGTCAGAAGGCACAGCAAATTAACCTACAGAGGCTGAAGAAGCAGATGAGCTGGGTACAAAACCAGGCAAGGAGGTGTCAATACATGCACAATCATGGCCAGAGAGGAGCAGAGCAAGAGTCATGTCACCAGTATGACTTGCCACCAAGGGCTGATACCTCTGCCACTAGTTGGATCAAAGGAAGCCTCTAAGTACTGCATCCAGGAGGAAAATGGTGAACTATGATGCCAGGAGGCCACCTCCAAACCATGGGGAGCAGAAAAAAGTCAGCTCAAGAGAGCTCAGGATCTCAGCCCAGGGAGAGGCAGGGGAGATGGGGACTCAAGGCTGTGAGTCATCTCAGTTCCCCACTGCCCAGGCTTGCCTCTGTGGTGCAGCTCAGTGGGATACTTCATGGGGCTCTGGCACCACTTGGAGAGCAGCCTACAGGAAAGAGGGCTCAGAGGGTGCCCAAGAGCTGGGGAAAATCTCCCCACAGACAAAACATGAGCACTGGAATCAATGGGGCACGTGAGTGGGGAGGAGCAGTGCACGGGGGCAAAGCTGTGGTAGAAATCACATGCAACCGGGTAAGGCAGTAAAGCCAACTAATCAAGTCAAGCAAAGGAAAGAATAGGAACAAGGAAGAAATTCTTTTTATAGCTGGAAATCAGAAACTTCAGAGGACGATATCCTAGAGGAAGAATGAAAATTCAAACTACCTGTACTTCTAACCTTGCCAACATTGCAATGAACAGTTGTCTAATGAAGCCAGATATGAGGGATCCAGGCATAAGAGCCGTATCACGGGTCTAACATCTTTCACGTGACAACATCACTCATGGTCATACCTGCCAGGACAGTCAAGTGCTGAGTTATGGAGAGAAATGAGATTAAAGTTCATCCCTGCACTTTACATGTTATAAGCATCCTGCATTTCAGGGGCTAGAGGACTGTACTTGGCTTTGCTTTGCCATCTCTGTTTCAATGTGTTCTGGAGAATGGCAAACCTATGCAAAGCACTGTAAAGATAAAGAGAAGGTCCAGGATCAAGGAGGTAGTACACAGTACCAAGTGTCAGTGCTATGCACATCTGAAATCCACACACCCTAGAGAGAGAAAGCGGTGATAGATTATTAAGAGTGAAGTGAAGGAGATGGGATTGGGCATGAAACCATAAAGCAAAGCAGGAATTCAATTTCAGGACTGTCAAACTCACTTGTGGCACTGGGTGCGTTCACCTGAGGAAGGATGCTGTTTTCAGAGAAAAGCCCAGGGAGGACGTGACAGTGAATAGGGCATAGCTGAAGCCTCCCACCAGCCAGCAACCCCAGTCTGACCAGTACCGACAATGGCAAGAGGTCCCTGGGGATGCCACGGTTTAACTGACAAGGCTTGCAGCAGGGCAAAAACCTTCACTATATGGACATGGAATACATCTGCAAAACACTTATTACTGGCACAGAGCAGAGCATACCTAAGCTTGCTACAGAGGAACCCCCCAGCCGAGACCTGGGGATAGACCCCTTGAAGGTGTATAGTGGACACACCTCACTAAATCTTCCCACAAGAGAACTTGCAGATTCAAGGCACACCTTGGGATTAAATGCTGATTTCAAAAACCTGTGATGAAAATTAAGCCTTTAATCTATCCACCACAGCAAAACACTGCCAAGAACAAGCCAACAAATGAAGGAATGGCCATCTGCCCAGAGCACTCCACCCTGTATCCAGAGGAGTACAGAAACCATCCTTGAAAGTCTAGTCTGCATGTGCTCCATTAGGGCTTCTCAATTAGCAAGTCTTTCTGGCACTCAATGTGTCACTGGAGAAGCTCGAGCAGCAGTACTGGAGCAGACATCTGCAGAATAGCTGTCCCCAAAGGACTGGGACAAAATACAGCTGAGCACTGATACTCAGCTGGATATAAAACTTCTTACCCCAGACTCTGCCTAATCTGCCATTCCAAGAGCACACTGTGCTAGACCCTGTAAAGTGAGCACAGCTACTTACTTTCCCGAGCATCCCACTGTAAAACCTACTTCTCAGAGACCAGCTTTCACACTAATTTCTCCCAGCAATCATTTGAGACCGCAGCTGGTAATCCCAGTCCCATTGCTGTGGTGAGTGCAAACAGATTCTGCCTTTATCCATGAAAACCACTAGCCCACTCACCATTTTTTAAAGTGTTTATAAATTAGAGCATTTGCAGCAAATCAGGAGCTCTTACCTCCGAATTGTCCTTAGCAGGGTCGACCTGGCCTCGTTGTGGAAGGTGATGATGACACTGGTTGGTGGGAGGTCCTGGCGATAGTGCAAAGTCGTACATCTGCGGAGGGAGAAAGAGGAAAAGGCTGTTCAGGCACTGGAATTCAAAGTGGGAGCTCACTTCATTAACGCAGGCAGTGGAGTCCATCAGTAGACGATCCTCCAGCTGCTATTAAAAAAAAAAAAAAAAAAAAAGAGCTTTTCTGCATGAATCCTTTCTGAAAGAGTCCAGAAACTGCCAAGTCACTCACTGACAATTAAAGCAGCAAAAAGAACTTAACTGTCATTAATAGCAAGGGGTGAGAAAGGAGGCACCCAGCTTGCAGCCCTTTTCTCTAACCATTGCTTCCCAGTTAGCACACCATCCTGGTTCTACCAGCCTCCCTCACCAACAGGTAGCAGGAAAATAAAGTTAGGGCAAGGCCACCTTCAGCAGAGATGCTCCTTGCTGACATTAGCATGATGGGATTAGAAATGAGCCCTTCACGCCAAAGGTAAGGCACAGGTGAGGTCCTCGCAGAAGACCAGCTGCAAGTCTTATGCTGCCTTGCTGGCTTTGTGAGCTTCATGGAGCTTTCAGTATCATCCCAGAAGTACTGGGTTATGATGATGAGGTTTTTTTCTTTCTTAAACTGAGGCAGGGATATAGTACTCTCGCACCCACTTGGCTGGTGACACCAGCAGAGGCAAAAGTATCATCACAGCTCCAGCTCTGAGCCACCTCACTCCCACCTTCTGAGGCCGGAATTTCCACCATCCGGCTACAAGGTAAGCCAAGTCCTGTTTCTAAATTGATTCCTTATTCACTCTGCCTTAATGGCATAACCTGACCACAGGGAAGATCGGGATTTAACACTTTCCAAGCCAGCCTGCAGAAAGTGAAAACCCACAACTGCAACCACAGCCCCTGCTGCCTCCTTCCCAGGAGGAAACATCGTAGACTCTGTAATTACTTTGACCTTTAGCTGATGAAATTTGTGGCTTTTATAAACTGCCATCAACATATTCCTAGCTTAGGAAATCCATATACACCTCTTACATCCATGCTGCACTTTCCAGGTCCCTGTCAGTCCCTGTGATGGCCTTAAGTGACACACCTGTGGCAGGAGGGCACCCTGTGCCCAGCCTGAGGAGCTTCCCATCACAGCTATCGTGTCCCTTTCCATCCATGTGCCACTTCCCTGCTCTTGGGTCACTGCCCAGGTGCTACCACTACCATCCTCAAATGAAGCAGGAAAGAGGACTGAGCAATCACTCTTTCAACAAACCATCAGTTTGCTCCCCCAAAGCTCTGGACCACAGTATCTGCAAGGCAAAGCAAAACAGATGGAAAAATTAAGTTGGGGATAGAGAGGAGAAAGCAAGTAAGAGTAGCCAGATATTGCTGATTTATGCTATCAGCACATCATGTTGCACCTCTGAAATGTCAAAATGCTTGAGATATTCTTTTTAACAAGGTTTTTCATCTTTTCATTTCGAAATTGCATTTCTGGTTATTTACAAAGTGAACTAAATGAAAGGAAAAAAGAGTGCACAACAGGTGGTATAATTCCAAGAATAAGGAAAAAACGACATCTTGGGTGGGACAAAATATTTGCAAGCTCACGCTAAATCAGTAGCTGCTTTCTCTCATTATTTCACTCAAAACCCTCCCCAAATCCTGCCTCAACCAAAGCAGATTTCTCATTACTACTCTGTTCCTTCAACATAGTCACCAATCCCAGAAATTCATCATTGAATGAATTCTAATTCTAGGTTCATCCTCAAAGGACACCAAATTTGCACAGCTACTCTACATGCAGGAGAAAATTCAGTAACATCGCCCCAAGCAGCAATGCCCTCGTTCATCAAAGTTACATCTCAGGGATGCTAAAGGGTTTCTGAATTACTAAACAGCACCCAGTCATGCCCTGAGCTGCTCATCTGGGTCACTGTGGCCCCTTGCATCACCCAGTAACCAACTTCAACTGAGCTCTCCCAACCTGATATGATGAGAAAGAAGCCGCTGCTGCTGCTCGGTGACTTTTTTGCTATGCTCAGGCTCAGCTCTCGCTTGCTTTGCGGAGCCGCAGGGACAGACTACGACGATTGCTCTCCCTGTGCTATTTATACACCATTATCTCCTAACTGTTCCCAGATGCGTGTCCTTCCACCCACTTTCAGCACGGCATCAGGAGCGGTTCTGTGGAGCAAACAAGGGAAGTTATTTCTGGAAAAGAGTGAAAGCGGGTGGAAAATACAATGTCATCAATACTTTACTTATGTTATTACAATAGTTAAGGAGATAATAAATAAAGCCGCAGTGGATGCATGCTGTATCACCTACCAGTGGGAGTGCCAAAGACACTGCATGATGGCTGAGCCTGTCAGCAGTGCAATGAAGGCTCCTCGTGTGTGACAACAACTTGCTTTTAAAACTCCAGATGTCTATGCACCACATCAGCCTAACTAGACAATGTCCATGTGGGAAACACTGAAATGTCATATATGAGCACCTCCAGAGCTTGGTCACTGGCTCTGTGACTCACCCCTGACTTCTCTCTAATGAGGCTGGTCGCATCCCAAAGACAGGACTGATGCCTGCGCTGCTGCTATGGAGTAGGCAGGGACCCGACAGCACCCCCAGCCTTGCTTCACCTCTGTGACCAGCACTGCACCGCAAGTGGGACTCATCTCCCCAAAAACGATCCCAAAAAGGGTTAGGCTGAACTGTTGCATCTGCCAGGACTCTTACAATGTCCCTATGTGGCCCTGACTCTGCCCTTGCCCAGGATTTTACCCCTGGGCTCTTCTTTCAGAAGCCCTCCCAAAGTTTTCTCCAGTTGGTCCCTTATTTTTTTTTCCTTCCTTCCCCAGTGTAACTGCAGCTCCTGGCTCCCCAGAAGGCAGGCTTCAGTTTAAGTTGTTGACTACAAGTGTTTTTTTGGCACTTGCTTGGGTAATAAAAACCACAGCTTGGAAAAGCATTAAATCCAGCATGTCCAGAATTATTTTGTGTGACAATTACATCTGGGGTAATTTCAATTTAATACCTCACTGCAAGTGAAAATTGCTGCATGCAGCCCTAAAATTGCTGTAATAATGAAAATAAACCCGCTAAGAGCTGCCTGTGCTACCTCAGGCTGTCACTGCATAAATGTTTTGTGCTGCTTATGGTATTTCATAGGTCACCCAATTGCCAACAAGAAAAAAAACCAAAAACAACACCCACAACATTTTCAGGAAACCAATGAAAGTTTGAGAGGTTTTTTTTTAGATTGTTCTCAGAAAAAAAAAAAAAAAAGAAGTAAAAAAAAAAGGTAACAACTGCATTGTTTATATTTGCAGTGTGTTGAAATTCACTGGCTAAAGTCTTCTAAAGTTTCACGCTTTGAAACCTTGCAGCAGGACTGGGGAGCAATCTTAGCACAGCAAGTGCTAGCAGGAACATTGCCAGGCTGAACTGCCTGCAATGTGGGCTGCTCCACCAGCTCACAGCATCTGGGGGGCCAAAACAAGACAGCACTGCCAGGCTGACCTGCCCTAAAACCCCGAGAGAGAGCATCCAGCTAGAGAAATAATTATTACTTCCTCCTGCAAACCCAGATGTCAAATTTTCATTCAATGGGACACTTCACTTTTCCGTTTTATGGTTATTTCCCATTCAAATTTGAAATCATTTCAGAATCAGAAAGTTATGAAAGAGGCATTCTGGTTGCAGACACCTTGGGAATCACCCCTTGGAAAATCCCTGCCTGGACTGGCTGCTCGCCGTACTTCCTTCAGAGTGGAAGGAGCAGCACATCTCATCTCTGTGTTCCCAACATGTCATTAACAGCTCTGGAATAAATGATGGCACACCCATTTGTGGGGACAGGGAGTGGGTGGCTGGAGCCCTGCTCTCATCTCAGGAATCACAAGCCCTCCCACAAAGTCCTAAACTTCAGACACTCCAGTGTTCTTTGCAGGTCTCCAAAGTCCTTCACTCTGAAGACTTTTTTTCTTGGGTTGCTTCGACCCTTGTGCTCCTGGTGAGTGATGGGGTAATCACACCCTGGTGGCCTCTTCACACAGATGCCCCTGCATCCCTAGAGGTCCTCCTGATGAGGCAAGGCACACCGATTCTCAGTGCATTGCAACCCATTTTACATTTAAAATGCAGACTTAACTCATAGTGCCCCTCACCAAAACAAAGTCCACCTTGGAAACACTGCTACACAGCACAAGGGTAAAGACTAACGGTGTGAACACAGATGGACCCTGTTCTGCAACCCCTCCTGTCTCCCCCACTGGGCTTGCCCACATTGTGTTTTCTCCTTGACATCTGCCATCATGTGCCCACAGAGCTGCGCCATGTCTCCTGAAACCCACTCCTCATGCTTACCGTCTCCTGTGTCTCGTTAACTTCCTTCAAGAGATGATTATGCTCATCCCACTCCCCCAGCTTCCCCTGCTAAGCTTCTGCTCATTCCTCTTTTCTGCTTCGACAGCCATCACTTGCCAACAGCTCTGCTTTGAATTTTTAACATTTTCCATGAAGTCCAAACTCTCCCTCAACACAGCTCACCACTTCCAAAGTGCTCTCTGCATATTTATTTCGAACAGCCAGCCACATCAGACAGAGCAATACCATCTTTCAACTCCCTCCTGGCTCCTCTCTTCTCCTTGGAAACACATGGGAGAACAGCCTTGTCACCACACATCTAAACCATGAGTATTTGGGTTTGTCTCCACACTGTGCACTCACACGGCTCTCCCTCTCACAA
Source organism: Leptosomus discolor (assembly GCF_034619465.1). Lineage (NCBI taxonomy): Eukaryota > Metazoa > Chordata > Aves > Leptosomiformes > Leptosomidae > Leptosomus > Leptosomus discolor. The sequence goes on along the minus strand of NC_141392.1, from coordinate 17,891,582 downwards.
TGACCCAGAGGACAGGGACCTGCCATCAGAAACAGTATGGGTTCACACCACCACCAATGGACAAACCTACAAGCACTTTGGGTTTCAGATGACATTTCTCAAGTCTGACTAGCTCTCCAAGCTTGATGGCTCTCTTGAGTGAAGACACGTGTAAGAGTCATGTCACAGCGGTGTTACTACCATAAGATGAATGTCGTAGACTCGGACACCCCACCAGAAGCAGAGAAGAACTTGGTGAAGAAAGGGGAAAACCATAAAAAGTCATTTTAGCTCACAGAAAAAGGGAACTAAATTACACAAATCTTCACAGCAACTTTAAGGAAGAGTTAATACTAACATCAAAACTCTCAGTTCACACCCATACAGGAAAAAAAGATCTTGCCAGTCTGGTGCACACCTCTGAAGGGACTCAGCCAGTCAGGACCAGAGCAAGTCTCTGCTTCAGTCTGGCCTTGGGCTGCACCAAGTCATCCAGGCCTGGGAGAAGCCTCTTCAGCTTTGCCCAGGCTACACAGCAGTCAGTCAACAACTACCTCACAGGGACCTTACTGTCACCCCACACCCAGCTGGAGAGACAGAGCAACAGCAAAAGTGGAGAAGAAAGACAAGAGATGCTGAAATGTCTGTACCTCACCAAAGGGACAGGAGCCAGTCTGCTTCTGGAAATGGGTGGCAGTCCAGGAAAGAAAAGCACAAAGAGCTTTTTTTTATCATTTTTCTTTCTTGGCCCTCTCTGGTTTGAGCTGCTTCACCTAACTATTGCAGCCACGTGTCTTTGGTGTAGTCACTGCAATTCCTCCCTCCAGGATCCCAGAGGAAACTGGAGCAAGTCTTGACAACCAACCAGGTGTGAAAAATTACTCCCTCATAGGAAAATGAAAATTACTGCCCTAGGGAGCAAGGAAGCCACCCACCATAGGCACGCAAACAGTCGCCAGTGGCAAGGAAGAGATTAGAATACCAGCTGCCTTACCCCAGCCAGTAGGGAATGTGTCCAGGCTCTGCACACCTGCAGGGATGGCAAGACATCCCGTCACCTTGGTCATACTTCTCAGGATAACCTCTCAGGGTGGCATAGCCCCCAGCCAGTGGGAAACCATTGTCCCTAAACCCCATCTTCGAGCTGAAGCAAAATTACAGGCACCTTCCACAAAAATACTGTAAAAATAGGGACCCTGGACATGCTGCAATTTAGAGCTATATAGCAATGTATGTGCTAACTCATATGGAAGCTGATGAGTTCATAGGACTTGCTGCTGGACAGGACTGTGCACTGTCTCATCTGACCTGTTAGTAACACAGTCTCTGGCATTTTTCCCAGTTATCTGTGCATTTCTCAGCTATTCATACATTAAGCCCAGTGACTTCAGTGACTTGCGTCTGACTGCAAAGTACCTTTCAAAAAATCATTACTTCATGCCACCCAGAGATGGAAAATCCAAGAAGCCCTGTTCATGTTACAGTCAACGTGTCAGTCTCATACAACAGTATAAATGGGATATAACATTTCCGTATTTGCACGACTGGAGGACACAGAAGGGTCAGTGGTCTTCTTCATGACATTTACCTCTCATCTCTACTCTCAGTTCTTCTTCGCTCTCCCTCAGCCATCCTTCATGTATATTGCCTCAAAATATTTTGCCACTCAGCTTTGAGAGACCTTCAAAATTCTACTTCGTTCTCCAAAGACATGCCAGCTTCTCCTCCTCCTTCTATGGGTATGCTTTGCACCCCCTCAATCAGGATGAGGCTGCTAAGTGGAGGGTTGACCATGGCCTGCCTTGCTGCACATCTCCAGCACCACCATTCACTGCATGTGCTAGCTGGCACCCGGGGCCATGCCAGGGGACGACTGCTAGCAGCAAGCATGCTGCTTGCACATCCTGCACTTCAGATTGAGTCTGGGACAAAGACTTAGTGAGAAAGCTCTGGGGTTTCCTCCATAACGCTAACAGCTTTGATGCTGACCATTCCACCAGGACACATCACAATTTGAGCGTGAAAATGGCTGCTCAGAGCACATATATGATCTTTGTAGCACAACAGGAAGAGCAGCGGCTGCGAGGATTACAACCAGCTACAGACCCTCTTGCATCTATCCTGCATCCTCCAGGTCCACCTCGGTCTGGCCATGACCGTGGGGAGGTTGGTGCTACAGAAACACCAAAAGGCCTAGAGCAAAGAGAGGCTGAAAAAAACAGCTGGAAGGCGGAGGACTCTGGAAAGTAGCTGTGCCAAAAAGGAAGAAGAAGGCACGAGGAGTCAAGTGTCAGCTGGCAATGCCACGTGATTGCAGGGAATGCCAGCTCACATTCGGCTTGCCAAAGTGAAAAAATACCCTTGAGAAAGGTTGGTAGACTTTCTCTGTGCTGGACTGGCATGCACCTCAGGTTTGCATTCCTAAATAGGGACAGAAAAATCCCCAGGGTGGCATGCAACAGCCTCAGTGGCTGCTAGGGCTAGGGCTGAGAGAAATGGGAGCGATCCAAAGAGAGGAATCCCTGGTTGAGCAGATGACTTGGGGAGTGTACAAGGGCTTGAGCAAGGGTGAGGAGGCACATATACAACAAATATTCAATAGTGGTTAGCATCAGAGCTGACAAGGAATTATTTAGCAGGCTTTAACTAGATGTAATTGGATGAAACTGTAAGTAAGACCATCAGAAAAACACTGCCAGGGCACTGAACCAGTTCTGGCTGTAGATTAGACTCCCAGAGGAACCTGTCCAAGTCCCCACCTCCTCCCTCCCCAGCACATGCTATTGCAAAAATACTAGAAAACAAACAAAAGAGAAGAGCCCTCATGAGGGCAGGAGAAGATGCAGCTGCTGATGAAAGAGGTCTTTTCAGCTTCCGTGTTCTTCCGAAGTCAGTGAGCTGCCATGAATGTGACAGTCACAGCTAGTGTTTGCCTGAAGGCAAGCAGCCCCAAGCCTTGGCAGGGGACCACCATGCACACTGCCCACCAGGGCAGGGACCTGCAAACAGGAACTCAGGTTCAACTAAACTGCAAGTTGACCTGAGAAGGTCAGCCTTCTCAGGTTGACCAAGAAGTACACTTTTCTACATAGCTTCTGGAAGTTGAAACAATGCTATATTTGGCTAGTGCACAATTTTCTCTAATTCACTGTCTCTTTCGGTCTCTTTCTTTCTTTCTTTTTCCCTGCAAGACAGATATCTAAAAAATTAATCAAACGGCTAAATTCGAAGAAAGGGGGAAATGCAAGAAGGCAAAAATAACCTCCTGTGCACATGATGTGCTGCTGCCTGCAAACCTCAAAACTGACAAGATGATAAATTTACAATTTATTAAAAATTCACTGGATTTTTGTCTTCAGAAAAAGGGAGGGGAAAAAAAGAGAACCTACTAAAAAGGAAGGAGAGAATAGCACGGCTGCATTTAAAAACAAGTTAAACCAGATTGTGTGTCTTATTTTCAAAGCAGCTCATGAATAATTCAGATTTCTAGGGCCCTCCACACAGACTCAGGGTCTGTCTTGCTTCTCGATTCCCCCCACCCTTCCTTCCTCGGAACTGAGGCAAAAAGAAAAAAAAGGAGGTAACAAAAGTGAAAAAAAAAACCAAACCAAATAACCCCACACACACACCTTCTTTGTTTTCAGAATTTTAAATGTGGCCAAATTTCTGATGCCAGTTTTACTGGAATACCAGAGTTGACATCAAACATTTTCACCTGATGAAAGCAAAATCAAAATCTGGCATCTTGTGCCTTCCTGGAAAGCCACCAATCCTTTATTAAAGATCTTTAGAAGCCAGGACAACTTGAAATTACATTTCAGAGGGTCAGAACCCCAGATGCAAGATTCATTAGGGAGGATGCTTTCTGACCAGAGCTTCCTGGCAGCACGTGGCAAATCAAAGCAGAGAAGTCCCCATCCCCACAACATCTCCTTAGTCATGACTGGAGAAGCACAAACCCAACTCCACACTGTGATAGCACAAAAACACTTTAAGCATACAGGGATCTGCAGTGCTTACAGCAAAAATCCACCCAAATGGCCCTGAAACACTGCCTGTGATTGCCCTTTTGCTACAGTTGATGGAGTAGGACTTTAAGGCACTGGGTAGCTGGAAAAACAAACAAGAGTTTGATGGAAGGAACTGTCTCATGGCCTTAATTATCAATAGTAGCAAGCCTCAGAGAATTAGTTCCATCGCTTACTAATACTCGACTTCGATTTCAGCCTACACAAACATATTGGGTCAATAGAAATACTGAGACAAGCATGAAAGTTAAACAAACAACTTCATTCTGTCAGAATTACTTGGAGCAAGTTATCAAAGTAATCAATGATACGTAATAACTGTAAGACAAGTGGTCAATACGTTATAGCAGTCAAAGGCAGAGGATGGCTCTAGCAGAGAGTGATCAATGGCACCCCTGGAATGACAAAGCACTTGGTGATGAAGCAATGTCCATCATTAAGTCATCAGCGGGCACCAGTATGGTTCAGAGGAGTGCCACATTGCTCCCTGCAAAGGACACCAAGACAAGCAAGGCTTTTTCTTCCCTATAAAAACTCCAGAATCCTCTCTGTCCATTGCAGGGAAGGAGGCACACAGAGTTTAAAAAGGAGACCCCATGCCTCCATGGATTGACTGGTGTTGGCACACCCACCCTAAGGGTCATGACCAGGGCTGCAGTCAATCCTGGTCTATTAAAGAGCCCCATCCCTCCCTCCAGCAGAAAGAAGCCCCCTCCCCGGCGCAGTGACTGCCACGGCGATACCACGTCCTCACAGCAGTGGTTTCTGCCGCCACTGCCACATGTCTCAGCATCACTTCCACTCCAGCGCATAGTTTGTTCCAGAGGAGCCCAATGTGTACTTTTCATCTGACACCCGAAATCACTTATTTTAAATACAGCCTGTCATTTTCAGATGACTGGAAGTGTCAAAAACATTTGAGATCTAAATGAAATTTTTTCCTTTTCAGGATGAGAAAAACAGATCCCTTTGGCCTTAAGTTTTCCTGTATTTTTTAGATTCACTGCGAGCCTTGCTTTTGGTTTATCCTGAAATTGCTATCTCCTGGCTTTTCTTTCTCTTAAATAACCAAAGAACCGAAACACGGTTATTCACCCAGCTCTACTGAGCCCTGTCCACCTTCATAGCCCCCAAATTCAGGCTTCAGAGATGTTGCACCAACAACACAGAAATAATCCATGTATGGGTGGTAGAGTGGATCTCGCCACGTGCTCTGTCTCTGTTTCCAGCTTCAGCCAAATGAAAGAAGCGGTGCCCATGCCTGGACATCGCTCACCTTGAAATGGAGCAGTTTGTCCTCAGGGCACAGCGACTGGCAGGTCACTGTATTTTATTAAAGTCCCAGCTCTCCCCCCTCCCTGTCCCCCATCGTGACAGGGACATGCAGAAAGATCACCGTGCCACAGACAGATATCTGGGGAACAAGCTTTTATCTCCGGGTGAATGTGTCGCAAGAGTGGAGCTAATTAACTGGGGCTCTGTTTTTGAAAAAGGTTAATATTTTATCACATGTCTTCTGTCTTGAGGAATAATTAGCCCTGGCAGCACTAGCTCTGCCATTTCCCAAAGGACTGAGCAAGAGACTGGAGGGAGACACGTGGTATTGATGAATAGACAGCATCTCAACTCTGGGCTAACATTACAGCTAACCAGCAGTTACTTCTCAACACAAACTAACCTGCCATAGAATATTAACAGAGGCAAACCCTTGCTCCAAAGGCTGTACATGTTCTGCTTGTCCTATTCTACACCCTCAGGTACAGGGGATGCTTTAAACCAAGGCATTGAGACTCAGCCAAGAGCTTCAGAGCTCTGGCACTGGAACACCAGTCCAAGCCCCTTCTCCCCAGGCACTGCTGCCAGAGCCAGCTCTGATGCTCCGATGCCCTGGTCTACACAACAAGAGGGAAAGCCCAAGGGCTCTCCTAACTCTTCAATCCCAACGACAAACCTGTTTTCATGGGGAAAAATGACTGCTGAAGCAAATGCCCATGGGGACTGCAGAGAAGAAGGTCCTCCCAGTGCTTGCACAGCAGTCCTCACTGGAGGGTACAACGCACAACACCTCTTCATGAGGCTGCTAAGGGCTGGGATGCAAGCAGGGTAAACAGAGGAACTGGAAAAGGATGAGGAGAGATCACTCATTTCAGATCACTCCAGAACAACTTTGTGCATGCATTTTTCTTGGCAAAATGCAATGGACAGGTGGCTAGCGAATTTCCAAAATGAAATCAAAACTGCCTCATGGGGAAACAAAACGAAAATAACTTAGGTAAAGGAAACCTATCACTTGGAGAGAGGAGGGAAAACTGTTCTCAGCGTTTTTTCTCTCTGAAACTTTTGGCAAGCAAAAAGTTAGTCCAACCAAAATAAAGGTGTTCTCCAGGGAAGGGACAGCTGGGATGGAGGCTGTGCCTGCTCTAGGGTGAGCTCCTCGGACTCGTATCGGGAGGATGCCTGTCCCATGCAGTTGTTCTTCCTATCCAGCAAGGCACTGTGGGACATCTTGGAGAAACAAAACACAGTAGTAGAAATTTAATATTATACCATGGTACAGTGCTGGAACAGTCCAGAGTCACCCCCACTGCCAGGAGCCAGGCTCCGAGACACCAAGGTCCTACAGGCTCCCCTGGTACCTGAGCTGCTGATCCCCTTTGCCCTGCAGACACTTTTTAGCCATGAACACAGCTCAGGAATCATTTCTGCTCGCTGTGCAGACAGATGCCATAACTCACACTCCTAGCACAGCTCTTTGAGATATATCAAGCTTTGCCCTCCAGAAAAAAAATGAGTAACACAGCCACTTAACTGACACATCCTCCTGCATTCCAAACACCCGCCTATACATTTCCATCAGCTCCTCATACAGTCTAGCTCACTCTTCAACTCCTTCCCAAGAGTTGCCCTCATCCTTCTCATTCAAGAAAAAGAAAAGGAGGGGGGAGGAATAGCACTACAAATCCACCGCTGCAGAACAAGCACTGTCACATCTACCATTTCCCTACAGCATCCATGATCGAGATAGAACCAACTCTGCTCCTGAAGAGACACCAGCTTCCCCCTGCCCCAGCATCCCCTCCCGGTACCATTTTTAATTAAAGCTCCTCCGCCTGCCTTTTCTCTAGGCAGCCCCTCAAGATACAAAACCACAGCATCTCACAGCGCTTCAGATCCTGCCCCCTGAGTGACCAGAGCCTGTGACTCCACAGCATGATTCACAACCTGGGATCCGTTGAGCTGTGGTCCAAAAATCTGAGCAGAGCCACTGCACTGCCAGGGTGAGGAAGACATAGCACCTCCGAAAACAACAGGGTGGCAGTCCTTTTGCTGTGACACAGTTAGTCTGGTGGTAACGATTACCTGCCATCTCTGCCAAGGAGGTGATGTTCACTGACCTGACCCACCACCTCCAGCCCCAGGGAGTGATTAGGCAGGGCTTGGAGGGCAGAGCAGCATCAAAGGCTGCCTCGGACATCAAAGCAAATTCCAGGGTTGGGTTGGGATCTTGGCACTTGGAAGCATCTCTTCTCCCCAGGGAGGTCCACGCAAGTCACACAGGGCAGTTTGAATGTCGTTGAGGCCCAAGGAACACATGAACTCCCAGGACAAGCACCAGAAGAGCCAACGTTGACTGTGGCAGAATCCCTGTCATATCTGAGGAGGGAAGAATGATCTCTCCAGGACGTCGGGATGCTGGTCTGGCCAGCAGCGTTAGCCAAGGATAGCCCCCAGCTCAGACACAGGCAGCCATCTCAGGGGAGATGCAACTTTCAGTACTCAAGCCCACCATAATCCCATTTTGTGCAGACCCTTCTCATCAACTCTTCCTTCCCCCTCACCACATTAAAAACAAAACAAAAAAAAACAAACCAAGACGCTTCAAAACAGGACATTACATAGAAACATATTTGAAAGAGATCATTCCATTCACCAACTTTTGCCCCTGAAGCCACCAGTCCCTGACTCAGAAGCTATCAAGTCTAGCAGGCCTGCTCCTCAAGCCCTCCACCTCCTGGCAAGCTGCCCCACGGGCCACCAGACAAAAAACATAGGGCAGCAAATGTCACAGCACTGTCATACGTTGGGGTGGCCACAGCCATTCCCAGTATGGGTACCTGGACACACACCAGCCATTTCCCAGGACCATCCTGTTCTCTCGGAAGAATGCACATAAACCAAGAACCTCTCTAGTGGAAGAGGTGAAGTGGTTTTGGGTTTACACAAAGGTAAAAGGAAAGAATATGAAGTTCTGTGCACACAGCATATTCTGAAATACCAGGGACTAAGAAGCGCATGGAAACATAGGGAAAACATACAGTGCTGCACAAAGTCCAGCCATTAAGGCTTTCTCCTTTGCTAATGTGGACTGTAAGACAGCTCTGGCCAGCTGACATGAGGAGATGGTGTCTTTATGGCAGTCTTGGATGGACGCAGTGCTAAGGCCACCACATCTCACACCACATGCACTGCAGAGGATGCCCAGCAGAAAGCAGGGCATAAAAACAGCTGCAGAGTCCCAGCAGCAGGAAAAGCTGATACCGAAATGCTGTGAGGACTGCAATGGAGTCTAAGCAACCTCACCCCTGGCAAAGCCTTGCAACGTCAAGCCAGGAAAGATACATGAGTGTGGTAATTAAGTGCATCACTCTTAGGTGATGAACACCAAAAAAGGAGATGAGAGAACTCCCCTTACTGCTGTCTCACGAAGAACGACCTGGGACTACCAAACATTTCAGTGTCTCCCAGGCAGCAGCACAGACTTTTGCTTGTTAATCACATCAGTGAAGGTCTCCAGTCACCTCAGCAGTCCTCCATCAGGGCAACCAAACAGCAGTATACAGATTTGAAACACAGATTTGCTACTGACATAACCATCAATCCTGGAAAAGATGGCAGGCAGCAAGGATGGGAGCCTTTAGCATGTGCATCTACTCCTCTCATTCAAATGCACTTGCTATGAGTAACTGGACAATTCGGCCCACAGTGTCTGCAAGACAGGAAAGATATGGGTAACGCAAGTGCTGCAAGGACAATGACTCAAGCAACTTCAAAGCTTGTTACACAAATACAGACAGCTGGGGGAGAAGAACTACAAATTACGTGTGCTGCAATCAAGGTTTGTAAATTATGTCAGCTCTTAAAAATGCTGGGCCAAGCCTGAGAGGCAGAAGCCTTGGAGGTCTCGGTGGTTTCTGCAATGAGAGAAACCTAGGCTGATTTTTTAGCTGACCCTGCTTCAAGCAGGAGGCTGGATCAGAGACCTCCTGTGGTCTCTTCCAATCGGAATTATTCTATGATTTTATGAAGTGTCTGTTTCTGATTAATAGCAGCCTTGCTTTCCTTGCTTAGCTGCCAACAACTGCAAATCTCAATACTCCTCGTTCTCTGTGCTACCTGAAAACAACCTCTCTGGGTTTTGATCACATACCTGTTCTTCAAACCTCCTTGGAGTTTCAAGTTCAAATTCACCCAGAAGACCAAGTGCAAAATGCCACTATGCATGGTGAGCACTCCAGATGAATCTACAAAGTGCGGAACTGAGCCCTTTTGAGTGAAAGACTCAGATTTTGGCCCACTTATAATCATAGGTGGGTCAGGTTGAGCCAACAGGAACACAAAAGCCAGCACTGGCCCAGGAGTGACAGCCAACGGACTGGCCATCACAACCATGAGATGCTGGTACAACTGTCTGACAGTGCTTGGGAGGCCAAAATAACTAGTGTGTGGTGGTCCGGGGGACACAGTGAACACCCTTACTCAAACTACGCCTCACTCTTAAGTCTTTGGCCAGATGGGACCTTCCCAGTCTGCATGCTCTAAATCGCACTGTGTCCTTCACGCTTCAGTTCATTCGACAGCTTCAGCTCTCTAGCAACACATCGGTCCAAACTGTGAGTGACAGCAGGTGTAAACTCTAGCACAAACCTATAGATAGTAGATTTTGATAAGGTGAGCTCCAGATCAGGTCTTTCATTAGCAGACAGCAAATTTTCCCAGTTATGAATACTGATTGTGCTAGTAACCAACCTGTATAGCAAAGGTCTGAATTCCTGGAGGTCTGAAGAGCTTGAAAACAGGGTAACAATGATGAGAGGAGATAATAATGACAGGTCCCCAAAAAATAAAATAAATCCCAGCATCACACAATGATCCCCTCTTAAATAGATGGTACAGCTGGATCTCAAATGGTTGGTTGATCAGTGGTTGGCAATAGCGCATGGAGAGCGAGCTGGCTGCCCAAAGCTGTCTCTCTCACTGACTTTCAGCTGCCCAACTGCATTAATAGAAGCTACAGAATGTATTAAGATACTTTTCTTCACATCATCAACCTGTGCTAGCTATTTCTACCTTTTTCCTTCACATCTTAGACTGTACAGCTCCAGGAATCCTCATGGACAGAGGTTCATCCACCCCCACCACACTCAAGGCACCTCTGCTCAGAAATGCCCTGCTCCCTGATGTCCCACCACCCCTCATGCAGACGCACCGAGCAGCATCAGGTGCAGGGAGACCACATTTCACACACACACATACCCACACCACTTCTTGCCCTGGTCTACAACGCAGCACATCCAGAGTCAGCAACTCACAAGACACTGCCTGAATAAGCAAATTCTAAAAATAACAGAATCCCTTGGGACTTAGTCTGCGTTACGCAGAAAACTGGATTAGCTCAGCTACAATCCAGAGGCCACAGTGAGAACTGTATGGGGTCAGCAAGGTGAAAGGCAACAGTAGACCAGGAAAACCTCTAGGTTCGGTCCTGCTTGCAACTGTTCTAGGTCCACCTGGGTAACATCCCTGCAAACCTTCCCTCGAATTCAAAGTGGGCTTGGCCACCTGCTAGGTACCTACCTGCTTCTGCAGGTCTAATGTTCAGGTACCACTGAAGGCAGCAGAGCAGAGCTCCACTTCTGTCCTGACTGTGGAATAAGATGGGCTTTTCCACACATGTTGTTCTCCAAACATTAAGTTCTTCCTTTGAGGACTCTCAAGAAACCAGGCAAGAAAGATAAGATGCCTAAATTCCTATGTGGGGTACAAAATGCATTTCTAGCTGCTGAGACCCAGTGTTCACCTCGATTAATCTCAAGGTGGTTTTGGTCTAGCGGGCAAGGAAGTTGAAGGAAGACAAGGCAATGCGAGAAGTCCAAGGGGATCGTATACATGCTAAGCCAAAGGCAATGCTGTCAAAATCTACTTTTCTCCTCTTTGACTCTTCACTTCCAAAAAGGTATTACAATATTCTCAGTGCACTTGACTGCTTGCCACTCCTGGGATGCAATCATCAACTCAGCCAAAACCAGAGCCGCTTCAAAACCCGCAGGAGATACAGCTGCCCTCACGCAATCTGCACAGGGACTCTACCCACGCTTTCAAGTGCCATGTGCCAAACACACGTGGAAGGTGTGCAGAGGCAGAGATGCATGCTCAGCCTCACGTGCCTGTGTACGCAGGTACCACACCTGGCAGAGGTAGGACCACCCTCAGGACTACACATTCCTCCCAGTCACCCCCACGCAGAGCACAGTCAGATATTTTCAGCTACCCCAACTAGAGCTGCTCCAATGTAACGCTGAACATGCAGCCTCTGCATCCTTGGGATGCACACTGCAATTAACAGGTCAAAATAACGCTGCAGCATGCAGTGCTTCAGGGCTGAAATCCTGACTTTTCTGGACCTTGAGAACTCAAACCAGCAGCTCTCTGCCCCAGGGGAACACCACAAGCATCATCTCTTCCCATCCCTCCATGAACAGTCCCTACTAGCAAAGCCACCAGCCCTGGGCAGCTCTCCCACAGAGACTCTCCAGCTGGCACTGCACTGCAGTTTGAGTGAGGAAACCTGGAGGAAGTCTTATGTTGTGTATTGTTCCCCGCAAAGGGAAGAGGACAGACTACAGGGGCAGAGCTTTTCTAGGGGCCACAAGTCGGCATGACCAGGCCTCCGGGCTGCTGCAATGTTCTCACCTTCAGTAGACAATGCAATGCCTGATCTTCTATCTACCTGTATCCTGGCCAGCCTCGCAATTCAATCACAACTTGATTTTAGCAGCTGCTTTCGCTCTCTCAGAGACACACACATGCACGCAAGTGCACTCCCTCAAGCAGCTGTAAAATTCAAGCTTAGCTGGGTAGGTAGGGCCTCTCGTAAAGCACTTGGGACTCAGAGAAGGAGACAGCTTCAAAAACTTGGAGGATTATTGCCTTACACCAGGATTTGAGAGGGCTCCATCCCTAGCCTTCTTGCTCTACCAGCTCTTGAGACAGCACTACTAAACTTGTATCAGCACTGCACCGGAAAAAAGCAAGAGGAACAGAGGAAAACAGGCAGTGGGGGATGCCTGAGGCTGGCTGATGTGATTTGCAATAGCTAGAGAAGTTTGCTGGAGGCTCTGGCCTCTCCTCCAGCCACTACCCTCTCATCTACTCTCCTCATCCCTGATTTCACCTCTCTGCTTTGCCACCGTCAGTGAGCACAAACCCTAGGTCAGGTTGGTGCTGGCCGTGGCTCGTGGTCCCAGCCCAGCCTGGCAGCCACAACAGCATCTGTGCATCTATTAAACCCAACAGAGCGTTTGGGAGGCGGAGGTCAGCCTAAGCAGCATATGGAGCAACTGCATGGCGAATACTGGCCTCCCCAGGAGCCGTCTGCCACAGATGGAAAAAGCCCAGGAGCCCTCACAACGAAATCTTCTGGCTGAGGGCGATGTATCCTCCCTGTCGGCTTTCCAAGCCACTGAGCAATACTGGAAACGTCAGCTCCTCTTCCACCGTGTGCACGCCTGGCACTGACTCACTCGCTGCCGCTTTGGTCCTGCGGTTTGTCGGTGGGAGGTGCAGAAGGTGGGATGTGGCGATGAGGTAATCCCAATGGCGTGTGGCTACCACAGGAGAATGGGACTAGCCACCCACTCCAGTAGCATGAGCTGTCTGCGCATCACGTGGACATGCCAACTAGATCTGGGTCCAGCCTGCTGCTGTGGCCATGGGGATTTTTTAACCTTGACTGTTGGTGGGGGTGGGATACTCCACCACAGGACTATACACAGTCTTCTCCTGGAGAAAGACATCACTTCACACGGTCAGAGGGCTTACTCAGTGTGCAATCAGGAACACAGAGAACATCAGGGAAATGCAGGCAAGTCACCGAAGTGATACTCCAGCTGTGAGATCTCTCAGGCCAAGGGACACCATGTGGCCCACGGAAGCCGTGGCATTTCCCCAGCTGAAATCACCTACAAATCGAGCACAGGCTCGCAGCCCCACACTGGCCAGAGGCCAGGAAGGGGAGCTACCATGGTTTCTCCAGCTTCGATTCCTCAGAGCACTGTGATTCCTCTCCATCTGAAACTATTCCACTGGCTGCAATTTAAAAACAAAATCAATCCAGCAAACATTGCTAAGCAACTGGCTGTCAGTGCCACATCCCACCCTGCCGAAAGTATTTGCCCTCTCCACGACCTTCCATAAACTTGCTGCTCAGCCCTTGCTAGTTTTTCTACAGTCAGCTATCGCTGGCAAGTCCAGATGCTTGGCTGGATTAGCAAACTCCAGGAAATCTTCTGCAACTGTCCTGGTGAAAACATCCCACAGAGAGGCTGTAATGAGCAGCACTCCTGTGTCCCAGGCACTAGGGTCAGGACGAGCTGCTGGTCTCAGGGGATTACTGTGGTCTGCAGGTCTGCAAGTCTTCGTGCTGCCACGCATTGTACATAGGGGATAAAAGATGGAGAGTAAACAGGCTGAAAACCTGGTCACAGAGCAGAGCAAGCTGCTCTGGGCAACAACATTTGGCTGTGAGGTTGAAGGAGAACCTGCTTGCCCATGGGGATGAGCTGAAGAGGTGGGTGAGACTCTCTTCAAAGCCTCCTGACCCCTCATGTGAGCTGGTCAGGAGCCCTTTGGCACAGTGCTGCCCCTCAGCACAGCTCCTGGCATGGCAGTGCCCCTTGGTGTGAGGCCCATGCTAGGATGCGCCTTCCCCCGAGGTCAACTAGAGCAGAATCGAGGTCCAGCTCTTTGGCTTCACTATCATACAAGAAAGCCTGAGCACTTCCAATCTGACTCACACAAAGCAGCCTAAGCCAGGTTTGCTCTTGACACCAAGTCTCCAGCAGGTCACACAGCATGAGCCCTGGGGGTTTCCTATCTCTGATGCTAGCCTGGTCTGTGGTACTCTGCTCTCCGCTTCACAGAAGGGACCTCTCCTAACCAGCTCCATGCTCCTTACACATACTTACACAGCCACTAGCAATTTCACTCAGCTCCACCAGGCAACTCAGGACCTGCTCCCAGGTTGCACAGTACTGCCAGAGCATTGCCCGCAGTAGCTTCCCCGACACCTGCACCATGAGCAAGGATTTCTTTCCAGAGAAGGCTTTACAAACTCTGCACCTTCCTCTCCCTTTCAGCCACCATGCCCGGACCCTTCTCCCTCCTCCATCCCCCTCCACCAGTGCCTGCCTCCCCCAGATCTCCCAGCAGCCCCATTTCCTCCATGGCCGCTCTAATGCTCGGCTAATGGTGCATCCTCTGCAGCATTGTTCAGACATATTCAATAAATCAGAATCCAATTACCGGGTTAAGGAAATTGAAAGCAAATGCAATTAGCCCCAGCCCCTCCCCCGTGCTGTGCCCTCGCTTCCTCCTTAATGAGAACTTCTCTTTCACAGGAGCACTCAGGGCCGCATTTGCCCGCCCAGGAACAAGGTGGCTGCCACCACACAGCGGGGGTATGGCGAGGGGGCAGCCGAGTCGATCTTCTCTTTTAATAGGGCAGATGGCTAATATCCCTGGCATTAATTCTCTCCAGGAATAGCACATTCACTCTCTGCTCAGCTATAACAGGCGTCCGTCAGGGCTGACAGCTCCTCTCTGGAGAAAGGAGCATCTGGTCCTTACTGTGCAAAGGAGCTAAAAGAATAAATAAATAAATAAGCACATTGCTTGCTATAGGGCTGGAAAACTGGTGGTGTTTCTGTATTTGAGCCTAAGTGCTGCATTTGGACTGGAAGAGGGGAAATTCAGAGTTGGGTCAGATGCCGGGAGCTGAGTCACTCTGACCTGGGAGCAAGGTACAGCCTGGGCAGCATAGGCAGCAAGGTGCCATGGCTGGGTCCAGCAGAGCTTCCACGGGAGAAGGACTTCCCCCCAAAGGGCTCCCAGGAGAAGCGGTAGAGGACGGCTGCTGCCTGCGGGCTAGGACGTAATCTGGGGCACAGCTCCCCTGGAAGGGCTTGCACCAGCTGTGGATGGGGACCGCTGGCAGGGGGCAGGAATACACTGCATCCTCAGAGGACAAGGAGGAAAATTGCATTGAGGGAACCTTGGGATTATTTCCTACACCAGCAGGACACTCCAGCATCGATCCATCCAGCAGACTAACAATCAACCCCAACAACCATCAACAACCTGCAGCTGTGAAGGACAGCTCCTTCCCCAATGAGTTTGGAGAGGTGACGAGAGGGAGGATACAGCTGCGCTCACGGCAAGCAAGGGTGCACCAGAACTCCCATCCTGCCCTTCTCAGGCTGACAGCAGCAAGGAAGTGCAAGTCCCGCAAGGCATCCCTCGAAGCAATCCTCTCTGCCTTTCCCAAGAGGTTCTACAGGTACTGAAGGATATTTTTGTCCCTGACGGGCTGGAGCAGCTAGTAACCCAACAAATTCTTACCTTCCTCTTCCCCTCACTCAGCAATAGTCCCTTATTCCCCACATTAACTCCTCTCTCTGAAGAGTAAAGTAAGTGCTCAACAGTTATTTTATCCCCCTTGCACCATTTCATTGCATACTCTGCAGAGCAAGAGTTCTCAGCACCAGTGAAGACTTTGTCCATCATGGAGATGCACTCTCACACACCCATTACTTTTCTGAAGGAAAAAAAAAAAAAGAAGCTTTTCCTTTCTTTCCCTATGGTCCTGGAATAATTCATACAAGTTTTAATTAACAGGTTCAGGACCTCCAGACATGGCAAGAAATCAAGCAAAGTGAAAGATTCAATCCTAAAAACACAACCCAGGCAGTGGGTGAAGGGCCCAGACCCACCTAGCATCCCAAAACCATGGCCCTGAAGAGAAATGGGACTATCCACCCATATAATGAAGTTTCTTGAGGAAGATCAGGAGAAACCGGGGGGGAGGCAGAACCTGTGATGGCGGGTGTCGCGGACGGCACGGTCACTGGGGATCCTCTCGCTCTCCCGCTGGTTAAAGGCATGGAGCCGGTAAGGGTCCTCGCCGCCCTTCCACCTCCGGGCACTCAGGTACCTCCGCTCTTCAAACTGATCCCAAAGGTCGTCCCAGTCCACGTCCGAGCCCTGCGCGCACAAAGTCAGCCCCGTTAGAAAGAGGAGAGACTGAAGGACACCTGACCCTGCTCCGGAGGTCCTCCCAAGACCTGCCGGAGGTCGGTCAGCCCCGCAGCATGGGCAAGCTTTGCAAGAGCAGGCTAACAAGGAGCCTCATTAGGTCTTCAGGGGTTTTTCTTTTCCTTAGGTTTTGAAACAGCATGTCAAATAGAGCCTGCCAATTTGAATTTAAAATTACTACTTTGAAACCAAATTCAGGTCTCTGGTGGACCACCCTCTCAAACAGCACAGTCTCAAGAAATATAATAGCACAAAGGTCTTGTTAGGGTTTAAGTTTCTCTCCAGCCAAAAACCAAAGGTATTTTACACCACATGCCTCATCAACCCTGTAACCCTTCAGGCAGGGAAGGGCCATCAGACAGGAGCAGTTTCACCAAGCACAAACCCATGTTTCCACAGCCGTACCCTGGCCCCAGGGCCAGCTCCAGCAGTGGGACCCTGAAAGAAGGGAACCATCATCCTCCCAGTCTCATTTCGGTCAATCTTTGCCACAAGTCTCCTACTGAGGACTTCAGCCCCACCGCAGGGATAAGAGCGGGCAAGTATGTGTCCATTTGGTCCTTCCCCTCCAAAAGGATGGAGGAGCTGCATTTCAGGGTTACTCAACAGCTCTGACAGCCATCGGGGTGGGGGGGTTTAAGCACCCCTTGGCAGCTTGGTGCCATCAGGAGGTTTAAGCATCCCTCGGCAGCATGATGCTGTTGGGGGGTTTAAGCATTCCTTGGCTGTGGTGCCTGAGCCAGTGAGCACAATGCAGCGCCGATAAGATCTCATCGTTACAGCAGCACAACCTCTTTGATCTCAGCCTACGTACAACACAGAGAGATGCAAACATTTACAGACATCTCAGCTCTAAAGAAAATTGTGATCTTATCCCATAATTGATCTTTTCTTCTTCTTTTCTTTTTTTTTTCCCCTCCTCAGTTCATACCATCTCAAAGCCGATTTTGCCTGCTAATAGCGCAAAATGAAGCTTTTGAAATGAGCGATTTTTATCCTGTAATTGATTTTACTTG
The DNA here is from genome assembly GCF_034619465.1 of Leptosomus discolor. Lineage (NCBI taxonomy): Eukaryota > Metazoa > Chordata > Aves > Leptosomiformes > Leptosomidae > Leptosomus > Leptosomus discolor. The sequence goes on along the minus strand of NC_141392.1, from coordinate 17,874,190 downwards.
CATCTGGTAGCACTTTTTTTTCTAGTCATAGGAAGGGGAGGAGGAAGCACTGACTCCTGCAAGTGAACCATGGCAAGACCAAGCTGGGCAACTCCAGCCACACGATGCCCCACACTACCCTGGGTCACAGCAACACGAGCACCCCCGAAAAGCCGACAGACCCCAGGGATACAGGGGTTTCCAGATATAGGATCATATTCATCTTCCCCCATTGTGACCCCATGGCTTTCTCAGGAACTCCAGCACTTACCCCAGTGCAGGGAAGATCAGAAGAAACCCTCAAGCCACCAAACATACTGGGAGAAAGTTACTCAGGACAAGGAGAGAGTTATTCAAGGCTGGGAGAAAGTCATGAAACCAGTAAGGTCACTGCAGGAGGCTTAAAAGGAGAATGTACGTAACCTGCCTGCAGGCTTTCAGGAGGACCGACATATGCAGGGTGATAAATATTGTTTATGTTTTTTCTAAGGCATCTTGCAAAATGTGATTTACCACCACAGTAAAAGATCAGGGAAAAGCGAGCTGATTGCATCACAGAGCCACCAACAGCCTGATGTTTATAAGATTTCATGATGACCCTGGGAGGTCTGGCGCCATTGAAACAACCACCACGGAGTTGCGGTCCCTAAATTTTAATGCTGTGAAGAAAAGTAAAAGTCGGTTTTATCAAACTTAACAAGAAGAGAAATGGCTTTCAAAAGCAGCCACATAGCACTCAAGGCTGTTGGATGTGTATACTTTCTTTTTTTTTTTTTTTTTTTAAATGTCAGTTAAAACAAGTAGCCTTGGATCAGCTAGAAGGGTGCAGCCAGGCAACCATCAGACAGCTCAAGCAGGAGGGCTGCCAGATTCCCACCAGCAGCCATGGCTCCGGGAAAATTGGAGCTTCTGCACATTCTGCAAGGGCAGCACAGTTCTGGCCAGGCCAGCAAAAGCAGGGGTCAGCACACAGGAAGGTCCTGGCACATGCTTAGAGGTCTGGGACGGCATTTCACCAGCATCCATCTAACCCCACTACCATCCTGTTACTGGGCAGTCCCAACAATGAATGGACAAATACCAGTGCCTTATCCCATGGCATTTGCTTTTCATCCTGCCCTGGATATACCTTGCATCCAAGGGCTGCATTCTTGGTTCACACCACCGTGAAGAACTAATACCCCTGCACAATCTCCACCTAAAAGACATCAGCCCACCTTGATTCACCCAGGCTCTCCTTTTTGGGTTGAGGAAAGCTATCAGTAGGATGATTCCTAAATATCAGATAGCTAAATGCACATCTGAGATCAAGAGCAAATAAGATGCCAAATAGAGATTAAAGAGTTATTTTAATCACCATCTGGCCACAAAACAAGCCCAGGGATTAGGTTAACTTTCTCAGCCAGAGGTAGATACCCAAGTTTGGTCATTTGCTTTCAATCCATATCTCCTGGGTGTCCTTCAGCTTTCCATCCCAAGCCTCCCCTCGAGAGTAACTGAAATTGGAGCAGGATGCTCAGAGACACCAATCTCTGCAAAAAAATTTCTGCACACAGCAGCGAGGGTAAGTGAGGTAGCAGCCTTGGATGAAAAGCTCCCAGCTACGCAAGTGGTGGGAGGCAGGAGACCTCCCCGACCTGCGTGCAGGGACTCGTCTGTTTCTCAGCGTCTGATCACGGACGGGGAAAGCAAGTTAAACCATAAGGAGAAATCCCCATCTCTCACTCAGGGATAGCGCATCAGTTACAGGTTACTGGGTAAGGTCTTCATTATAATATTTCCGCCATGTATTATCACCTCTTCCTCACACCAGAATTCTGTCTTGGGAGTTAAATAACTGATGTGCAGAAATCTAAATTTAATTTATTATGATCTAACTCACTTTAGAAGCCAAATTACCCTGCACTAGAAAAGGATCAAGTCAATACTCCACTTGCCTTTCTATTTATCTTCTACAGGGTTCCTCTCTCCAAGTTTCATATTCATTTTCTCTCATGTACTAGTAATAAATTTTCATTTTTTTTCTTGGAATTAGGTAATTTCTTTTTCAACATTGCAGTTTAATGGCTGGTATTAATTATAGGAAACACAGTCAATGCTTAAAAGAGTTTGAGAGACTCAATGAGTCTACAGGAAAGAGAGGAAAAAAATATCCAAAGGGTAGCCAGCTGCTCTTGGCAAACAAGTGCTGCCCCCTCCAACGCTGCATCGGGAGGGTTCCTGGGGGGAGTGGATGAGAGGGACCCCCCAGGCAAAGAGACAGGGACGAAACTCATTGCAGAGAGCAGCTCCCATCTCACACCAGCACTCAGCTGAGAGCAGGTCTCGCTAACAGCCTTCTCCTTCACCAGCTCACTAATAGCATCCCCCCCCCCCAAACCACCCACTAAAGTCACCCCCCCCAAAACCGCCTGCCACCTCTGCTGGCGAAGGGCAAACATCAAACCCCTAGAGCAAGCAGAGAGGCAGATTTTCACTGTAACTGTACATTAAAGATCGAAACCCTCTTGGTGCAAAGATGTAGTTCATCATCTGCCTCTTAAATCACGGCTCAGAAACACCAAAAAAAAAAAAAAAGAAAACAATATTAAAAACAAAAGGAGTGGTGCTGGGGGGGGGAGGGTGGGTCATTAACAGCAAAACTACAATTTTCTGGCAAGCGCTAATGCCTTGTTTATGTGGATTTCTGTGAATATGACATTTTAATGGCGTAATAATTGTGTGATTACAGTATAGCAGGGATCGCTGGAGCGGGAAGAAGGAAGAAGCAACCCAGCCGGCTGCTACTGCAGGCCCACAGCATCCCCACAGGATGCTCTGCCCCCTCCTGCCTGCACCCGCAGGCAGCCCCCGCACCCCTCGCCAGCACGGGAGGCCAGAGCAGGCTGAACATCAGGCAGGGGCCAGCACGTTGCAGCAGCACCTTGGCCACAGTGAGGTGGCCCAGCTGGGAAAGGGCATTTCGGGTGAAAAGCCTGGCCCAAGCAGAGCCGGCGGTGACCGAGGACAGGCAGGTCGCACTTCCAGCTGCCCAGGACGAAAAGGAGTGGGTGGCACAAGCCAAAAGTGGACTCTGATTCACTTCCTTCTTTCGTGTCACTGTTTTAAAATAGAGAACTTAAGCCTTTGCTAAAATAAAAGCCGGTTTACTTTTGGGGCTGCTGAGCATTGCCATTAGCGCAAGGCAAACCTTTCAGGAGGCCACAAACCCAAGCCAGCCTGGCAGCTGGCAGAGCTGCTGGCGTTTGCCAGGGACCACCAGGCTTTGCCCAGGTTAAGGGGTTTTGTCTGTGCAGGTGCAATGATGACCCCGAGGGGGTCTGGCAGTGACAAATATGCCTCTACCTCAGCCTGCCTTCACACCCAGCTTTCCCTGGAAAATCTCATCCCTACATAATCCCTGACCAAACACTCACCACTGAGCCTCCATCCTGCCTTCCCTAAGACTCGGGCATTAAAAAAAGGAGGGGAGGGGGAAATAAAAAAATATATCAGCCTAGCAAGAGCTCCACTAAACAAGTGAAAACTCTAGAAACTCGGATGCCACACAGCATGTTGCTGCCCAGCCGTGCTTGGTCACTCCTCTGCCTGTGGAGGGTTGGCACACGTGTGCGTGTTCGACACAGGTCAGGGGCACCGGAGGCAGAGGGCAATCTTTCAGCAGGAATTGCAACCAGGCATTATACAAATGAGATTTAAACGTCTCGCTGAAGCGCAGGGCGCCTGCAAGCAGGAGGTTCAATTATAGAGCTGTTACTGGCCAAGGCGCTAATGCCATCTGAAAGGATTATAATACTTCAGACAGGGTAGGGCTCATCCCTCCTTGTCCCCCAGTGCCAGTTCATGCACTAAGAGAGCCAGCAGCCCCCAAGGAGAAAGAAGCAAGACAGCATTACACTGCCTCCATCCTCTTCCCTGTCTCCCGAACAGCCTAGATGGAGCATCAAGGCACAAGATTCTTCAGTTGAGCTCTGGTGTGGTTTTCCTGACACTAGAGCGCAGAGGCTTGGCTTAGCCCCATGCACACAGTAATGTGCATCCTGATGGCCTTATCCCCAAGATACAACAGCCACACTCTTTGCCCTGTCCAAAGAGCATGCGGCCATGCCAGAATTAGACTGTGGGTCTCTGGAGAACAGGCTTTGTACCCATCCTGCAGCACGTCCTCCACTGCATCAAGTATTGCTCAGGACCAAACTGGCACGGACCCTGGAAAGGTCACATCCTACACTTCCTTTCTCTCACCCCCCTCCCCAAACTGCACAGCCCCCAAGCCAATCAATCACTTAAATACAAACTTAAGTGACTTTAGGCATTTGGAGGAGCCCACAGAAATCCCTGTTTAAATGCTAGAAGTTAAGTACTTGCTTAAGTGCTTCATTGGCTCAGTGATGCCTTCTCCAGCTTTGTGCTGACAACCATGCATCAGAAACGGAGGTAGCTTTGGGCCCTGGCTCTCATCTGCTCTTAATTAGTCTTCTGCCCCGTTGGGATTTTAGCTCCAGTTCCTTTATTTGAGCGCTGTGAAGCTCCTCTTCCTCTTGCACCAGAGTACCTGGGCACAACACCTAAGTGCACCTTGGCAACAGCTCCTTTGGGACCCCACAGGGATGCACAGCAGGCCCATGTTCACCAGGATCCCACCCTTCCCCAAGGAGGACCAGCATCTCCCACTGCTTGGAGGTGATATACTGCCTCTCAAGGGAGACTTGCAGACCTGAGTCTGCTCTGACCCCCCCTTGCTGGGGGAAGAAAGAACAACAAAAAAAATTGAATAAAATATTAATACAGATACCTAATTAAAGCAAAACACTTCTCCAGCAAATCCTGTCCTGCAGCTGGGGTCCCTGGAGAAGCTCTGAGTGTTCACCATTAAGCTTCTTGCTGCCAGTGACCTTTCCTTGCTTGCTCACATCCACAGGCACACTGCTTCATCTTCAAAGGATGGAGCATCGCCGCCTCCTCTGCTGGCTCAGCAGGGAACACAAGTCCCTGAGGACCTACCAGCAAGTGTCCCACTTTCTCACTTGGCCCTGAGGCCAAGACCATGCTATCACCACCCTTGCTGCTCTCCCTACCCACCGCCCAGTTTCCTTTACCCATCTCTCTCCAACCCACCCTCTAATGCTCACTCCTGCGTGGGCAGTGTCTCAATCTCTTCTAAGTCACACAGACATGCTTATGCAATTAAGACACCTACTGCATCAGGCAACAGGACTGACAAAGGCTGGAAAACGGCCATGAAAAGACTTGACCTTCAGGAACTGGAAGAAGACTTGGCATTCAAGAACTATGGCTGCAGTCATGGCCTGGATGGAAACATCGTCATTCAGGCTCTGGAGAAGGTTCTCCAATGCATCTTCCTCTGAATGTCCTCATTATCAACTACCATCAGCATAGGCTGTTGGCTGCTGATTCAGTGCAAGAAGCCATCCCAGGGCTAGGGCAGCTGGGCCATCATTAAGTTGATCACAGCTAGAACCAGCTCTTTGTGTATCTTCTTGTCTGTATCTGTGGTAAACAACATACAGGGTCCAAAACACCCTCCAGAGGCTTAAATTTGCTGAAGCCTCCAGCCAAACACAACAGCATGAAAAGCCACCAAAGAATTATTGATGCTTTTTCCAGTAAGGGCACTGAAGCTTTAATTTTAAAACATATGGCCAGAGCAGCCACCAAAATGGGGAATTTATTTGCAAATCAGGAGTAGGGGACTCCAACTTGCAAGGAGGGAAAGATGACAGATTCATTGCTTTGATGAAAGGCCAAATTTCATTTCCAGGGCTTCCCTTAGGAGAAAGGAAATCAGCTCAGAGTTCACACCATGCTTATCAGCAAACACTCGCCATGCCGGCAGCAGTGCCAGGTTAAAATATACCCCCACTTCCTGCAGGCAGCCAGGACCTGAGCTTCACGTGTGGATGGTGCTCCTACCCACTGGCTATAGCATCAGGCCACCATCCTGCCTCTATAGGGGGAGCAGCAATGCACACTACTGGCCAGCATCGCATGCCCCAGCCAGATCCCAAGGCCCGTGGTGACCCCCATATGCTGAGGAACATCCTGCCTGCCTGTGATGATGGAGAGAAGTGCAGGGTTCAGGCCACTGACCTCTAGAAACAACACCCAGCTACAAAATTCCCTGTGTTCCCACTTGGAAAGATGCTCTTCCTTCTTGGACCCCCAAAATCAGGTGTGTACAGAAGCGTCTTGCTGCGTAAAGAACACAGACTTTAATTCTTTAAAATAATAAATTAGCCTGTAGGATAGCCTGACACATGAAGACAAATCCTGTATAATTAAAAAGGAAAGGAAGCCGATTATATCCTCCTGGAGAATATTGCTGCCTGCTTCTGTTTTATTTATACGTTACACTGTATAATGAGCTGAATATTTAGGAGGTCAGCACAAACCAAGCTGCTGACTGGAGAAAAGAGAAGACCCAGCTCTGTCTGTGCTGGGAGCCAAGCAGGAGGATGGAGAGGATTTCTGGTCATCTCCCCCTGCCCACAGCTCCCCTGAGATGCTACAGGATTGCTCTGTTCAACTGCTCACTCCCAACTGCTTGTGCTCAGGCTGAATCAATCTTCCCAAGCCTCCCTCAAAAGAGGTCTTCCAGGCTTCCCCACCATCCCCCAAGAAAGGATGAGCAAGGCCATTGGCACTTGTGAACTCTTTTAATGGGTCTGCAAACAATAAATCTGGATGGCAAATAAGACCAAATAGATTTTAAGAGTCTATAACAGACTCTGCTTCCACTGAGACTTTTTTTTAAGATTTTGGGTTTAAAAAAAAAAACAAACAAAACACAAAAGAAGGTGGAAAACCACTGGTCTGGCAGCAGCTCTGCTCTGCAGTGAGTGTCCCGTGTTGACGGTAAAAGTCCACCACTGGTGCCCCCACTGCCGCTCCCATCAGCAGTGGAACACCCGCAGCTCCCCTGGGCCCTCTCCATCCTTCGCTGATGCCAGCTCCCCCAAGCACCTTTGCCCCCTGCCACAGGGGGTCCCCTCAGCACCCCACTCCAGGCTCACCGAGGCATGAGGAGATGGCAGAGAGCATCTTTGTGGCCATTGTGCTGCATTAAGCGGAGCACCACAGGCAGCCCCTCCACAGCCCACTGCCACCGCTCAGTGCCACCGTCTGCTGTCTGCGTGGCATGGGAGCAGCAGGCGGGTGAGCACGAGAGCTGCTCCCCAAAGGTTGTCAGCAATAACACAGGGGACTGATTGGGAAAGAAACAAACGCAGCATCCTGTGTCCCCTCCACACCAGCCACGTTCAGCTCATTCCCAGAACCATCAGAGGTCAAACACATTGGGAAGAGCCCAGACCCATGAAGGGTAAATGGCAAAAGGGAGCTCTTGCGCGGACAGACAGTGTTTTCTTTTCCTTCTGTGCCTTTTCAGGAGAGACACGAGCTGCTTCCCAGCCATGAAGGTCAAACCAGCCTTCCCAAGCTTCAGCAGGAGCAGCAGATGATTTAGTACTTAGGAGCCCATAGCTGCACTCAGGCTCCAGCTGAGCTTGGCTCATCCTTCTGCGTAACAGCAAAACCTCCTACCAAACCACAGAGCTTGAGCGTCTTGGAGGTCAGAGAAGGTCTCCCCCTTCCCCACGGAACTGTGGCTCCCACGTGCCAGAGGACAGCCTGGGATGGGGTGCATTGGGGGAAAGGGAGGGGGAAAGGGGAGCAGGAAAGGAAGGGTCAAAGAGCCGGCAGCTGGAGTCCCAGCCCTTTAAAAAGCAGGCAGCTAATCCGAACCACACCTCCCGAGCAAGGAAGGGATCACGCTGTTAATACACTCGGCATCCTCGACCTGACACGGCCTTTTCACAGCAGCAAAGCCAAGGGTAATCCATCTGGTAATTGCTTCCATGGGGATCTTTACACAGCTTTAGAAACTAATGCTACTATCCTTCCCTGAGCAGCCGCCCTTCCAAACCGAGCAGCAATGAGGGGTGATGGATAACAGCAGTGTATTAAGGTGAAGAGAAAAGTGCCTCCAAGGAAGGGAAAGCTCAGCCTTTATTTTACCTTGGTTTATTCTAACATGGTGAAAAAACCCCAGAGATTAGAAAAATAGATATTCAAGCAAAATAAAATAATTGCAAATACACAAGGCATGGCTTTAGTTGTCTTCTGGAAGCCACCAGCTTGCTTTTCCCCCCTCCCTCTGTCAGCTAACTGCTTTTAAGGAGCAAAGCTTTACCAAGTGGGCACCAAGGCACAACCTGCTCCAAGGAAGGAGCTCAGCAAGGACAAGAAATGCTGTCAGTCAAAACTCCCTGCTCCTGCGATTGATTTCCAGCTCTGGGAAAGCCCTGGCCTCCCCTCCCGCCGTGCCTCGGTTTCCCTCCTCCTACGATTAACTCACAAGGCTCCTGCTTGGTGGGAGGCTCCCCAGGGAGCATCACCTGTGCTGGGCAGCTCCAGCACAAGGGCTTCTTTTCTCTTCCCATCTCTCACTCTTTGCAGAGTGGCAAGAGTGGAGGAAAACCCTTGCTGGTGACTAACCAAAATGCCCTAAGCCCTGTTGGAGAGCTTTCCTGGTGATGCACATTGTGCAGTGATGTGTTGCAGGCCAGCCCAGCCTAAACCAAGCCAAGCAGCTACCCTGGTACTGGCTGAGAAAAATCTCAGTCAGACCACGACCTCTCTGACTTATTTAAAAGCATCACCAGAAAGCTGCCCTACCCCACATAGAGAGGATGCAGGAGCCAGGGGTGGGTTTTCTGCAGCTGGCAGGGGCAGCACAGGCTGAGGGGTACCGACCCGTGGGGCATCCTGCAAATCCTCAGTGCATAGCCAAAGCATGAGACCACCGGTGCCAGCCTGTCAGATGCCATCCCACCAACAAAAAGGGCCAGAGCTTCAATGTGACCCACGTCCTCGTCTCGCACATACGCATTTCGCAGAGAGGCAGGCATTTCTGTAACCCAGAGCTGATCCTCGACACGCAGGCAGAGGGAGATGAAGCTCAGGTCATGGTGACAATACTCCAGGACACATGTACGACCCAGCTGCCAGCCCATCCTTCCTCCAACTCTCCTCAAGGTGAAATTAGATATAAAACATTTGTGACAGCAAGAACTGATCTAAACCTTTGATCCTTCGGTACCTGCTGCTGGAGTGTCTGCAAGATCCTGGGCCTGGGAGCAACATGACTGACAGGACCAGAGATACAGCAGCATAATTTAGAGCGTATGTGTCAGCCCAACCTTCTCCTATCTCAGCTCAGTAATAGGAATAAAAGAACCCAATCCTGGCTAGCGAGAAATGCACCACAGCAAGGTATGGTGAGTTAGGAAATAAACAAGCCTGTTGAGGAAGGACTGCGGGTCCCTGCCAGCCACAGGCGCAGGCGTGGTGGGAGTCTCAAGAAAGGTGCCGTGCCTTGGGACGATGCAGGCTTAGCTGGGTATGGGGAAGACCAGAGGCAGGGCATGGCTGATGTGGCCATGCCAGGCAGATCTCCAGGGTCTGGCCACCTTCCAGCAGCACAGCACTGCTGCTTGCACGAGCAAACCCTGAGCAGAGCTACAGCTGGGCACGGGAGCCGGGGCATGGGACATGCCAGGTCCATGCAGCAGGGACAGCCTGAGGATGACATGGGCCAAAGCTCGTATGGAGGCTTGAGCAATATTTTAGGGTAAACTTGCCCCAAGAATCATCTCCACAGGGAGAGAAAAGATGATGCTGGGAAAGAATCACAGCTTCTTCTGGGGCAAAGACCCCCTTCTGCCACTGCAAAAGCCACCTGCTTCCCTTCAGGAACAGGCTTAAGCAGAATTATCCTCCCCAGAAAGAGAAGCAGGTAAACAAGCATGGAGACACACACCCCACCGCCCCCTCCTGCTGTCCTCATGCGAAGGCACGAGCATAGCTTCCCACATTGTTAGGAAGATCAGAGATGCAAAAGCAAAACAGAAGGAGAGGGAGAAAAAAAAAACACAACAAAAACCCAACCAAAGCTGTAATTGGGCTTGATCAAACAACATCCGTACTTTGGAGGACAGCTGTTGTTACCACCAAGGGCCCATCACTGGAGCTCTGACACCCAGGAGGATGCTGGTTCAAAAAGCACTGCTATGTCACAGCGCAGAGACACAGGACAACCTTCTCTTCCCCCTTTTCCTAATACATTGGCAAAAACTGATCAATATTTCTGCACATCTGTAGAAGAAAAAAAGAAAAAAAAGTCCTGCTCAAAATAAAAATAAAAAGCAAACCCACTGCTAAGTCACCTGATACAGCAAACTCAAAACACCTCCTGAGAGCACAGGGATCTGGATAGAAACTGGCAACCAGTCGCTGAGCTTTGTTGTTATTATCAGAAAAAAATAAAATCTGCGTTTGGCATAGATTCTCTCTCACACATATGCACACGTTTCACTGCAATAACAAAAGAGCATTTTTGGAGTCATCAGTCATGAAAACATAGCACAGAAATCTTGATGGGCAGCTCCTGCTTGGGTATGCACCAGCCCCCTTGACTGATGCAGGAAGACGTTTTCTCCACCGCGGCGAGGCAGTATGGCTAACCGCTCCAGCACGCTCCTGCTGAGCTCCCACTGACCCCGCACACTGTGGCTAACCCATGCCTGGAGGCAGCAAGCCTTGTCACGTACCTCAAGGCATCAAACCCCAAAACCTCGTCCCCTTCAATACAGAATTCAAAGCCCTCCCGTAGATGGCATTCTGTATTAGCGCACGAAGTGAGGAGGCACCACACATGTGGGCAAGCAGCACATGCGTGATACAAGCCAGCAGCAGGGCTCAAATCAAGGCAGAAACAAGCGCCCCCTAAATCCGTTGGCCCTTGATGCTTTGGCAGCATTGGGCTTGGAGAGGGGCGGTAGCTGCGGGCACGGTACCACTTTCCGCAGCACAGTTGGGCTGGAAGTCAACACATGCGCCATTCATTGGCCATAGCAGCATGGAGGTGTCACCACGCAAGCTTGTACACTCACCTACCAGAAACAAGTTGATAGGCAACAGCTCCAGGACCTCCAAACTCAAAGAGTCAGCACCAAAACAGCCCAATACTCTCTTCAATGAAGAGCATTCATGTCAGGTGGACATGTTAGCTCCACCACCAGAAGCTGTCCAGTATCTACCCAAGGCGAAGGCCCCTGCTCTCAGAAAGCCATGGGGGGAGAGAGTAAGTGCCCCACATGATACAAGGAGTGGAGAGCAGAGGCTGGACGCACTTTCAGGCAGCCCCACCGCCTAGCTGGGCCACAGCCCAACCTGCACACCTTTGATCCCCCTTGCTCCTGCAGCCACACGCTCCCCTTGCCGGCAGCACTGTATTAAGGATTAGGTGGGATCAGATGCGGGATAATACAAATGAGGTCAAGTTTGCTGCTGACAGTAGCTGCAAAGAAATGAGGAGCCAGTCTTCCCAGCCACGGGTAAATAAGATGCTGTTAAACTTCAGCCAGGCAGGAGAGGAAAGGAGGGGTACAGGCTGAGACCAGGCAGGTTCTTTGCCCACAGGTTTGGATATACCACTACAGCACCTGATGGCCCGCAGCTACAGGGGGAAGGGACTCTCCTTGCAGAGGAGCCACACCTCTAGCCAGGCTTCCTGGAGGAAACCAGGGGAGGTGGGGAGTGGTAGAAGCGGGGAGGCTCCCCGCCACTGGAGGGAAGTCTCTCTCACCACCCCTGCACAGGTCTGCGTAACTAGAGATGAAACAAAACCCTTTTTCTCTCTGGATGGCCCTGAAACCATGAGTCAAGCCCCAAATTGGTGGTGCTGTTTCCCTTAACATTGGGCATCCACTGGCTAATTTGTCCTCTTGGGTCTTCTTCCATCCTCACCTTCCTCTACATCCCTCAAGCAGCTCTCTCCTCCCAGGCATGCCTCTACCTCCTCTTGCTCCACGAGCCTTTGGCACCAGCCACAGCATGACTTCAAATGGAGGGGAGAAGATGGCAATACAAAGGGCTCAGGCGTATGTTCAGACTTTGATACTGGCACATCAGAGCAAGCAAAAGCCACAACACCTCATGGAAGGAAGGGTGGGGAGCAGAAACCCTGTTGATGGAGAAGACCTGCTGAGGAGCAGAAATGCTACTCCACAGACTCTTCCTGAAAACACAGGAGTCAATGCAGAGGTCCTACCAGCTGCAGGGCAGGCAGGCTTAAGCATCTTAACCAGCACTGGTCCTGATGGCTCTAAAAAACACCCCACCTGACTGCTTTTATATTTGATTTACTGCTTGTAAAGGCACCCAGAGAA